>NC_072000.2:94103920-95598920 GCF_028885655.2 Pongo abelii
TCTTGAGTTCTGCACTGCTTCAGAACCTATCCAAACAATCTAATTCTGTGTTACCTATATTTAATATAAATAAAGTAAATATATAATCAACATTGTATCACTAGAATTGTGAAGCTCTTCATGAATTACTTTAAAAAAACTCCAAAAGAATTAAGCTATTTTATTTAACATGTAATAGATAGATATAAAGCAAGTCCATATATTTAGTTTTCTGATACCTTAATGTATTTCCACAAACCTTTTAAGTCTACAATTTTATATAGTTTTCCATCAGGGAGGCAAGACATATATAATTTCTTTTTATATTTAACTAATTAAAGGTTTTAAGAGGGTTTAGTCTCTAACTAAGTAACAATTAGTCATAACACCATACAAACACATTTAAATATTCAGGAAAGAGGTTTTTAAGATTATTGCTTAGTCTTATAAAATGGTGAATTTTAACCAAATTGATACCTCTGCATTCTTACTTATGCTTCCTATACTCTTACATCATACTGTCAGCAATGTAAGTTTTGATGTAATTTAAAAATTCAAGTAGTTGTAAACAAATTCTAATTTGTTAAACAGTTCATATATTCCCCTTTACTTACTACACTACGTTGGAATTAATCCTCCTTAAAAAAGTAATCATCCCACATAGAAAAAACTGCAGAGCTTCTCATCTCCTCCTTAAATATTTTCAAGTACTGTAAGAGCACAAATCCATGAAAAACTGATTAAAATTTGACATTTCATCTTGCTTTACTAATCATGGAATAATAGAAAGACATAAAAACCATGTTCCTTAATATTTCTGTGCTCAACCGAGAAATACAAAGAAATACTGCAATTATAGTTATGGGCTATTTCCATCCTCTTCAAGTACAGGACACAACTATGGTTCCTACCAGTAAGGAGAAATTAATAATCAATCTTATATAACATAAAAGAAAGACGAGAGGCCTAAAAAGACAAACTGACTTTGGCTTTTAAGAACCTAATGTTAACCCTGAAATGCCAGATTCAGTAACACAACAATAAAACAAAAGATTACGGCAGCAAGCCACCACTTCACACAATATTAAGAATTCTGAAACACAGGATAGCCTTCCTCCCCTCTCCCACTCAATCTGTTGTGTCTTCTTTCTGTTTTTCCTGCTTTTTCACTGCAGGCAGTTCAAGGCTTGCCCACTGCATCGGTTCAGCTTTTCGCACAGTGATCTCAATCTTTGTTGCAGTCAAAGTTACGTAACTTTGCTTTACATCAATCACACCCCATAATTTCACATTTTGATCAAATTCCTTCTCTCCTTCAAATACAATGTGCACATTTAACAATGTGCTATTGCTTCTACTCGACTAAGTTCTGGAAGTGAATTTTTAGTATATGCTTGAAATGGTAAGTCCACCTCCAGTCTGATGCCAGTCATGTCTACATGGAACAACTTTTTTCCCAGCATCCTTTTTTTTCTTTTTTCTTTTTTTTTTTTTTGAGATGGAGTCTCGCTCTTGTTGCCCAGGCTGGAGTGCAATGATGTGATCTCGGCTCACCACAACCTCCGCCTCCCGGGTTCAAGTGATTCCCCTGCCTCAGCCTCCCGAGTAGCTGGGATTACAGGTATGCGCCACCACGCCCAGCTAATTTTGTATTTTTAGTAGAGACAAGGTTTCTCTGTGTTGGTCAGGCTGGGCTCGAGCTCCTGACCTCAGGTGATCTGACCATCTCATCCTCCCAAAGTGCTGGGATTACAGGCGTGAGCTACCGCGCCCAGCGTCCCAGCATCCTTTTTAGTCCACATGTGTTTCCCTGTTGTACAGACCTCTTGGGCTAAGAATGTATTAAAATCAGAAGTTTTTCTTCTACAACAGCTCCAGTATTTCATCCCCTCATAGAAAATAGCTTCTCCAGAATGATATACACAGACTTTTTCTAGACTCTCTAGACCCTGATACGTCTTTGAACACCCTCCATTCTTACATGAGGTGCCAATCTTAATTTCTTCGTTGTCTTCTTTCTTATCTTCTTCATTCCCTGATGACAGTTTATCAAGTGCTTGTTTTAGGGAGGCAGATATTTTTAATTCCGAATTTGTCATTGGTTCATCTGGGCTTGGCCGTTTTATTGCTTCTACTGGCTTAGGGGCTGGAATGATGCGTTCCTGAAATTTGGGTTTCAATTCAGATAGTTCCTTCTTCTCAGTAGTCTTGACTTCAGGTTTGACTGGCTCAGGTGGCTTCTCACTATTATGTCTACCTTTTGTACAGCCTACAATGCTTAAGAAATCAGAAAAATCAGTTGTTCTTCTCTTATAGCAAGACCAACCCTTTGAAGCATCGTGAAAGACTGGAACACCTGGGTGGTATGTACAGGCATCATCGGAATTGGTCTCATGATCAAAGCGCTGACCGCAACCCCAGTTGTAGCCTGCAAGGCCATTTTCTTTTCTCACCGTTGCAGGCAGGCAAGGCCCAAACACCAGGAACGGCAAGAGGATGTGTTAGCCACTCCCGTGTCGCTAGCACCGGTTTGACGACTGAGGCAGCTGCCGGCTTCGGGAAACGACCGCTCTTTCTTTCTTTTTTTTTTTTTTTGTTTGTTTGTTTGTTTGAGACGGAGTCTCACTCTGTTGCCCAGGCTGTAGTGTAGTGACGCAATCTCGGCTCCCTGCAACCTCCATCTCCGTGGTTCAAGCAATTCCCCTGCCTCAGCCTCCCGAGTAGCTGGGATTACAGGTGTCCACCACCGCACCCAGCTAATTTTTTTGTATTTTTAGTAGAGATGGGGTTTCACCATGTTGGTCAGACTGGTCTTGAACTCCTGACCTCAGGCAATCCACCTGCCTCGGCCTCCCAAAGTGCTGGGATTACAGGCGTGAGCCACCGCGCCAGGCCTTTCTTTTTTATTCAGACTTTTTCTCTGTGTGCTTCAGTCTAGATAGTTTCTTTCATGATTTCTTCTAGTTCACTGACCTTTTGTTCTTCAGTGTCTAATCTCTAATTAAAATTTCCAGTGAATTTTTCATTTCATTTGGTTCCATTGAAATTCCATTGACTTTATGTTGATGGTTTGTATTTCTCTCCTCATGTGGTCACGTTTTTATTTAAACTCTTGAGCGCATTCATAAGAACTATTTTAAAGTCCTCATTTGATCATTGCATTATCAGTCATTATGGGATGATTTCTACTGATTAGTTTTTCTT
The DNA here is from genome assembly GCF_028885655.2 of Pongo abelii. Taxonomy (NCBI): domain Eukaryota; kingdom Metazoa; phylum Chordata; class Mammalia; order Primates; family Hominidae; genus Pongo; species Pongo abelii. Next base: position 94,107,104 of record NC_072000.2, read on the forward strand.
CTGGTTATGAATCATATTTTCCTGCTTCTTTGAATGTCCAGTAACTTTTGATTGTGATTATTAATGTCACATTGTTTTGTGACATTTGTGTCTGGATTTTGTTGCCTTTCTTTAAAGAGTATTGAAGTTTATTTTGACAGGCATTAATGTACTTCTGGATCAGCTTAATCCTTTCAAGCTTGTCTTTAGGCTTTGTTAGGTTGGGTCTAGAGTAGCCATCACTTTAGGACTAGTTTATCATAATACTACGGCATGACTGTTCTGGGGTCTCTAATAAATGCCTCAGTGGTTATAGTAAGCAAAATTATTCCACCAAAGATGTTCACATCTGAATCCCCAGAACCTGGGAAAATGTTAGGCTACATGACAGAGGGAAATTAAGGTAGCAGCAGCTGGAATTAATGTTGCTAATCAGCATGCCTTAAAATAGGGAACTTATTCTGGGTTATCCAGGTGGGCTCAAGGGTCCTTAAAAGCAGAATAGGGATGCTGAAGAAAGAACCAAAGAGATAGCAGCATGAGAAGGACCTGGCTCAATGTTGTTGGCTTTGAAGATGAGGAAGGAAGCCATGAGTTAAGGAAAGTAGGTGGCCTCTGGAAGGTGAAAAAGGCAAAGAAGTGGATTCTTCCCTACATCCTTCAAAAAGGACAGCCCCATGCCGTGATCTTGGTCCAGTGTGAGATCTGTGTTAGAATTCTCATCCACAGAACTGTAAGATAATAAATTTTTGTTATTTTAAACCACCATATTTATGGTAATGTATTACAGTAGCCACAGAAAGCTAATACAATGATCAGTGAGATTTCTCCACACCGACTGGATTGTCTTCCAGATCATCATGAATGCTGAGAATGTTCCAGTTTATAGCTCCCTGGTGGTTCTTTCACTCTGTTTTGTTTCCTTTGTCTCAGGAATTATACTTTTGCTGTCCAATATCTGAAAACAATTGTATCATATAATTTTCCAGTTGTCTAGCTGTTTACAGGTAGGAAGGAAACAAGTAGAACTGGTTATTCCAACATCGCTAGAGGCAGAAATAATATGTTCAGTTTTGCATATTGAGAAACAAACTTATATAGTATGACTTTTCAAAAACTTCCTTCAACACAGAGCTGAAGACTCAACTCAGTTCCACCCTCCTCAATTACAGCACTGCCTTCTTTTGGTCTTAGCAGCCACCACTGAAGATAAAAGTAATTCCTTGTGTCTTCACAGCAGCCTTCCCTCCGAATGTGTCTGAGTATTAATCTCTTCTTTTAAGGAGGTCAGTTATACTGGTTTAGGGCACACCCTGGTGACCTCATTTAAGCTTAATTACCTCTTTAAAAACTCTATCTCCCAATATAGTCACACTTTGAGATATTTGGGGTCTTTGAATGCATGAATTTTGGAGGGACGTAATTCAGTACATAATAGTGCCCTTCCATGCTTAAAGTTACTGTGGTTTTTTTTTTTTGAGACGGAGTCTTGCTCTGTTGCCCAGGCTGGAGTGCAGTGGCACGATCTCAGCTCACTGCAAGCTCTGCCTCCCGGGTTCATGCCATTCTCCTGCCTCAGCCTCCTGAGTAGCTGGGACTACAGGCACCCGCCACCACGCCCGGCTAATTTTTTGTATTTTTAGTAGAGATGGGGTTTCACTGTGTTAGCCAGAATGGTCTCAATCTCCTGACCTTGTGATCTGCCTGCCTCGGCCTCCTAAAGTGGTGGGATTTCAGGCGTGAGCCACCATGCCCAGCCAAAGTTACTGTTTTAAGAACACTGGGAATCTTTTTCTTCCGTTTCTGTGGCCCATTGACTGTTCTTCCTCATTTAAGAGCAGCAGCAAATATTAAGAAAAACTTGATTTGGCCTGGTGCCGTGACTCACACCTGTAATCCCAGTACTTTGGGAGGCTAATGCAGGGATCAATTGAGGTCAGGAGTTCAAGACCAGCCTGGTCAACATGGTGAAACCTCATCTCTACCAAAAAATATAAAAATTAGCTGGGCATGGTGGTGTGCACCTGTAATCCAGCTACTCAGGAGGCTGAGGCAGGAGAATCACTTGAACCCAGGAGGCAGAGGTTGCAGTGAGCCAAGATGGCACCACTGCACTCCCCGCTGGGTGACAGAATTAGACGCTGTTTCAAAAAAAGAAAAGAAAAGAAAAACTTGATTTGCTGGACAGGATACCAGGATATGGTCAGGATACAGTTCTTGCTCTCAAGGGGCTTACTTTTTGTGGCGGCATTATATTTTTGATATATAAAAATCTTCACTGTTTTTGTTGTTGTTATTGTCCTTAGTACTTTCTTCTACCCACTGACCCACAGACAGATTCTCTGATACCCTGGACTCTCACACAAGCCTCTTTATATTTATATACCTATAAAGGGAATTGGGGCAGCTGAGTCCTGAAGGGCCTTATAGTAAAGAATGAGTAAAAATCTCACAGTTAACTGACAATGAAATATCAAAGAAATGAGGATGTCTCCATCAGATGATATTAAAGACCAGCTACGCCTCCATAAACCAGAACATGGGTTCAAATAAAAAACATTAGAAAACCCCCAAACTACCTAGAATTTCTTTTCTGCTACCCTTGTGGCACAGAAACTCAAGAAATAAATTCAGTAAAGAAATGCATTTCTTGCACCTTGAAATCCATACCCATGGTATTGTCTAACTGGGGAGGTAGGACATTTCCATAAAAAGAGAAGCACTGACGCTTTTAGATGCTGAGGGTAAATAAGTTGTGTAGGAGATACTTTCTACAGTAGGTCAAAGCCTGTAGAGATGGAGAGGACATTGAGAATGTGAGTGACCTTCTTGCAATATTAACTGACCATACTGGTTAGGGTAATGCAAAGTATCTCCAAAGCTAGCTGCTAGAACAAACGCCAAGTGTCAAAGGCTAACCACAAAAGAAGTTTACTTCTTGCATATTTAACAGTTTGACAGAGGCAACCCTGGTTGCTAGATGGCTTCCTCCACACAGTCATTCAGGGACCCAGGCAGCTAGATCTCCCCAGAGCAAGGGGAACAATTTAACAACACTATAGGGCAGCAGATCCCAACCTTTTTGGCACCAGGAATTGGTTTTGTGGAAGACAATTTTTCCATGGACTGGGGTCAGGGGATGGTTTTGGGATGATTCAAGCACATTACATTTATTGTGCACTTTATTTCTATTATTATCATATTGCAATATATAATGAAATAATTATACAACTCACCATAATGTAGAATCAGTGGGAGCCCTGAACTTGTTTTCCTGCAACTAGACAGTCCCATCTGGGGGTGATGAAAGATAGTGACAGATCATCAGGCATTAGATTTTCATAAGGAGCATGCAACCTAGATCCCTTGCATTCACAATAGGGTTTGCTTTCCTATAAGAATCTAATGCTGCCGCTGTCAACAGGAGGCGGAGCTCAGGTGGTCGTGTGAGCAATGGAGAGTGGCTGTCAATACAGATGAAGCTTCGCTTGCATGCCCACAGCTCACTTCCTGCTGTGTGGCCTGGTTCCTAACAGGCCATGAACTGGTACTGGTCATGGCCTGGGGGTTGGGGACCCCTGGTATAAGGTATTGCTATGAAAGGAATCATCCTAGTTTGCATTCCTTGAGCACTTTCCGGGGAGCAGGCAATGTGTTGGGGCTCCCCATACAATCCTCACAATAACCCTGTGCTGAGGAGCCAGGTCCCAGAAAGATTCACACCCAATTTTGGCCAAACCCAGCCAGATTCTTAATCTCTCTGCTCTACATCAGCCTCTGGATTTATGTTGCTCTTACATTCCTGAGACGTGCCAGTTAATTCAAAAACATGTAGAGCAAAAATGAATTTTCTCACAAGACACAAAGGGACAGCAAAGCAGGAAAAATGCTCTAGTAGGTTGCAAAAGACTCCAGTCGTGGAAATGGTTTTGCCACATTGCATTAATATGAGCAGTAAATAAGCAGTTTATGGGGGAAAACTGAATACATTAAAATTTATTCATGGAATAAAACAAGAAAAAAACCGCCACTGACTGATGGTGTACTGGCCAGAGTAGCCTGCAATAGGTAGTATGCAAGTCTCCTTTCGCTACCCCATCAGAATTCTAACATACCGAGTCTCTCATCATATTAGTGGTGTTCCCAACAAAAGGCCCCTGTTATTCTTGGTGGCCCTGCTGAAACTTGTTCTTAGTATTGTCACCTGGGTGAAGCCTGGGGCCAAAGCCTGTGATGATAACAAGAAAGATCAAGCCCTGAGTGCTGAGGGCAGGCACTGCTGTAAACACATGCATCAACCCGTTTCATCTTCATGTTCACCCAACAGGAAGTTTCTGTTATTATCTCCATTTTATCGGCGAGGGAACTAAGGCGCTAAGAGACTGAGCAACTTCCTGTGATGGTTACTTGTATGTGTCAGCATGGCTGGGTCAGATGTCCAGATATTCTGGATGTTTCTGTGAGGGTGTTTTTAGATGAGATTTACATTTAAATTGGTATGCTTTAAGTAAGGAAAATTACTCTCCATAATGTGGGGGAGGCTCACACAGTCAGTGGAAGGCCTGAATAGAACGCAAAGATGACCTTCCCTAAGCAGGAGAAATTCCGCCTGCAGACAGCCTTTGAACTTCCTCTGCCGCACCCGCTCTTCCTGGTTCACCAGCGGACAGCCTTTGGACTTGAACTGTGTCTCTTTCCTGGGCCTCCACCCTAGCAGCTTCCCCCATCAGACTGTGGAGATTCTAGACATGCCAGACCTCCACCGTGATGTGAGCCAATTACTTAAAATAAATTTCTTCCTACACACACACACAGACACACACACACACCTTATTGGTTTTGTTTCTCTGGAGAACCCTGATTAATACAGATTTTGGTACTGACAGTAGACGGTGGTCAATGGTTTGGTTGGATGGTCAGGGGCTTCGAAGGAAAATGATTAAGAAATTGATGGCAAAGAAGTCTAGGAAAGAGTTATGTGGATAGACCTCTAAAGGGACAAAAAATAGGAAGGTATTTGTGTCCCATGTGAGTGCTCATTAAAGGGTGGTTTCAGCAGAGGAGAACTTTAATAATCAAGCAGATAAGCTGACCAGTTCTATGGATACCAGGCAGCCTCTTTCCCCAGCCACAACTGTCATCCCCCAATGGGCTCATGAACAAAATTGCCATGGTGGCAAGGATGGAGGTTATGCATGGGCTCAGTAACATGGACTCCCACTCCCCAAGTCCAACCTGGCTATCACCATAGCTGAGTGGCCAATCTGCCAGCAGCAGGAACCAACACTGAGTCCCTGCTATGGCACCAGTTTTCCAGGTGATCAGCCAGCTACCTGGTGTCAGGCTGATTACATTAAACTTCTTCGACCCTGAAAGGAGCAGCATTTTGTTGTTGCTAGAACAGACACTCTGGATACAGATTTGCCTTCCCCTCGTGCAGGGCTTCTGTAAAAGCTACATTCCACAGACTTACAGAATGCTTTCTCCACCATCATGGTATTCCACACAGCATTGCTTCTGATCAAGGAGCTTGCTTCACAGAAAATGAGGTGTGGCAGTGGGCCCATGCCCATGGAATTAGATGGTCTTGCCATGTTCCCCACATTCCTGAAGCAGCTGGCTTGATAGAGGGTGAAATGGCCTTTTGAAGACTTTTAGCACCAGATAGGTGGCAGTACCTTGCAGGGCTGGGGCAACGTTCTCCAGAAGGCCATGTATGCTCTGAATCAGCCTCCAAAATACAGTGCTGGTTCTCCCCATAACCAGGATTCATGTGTCCAGAAACCAAGGAGTTGGAAAAGAGTGGTGCCACCCACTATTACCCCTAATAACCCACCAGCAACATTTTTGTTTCCTGTCCCCACAGCTTATACTCTGCTGGCATAGAGGTCTTAGTACCAAAGGCAGGAATGCTTCCACCAGGAAACATAATAATGATTCCATTGACCTGGGAGTTAAGACCGCCACTCAGCTACTTGGGGCTCCTCAGGCCTCTAAACATCAGGCAAGAAGGGAGGGACTGTGCTGGCTGGGGTGATTGATGCTGGCTGCCAAGGCAATTTTGGAGTGCCATTCCACAATGGATGTAAGGAACAGTATGTCTGGAATACAGGAGATCCCTTAAGGCATCTCTTAGTCATGCCCTGTGATTAAAGTCAATGGAAAACTACAACAGCCCACTCCCAACAGGACCACTAATGGCCTAGACCCTTCAGGAATGAAGATTTGGCTCATCCTACCAGGTAAAGAACCACAACAAGCTGAGGTACTTGCTGAGGGAAAAGGGAATATAGGTAGCCATAAATACCAGCTACAGTAAAGTGATCAGTTATAGAGACAGGGACTCTAATTGTCCTGAGTATTTCTTCCTGATTTTGTTATGAATGTGTGTGTTTTCCTCTCTTATCCGCTTATCGTGTAACATAAGCTGTATTGACTTTGTATCTTAGTATTTAAGTATTGTTACCTTTACATCATATACTTAGGCTACAGGATCTCAAAGTGAAGAAGAAAGATCATTCATGGACTTTGCCTCCTCTTCTGGGGAAAGGGTTAGTAGGTTTTTGGCTGTAGACAGGATAGTTCTATCACATTAGGCAGAGCTATAACCTTATGATTGTCTTTACTTGAAGATTAAGTACAGTTTAGGGAGATGTGTGGGGGTGCCCAGTCAACAGGAGTGGACTTGGGATGGTTAATTTTATGGGTCAATTTGGTGGTCCATGGTGCCCAGATATTTGTTCAAACATTATTCTGGATGTTTCTGTGAGGGTGTTTTTGGATGACCTTTACTATTAAATCAGTGGACTTTGAGTGAAGCATATTGCCCTCCATATGAGGCTTCTGCAGTTAGTGGAAGGCCTGAATAGAACACAAAGATGACCTCCCCTGAGCAAGAGAAACCCCACCTGCAGACAGCCTTTGAACTTCCTCTGCGGCACCGCTCTTCATGATTCACTGGCAGACAGCCTTTGGACTTGAACTGTGACTCTTTCCTGGGCCTCCTCCATCAGGTTCTGGAGATTTTAGATATGCCAAGCCTCCACCGTGATATGAACCAATTGTTCTCTCATGTGTGTGTGAATCCTTTCTGTTCTGTGTCTCTGGAAAACCCTGCCTAATACACTTGCCTAAGATTATATAGATGATAAACAGTAGAACTGGCTTTAAATCCTGCAGTTTGGTGCCAGAATCCACACTCTTGATGTATACCATTCTGTTAGCCTTTATCAGTGTAATAGGTAATGTCCATTTGAGGCCAATAGTGATAGCTTTTCCCCTTGTCTTCATATTAACTGACCATATTGGTTAAGGGGATTCCGAGTGGCTAAGAAGCTAGCTATTAGAATAAAAAACTCCAAATGTCAAAGGCTAATCACAATAGAAGCTTACTTCTTACATATGCGTCAGTTTGATAGAGGTAATCCTGGTTGCTAGGTACTTCCTCCACACAGTCATTCAGGGACTCAGGCTGCTATAGGCTCTGCCTCCTTCAACATGTAGCTTCTAAGATCACCCTGGGCTTTGATTCCACTCTAGCCAGACAGAAGGGGAAAGGAGAATGGTAGATTAGGCATGGAAAGTTTTTATACTTACTACTGCTAAGGAATTTGTTTGATTTAAAAGGAAGGCAGTTTAAATTGTTTTATTCTGAAATTATTTTGTGTGTATGTGTAGGTATGTGTGTAAAGTTTCCAATCTCTCCTTCATCTTATTTCAAACTCCTTAAATTAACATGGTATAAACAGAGAGGCAGGTGTATTTCTTCAGGAATCAACCAAATTGGCTGGAAGAGCTGTTTTACATAGAGGATACTGAGAGAGAAGATTGGAGATAAAGTTGAAGCCAGATTGTGGAAGGCCTTGAAATGCTTGGCCAAAGGGCTTGGACCTTATCCTCTGAGAGATCTCAGGTTCTTTCTCTCTCTCTCTCCTCAACTAACTGCCCTTATTCTCTACACCAACGAATCACAGGCTACATTCACCACCACGTGACGTGGTAATATTTAACTTGTCCTTTGTTTATTTTCTTTCTTACCCCACACCCATCACCTGGATAAACCGTATACATCTCAACAGCAAGAACAATGACTTATATTTTTCTCAATGCTGCACAAGCCTAGGACAGGGTCTCATATGTAATGTTTAAGGACTACATTCTGTTGACGTGCAAGAGGTGTATGTCCCTACACCTTCAAACGCCCTACAAATTGTTGAATATAACTATAGCATATCGTTTCCTCCCCAAATCTGGTATATTTTGACTGAAAAATGTGAATAATATCTTGAAGCTTCTAATGCCTTTATAAGCTACCACATTCTGATCAGAGTTCTTGGCAAAATGGCTTAATGAATTATGCTTCCTTGTTTTGAGATCACATCCTCCAACTGTTTTCATATCATAAAGCCAAGTCATCATCACATTTGACATTCTGTTCCTTGAAATTTCTATTATTGGGCTAGGAATGTCTTTCTCAGGCCTCTTTATTTTCTCTTTATTTCAAACACTAGGACTAGCAGAACTGGTTTTTTGACAAAGGAACACAGCCTTAAGAAAAAAAAAAATCACATTAAGCCAGGTGTAATGGCATGCACCTGTAGTCCCAGCTACTTGGGAGGCTGAGGTGGGAGGATCACTTGAGCCAGGAGTTCAAATACAGCCTGGATGACATAGCAAGACCACATCTCTTTAAAAAAAATAACATCATAAAATGTACTGCATAAGGAACTACATGTCAAGAACAAAACTCTGTTTATGTGATAGTCAGCTAGGATCACTCACTAGCTGAGAAATTCACTCCCGCCCACAAGCCTGTGACTCAAATTCATGGCTCAGCAAAATTATAAATGACTGTATATCGTGGATCTGGTATTTATAAACAATCAACACCACACATGCTGACCATGCGGAAGGCAAGCATTTATGATATAATAGGTAAATGTGACAATAGCATTGACCCCACCTAGTTGCCAAGCCTGAAACATGTCTGCATGAATACATATGCATACACATGTGAGTTTGGAGATATATATATTTTCACGTTCTCTATGGTTACCTAAGACGTTATCTCAGAATAGTGGCTTGCAACAACAATCATTTCTTCTTGTGTCACACAGTTCTAGAAGTTGACTGAGTTCAGCTAGGTGGTTCTCGCTCTGGGACTGGCCATGGTTGCAGTCAACATGTAGGGAGAGCTAGAATTTTTTTTTTTTTTTTTTTTTCCTGAGATGGAATTTCACCCTTGTTGCCCAGGCTGGAGTGCAGTGGCACGATCTCAGCTCACTGCAACCTCCGCCTCCAAGGTTCAAGCAATTCTCCTGCCTCAGCCTCCCGAGTAGCTGGGATTACAGGCTTGTGCCACCACGCCTGGCTAACTTTTTGTATTTTTAGTAGAGACGGGGTTTCTTCATGTTGGCCAGGATGGTCTCAAACTCCCGACCTCATGATCCACCCATCTTGGCCTCCCAAAGTGCTGGGATCACAGGCATGAGCCACCACACCCGGCTGCTAGAATCATTTTAAAGGCCTCTTCATAAACATGTCTGGGGCCTGGACTGGGAAGACCCAAACAATTGCAGGCTAGAGCATGAAGACAGGCGGCTCCTTGGGCATCTCCCTCTATTTGTATTTGGTCTCCCCATTTCGTTGTTCCACTACGGTGGCTTCAGGGTAGCTGGACACTTACACGGTGGCTGGTGACTCAGGGCTCCAAAGGCATGTGTCCCAGGAGAGAGACGTGCTGTACTCTAACATAATCACATGCTTCCCATCACCTTTGCTGTCTGCTGCTGATTAGAAGCACATCACAGGTCCCACCCACACTTGTGGGGAAGAGCATGACACAAGCTGTGAATACGAAGAGGCAGGGATCATGGCGGCCATCTTAAAGTCTGCCACACTTAGTAAAATTTAGCAATGTTGCCCCAGGTCATGTAGCTAGTGAGCAGCACAAACAGTATTTGACCCCACACAGTCTCACTCTAGAGTCCCCATTCTCAAATAGTACCCTATAGGGCCACTCAGTGTGAGTGACTATTTTTCAATAGTTCTCATTTTCATTTTAAATGAATACATTCTCCTCTGTGTCCTCAGTTAGTAAGAGACTACACTACTCCCGCCACACTGGCAGAATCATGCTTCTGGGTCTACAGAGCTGAAGACCAGACTCTGACATATGGCGACTTCATGCAGGTAATGCCATACCCATCAACAAAGTTCCCTGCTGGCACCTGTTCCATGATTGTCCCCTCGAGTCACAAGAATATACCTAACATATTTGTACAAACTGAAAAAGAGATCTTGTCAGAAGACTATGCATTTCCTTAGAACATCATCAGGCCAGAAGCCCATGGGCAGGAAAAAATGGGTAATGGAAAAATGGAAAACAAGTGGGAGAAAGTTCTGTAGATGCTGGGACTTCAGCTTTGGAAAGGCCCGTGGCCACAGCTGATTTTCTACAATGCAACTGGCTGAAAAAATACATCTCTGCAAAGATAAAGAAAAGCCTAACCGAGTGCAGCTGCCATCCTCCCAGTAATGAGATTTGGAGGATTATTGCTGAGATGAATGGAAGATATCATATGGTCACTGCTAGAAATATTTGCCATCCTGGTCTAACTACATGAATAGACACTAGAGTTCTTAGCAGACCCACATATGTTTGTTTTTAATTAAAATGTGCTGAATGAACTGTTAGCAGCACTGAAATAATGAAGAAAAGCAATATAAGACAAATCGGCTAATTGACAACTCCAAACATTCTATTTTATACCCTTCAGTTATGTTAATGGAGGTTTCCAATATGTTCTAGCTGAAATAATCATTACACAAACACAGTTACATAATAATCTAAGGTGTAGATGAAAATATAAATAACTACAGCAGCAAAAACCACAAATGGGTCAAAGGATTACAAATTCATTTTCTCAGTCTTTATTCTAAAACAATTTAGTGAGTGCTTATTGGTTATTATGTGCCAGGCGCTCATGGGCTAATGCCTATGATGAAATCATCCTAGTGTTTCCAAATATACACTTTTGTTTAAGATAGCGTGTTCTATGAGTACCAGGGTGCTGTGTAGAGTATATCTCCAACCACATGATGAAACAAAACAGCAAGCGACTCTTGAAAGGGAGAGACCATCATTTTAAGTCATTTCAAAAGCTAGTTCATGTGAAGGCAGAGACTCTGGCCAAGATCTTAACAAATTACATTTTATTCAGTGCACAAGAAATTAGCACAGCTGCCTGAAGGAAAATATGTCCTGGGATTGTGTACACAGTGCAAGGCCAAAGGGCAACCATATTCCAAGTAGACCGTAAACAGGAGGTTTATTGGAGGCCTTTCCAAAGAACGTGGCCAAATTTCAGCCGTGAGATAACCAGAATTCCAGCCAAAATTGGGAGTGATGGAAACTGTCACATGTCTTTGGATCTTTTGTGGAGATTAATCCCTTGGCTGTGCAGTCTCTGATGAATGAAGGAGAATAATTCAGAGTCACTGAACACCCTTGCTCCTAACTGGAGGGGCAGGATATCAACGAGGTAAGTGAACGCCAATGCATTTAGAGTTTATTTACAACTAAACTGCTAAAGCCTCAACTCATCCATATTCAATTAGAGAAAGTTGTGGTTCATCCAAGACAAGACGTGAGCCAAAATTTGGGGCGAGGGTGACATCATCTGAAAGGGCTGGAAATAAAGTGTAAATTTGAGTATCATCTGTATATAAGTGATAATTAAAGCTGTGCAACTCATCATGTGCCAAGAGAGGTCAATAAAAATGAAGAACAACAGGGTCCCAAACCACATGTTACTTCTAAAATGGAGATTTATTTTTTTTAAGGTGGTGGGGGTGAGCTTTTATTTCCTGCTGCATGATCTCAAAACAGATACAGATCACCTGCAAGGAAGACTCACTTCTTCTGCAGAAAGTCACTGAATTACTTGAACATTGAGCTAAGGAGAGGGGCTTTTCTGTGTGATCTATACTATAAGGAAGTAAGAAGTCATTCCATTTAGTTTGGGGAAGACCTCCCCAACCCCCTAAAATAGATCACTTTAGTAAATAATATCTAAGAGAACCACCAATTCAAGCTGATACTTGATTGTCCTTTTCAAGTCTGGTGTTAGATTTGGGCAGGAAACACAAGTTGCTTTTATCTGGGTGCTCGATAATTTCATTCATGCAGTGAAGAAATAGGTTCTTTATTCTCAGCAGTGTTTGAACACTTTAACAATGGGATAACTGAAGTAAGATGCAGCTTAAATCAAATGAAATGGAGACTTGCTCACAAGGACTTATTCATTATAAAAAGGGCAGCTCTTGTCCTAATCGTTCCTCTAGAGATCTATGACTTAGGGCTCTTTTTATTTTTGACTACCAGCTACCTTTCCAAATCATGGAAGCTTTCTAAAAATACCAAGTTCCTCAGTAGCTGGAGCTGAGCAGGGAGTGAGCCCAACCATAAATGATGGGTGTTATGGGTTTAAATTGTTTCCCTCCCAAAAATCATGTGTTGAAATTCTAACTCCCAGTGCCTCAGAAGGTGACCATATTTGGTGACAGTGTCATTAGAGAGGCAATTAAGTTAAAATGGGGTCACAAGGATGGATCCTAATGCAATATGGCTGGTGTCTGTATAAAAAGAGGAAATTAGAACAGACACGTACAGAGGAAGGACCATATGCAGACACAGGGATATGACGGCCATCTACAAGCCAAAGAGGGAGGTCTCAGAAGAAGCCAATCCTGCCAACATCTTGAACTCAGACTTCTATCCTACAGAATTGTGAGGAAGTAAATTTCTGTTGTTGAAGCCACCCAATCTACAGTACTTTGTTACGGCCACCCCAGAAAACTAATACGATGGGGCAAAAGGAGTAGAGCCAGGGCCGGGCGTGGTAGCGCACGCCTGTAATCCCAGCACTTTGGGAGGCTGAGGTGGGCGGATAACCTGAGGTCAGGAGTTCGGGACCAGCCTGACCAACATGGTGAGATCCCATCTCTAATGAAAACACAAAAAGTTAGCCAGGCGTGGTGGCGTGCGCTTGTAATCCCAGCTACTTGGGAGCCTGAGGCAGGACAATCGCTTGAACCTGGGAGGTGGAGGTTGCAGTGAGCCAAGATGGCGCCACTGCACTCCAGCCTGGGCAACAGAACGAGACTCTGTCTCAAAAAAGAAAAAGAAAAGAAATAGAGCCAGGCCGAGCACAGCGGCTCACACCTGTATAATATTCTGTGTATTTTTTTTTTTTTTTTTGGTATATCTTAAATTTGTAAAAGAGTTTCTAAAAGCAAAAAGAATGGTCAATTCATCCATTCCTGGAGATACTTTATTTAAATTTGCTTTTGAGTGAAGTCAAACCATGAATGAAGGAGCTGCACAGTGGGACTTCATTTCACCTTGAACTCCCTAGAAAGGCCTTGCTCCTTCTTGCTGCATTTGAGTTTATGCAACTGTGGTTGCACTTTAGGGATCAGCCCTATGAGCGCCTCTTTGCATTTGTTAAAGTGGTTAATGATCTTGTCTATTACTTCATACAATTTTTTCCCTTACTAGACCTCATTATTCTGAAGATATTTTTTATAAGCAGACGAAAATCCTTTTAGAATAAGGAGGAGCATAAATAAATACATGATTATTATATCAAATGCAATAACTGTCTCTGCTGGTGGATAATAGGCTCATGCCTCTAGAAGGATGAAAGCAACTTTTACTGAACTCCTACCGTGAGCCAAGCCTTCTGCTAGAGGCTTTAGACAATTGTCTGCCGAATTTTAATTTTCACAGTCTTATGAAGCAGATTATGAGAAAGTGTAGGTAACTTGTCCAAAGTCACATTGTAAATGACCAAACCAGAAAACCACAGTATTTTATGATCATACAAAGAATGGAAGAGGGAAAGGAGAAAAGCTTGTGTTAATTTGTTGAGAACCTACTTCCAGTGAACCAAGTATTTTTCATCCTGATTTAGAAATAAGGAAACTAAAGCTCAGAGGAATATATAAACGTATAAATATATGTAACATATATATTAAAAATATACGTTATATATAATATGTATTTGCTCAAGGTGACATAATAGATGATTATATTAGGTAGGTCTATTTCTAGAATGAGAGGAGACATTTAAGACGAGGAGATTCCATGGAAAATACATAAGCTGGCTCTATTTCTTTTTTTTTTATTTTGTTTTTTTAGAAACAGGGTCTTACGCTGTCACCCAGACTGGAGTGCAGTGTTACAATCATGGCTCACTGCAGCCTCAACCTCCCCAGACTCATGTGATCCTCCCATCTCAGTCTCCCAAGTATCTGGGATTACAGACAGATGCCACCATACCCAGATAATTTTTGTATTTTTTGTAGAGATGTGGTTTCGCCATGTTGCCCAGGCTGGTCTTGAACTTCTGGGTTCGAGGGATCCACCCACTTTGGCCTCCCAAAGTGCTGGGATTACAGGTGTTAGCTCCCGCCCCCACCCTGTGCTCAGCCAATCCAGAGCATTTAAATGTTTACTCACATATAGAAGGGATTTCTGTAGGTCTGTGGGTGTGTTCCATGCCTCTAACTGGTAGGTGATATCATATGGTATGCACCATTATGCCTCATGCACATTCAACTCAACATTGCTTTCTGAGATGGAGACACTTTGTTACGCATGGATCTTACTCATTCCTTGTAGGGGCAGGGTTATGGGCTAAATTGTGTTCCCCTCAAAATTCGTATGTTGAAGTCACAATCTCCTAATACCTCAGAATGTGACTGTATTTGGAGACAGTGTCTTTAAATGGACAATTAGGTTAAAATGAGATCACTAGGGTAAGCTGTAATCCAATATGACTGCTGTCCTTATAAGAAGGGGCAATTAGGACACAGACACAAAGAAAAGCCATGTGAAGGCTAACAAAAACAAGCAACAGGGAAAGGACTCCCTATTCAATAAATGGTGCTGGGATAACTGGCTAGTCATATGCAGAAGATTGAAGTTGGACCCCTACCTTTCACCATATACAAAAATTAATGCAAAATGGATTAAAGATTTAAATGTAAGACCTCAAACCATAAAAATCCTAGAAGGCAACCTAGGAAATACTCTTCTTGATATCGGCCTTGGCAAAGAATTTTTGGCTAATTCCCCAAAAGCAATTGCAACAAAAACAAAAATAGACAAGTGGGACCCAATTAAATTAAAGCACTTCTGCACAGCAAAAGACACTATTAACAGAGTAAACAGACAAGCTACAGAATGGGGGAAGATATTTGCAAATCATGCATCCAACCAAGGCCTAATATCCAGAATCTATAGGGAACTCAAACAAATCAACAAGGAAAAAGTAAATAACCCCACGTATTAGTCCATTTTCACGTGGCTATGAAGTACCCAAGACTGGGTAATTTATAAAGGAAAGAGGTTTAGTTGACTCACAGTTTCACATGGCTGGGGAGGCCTCAGGAAACTTACAATTATGAAGGAAGGGGAAGCAAACATGTCCTTCTTCACATGGCGGCATCAAGAAGTGCTGAGCAAAAGGGGGAAAGGCTCTTATAAAACCATCAGATCTCATGAGAACTCACTATCACAATAACAGCATGTGGGTATCTGCCCCCATGATTCAATTACCTCCCACCAAGTCCCTCCCACAACACATAGGGATTATGGGAACTACAAGTCAAGGTAAGATTTGGGTGAGGATACAAAGCCAAACCATATCATTCCACCCCTGCCCCCTACCCACATCCCATGTCCTCACATTTCAAAACACAATCATGCCCTTCTAATAGTCCCCCAAAGTCTTAACTCATTCCAGCATTAACCCAAAAGTCCAAGTCCAAAGTCTCATCTGAGACAAGGCAAGTCCCTTCAGCCTAGGAGTCTGTAAAATCAAAAGCAGGTTAGTTACTTCCTAGATACAATGGAGGTACAGGCATTGGGTCAATACACCCATTCCAAATGAGAGAAATTGGCCAAAACAAAGGTGCTACAGGCTCCATGCAAGTCCAAAATCCAGCAGAACAGACAAATCTTAAAGCGCTGAAATAATCTCCTTTGACTCCATGTCTCACATCCAGGTCACGCTGATGCAAGAGGTGAGCTCCCATGGCCTTGGGCAGCTCTGCCCCTGTGGCTTTGCAGGGTACAGCCTCCCTCTCAGCTGCTTTCATGGGCTGGCATTGAGTGTCTGAGGCTTTTCCAGTTGCACAGTGCAAGCTGTGGGTGGATCTACCACTCTGGAGTCTGGAGGATGGTGGCCTCCTTCTCATAGCTCCACTAGGCAGTGCTCCAGTGGGGACTCTGTGTGGGGGCTCCCACCCCACATTTCCCTTCTGCACTGCCCTCACAGAGGTTCACCATGTGAACCTCCAGAGGTTCACAGAGGTGCTCCATCCCTGCAGCAGACTTTTGCCTGGACATCCAGGCTTTTCCATACCTCCTCTGAAATCTAGGCAGAGGTTCCCAAACCTCGATTCTTGTCCTCCATGTACTGGCAGGACCAACACCATTTGGAAGCTGCCAAGGCTTGAGGCTTGCACTCTGAAGCAATGGCCTGAACTGTACCTTGGCCCTTTTAGCCATGGCTGGAACTGAAGCAGCTAGGATGCAGAACACCATGTCTCAAGGCTGTACAGAGCAGGAGGGCCCTGGGCCCGGGTCCAGGAAACCATTCTTCCCTCCTAGGCCTCCAGGATATTGATGGGGGGGCTGCCAAAGGTCTCTGACATGCCCTGGAGACATTTTCCCCATTGTTTTGGTGATTAACATTTGGCTTCTTGTTATCATGCAAATTTCTGCAGCAGGCTTGAATTTCTCCCCAGAAAATGTGTTTTTCTTTTCTATCACATCATCGGGCTGCAAATTTTCCAAACTTTTATGCTCTGCTTCCTCTTGAATGCTTTGCAGCTTAGAAAATTCTCCCTCCAGATACCCTAAATCATCTCTTTCAAGTTCAAAGTTCCACAGAACTCTAGGGCAGGGGCAAAATGTGCCAGTCTCTTTGCATAGAAAGAGTGACCTTTACTCCAGTTCCCAACAAGTTCCTCATCTCCATCTGAGACCACCTCAGCATGGACTTTATTGTCCATATCACTATCAGCATTTTAGTCAAAGCCATTCAACAAGTCTTCAGGAAGTTCCAAAGTTTCCCACATCTTCCTGTCTTCTGAGCTCTCCAAGTCTCTAGGAAGTTCCAAAGTTTCCCACATTTTCCTGTCTTCTTCTGAGCCCTTCAAACTGTTCCAACCTCTGCCTGTTACCCAGTTCCAAAGTAGCTTCTACATTTTCAGGTATCTTTACAGCAGAGCCCCACTCTGTGTGTTACCAATTTACTTATGCAAATTAAAATTTAAAAATGGGCAAAGGACATGAACAGACACTTCTCGAAAGAAGACATACAGTTGGCCAACAAGCATATGAAAAGATGCTTGCTCAACATCACTAATCATCAGAGAAATGCAAATCAAAACCAAAATGAGATACCATCTCACACCAGTCAGGATGGCTATTGTTAGAAAGTCCAAAAACAACAGATGCTGGCAAGGCTGCAGAGAAAAAGAAACGCTTATACGCTGTTAGTGAGAATGCAAATTAGTCCAGCCACTATGCAAAGTAGTCTGGAGATTTCTCAAATAACTTAAAACAGAGCTGCCATTTAACCCAGCAATCCCATTATATACTCGGTATATACCCAGAGGAAAATAAATCATTCTACCAAAAAGACACATGTACTTGTATGTTCATCCATGTTCTATTCACAATAGCAAAGACATGGAATCAACCCACTGCCCATCAGCGGTAGACCAGATAAAGAAAATGTGGTATACGTATACACCATGGAATACTACGCAGCCATAAAAAGAATGAAATCATGTCCTTTGCAGCCACATGGATGCAGTTGAAGGCCATAATCCTAAGGGAATTAACGCAAGAACAGAAAACCAAATACTGCATGTTCTCACTTACAAGTGGATGCTAAACACTGAGCACCTATGGATATATATATATGGGAAGAACAGACCCTGTGGACTACTAGAGGGGGCAGGGAGAGAGGGGCCAGAATTGAAAAACTACCTATGAGGTACTGTGGTCACTACATGGGTGACGGGATTTGTACCCCAAATCTCAGCATCACGCAATATTCCCAAGTAACAAAGCTGTACATGTACTTCTGTGTCTAAAATAAAAGTCGATTTTTTTTTTTGAAAAGGCCGTGTGAAAACATAGGGAGAAGACAGCCATCTCTACCCCAAGGAAAGGGGCCTCCGAGGAAAGCAGCCCTGCTGACACCTTGACCACAGACTACTAGACTCCAAAACAGTGAGAAAATAAACTTCTGTTGTTTGAGCCACTCAGTCTGTGGTACTTTGTCACAGAAGCCCGAACAAATTAACACAGGCAGCAAAGTATTCTACAGACCACAAACACCACAGTATTTTAGCCAGTCTGATGGTGGACATTTAGATTGAAACTAAACACAAATATACATCCTTGGACAGGGCCTCTTGTGAGCACCTGTGGGAGTAAATACGTAGAAATGAAATTGCTGTTACAGGGGACGCATGTTTTCAAATCTACAAAATGCTGCTAAATTGTTCTCTCAGATATCTCTGTTGATTTACACTCCCAACAAAAGTGAATGATGGCACCATTTCTCTCACAGCTTAGCCAACATTTGATATTCTCAGGCTCAAGATTTCTGCCAATGTGATTGGTAAAAAAAAAACCCATATTGTTTTAACTGCACTTTCCTAAGTTTGCATGAAGTTGAATATTTTTTAATATACACATTGCCTGTTCTTATTTCCCCTTCTATACATTCTCAGTTCATATTTTTGGTCTGTTTTTCCTTTGGGGTCGTATGGCTTTTTCCACCTGATTTGTAGGGATCACATATATTCTAGCTCACAATTCTCTGTCTGCTAGATCTTCTGCAAATACCTTCTCCAAGGCCCCCACTTGTCTTTTAATCGAGTTCATGGTGTGCTTTTGACAAAAGGTTTTAAATCAGGTATAATCAGATAGACCTCTGTTTATAGTTTGTATTTTTTGTATTGTCTTAAAGAAAATACCCTCTGGCTGGGTGTGATTACTCACACCTGTAATCCCTGGAGGCTGAAGCAGGTGGATCACTTAAGGCCAGGAGTTCGAGACCAGCCTGCCCAACATGGTGAAAACCCGTCTCCTCTAAAAATAGAAAAAAAATAGCCAGGCATGGTAGCACATGCTTGTAATCCCGGCTACTTGGGAGACTTGAGGCATGAGAATCACTTGAATCCAGGATTTGGAGATTGTAGTGAGGCGAGATCGCGCCACTGCACTCCAGCTTGGGCAACAGAGTGAGACTCTGTATCAAAAGAAAAGAAAAAACATTTTCTCTCCAAAATTCAAAAAGGTATTCTCTTATAATTTCTTCTGAGAGTTTTAGTGTATTTTCCCCATGTTCCAGTCTTTAGTACCTCTTTAATGTATTTCAGTGGTGGCAATAGGTAGGAATTGTATTTTCTTTACGATTTTTTTCTTTTCTCTTTCATTTGAGAGTGAATTGTCCCAACGCCACTTACTGAAATATCAAATGCTTACTCCAGCCATTAAAAATATATATTCAGCAAAGCACCCACAGACCATCTCATTTTGAGTAGTGTAATTTCCTGATAAATCCTCCATAATGTATTAGGAGAAAAATGTACCCCTAGGTAAGTAAATAAGCTGATCTAAATGGGTATTTGGCTATGAGCCAAGCAAATGCTAGAGGTTGTCTGCCAAAAAATGGTTTTGATATTGGAAGAGTTGATGTTAAGCCCTTCTTCCTGACAGTCATTGGATAGTGGGGCCAGGTGTCTTTTGAGGCCACTCTGAGTTTGTAATGATTAAACCATGTCCACGACATTTAGGAGAAGACTTGTCCTTCCATTGTCCCCACCAAGGGAATGTGCTTCCTGCCCAGCAGAGTGGTGACCCCTGCACAGAAATCTCTGGAATGACGTGCTAAAGCCAGCCACAGTGTCGTCTCCGGAGGATGGAAACAGGGTGTTTGTGAGGAGGGTAATTTTTCACTGAATTCCTTTTCTATCTCTCTTAACTTTGTTGACCATATGCATATACAATTGATTCAAAATAATAACTTTTTTTAAAAGCCAAAAAAAAAAAAAACCCTGCCAAGTATGTCACTAAGACACTAAGGAAAATCAAGAAAAAATACGTTCCTGTGGCAGTCTGCTAAAAACAAACAAACAAACAACAACAACAAAAAAACAACGACAAAAAAACAGATACATGAGAACTTCTTTTGCCGGGGTAATTAAACTGGAAATTATGTTTCACCTTGTTTGAATAATTTAGAGAATTGTTTTTCATATATTCCTTAGTCACAAGACACTTTGTTCAAGCTAGATCTTCCTCAAAGACCAACATATAAAATAGATGAAAGTATTCCTGTTTAAAAATGGGGATCCCCATCAGCGGCCTTTCAGGCAGCTCTGTGGGGGTCCCCAGGGCTCTTCTGAGTACATTGAGAACCTTCCTTTAAAGTCAGTGTGTTTGAGAGTTAGATATATAATTATCTTTTGCACCTTCTTCATGTAGTAATACTACACCCCACTTTAAAATTTACAGCATTGTGTATTTGCTTATGCTGTAAACATTGCTTGAGCACCTACTGTTTGCCAGACCCTAGAATAGACAGGAGGAGGAAGTGACTTAAACGTGGTAAGGTCTGAACAAAAGGTCGAAGTGTGAATAGAAAACAACCAGGAGGGCATTCCAGGTCCAGTAGACTGCAGAGGAAAGCTGGAAAGCTGGGAAGAAGCAGACTGGCAGAGCGGGAAGATGGGGGTGGGTGCACTCAGTGTGCATAGATGCACGGGGCATCTGTTGGTCCTAGCAGGTGCTGAAACTGGAGAGGGAGGGAGCAGTAAGTTATTATTTCCTGGTGGATCTTTCTAAGTTTGGACTTGGCATGCCATGAGGAAGCGATTGAAGGGTCTTAGACAGGAGATTGACACAGTCATATTTGTGCTTTGGAATGACTGCTCTGACCTAAGTGAGCATTGCAAGGGGACAAGATTAAGGCAGTGAAACTGGGTAGGGAGGTCTTCGCAGCCACCCAGGGAGGAGATGATGATGGACAGACTTGAAGGCCTGGCAGAGATAGAGCAGAGGGGGTGACTAAGACGGAATTAACTGAATGTTGGTGGGAGGCAGAAAAGGGATGTGTCTAGGAAATTTCTGGAGTTCGGGCTGTATAACTGAGTGGGGTTAGATAACTGGGGCCATTCAACAAAGCAAGGAAGATGGGAGAAGGCATTTGGGCAATAGATGATGAGCTTCATTTGGGGGAAGGTTTTGATTGAAGTACCTGTAAGACATGAGGTGGAAATCTCCAGTAGGCAATCAGATAGCCGATCTGGGATGGAGGTGAAGGCCTGAGGCCATCCTCAGTGAGCTGATAATAGTAGTCAAGAAGATACTTGAAACCCCCAGGAGAATGTGAGCAATGAGAGAGGAGAGGCCCACGCAGGCAGATCTGGGATGGAGACGAGAGGCCCATGCAGGCAGATCTGGGATGGAGAGGAGAGGCCCACACAAGCAGCGGATGGTTCACATGAATCTGGCTGAGATGCCTGAGCAGTGAGGAAGGAAGAGAGTCAGGGAGAGTGGAGGTCAAAGAAACCAAGGAGGGAAATTGAGGATAGGAGGAATTATCAGCAGGCTCAAACCCTGCACAGAGAAGAAGCTTAGGGACTGGAGAACTCATTGGACATAACAACTAGCAGCTCACTGGAGAGAATGAGGAAAGGCAGTTCCCAGAGACATGGGCAGCGGGGAAACCATACACCGGGCTTGGGGAGTGAATGGGCAGGGAGAAACTGGGGAAAAGTCGGGTATGACCACTCTCCAAAAACGGCGATGATGAAGGAAGTGTCAGCTACCTCCAGGTGGGCCTGCTTCAGTCCTCTGATGAGCAACACAGAATGACTGGACCCGTGCCTCTCAATTCCAGCTGCGCTTCTAATTCCAACTGCACAACAGAAGCACCTGGGGAATTTTTTAAAATAAAAAAGTACCAAAGCCAGGGCCGCAGATTTAATTGGTCTGGGGTGGGGCCTGGGCAAGGGTATATTTTTAAAGCTCCACAAGAAAGTCTAATGTGCTGCCACCATTAGGACCATGGCTCCAGTTATTCCCTATTTTGAGCAACAAAGGATTGAATGAGCTTGCTTGGGGAGAAGTCAGAGGTGGTCCTCTGACATTGATCTGTCTTGTTGGGACACAAAGGAGAGGTTCGTGAAAGAAAGAGTCCCGCACATTTAAATGTGTCTGTGTGGACCCAATTCTTTTCAGTAGAGATAGGTCCTGAAATTAGGGGAGCACCAAAAATGTGTTCTCCATTGCTGGAGAGTAGGATTTCACTGGGCTTTTCTAGAACATAAGAGACCTGTCCCCCAAATCATTCTGACTCTATACTTGCCAAATCTCCTTTTGATTAATAATTAAACTCTACCTGGTGATTTTTAAAATCATACCTGTTTTCCATAATTTCCAAGAAATACATGCATAGGATGAAAAAATAAAATGCTGCAGAAGTAACCTTCTACCTCCCACATCGCCTCCACCTGCAGCTGCTTCCCAACGCCAACCACTTGACTGTTTCTGTTTTTGTTTTTCCTGGTGGTTACCTCCATAACCTTAAATCATATGCTTACTCTTCTCCTTCATAATTTACCAACAGCATACATGATCTACCTATTTTGAAAGGTAAACGTCTACTAACTGCCTCCACTTCCCCTTCTCCCTTCCAAAGTTTGGTGGTTTTAGTACTATTTTTAATCCTTCCATTGGTTACTTACATAATTTTAAGTAATATACTTAAAATTCCAGTTCTCACTCCATGAACTTATTTATTTGAGACAGGACCTCATTCTGTCACCCAGGCTGGAGTGCAGTGGCGTGAACATGGATCACGGCAGCCTTGAACTCCTGGGCACAAGCTAATCCTCCTGCCTCAGCCTCCCAAGTAGCTGGGATTACAGGCACGTGTCAACGCACCTGGCTAATTTTTAATTTTTTCTTTTTGGAGAGATAGGATCTTGCTATGTTACCCAGGCTGGTCTCAGACTCTTGACCTCAAGTGGTCCTCCTGCCCCAGCCTCCCAAAGTGCTGGGATTTCAGGCATAATCCACCACGTTTGGCCTCATTCCATGAACTCAACAATATTTCTTAACTCCACACAGTATGAGATGGAGATACCAGCTCCCCCACTTTCCCCTTTCAACTTCTTCCAGCTTGATCTTTGTTTTTCCATTGTTCTGATTGGTAACATTACATTCTGTTCTGCAACCATGATGAGTCCTCTGTGCTTGGTCTACGGGTTAATTCTGCTAGTTCGAAGCCAATGAACTGCATTAACATTATTGTGAGCGGGTAAATATTGTTCCCTGGAGAGCCAAGGACTGCGTTAGGATCACACTTCTTCCTCTTGCATTCAATGTCACCACCTTTTGGGTGACTCAAAGGAGTATGTTCCCAGGAGTACAGCCAAATTGATTTTCTTTTATTACATCCCTGCAGTTACTCAAAATTACAATTCATTTTATTTTGCCTCTATTTGGACCATGATTTTCTTGTACCTTTTTGAGTTTTTCCTAGAGTTTTTTTTTTTTTTAATAGAGAGAAGAAACATATTTTGGTCCTTGCCACATCACGAATATTTTCTAGCTTCTTACTCCTTCCATCTGAAGCATCGAATACCTTCAATTTTTCTTCTTACAGACAGATTTATTGGACCATGCTGACTTCCTGCTTTAACTTGGACTTAATGACTTTTAGACCTCTACACAGCTACCATCTTTCCCCTGTGTTGTTACTGGGAAATGAATATTAGAGATAACTAACACAAACTTTTTTCCCATCAACTTTTATCTTAAGTTCCGGGCTACATGTGCAAGATGTGCAGGTTTGTTACATAGGTAAACAAGTGCCACAGTGGTTTGCTGCACAGATCGACCCAATACCTAACTAATGGATGCTAGGTATTAAGCCCAGCAACAATTAGCTATTCTTCCTGATGCTCTCCCTTCCCCCACTGTCCCTACACAGGCCCCAGTGTGTGTTGTTCCCCACCATGTGTCCATGTGTTCTCATCATTCAGCTCTCACTTATAAGTGAGAACATGTAGGAACACAAGCATTTTGATCGCTGCAAAGAGACAATCTCATTGTAAACAAATCCATTTGTCATGTATTCATTTGTCTTGTCTAAATTTAATTAGTGTGATTTGTCATAAAAAGACTGATCAGCTATGGACATATAAAGAAAATTCATGTCCTGGGCCTCAGAGATTAAGTATTAGACCCCGGAGGTAGCCACCCAACCACCCTGAGAAGTCTCACCATAACCATCCAAAATCCTTCAATGCATCTGTAGTGGGAACTGGAACATGCTGCCTGGAGACACAAAGGACTCAAAGGACTAAGGCACTCAGTCCCCTGCCTCAGTCCCAGATATCTCTGAAGGACCAGCCATCTTCAGAAGTCCCCATAGGGTGAGCTGAGCCCTCTCTCACAATTGCCAAGAAGTTCAACTTCTGTCCAATCCTTCTTCCTTCATTCTCGTGCAGGTTTCCCCCAAAACTCTCCCCTAGAAACATCTATCTCAAAGTCTATTTCCTGAGGATCCATTCCTACAACCACACCTTTATCACATACCCTAGAATTGTAATATCAACAAAAACACAATAAAAGGTCAATTGCTGATGGGGATAATGAATTATTGTGGGAAGTGGTTGTTTTACAGGCAGGAAATGAGATGAGGATTGGGTTTCAGTCCTAGGGGAGGCAGGAGAGGCTGGGATCCAGGGCACCTAGGGAGGGGAGCAGGAACTAAGCTTTGTCAGAGGTAGGAATGGAAGACAGAGCGTGAGATGCAGATCATCACTGCAGGTACTAGAATGGGGTATGAAGCTGAGGAAGTGGTGATGATGGTTGTGACTGTGAAGTTTCTTGGGGAGAGGACCTCTCTGTTTGTAAATTCAGTTTTTCCTTCTATTGTACATGGACCTTGAGACCCTGGTGGGTGGGTGGGAGGGTAGAAGGGATGCGAGTGGATGAGGACCTGAACTGAAACAACTGCAGCAATTACAACATGTTCTGGAATATTCAGGTTGGTGAACGTGTTTGCGCTCATTCACTTAAAGTAACTTTAAATTCCTATTAATTCAAACTAGAATGAGTTTATATAGAATCTATGCTATAGGAAGGGAGTTGGGAGGGGGAGCCAGCTTTCTAAGGCCAGCATTAGAAAATGTCGGTCCTATTAATACAGAAACGGAAATCCAAATACTGCATGGTCACACTTGTGAGAGTTAAACATGGGGACACACAGACATAAAGATGGGAACAATAGACACTGAGACTCCAAAAGAGGGGCGGAAGGGAGGGGGGAAATGGCTGGGAAGACTTCCTATTGGGTACCATGTTCACTATTTGGGTGATGGGATCAATAGAAGCCCAAACCTCAGCATCACGCAATATACCCTTGTAACAATTCTGCACATGTACCCCCGAAGCAAAAATAAAAACAGGCCAGGCATGGTGGCTCACACCTGTAATCCCAGCACTTTGGGAGGCCGAGGCAGGCGGATCACCTGAGGTCAGGAGTTTGAGACCAGTCTGGCCAACATGGTGAAATCCCAACTCTACTAAAACTACAAAAATTAGCTGGGTGTGGTGGTGGGTGCCTGTAATCCCAGCTACTCGGGAAGCTGAGACAGGAGAATCGCTAGAACCCGGGAGGCAGAGGTTGCAGTGAGCCGAGATCATACCACTGCACTCCAACCTGAGCAACAAAGAGTGAAACTCCATCTCGAAAATATAAAAATAAAAATAAATAAATAAAAACAAAAAAAGAATATGTCAGTCCTTGCTAAGTTAGTTAAAATTAACTTCAGCTTAATTAGAAATGATAGAAAACCTCAAATAATAATAAGTTTAACAAGATACACATGTAATTGTCTAATAGAAACCAAGTCTGGAAGTGAGCAGAGGGGAGACTGTCCTGGTACCTGGCAGTTCTGCAAACACTAGGAAGCCAGTCTCCATGTTCTCGCTCCACCAATCGCAACAAGAGTACCTACCTCATGGTCTTTTTTTTTTTTTTTTTTGAGACAGGATGTCACTCCGTCACCCAGGCTGCAGTGCAGTGGCTGTTATAGCTCACTGTAGTGCAGCCTCAACCTCCTGGCTCAAGCAATCCTCCCACCTCAGCCTCCAACGTAGCTAGGACTACAGGCACACACCCCCATACCTAGTTTATTTATTTATTTATTTTTTGTAGAGTCGGGCTCTTGCTATGTTACCTAGGTTGTTCTCAAACTCCTGGGCTCAAGTGATCCTCCCATCTCAGCCTCTCAAACTGCTGGGCTTACAAGCATGAGCCACCACCACACCTGGCCTTCAGAATTCTTATTACACTGTGTGGAACAACAATTTCTGTAGATGCATTTATACTTTGGTTGCCCAGGCTGGTCTCGACTCCTGGCCTCAAGTGATCCTCCCACCTTGGTGTCCCAAAATGCTGGGATTACAGGCATCAGCCACCATGTCAAACCCACCTCATGGTCTCAAATGGCTGCTGGAGTTCCGGCCATTGCATCCCTACCAGAGGAAGGATAGCAGGAGAAGAAGGGAATGGTCACACTGAGCTGCAAGGGAGGTTGGTGGTCATGTGCCCAGTTATTAATAAAATATGGGAGCTCTAGTACCAAGGCAGAGGGAAGAACAGGCATTGGGGGCAATCCACAGCTTCTGCCACAACTGCCTTCCCTACACCAGACACCTGGCATCACCTCTACCCTTCATCTGCCAGCTCAGCCCCCATCTAGGGCTGACCGACTCCCACACAGAGTAGTCAGTGAGTTAATGTCCATGGTCTGTAGGACTGCTGCTTGGCACTTCTGTGCCTGCACACCAGAGAATTGCACTTCTCAATCAGTTTCCCTCCCAGCACCCCTCTTGCATGATGGCGGCCTGGCCAGCTCTTGCCAATGCTCTCTCTATGGAGTCTAGTCTCTCTCTGTCGTGCCCTCAATCTCTCCAGACACTGGCTGGGGCCCTTTTCTGACGGACCCACCACCCAGATCCCAGTATCAGGCCACCCAGCTTCCCGGGTCGCTTCCTGCTTAGACCTTTGCCTCACCTCTCCCCACCTCTTTACTGAGTTGCTCAAACTACACCTGAACTTGACATGCTTATTAGCTTCTCACCAATGATGACAGTGAGCAAAGTCTTTTTTTCCTGGAAAGGACTAATTCCAAAAAATCATAATTCTTAAGAGCTATATATTTTTCTTTCAAAATAAGAACTTGAATCCCAAGAGAAAATGTACACCCTTGTAGTTTAGATCACAAGGGCATGACTTGTCAACTCAGAGAGTGGCCTACAGCCTTGGTTCCATCTCTTGCTAGCTGTGGGACTTAGGCATATAACTTACCATCTCCGAGTTTCGGGTTCCACAGCTGGAAAGCTATCCTAAGCACAGCACCTACCTTTCAGCACTATAAGGAAGATTATGGAAGATTAAATGAGGTACACTGCCCGGTGCATGGTAAGCACACAGTAAATGTTACTTATAATAATAATAATTGACTTACAATAACATGAATTTTAACTATCAGTAAATTGGCACCGATTTTTTTAGTTGCTAAAATGTTACTGCCTGGGCTTTTGTGAGAAGTAGTTCAGTGCAGTCAGTGTTTTAATTTTTCATTCTGAAATCTTGTCTAACTCCTTACTTGCTCCTTTCCCTGGTGGACTCAAGCAGTGGAGGTCCCAGTGTGCCTTACACCTGAGGAGGTGTGGTGTGTATATCAAAATCAAGCCTGCTTCCTTTTGGTAAATAGTTACACCACACCAGGCAAGGGCCTGCCTACTCCAGTGGGACAGATGTATTTTTCCAAACCCATCAACTCAGAGATCGGTTTATTGGTCCAACCACATCTGCTGCCCTTCATATTACATCTTGGAGTGGCAGTTGAGGGCCTGGCCAAGTAGAGAACTTGTCTTTTGGGGATGAAGTAGCATTCTCCCCCAACTCTCACTTCCTTTTCTATACTTGGATTTCTTTCTGCAGTCTCATTTTATCTTTGTCTTTTTGGCTTTCTTTGTCTACACAATTGTTTTATTTATTTATTTGCCCCCATCCCCCTACTTTTTTTGCAATGGGATCTCTCTATGTTGCCCAGAAGCATCTGGAACACCTGGGCTCAAGCAATCCTCCCATCTCAGCCTCCCAAGTAGCTGGGACTACAGGCCTGAGTTACCACACCCAGCCCCACAATTGTTCCTTTTTACATATTAAATAAATAACCTATGCTTAATTTAGAAAGTGCACAAAAATGAAAAGACGGGGAAAAAAACCAAACATGTAACCCCTGCACCTTGGTGTGTACCTGTCCAGAACACAACACATGCACACAATTTTTGTTTTCTCGGAAATAAAATCATATGAGCTAGACCAGTGGTTCTCAATCAGGGTGATTTTTCCCCCATAGAAGACATTCAGCAATGTCTGCAGACATTTTAGTTGTCAAAACTGGGGCAGATGGTGATACTGGCATCTAGTGGTTGAGGCCAGAGATACTGCTAAACATCCTAAAATACACAGGCCAGCCCTCCACAACAACAAATTACCCAACCCCAAATGTCAAAAGGCCCAAGGTTAGGAAACTCTGGTCTAGACCACGGTTAAGCAAACTATAGCCCTCCTGGTTGGCTACCTGTTTTTATAAATAAAGTTTTATTAGCACACGGAGATGTCCATTCATTTCTATGTCATCTATGGCTGCTTTGACTTACAAGGCAAGTGAGCAGTTGTAACAGAAACTGCGTGGTCACAAGGCCTAAAATAAATATGAGCCACGTATGAAATTTTAAGTTTTTCTAGTAGCCACATTTTTTAAAAGTACAAAAAAAGCAGGGGAAATTAATGTTAGTAATATGCCCCAAATATTATCATTTCAACCTTGAATCAACATAAAAATTAATGAAATATTGTTATATTCTTTTATTTCCATATTAAGTCTTCACTTACAGCACTTCTCAATTCAGACTAGTCACATTTTTTTTTTGAGACGGAGTTTTGCTCTCATTGCCCAGGCTAGAGTGCGGTGGCACAATCTCAGCTCACCACAACCTCCTCCTCTCGGGTTCAAGCTATTCTCCTGCCTCAGCCTCCTGAGTAGCTGGGATTACAGGCATGTGCCACCATGCCCGGCTAATTTTGTATTTTTAGTAGAGACCGGGTTTCTGCATGTTGGTAAGGCTGGTCTCGAATTCCGAACTTAGGTGGTCCGCCCACCTCAGCCTCCCAAAGTGCTGGGATTACAGGCCTGAGCCACGGTGCCCAGCCCAGACTAGTCACATTTTAAGTGCTCATACAGCTGGTGGCTATTGTATTACACAATGCAGGTCTACATTGCATTTTTCACTAAACTGCTTTTTTTATTATTTTATTTTTAATTTTATTTTACATATATTTTTGAGACGAAGTTTCACTCTTGTTGCCCAGGCTGGAGTGCAGTGGTGTGATCTCAGCTCACCACAATCTCTGCTTCCTGGGTTCAAGTGATTCTCCTGCCTCAGCCTCTCTAGTAGCTGGAACTACAGGCATGTGCCACCACACCCGGCTAATTTTTTTTATTTTTAGTAAAGACAGGGTTTCACCATGTTGGCCAGGCTGGTCTCAAACTCCTGACCTCAAGTGATCCCCCTGCCTCGGCCTCCCAAAGTGCTGGGATTATAGGTGTGAGCCACTGTGCCCTGCCACTAAGCTGTTTTTTTTACTTAATGGAAATAAAAGTCTTCTCATGTCCACCATACATTTTTATATCACTTTTAAAGCGTTCAATTTTTTTAAAAGATTCCAATTTTCTGGATGTTTATATTGCTTCTGAGTTTCACAATTATGAACGATTCTGCCATGAACATTCTTAGATAAAACTTTTTCACCTCATCTGTAATTATTTCCTTAGGATAAACTCCCAGATGTGCGTCAATGAGCAAAGAAACATTTTTAAGGGTTTTGAAATATATATGTTTTTAAGAATAATAGCTTCCCTATAAGATTATTACAAGAATTAAGTTAGTACATGTAAATCGATTTTATTAATTCAAATAAGGTCAATAAAACTTAAAATAGTAGGCTGGGCACGGTAGCTCACGCCTGTAATCCCAGCACTTTGGGAGGCCGAGGCAGGTGGATCACAACGTCAGGAGATTGAGACCATCCTGGCTAACACGGTGAAACCCCGTCTCTATTAAAAACACAAAAAATTAGCTGGGTGTGGTGGCGGGCGCCTGTAGTCCCAGCTACTCAGGAGGCTGAGGCAGGAGAATGTCGTGAACCCGGGAGGTGGAGCTTGCAGTGAGGTGAGATTGCACCACTGCACCCCAGCCTGGGCAACAGAGCGAGACTCCCTCTAAAAAAACAAAACTAAACAAAAAAAACTTAAAATAGTAGAGCCTGGCACATAAAGGCACTCTATAAATACCATCTATTATTGGTATCAGTATTGCTCCCGAATTTATCTCCAGCATTGTGGTTCTAATTATACCTCCACTAACAATGTCTGAGAATGCTTGTTTCTGGTATACTCTTTCTAATACTATTATTTTTATAGCCCTTGCAAATTTTATATACGAAATTGGCTTCTTGTTATTGTTGGTTTAATCTGACTGTAGTTCATTCGTTTTCTTCAATTTAGGATGTTTTTCTTGGGTAGAGTTGTTACAAGCTCAGTCTATAGCCACATGTTTAAGAGTTGGACCATTTTTCACCAGAATGATCAGGACAATAAGTGACCATTTGTATCAGTCAGCTTTCACTAGGTTATGTGTTGTAACAAGTACCCCTAACATCTCAGTGGCCCACAATAACAAGTATGTATTTCTCACTCACATTGCACGTGACAGCCCAGGCTGAAAGAGCGGTGCCCATCGGGGACATGCCATTCCCATGGTAGAGGGAAAGAAATAAATAAGAAAGAAAGCAAGGGTGAAGCCTCCAAAGCTTCAGCTCCTACCTGCACACACTCCCTTCCGCTTGCATCTCATCGGCCAGAGCAAGTCATGGTGCCAAGTCCAATATCAATGGAGCAGAGAAGTGTATTCCCACCATAAGAGACACTGCAAGCGACATAGCAATGTGTGGGAACTGAGATAGGGAGCAATCCACCAGTAAAATCGATGCAATTAACTAATTGTGTGTCTCTACTCGCCTCAAGTCAGGATTCCCCCTATATGGTTCATTACAGTTCTCATAGAAATGATAAGCCCCATCCCCGCTAGCCACCGCGGGAACAGACAACAGATACTGAGCTGCTGTACTGCTTCCAATGGGCTCTAAAGACAAACTGGTCTGGAGAGACTCAGCCTAAACGAAACATGAGGACATCTCCCACTCCCTGCATGAAGGGGCAAACTTGCCTATCAACGAAAAGAACTTTGTGCCTAAAGTCATTACATCACCAACAAGTAGGAAACAATAAATCTCTGATCTGATCTAACCGTCATCAAACAATCATCCATCATACACAGAGAGTGTAATGGTTCCCTTAGAATAAAGAGGATGGGATTTATATTGTAGTTGGCCTCACCTGTGAGATCAACAGTTGCTATCATCAGCAGCAGTAGCATAGTCACCACCATTACCTCCAGTGCCTTTTAAGGTCAAGCCAGTTACCATACCCAGCCAACAGCACCCTGGTTGGCACAGGATGTTTACAGACAAAAGGACCGACCCCTGTCCTAAAGAATTGAGCCCTTGGCTCTGCTAGCCTGGCTGGTTGGAAAATTATTATGCTACTTGAATCCTCATAAAAATGTATTCCTAAAATCCTAACACTAGACAGTTTTAGAATTAATAAATGTATATTAAAATTACAAGCTATTCTACCCCAACCCCGAAAGAAACCATTCTAGGAACATGAAAAACAAAAAAGAGCGAGGCATGTTTCCTAAGGTAAGTCACTTCCTATTTGAATCATTTATTTATATAACAAGCCTTTCTGGACTGATTAAGGAAACTGTCAGTTACACTTACCAGCTGTTCCTCAGGTTGGGGAGAAGCACGGCGTTTTCCTCCTGCTTTACATGTGAGTGCCTGTGCTGGAGATTTTTGTCCTCGTACCCAAATTCTCCCCCTTTCTGTCAGTCTCTGGAAGGATTCGATGCTCGAAGAAAAACACTTCTCATCCTGAACCAGTGGCAAAGGGAAGAAAACCAACACGATCCTTTACATCCCCCTGGGCTGCTAGGTTCCTTGAGCCTTAGAAAATGATCAGGAACGAAAGTACGGTATTTTCTTCTTCATCCGTTTTTAAACTTTAGGTCTCCCAACGCCCAGCTCAAATCCTACCTGTCCTATGAAGGCATTCCTAACGACCTCAGCTGAGAATGGTTTTCCTTCCCTGAACCTCAATTGCAGCTTCCTGATTTTACCCCCCACCAGCACTGTCTTCACTGCCTGGTAATGTTGGTTAACTTCCCAAGTGGGCTGTAACAGCTACTGATTTTACAGGTTCATTCTAATCTCCTTTCTTCTGAGGTTTGGCGTGATTGGTTCAGGGTGAGCCTGTAACCCCAGAGGGACCGTTCTGCATTTCCTCTTCATAGTTAAGTATGCCTTGAGAGAGAGAAGCTCCTGTTTTCTCCTGGGTCATGAGCTAGAAGGGAATTGTGAGCCTGGAACTTCGAAAAGCCATCTTCCCTGGACTCCCGCAAGAAGCCAATGTTGGGAGATGGAGAATCCTAATGACATACTTTGAACCCCTAGATCCAGTTATGCCTGAAACTCTTAGCCTGAACTTCCCAATTACGGGAACAAATACATTTCCTTTTCTGCTTAAGTGAAAAGTCTGTCTTGTCTTTCTTTTCTTTCTTTCTTTCTTTCTTTCTTTTCTTTCTTTCTTTTCTTTCTTTCTTTCTTTTCTCTTATAGAGACAGGGTCTTGCTGTCTCTAAAAGGAGGCAGGCTGGAGTGTGAAATGGCACCATCATATCTCACTGCAGCCTCAAACTCCTAGGCTCAAGCAATCCTCCTGCCTCAGCCTCTTGAGTAGCTGGAACCATAGGTGCACATCACCATGCCTGGCTAGTTTTTGTATTTTTTGTAGACAGGGTTTTACTATGTTGCTTAAGCTGGTCTCAAACTCTTGGGCTTAAGCTATCCTCCTGCCTCAGCCTCCCAAAGTGCTGGGATTACAGACATGAACCACTGTGCCCAGCCAATTTCAGTTGGTTTTAATTTTTTTCCTTCCTTCCTCCCTCCCTCCTTCCTTCCTCCCTCCCTCCTTCCTTCCTACCTTCCTTCCTTCCCTTCCTCCCTCCCTCCTTCCTTCTTTCCCTCCCTCCTTCCTTCTTTCCCTCCTTCCCTCCTTCCCTCTCTCCCTTCTTCCTTCCCTCCCTCCCTCCTTCTTTCTTTCCTTCTTTCCTTCCTTCCTTTTCCTTCCTTCCCTCTCTCTTTTTCCTTCCTTCCCTCTTTCTTTTTCCTTCCTTCCTTCCTTCCTTACTTTCCTCTCTCTTTTTCCTTCCTTTGTTCCTTCCTTCATTCCTTTTTTAGAAACAAGGTCTTGCTGTGTTGGTCAGGCTGGTCTCAAACTCCTGACCTCAAGCCATCCTCCTGCCTTGGCCCCCCAAAGTGCTGGGATTACAGGTGTGAGCCACTGCATCTGGCCTCAGTTGGTTTTTATTATTCACGACCTAAGTGACTAAGAAGCTCACTCAGAACTCCTTAGGAAAAAAGAAGAGTATGATGCAGGTGCTTTAGGGTATAAAACCTCCAAGATCTCTCCATCCTGCTGCTCTGTTCTTGTCATCATGTGGTTGAAGCTGGGTTGCCTCAGATTTGGGTTCCAGCTGATGGGAAGGGGAAAGAGCACGTGGAGGGGTAGGCAGCTGGCGTCCACAGGTGCAGCTCTGGAGCCGGCACACCCACTTGCCCAAACATGCATGTGATAAGTAGCAGTGATACGGCCACCCCTAACTGCGTGGGAAGCTGGGACATGGCTCTGTCTGGGGAGCTGTGTGTCCAGCCACAGCTGTATTTCTGAAAGAAAGATGTGGATGCACAACCAGCAGTCTAAAGCACACCAGGTGTTTGTGGATTAAAACAATTGCAATAGCACATCCAATTTCAACGCATGCGAAGTCTGGAGTGAGGTGAAGAAAACACTGTTTCACAGGTGTAAAGTGCTGGTGAGAAGAGCCCCTCAGGGTCTACTGTGGGGGGCTTGGACTATGGCAATTTAGCGAACCTGGAACTACATTTTCTAGAGTTCCTTCCCTGTAGGGTTTCAAGTGAGGGCTGACCAGGAGAGAAATTTGCATGAGATATGGAAGGTGGAAGTGAAGCAGCAGCTCTCACGCTCTACAGGTGGGTGTGGGGCACTGTGCATGGTTACTGTAGCTCCAATGCGTTGCCACTGATCTGCTGACTCACCCGGTGGCTTGGGGCAGCCAGCCCTGCAGTTCCTCAGCAGCTGCCCCATATCCTCTTCAGCATCGCCAAATCCTCCCAGGTGCAAGTGTTCTTCAATGATAAGGGACAGCAACTCCTGCTTCGGGTTATCCCATCACTGAGTGGGGCTGCAAGAGGCAGACACGGCTTATAGGTTGTGGCCTTTCTTCACATAAGGGTCTCTCAGCCTCAGCACTGTTGCTCTTTCAAGCCAGATAACTCTTTGTGGTCAGAGGCTATCTTGTGCATTGCAGTGTTTAGCAGCGTTCCTGGCCTCTTCTCACTAGATAGTCGTCACTCTCACCTAAGTTGTGGCCACCCAAACTGTCTCCAGACATCATCTCCAAATGTCTTCTGGGGGACAAAATCTTCCCAGGTTGAGAACCACAGCCTTCACATCCGGCTTTTTTTCTCAACTGCTGGCTTTGTGACCTAGGGTAACCTCAAGCCCATCTGCAGATACAGGTCTAGCAGCTCTGCTGAGATCTCTCCATCAGCTGCTACAGTCACGGAAAAGCCAATCCTTAGACTCAGTCCCTTATTCCATGTTACTCACAGCAGTTCTGCTCAGAGATGAATTATGACTTCTATGTGCTGAGCCAATTTGCCTTCATGGACCTTCTTCTACTGTTAAAACATTAAAAAAAAATTATAGTTTAGGCCAGCTGTGGTGGCTCACACCTGTAATCCCAGCACTTTGGGGGGCCGAGGTGGGTAGATCACCTGAGGTCAGGAGTTCAAGACCAGCCCGGCCAACATGGAGAAACTCCATCTCTACTAAAAATACAAAAATTAGCCAGGCTTGGTGTCAGGTGTCTGTAATCCCAGCTACTAGGGAGGCTGAGGCAGGATAATTGCTTGAACCTGGGACGCCACTGCATTTCAGCCTGGGCAACAGAGTGAGACTCCTCCCTGCCCCCCCAAAAATTATATTTTGTAACTATGTTGGTATAAAAAAATACTACCCAGGCTGGATTCATTATTATGTATTCACTATTATACTCATTTTCCTCCAATCTTAAAATAAATTATAACTAAAATTGGGCTCTGCAAGTATCCAGGGCTGTAGACATTGTGTGTCTGATGGAGAAGTCGGTCTTGGGTCTGCTCCTTTTGCTGAAACCCTAATGACACCTGCGTTAACTTCACATGATTATCGTCTCTGTAATCAGAACAAAAACTCATGCAACAATGATTTGTTGCTTTCAAGGCCAACCTGAGTTTGGGGAAATCACTCCGAGTACTCGGTGCTATATTCGATGGCAGCAGAGCCAAAGTGAGCGAAGACCCTTGGTGAGCTGGCGATGAGCTTACCAGCTGGGTCAATAGGAATGATAGTGGCTGTATAGGGAATTCAAGGGAAAAGATGAGTGTGAAATAAAACTCCCTTTAAAAAACACATCAAAGAAAACAAGTATGTCTCAAAATGAAATGGCAGACATGTGTTTTCGATGTATTTCCCATTAGATTCTTAATAATAGGATGTAAATCATCAACTGGAGTCAGACGGACCAATCCCAGGGCCCCAGTCCCCACCAACGATGGCTGTTTCTGATTAGCTTGGAGCCTACTATTCTCAGGAACAATGAGCGCTTCTTGGGGTCTGTGAGGGACAGGAAATTAAGCCATCAGGCTTCTTGCCTATTATTTCCATACTTTCCTCAAGTTGGAAATCCATCAACTTTGAAAGAAAGACAAATAAACTGGTCAAAGTGGAAGGAAGTTCAGGATGCAGTTTTATTCCACACTCCCCTTAACAAGCTTGTCCACAAGGGCTAGATATCCACTCCAGAATTAAAACACCTCCCTTAACACCAGATGTTTTATAGATGGGTACCATAGCGGATGTTAGAAAGTTTGTATCAAAACACCAAATTTTTCCTGTAGCAAAAACTCTGCTTTTTTTATATGGAAATATCAGGAAACCATTTTACAGTTGAACAACCAAACCAAAGGCAGTGGGGTTTAAGATAAATGTTATGAAAATTGCATAAAACATTATATCAAAACCCTTGGCAGTGTCGAAAAGCAAGATTTCTGAATCCAATGAGTAGCCGAAGAAGAAAATTCAATTCCATTTTTTCACTTTGCCTGCCAATTTTTATAGCACTTCATTTAAAATGGAATCTCTAAAGAATCAATTCAAATTAGCTTTACAGTTTTCCCCAAAGAATCCGCTTTAAAATAAATTGAATTGGAGCATGTGACATAATAAGTGAGCATAAAATTCATGTTAACTAGAGTCTGAAGGAAAAACTTCTCATAATAAGGAAACAAATAATCTCACTTGACTGAGCTAAAAATAGTCTTTAGATTGTCAGTTTCAAAACTGAACAAAAACAGGGGGAGTTGTTGTAATAATGACATGGCGCATTTCCCCCTAATGAAATGGCCTTGAATTTTGTAATAAATTATAAAAAGAGAATTCTTTGGGTGAAAAGGAGATTCCAGACATGAGTTACTTTCATAAATATAGTGACAGTAATGAAAATACCTTCCATCTGGGACTGAGCGTCTTTGGCCATTCTCTCCAGAGGCCCCACCATCGAACCCAGGGCAGAGCTGGAATTAGAGCGGGGTTGAGCCGTAACAGGCTGCTTCTCCTGTTCAGAAAATAGCTTTTGCTTCTGCATTTGTTTTATTTTGATCAGGTAGAGCTATTATAAGTTTTTACTTATGTTTTTTATAAAGTTTATTTAGATCTTAAGCTCCTGAGGACAATGACTATACATATATATATATATATATATATATATATATATTTTTTTTTTTTTTTTTTGGAGAGGCAGGGTTTCACTCTGTCATCCAGGCTGGAGTGCAGTGGCATGATCACAGCTTAGTGCAACCTCAAACTCCTGGGCTCAAGCGATCCTCCCGCCTCAGCCTCTGGAGTAGCTAGGACTACAGGCATGTGCCACCATGCCTGGCTAATTTTTTATTCTTTTAATTTTTAGTAGAGGAAGAGTCTCGTTTTGTTGCCCAAGCTGGTCTTGAACTCCTGGGCTCAAGTGATTCTCTCACCTCAGCCTCCCAAAGTGTTAGGATTACAGGTATGAGCCACGGCGCCTAGCCTGACAATATCTTATCTGACTTTGTAACTACCCAGTACCTATCATAGTGTCTGACACACAGTAGGAATTCCATTATCATTTGAGGGAGAAACACAAGACTGAATAAGCCAATGAATCAATCTATTGTTTAAATCAGATTAAACTGAGCTTTTAGATTATATCAGTTAGTTTGGGAAATGCACGGTTTTTAATTAAGAAGGGGATAGTTGGGTTGTGGTGATTTTTTTTCCCCTCTATTGAAGTCAAGTGACAAATAACTTGGTTTATCTTTGAAGAAGTCTTGGTGGAGATTACTTAAGGCTCTGCCTGAAAGTAACCATACAGGCGAAGTTTATCTTAAGGGGACTCAATATCTTGAAATGTAATTATGTTGTAAAGTATGGGCCATCTCCTCTTTTCACAATACCATTTGGGCTTCCTTGCATTTCCACTATGCTCAATCAATATAACTTAGTAAAGACCGTGTTTTATTTCCTGCCACCTTTACCTATCTTTCCATCCTTCCACCTATCCATTCATTAGTCCATCCATCTATCTGATTATCCGTCTATCAAGTAGTTAGAGACACAGTGATGAATAATAATAGCTAACATTTATTGAGTGCTTATTACATCCCAAGGACTGCAATAAACACTCTGTGCTAATTAACTCATTTAATACTCCCAAAAGTTCTATGAAGGAAGTACAATTATAATTCACATTTTACATACAAGGCAACTGAGGCACAGCAAGGTGAAATACCTTGCCCATATTTACACCACTAGGAAGCAGGGCAGTCGAGATTTGAACCCAGAGACTCTGGCTCCAGAACCACCTGTCTGCTGTATTAATTAGGCAGATATGGTCACAGAACATAGACTTTGCATTCTAGTGGAAGAAATAGAATTTAAACAACTAATTATGTAATTTTAATAATAACAATTGCTTTGAAGGAAAAGTACAGCGTGTTATAAGAGTCTATGAAAGATGTCTGGGTGCAGTGGCTCATACCTGTAATCCCAGGAATTTGGGAGGCCAAGGCAGGTGTATCGCTTGAGCCCAGGAGTTCGAGACCAGCCTGGGCAACATGGCGAAACCCCATCTCTACTAAAATCACAAAAATGGGCTGGGCATGGTGTCGTGCACCTGTAATCCCAGCTACTCTGGAGGCTGAGGCATGAGAATCGCTTGAACCCAGGAGGCAGAGGTTGTAGTGAACTGAGATCGCGTCACTGCACTCCAGCCTGGGCGACAGAGCAAAACCCTGTCTCCAAAAAAAAACCAAAAAAACAAAAACAAAAAGTAAGAAACACTGAGCCTAGTCTGAGGAAATTAGAAAGCCTTCCCTGCTGAGGAGGTTGACCCTTGGGCTGAGATGGGCTGAGAGATGGCTGGTGGATGGGCAGTGAAGTATAAGCAGGAAAGAGAGTTCCAAGTAGAACGGCACATGCTGGAGAAAGAGGTATCTGTGCTGAGGAACAAAAAGTGGCCAAGTGGCCGTTAGTGTCTACTGATGTCAGTATGACTAAAACTCAGCTCAAACGAGGGCCTATTCTGGAGCTCTCGACCCCACTGACCTGTACTCAGTTATGGAAGTCAGAAGTCCAGGAGAGAACTGGTCATCTCCCCCCTCACCAGTGCCCACCACACCTCACCTGTCACCAACTCTTGTCTCCTGGTGCCCCCCCCCATATCAAATCAGTTGCCCCTCACAGATCTATCAAATCCATTCATTTCTTTCCGATCCCATCCCACCTCCTGAATCCAAGCCCCTTTCATTTCCTACTTGGATGTCTGCAGCATTTCCCTGTATCTGATGCTCTGTGAAACGTCCCCCAGATCCCCACATGCCTGCCCTCTGCCCTTTAGCCAGACTGATATTTCCACCTCTGCTGTCACTTAGAAACCTTCAGTGGTCTTCCATTGCTCTTGGAAAAAGACAAAACTCCTGACCATGGTCTCTGAGGCTGAGCATGGCCTGTTCCCCACCTAGAAAGTCAGCTCTGTCCTGGGCCCCATGCCGTGGCCTTCTTGCTTTGGTCTCTGTAGTGTGACCGGCCCCTCCTGCTGTAGGGCTGTAGCGCCTGCTCTCACCTCTTCTTGAAAGACACTTTTTCTCCTCTTTGTTTCATTTGCTCTTACTCATCCTGTAGATCCCTGTTGAATAGGGAAGCCTACCTATGTCCCTGCTCGGTTATCTGACCTGTCCCCATTACAATCTCTGTCCAGCTATCTCTCTGTTATGGGTGAAATTAGGTTTCCCCCAAATTCCTGTGTTGAAGTCCTAATCCCCGGAACCTCAGAATGTGACTATATTTGGAGATAGGGCCTTTAAAGAGACAATTAATGTGAAATGAGTCAGCTAGGGTGAGCCCTAATCCAATGAGTAGTGTCTTTATAAGAGGAAATGTAGACTCAAAAAGAACCAACCCAAATGTCCATCAATGATAGACTGGATTAAGAAAATGTGGCACGTATACACCATGGAATACTATGCAGCCATAAAAAAGGATGAGTTCATGTCCTTTGTAGGGACGTGGATGAAGCTGGAAACCATCATTCTCAGCAAACTATCACAAGGACAAAAAACCAAACACCGCATGTTCTCACTCATAGGTGGGAATTGAACAATGAGAACACTTGGACACAGGAAGGGGAACACCACACACCAGGGCCTGTCATGGGGTGGGGGGAAGGGGGAGGGATAGCATTAGGAGATATACTTAATGTAAATGACGAGTTAATGGGTGCAGCACACCAACATGGCGCATGTATACATATGTAACAAACCTGCACGTTGTGCACATGTACCCTAGAACTTAAAGTATAATTTTAAAAAAGTTAAAAAAATAAAAACCCTTTTTCTGTCAAAAAAAAAAAGAGACCCTATGGATGGGTACGCAGAGAGGAAAGGCCACGTGAGGGCGCCATAAGAAGGCAGCCATCTGCCAGCTAAGGAGAGAGGCCTCAGGAGACACCAGCCCTGCCTGTGCCATGATCTTAGTCTTCTCTGCTCCAGAACTATGAGAAAATAAGTCTCCGTGTCTAAGCCACCCAGCCTGTGGTATTTTGTTATGGCTGCCCGAGGGGACTGACATACTCTCTTTCACAGAACTGGTCACAGTTGTAATCTGTTTTATTATCATACTGTCATCTTGACAAGAATGCAAGCTCTGTGAGGACAGAAACTGGGTCTGGTTTTGCTCGGCCAGCTGTCCCCAGAGCCTGGCACGGGGCCTGGCATGTAGTGGGTGCTCAATAAATAATTACTTTCTCACTGAATGAATGAATGGACAAATAAAAATGTGTGAGTGGGCCAGGTGTGGTGGCTCACGCCTGTAATCTCAGCACTTTGGGGAGGCCAAGATGAGCGGATCACTTGAGGCCAGGACTTCGAGATTAGACTGGCCAACATGGTGAAACTCCATCTCTATAAAAAATACAAAAATTAGCTGGGCATGGTGGCACGTGCCTGTAGTCCCAGCTACTCGGAAGGTTGAAGCACGAGAATCACTTGAATTGGGGAGGTGGAGGTTGCCAAGAGCCGAGATTGTCACTCCAGCCTGGGTGACAGAGCGAGACTCTGTCTCAGAAAACAAAATAAAGCAAAAACCAAAACCATATGAGTGAGTGGTCACTGAATGAATGAATGGACAAGTAAAAACATGAGTGAATTGATGAACACACACATGAGAGAAGCGATCATTACTGATATTAGTGGGTTTTACCTCTGGGAAGATTCACTTTAGGCCTGGCTTGCATCTAGAAGCAAGGGCACCTTGTATTGACTAATATGGGTATTAGTATGCATTTATGTAATTTCACCAGATACAGCCAATTCCTGGAATTTCAAGTTTTTAGCCCCTGAGAGAAATACTGTTTAATGAAATTTAATCTCATGGATTTTATTTTTAAAGAGGCAAATCTCTCTCTGTAGGGTTAAAAAAGATCATTCTAACAAATATAAGTCCAACATCCTCGCAACGGGAAGAAAATACAAAAGTGAGAGAAACGTCCTCATTTGTATCTAGCCAGGTTGATTTATGGCACGCTTGACTTTGGCTTGGAAAATGTCCTTGCTGGTTTCTGTGGGGGCAATGACACCGTGAGAACACTGCGGAATCGCTAGACGGGAGGGAGGGAGGGTGGAACACATAC
The DNA here is from genome assembly GCF_028885655.2 of Pongo abelii. NCBI lineage: Eukaryota > Metazoa > Chordata > Mammalia > Primates > Hominidae > Pongo > Pongo abelii. Next base: position 94,148,798 of record NC_072000.2, read on the forward strand.
ACGAGAATTTCTATCGAAGTCTTTGGAGGAAACTTCTTTTCTGAGAAACTCATTATTCACTTAATTATTCATTCTGTTTATTTACTGTATAGTTATTACACATAAATATGGTGCAAATCCCCAGAATCCTCAAACACCAGATGCCAGTTTCCCTCCACAGTCCCAAAAGACATAGCCAAGCCATCACTGTGAGAATTAAAACAACAGCAACTAAAACCCAATTAAAATTGTGCCAGCATGTTCATTTCCAAAAGAAAAACCCTGCAAATGAATAAGCTTTAGTCACTCTCCCGACTGCTGCTGCAAAGAAACAAACAAACAAACCTTAACACGAAAACTGAAATATCATTAATATTTACATCACAGCTACATTGAACTTAGTATCTGCATGGAAAGGGCATTGGCGAAATCAATTTTATATCATTTCTTCCATTTTCTAAATCAGGTGATTGGGAAAAAAATGCTGTTTTGCTTTTCAAACTTTCAATGTGTCTGGCAAAGCCCAGTGGTGGTGGGGAAGAAGCCAGGTAACGCTACGTTACTGATGGGGTCTTGGGATTCTTGGATTACACAACCCCTCCTCTTACTGATCTGAGATGGGTTGAAATGGGTGCATCTTGCTCACCTGAGTGCATGAGCGGGCATCCTGAGGAGGTGAGCCTGCAACATGAGCTCTTTGGACAAAGTCGAATGATGTATAAGCCAAATGCCGCCAGTCAAGGAGGCTTCCTGTGAGAAATGGTGGGAGGTGCAGAGAGGACCCCAAAAACAGAGGGCAGTGCAGGGCTGATGGCTGGGATGGAGGATGCATGTAGGTGTGTAGGGAGGAGGGGAGGGGTGTGTGTGGGTGTCATTGCTTACAAGTCTCCAGTCCTCTGGTGACATTGGCTTCATGAAGAACAAAGTGGTCTCTTAGATGAGTATGTGATGGTGGCTGTCCCTAATAAAGAGTCACGTTGTACCTGGGAGATGTGTCTAGACTGTTCCACCCACACCAACATGTCTGCCTGGGGGGCCACTGATCAGACACACAGGGACCTTTGAGACACAGGCCACTGGTTCTGCTACTGGAAACACTTGAAGCGCCTCTAGATCTGTGGTGCCTCCCCAAACCTAGAGCTCAGACCTGAAAGGCCAGGGGTCTCCAGCCTCAGTGTTGAGGGTCTGAGGATGGACTCTGGGCCAGACTGTCCAAATTCAAAGCACCAGCTCTCCCACTTACCATTAACAGTCCTCATCCTTCCTCCTGAGAATCAAGACTGTGTCTCAATTTTTATAGTTGCCACAAGAATTAAATTCTATGGCCGGGTGCAGTGGTTCAGGCCTGTAATCCCAGCACTTTGGAAGGCTGAGGCTGGCTGATGACTTAAGGTCAGGAGTTCAAGACCAGGCTGGGCAACATGGCGAAACCCAATCTAAAAATACAAAAGTTAGCCGGGCGTGGTAGCATGCATCTGTGGTCCCAGCTACTCGGGAGGCTGAGGCACAAGGATCATTGAACCTGGGAAGAAGAGGTTGCAGTGAGCTGAGATCGTGCCATTGCACTCCAGCCTGGGTGAAAGAATGAGACTCTCTCTCAAAAAAAAAAAAAAAAAAAAAGGAATTACATTCTATAATTTGTGCAAAGTGCTGAGAACGGTGTTGACCAATGGCAGGCATACAATAAACCAGCAGTCCCTAACCTTTTTGGCACCAGGGATCAGTTTCATGGAAGAAAATTTTTCCACAGATGAGATGGGAGGATGGTTTTGGGATGAAACTTTCCACCTCAGACCATCAGGCAATAGATTCTCTTAAGGAGTACACAACCTAGATCCGTCTGCACATGCAGTTCGCAATAGGGTTCATGCTCCTATGAGAATCTAATGTCGCTGCTGATCTGACAGGAGCAGGAGCTCAGGTGGTGATGTCTGCTCATTCACTGCTCACCTCCTGCTGTGTGGCCTGGTTCCTAACAGGCCATGGATTGGTACCAGCCCCAGGGGTTGGGGACCCCTAAAATAAACATTGGTTTCTTTTTTTTTTTAGATGGAGTCTCACTCTGTCACCCAGGGTGGAGTGCAGTGGTGCAGTCTCAGCTCACTGCAACCTCCGCCTCCCAGGTTCAAGCGATTCTCCTACTTCAGCCTCCCGAGTAGCTGGGATTGATTACAGGCACCCACCACCATGCCTGGCTAATTTTTTGTATTTTTAGTAGAGATGGGGTTTCACCATGTTGGTCAGGCTGGTCTGGAACTCCTGACTTCAGGTGATCCACCTGTCTTGGCCACCCAAGGTGCTGGGATTACAGGTGTGAGCCACCATGCCCAGCCTAAACATTGGTTTTTAATAAGTTAATAAGTTCAGTTAATAAGTTAATAAGTTCAGTGCATGTGGCAATTTAGCACAGCACGAGGAAACCCTGTTTTTCCTGCTTTTTATCCCAAAGCAGCTGACATGATTATTTGTTTTGTTCTTTAGCATAAGAATGTTGCTATTCCTGGCATCTCTGATTGAAATAAATTCAGCACCTCCTGTCCCACAATGCCTTATGGCCATTTTGGTTACCTGTTGCAAATATTCTCTATTCATGTAGCCTAATTTGGGACCTTTTTACTAAGAAGGCAAAAACATTTCCAATCTGTTTGGCACCCATGTTATAAAGTATCAGACCCACCAAAACACAAAAGGTCTTCATTAATAATATATGGAATATGAACTCTGTAGAATATTTCATTATTGCTTTCTTATTAACATAACATTATTAATCTGTTGCTGTTTTAAGAAATTCATATGTATGAAAGCCTTGTATATTAAGTTATTGCTCAAACTAGATATATTAAACTGACACCCATGAAACCATGAAAGAAATGTGGGCGAACTGAAAACATCAATTTTAAATTAAAATAAAATCATTCTCCCTGTCTTAGTCTTTGATTTTCAAAGCAGCTGCTCTTTCAGATTAGCACCGCTTTACTTCCGTATCAGAGGTCAAAGGTAAATATGCATGCACCCCAGCCGTGTCTCTCCTGACAGACATGTGAAGTAGAGCTGCTCCAATGTCTTTTTTTTGGGTGGGGCAGGGAGTGGAAGGTTGCTGAGGAAGCAGGGGCTGACGGAGCGGAAGGTGAAGTGTATGGCTCTGTGAGTTCTTAGCTACAGCACTGTGCAAGTCAGCCACAGGGACTGTAAGACTCTGGAAGGCATCCTCATAAAAATGCAGAACTGGAAGATTCTGCAGGGGTCAGCTAGTTAACCATTTCCCAAGATATGATCCATGGAACATCAGTTCTTTATGATGGCACTCTCTACATACACATACATACACAGGCACCCACATCCAACGTGGTTCCATGGTTCATCAAATAAGTCTGAAACTCTGCACATTCCACTCATCTCTTGGAGTGCCATAATAGACTTCAGCATTTCAAAAGTTCTGTGAACCCCTGTATTAAAAAATACCCATTTATCTTCCTTGACCAAGTATTTCCCCAGCTTCCCTGGCCATGACACTCTCTGCTCATATAATGCTAATTCGTGTATAATGGTGCAATGGAACAAATGTTTGTGTCTCCCCAAAATTGGTAAGTTGAAATTCTAACCCCCAGTGTGATGGTATTAGGAAGTAAGGCCTTCAGGAGGTAATTAAGTCATGAAGGTGGAGTCCTCATGAATGAGAGCAGGGCCCTTATGAAAGAGACCCCAGAGAGATCTCTCACCCCTTCTACCATGTGAGGACACAGTGAGAAGAAGGGTGTCTATTAACCAGGAAGCAGGCCCTCCCCAGACACCTAATCTGCTAGTGTCTTAACTTTGGACTCTCCAGCCTCCAGAATTGTAAGAAATAAATGTTTATTGTGTAAGCCACCCAGTCGATGGTATTTTTGGTATAGCAACCCGAATGGACTAAGACAAATGAGCATTGAGCAATCATATCCAAGTCAACAACTTCACTGAAATTTATGAAGAAGCAGAAATTGAAGCCCAAGAAGTGGTTGACTTGCCAAAGAGTACAAGAGATAGGAATTGAGTGGAGTGCAGAATTCCGGCTTTCTGATTCTTAGCTCTATACTGCACCATCTTGCAGAGAAATTTCCTTTTAATTCATCAATGTACCAAGATCTGTCATTTATGAGGCATTGTGCCAAGGATTAAGGACACTGGTCCCCAGGGAAGCTGGGGAAATACTTGGTCAAAGATGATAAAATACAAAAAAGACACATAGCCTTAGCCTTTGGGAAGTTCATCATCAAGAGTCAGACAGATATGGAAATATGCCAATCACACTACAACATGGGGAGGACTCTGAAGAGGCTTCTGTGAGATTCCAGAAGAAAGCATGACAACCCTCTAAAGGAGCTAGGAGAGTTGTCCTACAGGCGGTGATGTAGGCATGGGGCCTTGAAGGATGCTATAGTTTGTTTGTCTCCTCCAAAGCTCATGTTGAAATTTAATTGCCATTGTAACAGTATGAAGATGTGGGACCTTTAAGAAGTGATTAGACCATGAGGGCTCCACCCTCGTGAATAGATTAATGCTGATATTTAGGGAGTGGGTTCATCATCAAAAAGGTATGTTTAACCCCCTTTTCTAGCTCTCTCATCCTCTTGTTCTCTGCCATTAAATGATGTGGGAAGAAGGCCCTCACCAGATGCTGCCCCTTGATCTTGATTTTGGACTTCTCAGCCTCCAGAACTGTAAGAAATAAATTTCTGTTCTTTATAAATTACCCAGTCTCAGGTATTTTGTTACAGCAGCACAAACGAACTAAGACAAAGGATGACCAGGCATTTTCCAGGCAGTTTGCTGCAAAGTGTTTGTCTCTCCCTCAATCCCTTTCTAAGGAGTTCCTACAATAGCTCTCTTATATGGGGTACGGTTTGCACACATCACCATGCTAGTGCCACAGGACTCTGTCAGCTGTTTGGACCAGGATGGGCTGCTGACCCTAGAGCAGCCAATCTAAAATCTGACTAGCATTGCACAGGAGCACCTAGGGAGTGCTGTCTAGGCCAACAGAACTTGCTGCAGTGATGAGAATGTTCTATTCTGTGCTCTTCAGTATGGCAGCCACTAACCACATACAGCTATTGGACACTTGAAGTATGGCTACTGGATATGGCTGTTCAGTGGTGAACTAATTTTTAAGTTTTATTTAATTGTGTTAAAAATTAAAATTAAATAATGACATGCACTGTTGGCTACCACATTGGACAGCACAGCCTCAGACTGATTAACAGATTCACTTGGTGATTCTAATTTAAAATACAAGTTGGCTTAGATTTACGATTTTAAGTTGAAATCCAAGCTTACAAATAGTGTTGGAACATTCAAGAGAACTAAGACAATAGATTACAGAGTTTAATTTACTATTCTTAAAAACTTCTTGAAATACATGGGAAGATGTCTTTGTTCATTGGAGAACCAAAGGCCTTAAAAGAGAATTGATTGAAAGATTTGAAAGATTCAGAATAAGTCTTCTGGTCACAGTGAAATTAGTAGAAATCACCAAAGAAAACTAGAAAACCCACAATTTTTGAAAATTTAACATCTCATTTCTGAACAGCGCATGTGTCAAAGAAGCAATCACAACAGAAATTAGAAAATGTTTTATGATAATTATAAAGAAGATAAAATGTATAAAAACTTCTGAGATGCAGCTAAAGCAGTACTCACAGGAAATTTATAACCTTAAATATATACATTAGAAAACAAATACTGGAAGTCAATGATCTTAATTTCTCAAGCAGCCAAAAAACAAAGAGCAAAAAAGAAGGGAAATAATAATAATTAAGAGCAGAAATAATGAAACAGAAAACAAACAGAAAAGAAAAGCAGCAAGACCAAAAGTTGGCATTTTGAAAAGTTTAATAAAATTGATAAATTCCTAAAAAGATCAATCAAATAAAGTGTGACGGTTAACATTAAGTGTCAACTTGACTGGATTGAAGAATGCGAAGTATTGTTCCTGGATGTGTCTGTGAGGGTGTTGCCAAAGGAGATTAACATTTGAGTGAGTGGGCTGGGGAAGGCAGACCCACCCTCAACGTGGTGGGCACCATCCAATCAACTGCCAGTGCGGCTGGAATAAAGCAGGCAGAAGGTGGGGGAAGCTGACTTGCTGAGTCTTCTGGTCTTCATCTTTCTCCCGTGCTGGATGCTTCCTGCCCTCCTTGGAATATCAGACACCAAGTTCTTCAGCTTTTTCACCAGTAGCTCTCGGGCCTTTGGCCACAAACTGAAGGCTGCACTGTTGGTTTCCCTACTTTTGAGGTTTTGGTACTTGGACTGAGCCACGACCAGCTTCCTTGCTCCTCAACTTGCAGACAGCCTATTGTGGGACTTCACCTTGTGATCATGTGAATCAATTCTCCTTAATAAACTCCCTTTCGTATATACATATATCCTATTAGTCCTGTCCCTATAGAGAACCCTGACAAATTCAGAAAGATAACTGAATATATATTTTATACGTGCAGGTAAAATGTACGGAAATGTAACAGAATTATGAAAGCCGCCTTAGAGTGATTCATACAATTTTCCAGATTTATAAATAGAAGAATAGGATCTGTCTATAAAGTAAAAGCTTAAAGGAAGAATTAGGCTTGTTAACCATTACAACTTTAATGTAGAAAACATGAACTTTGTAAAATCAAATTAGTCCCTGAGTAATCTCACAATAACCATGCTGGTTTTCCGAGGCTATGACTCAGTGCCAAGCTGAGGCCAAGCCACCAGGACTGCAGAGAGAACAGGGGGAGGGCTCCTCCCAGTATGCGGGTGTGCGCCACTCATTAGCAGCCTTTTCGAGACCTGCTGCAGGGTGAATCTAGGAACTACACCTTATGGGTGGATGGCACCTTACAGTTTTCTCAGCACTGTGAGAAATTACCAAGTTCAAAAGAAGTAGAAAGGCCTTTCTTTTCAATAGGTCCAAAGCTAAGGGATTTCTTTCCTTGAAACGTATATTGAAAGCAGTATAATAGAAAGCTGGAGACTTTCTTTTTTTGAATGTTTTCAAAATGCAATTCAAACATACTTTAAACTATATGAGGTCTCTTCTTTGTCAGAAACCAATCCGAGTCATATAAGAGGCTGTGAACACACTTCCCTACGGCAAAGGCCTGACCCTATTAGGGAGGCCATCGTTGAGGCTGCGGTCAGAGGGTCCTATAAAGGTGCCGTAAGTGGCCGGGCGCCGTGGCTCACGCCTGGAATCCCAGCACTTTGGGAGGCCGAGGAGGGCGGATCGCCTGAGCTCAGGAGTTCAGGACCAGCCTGGGCAACATGATGAAACCCCATCTCTGCTAAAAATACAGAATTAGCTGGGCGCGGTGGAGCACGCCTGTAATCCCAGCTACTCAGGAGGCTGAGGCAGGAGAATCGCTTGAACCCGGGAGGCAGAGGTTGCGGTGAGCCGAGATCGCGCCACTGCGCTCCAGCCTGGGCAGGAGAAGCAAAACTCCATCTCACAGGCAAAAAAAAAAAAAAAAAAAAAAAAAAAAGTGCCGTAAGTGGTGCTCTACACAGGTTTTTTGCTAAGTATTCCATAACATTATTCTGAAAAGTTATGTACTCCTTTTTCCATATTTTTAATTGATACCTTAAACTTTTATTATAAATTTAAATAGTGGAAAGGTATAGAAGTTCCACCATAAAGTAAGATCTGATTTTTTTTTTTTTTTTTCAGACGGAGTTTCACTCTTGTTGCCCAGGCTGGAGTGCAGTGGCATGATCTCGGCTCACCGCAACCTCCGCCTCCCGGGTTCAAGCGATTCTCCTGCCTCAGCCTCCCGAGTAGCTGGGACTACAGGCATGCACCACCACACCCGGCTAATTTTTTGTATTTTTAGTAGAGACGGGGGTTTCTCCATGTTGGTCAGGCTGGTCTTGAACTCCGGACCTCAGGTGATCCGTCCGCCTCGGCCTCCTGAAGTGCTAGGATTACAGGCGTGAGCCATTGCGCCCGGCCAGATCTGAATTTTTTTAAAAATAAACTTTTTACTTTAGAACAGTTTTAGGTTTACAGAAAAATTAAGATAGTATAGAAATTAATATATATCACGCACTCAGTTTTCCGTATTATGAACATTGCATGCGTATGATACATTTGCTGCAATTAATGAGCTAATGCTGGTACATTATTAACTAAAGTTCATACTTTATTCAGATTTCCTGGGTTTCCCATAATGTCCTTTTCCTGTTCTAGGATCCCATCTAGGCTATTGCATTACGTTTAGTCACCATGGCTCCAGAGGTTCCTCTTGGAGTTTCTTAGGCTTTCTTTGTTTTTGATGGGCTGGCCAGTTTTGAGGAGGATTGGTCAGGTATGTTGTAGAAGATCCATTCACCTCTTAAGAACATATCTTGGTTACTTCTAGTTTTTGGTGATGATGTAGAAAGCTTCTATAAACGTTCATATGCAAGTTGTTGTGTGGATGGAATTTTCAAACCAGTTGGGTAAATACCTAGGAGCTTGATTGCGGGGTTATGTGGTAAGACTATGTTTAGCTTCATAAGAAACTGCCAAACTGTCTTCCAAAGCGGCTGTACCATTTTACATTGCCCCTAGAAACAAATGAGAGTAGAAATTATCCAACTGAAACAGGGAGAGAAAGGAGGAAGGGGAGGAAGAGCATGAAGATGTCGTGGAGAAGAACAGAGAATGATAGATGTGTCAGATAATATTATTGATATAAAATATGTACAACTGGAGTTTGAGAAGGCCATTCTCTTCAAGATTGTGGTAAATGGAGTATTTGAAGAAATCATGGCCAAGAGATTTCTATGTTTGATGAAAGACATAAAGTGTTCTGGAATTTTGGTTTCAATTTGTAGTAAGGGGGAAAAATCTGCTCACAGAAGTTTGAATGTCAGCCAAGGAGCAGGTCAGATTGAATGAAACTTAGATGGTCCAATATATGCAATTCTAGGAAGTAAGGAAGGAAAGAAGAAAGGGAACAAGGAAGGAAAAAAAGAAAGAAATGAACAAATCCTATCCCATGGGCCGTCCAAGACAAGTAGCAATAGTGAAAGCTTGGTAAGGAAATGGACTCAAGAACTCTCTCTGACACATTTGACCTTAGAAAAGTTATTTAAAATTAAACTTGGCTTCCTTATTTAAAATTAAAAAGATGTTCAAACCTGACTTCTACCTTAAAATGACTGTTGCTATGACAATACACACAATATATTTCCAGCCCCTTGGTCAAAATTTTTTTCTATAAATTCAATATTATTGGAATTGCTCTTTCTGAAGTCACATACTTTAGCCAACTTAACTGTTTTGCTGTTAAAATTTTTTTCAAGGATCAGTAAAGCATAAAATGGGGAGTATATTTGGATTTCAGTTTACGTTTTCACATAAATCTGCATTTTCTCTGAAGTTAGAATTAATTTTTTAATTCACATTTCTGAGTATTTCGTCAACTTAATAATCTAAGAAACATTTCGATTAGACACTCTATATTTTATTATGTTAAATTGTTTTAAGCTACTTTTCAATCCCTGTGGCCAATCCAATTTAAGCCTGTTTTATAAGAAAGGTTACTTTGTGAGCTGCTATTCCTAATGCCATTGAATTTCAATTTGTGTGTGTATATGAATTTTTTAACTGCCTAGTTCTGCAGTTCCAAACAAATTTCTCAAAAGTTATAAGCTACAAGAAGGAAAGTAGCCAACAATTCATTTTTATTAATCCTAAATTACAATTCTGTAAGTGAGGTGTGAATACCAAGTAGGCTGATTGGTGAGATACACTGTTTAGAATTTATATACATAAGTGAGCGTTGCTCAGTGGGAATGCACACCTATTTCCAAGATGCTTCAATTGTTCGCAGCATTTCTGAAACTCCTCTTTGAATACTGCCTTTAGAGATTGCAGCACATTTTAATCTTTGTCTTTTGAAAGTGGGTTTAATAACCCAAAGTAATTTTGGTTAAGTTCGTGATGCAGAAGATGGAAAATATATATATATTTTTTTGAGACAGAGCCTCACTCTGTCGCCCAGGCTGGAGTGCAGTGGCACAATCTTGGCTCACTGCAACCTCTGCCTCCCGGGTTCAAGTGATTCTCCTGCCTCAGCCTCCCGAGTAGCTGGGATTACAGGCATGCGTCAACAAGCCTGACTAATTTTTATATTTTTAGTAGAGATGAGATTTCACCATGTTGGCCAGGCTGGTCTCGAACTCCTGACCTCCGGTGATCCACCCGCCTCGGCCTCCCAAAGTGCTGGGATTACAAGCGTGAGCCACCAAGCCCAGCTTGGAAATTAATTTTTAATACCTACTATGTGCTAAAGGCTTCTCTTGGATTGTCCAGTGAATCTGGGTAAATTCATTTTAGGTTTAAAATGAAGTGTCACCATAGAATATGAATCAATGTCATAGATGATTTTCCCACTGCAGGTAATAATGCAGCATCGTAGGAAAGGCATATGTTTTCGGTCAGGCTGACAGGTTTGAATCCCCACCCTGACACTCTTCTCCCATCACCATCACTTAGCCTGAATCAAGTTACTTAGATTTTCCGGGACTGTTTCCTCATTTATAAAAGAGGATGACTAATATCTATCTCAATAATTTAAAAAATAAAACAAATATACAAAATACCTGGCATAATTAGTCCCCCTTCCCAAGGTGACAAAGTGAAGGGAAAAATACTCATTATGATGAAGATGATCCCGGATGTTTTTCAAAGTGAGTCTTATTATTTTATGGTTGCATTTTTCTATTATCTTGTCAGATATGAGTTCCAAAAGTATTTGTTACTTCTCTATTTTGGGCAAAGATGTTTTGTTTTTGGTGTATTTAGGAGAAGGGACTGTGTGTGTTGAGTTTACCTGGTTGTGGGGTGGTATGGCAGAGGTAGTTGTGAACAATGGGACTGAAAATATAAATTGATACCCGATTATGGAGGGCTTTGAATGGCATATTACAGGGTTCAACATTATCCAATAGAAAAGATGGCCACCGAAAGCTTTTGAGCAGAGACAAAGTAATTTTGTCTGTGCTTTGGGAAGATAACGGACGTGTTAGATTAAAATTTGTTGACAGCAGGGTTTGCTTCTTACTTGCACATCTTTTACTCATCTTTATATCAATGAGTAGAAGAACAAATGACTAGGTGGAAAGATGGAAGGGGGAATAAGGACAAAGGCAGAATGATCAGGAGGGGATGGAAGACAATGCTGTGAGAGTTTACAGAGCCAGGCTCAAAAGGATTCAGCAAGTGTCTGGATGACGGAGCTAAGGAAGATGGGGGAGACTCGAAAAGAACTCTGCGGCAGCTGGCTTGGATGACAGCTCTGGGCGGGGGGTGGGGCAGCAGCTAGGAAAAAGAAACACAGAATGGGAAAATCGTTTTGAAAATGAGAGGAACAATGAGTCTGATTTCAATTCAATGAGTTTGCATGGCAGTCCGATAGGCAAATGAAAACACAGGTCTGGAGTTGAGCCGAGGTCAAGATAAAGATTTGTTTGTAGAGTCATACCCATAAAGATAATAGCTGAAATCTTGGTGGTGATGAAATAATCCTTGGAGAATGTGTGGATCAAGAAGATTGGCCAAATACAGGGCCTTGGAAAATGCTAATACTTACAGGATGGCTGTAGGAGAGGAAGCAGGAAAAGACAGAGGGGAAAAAATGGGCACAGAAATACCAGGAGAGACCCATGTCATGGAAACTGAAAGGGAAGGATTTCAAAGGTGCAGCTGTCAGGGCAGACCCAGGAGAAAGGACAAGTGTGATGAGGTTAGAGAAGGGCTGGTACGTTTGGCCATTCATTAGCAGCTCACTGGTGACCCCTTTGAGAGCTGCTGCCATGGGGAAGATGGAGCTGGGTTACAGGGAGAGGGCAAGTCAGGGCAAGGGAATCGTAGAGAGAAGGGGGCAACAGCTTCTGCTTCCACCTTTAACTGCTTCTTCTCAGTCTCGTTAGACTTTTCTCTGCTGTCCTAGTAAATGTTAACGTTGCCCAAGACTCTGTCCTTGGCTCGATGCTTACAACAGTTATGGTTCTCTTGGTTTCAAATAACAGAAAGCAACTCCAGCTGGCTTGAGCAGAAAGATTTATTGGGAGGATGCAGGGTTACCTCACAGGACCCAGAGGGTTATGACTGGGCCTTGGACATAAGCTTTAACCAGAAGCCAAGCACCATGGGGCTTCTTGTCTCCTTTCTTGTTCCCCTCTCGGTGTCTTTTTCTTTTTTCTCCGCTCTCAGTGCCAACTAGCTGCCTTGGGTTTCCAGGCCATGTGGTAGAAAACATGTGTGCCACTCACTCCTGAGTCAGACCCACTTACTCAGCCCCTCAGAGGGGCACTGCTGTCTCTCACTCATGCCCACTCTTGGTGTTTCCCAAGGGAAGAGATTGAGTTGGTCAATAGATGTCCACCCTTGAGCCACTCAACTGAAATCAGATCAACAAAGTCATTCTGCACAGACAGTAGCATGTGGACTGGGGACAAAGACAGCGACTAGGACCTGGAAGTGAGAAGCTCGAGAAAAAGCTTACAGGATGAGGATTTGGATTGGGCCCAGGGCAAGTGAAAAGAAGGGGAAGGTGACATGAGTGGCTTCTCATTCTCTCTTTCTGTATTTGCCCTGAGAGCCTGGATCTTCCTGAGTAGCAAATCCGAGGAGCACTCTCCCTCCTAGACTACACTTTACAGCTAGACAGACATACGGTTTTCTTCTAAGAAAGAAAATGGGATGTCTGCTCAGATCTTAAAAACTTCCCCTGTCTGCGACCAGCCCTGGGTATACCTGGGCCAGTCCCCAGTGGCCATGTCCATACCCCCTGGGTGAACCAGAGTTGATTGCTCCAAGGGGCCAGAGCCTCTATGTGGGGTCTCTAGACTTGAAACTGGATGAATCATGAGCCAATTCCTTTTCAGGATACTGTGAGGCTGTCTGTGACTAGGGGAGAGAGGCAGAATCTGAAAGTGCTGGTATGGTTGGTTCTGGTTATCCTGGAAACCCACTGCACCACTGCCATCTCTATGTTAGTTCTATCAGATAGCCCAGTGTTTTCCAGTACATTCTCTGGCAGTCTAAGCTAGTTTGGGTGGTTTTCCGTCATTGAGACAAAAAAGAGCCTTGACTAGTCCAGGGTCAAGGGAGTTGCCCAACAGCTATCCCCAACTTGGCCTCTTGCCTGCAGCATCAGCTGTAGGAAATGACCCCTCCCTTTCCCCTGTCATGTTTCCCGGGAGAAATGAGGTCCGAACAGTGACTGCAATAGGAGGTTATGGCTTTCTGGAAATTCTGAATAATGCCACTTTGTTCATGTATTACTCCAATTTTGATATTTTAAAAAATCTGAAGTATGCATCATTTATGTTCTGAGATCAGGATCAACGACTCAATTATTCAACTTATGATGAAAATACTTGCTGAACAAAACTCTACCCAAAATCAGAAAGGAACAATTCATCAACTTTTCATCAACTGGAACAATTCGTACATAAACACAAAAGCTACTCAATGATACCATTGATCCACTTTGTTTTTGAAATAAGATTTTATTTTTACTTGATTTTCAATGTTTTCTTCATTTTAGATAAAGTTTAGCTTAACAGGTTTTGAATAAGACTTTATTTTTTAAATGAACTTTTAATTTTAGAATAATTTTAGATTTATAGAAAAATTGTGAAAATAGTAGAGGGTTCCCATATACCTCACCCAGTTTCCCCTACTATTACCATTATTTATGAGTAGGATACATTTGTCACAATTAATGAACCAATAGTGATACAGTATTATTATTAGCTAAAGTCCATACTTGATTTGTTTCTACTTAATGTCTATTTTTTTTTTTTTTTGAGACGGAGCCCGCCACCACACCCAGCTAAATTTTTTTTTTTTGTATTTTTAGTAGAGACGGGGTTTTACCGTGTTAGCCAGGATGGTCTCCATCTCCCGACCTCGTAATCTGCCCACCTCAGCCTCCCAAAATGCTGGGATTACAGGCGTGAGCCACCGCGCCCGGCCAATGTCTGTTTTTTATTCCATGATCTCATCCAGGATACCAAATGACATTTAGTTGTCACATCTTCTTAGGCTCCTCTTATTTGACAGTTTAAAACTTTATTTTTATTGGCCAGGCATGGTGGCTCTCGCCTGTAATCCCAGCACTTTGGGAGGCCGAGGCAGACGGATCACTTGAGGTCAGGAGTTCAATACCAGCCTGGCCAACATGGTGAAACCCCTTCTCTACTAAAAATGCAAAAATTAGTCAGATGTGGTGGCGCACACCTGTAAACCCAGATACTCAGGAGGCTAAGGCAGGAGAATCACTTGATCCTGGGAGGCGGAGGTTGCGGTTAGCCGAGATCGCGCACTGTACTCCAGCTTAGGTGACAAAGTGAGACTCTGTCTCAAAAAAAACCCACAAACATTTATTTTTATTAAGGTTATCTGCTAATAATTTGTATGATAATGATGCTTAATGTTTCTATATTACAAATTTACAATTTTACTTGACCTTTAAATGTTAACACTTAAAAAGTGAATTATATTAAAAGTTCTTTGACTAATGTTCATGTTATGCATTCCGTACACTTATAAATAAGAGTACTGATACCAGTATTTTGGAATTACCTTCACTAAATGCTGAGTGTCCAGCATTGCTGTTCTTGCTCCAGGATAGCAGTTATTGGAGCCCAGCAGGACAGGCAAGGCACGGGGAACGTGAACACACATGGCTAAGGCTCTGGGTGCAGGACATGACTGCTAGGAACCAGGGGGTGTGCAGCAGAGGGCAGCTGAGCAGCTCAAGGCTTGCTTCTCTGCAGTGAGACTCCCAAGCCTAAGCCATCCTAAAGGGTTCTGCAAACATGTCTCTTGCCTCCAGTACCCTTACCACTCTGTTCCTCCTCTGTATACAGCCCGAGAGGGCTTGCTCGTGTTAGCCCAAGCTGGTTTCTTTGTCTCGCACAGACAGTGCCCTAGGACCACTTTACAGTGATGATTTGGACTCAGGGACATTGTCTTAGAGAAGTCTTTATATATATTTTTTAATTGAAAGTGTTTTTTTAGAGACAGGGTCTTGCTCTGTCATCCAGGCTGGAGTGCAACAGTGTAATCATGGCTCACTGAAGCTTCAAACCCCTGGGCTCAAATGATCCTTCCACCTCAGCCTCCCAAGTAGCTGGGACTACAGGTACACATCACTAAATCCAGATAATTTTTTATTATTAATTTTTTGGTAGGGATGGGGTCTCGGTATGTTGCCCAGGCTGGTCTCCAATTCCTAGGCTCAAGTGATTCTCCTGCTTTGGCCTCCCAAAGTGCTGGGATTGTAGGCACGAGCCTATCTTAGAGAAGTCTTAAGCCTATGCTTCCCAAGGCCTGGCTCATTGCTTGGAACATAGTAAGTATTCTGTATGTGTAGGTGCTATTATTTGTTCAACCAATGTTGAGCAAATGAAGGAAACTGGCACCATTGGCAGGAAAAGGCTGCCCCTCTGCAGATATTAGGAGATGATGAGATTCAGGGTGGGATGGTGAAGATAATGAAATGAGTGAGTGGAGCACCGTGGCCTGCAGTGTGGAGAGGGCAGGGGGCAAGAAGAGTGAGGAGGAAGGGGACCACCAGTGCCATCCCTAGCCCCAGCTCTAGCAATGGCGGCCTGACTCAGGGCTGCTGGCCACACAGAAGGAGACCACCGGCAGCAACTACCTCTAGGATTCTGAGATGCAAGTCCATCATCAGCATCCAAAAATTATGATTAAAAATTTAGTCAATTACTTATTGCATGCCTGTGCCAAAATATCTCCCGTAACCCATATATGTGTGTGTGTATATATACATATGCACCTACTATGTACCCACAAAAATTAAAAATTTTTTAAATGTTTAATCACAAGTCTGTAGCATGACATCATTAGTGGAGTAGAGTCTGCTGACATTACAATCTATTGATCTCCCCAGAGTTACCAAAAGTAGTTCACAATAGTTAGGCTTCCTTCTGTCCATAGTTCAGAGCATATTCAAAGTCTCTAAAGCTGACATGACCATCTGAGTCTCGATCTACTTCCCTGGAAAATGAAACAAAAAGTCATTTACACATTATTCTCGTTAACACCTATGCACCGAGAGCACATTAGAATCTTTATTTATTTGCATGTCTGTGTGAGAGAGGAACCTATTTTATCTACTTGAAGGCTGAGATTGATGCCTGTTTTTTCATTGATAATAAAGGTTTGCAGGAAAGAAAGGGTATTTATTAAAACTTACAGAAATAATATATTCCACATATTGAAAGAGATGAAGCCAAATACACAGATTATATAAGAAAAAAAGAAATGGCTCTTTCTAATTATCTTACACATGTCTTTCTGTGATATGTCAAAAACATATGCAGGCCAGATGCAGTGGCTCACACCTGTAATCCCAGCACTTTGGGAGGCCAAGGTGGGTGGATCACCTGAGGTCAGGAGTTCCAGACCAGCCTGGCCAAAATGGTGAAACCTCGTCTCTACTAAAAATACAAAAAATTAGCTAGGCATGGTGGTGGGCCCCTGTAATCCCAGCTACTTGGGAGGCTGAGGCAGGAGAATTGCTTGAACCCAGGAGGCGGAGGTTGCAGTGAGCTGAGATCACGCCACTGCACTCCAGCCTGGGTGACAGAGCAAGACTCCATCTCAATTAAGAAAAGAAAAAGTGTGTTTGAAAACATAACTGATGAGTAATGGTCCCAACTCCTCTTCGGGGGCATTCTAAAACAATGCCTTACAAGTAGCTTCTGCAGTTGATGCCAATTATATTTTGTTCAAACATCAAATTTGTATCAACCATGACATAGGACTTTTCAAAGCAAAGATTGGCCCAAGCAAGAGAGCCACTAATCACTGTAATAGTTTTAAAGCAGGCTTTTAAAATATTGAATTCTAAAATAAACTTTCTGAATATTTCATGCCAAAGTCTCTGAAGTCTATAATGGTTCTGGATAGAGTGATGATAATTTTTCATTCTTTTGAAGTAGAGAAAAATCCCTACTTCTCTGCCCCAGGGCAAAACCATGTTGCAGTGTGTTCATATAAAATGACTGCAGACTGCAGAGGCCATTATTCTTGTTACTTCTTTTGGTAAAATATACATGATGATTTCATGCTACACAGGACCAAAAGCATAGTGTCAGATCTCTTCTAAGGGATTAGAAATAATCAGTATCACATTACTAACTACAGAATATAAATCATCCCTTTTATTAAATTAGATAATTGAGGATTCTTAATATTGCCTAAGTATTTTTTCCCAAGGAATTGGATTAGATAAACGGCCTTTTTTCTTTCCACTCTGAACTGGTATGGTTGAACTATAAATCTCAGAGGGTGAGTTAAGCGAGTAACCTAGAAAAATAATGTTTAGAATAAACTGCTTCTGATAATATTTTGTGTGTGTGCGAGTGTGCTTATTCACTTATTGAGATGCCGAATGCTTGTAGAGAAGCAAATCCCTTTGCCTGACTTTCTCAGTAAACAACCTTATTGTTATTGTATTAACTTTTGGTTGAGATAGAGTCTCACTCTGTCACCCAGGCTGGAGTGCAGCGGTGTGATCTTGGCTCACTGCGACCTCCGCCTCTCCGGCTCAAGCAATCTTCCCACCTCAGCCTCCCGAGTAGCTAAGACTACAGGCACACAACACCACGCTTGGCTAATTTTTGTATTTTTTTGGTAAAGATGGGGTTTCACTATGTTAGCCAGGCTGGTCTCGAACTCCTGAGCTCCAGCCATCCCCCTGCCTCGTCCTCCCAAAGTGCTGGGATTATAGGCATGAGCCATTGTGCCCCGCCTGTTATTGTATTAACTCCTAATTTTTCTTGCTGCTTTTGCTAGAGCTTTCCATCATAAAATGAGTACAGTATAACCAAGCACTGTTAAAACTGGAAAGTTTATTCATAACATGTGGGGTGGCATTTTATTCACATAATGAATGGCAGGGCATCATCATTTTAAATTTATATTTCAAATGAGACATGCTGAAATACTTTATGTCTTTTGACTTTTCGTCCTCATCACATATATACAAGCAGGCCTGGTCATCTCACGGAGAGTGCAGAGGAAATTCAAGTTCAGAGCTATCATTTTAAAAGCTAACAAATACTGTTTTTCATTGCAGACAGAATTGTTCTGAAGAAGGAAGGTCTCAGCACCCACACTCAAATCACTGTGACAGAGAAGATGTGCGGCGGGTAGAATTAGTGACTGGCTGAGGAGAGGAAGGAAATGTCATCAGGTTAAAAAGCCCTCTTGTTTCTGTTACAGCATTCAACCCTAACGTGAGTTTGCTCTAGTTTTGAAACTAGAATGCGTTGTTTTGGTGTCATCAACAAACCCTCAGCACTAAAAAATTCAGCTCCCCCAACCCCCCAACCCTGACTCGAAAGAAACTTTAGGAGGGTAAGACCTTTGTCTTGTTTGCTGCTGTGGCCCCACTTCTTGTCCCACAGTAGAGGATGAATGTTGAATGAATGAATTTGTGGAATAAATGAATCTGAGGAAACAGCTGATAATATTATAGAAAATCTATTACCTCCCGGGAGGTACTAGGGAATTAAAGAAAGAAACTGTCACCTCATTGTCTTTACCGAGTCTAAAAACACTAGTGGCCGGGCGTGGTGGCTCATGCCTGTAATCCCAGCACTTTGGGAGGCCCAGGCGGGTGGATCACCTGAGGTCAGGAGTTCGAGACCAGCCTGGCCAACATGGTGAAACCCAATCTCTACTAAAAATACAATAATTAGCCAGGCGTGGTGGCGGGCGCCTGTAATCCCAGCTACTTGGGAGGCTGAGGCAGGAGAATTGCTTGAACCCAGGAGGCAGAGGTTGCAGTGAGCCAAGATCGTGCCACTGCACTCCAGCCTGGGTGAAAAGAGCAAAACTCAATCTCATAAACAAACAAACAAACAAACAAACAAACGCACGCCTGAGAAACACCTTAGACCCATCATCCAGGGACACATAAGTAAGTCGATTACGGCTTCCATGCTCAACCACATTTTGCAAAACATAGACTAGGTAGAGACAAGACCACATGAGAGACAAGCTTTGGAAAATGAGGCTCAAAACATGGGGCAGTGGAGTGAGGGAACCCCCTGAATGTCAGGCTGAATCATTTAGAGTTAAGAAGCAGGAAATTGTGAACCAACTTAGAACACTGGGTACACATGGTCTAACCCATAGTCAAAGACCACGCACTTCAATCCAGTTAAGCAGCTCCCCTTTTACCAGACACAGGGATATAGGTATAGACACATATACAGACTATCTCAGAAATGGCTTTTCAAAGGAATTAAAGTTTATGCAGATGTAAAAGAGGAGAATTAACAACAACTGCTTCTAGAAATGTAGGCCCAATGAAATTAAAGGCTTTTTTGGTGTGTTTGTTTTTGAGATGCAAAAGGGAGACCTGGAATTGATTTTGGGAGTAGAGACTCAAGAGAGCAGAACTGGCTGGGTGCGGTGGCTCACACCTGTAATCCCAGCACTTTGGGAAGCTGAGGTGGGTGGATCACTTGAGGTCAGGAGTTCGAGACCAGCCCGGCCAACATGGTGAAACCCCATCTCTATTAAAAAGGCAAAAATCAGACAGGCGTGGTGGCATGTGCCTGTAATCCCAGCTACTTGGGAGGCTGAGGCAGGAGAATCGCTTGAGCCTGGAAGACGGAGGCTGCAGTGAGCTGAGTTCACACTCCAGCCTGGGTGACAGAGCCAGATCCCATCTCAAAAAAGAAAAAAAAAAAAAAGAGCAGAACTGCTCTGTATTACTTGGTATGAACAATTTAGGGCCATCTGGGAGGAAGGAGATGACAAGCCAAGACAAGAGAGGGTACAGGCACAGGGAGATGCCATATAAGAACAGTCATGAAATTCCCCAATGATGCCATGATCAAAAGTCCTTCAATTAACTGTTACATTTCCTATGTACTTCCAAATTGTTTGTATTACCTGTTCTAACCTCTCCCCTATCTTCACCAAGGGGCGTGCCAGGCACACACACACTGTGGGGGATGGTGACTTTGGGGTGTCAGTGTTGAGTCAGGGGCTGAAGATTGAGTCAGGAGATGAGCTCTGTCTGAAGGTGCAGCAGAGAGCAGGAAAAGCAAGCAGGGAATGGCAGGATGATCTATCCTCTGAATTCTCTCAGAGAAATGAGAACTCAGAGCCATAAGCCTGCTAGGAATTTGCAAGAATCTTGGGAAGTGCTTCATAATCCCCCAGGTGTAGAATGGAGGTTCCAGGCAATACTCTATGGACTTCGAAGTACAGGAAGACCTCAGATGACACAGGATACATTCCAAATTTGCAGAACTAGACTCAGTCCATTCAGTTGAATTCCAACAGTTTTTAAATTTGTTAAAGTACAAATATTTTGATTCATTGTATTAAAAAGTGGTTATAGGCCAGGCACGGTGGTGCACACCTTTAATCCCAGCACTTTGGGAGGCCATGGCAGGTGGATCATTGGAGGTCAGGAGTTCAAGACCAGCCTGGGCAACATGGTGAAACCCCATCTCTACTAAAAATACAAAAATTAGCTGGGCATGGTGACGCACGCCTATAATCCCAGCTACTGGGGAGGCTGAGGCAGGAGAATTGGTTGAACCCAGGAGGTGGAGGTTGCAGTGAGCTGAGATCGCGCCACTGCACTCCAGCCTGGGAGACAGAGCAAGACTCCGTCTCAAAAAAAAAAAAAAAAAAAGAAATAGTGGTTATAATTACTTTCATCAGCATGAACTTTAGCATTTTTCTCTCTCACATCCAGATTTTTTACACAAGATTCTAATTGCTCTTTTTTTGGCGCTGTGTGGGCTTCAACAGCCCAGGCTGGATGCTTCCCTGACCCAGAGCTAAGAGGTCTCAACCCTGAAGGAGCCAGGGTTTTACACTGGGACGCTTTTCTTAAAATTATTAATAAAAGGGTGGGAACGTATTGCTCTAATACATTCTGAAGGAAAACCTAGGGTTTTTTAAATTTAAAAAATGTCAATAGTTGGCTGGGTACGGTGGCTCGAGCCTGTAATCCCAGCACTTTGGGAGACGGAGGCGAGCAGATCATGAGGTCAGGAGTTTGAGACCAGCCTGATCAACATAGTGAAACCCCGTTTCTACTAAAAATACAAAAAATTAGTTAGGCATGGTGGTGGGCGCCTGTAATCCCAGCTACTCAGGAGGCTGAGGCAGAAGAATTGCTTGAATCCAGGAGGCAGAGGTTGCAGGTAGCCGAGATCGCACCACTGCACTCCAGCCCAGGCGACAGTGCGAGACTCTGTCTCAAAAAAAAAAAAAAAAGAAAAAAAAAAAAAAGAAAATAGTCAATGTCTCTCACAAGGAGTAAATGTTTCTTGTATGAAAATGTTGACATCATAACAATTTCTTAGAATGTTCTGAAAGTAGTTATTTCTTGGAAAATCATTTTTCTTGTAAAATTATTCAGGAGTACCCCATGTCTAAGTCTCCAAAGCCAGGCTTCAGACTAGAGTACTTGCTTTTACCCAAGTTACTTAAAAAAAAAAAAAAAATGAAAGAAAGAAAAAGGAAATGGTTTAAATTTGATTACATTGAAACGATGGAATCTTTTCTATCAAAATGACATAAAGACTATGAAAGTGATATTTTTAAGTGGGAGCAAGAATGCAGAATGGTATTCGCATCATCATTGCAATGTTTTCATTTTTCATTTTCATTTTAATTTTAATTAATTAATTAATCTAGAGACAGAGTCTTGCTCTGTCACTCAGGTTGGAGTGCAATGGTACAATCTCAGCTCACTGCAACCTCTGCCTCCCAGGTTCAAGTGATTCTCCTGCCTCAGCCTCCTGAGTAGCTGGGATTACAGGCATGCGCCACCACGTCCGGCTAATTTTTTGTAGTTTTAGTAGAGATGGGGTTTCACCATGTTGACCAGGCTGGTCTCAAACTCCTGACCTCAAATGATCCGCCCGCCTTGGCCTCCCATAGTGCTGGGATTATAGGCGTGAGCCACTGCGGTCGGCCCCATAACTGCAATTTTATAAACATTTATATTCTTTTGGGCAGAAGCTGAAGGCTATATGTTACACAGAAACTTGTCTTATGAAGATGGTAGGGTTTTGGGTAATTCTGTCTTAAGATATTCCTTAATATTACTTATATCTTTTTCAACTGAAAGAATATTTTCTTTCAATTTAGTCTGAATTTTCCAAACAATTGGCCTTATTTCAAATTGTATAAATCCACAACAGCTAGTGCTGGGCTTCTCAACGTCAGCACAATCGATATTTTGGACCAGACAATGCTCTGATATAGCAGAGAGGGGGCTGTCCTGGGCATTGCAGGACGTTTAGCAGCATCTCTGGCCTCCACCTGCTAAATGTTGGTAGAACCCTCTCCCACCCCTCATGCCCAATTGTGACAGCCAAAAATGTCTCCAGAAATTGCCAAGTGTCCCTTGGGGGACACAATCACCCCAGTTGAGAACCATTGAGCCAGAGGAATCACAGTTTAAGGCAATCCTTTCGAACATTCCAGCTAAATCTATACTTGCTAATATAATTGCTTTAAAGACTTTTTCTTAAAAAAAAAATGATTTCAGGGTCAGCTGAGGCACTTGTTTCTCAAATCATGCAGATGACTGTCCCAACACTCTAAGGTTTTGAAATGAGCCCAGAGAGGACCCCACTGGAGAGGCAAACTCTTGCTGGTGGTTAACAGGGCCTGTGCCAGACATATCTGTGTTCCCAACAAACACACTGACAGATAGTAATTATTTTGAGTCACTGTGATAATCCCATGAGATTTTGAAAGTTGATGCCATATTTGATGCACCTGAAATGTGAATGAGAAATTTAATGTGGAGGCCAAGATTTAAGTGAGAAAAGTTTTCTTAGTGGAATTTTTGGGGTGGGGGAAAAGGGAGAGAGCAGCTTTTTCTCTTTGATTCTTTATGGAATAATTTAAACCAAAGTCAAAACTGCCATTACATTAGGGACAAAGCTGTCATACTGACTGAACAGTGAAAGTAAAAATTACCCTCCAAGCAAGGAGCCCCTGCTGGGGATGAGAGGACCCGCCAATTGAAGATGTAATGATGACAGCCTCTCCCGCAAGCAGCCTTCTCTTCTGGGGAGCCCGCTGCTTCTTCCCACTGGCGTGCTTGCCTCTTTGTTGATGAGAGTCCTGCAGGGCTCTACAGCAATTCAGCTGGTAATGTGTTTATTAATTTTACCTTTCTAAAGACATGTGTTAAGAAAAGCCATTCGGATACACAGGAAAGACTAAAGAGATATGCAGATGATTTCTGGTCTTTTCTAGGCTCCAACATGACTTTGGCAGATGCGCTGCATTCTCTTCGGTGTGTACTGGGGTTCCTTTGTGTCCGTCCCATGGTATGCAACCTTCTTTGACTCCAGCCATTGCTGGGAAAGCCTCGCCCGAGCCAGTAACAGTATCTTTTGCTGTTTGGGACTGCTCTGACACCTGGGGTGGCACCCCCTACCTCCCAAATGTGGAAGCATGAAAAAGAGTGTTAAGGCCTTCTTCAGGCACAGAGCAGGTAGAACCTCTTGACCAGTTTACACTCCAGCTCACTCTGCTGTTCTCTCTTTCCTTCACTGTGCATGGCTCCAGTCTCAGGCTGGTAATTAACACTTAAAAGCCTGTGCACGAATTATTGAATCAATGTACCAAAGGAGCACAGGACTGTTGTGGAGACTGCACCCTTATGGCAGGAAAAGGCTGTGGCAATACCAAGCCTCACCTCTGCATCCCAGATGGCCACATGTGGGTAGAACAGAGCAGGTGGCACCCCTTCACCAATGCACAGAGCATTAGTCAAGCACCCCTGGACCAATGAGGCATGAGGCCCGGGGGATAATGGCTGTCTGCTTTGGTGCTTTACGTAGACAACTCTGAGGTCATTCTCTTGGCTCATCAGAGGTTCCGGTGGGATCAAGCTCCAATCGCTCATAGTAGTAATGAGCTTGGTGACAGACACTTGCACTCCCTCATTCTCTGTTTCACAACCACCTGTACACAAGCCCTCATCAGGCTCTGCTTTCAAGAAGAACCCAGGTTAAAACACAATGGAAAGTTTATTTTGAGGGATGAAACTTCACACAGAGCATTTACATTGCCATCAGCAATAGCACGTCATATCAGATTCTCATTCAAGTAAAAGAGATCTCACTACTTGAAAGAGATCAGACTATTCCTCTATTTGCAAAATGCTTTTTTTTTGGAGGAAATTAAATATTGCCTTTAAGAAGAGCTCTGAAGTTTGAAGTTCCAAGCAATTAAAATGCCAGAGTTAACCAGAAAAAAACACTGCAGCAGTCTTCTTTTTACTAATATACATGTCTTATTAATAATATTTAGTCCATTAATAGTAAATAGTATTATTGGACTTTAAGTGCTCCTTCAGAGTGAGGACAAGGGATTCCTGAATATAAGATTCTTACAGGGTCCTTTTGGATGCAGAGGTATAGTTATGATCTGACCATAAGCAAGTGGTGGACCTGGCTGTTTAGGATGAACTGTGAAGGGTAAGAGAATGTCCAGATCAGGCCAGGAATAAAGAACTACATAAGCCAGGCAAAACGGCAGCCTCATTAGCACTCGGCTCAGCCTACTAGCCTAACAATTCCATGGACATTGTTCGTTTCTTCCCCAACTTCCATCTTACCTGCTCTGTGCCATGTGGCAGCTGTGTGACTGTGGGGGAACAGACCCCCACCCCAAGCTCTAGAAGTGGGATCTCACTGGCCTTAACCAATGGCTGTAATCCCACTCTCCTTACCACAGTGACTGGCTCGAGGATTGATTGGCTTAAGCCAGTTAACACATGTCATTCCTCCCTGGCCACTACTGATTGGTAAAGAATTGGTACAAACATAATGAAGTCCAGGAATTTTGTTTGCAAGTTGAGAAGCTCTTTCAATGTGGACATCTGAGATGCAGAGGTGAGGCTTGCTATTCCAACAGCCTTTTCCTACCATAAGGGTGCAATTTCCACAACAGTTCTACGCTCCAATGGTACACTGATTCGATAATTTGTGCACAGGCTTTTAAGTGTTAATTACCAGCTTGAGACTAGAGCTATATACAATGAGGGAAAGAGTCAGAGAACAGCACAGTGAGCTGGAGCCTAAACAAACCATGCCTGAAGCCTCCCCTATGTCAAGACTCTTAGTCACTGACCCAATAAATTCCCTGTGTTGTTTAAGGCAGTCTGAAATGGATTTTCTGCTACTTGGAAATGAAAGCATCCTGACATACAAAGGATTCTGTCTGAAATCTTTTCCAAACCTTGCAGTATTTGGAACCTGATGGACAAGACAGCAGATACTCAATAAACATAGTATTTTTGAAATGATTATTCCATTTTAAAGAAACCATAAATAATTTAGATTTCTCTTTGGATGCGAGCTCAAGATTCTGGATTATTCTCCTCAGCTCTGCATTCTAAAGAAGTAACTTGCTTGCTGTATCCAACAGAAAGTTCTGTTTATGGTGCCTTAATTGTGATTCTTAATGCACTGAAGAGGCTATTGAGGGGACTAATATATATTTTCCCTAACAAGTGATGGAATAAATTCTCCAGTCCAAGAAAAAAGGAAAAATGGATGTAAAATACAGTCACAGCTTACCAAAGTGACTAACCATAAATAATGACTCACTTTTCCCTATTTACTGAATTTTAAGAATGAGGAATCTCACTGACAGCTAGACATATTTTAAAAGGAAGAAAATGTAATTTCAGTATGTCATTTCGGATTATTGACCACTTGTAGACATGTAGATAAATGCAATCAACATATAGCCCAAGGCCCTGGGCTATATTTCCAGGAAATAATTTGATATTCCTTCTCTATCAAGTGTTTTAACAGAGCTGCTAATAAACAGGGATATGATCGTGTTTCTAACTTTGATTCTCTGGAAGAGAAATGACAATGTAAGAAAACAGCACAGATCAGACAGCTTTCAGGATAAAGTGCAAAAGTCAAAGTGAACATCTTTGAACTAATCATAACAAATCTGTTTCCTACACTTCTGAGTCACTAAGATCTTCCATTTTTCCCCCCATGCCATAAATGTGCAACTACCACAGGCCCACTCTGAATATGGCCGGGAGACAGTGTGGTCCAGCAGAAACCCCCCAGGAGGGAGCTCTCTGCTCAGCTAGGCTGCTGCCAAGCCCTGGGCAAGTTTCTCAACTGCTATGACTTTGAAGCTCCTCACTTGTCAAGCTGAATGGCTAGGCTAGAAGATTGCTAAGATTTGGTTCAGTTCTCAATTTTGATGAATCTAAGCCGGATCTTAGTTGTACAACCAGTATCTTCGTATGCAGAAAATTGGAAAATGCAACCCAACTCCTGTTAGCCATGTTTAGCCTTTTAAAAAAAAAGTAGTTTGAACCTTTGACCCCATGGACATTTATAAGGAAACATAAGTATATATAAATGTAAAGAAAAAAGATCCTACCATCAACAATATGAAATATGAATGGAGATAAAGCCATTTCTATTTCAAATATATAATCACTTCAGCTGAGATACCCAGTATCATCTTGAACTTGATTATGAGATAAAAGAAATGGGACAGAGATGGCAATCATTTAATCTCTTAAGAACAGCTATTCTGAAGAGCTTTTCACTCTATGCTCAATAGATTTCTAGCAGGTTATGATCTGGCTAGAAAGAAAGCATAATGATGAAGAAAATTATGTTTTCAATAACACAGGCTTTTTACAGTACAAGTCCTTCCACAAAGGAGGCAATAAAATGAACTCTGACCACTTTAACAGATGGCATAATGGCTCAGTGCACAGACGTGGCCTCTCTGAAAGCAACAAGTTCATCTCCTTGACTGGAGGTTTAGGAATGAGCTGAACTTTCAAGTGTAATGTAGGAAAGATTACATATTTCCATACAAGAAAGCTGAGTATTAGTGGGTTCAGAAGCTTGGAGAGATGGACTGAAAGAATAAGGCTTAATGAGTTTCATTTTGCTAATGCAACAAATAGAGTTGAAGTTGAAATGTGAACTATAAATATCAAGCCATTTGTAAATGCCCTCATAATTACATTGTTAGCCATTGTTTAGACGGAAGCTTGCCTTTTAAAAAGCATACTTCCTCAGAGTCAGAAAATACCAATTGTCAAATAATGCTTATTTTCTTTAATAGTATAATATTTTGAG
Organism: Pongo abelii; assembly: GCF_028885655.2. Taxonomy (NCBI): domain Eukaryota; kingdom Metazoa; phylum Chordata; class Mammalia; order Primates; family Hominidae; genus Pongo; species Pongo abelii. The sequence goes on from NC_072000.2 coordinate 94,175,963, forward strand.
TGGGATATATTTTTAATAATACGTGATAGAAGGACTGTAGAGTCGTTTGTTTTCTTTGGGAAATTTGATAAATCAAAAGTTTATCTGGGAAAATAAATATGCCATAAAATTCAAAATATTTTTAAAAATAATAATGTTATCAAAACAAAAGATAAATCCTCAATTCAGTAATTAAAACAGTATGATTATTACTCAGGAATCAATAAGAATAATATCCAGAAATATGTATATATAGGAATTCTGCAAAAATCAAATGAGGCAATTCAAACGAGTGGGGATGGAATAGGTTGGCAGGAAAAGAAGCCGGGATAATTGGCTATCCATTTGGGGATGGGTGGAGTTTGACTCCATGGTAGAGCCTGCTTTGTGTTCAACAAAATTTACTTCCCTCTCTTCCAGGGAACATAGCTAGACTACATTTCCCAGCCTCCCTTGCAATGAGATGCAACCGGGAGTCCTGGCAATGAATGTTAATAATATAATGATATAGGAACAAAGACTAGCCATTGCTCCATCTAATTAAAAGCTAATATTTCAAAGGCCTGTATAGGACCTTATAATCACCCTAGGGGCTGTGACATGGCCAGATCCTGAAGGATATTCTCATACAGTGTTAGCAAATACTCACCAGTAAGTGAGTAATTTACTCTATAGATCTTGGTTATAGAAAAATTACTTTAAAATTCTGTGAAGATAGCTTTTTTTTTTCCATTAAATGAGAGTGCAGGAACTTATATAAAAATTAAGATTTGTTTTTAACAGCTTATACTTTAGTTTTCAATAATCCATTTGGGAAAATCAGATTTTACATCTCAGCCCATTTCTCATTGATGCGATGTGCATCACTGGGCCACTAGGAAATTTGGCCTTAGTTCAGCATGACTATAATAAATTATTTATGTTTTCATTTACAACATGCTCCTAGCATTTAAAACCTCTGGGTCTGTGGACAATAATACATGACATAAAAAATGAATAACATTTGATAATGAAACAATTCCCTCAAATTATCAAAAGCACTCTATTAATGGAGTCCACTCACAATAAAAAAGTCACACCAAATGGAATGACCAAAAGGGCTTTTAACAAGAGAATTTCAGTCTAAAGAGATAAAGGTTCAGAGGGCCATATACAAGCATTTAGAAAATTATGAAATGCATGAGGAGTGTGAATATGGGCAAATCAATCAAATCCTAGGATTAAAACTCAGGGACTCCAAGTGAAAGTTCAGAGGGGACATTTGAGGACTCAAACCTGGAAGTGCTTCTTCATCTAACAGTTAGAATTTGTTTTCTATCTCTGCACTAATTCTCAAAGTTGTTATGGAGATGGGAGAAGAAAAAGGAACATACTGTGAGGGAGGTCTTACAAATTGCATATGACATCCTCATTCCCCGACCCTGTCCACCTCTCTCCCTCTGCCCAGCACTAAGCATTACTCCCCAGACAGGTGACCATTATGCTGAAACTGGTGTGCCATCTGCCTTAGTGAGTGGGGGAGGCAAAGAGTCTTCAGAGGTTTCAGGCCAGGAACAGACACTGGCTCATGAGGGATTTCAATAATGCGTAAATCACTAAGAGACATTAGGATGTTGGGGAGCTCTTCCTACCCTTGGGAAGAAACTGCTCTCCCATAAATTGCCACACTAATACCAATTTCAGGGATTCAAATTACTGGCCCAATCCAGCAACACACTTTCTGCTCATTATCTAGTTTCTCCTGCCTCCAGGCAGGGCCACATCATTGATTACGGAGCATTTCAGCCACTAAAAAAGATCACGCTCATCATTAAAGGCATTAAGTGTTGATCTGTGCTGGCTAAGTGACTTAAAAGGTTCGTGCCCTTCTAGTAACAACTCAAAGAGGCTATTTCAGGATATTTATTAAACAAATTAAGTATTTACATTATGCTCAAGCACAGAGGCACAGTCACCGAGTGCAGAAGTGTAAGAAGACAAAACCAAGAGAATTCATGTTGGAGAGAACTCGGCATTTTTAGTTCTTAGAAGTGGGGGCTGAGGAACCTTCAAATGTCTGAGAAAGAGAATGAATTGGGCAGGGAAAGGGTTCTACCTCCCTCCCCCCCGTCAATGGCGTCCCAATGACCACCTCTTTAAAAGGGGATAAACAGTGATTAAAGACTGCAGAGACAATTTAGAAAATCTCCTTCAAGGCCTAAAGACTAAAGGAAACAGGTATATTAACCCTACAATTTTCCCCCACAATTTAAAATTTTAGGACCCTAATAATGATGACCCGGATTTTAGAAGTATTTTCTGTAGCCTATAGTACACACTATGGTGAAGGAACCCATGTTTTCTTGAATACAGCTGCAGCCCATGAATGCTGGACCATCAATATGACTGTGATTAGTGTTCCTCCTCACCTGCCTATGAACTTACAGTGGGCAGAGGCCACCTATATCGAGTTCACTGTGCTGTTCCCAGCATTTGGCACAGTGTCTGGCACACAGTGGTGTTCAATAATGGGAGAGTTTGGAGATGGGAGAAAGAACTCACCACCCCATGATCTTACATCAATTGCTGTGAAAATGTTGGCACTTTTCCTTCCGGCAGCATAAGAACATTTGGATCCTGCTATTTAAATGTAAAACAGATGTTTCTCCCCATTGTTACAGTCTTTATAATTTTCATTTTTAATGGCCATATGCAATTTTATCGAATGGACTTGTAATAAATTATTTTTTGTTGGACTTTTGAGCCAATCCAGTCTTTTCACTTTTATAAATGTATCACTGAACACGCTGAGTAACTATGCAGAGGTGGGTGGATCACCTGAGGTCAGGAGTTTGAGAGCAGCCTGACCAACATGGTAAAACCCCATCTCTACTAAAAATACAAAAATTAGCCAGGTATGGTGGCGGGCACCTGTAATCCCAGCTACTTAGGAGGCTGAGGTAGGAGAATCACTTGAACTCAACAGGCAAAGGTTGCAGTAAGCTGAGATTGTGCCACTGCACTCCAGCCTGGGTGACAAAGTGAGACTCCGTCTCAAAAAAAAAAAAAAAAAAAAAAAAGGATTCCTGAGTTCAGTTACTCATTCACCAGGCAAACACTAAGAGCCCACTATGGTCCACGCACAATAGGTTCTGAAGATACATGGGTGAGCAGAAAAGACAAGCGTCCCTTTGAGTTTTTATCCAATCCTGGGAGAGAATTCTACAAGCAAAATTAAATAATTCTATTCATACAAGCAAAATAACATTACCAGTGTACTAAATGCCCTGGAGGAGTGACAGAAGGTTCCAGGAGAGGGTGGGACATAGGGGCGAGAACTGGGCAGCAGGTCAGGGGAGCATGACCTGGCTGAAATCTGAGAAGCATGGAGCTAATAAGGGAGGTGCAGGTGGGGAAGAGTTCTCCAAGCAGAGGGAACAGCATGTGCAAGGTCCTTGTGGCAGGACAGAGCAAGGTATATTCAAGGAACTGAAAGAAGGCAAATGTGACCAGGCACAGAGTAAGGATAAGCATGGAGCCAAATGAGGCTGTGGGGTGCATGGGCTGGAACTATTCAGGTCCTGTAAGTCAATGTAAGGACCTTGGTCATGATCCAAAGAGTGATGGGAAGTCATCAAAGTGCTTCAAGGAGGGGGCTGACGTGCTTGATATAAATTTTGGAAGTTTATCTTTGCTTAATAACAACCCGCCCCAAAGGTATCCATGTCCTATCCCCAGCACCTGTGAATATGTTGTATTATGTGGGGAAGGAAACTTAGGGTTGCAGACAGAATTAAGGTTGCTGACTCTAAAATGGGGAGATTATCCTAGGTTATCTAGGTGGGGCCAATGTAATCTTGCGGGACTTTAAAAGCAGGAGAGGGCGTACAAGAATCAGAGGAGCCAGAGAGATGTGAAGATGCTAAACTGCCAGCTTTGTTGATGGAGAAAAAGCCATGAACCAAGGAAGGCAGGGGCCTCTGGAAGCTGGAAACAGTAGACATGGCTTCTCCCCTTGAGCCTCCAGCAGGAATGCGGCCCTGCTGACCACCTGGATTTTAGCCCAATGATGGCCATTTTGGGTTTTGGCCTTCAGAAATGTAAGATGATAAATTTGTGTTGTTTAAAGCCACCAAGTCGGTGGCAAATTGTTATTGTGGCAATAGGACTCTAATACAAAGGAGATGATCATGAATTTAGTTTTGGATATTTAAGTTTTACAAGTCTTTGACACAAAGAACATGGACATTTGGAAGTATTATTCATCTACAGCCACTCTCCTAATGAGTAATATGATCTTTATTTAATTATTTTACCTTCCATGATCTCAGTGTTATCATATATAAAAAGAAAATAGATTTAAGGTTGGTTCCAGTTCTAAATCTCTGAGCTTATAAGCCTGGAAAGGAACAAATATGCTTTTCACTTAGATTCCTGTCAGAAATTGGCAATCAGTGGGGAAAAAGTGATATTAAAAATAGTGATCTAAACTAAAGGGGGAAAAGATTCCATTTTTAAAAAGTACCCAAAATATGAAATAACTAGAAATACCTTAATAAGAAATGTGTTGAATTTATATAAAGAAAACTACAGAACTCCTTTGAGACATATAAAAGGATATTTGAAAATGTGCAGGGACAAGCCACGTGTGTATTCCTGGACGGGAAGACTGAACATTGTAAAGATGCCAGATCCTTCCCAATTAATTTATAGGCTGAATGCAATTTTCATCCAAACCCCAAAGGGAGTTCTTGGAACTTCACAAAAATGATTTTACCATTCATCTGGAAAATAAACAGGCAAGAAGAGCTGAGAACAAATTTGACAACAAGAAACACCAGGTTTTAGAACACATTGTCAGAACTAGGGGGGGAAAGGTGTGTCCCTGGAGTAAGAATAAGCTGACCAAGGGAATAGGATAAATGTCCTGGAAAGGTCACCTCGTATGTAAAAGGGATCAGTACAGCACAAAGTGATAAAGTCATTATATATAAATGGGGATTATTTAACAAAGGATCATGGAAAAACTGGCTATTTGGAAACAAAAATGCTTAGATCATCACCCCATGCTATATACCAAAATAAGTTCCAAATTCATTAACATGTTAGATTGTCCTAAAATTCAAACCAACCAAGAATATGGAAGCAGATATTAATCTGGTCTCTAGACAAGGAAAATTTTCTTAGTACAAAAGCAATTGAAGAAATTGTGAAGGAAAAGATCACAGATTTGAATACATGAAAACTTAAAATCTTTGCACATCAAAAATCATAATAAAAGAAAACAATAAGCTGGAAAAACAGTTGTAATAAAAATAGAAACAAGTAAATGTTTTCACTACAGAAGAGAAAATGGGCAAATGGTATGAATAGATAATTCACAGAAAAAAGAACAGAAAAGGCTAATAAACATGTAAAAATGTTCAAAGTTATTAGCAGTTGGAGAAATAAAACAAAAAAATAAGATACTCTTTCCACCTATTAGATTCGTAAACATTTGAAAGATAACATTCGGTCATTGGTAAGAACAGGGCGAGAAGGGCATATACAGTGAGGGGAGCAGAATTTGTTTATTAGGCAATTGGGTAAGAAGAACCGGGAGCTGTAAAAATGATAAAATAACTTCATACTCTCTGATATGATACCTTGATATCTAGGAACATCTCCTAAGAAGATAAAAGTGAAGACAAATTTGTTTATTGTAGGGTTATTTATAAAGGAAAATGGCAAAATGACTGAAAAGCATGGGATATAAAACTCACACTCATCTTAACAAAAACAGAGAGAAACAAGGAAGAATCAACACCAAAATATTAATGATGATTATCTTTGGTTTGGTATGAATACGGTTGTTTGGTTTGTTTTTTGTTTGTTTTGTTTTTTCTTTCTTCAGACCTTTCTCTATTTCCAACATATCCTATGAGGAGCATTTGTTACTTCAGCCAGATCTCCTCCCAACCGTCCACCCCCGCCCCACCTTCTACCCTCCACCCCCTATAAAATGCCTACGTGCTCAGCACACAACCACTTCTCTATTTTGTGAGTTTCCCATTGCGAGCAGCTGATAGCTGAGGGAAAATTCATGCTTGATAAAATCATCTTCTGAGTGATGGCCAACCAAGGAAAACCATTTCACACTTAGAGAGTTTACATAATGTGAGTTTATAAGAAAGGAATGAAAGAAAAGATGTTACGGGCAGAACTTTTAGAGAAACAACCGTGCTTGACTCTGCGGAGAAGGAATGCAGTTCCAGGGTGCCCGGTGTCTGCGCACATTCCTCGGCTGCTGCTCTCTTTCAGTGACTACATGGTCTGACTATTTGACTCGTTTGACACTCTTTAGTAATAAATATATCCCCATATGGAAGTTTTACTGAAAATAGCTCCCTGGGGGGAGAAAAAAAAAAAACAACCTTTTTTTTTTTTTCCACTTTGAATCGAACCACAGGTATAAAGTAGCTCTGAACTTGGTGTTCAGTGCTACAACCTCTAGAGCACTGTACAGAACAAATGCCCTGAAGTGAGAACTTTTCATGTCTTCTTTTCTTCCCCCTTTGCTTTTCTGTCCCTTGCTGAAGTGAGCTGTGGTGAGGGCTTCAGACCTGCCGCCTGCCAGCAACACACGGTCTGGACCACTGGGAGAAAGGGCTCTACTGACCTGCCCACCATGCTTCCAGAGTCCAAGCCTCTCCCCAGAACAACAACACGTAGTCATTTTTCCTTCAAGGGACTTTAAAAATCACCCAGCAGGCCAGGCGCGGTGGCTCATGCCTGTAATCCCAGCACTTTGGGAAGGCGAGGCGGGCAGATCACCTGAGGTCGGGAGTTCGAGAGCAGCCTGACCAACATGGAGAAATGCCGTCTCTACTAAAAATACAAAATTAGCCTGGCGTGGTGGTGCATGCCTGTAATCCCAGCTACTCGGGAGGCTGAGGCAAGAGAATCGCTTGAACCTGGGAGGTGGAGGTTGTGGTGAGCCAAGATCACGCCATTGCACTCCAGCCTGGGCAACAAGAGCGAAATTCCCTTTCAAAAAAAAAAAAAAAAAATCACCCAGCCCCACTCTTTCATTTTACAGATGGGGAAATGGAGGCTCAGATGCATGAAGCTGCTTTCCCACCTAGCATAGCAGAACAGGTCTCTGGATTCATGGCACAGTCCTACACACCCAGCTAATAACTCTGGGCTTTTGAAGATTTTGAGGGTCTTTGCCAAAAACCCAAGTTGGTGCCATTGGACACAGAAAGGAACGCCAATTTGTAATACACTGCCATCTCAAAGCTGTGTACACACTGCAAGCAGTACCAGGAACAAGACATTGGGACTCCCCATTTCAACTGCTTGATCATTTCCAGCTTATGTGGGAATATGGGATAAACTCTAGGATTAGGATGACTTTGGTGTGCAGTTAGCCTAAACTTTTCACAGTCACGCAGAATTAGGGGCTGAATAAGATGTGAAGATCTGTCTCTGGAATATGCGGCAATTATGACATCACAATGAACATCCTCCCCAGAGCCCCGCAGAATAGCCCAAGAGAACATCCCAACAATTTGAGGGTGGGAAAAGAAGGCACAAAAACTTTTCAAAATATCAGTGTTTCAAAAATGATGTCATAAGTGTATATTTGAAAAATTTGTTTAAGTTCTTAGTTAGGTTTTCCCCCCACGGATGCTGGGTTGGGCTTAAGAAAAAAGTCTTTCACAAAACCTGAGTTTAATAGGAGCACTGGTATCATAATTAGAAGACTTTCATTATGAAATCCTTTTTTTTTTTTTTTCCAAGACAGAATCTTGTTCTGTCACCCAGGCTGGAGTGCAGTGGCACGATCTCGGCTCACTGCAACCTCCGCCTCCCAGGTTCAAACAATTTTCCTGCCTCAGCCTCCCGAGTAGCTGGGATTACAGGCGCGTGCCACCACGCTGGCTAATTTTTGTATTTTTAGTAGAGATGGGGTTTCACCATGTTGGCCAGGATGGTCTCGAACTCCTGACCTCATAATCCACCCGCCTCAGCCTCCCAAAGTGCTGGGATTGCAGCCGTGAGTCATCGTGCCCGGCCGAAATCTTTTCTAATTAGTACTATATAGATTGCTGTAAATTTGAGTTTTGGGCAATGGTGAGGAAATAAACTGATGGAGGAAAGTGAGTACTTCTGGAACATCCTAAAGATTAGGGTTTTGACTCATTTGTTGGGTTCAACTGGAAAAATAAAAATCAAGAAGAAAAGAATTTTAGCATTTTTAGCATTTTTTCCTATTTTTGTGAATAATGTCATTGGTATTGTGGTAGGCATTACATTGAATCTGTAGATAGCTTTGGGTAGTACCGACATTTTCACAATATTAGTCCTTCCAATCCATGAGCATGGGGTATCTATTTTTTTGTGTGTCCTCTTCAATTTCTCTTATCAGTGTTTTATAGTTTTCCTTATAGAGTTTTTTTATTTCTTTGGTTACATTTCTTCCTAGGTATTTTATACTTTTTTTTGTGGCTATTATAAATGGAGTTGCTTTCTTGATTTCCTTTCAGTTTGTTCACTGTTGGCATATATAAATGGTACTGATTTCTGTAAGTTGATTTTGTATCATATAACTTTACTTAATTCATTTATCAGTTCTAATAGTTTTTTGGTGGAGTCTTTAGGTTTTTCTAAATATGTTGTCAGCAAACAAGTATAATTTGACTTCTTCGTTTAGGAACATGACAAAGTACCAACATCTCCTTAAAAAGAAAGTCTTTGAAACATTAGAGCGAAAGATAAAAAATTTGTGAACTAACATGAAAAGTAACCATAAAAGAAATATGTTCTTCTCATAATACAGTTAATTCACTCCTAGCACACTTTGCTGGCCCTCACCATTACTTGTATGTTGAAAGGCTTAAAAGGGAATTTTATAAAATAAAGCATACATTCCTAATCTTTAACTTCTGAAAACTAAACAAAGCAAAACCCTTAGTGGAGATACAGATATTAGTGGCATGTTTCCTAAAGCAAACTCAAAACAGAGATACTCTTTATTTTACATTTTATTTAGTAAACTAGAAGAGGGTCTTGCCACGGTGAAAAGGCAAGAAAAAAAAGAAAAATTAATAGGAAAGAAACATCATTAATTGCTACAGCTGCAATTATATGACCCAGAAAACTCAAAGGGATCTACTAAGAATTTTAGAAGTAAAATAATGCAAGGATGATTATCATATAAAACATGCTCTAAAAATAATAACATTCCTTTTCAACAACTATCAAACTTTTTGTTTCAAAATTAGATTTCTCTTATAACAAGGAAAAAATATATCTGTATTTAATACACATTTATTGAGTACCTACTTGGTAATTAAACCAAGGTAGAATATATCAGTCCAATAATAAAAGTATAAATATTTTATAAAAGAAAAAATAAAAATAGGCAATACTTCAAGGTAATTTGTAGGTTTAATACATTTCTAAATAAAATAATAATACGATATTTTATTATGTAAAAATTCTGAAGTTCATATCAGAGATTAACTGGGACAATAAGGGGCAACTCAAGAGAGATCAGAATGTATCAAAAAGCAACCCACATTAAAAGAAACAGGAGCATTGACTAACACCTGTAACCCCAGTGCTTTGGGAGGCCAAGGTGGGAGAACCGCTTGAGGTCAGGAGTTTGAGACCAGCCAAAAACTGGGCAACACAGTGAGACCCTGTCTCTACAAAAAATAAAAAATAAAAAAATTAGCTAGGCATGTGCCTGTAGTCCTAGCTATTCAGAAGGCTGAGATAGGAGGATCACTTGAGCCCAGGAGTTCCAGATAACAGTGAGCTATGATCATACTACTGCATTCTAGCCTGGGTGACAGAGCTGAGACTCCTTCTTAAAAAAAACAAAATTATAAATATAAACTTAGATCCTTACTTTATACCATAAAACAGAATAAATACATTGTAAATAAAAATTTAACATACAATTTCCCAAAGGTAGACGAAAATAATAATATATTTATCCCAGGTAGGTATTTAGATTCACTATTTAAAACACACAAGAAAATTACAAGTAAAATGCAGCTGCAAGGCCAGGCGCGGTGGCTCACGCTTGTAATCCCAGCACTTTGGGAGGCTGAGGCGGGTGGGTCACTTGAGGTCAGGAGCTCGAGACCAGCCTGGCCAACATGGCGAAACCCCATCTCTACTAAAAATACAAAAATTAGCCGGGTGTTGTGGAAGGTGCCTGGAGTCCCAGCTACTCAGGAGGCTGTGGCAGGAGAATCACTTGAACCTGGGAGGCAGAGGCTGCAGTGAGCCAAGATCACGCCACTGTACTCCAGCCTGGGTGACAGAGTGAGACTCTGTCTCAAAAATAAATAAATAAATAAATAAAAATAAAAAATTGCAGTTGGGGTAGGGAGTAAACCAAGATAAAAGGTAAATATGGATATGAAATTGTGATAAATATTATATGTAAATGTTGACATCTAAAATACATGAAAAGCTCTTATAACTCTATAAGAATAATTCAAAATTACCAATGACAAATGGTTAAAAGTTACAGAAGGAAAAATATTTTAAATACCAAATTTAAGTAAATGTTCAACTTGCCAGGTAAGTGAAGTGAAATATAACTGTAATGTCACACTTTACACTCACCAAAATAGCAAGTAAAGACAAGTGAGAAAGACCAGAGTTGGCAAGCCTCCAGGGAACAACATACTATGATTCAGTGATAGTGTTTCAAATTCTTTGGAAGACAGACAACAAGTAAGTAGAACTACAAAAGAAAGAAACAAGAGGGAAAGAGGATGTAGGGAGAAGAAGGGAAGGAAGGAGGGAGGAAGGGAGGGAAGAAGTAAAGAAGAAAAGATTAGGTTTTTGACCCATTAATCTTATTTCTGAAAATGTATCCAAAGAAAATATACTTTAAAAATTTCTGCTCTTCAACGAACACAGGTAAGGCAATGAACAGACAAGCTACAGCCTAGAAGAAAAATCTTTGCAAAGTACGTACCTGATAAAGCAATGTGTAAAGAACTCTCAAAACTCAATAATAAAGCAAATACCACAGTAAAAAATAGGTGAGAGATTTGAACAGATACTTCACTAAAGGAGATATGATGGAAAATACGCACATGAAAAGATATTCAACGTCATTAGTCATTACAAAAATACTGACTGAAACAACAGTGAGAGATACCACTACATGCCTATAAGAATGGCTAAATTTACAAAGATCGAGTGTTAGTGAGGATGCAGAGCACCTGGAATTCTCATTCACTGCTGGTAGAAATGAAAACAGGTACAGCCACTTAGGAAAAATTTGGCAGTTTTGTAAAAAAACTAGACATATAATATATCTGCCATACGGTCCAGCCATTCTACCCCTAGCTACTCATTCAAGGGAAAAGCAAGCACATATCCATTGGGACTTGCACACCAGTGTTCACAGCTGCTTTATTTGTTTAATGGCCCCAAACTGGAAACAAACCCAACGTCCATCAACATGGTACATTGTTACAATGTACTCAGCAATGGAAAAGGAATGAACTGTTGATACATGGTATCCCATGGATAAATCTCAAAATAATTACACAGGGTCAAAGAAGCCAGACCAAAACAAGTACATATTATATGATTCCATTTATATATTGTAGAAAATGAAAACTAATTTGCGGTGTCAGAAAGAAGTTCAGTGGTTATCTGAGAAGGGGGAAGGGGGAACAGGGAGGTGGGAAGGGGTAGGAGGGTGGGAGCAACTGCAAAGGGACACAAAAAAACTTTCTATTTTTTTTTTCTTCCTCCAGAGAGGGTCTCACTTTGTCACCCAGGCTGGAGTGCAGTTGCATGGTCATAGCTCACTACAGCCTAAAACTCCTGGGTTCAAGTGATCCTCCCTGGTCAGCCTCCAGAGTAGCTGGGACTACAGGGGACTACAGGGACGTGCCACCATGTCCAGCTAATTATAAAAAAAAAAACCCATTTCTTTAGAGATGGGGTCTTGCTGTGTTGCCCAGGCTGGTCTTGAAGTCCTGGCCTCAAGCAATCCTCCTGCCTTGGTCTCCCAAAGTGCTGAAATGACAGGCATGAGCCACTGTGCCCAGCCCCAAAGAAACTTTTAATGGTGATGGCTATCTTCAATATTTGACTGTAGTGATATTTCATGTGTATACATACCAAAAATTATTCAAGTATGTTAAATTATTAAATATATGTAGTTTATTACACATTGGTTATATCACAATAAAAATGTAAAAAATAATTTAGATAAAAAATCATTTATACCATCACCTTTTACAATGGTAAAAATCTGTTAGGAAATCCCAATCCAACAATAGGAATATGACTCAGTAAACTATGGCTCATCAATTAACCATAAAGCTTTTCTGTTATTAAACATAATACATATAAAGACCACATAGACATAAACTTCCTCATAGTAGGACACAAAACCACATATACAATATTATTACAGCTATACAAAAGCCTAGGATTACATAAGGCTAAAGACTGGAAGAGGCTATAGAGAAACCTAACAGTTGTCATAGTAAAGGAAGGTATTACAGGTGTTTAAGTGCAGAGCTGTTGATTTTTTTTCTTTATTCACAAAGAATAGCATGCTTGCTTTTTAGAGGTTTAGAAAGAGGTAACATCTTTCTAAAGCTCTCTCCAAAGGAGTTGGGAAGTCCTGCCACCAAAGAGACAAAGAAACTTAAGGAAATTTAAATGCTGAATTCCCCAGCAAAATATTCATCATTTGCCTTTTTCCTCTCTCCTTCCACTCTTCTCCATTCCACCGCCCCCACCACTCTCACACTTTTGGCCTTCCCCTGGACACTGCCTCACTCAGGTCCTTCTCATTCCTCCCCTAGCTACCATCACAGTGCTGCACACTAGATTTCAGTCCCTACACTGCCATCTAGACAGGCGACATCACATATTTCCCTCATCAAAACGTTAGAAGACTCCCACTCGGCCCACATAATACAGTTCACTCCTTCACATAGTCTCTCAGGAGATAAAGTAACCTCTACTTGCAGCCTTATTTAAACATTATTTCCTTATTCCCAAACTGCAGCCTCTTATTTGCTATTCCATAATTCCTATGCAGTACTCCAAGTTTTAGGGGTATAAAAATGAGTAATAGATGTATGATGGTTAATTTCATGTGTTACCTTGGCTAGGCTATGATGCCCAGTTGTTTGATCAAATACCAGTCTAGACATTGCTATGAAGGTAATTTTTAGATTTTTATATATTATATGTATATATATGTTTTATACATAATAACATATATTATATATATTTATATGTATATGGTTTCTCTTTGTCACACAGGCTGGAAGGCAGTGGCCTGATCTCAGCTCACTGCCACCTTGAACTCCTGGGATCAAATGCCTGGCTAATTTTTTATTTTTTGTAGAGATGGGGGTCTCACTATCTTGCCCAGGATGGTCTCCAACTCCTGGACTTGAGCAATCCTCCTGCCTTGGCCTCCCAAAGTGCTGGGATTACACCTGTGAACCACTGTGCTGGGCGGTGATTAACATTTAAATCAGTGGACTTTGAGTAAAGCAGATTGCTCTCCATAATGGAAGTGGACTCATTCAATTAGTTGAAGGTCTTAAGGGCAAAGACTGAGATCTCCCAAAGAAGAGGCAATTCTGCCTCAAGACTGCAGTAACAACTCTTACTTGAGTTTCCGGCCGGCAGCCTTCCCTATGAACTTTGGACTTGCCAGCCCCCACAATCCTGCAAGCCAGTTCCTTAAAACCAGTCTTTCTCCCCTTATGTATATAAATCCTATTGTGTCTGTTTCTCTGGAGAGCTGTAATACCATATGGCTCCTATGCTTATAAAACTCAGGCAAATCTAGGAAATAGGAATATAAACAAATAATAAAACCCAGTGTGGAGGGTACCACACTGGCCCTTCTGCCATAAAGAATGAAAAATATATTTTTAAAAATCACTTTCAGAGATTGGACAACAGAGAGTAAGGCCTGTGGTCCCTGAAAAGAAAAACAAATGAAGTGAGCCCTGGGATGGTCCTAGCTTTCTGCCTAGAGGCACCATTTGGATGGAGGTACGGGGGAGGGAAACTTGAGCACAGAGACCCTAACCTATTTCACACCAGGAACACACCCTTTTTAAACACCTCCTCCTCTATGTGACAAAACTATTTTCAGCAACACTCATGTAATAATGAGCAATAATCATGACTTTCTTGATTTAGTCTCTGGTTTTAAAACACACATGAACAATCCAAAAAGGAGAATAAATATCACTTTACAAAATATCATTCAAATTTAGTAAAATCATCCAGGTGTAAACTACAATTTACACATAACAAACATAAACATTACACCTGACATTTCCCACTTTCTCACTATTTTCCATTTTAAACACAAATTAAAACTCTGAAGTAGTCATATAGATAAAATTTAATAACTCGAGGTTTTTTTTTATGTTCACAACCACTGTGTTATCATTGTTTACACTGAATCTATTGTTAAAACACTGGAGCTTCTGGTGCGACCAGAGATGAAAACACTAACTGCACCTGAAGCCAGTTCAAATGATTCTGAACTGTTATAAATGTATTCTCAAAATGAGCAAGTGTGGCTGCTTATTACAACTAAGAAATAAAAGTGTACAATTTAAAGTTTCTATATGTATTATTGAAACTCAAAGTAACCTCAGCAATTACTTAGAATGTAGGCATATAAGCATGCTTGTTTTCTTCCCCTGGCAGGAGTAGGTATTTAGAAACATGGTGATAAAAGAAGATAGACGTTGAGTCACTGTTCTAAAATTCTCTTCAGGCAAATACTCCTAAATTTTCAGCACCTAGGTTGGATTGGTCCTCCCACCCCACCCTTGGCACACCACTGGTTGGGAGAGGCTGAGAGTCTAGAATTTGTAGGGCAGAGTACAAGAGAAGGAGCTAAGCAGAAAAAAAGCTCCAGAAATTGGCCTGGGTGTCACCTGAGTCTGGGCAAATATCCTATGGACACACAGAGTGAGAATCCAAACCCATGGGCAAAGAACTTCCAGGTACAGATCAGCTGGATGGCCACAGGACTTCACAGAGGGCTTGTACATGCTGAGGTTCTGACTACTGAGAGTGGAGACCTCACTGAATACCTACATTATTCAATAGACACCAGAAAGGCCATACCTCAGAAATAGGGCTAAATCAGTTACGGAGTAAAAGCTATTCTAGAACTATCCTAACAAAGCTTATAAGCCAGCCTGAAAATATCAAGCTGATTTGCAAGTAAACTTAGAACCTTCCCGAAGACATCTCCATACTCTTTAAAAGAAGACATCAAAATCCTGCTACTTGGCCATCATAATGGTTGTAATTGTGATAGGCAGAATTCCTAGGAATAACCCCCAAGATTACACACACTGAACATATGAAAGTGATGAGCTATAACTCCTGTGATTGTTATATTACCCAGGTGGGACTAATCTAAACCTGTGAGCACAGAACTTTCTCCAGTGTGTAGTAAAAGAGGAGGTCAAAGAGATTCAAAGCCCAAGAAGAATATGACATACCACTGTTGCTTGAAGATGCAGAGGATCACATGAAAAGGAATATGGGCATCCACCAGGGCCAGAGAGTAGACCCTGGCCAACAGCCTGTAAGAAAATGAGTACCTCAAAACTACAGCCACAAGGAACTGGATTCTATTAACAACCTGAGTGAGCTTGAAAGTAGATTCTTCCCATGAACTTCCAGGTAAGAGCCCATCCCAACCAACACCTTGATTTTGACCTCCTGAGACCCTAAGCCAAAAACAATGAGTCCACCATGCTGCTGACCTTCATAAGTGAAATGAAAATGGGTGTTGTTTTCAGCTGTTAAGATTGTGGCAGTTTGTCATGCAGCAATAGAAAACTAATATAATAATACTCAGAATCCAATCAAAACATTACTATACATGCTAAGAAGCAGGAAAATGTTACCAATAAGCAGGAGAAAAATCAGACAATGGAAACAGAACCAGAAACAACAAAGACAATAGAATTAGTTGACAAGAACTTTTAAGTATGCTCTAGTATTTAAAGGAAGGCATGGACATAGTAAAGACAGAAATGGAAAGTATTTTAAAAAAACCCAATGGAACTTCCAGAGATGAAAAACATAATATCTGAAGTTAATAATTCATGGACTGGGATCAATGTCACATTAAATATTGCAGAAGAAAACTTTTGTGAATGTAAAGATACAGGAATAGAAATTCTCCAAACTAAACCTGAGAGAAAAAGAAATGAACAGAGGAACGGAAAGAGCATCATTGACTTGCGGGGCAATATCAAGTGGTCTAACATATGCATAATTGGAGTACCAGAAGGTTGAGGAAGAAGAAAAAAACATTCAAAAGAACGATGGCCAAACATTGTGTAAATTTGATGAAAACTAAAATTCTACAGATCCAAGAAGCTCAATGAACTCTAAATAAGATAATGAAGAACACTATAGAAAAAAACACCATAATCAAATTGCTGAAAACTAGCAATAAAGACAGTATCTTAAAAGCAGAGAAAAAGACATATTTGTTCAGAGAAAAAAATATATAAAAACTACCACTGACTTCTCATCAGACACCATGGGAACCAGTTAGAATTACAACGTTAAAGTGTGGAAATATATATATTTCAAAAACAAAAGTAAAATAGAAACATTTTCAGACAAACAGAAACTGATAAAAATTTGTGGCCAGCAGACATTAAATTTAAGGAAGTTCCTTAGGCTTATGCAAAATAACATGAAATGGAAAACTGGATCTACAAAAAGGAAAGAAAAGTACTGGAAATAAAGGTAGAAAAGGGGGATAGAGGAAAACAAATGACAAATGAGAGAAACAGGAAATGTGAAGATGTAGACTTAGACCCAATGATATAAATAATTACATTAAATGTAAATATACTAAACATTAATTAAAAATCAGGATTGCCAGAAAAGATGAAAAAGCAGACTCAACTGTATGCTCTCCTCAGGAAATTCACTTTAAATATAAAGACACAGATACGTTAATAGTAAAAGAATAAAAAATGATAATCACAGCAAAGAAAGAATAGCCACATCAATATCACTGCTGAACAAAAAATACTTCTGGAGATAAAAGATATTTCATAATTATAACAGGGTTAATTAGTCAAGAAGACATAATAATTCTAAATGTATATATGTACCTAATAACAGAGCTTAAAAATACATGAAGCAAAACATTGAGAGAACTAAAAGGAGAAACAGACAAATCCATTATCATAGCTGGTTATTTTTAACATTTCTCTCTCAGTAAATGAGAGAACACGGAGACAGGAAATCAGTGAAAATAATATGACCAACATCATCAACCAACTTGACCTAGCCGACATTTATACAGCCCCACTTCTGACACCTAGAGGATATTCATTCCATTCAAGTGCTTATGAAACATTTACCAAGATAGATGCTGGGACCCCCCCTCCCCAACAACAAAAAAGGTATAACACATTTAAAAAGATTGAAATTGAATAACGGAATGAAATTAGAGATCAATAACCACCAAAAAATTGGGAGAACTTTCAAATATTTGGAAATTAAACAGTACATTTCATAATAACCCATGGGTCAAAAAAGAAAATTCAAGAAAAATTAGAAAGTATTTGTAATTAAATGACAGTGAAAATCCAACATATCAAAATTGTGGCATGCAGTTAAAGCAGTCGTTAGATGGAAATATGTAGTTTTAAATGCTTACATTTGAAAAGACTAAAATCAATGATCAAAACATCCACCTTAAGAAGACAGAAAAAGAGCAAGTCAACTAAAATAACTATAAGAAATAACAAGTAACAATGGCAAAAGTCAATTAACTGGAAAATGAAAAAATCATAGAGAAAACAAATGAAACTAAAAGATGCCTCTTTAAAAAAATTAATAAAGTTGATAGCCCTGAGCTAGACTGATGGGGGAGGGGAGAAGAAAACCCACAAATCACCTATACCACAACTGAAAGTTAGAGCCTAGAGTCATTAAAAATATCATAAGGAAATAGTATATGTAATTTGTGCTAATAATTTTGAACTTAGATGAAATGGAAAATATTCTTTTACATTTTATTTCTTGAAAAAAAGAGAGAAAGAGAGTGAGTGCAAGTATGAGATGTGAAGCAAGTATGGCAATATGTCAAAATGTGTTAAATTTTGCTGGCAGGTACCTGGATGCTTGTTATAATATTTTCTGTATGCTTGCAATGTTTTATAACTAAAATAGTAAGTTAATTGAAAGAAAATTACTTCCCAGGATCATTCAATCAACAAATAATTATTGATCATCTACTACGCGATAGTTATTGGAGCAGGGTCCTGGGAATATAGTAGCCAATAAGACTGACAGGTTTCTGCCCTAATGGAGAGCAGGGTGGTGGGGGAGACAAACAAAACAAGACTCTCTCTCTCTCTCTCATATACATATATATGTAAGCTCTGTTATTATGTATGTGTACATTTAGAATTATTATGTCTCCTTGATTAATTGACCCTGTTATAATTATGAAATATATTATATATATATAAAATATATATAGTGGCAAGTGCTATGTAAGAAATGAATGCATGATGATAACATATTTACTAGGGGAAAGGGTTGAAGGTTTGCTTTAAATAGGGAGGGTTGGGGACCTAGGGAATATGAAATATGAAGGATGGGTAACAGTCATACATGCCAAGGGAATTTAATTCTAACAAGAAAGAACTATAAATGTGGGAATTCCCAGGCCAGAGAGAGCTAGAAAGACTGGAACACAGAGAGGAGGAAAATGGTTTGAGACGAAGTTGAAGAGGTTAGATTTTTTTTTTAATGCAGTAGGATGTCATTGGAGGTTTTAGGCAGAGGTGTTGGCTTTATGGTATCTTGGTCACCGTCTAAGAAACGGACTGTAAGAAGAGAGAGCAGGACGCTGTTGCAAAACTTCAGGTGAGAAAATACGACTTATAGTAGGATGGTAGAGATGGAGATAAAAAGAAGTGAAATAATTTGAGATTTGCCAGATACGACTTGAGCTGAGTGTTTAAAGACTTGAGCTTGTCATTTTTTTTTCCATAAGAATGCCACTAAAGGCAGAATAGCCTCCCATTCCACACTTCTGACATCATCATTACTACTATAATGGTTAAGTGCAGCCGCCACTTGGTCCCTTAAGTTACTAGCTTCAGGCACTTCTTCACAATCAACCACAGGGGATAGTTTGATTAATCATGATGCCACGGCATGACTCGATTACTAACATTCCATTTCCCATTGACAAGCTGCTCAGCACTGCATTTTGGGCCAAAGACACAATCAAACCATTCCCAGACCACCTGGGACCACTCCTGGTACCATTTATTATATCAGTTGGGATTCGGTTAGGAAATCAGAAACCACAGTGGTTATTTTAAAAGAGATAATTTAATATAAAAGAAATAGGTTAGACAGGTATTGAAGAACAAAAAAGGCAAAAGAGGAATTCTGCAATTAAAAGGTAGTAACCATTAAAACACATGAAGCCTCTACCATCCTTAGGGCTGAAGAAACAAAGGGATGAGACTGAGGTTATTAGAACCTAGGAGGCTGCAGGAAGGTCCTGTGGAGCTGGAACCCAGACCCCTGGAGAGGGTGCTAGAGGCTGAAGCTGGTGTCTCTGAGGGAGGACACCGTAGGAAAACGCACCAAACTAGAACTGCAGATAACTGGAGTGAGGAACTGTTACAGGAGTGAGCCTCACAGGAACTGCAAGAGGACAGGAAGGAACACTCGCCTCTCCCTTCTCTGGCAGCCCAGTAGCCTCTGTATCTCAGGAGGACAGGACCTAAAGGGAAGCAGCTGGGAAATGAGAGATGTGGTTTATCGGGTAGGTCTGGCCCCACCATGCAGAGTATAGAAGGGTGAGTTTGGAGCCCAGAGACAGTTGAAGGACCAACATGCACTGCTTTTTCCATGACCATGTTTCATGAAGCAATTTTATTCACTCTTTTTTTTTTTTTTTTTTTGAAATGGAGTTTTGCTCTTGTCGCCCAGGCTGGAGCGCAATGGTGCAATCTTGGCTCATTGTACCCTCCGCCTCCTGGGTTCAAGCGATTCTCCTGCCTCAGCCTCCGAAGTAGCTGGGATTACAGGCATGCGCCACCACGCCCTGCTAATTTTGTATTTTTAGTAGAGACAGGGTTTCTCCATGTTGGTCAGGCTGGTCTCGAACTCCCGACCTCAGGTGATCCACCTGCCTCGGCCTCCCAAAGTGCTGGGATTACAGGCATGAGCCACCATGCGTGGCCTTTTATTCACTCTTGACATGCATCTTCATATAAACGTTTTCATGATCACCAGAGCCACTTTTTGAGACATAAACTCTTTTCCAGGGCACCTGGAAAAGTCATCTGGAATACAGGACTTTGATTCCATGCTTAGTACTGACAGTAGAAATTTTTACCTAAAGCCATTTAGTAGCCATTTGCATAACATTATAATAGGTGTGTTTTTTCATTCAACCTGAGATGCATGTTTGTGATCTCTAATTAATATATAACCACTTATTGTATTGATATGACTGGTCTGTTAACTGTACCCTAAAAGTGTATAAAAACTCAAGAAAATGTAAGCATTTATTTTTATGACTGACTATACGTTTTAATTTTTAATCAGAATTTTAAACTTTGTGGTTGAACATTATTAGCTGATTAGAGAAATAATATTTGTTATTTTCACCCTCAATTTATGAAGGTGAAACAAGCTTCACTGGACTTTTTTCATGAGAAAATACTTTTCTGAGTATGATACGGGTAGAAATCAAATGACGACAAGGAAGTGATTCTGAAGAAACCAAGACCCAAAGAGTTCATATTGCTTTTCCCCAGAACTATGATCCCTAACATGCTGAGTTCAGTTTAAAGCTGTAATCGATGTTGACATGCTAAAAACATAGTGTTTGGTTTTTTGTATGTACTGGCTATGAAGCAATGAAACCATCAGAACTTATGGGGTGTTTACTTACAAAAATTCAGTTAAAAACCACAAGAATTTTTTGAAAGAAAGAATATTGGATTAAATAGCTTATGAAGCAGATGTTCAATATTTTACATATAAACATTAGGGCTTTACAGGCTTAAGAAGCAGCAGTTCAGCTTGCCAAAATTAAGATCCATATACAGCTGGGGAGATATTAGTGAAAAGACTGTATCAAAGGCATTTACTTGGAAATATTGGGTGAATCTGCAGCAAAGAAGGTGGCTCAAGCACTACTTTTCAGTGCCACCATAGCTCAGCATATCCAGGCACTGGCTAACGATCCAGAAGGCTAACCCATGGAGCAGTTAGAGCTGGCAACGTATTTTTCATTGCAGCATGATAATTGCACTCATATTCCTGTTTATGTGCAATTGGAACATGATGGTGATATGAAGGAAGAGTTCTTTTTTTCAATTTTGTTGCTGACATACATAACTAAGTCTGAACTGTATAAAACTATGAAAGATTATATTGTCAACAAATGTGGTTTGGAGTTTAAATTGTGTGTAGGGTATGTTCTGATGGTGCAGGAAATATTCTGAAGGAGTTATCCTGATTAAGGAGCTTGTACCAGAACGTAAATCTATGTTTTGTTTCTCTCATGAGAAAGTCCTGCTATGAAAACAAATGTTGGTGGAACTAAACAGTGGGCTTAATGTTGTAGTAAAAATTGTGAATTAGGTAAAGGCTAGTGCGTTAAATCTTAGATTATTCTCTTGTGTTGCATGATACTATGGAAGCAGATCATAACCAGCTGTTGCTGCATGCTGGGGTATGATGATGACCAATAGGCTGTGTTTGAGAAAGTTTGAACTACAAAACAACTCTTAAATGTTTCTGCAAAATAAGAAGACAATTTGGCCCCAACTTGTTGAAGATATGAATTGGACAAAGAGGATTGTTTATGCATCTGATATCCTCAGTATTTTTAATGATCTTATCACATCCATGCAAGGAATTAATGCAACATGTTTTTCAATGACAGGTAGAATCAAATGGTAAAAATGAAAGTTCAAAGCTTGGAAGAACAGTTTCTGCAGATTGCTATGACACATGTTCCAAAATGTAACAATTTTAAATGACATAGTGATGATTCTGATATTGCACATCAATGAAGAGCAAAACACCAAACACCTTAAATTTGATAAAGCATTTTGAATTTTATTTTCCATCAAAAGAAGATCTATGTCTAAAAAATCCATGGATCTAGGATCCATTTATGTCACCAAAAGATAATTATATTTAATTATAATTTACAGGATATATTGCTGGCACTCATGTCTGTTGAGGGATTGAAAGACTTTGAAACCATAGTGGCACTGGCTCCATCTTAGATAAAATTTTAAAATGAATAAACTGAGATCACTGAAAATTGCTCTAAAATCTCTCCCTCCATTCCATTCTGTGAGACTGGTTTCTTTTGTATCATTATTAAAATAAAGCATAGAAATTATTTAGATATACCTTATTCCCTACAAGTAGCCTTAATGGCAATTTTACCTAGATTAGGTAAAGTATCAAGTAGGAAGCAATCCAATTTGTCACATTAAAAACTTTAAATATTTATCTACATTGTGTTCAAAGTGTACAAACAGACATTTAATATGGGAATTCCATTTTCCCTTAAAATGAAGAAAACTTACAAGTGCAATAGCCCATCTATTAATTGCTTACACGCACACTTTCAATGAACAAACATGAACAATTTTTGTATCTTTTTTTCTATACCCCAGTAATATTTATTGCAATATAACTTCCTGTTTGCTAAAAATTACAACTTTTATTTTATGTCTTTTTCAAAAATTTCATTTTTCTAGTAATTCACTTTTATTAATTTTTACAAAGTATCAGTTTGCAACAGATTGGAAATTTATAAAAAGTGGTTCTTTTCCACGAGAGTTTAAGAAGCACTGCCTTATAGGATGTAATATAAAGCAAGCCTTTCCTTCAATACATATCCCTTTGAAAAGCATTAGTTAGCTTATAAAGTACCTCCTACCACCAGACATGCTTTCAGTTACTTTATTTTGAACAGTACTAGTTGAGCCTGAAACAACCTCAATCAATGCCAGGTTTTGATGCTTACAGAGGTCACCTAATGAAATTGGCAAAAAAATTTCACAGATCTAGTTCTCATGCTTAGTGCTATACACTCATAATTGCAAATAGTGGCTATGGTTGTAAACAAACCTTTAAAAATCATTTTAAAAGCAACAAAGTGAATGGTTACATATTGGAGGTCACAAACATACATCACAGGTAAAATGGAAAAAAGAAAAAACTCCATACCCATCATAGGTGAGATGAGAAGGCCCCTCCTGATGTACATTTTACAAGGATCATTGCTGGACTTATTTATTGGGTGGAGAAGAGACCTGAAGTAGATTGACGGGGGCAAAGGCAGAATCCTGGAGCTGGGTAAGAGGCCGAGACGGTGGTGGAGGTTTGCACTGGGTGACACAGTGGAGGTGCTGAGAGGTGGTCAGAGTCGAGATTTGTTGACAGCTTGGATGTGGAGGGTAAGAAAAAGAAAGGAACTTGGGATGACTTCCAGGTGTCTGGCACAAGCAACACAAAGGATGGAGTTACCATTAATTAAGATGGCAGAAAACCATGGGAAAAGCAGGTTTTGGGGAGAAGATTAGGAGTCTGGTTTTGAACACGGAGATGTCTATCTCACATTCACGTACAGAGTTTAGAGTAGAATACTCGCAGAAAAGATAAAAACAATTTCAATGTCACTAATAGGGACTGGTGAAATTATGGCACATTGATATGACTGCTGAAAGAACAGGAGTTACAAAGAATGTGATATCACTACAATAATATGAAATTTTGTCTATATGAAAAAGCAAGTTGTTGAATGGTACGACAGCATTTTAATTAGATATCTCTATATAATCTACGTATGTATGTGCATGTATATATTAGTTTACATACTCAGAAAAATTTGGATCTATAGACACCAAATAATTTAGCAGTGTTTACCTGGAGAATGAGAATGGTGAAGGGAAGAATGGAAGGAAAAAATTGTACTTTATTTCTATATTGTTAGAAGTTTTAAAGAAAGAGCATGTATTACAAGTTAGTAAAAACTAACAAAGATTGAAAAGATTGAAACCTTTTAAAAAGTGTTTGAAATGATGCTTGCTTCATATATAAGCAAACTTTCTCAAATACAAGCACATTTTGTCAAGGTTGTTCTTTGAAATGAAGTAGCATTTTTTGATTGCAGCTTTTATCTGAGGCAGCAAGTGGTCTAAGATATGGAGTGGGTGGTGGTGAAGAGTAGAAGAGAGAAAGAAGGCATGCAGAAAGGGGAATGGCAGGCAAGGGGCAGGCATAACTTAGAGATCTAAATCCCAAGCTAGGGGCTGGGCGTGGTGGCTCACACCTGTAATCCCAGCACTTTAGGAGGCTGAGGTGGGAGGATCATTAGAGGTCAGGAGTTCGAGACCAGCCTGGCCAACATGGTGAAACCCCATCTCTACTGAAAATATAAAAATTAGCCAGGCGTGGTGGCCGGCACCTGTAATTCCAGCTACTTGGGAGGCTGAGGCAGGAGAATCACTTGAACCTGGGAGGCAGAGGTTGCAGTGAGCCGAGATCGCACCACTGCACTCTAGCACTCCAGCATGGGCGACAGAGCGAGACTCCGTTTCAAAACAACAACAGCAAACTCAAGCTAGGGGCAGTACAGGATCTCTGGCCATGTTTTTGCTTGGCTAGCACAGTGTTTTTAAATTTTTAAATGTGGATGTCTTTAGGCAACTTGGGAGCGCTCCAGTTTGCCATAAGCCCTACCACTCCTCATGATTTCGCATGACGCCTATGTCACACATGTATGTTTCTGTAGGCAATGACTCTTCCAGCCTTGCAAGCACTGAATTCTTACTCTGGGCGCAGCACTATACAGATGCTCCTTGACTTACCATTGTAAGTTGTAAGTTGTAAATATCGTAAGTTGAAAATGCATTTAATCCACCGAACCTACTGAACATCATAGTTTAGCCTAGCCTACTTAAATGTGCTTAGAACACTTACATTAGCCTACAGTTGGGCAAAATCATTTAACACAAAGCCTAGTTTATAATAAAGTGTTGAATCTCATGTACTTTATTGAATACTGTACTGAAAATGAAAAACAGAAAGGATGTGTGGGTACTCAAAGTACGGTTTCTACTCAATGCCTATCTCTTCACCACCACTGTACATCCTAAAAGTCAGGGACCATTTGTATGAAATTCTGCCTTATACTGTCTTGGTCGCATAGGTAATGCCAGAAGATCAAGAGCATTAACAGAATTTTCCCCACAACATTTTCATGTCTCATCTATCCCCCTTTGAGCCATATCCATTTTCTTACACAACAATAAAAATTAAAATTGTTACCATATCATTTTTAAAGTTCCTACTTATGTTGCAAACAATGTGAAATATACAAATCATCAGGTAATGGAATCTTGACTTTTTATTTAATTTTGGCAATTCTTTCTTCTCTGGACCGACAAGAGTTTTCCCTATTTAAGTACAGAGTAGCACATAAAGGTCACATGATGAATATTGTTATTAAAGTAACTGTGGCAGGAACAGATGGAATTAAATGATATGATCTTTGGAATCTTGTGACTGTGCAAAAAGTAGGTACTTCTGAGTAACACAGTCTGAAGGCTAGGAAAAGAAATGCTGGCAGGTAAAGCCAAAACAAAGTCATAAATTCAGCATATCTTTTGGCAGGCATCTTTTCATATATTAAATAATATCCACCCTAAGATTTCTTGAAGTTATTGTTCACATAATTATTTGTTGGATGAATGATGAATGAATAAACAAAGGAATGTTCTATATGTGACATTTCTTTATTTCAATGAAAAGAGAGCCTTAAATAGTTCTCGCTGAATTCTTTCAGTGTCAATATCTAATATGGCCCCTAGGCTGGTGTGTGGCACTCAAGTTCTGAGCATGGAACATGGAACTAAGTAAGAGAAGCTTTACTACAAGATATGAAAGGGAAAAGGCTATAATGTTTAATCAAATGTATCCAGGGAAAAAAATTTGAAAATGTTCTTTTCAATAATCATGGAACATCCATTGTCTTTTTAAGGTTTCTTTCTCAGAACTGCAGAAATCATTTAGTCTAGGAGAACACTGTGTGGCTTAAATTTATTTTCTTTCTCTCTAGATTCTCTGCCAAGAACTACAGAGCAAAATGAAATGATGGTGTGGGGAGACAGCTGCTAAGTAATCTCTTTATTGTATTTCTAATAAAATAGCTACACCACTTCTGTTGCTAACATATAGCCATATTAGTTCTGAAATAAGCTATTATGATTTTTTCCCCTCAGTGGGCTCCAGTTGCAATAAGTAATACATCATTTATAATTGGAAATATGTATCCCTTAAAGAAAAGTTTGTGGCCGTGTGTGGTGGCTCATGCGTGTAATCCCAGCACTTTGGGAGGCTGAGGCGGGCGTATCACGAGGTCAGGAGATAGAGACCACCCTGGCCGATGTGGTGAAACCCCGTCTCTACTAAAAATACAAAAAATTAGCCGAGCATGGTGGCGCTTGCCTGTAATCCCAACTACTCGGGAGGCTGAGACAGGAGAACCGCTTTAACCCAGGAGGCGGAGGTTGCAGTGAGCCGAGATTGCGCCACTGCACTCCAGCCTGGGCAACAGAGTGAGACTCTGTCTCAAAAAAAAAAACAAAAAACTTTTTGTTTAAACTTTTAAAGACTTATGAGTCTACTGCTTGAATTTGCAACCGCTTGAATTGCAACTGCTTGAATTTGCAACCGGCAACTGGATTTGCATATGTAATTTGATACTGACTGAGCCCCTTCTCCAGGCAAGGCACTGGGAGTGCAAGGAATTAGAAGGGAAGCCGCCTCCGGCAGAACTCTGCGGAAGACATTTGTGGGAAGGAGACTTGCAAAGCTGTTCGGGAAAGTAGGAAGGTGCATGGATGTCAGCGCAAAGGGCATGCTTAGAAGGTAGGCTCAAGAGTGCCCAATACTGCAAGGACTGAAGTACCCACGGATAGCAGCAAAGAGGTTCAGGGCAGTTTCAGCAGAGTTACTGGGGCAGAAATAAAATCACAGTGGACTGTAGAGAAGTGACTGCAGCTTAATGCAGAGCTTCAGACAGAGAAGATAATTGATGCAGTTAGGACCAGAGGAAGTAGAAAAGGGCAGAATCCAAAGCTATGGTGGAAGGATTTGTCTGGGGCTGGGGGATAGCGGAAATAGTACCCCTGCCATTGTGACCAGAATGAAGCGGTCAGTGTAGTGCTGAAGAAAGTTGGCCATCATCCTCCATCACCCTCATCCTTACCAACAGTGTATAGTAACTGCAGAGGGAAGCAGAAAGTAAAAGACATTATGCTTTGATGACTTCTATTTTCTTGGAGAAATAGGAGGCAAGGCCATTTGCTGAGAGTGACAGGGAAAATGGGGCAGGAGCCTGAGAAAAGTGGCAAAGGTTTGAAAGTGCTTCTGTGGAAACCAGAAAGAGCTGCCTGAGAGAACACAGCAGGATGCCTGGAGGCAGAGGCCCAGCATGTTTACACTGCTGATTGATACAGGCTGAGGTCCCTTATCTGAAATGCCTGGGACCAGAAGAGTTTCAGATTTCTGATTTTTTTCAGATTTTGGAATATCTGCATATACGTAATGAGATATCTTGGGATGGCACTCAAATGTAAAGACAAAATTCACTGATACTTTATAAACATATGTATAGCCTGAAGGTAATTTTATATAATATTTTCAATAATTTTGTTTATGAAACAAAGTTGTGACTGCAACCAGTCACATGAGGTCAGGTGTGGAATTTTGCACTTGTGGCGTCACATCAGCTCTCATAAAGTTTCAGATTTTGGAGCATTTTGGATTTCAGATTAGGGATGCTCAACGTGTGTGTGTGTGTGTGTGTGTGTGTGTGTGTGTGTGTGTGTGTGTGTGTGTGTGTGTGTGTGTGTGTGTGTGTGTGTGTGTGTGTGTGTGTGTGTGTGTGTGTGTGTGTGTGTGTGTGTGTGTGTGTGTGTGTGTGTGTGTGTGTGTGTGTGTGTGTGTGTGTGTGTGTGTGTGTTTCTTTTTTTTTGAGATGTTGTCTCACTCTGTCGCCCAGGCTGGAGTGCAGTGGAGTGATCTCGGCTCACTGCAACCTCCGCCTCCCGGATTCAAGCAATTCTCCCAGCTCAGTCTCCTGAGTAGCTGGGATTACAGGCGTCCACCACCACGCCCAGCTAATTTTTGTATTTTCAGTAGAGACAGGGTTTCAACCATGTTGGCCAAGCTGGTCTCAAACTCCTGACCTCAGGTGATCTGCCAGCCTCGGCCTCCCAAATTGTTGGGATTACAGGTGTGAGCCACTGCACCTGGCCTAACCTGTATATTTTTATTGCAGACACTCAACAACCTAAGCGTAAAGCAAGAAGATGGAGAGTCGAGTTGGCCCAGGGCTAAGATTTTGCTAGGCAGGAGTAACGGATAAACAAGGGTGCTAGGAAGTTGAGGGCATTGCTAGGAGTATGAGGGGCCATAGGCTCCAGGCTAGACAGGGAAAGAAGGGAGTACCACAAGAGGTTTACAGTCTGAGAAAACACAGATGGTCAAGGGACTGCAGGTCTTGATGAAAATCAAGTGTAATGGGCCCAGCATAAGACTCAGGACAGAGGGGACCCTGCCCTGGGCCCTGCATTTTAGAGGGCTAGGCTCAGTCTCATCTTTTGCTCTAGAGTCCTTCCATGGAGCAAGGACTCTATTGGACCAGCAGATATGCCCATCCAAAGCTCATACCCCTTACCTTTTACACCACATTCCAGGTACCTGGGACCCTAGAATTTCCTTCCAACACAGCCCTGAGGCTGCTTTTAGTATCTTTGCAGGCCTCTTCCTGAGGGTCTGCCCAGAGTGGTTGTTTGAAGGGGATGTGGATTAAGCATGGATGTTGGGGGCGGCGTGTCCACACAGTGTGTGAGGCTCTTCACCATCGGGAGCAGGGCTAGGGACCATAAATGTTCCACATGAACCTCCAGGAAATTGATGAATCCCAAATAAAACTCCTGCCTTTTAGCTCATTATTAATGTATATCTGTCAGGGTAGAAAGATAAAACAGATTTTATTTAATAGTTTACCTTGATTTATAATGTTTAAATATATAGACATGGCTGGGCACAGTGGCTCACACCTGTAATCCCAGCACTTTGGAAGGCTGAGGTGGGCAGATCACTTGAGGCTAGGAGCTCGAGACCAGCCCGGCCAACATGGTAAAACCTCGACTCTACTAAAAATACAAAAATTAGGCGGGTGTGATGGCGCACGTCTATAATCCCATCTACTTGGGAGGCTGAGGCAGGAGAATTGCTTGAACCCAGGAAGTGGAGGCTGCAGTGAGCCAAGATTGTGCCACTGCATTCCAGCCTGGGCGACAGAGTGATACACTTGCCTGAGAATCTGCACAGGTGAGGGGCGTGCCTGAATGATGGAGTCAGCTGCTAAGAGGCCAGAGGAGGGGTTATTAGACTTCTGGTCAACATGGCAGAGTAAACACTTGCTGAAAATCCTTAGGCCTCTGCAACATACAGAAATAACAGATACACTATTTATTTAAACCACATAAGCCTTATACTATTTATTCTCTATTTGCATATCCATCCAATCAATTTTCTGCCTTGCCCTGTGCCCTTCTCGGTCACATTATCTGGGCTCCCTTCCAGTTAGGTTTGGCCAACAGAAGTTCTAGCAAGAAATTGGAGTGTGGGAGAAGAGAGGATGGGATATTTCTTTCCTGTAGCCTCCCTGCTTCCTTCTGGTAATGGCTACTTTCCTCCAGATACAGCTTCTACCAGGCAGCCCCTTCTCAATAGCTCCAGCTCTCCTGGGCTCCTGTAATAACATTTCCTCCCTTGCCCTTTTAGAACCTGCTGTTCTTAGTCTCTGGGCACCTCAAACGACCTTGTTGTATGCTTTATTCCTGGTCTTATATCTGTAAATAGTCCCTTCGTTCAAATCTCTTGAATTTAGGTATCTGAATAATATTGTTTTCTGCTGGGGCCCTGACTGATAGAACCATTTTTAAAAACAAGAAAGAAAAGTCTCTGTGAATAAAAAAGGATAATAAACCCATGCTGGTAGTGATGTGTAAGACTATGGCCATTGTGAGATTGGAGGTAGGGGCAGGTGCTGAAAAGACATGGGGTCTGAGGTTTCTATATCTGCAAAGGGAAAAGAATATGAATGCTGAGCATGACTCCACATAAATCTAAGGGTGGAGTGGGGAGCTGTGGGGGTGATATCAGTTTCTTTTTTTTCAGTGAGGGTCAAGGCCCAAAATTACCTATGATTAGAGATGAAGATAAGACACCTATATATAACTAGGCTCTGAGTCTGCATTTCACATGGGCATAGAAATCACTTCCCTGCAGTAGGATTCCCAAGCTATGCCTAACTTATGAATTGTTTCAGAGCTGAGGAATTCATAGGCCTGGGGTTGAGACAATTCCCAAAGGAACCTTTATAG
Organism: Pongo abelii; assembly: GCF_028885655.2. Lineage (NCBI taxonomy): Eukaryota > Metazoa > Chordata > Mammalia > Primates > Hominidae > Pongo > Pongo abelii. The sequence goes on from NC_072000.2 coordinate 94,206,457, forward strand.
GGCAAATCTGTAGGGAAGTTAAGCTCTTAATTAAAGAAAATTACAAAAGGATATGCACCATGATTAAAAGCAGTTCAATGAATGGGGAGATTCATATCCAAGGAAATATGTACTACAGAACACTCTGAATAAAGACTTTAAAAATCCTCAGTCATAATAGAGATTACTAGCAAGATTGTAAAATCAGAAAGTTGTGAAATAAAAAGAGGTAGAAATGAAAAGGAACCAACTGAAAGTCCTAGAATGAAAAAATATATAATTAGCAGGATTGACAGAGCTGAAAAGAGATTTGATGAACTGGAACGTATAACTGTGGAAATCTCCCAATATGCAGTACAGAGAGATAAAAAGGAAAAAAAAACAAACAAACCCTGAAAGGAAAGTCAAAAAGACACAGAAGACACAAGGGAAAGTGCTAACATTAAACTTAAAGAAATTTCAGAAGGAGAGAAAATATTTAATGCTGCAAATATCAGATTAAGGGAGAAAAACAATAACAGCATTTCACATATGTAGAAAAATATTCAAAGAAACCCAACAGCTATTTATAATGGAAAAATTGAGCAGATTGGGAATACAAAAGCATTTTGCTTCCACCAAAACCCTACAGCAACATCATTCTAAATGGTGAGACTTTAGAAGCATTTCCTTAAAAAGGCTAAAAGCACATAAGGATGTCCACTATCATTTCTACTACCCAACATTATATCAGAGATCCTGACTCATAAAAAAGAGTTATTTCAATGTGGTATTTTAGATGATGTGTTTCCTGGTAATGATCCAGGGTATAGCTAAGGAAGCAGGCAGCTAAAGTAACACAGATAAATTCACTAGAATTGATGATGTGAAAGAAATGAAAATCTAAAGGACTGAGTAGTTTTGATGATGGCAGGGCTTTGAGTTTTGGGGGAGGCTATATGTGACATAGGTGACTACGAGGTTAGTGGACTGACATTATTATGGGCAGAGGACAAATCAGTCAGATAGCAGGATGATCAAAACAGTAGGGTCTACAACAGAGTGGGAAACAATGGACTCCGAACAGCATTGTGCTTCTGGAGCAGGATTCTCTCAACTGGGAAAAGCTCTCAGGGAAGAGTCAAATTTCAGTTAAGGCAAGAAGGCAGGTACAATGTTCTACCATCCAGTTAAGGACGTGGGTGTGTTTACTATGAAAAAAGGATTCCAGGAACGTCTTTCACAAGTCTGAGAGAGAAGGGTGGAGGCTGAGTCAGAACAAATAAAGAGCAAAGTAGAATGAGGATGGGACAACCAGAGAGAATGGAGGGGCTTCTTTTTCTAACAGAGTGGTCAGACTGTGAGCCTGGGGCATTAGCTGGTGTTGGGGATGGAGGTCTCTCTGTTAGTCTGCCACAGCCCAGATACTTACAGGAGGATCCATTATATGTGTTAAGAAATGGAACATGAGGTCTCTTTGGGGTCATGATGGGAAGAATAAAAACAAGAGGGAAACAAGTGAGGTGGTTTGGTAGGCAGCTTGTATTAGTCAATTCTCACACTGCTATAAAGAAATACCTGAGACTGGGTGATTTATAAAGACAATAGGTTTAATTGGCTTACAGTTCCACAGCCTATACAAGAAGCATGGTGGCTTCTGCTTCTGGGGAGGCCTCAGGAAACTTACAATCATGGTGGAATGCAAAAGGGGAGCCAGAACTTCACAGGGCCGGAGCAGGGGGAAGAGAGAGGAAGGGCGGAGGTGCTTCATATTCTTTAACAACCAGGTCTCGTGAGAACTCACTCACTATATAGTACCAAGGGGGGATGGTGCTAAACCGTTAGAAATTGCCCCCATGAACCATCACCTCCTACCAGGCCCCATCTCCAACATTGGGGATTACAATTGGATATGAGATTTGGGTGGGATATGAGATTTGGGCAGACCCAAACCTTATCACAGCTCAAATGGCCTGGTTGAGTCAAAAGGCAACAAAGTCAAGTCTGACCTCCAGATGAGATCCACTAGGCATTCCACATAGATTTGCCACTTAAAAGTGCCCTTGTACTATACTGTAGTCTACGCTTACACATATTCAACACAAGTATATTCAAATTTGTCAATATGAGAAATCTAGAAAAACTGCAATATGACATTAAAGCATGTTTCTAGAACAAACACCCATGTCTTAAATACAATAAATATTTAGTAGAGGGCTATAAACTTGGAATCTAGAAGTATTTTATAGACTAGGCTTATACTGAAGATACTTGAGATATTTTATTTTACAATTGCAATGAAGAAATTGTTTTGTACTTTGCATAATTAACCTTAGAGAAATAGATTTTGGACATCACTTAACTATCCCCCAAAAGCAATAATCTCCATTACATTTGCCTTATCATTTCCTCTGATGCAGAACACAGCATGTTCAAGTCTTAGGAGGCATCTCTTTCAGTAATGACCATTGAGGAACAAATATCAAAACAAGCAAGGATTGGCATCTGTCGGCCTATGAATCTGGAATGTTAATTATGTAAGACAAACATGATGTATTCAAGAAAATAGTACCCATTCATCCGCTTTTTTTCAAAATGGAAAAGCCTACATTTTATTTGTGGTTCTCTGCATTTTAAATAGGCAATTCAATGAAGCAATAAATGTGTTCATAATGAATAGATTTTTCTACATAGGGATCTCTTAATGGCAGTGGCGTAACTGAAGATTTAACCTGGTGAACATAAAAGTAAACAACAGAAACACATAAGAATAATTTGAATTGGTCAGAAAATGATGTTTTGGTTAAAAAGAATATTATTGTTGAGAATAAATTTTAGGTTGTGATAAAATGCATCATTGTGTAAAAAGATGAGACTGCTGTAATTAAGTTACCAATATCTAAAATAAGCTACAGCTCCCTGTACACACCTGTCTCCTCACAAAACTGCCATGCTTGGGCACTCTGGGGAGTCCCTCTGGCCTTCCAGTCTCCCGTGTCTTCTTCCTCACACTGCCTTGTGCTTTTTCTCCTTTAATCTAAATTCCCACTACTTTCCTCGTCCTGAACCTTTCCACTGAGTACCATGGAATTTCCATTTCCTAGTTAAACTATCATACATCCTCATCTGCCTCAGCTAATGCTCATTTCACCTCATGCCTTGATTGGAACTTGGTTCTTCGTTGGAGACATGGCTTCTCTCCATATTTTCCCCAGTCCTTTCACCGCCTGACTCTTCTGGAACACCCCATTCTAACGATTTCCCCTTCTCTCTTATGTCTTCAGCTTTCTCTCTCTACTGCCTCCTTCCCATTGAGTGAAAGTAATCTCAACCTCCCTCTCTCCCCATCCTTTCTCTCTCCCCTACCGCCTTAATCTTCCCTCCTCCTCAACTACTCTCTTCTTCCCCCCGCACCCCCAATCTGCTATCCCCTCTCCCTCACTCTTTAACTTACTGGAGCGTGCCATTCTACTGATATTGTTCTGGAAGCAGTCAATGACTCAACAACTACCTCCTCGTTACTAAGTCAAAAAGACCCTCTTAATCCTCCTTGTACTTCTTGGCAGTACTTGTCACTGCTGACCCCGCCCCCTCCTTTCTTCTTGACTCTATTCCCCTTGCCTCAGTGCCCACATAGTCTGGATTCTGTTACTTCTCTGGGCACTGTTTACTGTTTTTCAGGGACAGTTGCACACTCTCCTTTCTTTAATTATCCCTTAGATGTTGGTACCCCCAGGGTTGTCTCTTAGACAGTCTTCTCTTCTTATTCCAACCCTCTGAGCGTTCTCACTCAGCCCATGGCTTCAGTTACAGTTTCTGTGTTGACGGCTCTCTCCTCTGTGCCTCTAGTCCAGATGCTCTTTCTGAGCTTCAGAACAATGCATCGGAGTGCTGACCGGGCAGCTCCTCCTAGGTACCCTACAGGAACTCAAGTCAGATTCCTCTTCCTTCTCTCTAAACCTGCACCGCCTGTGTTCCCTCTGCTGGTGAACAGTATCATGACTCCCAGGTGCTGAACCTGAAACCTAGATTCAGTCTTGATGCCTATCCTTCCCTCTCTAGCCACACCCAACCATTTACCTAGTTCTGTAAACTTCTCCACACACCTCTCTCTTAAGTGTATGCATGTCTCTCCAACACTTCAGCCATATCCTAGTCCAGGTTCCATCAGCTCTCTGATTGCCACAATGACCCCTAGAGGGTCTCCCTTGCCTCTAGACATCCATTCCCTATGGCCAGAGGGATCTGTCTAAAATGTAATCTGGGCGGGGCGTGGTGGCTCACGCCTGTAATCCCAGCACTTTGGGAGGCCAAGGCAGGTGGATCACCTGAGTTCAGGAGTTTGAGACCAGCCTAGCCGACAGACTGAAACCTCTTCTCTACTAAAAATGCAAACATTAGCCAAGCATGGAATCCCAGCTACTCAGGAGGCTGAGGTGGAAGAATCGCTTGAACCCGGGAGGTGGAGGCTGCAGTGAGCCGAGATCATGCCACTGCACTCTAGCCTGGGCAACAGTGTGCCACACTGTCTCAAAAAATAAATATAATATAACACAATATAACATAATATAATATAATATAATATAATATAATATAATATAATATAATATCCCTCTCATGTCTTAAAACCTCCCAGTATCTTCCAGTTCCCCTCGGAGGAGGTCCTGCCTCCTGAACTCACACAGCCCTTCGTGATGTGGCTGCTGTCCTCTAGTTCAGCTTCTGTCACACCATCCCCCTTTACCCTGTGCTCAGGTTACACTCCTCTTATTTCTGCAGTGGAGCCATGATCTCTTCCATGGGGCCCTCTGCACATGAGTTTCCATATACCCAGAGGAATCACTCTGTTTTTGCCTGGATAACTCTTATTCATCCTTTAAGAATCAGCAGAGAGACATTAATTAGTCCTGGAAGTTTCTAAACAGGGTGAGGTGCTCCCATATCACCCTGCGCTTTTCCTATCACAGCACTTACCACACTTTATGGGACTTATCTATTTAGCTGTAGATGACTTAGCTCCACGGGCAAGGTCCACTCCTGTCTAGTACACAATGCTATCTCTACACCAGCCCAAGCCCACTATATAATATTCTCTATGTACCAGAATGGTGGTTCTCAAACTTTTTGGCTTCAGGATTTCTTTATACTCTTAAAAACTGAGAACTCTAGAAACTTCTGTTCATGTAGGTTATATCAACAATATTTACTATACTAGAAATGAATATTAAAACTGAGAAAAATTTAAAATATTAATTCATTTTAAAATAAGTTATTTGTGTTTTAACATAAACATATTTTTAAGAAAACTCATTTTGCAAAACAAAAGTAAGAAGAATATCATGATTTTACATTTTTGTAAGTCTTTTACATGTATTCCCTAATAAATTGTAGCTAGATTCTCTCCTGCTTCCGAATTTCCTTTGTAGAGATACGGCTGTAGTATATAAAGAAAAATATGGCCTCACATAGATTCATAGTTAAAAAGGGGAGGAGTATTTTCATAGTCTTTTCAGATGACTGTAGATACTCTTGTGCTACACTATAACTCAGTAAGTGGTATTTTCTTAAAGACTAGCTGCAGTGTAGAATTTGAAAACATATCAATTAACTTTTCATACTTTATTATGTTAACATATATTGGGGCATCTTATACTTGCAATGGATCTTTTATCTAAGCAAAATTCATGATTTTGTAACATCTTACACTGGTCATCAAAAAATATTTATTCACTGACTTAAACGGATCTTCTAAACGTTAGCACATTTCATTATACACTATAAAAACCATATTTAATATCACCACTGAACTCATCAGAAAAGCCTTCATGTATTGAGAAACTGTCAAGCTCACAGTGGTGAACAGAAGTTTCTCAAATTCTAAATTTCACTTGAAAGCTTGAATTTTATCATTGGCAACAAATACTGTCAGTTGTTTTCCTTGAAATGACAGGCTCACTCCGTTCAGTTTTGAGAAAATGTCGACCAAATACTAAAGGCTGAATAACAGTAGTTTGTCCGTCAGTCACTCTTTCAAATAAAAATGGTGTTCCAGTAAAATAGTGGCCACTTCTGATTTCAACTTAAACAATCATGAAATCCTTTTCCTGGAGACAATCTTTGTGCTTCAGTGTATTACAGAAATGCTGTATGGATACTTCCCAGAATATTAAAAAGATGTGCATTTGGGGATTGCGACAATAAAATTAATACTTTTTAATATTTCCTTCAAAATATTCTTAAGTGAGACTGACAATTGTTTTAAACTGTGAGGGCAAGGGGGTGATGAATACAATGATTATGACTATGGTTTTTGCTACTGTCTTCAGGCTAAAATTGAATGAAATAATTCATACAATTTTACTTACCATTGCTTTTGCACCATCAATGCAAATGTCAATGGTGCCTTAATATTGTGAAAACAGTTTTGACCTCACAGACCCCTGGCGGCCCTGGATCACATACAGAGAACTGCTGGGTGGATGAATGAATATATGGAAGGCCATCACTACCCAGCTTAGATGCCTGTGACAATGCTGCCTGGGGCACTGGCCCTATGTCTGAAATCCAAGCTAAGCAACTTCTGCATGGCTAACACTTCCCCCAACCTTCCTCACTCTCAGCCTTCCCAGTCACTTCCTCCCAGCCACATCTCCACACCTGATACCTGGTTTTGGCTCAATCCCTGGGTGTTAACACCTAGGCCTTAACAAAGACCTGGTTGGAACTCAATTTCCTGGCCTCATTTTTGTAATTCTTTCTGGGACTTGGCTTTGGGTATCAGCCCTCTGGCCTCAGGCCCCATGATCAGGAGTAAGGTAAACCCTCCTTGGTGTTGTTTCTGGAACACTATGAGGTAGACTGCCAGGGGGACTTCCAGCTCTGTATCTAGCACCATGGGTGTGTTGGAGGACGCAGTGAGGGGAGGGGGCGGGGTTATAAGGATTAGGTATTTGGTATAAATTGATATTGTTTAGGAATATATCTAACATTAAAAGTAAAAAAATCTGTTTTGTTGTTTTACACTTTGCATGATGAAGTGACATATTCTTTTACTCTTGCAAATAGGGGTTAAAAAGTCTTCATTTGGTTAATAAACATAAGCTAAAGAAATACCTAACGTATTACAGTTTTTAAATTATGTGCTCATCCATTTCTCTTCCATCAGTACTTTCTGAATATGCATCATGAGTTCATCCAAGTAAACGGATCATTTAAATATAAAAGTTAGAGTTAGGCATACCACAGGACAAGGTATCATTTTCTGAAAGTAGCTTTCAGTAAATAGCAAATTAATTTAGAAACAAATTAATATGATTTTCAAGGAGGTCTTAAAATTGAGTTACTCATTTTATCATTATAAAAGAAATGCTTTCTTCTCCTTGCATACTTCTTATATTACTTTCTAAGCATTCTTGAAATAAGGTTTCAAACTAAGATTTCGACGTCAGCACAACAACCTCCTTGCACTTTGAACAGCCAAGTGCCATCACAGTGATGTGTCTATGTGAAACAACCCTCTGGTATTTCCAAGAGTCAATAGTGGAATGAAACGGCTCTCATGCCATTCTTCAGCTCTCTTGTAAGGAGTGCCCAGAGGATTAACTTCTGCGGGGCTTTGGGAAGACATCTCATGCTGCCCCTGGCAGTGAAGGGCAATGTCTTAGGTGAGCAGTACTGTATGGGGTGATGGAATGCCCAAAGGACACTGTGATTCTGTGCTTTAGGGAGAAGCAGGCTGAAGACGGACAACGGGGAGACGGATGCGCAGTCAGGAGTCCTGGGTGGAGTGGTGCGTCTCTGGACAGGGGCCCCAGGGTGGCTGCTTTCCTCTTCCTTCACAAACAGGAATACACTAACCTCCAAAATGAGGCTGACTTAGGTCTCCCCAGCATCGACAGGCAGTTTTACAGAGTTAGTATCTCAAGTTCTAGACGCAAATTGCCCTGATTTGAACATTGGCTCCATCGTTTACAAGCTGAGTGACCTTGGGCAAAGGACTTAACCTCTCTAATCTTCAGAGTCCTCATCCATAAAATACACAGAGAAAGTGCACCTATCTTGCGGAGTTATAAGTGTATAAAGAGATAATCCACATAAAGTGCTTAGCACAGTGGCTAGCATGCAGTAAGTGCTTAACAAATGACAGCTATTAGTATTATTAGCATTATACTTCTGAAAGTGTAAGCTGTACATCCTCTGGAAGAAGAAGAAATGAACCCAGGACACTTCCCCTACCAATCTCAGGACGAACATACTAAGAAAAAGTTGAAGATTCTATCAGATTTCTTGGACACCAATGAAAGAACGTCACTAACCATGAAGAATGTTTCCATCATAATGGGGAAGGACCTCTTTAGACATAACATTTGGATTATTAACAAAGTATTATTAAAAAGATGTAGTCTTACTAGTTGGGAACTCAAAAGGATACCAGTGCAAGGTCTCAACCACGACTCCATGTTTAGTCCCTTCAGCTCTTCAATTCTGATGAATTCACCTTCACTCCGCTTCAAAAATTGATCTCTAATGGCAGGGCCAGGGACATCATCAGCTACCCAGGCTTCTCTGAACATGAATTGATCAATATCAAGAATACCATGCACAACTCCCTGTACTCACAACTCAATTCTTCATTTACTCCCAACTTCTCTTCAGCATCTTTGAGACTCCCAGGACATTGGCCCCTCTACATTCTCTAAGTCTATGAATGGCCTCCTGGTTTTAATTATTCTCTTCCTAGTCTGCAGCCTACGATGCCATGACTTTGGTCATACTGATGACTGTCTTTAGTTCTCTGCCTCCTTGATCTTCTATCACACCCAACCTAAAAAGCCCAATCTTGATGTCAATCCAGTCATAATTCTTCTACCAGGCTTTGGATCCCATCTCTCCTATCTAAGGAAGGGTCTTGCTTTTTTCAATCATATTCCTTTACTTCTACTATTTCTGCCCAACACATCTATGTCTTAAATATCCCCCTGGATTCCAAGTAGCTTATTTAGCACCTCATTCTTCAAAAGGAATTTATACCAGTTTTCTCCACTTCCTCATTACCAATTTACTTCTCAACCCAAAGCAATCTGGCCTTTGCCTTCCTTATCTTGCCCAAGCTGCTTTTGTTAAAATTATCAATCCTTTTTATATTGCCAAATCCAAATAACCTTTTTAAATTCTTACCCTTTTTGATCTCCTGGTGGCATCCAAAACTGCTAATCATCCCTTCTTTCTCTAAACTCTTACCTCACCTTCAAATTCAGTGTTGCCCAGAGTTGCATCCTTGCCTTCTGCTTTTCTGATTCTATAGATTCCTCCAGTGTTACCTCATTCAAACCTAAGACTTAAACCACTGAGAACACTCACAAACTGACACCATGTAGCTCAGATGTCTCTGCTGAGTGGAGGCCCATATGCACACTGGTTAAGAATGTAGACTCTAGGCTGGGTGTGGTGGGTCACGCCTGTAATCCCAGAATTTTGGGAGGCAGAGGCGGGTGGATTACCTGAAGTCAGGAGTTCAAGACCAGCCTGACCAACATGGGGAAACCCCATCTCTACTAAAAATAAAAATACAAAATTAGCCAGGCATGGTGGCACATGCCTGTAATTCCAGCTACTCAGGAGGCTGAGACAGGAGAATCGCTTGAACCTGGGAGGTGGAGGTTGCAGTGGGCTGAGATTCCACCATTACACTCCAGCCTGGGAAACAAGAGAGAAACTCTGTCTCACAAAAAACAAAAGAAAAGAAAAGAAAAGAAAAAAAAGAATGCTGACTCTAAATTCAGACAGACTTACCTTTCAAATTGTCTTTGCATTTACCAGCTGTCTGGCCTTGAGAAAGATACTTAACTTAAAACTCAGTCTTCTCAGGTTCAGAATGAGAGCAATCATATCACTATACAGTTCTTTGGAAGATTAAACAAAATAATGTACGTAAAGCACGTAGTTAACAATCAATAATGTTAGCTATTGTTGTTATTATAGGATTCTCTACCTAAGCTCTCCCAAAGTAACTCAAACTTTACATATTAAAATATCAACTGAATGCCCTCATGCTTCTCCTTTTATTGCAGTAATAATCATAATAGCTCTTTCAAGGATTAATTTCTATCACTATCCTGTAAGTTAAATATTAGTGACCCCATTTCACATATGAGGAAACTGAGGCTTAGAGAATTACTCTGCTTGAAATGGCAGAAAAATGGCAGTTAGGATTCAAATCTTGGTCCTCTGACTCCAAAGTTTATGATGTTTGGTACCGATATATGACTTCAGTGTTCAATTCCCAAGCCAAAACCCAGGACATTTATTTTGGACTTCTTCCCTCTCACTCAGCTACATCTAGTGGTGTGCTGCAGAACTGGGTCGAATGAAAAAAATCTCTGATTTGTAGCATTTGCTGATTTCAAGCTATGAAGGTGACATTATTGAAAAGATGGGCAGAAATGTCTTGAGAGCCTGCATAGGTCAACTCCAGCACAGCACTTGATCGAGTAAGCCCCCAAATCCTCTTAATTTGTATATAGATCATTTGGTTGAAAGCCATTTGCCAAAACCAACTTAGTCCAAATCAAGTTGGTGAAAGCAACACTGTGTTAAAACAATCTGGTTGAGGCTGGGCACAGTGGCTTACGCCTGTAATCCCAGCATTTTGGAAGGCCAAGGCGGGCGGATCACTTGAGGTCTGGAGTTCAAGACCAGCCTGGCCAACATGGTGAAACCCCGTTTCTACTAAAAATACAAAAATTATCTGGGCGTGGTGGCAAGCGCCTGTAGTCCCAACTACTCAGGAGGCTGAGGCAGGAGGATCGCTTGAACCTGGGAGGTGGGGGTTGCTATGAGTCGAGATGGCACCACTGCACTCCAGCCTGGGTGACACAGCGAGACTCTGTCTCAAGAAAAAATAAATAAATAAAAATGAAAATAAAGCATTCTGGTTGAAAAGGAATAACGTTCCTATCGGCTGCAGATTTTTTCTCTTTTTGTCTTTTTTTCCCTCTACTTTTTCCCTAAATAAATTTTGGCCAATTAGTCCCCTGGATATCCAACTGCAGGCTATTAGTTCCAATGTTTTAACCTTGTGAACCTCCACTCCCACTACCCTTCACCCTCCATGGTCCAGCTTTACTGTACATCCTTCGGTTCTCACAAATGTGATGGTTGCTTCACCTCTAGGCCTGTGCCCAGGCAGTACTTCAGCCTAGAATGTCTATCCCTCCACTCCACCATCTTTGCCTGGCTGACTCCTGTCCCTTCACTTTCAGTTTAGGCATCAGCCATGGGAAATTACTTGGAACAGACTAAATGTGAAACAATGGGAATTAGATTGGAAGAGTACAAATGTCCAACAATTGGCAGATTGTGTAAATGAACTGCACTGGTTTTCAAAACATAGATGGTGTAATCTATTTTGGTAGGGAAGAATGCACATCTACATGGAAAAGAATCTAAGAAGTTAGTGTCTAGGGGGTTTTGCAGTGGTTTTCTAAATGTGAGTGGGATTGTGGGAGGTTTCTTTGCTTGTCTGTAGCTTCCATAATAAGTATGCATTGCTTTTGTAATAATGAAATCTGTTTTTTTTTTATTTTGGTAAGATACTCTTATTGCTAAGATCTTGGTATTCCACCTGTTCATTATTATAATCAATTTTGGACAAGGATTACTGGCTGACTATTCGTTGGACAGAAAAAGAACCTAGAAAATAATGGAAAACAGGTCATATTTAAGAACACATAAGTCATCACATGTTGCACAAAAATGACCAGAAATGAAGAAACCAGATACCCAAGAGATTAACTTTCAACTGAAGTGTAATTTCAGCAGGATTAATGGGTTAACTAGATTATATTTAGCTAAATTCTATGCTATCATTAACTCTACCACCTTGAGAACTCTAGTGAATCTTTTATTTTCTCTGTGCCATTTCTCTTGTTCTCAGGTTAGGAAAGCAATCCAATCTCTTAGGGTACACAAGCCCCCTAATTACCATCAGAGCTCTACCTAGATCTTGGCATCTCTTCTGCCACATGTTCCTCTCCTCCCCACCACTACTAGACTACCCCCTGCCTCCCGGCGAGCCACGTGTTCTCTGCTGCAGTGATACAAATTTCACGTTCCTGAATGTGTCATGTGGTTTCAGTTCTCTAAGCTTCTGCACATACTATGTTCTCTGAAATGATTTTAGAACATATGGTCCTGCGCGCGCGCCCACACACACACACACACACACACACACACACACACACACACACAGTGATACGGTATAATTAATATTAGCACACCATGGAGTATTAATATTAATCCTACCTGCCTTATAGACACCATGTGTCTTCCTTACCTTGGCATTCTGAATGTTTCTAGACTGTGCGACCCAAAGTGTGGTCTGCTCACCAGTAATATCATATGGGAGCTTGTTAGATGCTAATTTTAGGTCCTACCACAATATCTACCGAATCAGAAACTCTGAGGATGGAGCCCAGGAGGGACATTTTAAAGGCCTTCCAGGTGATTCTTATGCACATAAAGTTTGAGAGGCGCTGCTCTGCATAATTGTTAACATTGCCTGGATGAATTAATAGATGATTAAAAACTTGGGAAACTCCTTTACATTTGTTTTAAACCTACCTCCATTCTAAGCCCTTGCTTTTGTATGTGTAAGTCCAGATATGTATGTATGTGTGTGTATATGAATTAATGAATCAATAACCAATCTTGTCAAAATGTCCAGTGAAATTTTACTTAATTATTTGATCACTGTAGGACATTTAACTTTCTCCTCTAAAAAGGGAAAAGAGGAAGTTAATAGAGGATTTCACGCTACAGGGCCTCATTTATTATTAGTTGGTTAGTGGCTTCTTGGGATTCTGTAAGCTAAATCTGTATTATAATTCCTAATTTTGGAAGGAGAAACTGAGCCCTAGGAAGTTAAACACTCAGTATCTTGCCTAGGACCACACAGCAATTTAGTGGGAGGCCTAGGCCCAGGCTGAACAGACTCAGAATTCCAATTTGTTGCTCATCCACTGAGCCAACAGTGTTCCTCTACCTTTAGTTATATTATAGGAATTAACTTACTAGAGAGCCCGTGGAAGGTTACAGTAAACACTTTATTTTGTGGTCAGGTAATTAAATGTGTAAAGGTCCCTTACCCTCTATCCAGCCATTACCTATAGGACATTCCTATTTGGCCAGAAGTGATTTGTTGGCTTTGTAATATAGGCAGCCTTTGTACATCTCCCTCTGTAGCTGCTGAAATCTTGGCTTGCACCCAAATGCCCCACTTGGGTTTTGTTCAGAAAAGATTTCCTCCAGCTGCTTTATTTGTTCCACGATTACATGTATGAGCTTCCAGAATGTATAAGATCACAAGTCAAATGAAAGGCTTCAGCTCCCAGTTCACATAAAGAGATAAAATTTGAAACCAAGGAAACAACAAAACTTGGCTAAATGAAGGGCTAAGCATAAATGAGGCTGAATAGTATTCCTGCTAAAAGGTCAGCACATGCTAAAATGCTCAAGGAAAACAGACACTATAGGGTAATCATAGGATCTTTGTGCTATATTTATGGTCACACTGGCAAAGGGATTCAGACTTCCCCTTTAGCACTGACAATTTGGGGCAAAGCAAGCTGAGAGAAACGAAAAGCAAATTTGGATCTAACAATAAACAAAACAACCATATAAACAGGGCTCCTGTTTTAAGAATTGGAAGACTATATCCCAAAATGAAATTTAGACATCCTGGAGATTGGCCATCACTCAAGTCAGGAGGCTTGGGATCATCATAAAGAGATGCGGGTCTAAGGCAAAAGGCTAAAGTAAAAGGAAGAGGGATAGCAGTTATTTGCAGCAGATGGAAGCGTCACCAAAGAACACGCAGAGAGAGACCTACAGGTCATAGCGCACGAAAGGAAGTGACCTCTAGTACAAAAATGGAGAATTTGCCAAAGGATACCAATGAATGCCAAAGGATACCAATGAATGCCAAAAGAGTCTTTGGAAATTTAAAAAGAAAACCTGAAGTTGGTTCCATGAATCTCAAAATAAATACTGGAAAATACTTAGGAGTGGACAGAGGCTCTAACATCAGTTGTGCTTCCAACACATCACACATGTTTATTTGCTGTGATTAAGTTTACAGGATTCAGGAGAACGCAGTCTTGTTGTATCATAGATGGGACAACTGTCATATGCAAAGAAGATCAAATACAATGAGACCTTCAGAAGATTATGCATAAGCTGTGAAGATACTCTTATTTGAAGCAATCTGGACCAGAAGTTAATCAGTTAATCTTTAAAAGTCTGTTATAAAGGGAAAACCACACACAAAATGGAGACACACTGTTGTGGATGCTGTAGTGTACCACTCAGATCCCCCAGCTGCTGGAGTGTTACCTGCTGATTGTTCTCAGCTAAGAACCTCCTGAGACTCACGCTCAGCCAAAGAAGTTTGCCTTGTTCGAGGTTATGCCCCTCCCCTGGGAAGCAGCCCACATCCAAGGTCTGATCAACACAGGAGGACAAGTTCCAATGGCCTCAATCTCCATCTGTGAGTCTGTTCCCCAGGAGCCCGGCCCAAGACACGTACATAAGTTAAATGTTTCATTTTAAACTTAAAATAAGTTTCCTATCTTGGTTTCCTGAAATTATGAAAACTTTACAACCACTGGGAAACAATCTCAATGTGGACTCTTCCTAGATGTTTTATTCCTCGCACACCTCAATCTTTAACAGCTATTTTACCCGCAGCTAATGTGACATATTTTTAAAAGCTTTAACTGTATTAAAATATACATAACATTTACCACCTTAGCCATTTTTAAGTCCAGTCACATTGTTGTGCAACAATCGTGCAACCCACCCATCTCCTGTCCCCTGTCCCTTGTCCCCATCCAGAACTCTCCTCATCTTGGAAAATGGAAACTCTGTACCCATTAAACCCCAACTCGACATTCCTACCTTCTCTCCAGCCCCTGGCAACCACCACTCTCCTTTCAGTCTCTACAAATCTACAGGTACCTTAATGAGTAATATTTCGTTAAGTCTTCCCATAGCCTTCAAAGTTCATTTTCAGGAAAAAGCTGCTGTCTTTTTGTACTTTTACATTCCATCTGTTTGCCTGATATTTAATTAAATTACATAATTACAATAACAAGTTCAACTGGCACAAATAGGCTTGGGAACAAACACAAGCAACAAATAACATAAACAGGTTTGGCAGCAAATAAACTCAGCTAATTGGAGTAGAAGTGCCTGAGCATACTAGAGAGAAGCCAGTTACAGTTCACCACGTTGCGGGCATTCACTGGACTGCTCGGCATAGGGTCTGGAAGCTTCCTTTAATCTGATGAATTGGTTAAGAAAGCTTCCTCTACTATATAAAAATATATATTGTTAGCATTTATTGAGTACCTACTATGTGCCAGGCATTGTGCTATGCACGTAACTTGCATTATGTCACTGAATGCCCATAATCCTGTGAGGTGAATATTACCATCATTCTCATTTCATGCACCAAGAAGCCTAGGCACAGAGAGGCACCTAAGCAACTTACCCAAAGTCACACCACTAGGAAATGGCGAGGCTGAGATTTTCAAGGCAACGTGATTCCAAAGCCTGTCCTCACTTCATCTGCCACACTGGCTCTTAAAATGAATATTAAATAAAAGGGATACCAAGAATAAAAATACAGAAGTGATCCTTTGTTTTCTATGGCATCATACAAAATGACAAAATATGTTACATCCAATTTCTTTAAAAGACGGTAATTTAACAAACAAGGGTGTACTTACATCCTCACAACAAAAGAATGTAGGTAGTACAATCCGCAATTGTTATTTGTTTACATAGGAATGATTTCAGATAATTAAAGACAGAAGAGTTAGGCAATATTTGTAAGGAAAGAACTGAAGTCAGACATCTTAATTATGCTCTCAGATTAGCACAAGAAAGAGAATAAGCTACAAATGAAAAAATGGAAAGTTTATAGACTATAATAACAGCTAAATGTGTTACATCTCAGGACAACTCTTTGAATCAAAGAGAGAGAGAGAGACAGCAAGAGTGCCAGCACATCTAAAATGATTCAGTCAGATAGCAAGTGCTTAATTAGAGAGGTCTCATTACAACCATCTGTATCAACACCCATATGGAAAAAGCCAAACTATGGTTTTAGTAGAGGTATTTCCCCCGAGAAGATAAGCATGAATTTGTGGTTGTCTCTCAAAAAAAAAAAAAAAATGACATCTCAAAGCAGATACAAACACATTTTTTTTAAAGAGGCATTTAAGATTGCCAAATCCTAATGAGTAAAAGCAAGCTCCATGTAATGGCCCATAGGAGAGCTGGGCAGAGAGAGGGGCCCGCATCCTACATACACGGCAATGTGGTAGCTCCTCTCCACATCCACTAGCAAGAGACTGCCCATTGCTCCCCTCCTCATTCAGAATACTAAGCTATAAAGACAGCAGCAGAGATTCCCAACAAAGCCGCACACAGCCAAGAAAGTCCTCTGCAGCAGTTGGCTGTTCTCAGTATCGGCAATCCATGAACTGGACATCATCAGATACATCCCTGTGATCCAGCTGTCTCCCAGATGTCCCCAGACAGTTGCTCTTTCATGGAGCCATCTAACCTCAATGCACATTTCTTGATAAAATATCTTCCCTAATTGTCCAAAAGACGCCTTAAATACTTGAATACACAGCCCAAATTGCCCCCATAGTGAACCCCACACCTGCTCCTCCTCCCCTGTCCCCTGCCATACTGAATGGAGCTACCATTCACTCAGGCTCCCAGGCCTCTTCAACTTTTCCATGTCCATCCACTGTGCATCCTGTCACCACGATCCTGTAGATTTAGACATGAAATATCATTTGAATGTACCTGTTCTTCCACCACTACTTTAGCTTAGGGCCTAGACTCTTGCAATGGGGCCTCTTAAGAGTGATCAGGAAGTCTCAGTAACTTGGTTGGGGGTTTGATACACAATCTCCTCATTTACTGAGCTCCAACTTCCTATCTAAATACCATGTTCAATTCCTGCATCACCCAGGTCAGAATCCCTGGAAAAATGGGAAAGAAAAAAGAGGACTTTCCCTTAGCACTTTAGGCATGAGGAATTTTCAGTGTCCCACTTACAGAATGAAGAATATCAGGTAATACCAAAAGTTCTTTTGTAGCCTGAATAGGACAGCTTCTTTTCTTTCCTTTTTTATTTTTAAATAAATGTTAGGCCAGGTATGGTGGCATGCCTATAATCCCAGCACTCTGGGAAGCAGAGGCAGGAGAATCACTTGAGCCCAGAACTTCAAGACCAGCCTGGGCAACATGGTGAAACCCCATCTTTACAAAAAATACAAAAATTAGCTGGGCAGGGTGGTGTGCACCTGTAGTCCCAACTACTCGGGAGGCTGAGGTGGGAGGATTGCTTGAGTCTGGGAAGTTGAGGCTGCAGTGAGCCATGATAGTGCCTCTGTACTCCAGCCTGGGCAACAGAGTGAGACTCTGTCTCAGACAATAAATGAATACATTGTATTGTGTATATTTAATATACACAACATGATGTTATGGGATACATATCGATAGGAAAATGGTTACTATAGCAAAGCAAATTAACATATTCCAACTAACTATTGCACAGTTACCCATTTTTTTGTTTTTGTGGCAAAAATAGCTAAAATCTACTCATTTCACATGAATCCCAAATACAGCACAATTTTATTACCCATAGTGCTCATGTTGTACATTAGGCCTCTAGGCTTGTTCTTCTTACACATCTGCTACTTTGTATCCTCTGACCTGTATCTCCCCATTTGCTGGCATGCCCCCACAGCCCTGGTAACCACTGTTTTATTCTCTCTGTATATTTGACTGGGTTTTTGTTTGT
The DNA here is from genome assembly GCF_028885655.2 of Pongo abelii. Taxonomy (NCBI): domain Eukaryota; kingdom Metazoa; phylum Chordata; class Mammalia; order Primates; family Hominidae; genus Pongo; species Pongo abelii. Next base: position 94,224,299 of record NC_072000.2, read on the forward strand.
GTTTTAGATTCCACATATAAGTGAGATCATGCAATATTCGGCTTTCTGTGTCTGGTTTATGTCACCTAGTATAAAGCCCACCAGGTTCATCCATGTGGTGACAACTGTCAGGATCACTTTTAAGGCTGAATAATATTCCATTGTATATATACACCACAGTTTCTTTATCCATTTGTCCAGCAATGAACTCTTAGGTTGTTTCTATATCTTGGCTATTGTGAACAATGCTGCAATTATCAGCAGATATCTTTACAAAGTGGTGGTGAATTTTATTTCCTTTGGGTATATTCCCAGAAAAGGAATTCCTGAGTCATATGGTAGTTCTATTTTTAATTTCTCTCTCTCTCTCTTTTTTTTTTTTTTTGAGACAAAGTCTTGCTTTGTCATCAAGGCTGGAGTGCAGTGGTGCAATCTTGGCACACTGCACCCTCTGCCTCCCAGGTTTGGGCGATTATCCTGGCTTAGTCCCCCAAAAAACTGGGACTACAGGTGCGTGCCACCACACCTGCCTAATTTTTGTATTTTTTTGTAGAGACAGAGTTTCACCATGTTACTCAGGCTGGTCTCGAACTCCTGAGCTCAAGCAATCCGCCCACCTTGGCCTCCCATAGTGCTGGGATTACAGGTGTGAGTCACCATGCCCTATTTTGAATTTCTTTAGAAATCTCCATACTGATTTCCATAATGGCTGTACCAACGTACATTCCCAACGGTCTACATGAGTTCCCTCCTCAACACCTTTGCCAATATTTGTTATCTTTTAACTTTTTGATAATAGCCATCCTAACAGGTGTGAGGTAGCATCTCACAGTGATTTTGATTTGCATTTCCTTGATGATTAATAATACTGGGCACCTTTTCATATACCTGTTGGTCATTTTTATGTCTTCTTTGGAGAAATGTCTATTTAGGACCTTTGCCCATTTTTAAATTGGGCTATTTGTGTTTCTACTATTGAGTTGTATGAGTTCTTTATCAATTTTAGATATTAACCTTTATCAGATATATGGTTTGCAAAAGCCAGCTTATTTTCAAGACTCTTTTATCCAATCAACAGACTGTTTCCTTTCGGCAGTCTCTTAAACTACAGTGATTCATTCTGGGCAAAGACAGAAATGCCTCCTAAGTAATTTCTCCTAGCTGAGAACTACACGGATACTACTTGGGGCTCCCAAAACAGTTCCCTCCTAGAGTTCTCCTGGGTGCATCTAAACTGAAGCAGAAAATATAGACCTGGCTTTGAATCTCAAACTCTGCCACTTACTAACTATGGGCTGCACTCAAGTTTTCCAATCCTCTAGGTGTTATCTTTCTTACAGAGAAAAAGAAGATAATGGTATTTACTTACAGGCTTGTTAAACTCAACCACAAACAATAAAAATCAACTAAGGGCCAGGCATTGCCTTGCTCATCTGGATTCAAAGATGCATTTCACAGTTCTGCCTTTTGGGCACTCCCAGTCAAGTGGCAAACAGATACAGACCAAAAAGTGCTATAATCATGATGCACGAAGAAGGAAAGACTGGTTGGAGGGTGAAGAATCCAAAGAGAACTTACTTGAAACAAGGTAATTATGTAAAAACACGGTTCCCGATGCCTGGCTCACTATAAATGCCTTTGGGTTGCTTTCTTTAACACCCTATGTGGGCTTATAGCTGTTACTGACCTGGTCTTTTTTTTTTTTTTTTCTGAAAGTTCCTATAAAAAAATCACCAATAAAATGCTGGATGGTCATTGGTTCCATTTTTGGAGAAGCTCCTGAGTAACTGTAAGATGCCTTCTCTGAAGCTCTGTCATATCTGGCACTTGCTCCTCTAATCCTAGGTGAATGCTGTGGAATTGGCCCTCACCAGTTCATCTGGAAACTGGGCAGCTTTCTTAAATTTATTTCCACCTTCAATAAGAAGGCTTCTCAGAAACAAGAAGTTCTGAATTATAGTCTAGACAGGAAAAGTTTGTAGTCTGGTGTGCAGAGAGAAAATGATATCTTTTTATTCTAATACTTCATGATTTTTTTACTTCTGTATCTCACTATCTTATACAAGAGAATAAAAAGAAAGTAGGCCCTAGAAATAATAAAGTAGAAACAAGAAATTCTGATATCCAGCTTCTACTCACGGAGAAGAAACTAAATAAATAACTTGAATCACAGATGCTTTCAGACCCTGGACAAAGCATCTAAGGTAGCAAACAGAATCTTATGGTACAGGCTGTGGCAGTTTTAAACTACGTCCACAAATGCTTTGATGTTCCTCCCTTCAAGAGTGGAGCCTGACAGCCTTTCCCCTAAACGTGGGCACTGGGGCTACCTCTAGTCTCTCCCTCTCCTGGCTCTCTTGCCATGTGGTGAAGACAGTCAAGCTGCCCTGATGACAGGGCCATGTGGTAAGAAACTGAGGCCTCCTGCAGACAGGCACTAACTTGCCAGGCATCTGAGTGAGCCACCTTGGAAGCCTTCAGATGACCAATACCTTGACTGTAACTTCAAGAGAGGACATCAACTAGGACAACCCAGCAAAGCCACTCCCAGATTCCTGACCCACAGATACTGGAGAGATACTAAATGTTTATTGTTTTAATCAGCTGAGTGTCAGGGAAATTTGTTACTCGGCCACAGATAACTAAAATGCAGGTCAACAGGCTAATAGGCTATAAATGATGAAGGGTTTGTTTTGTTTTTAGACAAGGTCTCACTCTGTCGCCCAGAGTGAGTGCAGTGGCGTGATCACGGCTCACTGCAGTCTCAACCGCCTGCGCTCAGGTAATCCTCCCACCTCAGCCTCCCAGGTAGCTGGGACCACAGGTGTGCATCACCACATCCAGCTAATTTTTTTTTTTTTTTTTTTTTTTTGTAGAGGCAGGGTCTCCCTATGTTGCCCAGGCTGGTCTCCAACTTCTGGGCTCAAGCGATCTGCCTGCCTTGGCCTCCCACTTGAGCCACTGTACCTGGTCAATGATGAGGTTTTTGCATTCAGGATGGCATAGTTTTCTCAGTTAAAAAACAATTCTCTTAATTGCTTTCTCTGGAGCACAGAAATATGATATACATAAGTGCGGGTGGTGAGACAACACCAAAAGTTCACACTAGTTCTCCTTTATTCAGCACTTCACATCCCTCACCCCAAAGAAAGAAACTGTAGTTTAAAATACTAGAATTATATGACTCAAAAAAGAGTGGTGGATTGTGACTTATTAAGAAACAATTTAAAATAAGGCCTATGGTAAGGCAGTAATAATGAAAGCAAATATCTTATCACGAAATTGTAAAAATCAGGCAAATAAAGCAGAGTAGTCCTAGCCAAAATTATTAGATAACAATGAGCTCTGAATTTTATCAGATCTGGTGGTTTGGGCACTTACATAATTTCACTTATTTAAAACTATAACTTGGTATGGGTAATGTGAATTAGTCTTTAAAGGTCCAAGGTTTTAGATCTGCAAACAGAAGAAATGGCATTTTCCTCTCATTTATTATTTATTACTTTTCTCTAGAGTTAAATTCTCTTATTCACAAATATTTCTTGTATATCTAATTTCTGCCAGAATCAAAATGGGAATGAAATGGCAGAAACTATAGTCTGCCTCCTCAAGGAACTCAGAGGAGAGACTCGTGTTTCTCACATGAGTGTGACCTGTGGCGGAATTTTACAACAGGAATGTATAGGCCCATTTCTACAAACTCAAATGCCAAAGGCAGGGGAGTAGGGCCTGGAGATCTCTGTTTCTGATGCTCAGTCAGTGTGGTGAACCACCAGGGTGGACAATAATACAACACAGTCCATTTACTCTGTCATCAAATATTTACACAGCACCTGAGCTGTACCAGAGGTGCTAGGTGCCAGGGATGCCACTGTATGCCAAAAAAACAGGTAACCTGAGGTTAGGAGGGTAAGAGAGTTGGGCACATGAAGGGAGAGGTAAGGCTATTCCATCACAGACAGAGGAAACAGGGAGAGGAGGGTGCATGAGGAACACTCTGATCATGTCTGCAAATGTGGAGTCATACCATGCAGTAGGCTTGATTAGTGGAAGACAGAATACATAGTATAGCCATGCATTCCGAGCTTTTTTATTTGAATGAGACCAAATTGGCCCTCTGATACCATCTTCTCACTTCATTGCTGAGAAACTCTAGATGTTGACCTCCTCACAGTCAAGCCCCAAAGGAGGGAACAGAACCTAGGTCCTATGACTCTGGTTCTAACGTACATTTTCCTTTATTGGCTCTCTTTAGGACTAAAAGATATCTTCAGGGCCAGGTGCGGTGGCTCATGCCTGTAATCCCAGCATTTTGGGAGGCCGAGGCAGGTGGATCACCTGAGATCAGGAGTTTGAGACCAGCCTGGCCAACATGGTAAAACTCAGTCTCTACTAAAAACACAAAAACTAGCTGGGTGTGGTGGCAGGCACCCATCATCCCTGTTACTCGGGAGACTGAGGCAGGAGAATCGCTTGAACCCAGGAGGCGGAGGTTGCAGTGAGCCGAGATCACACCATTGCACTCCAGCCTGGGCAACAAGAGTGAAAACTCCATCTCAAAACAAACAAACAAACAAACAAACGTCTTCCGGAACCAGAACAAGGCCAAAGTACATTTCTCAACCATTCTAAAAAGCTTGTGTTGTTACTATAGGCATACTACTTCACATGCTGTCAATCTGGGGTGTTTTCAAAAAGATATAATCGACCAAGAAAAAGTAAGGTAGATGTGAAAAATGTCTTTGAAGCTATTTCAGTTGCTACTGTTAGAAAATGTTTGAATTTAAACTCTACTAGGCATAAAATAAGCTTATAGAAAACACTAGTTTTGGAATCTGAATCAATGACCCAGAAATAAATCTTGGAGAGGGATAAGTGAAATTCTGAAAGAGTGGAATCAAAGAATATCAAACTATTATTTCCAAATGGTTTGTAAAAATAATGTTTCTGGGTTACAGTGTGAAAACAGGTACATTTTAAATCTCCAGGTATTAATAATATACTGGCATTTTGTAACATAATGCTAGTCAGTTAAGGAGTAAATTTCCTTCCAAGGGGTTTATTACTTGAAGTGACTGAAGGATCTTGTTTTACAGTCTCCCCAGTAACACAAACTCTTCTCCATTTTCAGGGCCTTTGCCATCTGGTACGCACTTCCACTACTTTTCTAAAGTTACTCAAAGGTCAACATTTTGTCCTTCTCCTAAACAAAACCAAACTCAGACCTCTTATTTCTTGACTTTTCTGTTCTTCTTGCCATCTTGAAACACTGTCTTCTCTTTGTTTCCATGAAACTGTAAGTTCTGGTTCTCCTCTGACATTCCTTTTCTGGCTTTCCTCCTATCCACTGACATCCTCTAAAGCCTCTGCCTATTACACTTCTCTTTCTAACCATCCATGTATACTAATATGACACCATGATTCCCTACTCATCTAGGCTCTCCATCCTTGGAACCAACCTTGACAATTCTCTTCACATTGCTTCCCAATATCCAATAAGCTACTGAGGCTACCTGATTCTGTGTTAAGATTTGACCTTCCCTTTCTAAGATTTGACTTAGCCTTCATATGTCTACCTCCTTTACCCTAGAAACAAGACCTCATCACTTAAGCCTCGGTCAGTTACTTAGTTCTCTGGTATCTGCTGCAGCCTGCAAACAGATGAAGACCTTTCTCATCATGTCCCTTCCTTGCCCAAGAATCAGTACATGCCCTGCTGAACCCAATCCCAGTGGCCCTTACCTGCAATGTCATTCCGCTTTACAAGTTGCTATGGTTTAAATGTGTCCCCCAAATTTCATGTGCTGGAAACTTAATCCCCAAATTTATAAACTGATTAGAAATGTGGTCTTTCGGAGGTCATTGGGATTACATAAGACCATCAGGATGGGGCCCTCATGAGAGGACTCTCGGCTTTATAAAAAGAGGAAGAGAGACCTGAGCTGACATACATGCTCTTGCCATCTCTCCCTGTGATGCCTTCTGCCATGTTATGATGCAGTAAGATGATCCTCCCCAGATGCTGGTACCATGTTCTTGGACTTCCCAGCCTCTAGAACTGTGAGAAATAAATTTCTTTTCTTTATACATTGCCAAGTCTCAGGTATTCAGTTATAGCAACAAAAAATAGACAAAGACACAAACCAAATTTAATTCTTTGTCCAAAATTCAACATGAAATTCCCTCTTGGATGAATCTTTCCTTACCTAATCTCCTTCCACAGTGAATTTTAGTTTCCTCAGCAGTCACATCTGGATCACACTCTCTCACACTTGCTGCAACTAAAAGCCAGCTCTTATAGAAACCATGGTATTGTGGGACCAGCAGAAGGGTCTCCATAAATGTTTGCTAAATTGAATTGAATTATATTGCAGCTCTGCCAAAGTTCACTTTTAATTATATAAAGATGGAAAGAAAATAGAAAGCACATCCTGTTTCAACTGTGACAGTTATTATTTTAATTTCTTAAACAGTAATAATAGAAATAGATACTAAAAGCATTTTTTATTAGAAAAATCACTGGGACAAAAATCTTTTAAACATTTTTGTTAGTTTTCTTTCCTGTAACACTTTTGATATATTTTATCACTCTGAATATAGAGGGGATTTTTGGCACCTGAGGAGCTGAGGATTGATGACAATGGGCAGTCTCACACATGTGAAGGATGAATTGTGTCCAGAAAACTGTGGGTCAGAGAGATATTTTCCAAATGGGAAATGAATTCTGACAGAAAGCTACCTGGTGGGAAATGAAGGATGACTTTGAAAAGCTAGTAATCATGATCAAATTTTAGTTGTGCTGACTAGTCTGAAATACACACATGGAACTACAATACATAAGCTGTTCTTAAAAGAACTGAATTATGCAGAAGAGGAACAAAAGATCTTATAAAATCTGAGCATTCACATCATCAAACATGTTAATGTATCACAGATAACAAGTCTGACTTATAAAATAACTGATGTCTGAGAGCACTTTAGTAGGTTTCTAAATCTTATCTCCTGGAGAAGGTAAGACTAAGTTAGCTCTGAGTTAGGTAAAACTAGCAGGAAGCTGCTATAAGAAGATAGATTGTTCAAAATCATAAGTAAAATTACAATTATGCGTATGTACTTACATCTAATTTCCTCTGCATTATTTCTTTCTACTTATATGTGAAATGTTTCCATACATTTACTAAGCATTTAATGTGCATCTTCTATGTGCCAAGCACTATCCAAAGCTCCAGGGAGTTGATGATCTCTGTCCAAAAGGAATTCACAGCCAACTAGGGGAGTCCACAGACTTAGTAGAAAAAAAAAAAAATGAAGAGTAAAGGACAGGAAATAACTAAAAGGGAAGAAATAATATGAAATGGAAAATTTTAGGTTTAATCCTAAATTTATTAAACTAAGAATAATCCAGCAACTCAATGTTAAAGAAAGCCAGCTAAGAACTCTGCCAACTTGATGATAGTCAGATTCAGAAGTGATCTATATGACCAACTCCTAACAATTCTACAGGAAATATTACACAATAAAGAAAATCTTGGAATTAAGCAGCATACTCTATAATTTAAGAAAAATAGAATGAAATTCAACTGTAAAAGCAAACTTGTTTGACCACCTGGGATGTTCTCCCCTTCCTTGCCAACATCTGAGCCTCTCCCATCCTCTGCAGGCTTTCTCCTCGCACCCCAGCAACTGCTCCCCCTTTTCTAAACTCATTGTTGGTTTGCCTGCTGGCACTAGGTAGTGAATGAACTGCTACTTTTTATTTTCCATGTTATTTGCTTTTCTTCCCAAAGAGATCATATGCTGTTCCCTGAGGAAAGGAAGTGTGTCTTCTACTTCTCCGTATCCCCAGCAATGGGGATGCACCCTGCACATGATAAATGTTTGTTGAGCATATGCTCATTTTATGTTCATATATCTGTGAATATTAATGAATACAGTTGGTTGAGAAAAAAAGTACCTAGGATGAAAAATTGGCAATGCTACATATTTTGCCTGATTTTGAAGTATTTCTGAAGAATTCAATACAGCCTGTACTAACTAGTCAAGTAAAAACTACAAAAACCATTCCAATATTTTTAAAACTGAAAATTCATGTATTCTGAGTTTTAAAAACTCTTTAAACTTAGATAAGATAGCAAACAAAAGATCATCAAACTTTTCTTTAACCAATAACCTTTATTTGCATCTTCTTCCACTTCTCTCAAGCTTATTTATAAAATTATCCTAATATAACCAATGAGGAACACTATTTAATTTTTAAATAACTAGTTCTAAATAATGCATAATTGTCCTAAACAAACAGGATTTACATGTTTATGGAATTCCATCCCCAACACCCACATACTTAGCCTATTTTAAATGTCCTGGACCCAAGCTCAAATGCACTCCCTTTAACACAGGAGTATGTCAGAGGCAAAAATAATTGCATAACTGAGCCATACTAACAAATTAGTGATTATACGAATGAGTGTCATGGGCAAGGCTAGTACAGGAAGCACAAGTTTCAGGAACTGTTGGATGGCCCGACGGTCTACCCTAAAAACAATTCCTCTCCCATCTGTTTGCTGATGCCCATGTTTCTTTCTCTTTTTCCTTTTTCTTTCCTTTTTCCTTTTGTTTCCTTCCTTTTTTTTTTTTTCAGATGGGGTCTCACTCTGTTACACAGGCTGAAGTACAGTGGTGCAATCATGGCTTACTGCAGCCTTGACCTCCTGGGCTCAACTGATCCTTCCCCCTCAGCCTCCCAAATAGTAGCTGGGACTACAGGTGCACGTCAACATGCCCAGATAATTTTTGTTTTGTTTTTTGTGTTTTTGTAGAGACAGGGCTTTTTTCATGCTGCCCAGGCTGGTCTCGAACTCCTGGCCTCAAGTGATCTGCTTGCCTTGGCCTCCCAAAGTGCTGGGATTACAGGCGTGAGCCACTATGTCCAGCCACATTTCTTTAATATTAAATTAACAGACAAAAGACTTAAAATACAAATATCCCTATGCATCAGTGTTGTTTGGTGCTTCCCTAGAGCTGACTCAACTTTGTGCCCATTCTTGGTCTCCAGGGTCCCTGTGATTTGGGAGAGAAGGATCCCACCCACAGCTCCAGAGATTATACTCCACCAATCGGCAGGATGCCCTCAGTGACTAGTTCTCAGATTATTAGATACTCCTGGACCTAATAATTGGCTCAGGGGTGTCCCACAACCTTAGAGAGAAGCCAAGGGCTTATGACCGTCTTCAGTAGAGCAGCACTTTCAGCTCAGGTTGGTGAGGTTACGGGTGTGAGGCTGGGAGCCGCTGCAGTCAGTGCTGCATCCTTGGCGGGAGTCAGTTCAAGATCACCACTGACACAGGGCAAGGGCAAGGCTGAAAGAACACCAGAGACCTGTGGCCAGGGGCTGGATCAGATTGCACCAAAGGCAGTCCCACTTCTGCATGGTTCTGCTGTGAGAGTCAACAAATCCCTTTTATCACCTAAAGCAGCTGGAGTTACAATCAGCCACACATTATATCCCGGGAAGAGGCAACAGACTGATTCAAAATTGCATCATAAAGTTCATATAAGTTGTATCCGACAAAGCCTCTCTTGAAATCAGGTGTTGATTTAGAAACTGACATATGAGTCCTGGGTGTCTGAAGAGGGAAGAGATGCTATGGGGAGAGAGAGAGAGAGAGAGAGACACTTTATTTGAAAAGGATGGCTGGAGGTCTAAAAAAAATTTATTTTTATTTTTGAGATTGGGTCCAATGCCCAGGCTGGAGTGCAGTGGAACAATCACGGCTCACTGCAGCCTCAACCTCCTGGGCTCAAGTGATCTTCCCACCTCAGCCTCCAGAGTAGCTGGGACTATAGGCGCACACCACCATGTCTGGCTTATGTTTATTTTTTGAGATGGAGTCTCACTCTGTTGCCCAGCCTGGAGTGCAATGGCGTGATCTCAGCACACTGTGGCCTCCACCTCCCAGGTTCATGGGATTCTCCTGCTTCAGACTCCCAAGTTGGTGGGATTACAGGTGCCCACCACCATGCCCGGCTAATTTTTGTATTTTTTTAAACTAGAGATGGGGTTTCACCATGTTGGCCAGGCTGGTCTCGAACTCTTGACCTCAAGTGATCTGCCTGTCTCAGCCTCCCAAAGTGTTGGGATAAAAGGTGTGAGCCACAATGCCTGGCCTGAGATAGGGTTTTGCCATGTTGCCCAGGCTGGTCTAAAACTCCTGAGCTCAAGTGATCCGCCCACCTCAGCCTTCCAAAGTGCCGGGATTATAGGCATGAGTCACCGTGCCTGGCCTGACAAAATTTTTAAATATTATCCTGCAATTTTGTCTGATCCTGCTTGACTGTCAGAGGACTTGTGTTTTAAAGGAGATGAAGTTCAATGACAGGATTTTAGACACTGTCAGGGATGGTTGGAAAGACATTTTTGGGCAGGGGCCCTTCTGGGCACCCCTAAATGACACCGTATGGCAAGAGCCCCTTCTGTTCCCTTCAGATCTGAATTGCCCTCACCAATAATAGATTCCCTTCTTCAAGCCCCAATTACACGCATGGTCAGGGCCACACAGTAGAACCTGTTGCTTCCCTGCTTAAAATTCCTAAAGTCAGACCCCATGCCTTTCAGGTTCTATCCCCAAAACGTGGCCCACGAGGCCTGTGGGACAAAGCTGCCTCCTGGCCTCTCCAAGGGCCCCCTCCAGCACCTGCAGGTTCTCCCTCTTCAAGATTCACCAGCCACTTCTCAAAGGCACCAAGAGTGTTTCCTCCCCAGGGTCTTGCACACCATGCGTATTGCCTAAAATGTTCTCCTAAGCCCTGGGCCCACACCCTCGTCGCTTGGCTGACCCAGCCTTGATCTCCTTGTCTAGGCTGAAACGTGTCTCCCTCAGAGAAGCCACCCCCACTCCAGCTCAATCAGGCCCCGGGCTATAATCATTCATGATGTCCTTTGGTTTTCTATGACAGCAGGTAGAGAAATGTGTAATGATCTCATTTTTTAAAATGTTTTATTTATCTATGTTTTTATTTTTATTTTTTTGAGAGAGTCTCACTCTGTTGCCCAGGCTGGAGTACAGTGGCACAATCTTGGCCCACTCCAACCTCAGTCTCCTGAGTAGCTGGGATTACAGGTGCCTGCCACCAAACCCAGCTAATTTTTGTATTTTTAGTGGAGACAGGGTTTCACCATATTGGCCAGGCTGATCTCGAACTCCTGACCTCAAGTGATCTGTCTCGGTCTCCCAAAGTGCTGGGATTACAGGCGTGAGCCACCGCGCCTGGCCTGATCTTGTTTTTAGTGTAATTATTTACATAAGGTCTATTTACCTGACTAGATTATAAACTGAGTATGAAGCCAGGAACCAGGTCTCCTGCCTCACCATCAGCAAATAGGACCTGAATTGCTGAATGATTCCATGATTTCTGGTCACTGCTGGTGCTATACCTTTGTCTTGTTCTTTAGTCAGCGACCCTGCCTTATATAGGCAGTCCCTACGTTTATTACTATCTGGCGTATTGGTAATTTAAACCTAAAATCAGTCATGGATGACCTCAGCCAATCCCCGGCCCTCCCCAAACCTCACCTCAACCAATGGAGCTTCTGCTGGTGCCATCACCATGTTAATGTGTGGCCTTTTTCAGAATCCATAAATTTAGAAACAGTATAAGGAAAGAAGTGATGAGAAGTAGGGCAGGCTTTGGAGAGCCAGCCCCAGGGAACAAGCTCCTCTTAGGGCTGTTCTGCCTCCAACGTGATCCTGCAGCCCCAACACAACTGCCCTTGCATGGCCTTAATCTTTTATTTCACTTTATCCTATGTGCTAAATAATCTACCCTTGCTTGACTTAATATGCACTTAATAAGTATTTTGTTTTAATAATGCAAATGTCTCTGGGAAGATTAAGGAAGTTATCAGTTATGCACATGTTAGTATGAATTAGTTAAATCAAAATACTTCTGTACTAACATCTGCTACGCCGAGGAAATGAGAGTTTTGCTGGGTTGGGGAAATAGGGAGGAGGCAGCTGGTGACTGTGGAGGACACAGTGGTTTAAATATACATAATTTGAAGTGCAAACCACTCCAACTTACAAACCATATCATAGCAAGAGAAACCTTTGGGAACCCCTGTGGCAGGAGGGCACTAAAGAAGGGGTGAGCTCAGCACCCAGAAAGGCAGAAGAAAGTTCCCCCTGCTTTTCTTTTGTATCTCAACCCTAATAAGAGCCTTAGACATCAGGGTATGGATGAACCACACTAGGGATTAACGATGCCTTATGGGCAAACCTGGAAAATTAAGCGCCATTCATTACATTGTTGGGCGCCACATTCCAGGTTCCAGAATCAGCTTCCCAATCATTTGGAAACCAATCCATTCTTAATTGGGGGCTGTACTTCCTTTGTCTCTTGCACAGGGGAAAACCCTGAACTAAGCCCATAACAGGCGTGCAATAAACACCTGTTTAACCGATAGATTAACAGTGTGCAATCTCATCATCAACTCAAGTGAATATGGTCCCTGAAGAGAGACTGGCAAGACCGGTAGGACTAAGCTAAAATAAAGGTTTCTCTTGCTATGATGTGGTTTGTAAGTTGGAGTGGTTTGTACTTCAAATTATGTATATTTAAACCACTGTTACGTATAGGACTATGTGGTCCTCAGAAGTTTATAAAGATACAAAACATTCCTATTAAAAGGAAAGATAGGTCAATTTTGTATGGAATTCCATCAAATTAAGGCATTTACAAGAATACACCAAGATAAAATACTCCGTAGAGTTAAGCAGAAAAACTATAAAAAGCTCTCCTAAAAAGACTGCAACTGGGGGTCCCAGGTCTCTGCAGCACCAAGTGAGTACCTGTCTTCAGGGATGCAGCCAGCCTTCTGTACCTGGAGGAGGCCAGCTCTGGCTACCTTTACGCTGCAGTTCCTTGTTTTAAGTGCTCTGTATGCCAGATTAGTGTATTTACATTTTCTGTAGCCAAAAACTAAGGATAAAGACACTTCATATTCTACCTTTGAAGCCCATTTCACATTAAGTGCTGTGACTTCCCTCATAGGGACCAATTATAAATCAGAAGGAAAATGACATACCCTTCGTGAGCATAACAGACACCAAGATACTATGCAAACCTGCTTTCTTACAGAAACAAATGTGCACACACTAGGTCTCATCCTAGTATGTTAAAGAAATATAGCTCACATCTGTAATTCCAGCACTTTGGGAGGCTGAGGAGGATCACTTGAGCCTACGAGTTTGAGACCTGCCTGGGTAACATAGTGAGACCTCAACTCTACAAAAAAAAATTAAATTATCCAGATGTGTTGGTACACGCCTGTGTTCCCAGCTACTTGGGAGGCTGAAGGTACAGAAGGCTGACCGCATCCCTGAAGACAGGTACTCACTCGGTGCTGCAGAGACCTGGGACCCCCAGTTGCAATCTTTTTAGGAGAGCTTTTTATAGTTTTTCTGCTTAACTCTACGGAGTATTTTATCTTGGTGTATTCTTGTAAATGCCTTAATTTGATGGAATTTCATACAAAATTGACTTATCTTTCCTTTTAATAGGAATGTTTTGTATCTTTATAAACTCCTTCTGAGGACTACATAGTCCTATACGTAACAGTGGTTTAAATATACATAATTTGAAGTACAAACCACTCCAACTTACAAACCCATATCACAGCAAGAGAAACCTTTATTTTAGCTTAGTCCTACTGGTCTTGCCAGTCTCTTTTCAGGGACCATATTCACTTGACTTGATGATGAGATTGCACACTGTTGGTACATGCCTGTGTTCCCAGCTACTTGGGTGGCTGAAGCAGGAAGATCACTTGAGCCAAGGAGTTCGAGGCTGCAGTGATGCATGTTCATACCACTGCAGTCCAGCCTGGGTGACAGTGAGACCCTGTCTCAAAAACAAAAACGAAAACAAAAATATCTCTAATGTACTTGGTTCCTCCTCCTCATACTTTAAAAATGTTAAATCCTGCTTATTAGAAAATATTAACCATCTCGGTATCAGTGATACAGTTTTGCTGAAAAGTAGTAGCATGGAATTCATTTTAAAAGGGGGTAGTCGAATCTCAGCAATCTCTAATGTATTGGGGGCTCCTGCCTGGAGGTCACAGATCTTGACCGACTTGTCCTTATTACATAATGTCTGATCACAACTGTAAGACATTGTCACTTGCATGAGGTTAAAAAAAATTCTATACACTCATGTAATGTTACCAGAATTAAAGGATTAAATGACAAAGATATGCCACTGTTAAAAGCATGAACTATAGAATCCACAGGACCGAGTGTGCATTCTGCCTAAGAGGCCACAAAAAGTGACTTCACCTCTTTCTAGGCCCTGCTTCCTCAGCACAAGATGGGGATGGGGACAACAGCTACCTTGGGTTGCTGTGAAGAGTAAATAAAGCAAAGCACAGAAAGCATTTGGTCTACAGTAGGTGGTAAAAACCTTTAGAGAGTATTATTTATGACAACAACATCCTAAGAGACCTCACAAAGAATCTAGTGTCCTAACTCCCAACAACAACTAGACCACACATCAAGCTCTCTTTGCAAGTGTGGTAAGGGCTGGTGAGTCCCCAGAGGCCTTGTTTTGGGCTAAGCTGTCAGCAAGGAGCTGCAGTCACATTCACAGGGGACACAAAAAGCACAGGATTCTCCTTAGAGTTCTGCCACCTGAGAAAGGCTTAAAGAGTCCTTCTTTCTCCTGACCAGATGGAAGGCAGAATTACAAAAGGAAATATGATGGCTTCTTCATTCCTCAAGAACAGTGAGGTTGGTAGAGTACATAGAAGATCTTCCCAAATGTCTCAAATTCCCAGGTAATGCCCCCTCAGCATTATAAACATAGGTGTTTAGCATCTGTTTTCAGAACTGATGAAAATTAACTGTATCTAGAATTAGACATTAAGCTAAAATAATTTTAAAATAATCTTAGATTAGGAAAATACTGGAGCACTTAGTCTGCAATAATTTCATGATCTATCTACTATCTAAGAAAGGTAAAACCTTGAACATCTCCAGTATTTCTCCCAGGAAGGTGGGGAGATACACCATTTTCCTGTCAGACATTCTTGTTTGATATTACAGGGCTTTTACGGGAAGACGCTATCCTCCACTCTACTAAAGCCATATAAGAATCCAACAGATGTTATATGACTCATAGCAATTCAATAATTCCAATTATAAATGTCCCTAAGCTGATCCCAAAAATGTAATATGTAATAGTTAATACATACAAAAGAACATATGTAACTAATAGGTATATCATGAAGCATAATAAAACCAAAACTTGTGAACTCACCCCCAATGTCAGAACTAGAAAACTAACAAGATTACCATAGCTGGCTGGAAGCGGTGGCTCATGCCTGTAATCCCAGCACTTTGGAAGGCCAAGGTAGGTGGATCACAAGGTTAGGAGTTCAAGATCAGCCTGGCCAATATGGTGACACCTCATCTCTACTAAAAATACAAAAAAAAAAAAAAATTAACCGGGCATGGTGGTGGGCGCCTATAGTCTAGCTACTGGGGAGGCTGAGGCAGGAGAACCGCTTGAACCCGGGAGGTGGAGGTTGCAGTGAGCCAAGATCGTGCCACTGCACTGCAGCATGGGTAACAGAGTGAGATTTTGTCTCAAAAACAAAAACAAAAACAAAAAACCATAGCTCCCGCTGTGTTCCTTCTTGATCTGAGCCCTGTGCCACATCTTCTTAAGTAATCACTTTCCTGAACTTTTCATTTCTCATTCTCTTGCTTTTCAAAATATTTTTCTTTCAAATATGGGTCTTGAAATGTGGATTTTTTAGTTTTGGTTAAACCCTGTGAAAATCTTTGAGACCTTTATCTCCATGTGGGTCTGAAGTTGGCAGACAAGAGTGCAGAAGGGACTGGACTGAGATGGCTCAGCTCTCACCATGCTTCCCTAACAAGTATTACATGCCCCACCACTCATCTCCCAAAACAAACTTCTAATGATTCTCTGGTTTCTGCCTATGGAAATCATAAGTTTCCCTACATTCTCACTCAATATAGGCATCTGTCTATATAACTATTATCTGAAAGAGGGTAGAGCCTTTTGTCAACCCAGGATGAATCTCTGTACGGTTGTTTCAATGGGTGGACCTGGGGCTGACCACCTCATTGGTGAGGAAGTCTTCCTGCCTGGAGGAAAGGTAGCAACCAACCCGGGCACTTTCTAGGCAATTATCTGTGAATCCACTGCAAGTCCCTCCCCAACTCCTCCTTATAAACAGGAAATGAAGCAGACCATGACTGCCTGGTTGACCATACGGTTCGATCAATACATTCGCTACTAATTCCCACAGACTTCCCTCAAGTCCTGTTAAGGATCATGATTTCCTTATCCTTCTTCCAGAAAGCTATGCCTCTGGCAGCATCCCATCCCTGTTGAAGAAACTATTAAAAACTGTGAAGGATCTGAAGATGTAGCCTCCTTGCAAGCTGCCGCATGCCACAGGCTCACAGATGCTGGCAGAAGACCCAGGACTACTAGGTCAGAAACGAAGGACTTCATTACTCACGGCACAGCAAGCAGCAAGAGCATCAGCACGTCTGAGTCAGTCCTTGCCCCAAATTCTCCAGGCTGATGCAGCTGGGCCCAGAGGGATGCCTGCATGTGCAAGTGGCTGCATCATAGAAGAACCTTGAGTTTATGGAACCAGGAATTTTTAAAAAATTTTTTGAGACAGAGTCTCCCTCTGTTGCCCAGGCTGGAGTGCAATGGCGCGATCTTGGCTCACTGTAACCTATGCCTCCCGGATTCAAGTGATTCTGCCTCAGCCTCCCGAGTAGCTGGAATTACAGGCACACGCCACCATGCCCGGCTAATTTTTTGTGTGTTTTTACTAGAGACAGAGTTTCGTCATGTTGGCCAGGCTGGTCTCGAACTCCTGACCCTCAGGTGATCCACCCACCTGGGCCTCCCAAAGTGCTGGGATTACGGGTGTAAGCCACAGCACCTAGCCCAGGATCTTTTTAAATGGTCAGTAAGCAAGCTTTTCCGTTGCTCCGGAGGGAGACACTATCTCTGTCTCTGAAGGCTGTTCTCTATAAAAACATCCTTGAAAAGATACTCTGGGAAAAAGGGCAGCGAGTGCCTCACTCATAAACCATGTGGAAATGAGAGAGGCCTGTGCAGAACAGGTTCCCATCATATGTTATACGTCAATAAAAAATTTATTTAGATATATTTTATTATATGACTGCTTTAATTTTGTCTTGAACACACAAACATCAGTCATATTTACAGAGCCTTTTGGAGGAACGTGTGTCTGTGTGCAGCAAAGGATTCTTTAAAAGATGGGTATTTGTTAGTTGGCACATATGAGGTTGGTAGGTTCAGGCATTCAGAAGTTTTGAGGGGAATCTTTCTGACTTTTTTTTTCTATTGAGCAGGGACAATAATTTTTCTCTGTAATATTAGCTTGAAATTTAATGACTTAAGGAGGCTTAAAGAGCTCTTAAAGAAATTTAATTAATGATTGTAAAAGACTTAAAGATCTACAGTGAGACAGAACTAGAAAAATACTGAAAATTGTAGCCAGAGTGTGTATGGCCAACCAGTCTCCTGGTATGAGGTAAGCTCATCTTTACAGTGATGCCCCTACTTTGCATTATCCTATAATTTGCACCTTTTCCTCCCAAATCTGCCAGTTTTCCCATGTTACTAATGTACTGACCTCTCCTTTCTATTACCCAGTAATTTACACCTTTTCTTTAAGTCCATCATATTCCCTGCATTACTAACATACTGACCTCCCCTTGATATTATCCTGCAATTTACACCTTTTCCCCCTGACTCCATCAGATTTCCCATGTCACTGCTAATGTACTGACATCGTACAATCTGTGCTGCATTTCTTGCAATTTGTACTCATTTTTCAGAAAAGGTGGGGAAGAGCTGCATTGTTCCTGTGTCTAGGGTTAAAGAACACAGACTGCTGAGAGTGGGTTCTCCGGATCCCACCACAGCCCTATGACAGGGCTCCGATTTGGGAAGGCTAGGCAGTGATTACATATGGAGAGATGGGCCCTGAACTGATGGCTAAGTAACTGATGAAAAGGAAGATGTAAATTTTATCATCCATCCCTTTAAGAAAGTTTCAGGGGCTCCACAGAATGACAAATGTCTGTAACAGCCTAATTTACATTACCATATTCTTTTCCTTTGTGTTCTTATGAACAAGATGCCTTCTCATATAATAATTCAACAGTTTCTCTCCATTTGTTCTATTGCTATTTGCCATGTTTCCTCCTGGCCGCTTACGTTGGGTCTTAAACAATTCAGTTGATAAGACAAAGGGAGGCAGGGTTAAGAACATTCAGACCCAGAAAGCCACACACGCAAAGGCACAGAGGTGCAGGTCTAAGCCTTTAGGGAAGCTGAAATACTTCCGCATGAGTGGGGCACAGTGCAAGTAGGAAAGAGTGCCTTGTGTAGGGGTCTGGGTAGATACTCCACTGACCCGAGGCTTTAAGCAGGGAGAGTACTGCGCTGCTATTTGAATTCAGAATAACCTCTCCGATGGTGATATGGAAGATATGTCAGAATGCAGATGATACTGGAGGTATGGAAACAAAGTGGGAGAGTGAGCAATAAGCTCATAAGAAAATGAAGGCAGGTAGTATGGGCTGAATTGTGTCCCCCAAAAACTCATATGCTGAAGTCCTAACCTCCCAGCACCCTAGAACGTGACTGTAATTAGAGATAGGGTTGTTAAAGAGGTGATTACATTTAAGTGAAGTCATGCAGGTGAGCCCTAATCCAATATGACTGTATCCTTATGAGAAGAGATTAGGACACACACACACACACACACACACACACACACACACAAACACACACGGAAGAATATGTGAAGACACAGAGAGAAGGTAGCCATCTGCAAGCCGAAGAGAAAGAGCTCAGAAGGGACCAACCCTGTTGCTTTCTCAGATTTCTAACCTCCAGAACTGTAAGAAAATAAATTTTGCTGTTGTTTAAGCCACTGTATTAGTCTATTCTCACACTGGAATTAGTATTAGTATTAGTCTATGTCACAGATAAAGACATACCCGAGACTGGGTACTTTATAAGGAGGTTTAATTGATTCACAGTTCCACATGGCTGGGGAGGCCTCGTAATCATGGTGGAAGGTGAAGGAGGAGCAAGGCACATCTTACATGGCAGCAGGCAAGAGAACTTGTGCAGGGGAACTCCCGTTTATAAAACCATCAGGTCTCGTGAGGCTTATTCACTATCACAAGAACAGCACCGGAAAAACCCACACGCATAATTCAATTACCTCCCACCAGGTCACTCCCATGATATGAGGGGATTATAGGAGCTACAAATTCAAGATGAGATTTGGGTGGGGACACAGCCAAACCATATCATTCTGTCGCTGGCCCCTCCCAAATCTCATGTCTTCACATTTCAAAACCAAACATGCCTTCCCAGCAGTCCCCCAAAGTCTTAACTAATTTCATTATTAACTCAAAAGTCCACAGTCCAAAGTCTCATCTGAGATAAGGCAAGTCCCTTCAGCCTAGGAGCCTGTAAAATCAAAAGCAAGTTAGTTACTTCCTAGATATAATGGGGGTACAGGCATTGGATAAACACACTCATTCCAGATGGGACAAGTTGGCCAAAACCAAGGGGCTACAGGCCCCACGCAACTCCTAAATCCAGTGGGGCAGCCAAATCTTAAAACTCCAAAATGATCTCCTTTGACTCCATGTCTCACATCCAGGACACACTTATGTAAGAGGTGGGTTTCTACAGCCTTGGGAAGCTCTGCCCCTGTGGCTTTGCAGGGTACAGCTCCTCTCCTGGCTGCTTTCACAGGATGGCATTGAGTGTTTGTGGCTTTTCCAGGTACACAATCCAAGCTGTCAGTGGGTCTATCATTCTGGGGTCTGGAGGATGGTGGCCCTCTTCTCATAGCTCCACTAGTCCCAGTGGGGACTGTGTGTGGAGGCTCCAACCCCACATTTCCCTTCTGCATTGCCCTAGCAGAGGTTCTCCATGAGGGCTCCACCCCTGCAGCACACCCCTGCCTGGACATCCAGGTGTTTCCATTCATCCTCAAAATCTAGGCAGAGGTTCCCAAACCTCAGTTCTTGACTTCTGTGTACCCACAGGTCCAACACCACATGTAAGCCTCCAATGCTTAGGGCTTACACCCTCTGAAGCAATGGTTTGAGCTGTATATTGGCCCCTTTTAGCCACAGATGAGATGCAGGGCACCAAGTCCTGAGACTGCACAAAGCAGCAAGGTCCTGGGCACAGCCCACAAAACATTTTTTCCTCCTAGGCCTCTGGGCCTGTGATGGGAGGGGCTGGCATAAAGGTCTCTGACATGCCCTGAAAACATTTTCCCCATTGTCTTGGTGATTAACATTTGGCTCCTTGTTATTTATGCAAATTTCTGCAACCAGCTTGAATTTCTCCCCAGAAAATGGGTTTTTCTTTTCTATTGCACTTGTCAAGCTGCAGATTTCCAATTTTTTAATGCTCTGCTTCCCTTTTAAATATAAGTTCCAATTCCAAACCACATCTTTGTGAACAAATAAAGTGGAATGCTTTTAAGAGTACTCAAGTTGGTCGTAAGCGGTGGCTTACGCCTGTAATCCCAGCACTTTGGGAGGCCGAGGTGGGTGGATCAAGAGGTCAGGAGATTGAGACTATCCTGGCTAACACGGTGAAACCCCGCCTCTACTAAAAATACAAAAAATTAGCCGGGTGCCTTGGCAGGCACCTGTAGTCCCAGCTACTTGGGAGGCTGAGGCAGGAGAATGGCGCGAACCCAGGAAGCAGAGCTTGCAGTGAGCCGAGATCGTGCCACTGCACTCTAGCCTGGGCAACAGAGCAAAACTCTGTCTCAAAAAAAAAAAAAAAAAAAAAAAGAGTACTCAAGTCACCTCTTGAATGCTTTGCTGCTTAGAAATTTCTTCCATCAGATACCCTAAATCATCTCTCTCAAGTTCAAAGTTCCACAGATCTTTAGGACGGGGGCAGAACGCCGCCAGTCTAGTGCACATGCAGCCCTGGACATCTAAGGGCATCACAGATCTGTTGTTGCTCAATCTCAGGTGGCTGAATGCTACTTGTCCCTCTAAGAAGTTGGGGGATGCTGACTGCTTGGGGGTCACGTAACTAGTTAGCAAGCCACAGTCTCGTTCGTTATCAGAATTAAACAGACAAATTATTCCACCAACTAAGAACTGCCATGCAGGGGAACTGCCCTTTTATAAAGACCATCAGATCTCATGAGACTTACTCACTATCATGAGAACAGCATGGAAAAAACCCGCCCCCATGATTCAATTACCTCCCACCAGGTCCCTCCCATGACACATGTGAATTATGAACCTACAATTCAAGAATTGATTTGGGTGGGGACAGAGCCAAACCATATAGCCACACAATTGTGAGGTACTTTGTTACAGCCAACTAAGATAGCATGGGTCAAGAATGTTGAGGTGGAAAAAAATGGAGGCAGATCGGGGTGGTAGATGAGACAGAATTTGGTGACCAGTTGGTTATAAGTGATCAAGAAAAGAGGTTGATTTAGAGGTTCCAGTTATGGGTAACTGGGTAAATGGTGGTATCATGAACCAAGGAAAGTTACACAAAAAAGGAGAAGGATCAGCAGGTTAAAGGTAATATAAACCATTTAGAATATTTGGAGTTTGAGGGGTCATTGAGGATACCCAGAGAAAGAGGTTCAGTAGGAGTTGAAGATAGGGGTGAGACACTGAGAAAACCAAGCTGAGCTAAAGGAATGGAACTGGGAGTCCTCCATGTGGGAGTGGAGCCTGTGAGTGAAATATCCCAGAGAAGTATACTGGTAAGGAAGAGAAAATTGGAAAGGGCATGCAGGCAGCGCACCATTCACCAAGGGCGAGTAGAAGCATTGGCTGTTAAAGGTCGGACTCAACCCAAGAGACATCAGTGTCAGATGCCAATGGAAAAGGGCATCTCAAGGAGGTCATTAGTTTGAATGTTGAAAAGGATTCAGAGACTGAAAGGTGAAGGTTACTTTTGGCAACTGGGAGGTTGTTGGTGAGCACAGCAAAATTATTTCAGTGGAGCTGGTAGAAGTGACAGCCATACTGTACTGAGTTCAGAAGTAGAGACTGTGGGGAAATGAAAACAACAAGCAGACTACTTTTCCCAGAAGCTTGGCTGAGATAGAGCTAGAGAGAAGGCAGGGCCTAGAATGGGTTCTATTACTAGCATCGGTGGTGGTGGTGGTCGAGGAGGAGGGACAAAAAGAGGAGGAGGAGGAGGAGGAGACGGTTCCGTTAAACAGATGAGGCTGTATTTAGATCATATCCTAAGGTCAGAGGGTGCTGGGCCTCTTGGACATGCTATCTCCAAGACAGGGTCAAACATCACCATTACAATGAGTTATTCCTATTCCCATTTGGGTAGCTGATTAGGACTGGGGAAATTTCTATTCAAAATATGCACATGATTATGTATGTAAGATGTGTTTTTAAAAAAGTAAAAAACAAAACAACATGTGCATGGGTTCAGATAGTCCATTTGTAGAGAATTCTTGATAGGCTTCTGTGCAATGCAAGGCAGATTACATTTGTTTGATATTATGAAGGGTTAAGTTGGGGGTCACAAGAAAAAAGAGGGGGGACAGTAAATCAAGGAAGCGGTGAAGAGAAACTTTACCTCTTGGCAGCGCTGCCTGTCATGGCTAAAGTTAAGTGAATTCCAATCCCCATTTAGGCATCTACTCTCCCAGACTACAAGTTCCTTGCCTGCAGGACATGTCTTGTTCAGTGTTGTAACCTAGGGCACCTGCACAATGCCAGGCTCCTGGTAGAAGCCCAACCAACACTGAATGGGGAAGCTCTACAATGGCTGTAGGACCAGGTCTTCATGAACTGATGTCTACATCCTGCTTACAAGGCAAGAATGAGCCCACGGACTATCCACAATTGATGTCTACATCCTCTCGTAAGGCTAGGATAGGTCAGAGGCATGTTTGACTGAGATAGTCACAGTACTATCTACTTTCAGAGTTGATGACCAAAAGTATTTTTTTTTTTTTTTTTTTTTTGAGATGGAGTCTGGCTCTGTCGCCCAGGCTGGAGTGCAGTGGTGCAATCTCAGCTCACTGAAACCTCTGCCTCCTGGGTTCAAGCGATTCTCCTCCCTCAGCCTCCTGAGTAGCTAGGATTATAGGTGTGTGCCACCACACCCGGCTAATTTTTGTATTTTTAGTAGAGACGGGGTTTCACCATGTTGGTCAGGCTGGTCTTGAACTCCTGACTTTGTGATCTGCCCGCCTCGGCCTCCCAAAGTGGTAGGATTACAGGCATGAACCACCGCACCCGGCCAACCAGAAGTATTTTTGAGTGAAGTCAAGGTTACATGCAATGAAATCGGGTAATGGGGCCAAGAAGAGGTTCTAAAAGGGCAGAATAAAGTACACTGGATAGGATTAGTACTGGGTATAAGAAATCTAAAGATAATTCAGAACAAGGTGGCGAAGGTGCACATGATCTTATTTCCTTGCTTCTCTAACACCATTTTTCACAATTTAAAAATTTCTAAATTTGTAAAGCATCTTGCAATTGTTGGTATCTTAGCAGTGTGTCACAGTTTAACAGGCAGAACTTTTTCTGTCACTAGTGGTACATAATATGATGGTGCCCCTAGAATCAATGGTGTCTCAGATTTACTAAAATATGGTATTTTATTCCATGAAAGGGTTTGGCAGTTGTTTGGATCTACTGTTTTAATTAAAAGTCATCAGCTTTAGCAATGGGTAAATCCTAAATACAAATCAGAGTATCTCAAAAGGCACCCCTTCATATATTAAGACACTGGATAACTATTTTGAGAGGCACTGCACACTTTAATTTACCACTCTCAACCTCAAAACACTGAGCAGTAAGAACTCTGATTGGAAGAAGCACTGTGAAGCTTTATCATGAGTAATAACATGTAAGTCCCAAAGCTCAATAATAAAAGCCTGATTATTACCACTTTTGTTCAATTGTTTCCATGTTTGTTATTAAATCTGTACCTTCTTTCCAACGCTACAGAACGTTGGTCATTTTCTCAAATGGATAGGGGAAAAAACAAGGTTTGAGACTCTATGATTTCAAAAGACAGATGACTAGGAGAAAAATTCTAGCTTGCAGGTGGGACATACTAAAAGATGATCTGAGCAATGTTTTGAGACAATAATCCTTTCATTAGATGACCCCTGTGGTAGTTGTGGTATGTGGGGTTTGTATTGCAATTTTTTTACAAAGTCAAATCTAAAGCCATATAATGGAAATGCATTCTATTTTAACTGCCAGGTATGGGATGAATTAATTTACTTGCTTATTTTTAAATGAGTCTACTGGCCTTTAGAAGCTATTATTTATATAAAGGTACTTCTGAACTTTACAAACAGGTCAGATGCTACCCACTATTTAAATATTTACAATAAAGTATTACAGATGTATAAAGCAACAATCCATATCCAAAACAAGAAAATAAAAGATGAAAATCATCTCCAAATGCCCTTGTAAATCACATTTAAATCATTTTTATAGATTTGTTTTATCATACTGTATTAAAATATATTTTCTCAAAATATTCAATTATATGAATATCTAAATATATCTTCACAGCTTTATATATAAAGAATATGGAGTACATTTTACATAGCAATCAATATCTCTGCTTTGAGCAGTTATTTTAATGATTATTATAATTCAGTATCTAACTTTTTAAAAAAACTGACCTAAGAGACAATAACAAATGTGGGTCATTTATCTCAAACTTCTTTGAGGTCTAAATTCATTTTCTTTCTTGGCTCTTCTCATTTTCATCTTGTTTCTGACCACTTTACAAGACACATGTCTCTTTCTTCTTTTCCATAGTTCCTTTTTCATTCTTTTTTTTAATTGCTTGTTGCTAAGCAATGCGCATCACATTAGGCTATACATTTCATTATCTTAAAACATTGTCTACTTGGTATTATTTTCTTCTGTTACTTTACCTTGTTTGAATTAACCCAAAATGTACTTTCTGCCTTCTTTTGACCATTCTTTTGCCAAGACATGATCCCCCCATCTCCCTGTCCTCTGATCATTACTAAACTGCTATTGTATTCAATATTTAGCCCATTTTTTTTCTGTTCTCCACTGTTTTTGTTAAGCTCTGGTGGACAAACTCTTACATCATATGACTATTTTTCTTTTTAGTGTACTCGATCTTACTTCTTTCTTTTATATTTAAAGGCATTAGAAAGACATCTTTTATGAAATTTAGGTCATTTCCTATTATTTTCCTTTTATCACTTTTGCTATTCTAGATGTTGGTTCCTTTCAGTATCATAGCCTGTGTTATTGTTCTTTTCCTGACACTTCTTCTTTATGTTAGTGATATTATTAACTATGCTATAATCCTATAAAACCATATTCCTTATTCGATTTAAATTTGTTCCATTTTTCAGTGAGTTACAATGCGTTTAATTTATCTGGCTATGGTAAGCTACACAAAAAAAACATAAACATGCCACCCCTCCAAAAAAAAAAATCAAGGACCAAACAAACAAAAAAAACCCCAAACAATTCAATTACGTACAAATATATACCATAATTTTCTTTCACATATATCTGAATAAGTATTTTTGAAGAAGACTAAGAGCATACTTTACTTTTGCCAAACCAAGTTAATTTGTAGGCTAATTTGCACTGCTGGGCTCATATAGACTCTTGTTCCTATTATTATTCATGGAGACAATAATTTTTAAAGGAGGGTGTGGAAGGTTTATGATTCAAGATTACCCAATATTCAACTTGACTCACTCTGAGTATAACCTTATAAGCCTGCATTTCCTAATTATAAAAAGAGAAAAGTGATGCTTCTCCACCTATTACAACACAGGGATGTTACAGAAAACTTTTAGCAAAATTCATTATGTATAAACCCTCCAGAACAAACCTGTTCTATCAGAAATGCCAGATATATGTGTGGGTACGCATGTCAGCATTAGTATATCCTCTTTTAAGATTTGGCCTGTTAATAGTTTTTCAGTTTCCATTTATTCTAAACATTGTGAGTATACCTTCCTTAGTATTTACTGTATGACTCTGCTATGTTCTGAACATTTGTGTCTCCCTAAAATTCATATGTTGAAACCTAATCACCAATGTGATGGTATTAGGAGGTGGGGCCTTCATAAGAGTAGGTCACAGGGAAGAGCCTTCATGAATGGGATTGGTGCCCAAGAGGCCCCAGAGCACTCCCTTGCTCCTTTCCACCATGTGACACACCATTCCATGAACCAGGAAACAGGCCCTAACCAGACACTGAATTTGCCAGTGCCCTGATCTTGGAATTCTCAGCCTCCAGAAGTGTGAGAAATAAAATTCTTTTGTTTATAAGCTACCCAGTCTATGAAGTTTTGTTATAGCAGCTCAAAGGGACTAAGACGAACTGCATTCTCCTGAATACTGGACTGCATGGGCAGATGAAGGTGCTCAAGTTAACTGATGTCATATTAAAAGAGTCTTAAGAATATTTCAAATTGATCCTAAACTGAGACTTCACTTCCGTTTTTCTTTTCTTTTGAAGGTGGTTTACAATTAGTTGAAAAATAATGAAATCTAAATAAAATGGAAAAAATAAATACTAATTACTTCACAGAAAAAAAGTGATAAAAACACACCAGCTGTGTCAGTCTATAAGTTCTACGACTTCTTGAGAGGCAGTTAGTGTAGCTGTTAAGAGCAGACTTTGGGGTTAGTTTGCTTGGTAGTTATCTTGGTTATTTCACTAAAATGAAACTAATATTACTTGTGGGACAGTACAGCATAGTGGTTAAAAATACAAACTCTGGAGTCAGACCACCTGGGTTTGAATTCTCACTTAACCACTTACATAGATGCCTCATGAAAAATTACTGTGCTTCTGCATCTCATCTTCCCCATCTATAAAATGGGGAAAGGATAGAAGTCAGAACCATGGTCCATCAGGTCCACTGATGGGTGGTACCACAGAAATCACAAACACACATGTCACCCTCTCTTGTGGTCTCCGCAGGTGCCCTAAAGTGACTATCCCAATTACTCTGCATTCTTATTACCCTATTTATTTATTTTGCATTTAGAACAACTGGTGATTATATGGTTGTTATCACTGGTTTAGTTTACTTGATACTGTTCTGCCATTTAATGTTACAGAACAAAATTGTCTATTTCACACCATATCCCCAACTGCCTAGCTCAATGTAAGCAAGTAACAGTTGCCTCAATAAGTCCTTGTTAAAAGAAGTAAAAGGCTGAATAACTGAGCTCTTCATCAACCCCCATATTTAGAGATACACAAAAATCTCAGTTTCTCCAAAATCCACTCTCTACCCATCAACAGAATTTTTATCGAAACTATTTTTAGAGCTACTTATATTTTTGGTCTACTTTATGACTTGGCACATATATATTCTTTTTTTTTTTTTCTTTGTCACCCAGGCTGGAGTGCAGTGGTGCAATCTCGGCTCACTGCAAACTCTGCCTCCCAGGTTCAAGTGATTCTCCTGCCTCAGCCTCCTGAGTAGCTGGGATTACAGACATGCACCACCACGCCCGGCTAATTTTTGTATTTTTAGTAGAGGCAGGGTTTCACCATGTTGGCCAGGCTGGTCTCAAACTCCTGATCTCAGGTGATCTACTCACCTCAGCCTCACAAAGTGCTGGGATTACAGGCACGAGCCACTGTGCCTGGCCTGGAACTAATATATTTTCGAATTCTACTATCAACTATATAAAATCTGTTCTAAATTTTACTTGTCTTAAATTTTCCTTCATTAAAGAGTAAAAGTATGAAGTTGAAAGTGTGCATGCACTTGAACAAAAATAATTTCAAATCTGGGTCTACAACCAAGATCAGTAGCATTAAACATAGGAGCATGTATGCTTAGGGTTACACAAGCATTGTAGTATTACTATAATCAATTAACAGAACTTTGACTTCTATTTATAATCCTCCCAAAAACTGGTTTGCTCAAGAGCACCTGTGTGGAGTGATACTGGTTTTCTAATCCCACTTCCCCTTTTAAGCACCTTTTTTCTACTTTACAAAAGAAAGGCACATTTCTTACCTAACATGAATCTTACAATCATGCATTGCCTGAGTGTTGAAAAACTTCCTGGGTGCCAGAGGGACAAATAAAATATTGGTATCTGTGAAGACTTTATTCAATGCATTATAAACTCTTCCTTGAGAGGTTCAAATACTACCTTGTCTTATTTGTTTCTGTTAAGGGTGAAGCACAATGGGAAATGTATGTGGGGCATATGTTGAGATGGTCTAAATTCAAATATGTTATAGAATACCGATCATTTTGATATAGTGACTTTGACTCTTTCCCCACCATGGACAAAGAATGCACTGCCCTGGGAGAAACTCCTACAAAAGGAAGCCAAGAGATCATCTGTGAGAAACCATCTGTGATGTTTCATTTCATCCAGGTGAAAAACCTACAGCAAGTTTCTATGACTTCTCTCACTCTCTCACTCTCTCTCTTTTTTTTTCTCTCTCTATCCATTCACTCATCTACTCACCTTAAAATAAGGTTGCTTAAGATTTACATAAGCAATGGTGGGAAATACCGATTTCCTACAGAGTGTACCTTCTTTGAATTTTCACTGTTCTTAGGAACAAGAAAAGGCTTGGTGAATGTTCTACCCACCTCTCAGTCTGTGGCTCAGTTACATATAATATACAATTTAAAGAAGGCAGGGGTAAAAGGTCCTACAGCTACCGCTATGGTTTGGATGTTTGTCCCCTCAAACCTCTGGCTGAAATTTGATTCCCAGTGTTAAAAGTGGGGCCTAATGGGAGGTGTTTGGGTCCTGGGGGTGGAACCCTCATGAACAGATGAAAGTTCTCTCTTGGGGGTGGGGGTGAGTGAGTTCTTACTCTATTAGTTCCCACCAGAGCTGGTTGTTAAGAAGAGCCTTGCGCCTCCCCACTCTTTCATTTGCTTCCTCTCTTGCCATGTGATCTCTGCACATGCCAGCTCCCCTTTGCCTTCCACCACGAGTGGAAGAAATCTGAGGCCTTACCAGATGCAAAACGCCCAATCTTGAACTTTCCAGCCATCAGAATTTTTAGCCAAATAACCCTTTTACATTATAAATTATCCAGCTTCAGGTATTCCTTTAAAGCAACACAAATGGACTAAGATAGTTATCTTAACATAATAATATTCTAGTACATCTTTGAATAAAAGAAATTGATATTAGAGGAATGTTTTGTAGTTTCTTGAAAATTTGTTCAGACTCACAAAAGAAATATTGCCATTAAGCTTTGTCAAAAGGTGACTGAATATATAAATATAGTCATGGCTTGGTATCCATGAAGGACTGGTTCCAGGACCTCCCATGAACACTAAAATTCATAGATGCTTAAGTCTTTACTATAAAATATTGTAGTATTTGCATATAACCTAAGCACATCCTCTTGTATACTTTAAATCATCTCTAGATTATTCATAATGCCTAATACATTGTAAATGGCATGTAAAGAGTTGTTATACAATATTGTTTAGGAAATAATGACAAAGAAAAGAAGTCTGTATATGTTCAGTGTAGATGTAACTTAAAAAAAATATTTTCTGTCCTCAGCTGGTTGAATCCACAGACATGGAACTTGCTGATATAGAGGGCCAAATGTACATTTACTTTTTATTTGCACACAAATGCCAAGTCACCTGTCACTTCTAAACCACTTCTCTGTTCATTTAATTATTCTTCCCAAGTACCTGTTAGATATAGACAAATTTAACAGCATTGTGGAATCTACTACAAATAATGTCCATATAGTCAGGTACAGTGGCTTGCATCTGTAATCCAGCTACTCAAGAGATGGAGGTGGGAGACTGCTTGAGGCCAGGAGTTCAAGACCAGCCTGGGCAACAGAGTGAGACCTCATCTCCAAAAAAGTTTTAAAAAACTAGCTGGGCATAGTAGCACATGCCCATAGTCCCAGCTACTCCAGAGGCTGAGGTGGGAAGATTGCTTGAGCCCAGGAGTTTGAGGCTTTAATGAGCCATGCTCTCACTACTGCACTCCAACCTGGGCAACACAGGGAGACTCTGTCTCTAAAAAATAATAAGAAAACAGTAATTTTTAAATGCCCTTAACAAAAATTATACAATTGTATACCCTCTAAGCCTCACATTTACTAATGGTACAATAGTTCTATTTTTACTATTGGTCTACTGCATATCATCATCACATTAACAGGGTAAAGGAGAAAAATATGATTATGGCAACATGAGCAGAAAAAGCATTTAATAAAAGTGTTTATTCATGATAAAATTTCTTAGCAAAGCAGGAGCTCCCTTAATCTAATAAAGGTTATTTATCCCCTAAAAACATAACAAAACACAAAAACCTATTGCATATTCCATAGTTAATGTGAAATACTAAAGTTTCCCCTCCCCCCACCAAGATGGGGAAGAAACAGGATACCTGCTCACATAACTTTTATTTATCACTATGTGGGAGACCCTAGCTGATGTAGTAAGAAAAGAAAAAGAAATCAATGACATAAGAATTGGAAAAGAAGAAATAAAACTACTATTATTTGAAGATGACTTGATTGCATGCCTAGAAAACATAAAATATATACTATTACAATTACTAAGACAAAGTACTAGAATTAATAAGTTAACTTAGTATTATGTACTGAATGTGTGTGCCCACTCCTGCTCTAAATTCTGTGTCGAATCCCTCACCCACAATGTGACGGTATTTGGAGGTGGTGCCTTTGCGAAGTAATTAGGTCATGAGAGTGCGACCATCATAAGGGATTAGTGCCCTTATAAGAAGAGCAAGAGATCCCCCACTCCATGCACATGTCCAGGAAAGGACCCAGAAGCACACAGCCAGGAAGGCAGCCATCTGCAAGGCAGAAAGAGCGTCCTCACCAGAACCAGACCGTGCCGGCATCTGACTGCAGACTTCACAGTCTTAAGAACTGTGAGAAAATAAATTTCTGTTGTTTAAGCCACCCAGTCTATGGTATTCTGTTATAACAGATGGACTAGACTAAGACATTCAGTCATGCTGCTGGTGTAAGACCAGCATATAAAAAACAATTGTATATCTAAATAAGTAGAAAATAAAATTTAAAAATCTATGTAACTACATAAAAACCAAATATCTCAGAATTATCTGATAAAATATGTGTAAAACTTTTACATTAAAACTACAAAACAGCAAGAAAAATTAAAGAAGACCTTTAAAAACAAAAGGATATACTTTATTCATGCACTGGAAGACTTAAACATTTTGGCATTGTCAATTTTCCCCAAACTGATCTAGTCTAAAGATTCAATATAAATTCAATTAAAAACCCAGCCAGTGGGCGCAGTGGCTCACGCCTGTAATCCTAGCACTTTGGGAGGCTGAGGCAGGTGGATCATGAGATCAGGAGATCAAGACCATCCTGGCTAACATGGTGAAACCCCATCTCTACTAAAAATACAAAAAATTAGCCAGGTGTGGTAGCGTGCACCTGTAGTCCCAGCTACTTGGGAGGCTGAGGCAGGAGAATCGCTTGAACCTGGGAGGCGGAGGTTGCAGTGAGCTGAGATTGCACTACTGCACTCTAGCCTGGGTGACAGAGCAAGACTCTGTCGGAAAAAAAAAAAAAAAAAAAAGAAAGAGAGAAAGAGAGAGAGAAGGAAGGAAGGAAGGAAGGAAAGAAAGAAAGAAGGAAAGAAAGAAAGAAGACAGCAACTTTTGGGTTTGAAGTTGGCTTCTTGTTTTTTTCTTTTTTGGTGGAAATTGAAAAGCTGACTCTAAAATTTATTTTAAAACACAATGGGCTAAAAATAGCCAAGATAATTCTGAAGAAAACACAAAGCTCTAGGACTTACACTGCCAGACATCAAGATTACAAAGTTATATAATAAAGAGAGTGTGATACTGGCACAAAGATAGACAAACAGACCAATGCAACATAACAGAGAGTGAAGGGAAGAGTTAATGCTGCAGCCTCAAATCTGAAGGCAGCCTGTGGGCAGAACTGCTTCTTCCCTGGGGGACCTACATGTTTTCTCTTAAGGCATTCAACCGATTAGATGAGGCCCTCTTACATTATATAAAGTGATCTGCTCAGTCAGGCGTGGTGGCTCACACCTGTAATCCCAGCACTTTGGGAGGCCAAGGCTGGTGGATCATGAGGTCAGGAGATCGAGACCATCCTGGCCAACTCTGTGAAACCCCGTCTCTACTAAAAATACAAAGAAATTAGCCGGGCGTGGTGGCAGGTGCCTGTAGTCCAGCTACTCGGGAGGCTGAGGCAGGAGAATGGCATGAACCCGGGGAGGTGGGGGGGGTGCCGGAGCTTGCAGTGAGCCATGATCACGCCACTGCACTCCAGTCTGGGCAACAGAGCGAGACTCTGTCTCAAAAAAAAAAGAAAGTGATCTTGCTTTACTCAAGATCTACTGATTTAAGTATATCTTAAAAATATCAAGACTGGTTTTTGACCAAACACTGAGGCAAATATGACAAATATTAAGACGAGATAAAGGGAAGTGGCTGAAATGCAAGTGTTACACCATATTATTCTCTATACTTTTCTATGTTTAAAATATTTCTAACGGACACAAAGAGATCAAAGTATGTATTTAGTATCTCGATATTTGGAAAGACTCCTGGTTTATTGCAGTTTTGGTAATTTACAGCAGATACACAATTCTCAGAGACAGCCCAAAGAGTCAGAAAATTTAATCAGGCTTAGAGATTAAATATATCCATTGTTAACTTTTTAGTTAGCTAATTATTATAACCTAAACCTAAGGTCGGTCTGGATACCTTCTTCACATCCTAAATAATCCACAGAAAAATCTCACAGATTTGAATTAACAAAGATCAAATACCATATCTAATATAAACAGATTGTTTTTATAGTCTTTAATAAATTCATTGATTCATTCAACATGTGCTCTGAACTAACCTGAACATCCAGAGGTATTCAAGAACAGACAACATCACTGCTCTCATGAAGCTTTATAGTCAAGCCTGACAGACAGACAATAAGGAAACAAAAACAAAAAATCTTCCCTGAGGTTTGCTAAGTGCTATGAATGACATAAAAGCAGGCAGCAGACATTTACTGGGGATGGGAGATGGAGTGAAGTCACTTTGGATAGGAAAGGCCTCTCTGATGATGTGATATTTAAACAGGGAACTACAAATGCAAAGATCTGAAATAGAAGGTAGCAAACAACTAGATACACATGATCACATGGGCATAATAAATTAGACATAAGCTTTCTAAGCCTATGGAAACACGGCCATTTATCACGTGTAGTTTGAAGTTTTGGAATTCTTTTTAAAAAGTAAAACTAGAAATAATTTGTTTTCTATACATAAACATTTAAGTAAGTGTCATGCCTAGGTCATATAGCATGACTCCTTATGTGGTATTTAAGTAAAAACAGTATTAAGGTATTAAATTGAAATAAAGTAACACTGAAAATAAATAACAAGGAATCCTTAAGGTATTTACTGAAAGAAACCAGTAAAAGTCAACCTTTTTCTTACATATGTACCAACCATTTAGAAAAGACAACAGACTGTAAATATATTCCTGGGAACAGGTGTTATGGAATAAAGAAAGCAAACTTAGGCAGGGATCAAAAAAGCAGGTGACTACGAACAGTAAAATAATATTACAGTAAGACATTAAACATCTGTATCATATTTCAGCACATGTGTTAACGCTCACATTTTTCTTGAAGCTATAATATATTTTCTTGGGAATGGATACAGCAAATAGTGAATCTTCTCATTTCAATTCTAAAAAAATAATCTAAAGTATACTTGTAGAGAGGCAAGCTCTTAGTTATCAGCTATATCCCAGATGGCCCTCTAGCAGCATTTAAAGGCCATGCACTTAAGTCACTGTCTAACATACTGAGGTAGATAATATGGCCAATACAATGATGAGAATTACAAAGAGGGAAATAAAACAGAAAATGCTGTTGCTATGGTCTGAATATTTGTGCCTGCCCCAAATGCATATGTTAAAACCTAATCAGCAATGTGATGGCTGGAGGTGGGGCCTTTGGAAAGTAATTAGGTCATAAAGGCAGAACCCCCATGAATGGGATTGGTGCCCTTATAAGGGGCTGAAGAGACTAGAGTTCTCTCCTTTCACCATATGAAGACTGTAGTAGGCTGTTCTTGCATTGCTATAAAGAAATATCTGAGCTTAGATAATTTATAAAGACGAGGTTTAGTTGGCTCACGGTTCTGCCGGCTTTACAGGAAGCATGGCGTTGGCATCTGCTTGGCTTCTGGGGAAGCTTACAATCATGGCAGAAGGTAAAGCGGGAGCAGGCATGTCACATGGCCAGAGCAGGAACAAGAGTTGGAGCGGGGGAGGTGCTACACACTTTTAAATGGCCAAATCTTACAAGAACTCACTATCATGAAGACAGCACCAAGCCTTGAGGGATCTGCCCCCATGATCCAGACACCTCCCACCAGGCCCCACCTCCAGCACTGGGGGTTACAATTCAACATGAGATTTGGGTGGGAACAAATGTCCAAATCATATCAAGGACACATTTAGAAGGTACCATCTGTGAACCAGAAAGTGGGCCCTCCCCAGACTCCAGATTTGCCAGCTCCTTGCTCTTGGACTTCCCGGCCTACAGAAGTGTCAGAAAAAAATTTCTGTTGTTTATAAGCCACCCAGTTTATGGTATTTTTATTATAGCAGCCCAAACGGACTAAGACAGTTGTCCTGCGCTGTGATACTGTCTCTGTTTGCAGTTCTAATTGCTAAATTTCAGAAGATACCAAAGGGAAATACAGAAAGAACCATGGCAGTAAATTAGTGGTCAAGGACCAGACAAATGGAAAAAACAATTCAAATTCTCCAACCCAGAAGAAACACAGAGGCAGAGAAAAGCCTATGAGATCAGGAAGGGTTTGCATGATAATTAGAATGATTTTTCAAATCTGAAAATTAAGAGCCATGAAACAACACTGAAGATTAAACGGGGCTGTATGAAGAAAATTTCTTCCTTTTTTGGACAATTTATTTTAATCACCATGTTAAGGAAATGTATGGAACATCTTATTCATGAGGTGAGACAAAATGAAAGTAATTTTCAAAAAAACCCAAATAAAGTATTGGATAAAATCATGGATTCGAAGCCTTACTATGAATCCTGTTTTACTACTTATTAGCTGTGAAATATGAGACAAATTTTTTAACTTCTCTATCCCTCAGTTCCCCATCTATGAAACGGTGATTGTGAGGATGAAACGAGTAAAGGGCTTAGAACAGCGCTTGCCAAATGGTAAGTGCTTAAAAAACTTCAGCCATACCTCCACGTGTAGAAAAAAGTTAACACAGCAGACCTGACTGCAATTCTGCTTACAAGCCTGGCCCT
This sequence comes from Pongo abelii, assembly GCF_028885655.2. Classification (NCBI taxonomy): domain Eukaryota; kingdom Metazoa; phylum Chordata; class Mammalia; order Primates; family Hominidae; genus Pongo; species Pongo abelii. Next base: position 94,259,736 of record NC_072000.2, read on the forward strand.
TGACTGGCATCTCGGAACTTGGATTTCAGGAAGGCTCCTACCACCATTAACTGGTAAGAGTTGATCACTGTGCTTAAAACTGTTTGTGCAAACAACATGGCTCCCACTGAATACTTGCTTTCCTTCTGCGAGTCTGAAATTCTGGCACATGCCAGACAGAGAATGCCAATGTGATCAGCCCACAATTAAACTCTGGGCACTGAGTCTCTACTGAGCTTCCCTGGTTGGCACATTTCACATGTTTGGTCACAACTTACTGTTGGGGAATTGTGTTCTCTGTGACTCCACTGGAGGGGAACAATGGGAAACTGGCATCTGGTTTCCCCTGGACTTTACCCCATGTACCCTTCCCTGTGCTGGTTTTGCATTGAATCCTTTCACTGTAATAAATCACAGCCATGAATATGACTGTAGGCTTTGTCTTGGAAGTCCTTCTAGTGAATCATCAGATCTAGCGTTGGCCCTTGGGGACCCATCAACACACTTGGACACAGTTAATCAATTATTTTGACATAGGTATAAGAACTATAAAATGCACTTTTATAAATATTGAATTCAAGTTCAAGAAAAGCGATTTTTAGATATAATACCTTGATAAAAACAGAAACACTGCATGATTTCTTCTCATAAATAATGAATGCAATAAAAATGTTAAGCTTCAATGACATGATCACTAAATTACATCAGTATTTCCTAATACTATGGTTTTAGGTTATATGAAAATAAATATTCAGCTTACAACTTCTAAATGATATTCAATATAAGAGCAATAAAAGGTCAGAAGTACTTGGTCATATTCTTTAAACAGCAATAGAAGATAAAGTAAAGCTAAAATGCCAGAATTACTAAGCTTTAGAAATGCATTACTAATTTTATATATTTTCTATATCTCCTACAAATAAGTGGATACTCTTTTCTAACACTTAATAAATCTTACTGTCTACCTAATAAATCAATATTTGGAAAGCAGAATTTAGAAGGAAAAGTTTGGGAGACAAAGTATTTAAGAATTCACATGAGTTTCTGTTTTTAGATACTCAGATCAATTCCCCACTGCAAAAAACTGAAGATGCTGGATAAGACACTAAAACAAAACCACCTTAAAAGGACTGAAAAATTAAAAAGAGCTGCCAGGCCAAATTCTTGAGGCTAGCTTGAACCCAAAGAGGTCAGTGGAAAGAAAGTCCGCATCCCAAAGCCACATTTGCCCTGAAGGCATTCACTCACATCATGCACTGGGGCTGCGGTCTGGTAGCCTCATGGTGGGGGGATGAGGCCAGAAGTGAAGATCCAGGACTTTGCCAATTTGGATCATCTCACAGGATAACTTTCCCACATTAATCTGAAACCCAAAGGACTACATGAAAGTTTCCCTGTTGCTGAGCAAAGAAGTAAGAGAAAAATGAAACAAAAAACGATAATTCACCCTTGAGAAGTTATGAGTGTTGACTGACCCTCACTGGGAGGGTCCCTGGGATCCTGGGTCTAAACATACCTTGAGTGAGTACAGAAACTTCCATCTGTGGATTTGTTTTAATATAGTCCTGTACTGATCGTGCTCCAAGGAGCCTGGCAAAAACACATAAACCATTCTGATTTCATCCTGAGTTCGTGGAATTCCCAATAAATTATTTTTCAAGGTCGGTGAGCTCCAGAAAGTTGAATACAAACAAGTTTACAGGGAAACTAGTCACCATGAGCAAGAACTAGCAGAAGCAGACATAAATAGACCTCAACTAGAGGTTCTATGTTTAAAAATAAATAACTTGAAGTGACTTCAGGAATAGAAAACTAACATAGGGGATTTTAATAAATGTTTTATTATAATCTTTTAATACCTTTGTATTTTTAAGTCATTAAAAATACTTAAGAGTTTGAGATATGATGGTAGAAATTAGAGTTTTTCAAAGTAGCAGAAAACAATGTATTGTCAAAAGCAAGAGGTTTCTGATTACATATGTTTATAATTAAAGTTATAAACTTTCCAAGGCAATATTTTATTTATATTAAAATAGCAAAATCTGTACCAAATATAAAAAGAGGGAATTCTCCCTAATTCACTGTATGAGGCCAGCATAACCTTGAAATGAAACAAGAGAGGAAAATTAGAGCTCCACTTTAGACAAACACAAACGCACACCCACACGCACACACCACCCGAAGTAAAATATTAGCAAACTGAATCCAGCTGTGCATTAAAAATAGGATAGTACGATTGGGTTTGTATCAAAAATATAAAAGATGAACTGATATTAAAACTATACATATATATACACAGACATTCATCACATTAATGAATTTCAAAAATAACATCTCAATAGATACAGAAAAGGCATATAGTGAAATTTAATGCCAATTCTTGATTTTTTTTTTTTTTTTGAGACGGAGTCTCGCTCTGTCGCCCAGGCTGGAGTGCAGTGGCGCGATCTCGGCTCACTGCAAGCTCCGCCTCCCGGGTTCACGCCATTCTCCTGTGCCCGCCACCACGCCCGGCTTATTTTTTGTATTTTTAGCAGAGACAGGGTTTCACTGAGTTAGCCAGGATGGTCTCGATCTCCTGACCTCGTGATCCGCCTGTCTTGGCCTCCCAAAGTGCTGGGATTACAGGCATGAGCCACTGCACCCAGCCTTGATTTTTTTTTAAATTTAGGTTCTGGGATACATGTGCGGAACGTGCAGGTTTGTTATATAGGTATACAAGTACCATGGTGGTTTGCTGCACCTATCAACCTGTCATCTAAGTTTTAAGCCCCACATGCATTAGGTATTTGTCCTAATGCTCTCCCTCCCATTGTCCCCCACCCCCCAACAGGCCCCAGTGTGTAGTGTTCCCCTCCCTGTGTCCATGTGTTCTCATCAATTCATGAGTTTTAAAAAACTCATGATAAACTAGACCAGATGAGAAATTCTTTCATCTGAGAAAGGATCTAACCCCTACAGCTATGATCAAATTAAGTGATAAAATATTGAAATCTTTCCCTTTTGAGTTTCAGAACAAGACACTATCACCCCTGTAAGTCCTAGCCACTGCATATGTCAGCAAAAAGAAATAAATGATATAAGGATTGGGGAAAGGAAGAAATAATTATTATTTTCCACTGATACCATCATCTTTGCGGGTCCTTAAAAATCTACAAAGTTAGCAAGGTTATTGGCTAGAAGATTAACATACAAAAAGCAATTTCATTTCTATTGTTTCTACAAGTAATTTAAAAAACATAATTTTCAAAAGCTACCATTTACAATAGCAACAAAAACTATAAAATATGTAGGAAGAAATCCAACAGAAGAAGAAAAAAAGCTCTGTGCAATATACAGTAGTAATTAAAAGTACGAACTTTATATCCAGGCATCATGGGTTAGAATCTTGCCTCTGCTATTTACTAGCTGTGTCATCTACAGTGAGTTGATTAACCTCTCTGTGCCTCAGTTTCCTATGTGCAATATCTCATAATAATAGGATCTACCTCAAAAGACAGCTGTAAAGACTGGATACAAATAGAATGGGGGTTGACATATAAGAAATAACAGTGTAAGTGAAAACCATTGTGATTATGATGGTGATAGTAGTGTGATGGTACAGAAAAAGAATTTTCTGAAATACCCAATGAAAAATATATTTATGTATAGGAAGACAATATTATTAAGATGTCAACTCTCCAGAAATTCATCTGTAAAGTCAATGTTAATCGAAATGTGAACAGAGTTTTTGGTTCTTAACAAGCTAGTTTCTGGAATTATTATGAGAAAACAAAGAGCTGGAAATAATCAATACACTGCTAAAGATGAAAAGTAAGGAGGGAGACTTGCCCTACTGATATTAAGATTTTATGAGGACAGTGAGAAATTGGTGCAGAGACAGATTAAGTGACCAATGAAACAATAGGAAACACAGGAGCAGAGGCAGCAAAGCAGAACAGCAGAGAAAAGAGGGCACATTCAATAAACAGAGCTGAAAATACTGATTGTCCATATGGAAAAGGGGAAACTGGGTTCTCACACACGCCCTACTCACAAATCAATTCTAGAAGAATTACAGATTTAATTTTCAAGAGCAAAACTTTAAATGTTATTAAGAAAATACAGGTAACAGGTCTCTGACTTTGGGGGTAATGAAGGGTTTCTTAAATAGGACACCAGCCCTCTAACTATGACAAAGATTCATAAATTTAACAAAACTAAATTTTACTTATGTCTCAAAAGACACTTGAAGAAAGTGAAAAGACAAGTCACAAGCTGGGAGAAGATATTTGTTAACTAGACCGAATATTTGTACTGAGAACACATATAAAGAACACATTCAAATCAACAGAAGATGCAATCGAAAAATGGGTAAAAACCATGAACAGGTATGTCACACAGGAGACTAGTAAACGTGAAGAGATAAGAGAGAGAATTCATCATTGATCAGGGTAATACAAATCAAGCTGACAATGAAATATTAAACCCACTCAACCGGGAAAGATTAAGAAGTCTGGCGGCCGGGTGCAGTGGCTCATGCCTGTAATCCCAGCACTTTGGGAGGCCGAGGCGGGCGGACCACGAGGTCAGGAGATGGAGATCATCTGGCTAACATGGCGAAACCCCGTCTCTACTAAAGATACAAAAAATTAGCCGGGCGTGGTGGTGGGCCCCTGTAGTCCCAGCTACTCACTCACAGGAGGCCGAGGCAGGAGAACGGTGTGAACCCGGGAGGGGGAGCTTGCAGTGAGCCAAGATCGCACCACTGCACTCCAGCCTGGGCGACAGAGCGAGACTCTGTCTCAAAAAAAAAAAGAAGTCTGGCAAGAGTTGGAGAGGATGCCCATCAACAGAATATACTGTTGGTGGGAATGTAAATTGATATGAATTATTGAAAATATCATTTGGCATTATGATATTCCAGCACTATCTAAGTAAACATTTGTGTACCTTACAACCTAGCAATTCCATTCCTAAGTACATATCCAGAGAAGCACTGCACATGGGCACTAGGGGTTATGATATAAAAGTGTTCATACAGTATTAATAAGAAGAGAAAAAGGAAACAAAGACAAACTGTGGTAAATTCATACAATGGAATGCTATACTATTTTATTTTTTTAGAGATGGGATCTTCCTCTGTCACCCAAGCTGGAGAGCAGTGGCACGAGCATAGCTCACTGCAGCCTCAAACTCCTGCAGCTTCGAACTCCTGCAGGCCTTGAACTCCTGGGCCCAAGCGATCCTCCCACCTCAGCCTCCACAGTAGCTAGGGCTATATGTATGTGCCACCACACCTGGCTAATTTTTATTTTGTATTTTTTATAGAGACGGGGTCTTGCTTACTGCTTGGCGAGTCTTGAACTCCTGGCCTTGACAGGTCCTCCCGCCTTGGCCTCTCAAGGTGCCAGTATTATAGGCGTGAACCACTGTGCCCAGCCGCTAAACACATTTTAAATGAGTGAATTATACATAAAACAAGGATAAATATTAGAAACACTATTGAGTGAAAAAAAGCAAGTCACAAAGACTACATACATTTGAAATTCTTTTTTACAAAGTTTAAAAACAAGGAAGATTAAACATTAGAGAACCATATAGGTATATATATGTACATGTGCATTTTTTTTTTTTTCGAGATGGAGTCTTGCTCTGTCACCCAGGTTGGAGTGCGGTGGCGTGATCTCGGCTCACTGCAACCTCCGCCTCCAGGGTTCAAGCAACTTTCCTGCCTCAGCCTCGTGAGTAACTGAGACTACAGGCACACGCCACCAAGCCCAACTAATTTTTTCTATTTTTAGTAGAGACAGGGTTTCACTGTGTTAGCCAGATGGTCTCGATCTCCTGACCTTGTGATCTGCCCACCTCGGCCTCCCAAAGTGCTGGGATTACAGGCATGAGCCACCACGCCCAGCCATGTGCATGTATTTTTAAAGCATGGGAATAATAAACACTCACTTCAGGATATTGGTTCCTATGGAAAAAGGCAGGAAGATAGGATGGAGGAGTGGGCGGGTATATGTGAGTTAATGGTAATATTGTAGTTCTCGGGTTGAAGGCATTAATTTTATTGTTAAACACATTAACTTAAATAAAGCAGTCGTGTATGGAAAAATTATGTTTAAAAAATTAACCACACATTTACAAATTTACATCTAGTTACAATCTGATTCATAGTATTACACCATAGTTTTAATTTATGCAAACTTAATACGCCATTTTGGAATAATTTACCATAACATTTAACTTATTTATACAACCTGTTGGAAAGACTGGCATGTAAATACGGTTGAAAATAAGGAAGGAAAACAGTATACATTATTTCCATAAAGCTAATTTAAGCAAGTATGATAAACAGTTCCTTCAGTACTAAGAAACTAAAAAGATGTCATCAACAAAAAGCTAAAAGCACTGAAACCTATGTTTCTGTGAAACCTAAGGAATTCTAGCTAAGGAAATCTAGAAACGCACACCAACTTTATAAAAATAAAGAATAACATTATTATTCTATAATCCATTACAATGGAAAACACACTGTGCCAGGGGCCAAGAACCCTGGTCCTAATCCTATTCCATGCCCACATTCACCCCCACCAAGGTGTGAGACCTTGCATGGGTCATTTATCCTTGCATGTGTAAAATAAGAGACTGTACCATATGCTCTGAGGCTCTTTTTATGGTGAAAATCTATGCATGACCCTATAAGAAACTGTTCTTATGAAGAATTAGCAAAATCATGATGTGATTTTCTTTTTCTCATTTTTGTTTTTGTTTTGTTTTGTTGAGACAGGGTCTCGCTCTGTTGAACAGGCTGGAATGCAGTGCCATGATCTCGGCTCACTGCAACCTCCACCTGCCAGGTTCAAGCGATTCTCCTGCCTCACCCTCCTGAGTGGCTGGAACTACAGGCCCATGCCACCACGTGTGGCTAATTTTTGTATTTTTGGTAGAGACCAGGTCTCACCATGTTGACCAGGCTGGTCTTGAACTCCTGATGTCAAGTGATCCATCCACCTTGGCCTCCCAAAGTGCTGGGATTACAGGTGTGAGCCATCATGCCTGGCCTCTTTTTTTTTTTTTTTTTTAGGAGGCAAAGTATCACTCTGTCATCCAGGCTGGGGTGCAGTGGTACAATCGTAGCTCACTGAAACCTCCAATTTCTGGGCTCAAAGGATCCTCCTGCCTCAGTCTCCTGAGTAGCTGGGACTACAGGGGTGTGCCACAATGCCCAGCTAATTTTTTTTCATTTTCTGTAGTGATGGGGTCCTGCTATGTTGCCCAGGCTGGTCTTGAACTCCTGGCCTCAATCCATCCTCCCACCTCGGCCTCCCAAAGTTCTAGGATTCCAGGAGTGAGCCATTATGCTTGGCCTGCAATTTTCTTTTATAAGTATCATCATATGCAATTTAGTACTCAAATGCCTTCAGATGATCACAATGTCCACAAGCTCTACGGACAGAACGAAATATTAATACAGCATTGCCATCAGAATAGTTAAAATGCAAAAGTTGTGTTACATGTAGAGAGTTGCCAAGTGGTAGACAAATTTGCTTTTTGGTAGGTCACACTTGTTTTATGGTATAGCCTTTTCATGCAACTATACTGAGGCTAAAAAAATCATAATTTAAGCAGTAAGCATTTAATTCTATAACGTAAAAGAACTTGAAAAATAATGTAAATCTTAGAGAAATATTCAAACTGGCTAATACAGAAAAAGAAAGATGAGCAACTGTTCAAAGTGAGTATTGCAATAGGCAGAAAATCACCAGGGAGACCCCATTTATATGCTCAAGTAACACTACACACATGCTCTCCAAAATTCTAGACTTTGGACATGCCAAAGAGTCCCAGGCTTTTTTCTTTTTTTCACGTTCTCTCTAAAACCTCTGGGAAAATATATATTCCTGTTATATATCAAAAGATAATCCCTCCCCCACAAAAAGTGAGGACAGGCCACAAGTGGGTGAAAACTTCTGTGACTCACACATAAGAAAGAATTAGTACCCAGAATATATAAAGAGCCCCTATAAATCGTTTTAAAATAGACTATGCAATATTTTTTTATGTGGGCCAATACATAAATAGGAAATTGACATTGAACAGGAAACCCAAAGGGCTAGGAGACACGATGAACTTTGTAAGTAATGAGAAAAATTAAAAATCACAATAAGATGCCATTTCACACCCATCAAATTGGCAAAAACTAGAGTTTAGTAACAAGTGCTGGTGAGTATATGGATAGAAAGGAATTCTGGTGCACTGAGGGTAATACTGTGAACTGGCCCAACCACTTGGGAAACAAGTCAACTGCTGATATGAATACACTAAAGACCCTGACACTCCACTCTAAAGGGTAAACCTGCTTAATGTGGGCTGTATTTTAGCAAACCAATCCCTCCAATAGAGCTATGTCACTAAGAAAGCTGAAATTTCTATCTATTACTCTCTTGCACTTGGAGTCGAATTTTCAATTGATTCTGGAGAGGAAAAGAAGGTGCTGGTTATTGTGCTCCCTGGTGCCCCAACAGAATACTATACAGCAGGGAGAATAAATGAAAGACACATGGATCAATGTGGATAATTCCTAAGAATATAATAAGAGAAAAAGCAATATGCATATATATGGTATAAAAATAAGCAAAACAATACTCTGTATTATTTAAGATATATAAATCCATGTCATAAAATATAAAGACATACACGAATGATTAAAAAAAAAAAATCAGGACAGTGATGATCTCTAGGGCAATCAGGCAGGGCTACCCAGGGGGCTTTAACCATGGCTAGAATGGAATATTTTGTTTCGTAACCTGGGAGGAACATAAATGGACAAATTTTCTGATTTGAATATTTCATATATGCATCATACACACTTACATACCACACATACATCTGTAAGAAAATAAGAAGCACAGCTGAAAAAGCCATGAGGGCTGCCTAAAATGTCTTGCCCTGTCACATTCAGGCTTTGTCAGCTGTTTTCCAGAACCTTCCCGAACACAGCCAGTGGGAAGAAGGATTGGCCATGCCTGGAGATAGATAGTAAATGTGGTACTGACTTCTACAGTTTTATTCTAAACAGGAGGAGAATCTATTAAACCACAGAATCAGGGAGAGTTAGAAAGAATAAAGCAAAACAAACATCCAGGGAGTGGAATTAATATCAGCAAATCACAGAAAGACTTCTAGAGCTTACCTTTGCCATCATGAAAGGTAAATTACTGCTTTTTTTTCTTTTTTAATAACAAAGTCTTTTCGTTAATTAGGAAGATTCAGTAACTGCTCTTGGTAATGCATTTCAACGTCTTATAAATCACTGGAAAGTTTAATTCGGTGGAAATTTTAAGTCAGTATATTATGACTACATATGGTATGAAGACACACGGAAAGGAAATAGTCTACATTATTTCCTGATCTTCTAGTGTAAATCAGACACTCTGAATCATAACCATCATAACAGAAGATCTGTGTTGCCTCATTTAAAAGAATATATGTTTGTAAACTTTCACATATTTTATTAAACTGTTAATTTTTTTAAAACTTCCCCTATTCTGCCCAGAAGAGAGGTATTCAAATGATAAACACTTCTTGGTCTGATGCATAAGCAGGCCTCAAAATCATTTTTTTATGTCTTGTATCGCCAGTGGAGAGAAACAAATGATGACTATGTTAACTTTACATATGACTGCCATTTAGATTAGATATTTGGCCCTTATGATCATTTTACTGCTTGTAACCTAAGGATAAATAAGATGGTACAAAAGATAGGTGCTCACTAATTGAAATAATAGACATAATCTAGGAAAGTTGCCCTAAAATGAAAGCCTATCACAATTTCTTCTGCATTCATCTGTAAAATGGCCCAAGTGGACTCATCAGTTTTTTGGGCCTGGCACGCACCAAGAAAGTATCTGTTGAACTGAATTTAACTGATAATGGGAAAGAAACATGAAAAGAAGCTGGGGACCCCAAGCCAGGATACAGCAACCCACTAGCATGACTTTGTACACTGGGAATGCCAGAAAACCTACACATCTTGAGAAATCTAAGGTCTTTCTTTGACTCTTCATTTCCCTGTAAGGTACAGGGACATAAATATATAATACAATATAAATACACAACATGGTGTGAAATATGATATGACATAATGGAATGTAACACAATACAGAATATAATATGGGTTGAGTTATCCCTAATCCAGAATCTGAAATCTGAAAGCTCCAAAATCTGAAACTTTTTGATATTATATATGATATTCAAAGACAATGCTCATTGGAATGTATAAGATTTCAAATTCTCAGATTGGGCATGCTCAACCAGTAAGTATAATGCAAATATTACAAAATCTAAAAAAAAAATCCAAAATCCAAAACACTTCTGGTCCCATGCATTTCCGATAAGGGCTACTCACCCTGTCATATAAAAGAAAGAGGTAGCACCCATGACTAACACAGCATCTTGCCCCGCCTACCTCTCAAATTTTGCTCAGACCTTGCTGCCTCTTGTTCGCTGCAACCCAGCCACTCTGGTTTTCTTTGAGTTTCTCAGTCCCTCTAGGCTTATACTCATCTCAGACCCTTTGCAACTGCTTTTCCTCTTTCTGGATGGCTCTTCGTCATTTAGGTCTCAGGTCAAATGTCAGCCCTCAAAAATGTCTTCCCTAACTTCCCAATTTTAAGCAACCCCTTCCCCATTCAAACGTTTTCTAGAATTTATTCTGTTTTACTTTTCTTATAGTGTTTTATCTCTATCTGAAATTAACTTGCTTGTTTACTCAGTTATTATCTGTCTTCTCCCAAGGAAACTGTGAACTCCCTGACAGCAGGGACCTTGTTTGCTGTGTTGGTGGCTCTATTCCCAGCATCCAGAATGGCCCCTGGTATACAGAAGGTGCTCCAATAACCACTTTCCAGTAGATTAATAAAAATATGCCAGCCCAATTTAAAATCCCTAATCTCAAGGCTTCCAAGAATATAACAAATGTGTTCCCTATTTTATCTAATTCATAGTGGGGTTACTTAAAAATGGGGGAGGGTAGAGGAAGATAGAATACTTAGAATTAGATTATTAATACTTAAGATTAGATATTAGAGAGAGTTGATACCACTCAGAACACCACTGAACTAAATGCTGTTATTTAATTTACGTATTTTAATCATACTGATCTGAGCCATTCAAGACTAAAAATAAATCCTTTCACTATTTTTACTCTAGGCACTAATTTAATTATATTCTGTTACTAAAGCTATTACATTATTTTCTATCCAAATTACCTTGTACTTTTCTAGCAATGGTATTAGCTATCTCAATACATCACAGGTATTCTTGCAGTATAAGAGATAGCAAGAGGTGAAACACAATGTGAACATATTACTGAATAAAATGCTTCTAAAATGTGGTTCCTTCTCTCAGCCAGAAAAAGGAGACACAACACATTAGGTCAGTCATTAGGAGGAAACAGCCCCATGAACAATGGTGCATCTGCGTTACACATGAATCTGGCTCTCCTACATGTCTACTAGAATTTGAATAACTGTGTTTTACTGAATACACATTTAAAAACAGAAAGCTACCCCTTACAAAACAAATTCAAGAAGCGTTCAAACACAATTTTGCTGGCACAGTTTCAGAATCTAACTATAGTGAGATATTTTGTCTCAGATTTAAACCTCCTCATTTTTCAAGCTAACCTGTTGTAACTAAAAGGTTTTAAAATAATGAACAACCACAGAACTATAAAAAATATTCCACTTTCATAAAGCCAAAGATCATTCTGTCTGATATGGTTTCATTTTGAAAACTTCATGCATTTGAAAAAAATTATATACTCCAGGAAGAAATGGTCATTTTCAGTGAAAGAAAATGTTACTGGGATACAGCTTTAGCACAAAAGTGAAATATACACTGTTAAGCAAAGGCTGTTTTGCTATTTGATGAATAGAAAACTTGTTTCCTTATAATGGGTAAAAGAGAAGGGAAGGGGCAATTCTGGGTGTTTGCAAATGAAGAACACAAGAATGCAAAGTTTTTAAAACGGATTTGAGAAAATATTAGCACTTTAAATCAATGTTAATTTTGGACTACGTTCAAGAAACTACAAGAGATAAAGCAGAACTATGGTATCAGGGCATGTGAATAACCACAATTTATTATCTACCTTTAAGATCACTTCTTAGGAGTGCAGAACTTTGAAATGCACTAAAACTTTGGTTAAAGAAGCATCTCAAACCACATCTATCATATGTACACAATGGAACAAAAACTCGGGGCTAATGTGGCAAAACGCATGGCATCAGATGGATTCCTTTTTTTATATATTTATACACATATTTTATTAATTCTGTTCCTCTAGAGAACTCTAAAACAAACATATCTTTTTTTTAATTATTATTATACTTTAAGTTCTAGGTATATGTGCACAACGTGCAGGTTTGTTACATAGGTATACATGTGCCATGTTGGTTTGCTGCACCCATCAACTCGTCATTTACATTAGGTGTTTCTCCTAATGCTATCCCTCCCCCAACACCCTACCCCCCCGACTGGCCCTGGTGTGTGATGTTCCCCACCCTCTGTCCATGTGCTCTCATTGTTCAACTTCCATCTATAGATGAGTGAGAACATGCAGTGTTTGGTTTTCTGTCCTTGTGAGTTTGCTTAGAATGATGGTTTCCAGCTTCATCCATGTCCCTGCAAAGGACATGAACTCATCCTTTTTTATGGCTGCACAGGATTCCATGGTGTATACGTGCCACATTTTCTTAATCTAGTCTATCACTGATGGACATATGGGTTGGTTCCAAGTCTTTACTATTGTGAATAGTGCCACAATAAACATACGTGTGCATGTGTTTTTATCGTAGAATGATTTATAATCATTTGGGTATATACCCAGTAATGGGATTGCTGGGTCAAATGGTATTTCTAGTTCTAGATCCTTGAGGAATCACCACACTGTCTTCCACAATGGTTGAACTAATTTACACTCCCAACAACAGTGTAAAATTGTTCCTATTTCTTCATATCCTCTCCAGCATCTGTTGTTTCCTGACTTTTTAATGATCGCCATTCTAACTGGTGTGAGATGGTATCTCATGGTGGTTTTGATTTGCATTTCTCTGACGACCAGTGATGATGAGCATTTTTGCATATGTCCGTTGACTGCATAAATATCTTCTTTTGAGAAGTGTCTGTTCATATCCTTTGCCTACTTTTTGATGGGATTGTTTTTTTCTTGTAAATTTCTTTAAGTTCTTTGTAGATTCTGGATATTAGCCCTTTGTCAGATGGGTAGATTGCAAAAATTTTCTCCCAAATGGGATCCTTTGTTAGGGGTGGTCACCTAGACCACCCCTCAGGTTTTGAGATTTTTTACTTTCTTCTATGCTGTTTGGTCAAAGTAAGTCACAAGTCAGCTCTGATTCGGGGGGTGGAGAAATAAATTCTTCCTCCTGATGGGAAGAGAGCCAAGTCACTTTACACAGGTGCAGGCACAGGGATGGAAGGAGCTGTGACCATCTCTGCAAACAATCTACCACTGTATCCTATGAATACATATAGCCCCTTTCTAGTGAAATGGGTCTGAATAATAAGGCCTGGAGGATTCACAGGAGATCTCTTAAGTCAATGAAGTCAATATGTGAGATATTTACTATAGTTACCATAAAAATTCCTCTCCTTACCCATGCACACGAAGCATGAAGACTTGTACTTTCTAGGTATAGAACAATGTTCCACGTTAGGGAGAGATCTAGACCCAGCACTAACCACCACTAAGAGAGAGACAGATCACATTGATGAAGAGTTGTATAGCAATGCTAGTCAGGTGGCATGTACTTAGTGCAAAATGACAGGTATAGAGCCTACTGTCACAAGCACTGAAAAGAAGGGATACTCATTGGGGAATGAGCTGATCAAAACACATCTTTCAGGAGAGGACCCAGTCTCATGCTGAGGAAGGGACAGAGCTCACAGACCAGGGAACAGGGGAGAGGCCATCTCAAAAGAGTTATCATTTGCAAAAGGGGATGTAGAAAATGGGCACAAAGTATTTAGGTAACTAGTTCATCTGGAGAGAAGTAACAGGAAAAAGAGCCTAAAAGAAGAGGAGGAGTCAGAGAGTAGCCAGCCTTGAAGACCGAGTTATGGAGTTTGGCCTTTAGCCTGTACATTTAGTTGGGAGGCCTAGACACTAAGTGATGAGAAGAGGGCTGACAGCAGAAAGACACTGAATGAGGAAAGGGACTTGGTAATTGAATAGATTCAGAGCAAAGACAGAAAAGGAAAAATCAATGACTGCAAGAATGAAACAGAAAATCATGATATCACTGACGAAACAGAAAGAACAACAAAGGATGAGGATGGTGACTTTCACTTTAAATATGGTGAACTCAAGGTGACAACAAAAATGTGAAACATTTTCAGCTATTTAAAGTGTGGGACTTTGGGAACATTAACCTCTCCAAGCTCAGTTTTCTTATCTGTAAAACAGAAATAGTAATAATACTGTACATCTCATAGGTTATCATGAGGATCTCATAAGGTTATCATGAGGATTACATGAAATACTGACAATGCCTGGCACTCATTTGAGCACTAAAATAAATAAATAAATAAAATAAAGGTAACTTTCCCCATCATCATCATCATCCAGTTTATCATTTGACAAATAGCCCAATAACTCTTTTCTGTCACATCAATTAATGACTACTTGATATATCTGTTAATCAGGTTTGGTTTTGTTTCAATACAACTGAGATAATTTAAAATATCCTATTCTAATGGCAGTCCTTGTAAATTTCCTATAGCATTTGGGTTTGGGCGATTTATAGCTAGAAAATGGCTTCAATTCTATGACAAATTCATTACTGCAACTCATTGAAACTAGTATGTCAGCTGACGCATCTAAATTAGAAGTGAACATTTGATGTCTATGGTTTTTCCTAAGAAATATAAACTAGTAGGTTTTAAAATGTGGTTCTTTACATTGAAGAACTGAAGACAGAAAATTGTGTGTGATTTAATGATAATTTGCAACATGCTAAAAATCCCTTTGAGATGAAAGATTTTGTTTTGCTTTGTTTGGGGAATATGAAAATAAGATTAAAGAGTATAACATTTTATGGTAATGTTGTAGCCAGGAGGGGAACATTAGCAATGGGAAAATTGAGGGAAGGAAAATCCCAAGTCAGTTTGAGAATTTAACATTATTAGTATACTGGACAGTGAAACAAGTATTTATCAAGCACATAGTAGGTGCTTAATGAACTTTTGTGAAATAATGTTAAATGAAATTAATGAAACCAAATTATTTTTCTTTTCTTCTCTATTTCTTACCATTAGATCACTGTACTATTAATTATAATATTCTTCAAAGAGTGAGTAAACAAAAGGTTTAGAAAGAGAGAATCAAGGTATTCTAAAGCTAGAAGTCCTTCAGAAGTAGAAACTGAAGTCCAGGGAGGTTAACAGATATCAGTTTCCCTAGATCAGTTTCCCATGACAGATGCCTACATCAGTTTCCCACGACTATGATATTCAAACTTGGAAGAACTGACCAACAGCCCCTGCACATCCCACCACCCCATGATGGAGAAGAGTTACAGAGAAACTCAAGCCTGTCAATTCTGTGATTTGTTTGAGGGTCTAACAAAAGGTTGAGATGAGCAGATGGATTCTGAGAAATGTAGACTTCAATTATTTAAGCCATAAATGTTTCCTATTATGATGATGTTTAAACAGTTCATGACAGTAAAAAATACAGATGTTTTTGGCCATTAACACAGTCACATTTTACAGTATTGCAGTATGAGGTTTTTGATATTTTTATCAAAAGACTGTATGACCAAATTGCCAGAAATCAGGCATTTTATAAAAAGAATGTACAATTCAGCTAAAGTGTTTTCATATATCCCCAACCTTAGGGCTATGAAAAGGGTTATGGCCATAGATTATATAGCTCTATTTTTTACTATGAAAATTTATATGCTGTCTAGATCTTTATTCTATTGAAACTGAACTGGAAAGGTCCTTAAATAAAATGGTTCCTTCAAAATCTACAGACTGTAATAGATCTGATTGATAAAGAGATTCAAAATCCCTTTTTAAGGGTACACCTGTGGGGAGAGAGAAAAAGGAAAGGCAAAGATCCTCCTTTACACGGTGGCTGTATCTATTTGTGTTTCCAATGTGGAGTCAGACTGTCTGGTCCAAGCCAAATTCCAGCAGTTAATGGGATCTTAGCTAAGTCACTCAGCTGCTTTGTACCTGTTGCCTCATCAGTAAAATGGGAACAATCACAGTAGCCACCTCATGGGGTTGTTGTGAGGATCAAATAAGTTAATGCAAGTAAAGCATTTAGAACAGGGCTTGGCACACAGTGAGCACTAGATATCAGTTAGCTATTTTTATCACTCCCTGACATCTACCTACTCACTGGAATAGCCCCCCAGCTGGGCAGGATGTGATACCACTGTCATCTCTCAATTATTCATAGTGAAGAGGAGGGGTGGACCTTTCAAGATTAATACCCATTTGTCTGTTGTCAAATATTCCTGAAGTCAAAAACCTTTCATGTTCTCCCACTTTCCCTAGGGTTAAGTCTGGACACCATAATAACAACATGAATAAGCAGTGAGAGCTAGTTACGGGCCAGGCACAGTGTTTTTACAGGCATTCGCTCACTTAATCCTCCAAACAACTCTGGTGTAGGTTCTCTTAATACTTGCAGTTTATAAATGAAGAAACTAAGGCACAGAGAAGTTAAGTAACTTGCCCTGGAAATCCAAACTCCAAAATGCTCCAAAATCTGAAACTTTCTGAGCACCAATATTACACCACAAGTGGAAAACTCCACACATAAGTATTTAAGACAAACTTTTTATGCACAAAATTATGAAAAATATTGTATAAAATTACCTTCAGGCTTTGTGTATAAGGTATATATGAAACTTAAATGAATTTTGTGTTTAGTCTTGGGTCCCATTCTTATATCTCATTATGATATGCAAATATTCCAAAATCTGAAAAAATAAAAAATCTGAAACGTTTCTGGTCCCAAGCACTTTGGATAAGGGATACTCAACCTATAGCTAGTTCTCCTCACCTTACCTCAATCCATCTTATCGAAGGTATTGTTCTATGTAGGTATACAATGGAGATCAATTGTGAAGTATCTAGGATACTCAACTACTAGTGGGAAAGAGAGGGATTCTCTCAGCGGCAGGTTTGTTCTAGACTGGCTGAGCAGGAAGAGCTAACGTGTGAATGGCAATGAATTTCAGGGGTCAAAGGAGATCACTGAACTCAGGCTACATCTAAGCTGGCACCAAAATCCCAGGGGAGCCAAGATAGTAGGCAAAACAACAGACTCTCTAGGCAGTGGTAAAACCTGGATCCAGTTGGTGCTCCAGATGACACATTTAGTGTAGAGTAAGAGCCAGCCCAGAGCTAGGGAAAAGACACAGTCCTGGCCTTTAAGACAGGAAGCTAGAGAAAGGGAGCTGATGTTTGAGATGAGCCCTCATGCTAATCAGAAAAATGCATGCTGGGCTGGACAAACACTGTGGAGTTAAAGAGAAGGCTGAGTTGGGAAAATGGTCCCTAGGATCAGCCCAAATAGAGGCTATTCTTGCCACATTTTAATCCATTCGCCACACTACACTAGGAGAGATCATCTAAGTCTGGTCACGTCGGCTGGGCACGATGACTCACGCCTGTAATCCCAGCACTTTGGGAGGCCAAGGTGGGCGGATCACCTATGGTGAGGAGTTTGAGACCAGCCTGGCCAATGTGGCAAAACCTCGTCTCTACTAAAAATACAAAAAATTAGCTGGGCGTGGTGGCATGCGCCTGTAATCACAGCTACTTGGGAGGCTGAGGCAGGAGAATCGCTTGAAGCCAGGGGGCGGAAGTTGCAGTGACTGAGATCGCGCCATTGCACTTCAGCCTGGGCGACAGGGCAAGACTCTGTCTCAAAAAAAAAAAAAAAAAAGTCAGATCACCTCATTTCCCTACATTTCGATGGCTTCCCGGTATCCTCAGGATAAAGTCTGAACTCTTACAAGACCCTCATCACCTGGCACTGCCTATCTCTCCAGTCTCATCACTCTGCATTCATCTTCCGGTTCCACCCACCCACTGAAAAAAAATAGGTGTATTTGATAGTAGGCTAACTATGCGTAACAACTCTGTTATTCATGCTCTCCCGCTGACCTCTGCAGATGCATTCTGTCTAGAATATGTCCCCTCTTCTTGCCTGGCTAAGGCAAAGTCAGGCAAATGGAGACCATCCTCCAGGTCTCACGCTGGCTATCACTTCTCTGATGTCAGCCTTGGTGCCCCCTCCCCAGTCTGCAGTAAGCGTTCTTTTTGTCCATAGTACTTTGTAGTCATCTTTCAGGATTAACCATCTTGGATTCTAACCACCTATATCCTCAACTAGACTCTAAGCTCCTAAAGGGCAGAGCAGTTTCTATCTTGTTCATTTTCATACAATTCCAGTATCTGCAATGCAGAAGATTCTAACAAATACGTGTTTCCAAAACGAAGAAAGATATAAGCCTGAGAATAAAAGAGCACAGGGAAAGATCTCTCTTACAGTGATTAGGGGACAAAGAGAAGGCAGGAGTGCATTTTGGCCATGTTAAGTGTGAGGTGAAGGCCACACATACAATCAGGGGTCTTGAGAGGATTTAAAATGTCTAGTGACTGGGTGCAGTGGCTCATGCCTGTAATCCCAGCACTTTGGGAGAATGAGGCAGGCAGATCACTGAGGCCAGGAGTTCGAGACCAGCCTGGCCAGCATGGTGAAACCCTATCTCTACTAAAAATACAAAAATTTGCTGGGTGTGATGGCACGCGCCTGTAATCCCAGCTACTCGAGAGGTTGAGGCATGAGAATCACTCGAACCAGGAGGCGGAGACTGCAGTAAGCAGAGACTGTGTCACTGCACTCCAGTCTGGGCAACAGAGTGAGAATCTATCTCAAATACATACATACATACGTACATAAAAATGTCTAGAGAAGGTCTAAGTTTCGTCACTGAATGTTTAGTTACAAAAAAATGGGTGTCTTAGGGTACTCATGTCACTTGGAGTGTTGCCAGCTTCACTTGGAAGACAGGAGAGTCGGACGGGTTTTTATCTTGTGGGGAGAAGCAGGAAGAATGGCAGAGGAGGGAGAACAAAAAGATTCAGAAAAGTTAAGCTATTTCTATCTCTTTAGAATTAACATGAACCTAATGATTGGAGGACAGGGTAAAAAAACAAAGAGCTAAATAAAGAAAACTGGAGACAATGTAGTATAATATTCGGATGTACAAAGTACAAACTGTAAAGGCTATTTTGTTTTAATAATTAACAAAGGTGCACCTAGTACACACACTATGGATCAGGCTTAGGGAAAACAGACAAATGAATCCAAGACTACTCATTTTGTGAGAGCTTAAAGCAAACAACTTTTAGCAGTATTTTAAAGCAAGCTAGTAAAATAAATAGAAGTGAAGTCCAAGGGATTTAAACATGAAAATTTGGGGAAAAAAGAACTTCGCAAAGCAAAACAGACAAAATACAAGGCTAACCAAACAAAGGCTAAATCAAATAAATAGGCATTGCCGTGTGCCCTGGAGAACTGCCAAGGAGAGTGAATTTCAACAAAGAATGCTTCTGCCACCAGTTAGGAAAACTTCAATTCCAGAAAGGCTGAAGGAATGCTGCAGGCACTGCCGAGTGACAAGGGGGGTTTGGGGGTGGAGAGGCAGCAGGTCAGACGTTATTTCAGACTATGTAGACAAACACGAGAACCTTCCTCAAGACAAGTAAAGGCAGCCCACTCCCTCCCAACGTGCTCCACACACAGCTCCTTGTAAGAAACAAATCCAGGTCAAAGATGAGAAATTTGCATCTTCAAGGACTGCCTGTAGCAGCCTTCTCTTCTCAATTTGCAGATAAAAGGACCCTTGTAAACACTTCTCAGCCACCATCCTAGTATCCACAGTCTTGAGATGAAACAAGCCCATGTAGCCCAAGCAAAACAAAGCACCAGCAATCACTGTGTGAGCCTGGATGCTGGGAACATAGTCCTGTGGCTTTGGGGCTAGAATTGCTGTAGATCAACCAAGTATTATTCTCTAGGTCAGAGCACAGTTCGCCATTCAGTTGTGGCCTGTAGTAGTCATGGCAATAGAAACCACCACTGCCACGGCAGCAGTCCCCACTGACAGAGCACGTGTCCTGTGCCAGGCACAGGGCTGAGCCATTTGCATGAATTATCCCCGTTAAGCCTCCTAACAACCCGTCATTATCTTGATTTTATAGCTGTTCCCTCTACAGATGGGGAAACTAA
The DNA here is from genome assembly GCF_028885655.2 of Pongo abelii. Taxonomy (NCBI): domain Eukaryota; kingdom Metazoa; phylum Chordata; class Mammalia; order Primates; family Hominidae; genus Pongo; species Pongo abelii. The sequence continues at coordinate 94,280,041 of NC_072000.2, forward strand.
GTCAAGCTGAGATACTTTTCAAAGGTCTCACAGCTAATAAGCAACGTTGCAGGGATTTAGATCCAGACAATTGTTCTAGAACATGCTTTCTTAGCCAACAGAATGGCCAGAAGTCCACAAAAGAAGGCAGTGGCTAATCAACCAGCATTTATTCATTGTTGGTATGCTATAGACTATGAACTATGTGGGTTAAAATGGAGGTAAAATGATTTCATTGAAAAAAGAAAAAGAACTAGAATTCCTTTTACTTCCACTTAAAAAGAAATATCCTGAACTTTATTGGCCTTTAAAGAGAAAAAGGATCTCTATTCTAACGTCTAGCATGTCTATCCAGCAAATATCTAGGTTGTTCAAACCGTTAAGGAGACTAACAAAACAAAACAGGAGTTGATGATACATAGCTCAGGGGCTTTTTTTTTTTTTGGGCTGGCATTACCCAGGCTGATTTAGATCTCAACACTGGGGGACCTCAGGATCTGAAGTTCCTTAAGGTTTCCTGGGCTTCCCAGGCTTAGCATTGTTTTTCCTTCAAATTTCTATACTGCTCTCTTTACTGAAATATCTGTACATTAATATACGCTTTTTTTACATGACCTATTTTTCCAGCGGGACTGAGGGTGAAAATTACAAATGCATATTTAAAGCCATAGGAATATTTAAATTCTCCCTGTTTTTGTCATACGTTTTTAGTACTTTCTATGCGCAACGAAAGATAAAAACTTGTGTGCATGATTAATTGTAATGATGAAAGAATGCTAGGCAGTTGCTTAAGAAACGGGAACAACAAAGGAATAAACTACTGCAGGCATCACCAGGACTGGAATGACACTGCTCTGTGTACTCGATTTCCATGGCAACTAGCAATGGGAAGATGAATGTTTCATAGTCACTCTGCTCTGCAGTACACGTCTATAAATCAAACTTGCATAAAGAGCACAAGATTTCTGCTGTGGGCTGTACTCAGAGCTGGTTTATTTTCCTGTTACTGTATAATTATGGAAAAGAAGCACAAAACAATGAGGTCATTTTTAGTGGGGAACAAACTCAGAAATTACTAATACACCTGCGGCATATGATGCCATTCATCTAGCCAGAAACGAGAAGCAGGCAAGGCAGGCGTGAATGAAAACGCTGCCTGCTTCTGTGGGGAACTCGTTGGCTCTGGCTGAGAACTGCACATGACAGGCCTGGTGTGCCCTGCCTCCCCTCAGCTCAGCTCTGAGATGGAAGTAGGCGCACCTTAATTAACTGCCAAAGGTACGGCCAAAGTTTTCATTTTGATAACGGGGCGGACATGATACTCCATATTTAGCATGAAAGTTTATTGAGACGGAACAAGTATATATTTATCTACTGAAAATGGCTCATTGTATAGGAGTTAGGATGGAAAAATAATGTCTTGGCATGGAGACCTGAGTTTTGATCCAGGTCTGTGTAACCTTGGGTGAGCCACGTATGTTTGTTTGACTTCCATTTTCTTAGCTAGAAAATAAGAGAGATGGCATATGTGATTCCTAAAGTCCTGGCCACCATCCAGTTCTATGATTCCGTAATCTTTAAATCTTAAGGGTCTGAATCTTTCAATCGAATCTAATCAAAGATGTTAGTTGTGCTATTCCTAAAAAAAATATACCTTATACAGTTGTATTTTAAAATTCTATACTGGGCTAAAGCTCCTAATTAACAGTGTTTTATGACTTTACCAACCATGCTGATGCCTTCCTCTGATTTGTTCATTCTTCCAAACATGATGCTATCAAAAGCTTAATACAACTATCAGAGTTTTTCAAAGTTAAAAAATTTTTTACAATCTTATAACTTTTTTAAATAATATTTTAAAAAATATTTAAATTTATCTTTCTTGCTCTTCCATAGATGAGGGCTGCTTATCAATTCCTGCCAAGCAGAAAGCATCCTGCTTCTTGAGTCTGCAGCTCTCAGAAGCATCTTCAGGCTCTCTTGGAATTCATCTTTGTATGCTGGAGACCCAGCAATAATAATGTTGAGTAAAAGTTTGTGGAATAAATGGATGAATGAACTGTTGGGGACACTGTTGCTACACGTGTCAGCAACCCTGTGCTCCCTTCTCCAATCTTAAACATTTAGGCAGATTCAGATCAACATGGAAACATCCCAGGGTAGATGGGCAAATATCTGAACACCACATATAGCTAACAATATGAGTATCTCTTTTGTGAGTTCTTTACAAAATCCTTGTGGAACTTTACAACCTGGAAACATCGTCTCATTAACGCAGCATGAGGCATCATCAGACACAAGGAAGGACTCCGGTCCTAAGGCCCTGGCTAAGAGCATGGGATGTGGTGGAGGCTCAAAAAGAACTGAGTCTGTGCTTAAACTAGAAAAGAACAGGGTGAGGAGCACTTAATCAGCACATCCGTTATCTCAGGTGATGTTTACGCCAACTCTGAGGGGAAGACATTATTATCTCCATTTTACTGGAAAAACTGAGCAGTAGAGAATCTGCATAAGTAATTAAGAGACAGTTATAAAAAGCTGGGTACAGTGGCTCATGCCTGTAATCCCAGCACTTTGGGAGGATGAAGCAGGTGGATCACTTGAGGCCAGGAGTTGGAGACTAGCCTGGCCAACATGGTGAAATCCCGTCTCTACTAAAAATACAAAAATTACCGGGCATGGTGGTGCACACCTGTAGTCCCAGCTACTTGGGAAGCTTAGGTATGAGAATCACTTGAACCTGGGAGGTAGAGGTTGCAGTAAGCTGAGATTGCGCCACTGCACTCCAGCCCGGGCAACAGAGTGAGACCTTGGTCTCAAAACAAACAAACAAACAAACAAAAAAAGAGAGAGAGACAGTTATGAAATATGTAGGGAAATTCAAAACCTGATCTCTCTGACTCCAAAGCCTGGGTTCTTTTGACTGTATCTCAGGACACATTCAAGCAACAGGCTATTGCTCCATTTGGACTTTTTCAGGGCTAAACAGTAAAGGGTTAAACAAACCTAGCCCCCCCCCCCAAAAAAAAAGCAATGTTCCTGCTGTCACAGGAATATATTAATGGTAAAAAAAAAATCATAGTAATAATAACACAAGCCAATATTTTTAAAGACCTAAATTTGACAATAAATATAGCCAGGAACATCACCCTCCTTTTCTGTACACATTATTATTGTTTGCTCCTCCACTCTCCAGGCAAGCACACTAAAGGCTATTTCCAGGATGGAGTCAGATGTTACACAACTTTGCAATTTCCAATATGTGAATATTAACATAGGCCAATGACATTATTACAGAAGCTTACTAGAAATATATTCTGGTGGTCACCAGAGGGATTAGCTTTGCTTCCTAACCTTAGAAAATGCGATAATTTGGGCATATGTTTTCAGTACAAATTTTTCAAAAACTACGAAGATAACGCTTATTAAGAAAGGCTCCTGGTTAACCTTCTGTTCTTTCGATCAGTTTCTTAGCAGAGTTTTTGGCACCACCAACTGGTAAAAGAGGTGTACTGCAAAGGTGCTTGGCTCTCAATCTGTTTGATTCATTAAGAGAGGATCATGCATTTATTTCACATATAGTTTACGGTGAAGCAATTTATTTTAGTCACTAAATAAAATTAGAAATGCATTTCTTTGTTAGTCAAATAAATAATAATCCACTTTGGCTTTTTCACCTGAGAAGAAAGTATGTTTTGGTTAGTAAAGGTCATCAGAGAAAACTCAATCTACCCACCAAAGTTAATTTGATTTATTCTGCCATAAACTCATACTCAAAAAGCAAACACTGAGAACTACAATGAAAATTAGAAACTAAAAGAGAGAGCAAACTAAATGGTATCAAATACTATGCTAGCCTACAGTGTTTATATAAGACATTAATTTAACCAGAAATAAAAATGATTGAGGAGGTAATTTCACATTTGTTAAAAAACTGAACTTTTCCCACCAAGATTCCTGTCTCAAAGATGGATGCTGCCATTTGACATGTGAATATATATGCTATCTAGCCGTCCTTCCTGTTTAATTGAGCCACACCTAGCAATGGATACCAGTATCAAGAGAGCAGAGCCAAGCCCTTAAGGCACAACTCCGATCTCTGCACAATGAATCATGAAAATAAATATCCCTGAAGAACAGTCTAATTTTTCCCCCCAAAACAATTTGTGTTTTCTAGGGAGAATGGCTCAGAAAAAAAAAAAGAAGAAAAAAAGAAAAAAAAAACAATCAATTTGTGGATACAAGTTGTCTATGAGAAGTACATCTAGCCACTTGTGATGATAAATTTGTAACCCACAGAATAAATGGCACCAACTCTATGACAAAACTGGTCATTGAAGAAACTTCTTTACTAGACAATGTAAAAGAGACAGAAAAAAGGAAAGAACCATCCAAAGAATCAAATTTGACTCTGATGGCAGGGTTTGGTTAAAAGCCATCTGACAGAGTTTAAAACTACTGTGACAATTTTGTGATAATAGCAGTTTAAATCGCTATACAAATGTGTACTCAATTCATATTTGTTTAAGCCTCCAAGTCTAAATCTGCAATTGAAAGCCTAGTAAAGAAGACCATTTGAAATAGGCCCAGAAAAAAGTAAAGGCCAGCAGCTGCTCTATCCAATTTAACACATAATTTGAACATGTAAACTTTGATCAGATTAATTCTATTTCTTTGCTCATTTCATTCATTCATTTGTTCATGTATTCGTCAAATACTCTCTCCTGCAAACAGAGTTAAATTTTTACAAGGAGAGAACAAGAGTGAGACCCTCCTGCCCCTTCCTCTCCTTGGACAAGAGTCTCGATATACCACGGCAAGGATTTCTAATTGAAGTCATGACTGGATTATGAGGAATCCTAACAATAAGACTTGGGTTAAGAAAAGCATTTTTAAATTTTTATTTGTTTCTTATATCCTTTAACATGACTCATGTCATGAGTCTCACTAAGTCTGTGTAGACATTTTTTGAGGTATGACTGACAAAAAATTGTCTATATTTAAGGTATACAAGATGACGTTTTGATAAAAGCAGACTTTGTTTAATGACTCACAGTCAAGCTAATTAGCATATCCATCACCTGACATGCTTCGCACGTGTGTGTGTATGTGTGTGTTGAAAACACTTAAGATCTGCTCCCTTGGCAAATCTGAAGTACACAACACATTAACTATAGTTACCATGCTGTACATTAGATCACTAGAATATATTCATCTTATAACTAAAAGTTTGTATCCTCTGACCGATATCTCCCCATCTTCCCCACTCCCCAGCCCCTGGCAACTACCATTCCACTCTTTTTCTCCAAGTTTGACTAGTTTGGATTTCACATATAAGTAATATCATGCAATATTTGTCTTTCTGTGTCTGGCTTCTTTCACTTAGCATAATGTCCCCAGATTCCTCCAGGCTGTCACAAATGGCAAGATTTCCTTCTTTTTTAAGGCTGAATAATATTCTGCTGTACACACATACCACAATTTCTTTATCCATTCATCCAATGGTGGGCACTTACGTTGTTTCCATATCTCAGCTATTGTGAATAATGCTGCAATTAACATGGGAGTGCAGACATTTTATTCTACCTGTAAATTCAGTCTACTCCATCATTATCATTACTAGGCAGTGGCATTCCTAAACAAGAAAATAACATTTTGAGGTTACGAAAACACTTGACCATTAACAAGTACCAGCAACATGATTATAATCAAATAAAAAATTCTGATTGCTCTAGGGGCTCCGTTCTGTGACTTCTTTGACCAAAAAAATAATAATAATTGCGAATTAGTTCAGTTTGGTTTGAATTGAGCAATAAGGGACTCTCAGCTTTAACGGTAAAATGGATAGAAATGCCGTTGATGTGGAGAGTCACTGTAAGGACTAAGTAAGGCAACACGTAGTCAGTAATCAATGAACGAGAAGCACTGTGACTGCAGTGGACGATACAGTGCAATGAAAGCTGGGGAAGAGCGAGAATCAAGGACTGGCTCTCCAGGCAGGGTGTGAATGCTGTGAGAAGCTGGCAACAATGAACCCTGAGAAAAAGGACGGGGGCAACTGGAGGCACTTAGTTGGGGAGAGCAGCTTTCTAGGATGGGTATGAGTATATCTTCAGGCAGGGATAGGCATTATAAACAGAAGTGGGAATGGCTGATGGAGAAATGTCTTAGATCAAAAAAAGGGGAAGAGAGAAGACCAGAACAAAAGAGAGGAATTAGGAAAAACAGAAGAGACCCCTTTTCCTTAGAAATAAAATTAAAGGAAGGTTGGGAGTGGTGGCTCACGCCTGTAATCCCAGCACTTTGGGAGGCTGAGGCAGGTGGATCACCTGAGGTCAGGAGTTCCAGACCAGACTGACCAACATGGTGAAACCCCATCTCTAGTAAAAATATAAAAATTAGCCAGGCATGATAGCACACGTCTGTAATCCCAGCTACTTAGGAGGCTGAGGCAGGAGAATCGCTTGAACCCAGGAGGTGGAGGTTGCAGTGAGCCGAGATCACACCACTGCACTCCAGCCTGGACGACAGAGTGAGACTCCATCTCAAAAAAAAAAAAAAAAAAAGAAGAAAGAAAATTAAAGGAATACAGAAAAGAGATGAAGAGAAGTCAGTTAACCCAGGAAGAGGCCATGATCTTCTCCATGAAGAAAAAGGCAAGATCACCTGCAAAGCACAGTAGCGGGAAAGGTTTGGTACAACCATCACAGAGAATACATCCTTACAGAGAGAGCAAGAGATTTGATCTCATATGACAACTCTAATGAGCTGGCTTGGGTATTGTACTGAGAAGAACTCTGAGTTCTGCAGAAGAGGGCAGCCACAGGTACAGGAGGGGTCAGTGGCAGGCATGTCAACTACTTGCTATCCCTATAACCGGGAACTGAAGCCAGCTGAGTTACATTTCTCCTGGATAGCAATAGGGGTATTGTATGACCTGAGTGACAGGCATACCAGATCTCTGCATGAAATGGAAGGCATTCTGAAATGACACAGGACCAGGGTGGGGGAACTGAGTACAGAAGACAGATTCTGGTAGCCCAAACACTTTGGTCATGTAGAGATCAGTTTCTGCCTGAACTGTGACATGGTCCCATTCTGGGATCAAGGCCGGCACCAGGGGATCTAAGCAAGGGGATCCAGGAAGGTGGATAGCAGAGTTTAGAGATTTCTCAGACATTATACTTGATGAGAGAGAGAGAGAGAGAAATACTAATTCACTGTGGAATGTATGATGGGGAGGCAGACACATTAAGGAAAGAAAGCAAATGGTAAGTAAGCTTCAGATCTCAGATCGGCCACGAGCAGGTCCAAGCACCTGAGCCCACTTAACAGTGCAGGCCCTGCAGTATGGGTCAGAACAAAGGGCGGGGGCCTTGGACAGAGGCCTAAGTGAAGATAAGGAGGAAAAAGTGGTGTCAACATTGATTCTTGGGCTTAATGGTAGCTAAGGAGACTAGAGGTGTGGCATGTGGAGGACATGGCACTGGGAGAAAGGAGGAGGGTTGGGAATAATGAGAAGAGTCCAGGATCCATGTCTAGCCACCGGTAACCAGTCCTGGGATTTTAAGATTCTAAAAACTCCATGAGTGGGAGGCAGGTAGAAATGAGTGATAAACACGCAGAGTAGGGGGGAAAGTAAAGGGTATTAGTATTAGTACTTGTTCTGCCTTTCCTGGGGCTGGCTTAGGAAATGGGTGAGCCAGAGTCTACCAAAGGAGCCATCATCAGTAGCTTCAAGGGCTGGGGTAGGCAGAGGCAAGAGCGAGTGCAGGAACTACGAGACTTCACAGTAAGTCTGTAGTGGATTTAATCACTGCTTTGCCCTGATTTTCTCCAGCAGCAGGTTGCAACCAAGGAGAGAAGAAGAGCAGATTATGTGGCCCAGCTGGAATTTATAAAACACAATGCTAAACTCACAGTAACTGATTAAAGACTCTTCCAAGTGAATCAAAGTATAATCCTCCCTTATGAAGAGAAAGTCATGAATTTCGTTTAGCACTCCCACTCCAGTTAAAATTATGATAAAACTCCATTCAGCAATTTTCAATATATTTGGCTTTTATAATTTATTTGGCAAATACTTTGGTCTTGTGATATAATTCCATAGGCAAGATGCGTAACACATGGGTTCCTATCAGAGCAATCTGAACTGGAATGCCTTCTACAGTTTGATGGATGAAATGTTGCATCAGCTTCCTTTTGTATATTTTTTCAAATGAAATCTCAAGTATAACAATCCAAACCAAACCATTTCATAGGAACAGGGAAAAGCCATATAATCATGCAACCAGTGCATCAAGGATGCTCTTAGGGCAGAGTGAATAGGCCTTGCTTCCTAGTGTTTATGCTAGGCAATGGAGGGACACAAAAGCATGCTTCCTACCTTCAGGGTCTCTAACGCTGTTAAAAGAAGTGAGAAAGGAATATGACAGTGATTAAGAGCATAAGCTGGAAAGGCAGCCGCCTTGGGTTTGAATCTTGGTTCCATCAGTCACCAGCTGGTGGCCTTGAGCAAGTCCTTAGACCTCTCTGAGCTTTTTCCTCATCTGTAATGTGGGGGCATACAGAACCCAACCCAACAGGTTCCTGTGAGGATTCGTCCAGCACAGTGCCTGGCACATGGAAAACACTCAGTAAATATTAGTTGCCAGTGGCACTGCGGTTGCTACCATTAAATATGTCAATATGGCAAGTGTTATAGGAGTTCTACAGAAGAGGAAAGATATTTTGTGGGCTGGAGTGATAAAGGCTACATATGGCCGGGCGTGGTGGCTCGCACCTGTGATCCCAGCACTCTGGGAGTCCGAGGAGGGCAGATCACTTGAGGTCAGGGGTTTGAGACTGGCCTGGCCAACATGGTGAAACCCCATCTCTACTATAAACACAAAAATTAGCTGGCCATAGTGGCGGGCGCCTGTAATCCCAGCTACTTGGGAGGCTGAGGCAGGAGAATCACGTGAACCTGGGAGGCAGAGGTTGCAGTGAGCCGAGATCGTGCCACTGAACTCCAGTCTAGGAGACAAAGTGAGACTCTGTCTAAAAAAAAAAAAAAAAAAGAAAAAAGAAAGAAAGAAAAGAAAGGCTACATAGAAGAATGTTCAGATAAGGAATGGATACCATTCAGATATGTGGATGGGGAAGTGGGAGGAAGAGGAAAGAGAGCAGTGAACCTGCCATGAACAAAAATGGTAGGAGAGAAATGAGACAGTATATGGCAAGAAGACCAGAAAGGCAGAGTAGGATGAAATACTGGGGGACATGCAAAAAAGGCACAGCCGTTTCTGTCTATACGGCCTTGTATGTTTCTGTCTGTAGGGACCTTGTATGTCAGGCTAAGGAATCTAGACATTATTTGGTAGGGAATAAAAAGCTATTGAAGTTAGGAAGTAACATAAATAGAAATGATAATTTACTTGAATTATCCAAAATTTAACTAGGGTAGGCCAGTGATTTTCAAACTTTAAGGTGCATATGAATCACCTAGGAATATTAAACATGTCTGACTCAGTACCTTTGGAGTGGGGCCTGAGATTAGGCATTGCTAATAAGCTCCCTGATGCTGATGCCACTGGTCTTTGGAGAACTCTTTGAATGTCAAGGATGCATCTATTCGAGGTAGCCTGATGGAGGAGAATGATGGGGTAGGAGGTAGGCAGACAAGATGGCCAGACATAAGGCAGCAAACTCATAGGTTGCTGTCATCAATAAAAATGTAGTACTGGAAATCTTTGGTCTTGATTTTAGTCTATATATAAGGTGGATAATCAAAACTTTGATGTAATTCTTAATTCCTGGCCTACTTTGTCATGGTATTTTAAAACAATGTTAAGTATCTCATAAAATATGTATTTTATTAAATACAGATTTCTCTTATTTTATAAATATGACATTCAATATTACCAAAATTCCACCTAGAAGTTAGCTATCTACTACAAAAGAAAAACATGAGAAATTGATTCCTTTTTCTATAAAGGAAATGGCATGAATACATTCATGATGTGTGGCTATTAATAACTTCAAGGATGACTGAAAGGGTTAGCAACATTTGGTCATAGAAAGAAACCATGGCAGCAGTTTCCTATGTGACAGCTGAATTAAAAGAAAAATAGCCCTCATGCTATTACAGCAAGAACAGCATATTCAGCCATATATGTAGATGAGGAATTGGATACATCGGCCACAACACTTGCTATAGTGACATCCCAAAAACTAAACCCAGGGTTGGGTAGCTGTCAAACCCAGTAATTTCCTCTTGAGAACAGTCTTTGTCACACTGACAGACCACATCTATATTCATGCTGTGGTGGATTCTGAATAATATCTGTGGTACGCAGAGAAAATAAAGGAGACGGCCATGCCATTCTCCATGATAGATGATGCCACCAGTGAATTTCAGAGCTGGAGAAGCCTGCCAGATCGTATAACACAGCACCCTTTTTCCTCAGATGACAGGGCAGTCCAGAGAGGTTCACTGATTTGTGGAAAAATGGGTCAGAGGCAGAGCTGGGCCTAGAACTCATCCTGGGGCTTGACTGGACTCCTGACCTTAACATGGTGCCAGTCTGGTATTTAAAGAGTAAAACAAATAATGGTAATAAAAAGCCTGGTTTTTTCCCAATGAAATAAGCCATTCATTTATATAAGATGAAGTCATCTATTCAAGACCTACAAAACTGTGCTAGGAGTGTTGGGAGTGTGATGATGAATACCCTACTATGCCTTCTCACGTTTAGCTTCCATTCTGACACTGGAAATAACACATGGGTACAAATAACTATGAAAAAGCACGAAGAAGAAAGATATTTATGAAAGGTTAGGAGTTTAAAGCAGAAGGTGAAGACAATTTCCTTTTTGGGGGTTGCAAGGTGGCAGGGTAGGGCCGGCTTTCAAGATAAGAACTATCTTAACAGCTGGGCCTTGAAGGATGAATAGAGTTTGTATCCGGATGGGTTTAACACAAGAGAGGACTTCAAAATCTGAGCTTCCTAAATGTGAAGAGACTAAATATTCCTTCCAAGCTAATAATATATCCTTCATAAGTTAGCTTAAATTAAGAAACCAAAATAACATAATCTATTTGAAAATCTATGTAACAAAGTCATCTTCTCTACTTGCTTCCTGGTCCAGTTTCTGAGTTTCAATTCCTCTGTTTCTAAAGTTCATACTGGTAAAAAAGACAATCAAAATCAATTAAGAACCCTCTGAAAAATCGGTATTTTCTTAAAATGACTAGAATATAATTATTTCTATAGCTGAATTTTTAAAGTACAGTTTTCTTCAATATATCACATGTGAAAGTCCCTAGAAGTCCCTCAGAGAGGAAATTCTGAGGTCAGCTTGAAAAGCTTACACACATTCATACTCCCCATCTTGTAAGCATGTGCAACAGGACAATCAGAAATGGGAATCTCTGATAATTTTGAAACAAAACCATTGAAATAAAAACTAAAGCATTTCCATTGCAGAGAAGACACAAAATTTCATGAAATAAAAATTGGGACCTCAAGAAGTCTACTTCTTCGGTCATGCCATTCACACAGAAGGTATAGCTGATGACTGTTATCTATGTATGGCTACAAAGAATGAAATATGATTTCTAGGTGTTTTTATGGATGTTTCTATACCCGGAAGCAGGCAGATACTCAAAGACCAATAGTCATAGTCACTAAATTAGGTACTCATTTTAATAACTGTGATCTTACTGAAGTTGCATGATTATACACAGAAACATTCTGAAGCACAAAATAATGACTGGAAATTTTCTCTTGTTAGAGATGGACCAGGAAAATGATACTCAACAAGTTGGCTGCTGGCAGAAAGGAATTATGGGAAGCTAAAAACTATAATGAGCGATTTCAAAAGAGAGGCAAATGACTAACCTGCACATTGTGCACATGTACCCTAAAACTTAAAGTATAATAATAATAAAAAATAAAAATAAAAATAAAAATACAGTAAAAACATTAAAAAAAAAAAAAAAAAAAGAAAAAGTAAATGCTCTCTGAAATCACTTTCCTTTAGGCCCTCAGCTCTGCAAGACTCTTCAAATCAGCATAACAGAAGCGCCTATTAGTTTGTTTTACCCAAGCTGGTGACAGTCCTTACCTCTATAACAGCTGTGATATAACATCTATATAATTTTTCTGCCAAGAGAATATCCATCACTCCCTTTTACAATTGCATTCCTAAGCCCCAGCCCCCACTAATACTCTGATTTTGAAAATATCTTATTCAACAAGCAATGACATTCTCATTTTCACCCAATTTCTAATATTCAAAAAAGGAGAGTTAGATGTCCTATGTCCTTTGACCTTCTCTTGTGTAATATGAAGAAAGGGATTCTTACACCAAAAATATCAGGATATAACTGTAAATGTCTGCGGTCATGACAGGAGCATTTGGTGCCTCAATATTGCCACTTTACATCAGCATGTGGCAATCTGCCTGTGCACTCAGGGTCTTGGACGCTGGGTCAGGTCATGGACCTTATGCACATTCACATTTCATCTCATGACTGGGAAGCAAAAGCAGCTTCCCAGAGCTTTTTGCCAACTGACAGGTGGTGGGAATGTACAAATAGCAGTGCTTACAATGAGATGGAGAAGGCTCCTAGGCATGGAGAAGTAAACATATCCATGCAGAGAAAAATGCCAGCCAGAAATACCACAGGGTGTTGATGGCAGGCAAAGTCAAGAAAGAACATTAAGTCAGCTTCCTGATGACAGCCGAGGCTAAATCATGCACCGAAAACGCCTCCAAAATAAAGCAAAAAGAGACCACCAGAGATTAATTCATGAAAATCACATGTAGACAGAGGAAAATGGAAAGCAAAGCCACATGTGGCTATGAAGCTCCTGACTGCATTTTAAAGGACTCTTTCCTAGTTTATGAGAAATAAATTAAACCATGAAGAAAACAGAATTTTACTGTCACAGGGTATTTGGAATAAGTGGCAATGGATCAACAATTATTTATTAACTGCAGTGCAAAAGGCAACATGCCAAGGACAGTGGTGATTACAGATATAAGTACATAAACTCAAAGAACTTGTACTAATTTATGGGGATAATCATAAACACTGTGTTTTCATTTATCAAGTAAGTGAATGAAAAAATACCTAACAATAAATACTATCAACATTTAAGGAAAGAAGACTGTACAATGTAGAGAAAGAAAGGCTTTATTGAGGAGCACCTTTAAAGATGGTTTAAATCTGGACAGGTAAGAGTAGGGAAAGGCACTGCAAACAGAATGAAGTATAAATGCACATCACATAATCAAAGGAACAAGTACCATGCCAAAGGGAACAGAGGAATTTGGGACTGATGAAAGATGAGTTTGAAAAGGGGACCAGATGTTGGAAAAGAGACCAGATGTTGGAAAGCCAGGTTAAAGAGTTTTAATTTTACCCCTTAGAGTCACTGAAGATTTCTGAACATTAAAAACAAAAGAAAGCGCTACAAAAATTTCAGTAAGTTTTATTAGTGTTAAAGAAGAAAGATGTTTTTTACTTAACTTTTAATTGCTCAAAACAGCTTATTATCTAACATTAATTCTACAGTACAAACAGTACTATAGTACAAACAGCTCTTATGTCTCTTGAACTGCCATTTTTAGTGGGTAGAAATTCTGACTAATAATGAAACATCATCTTTGATATAGTACACAAATACACAAATTGTGACTACCAGCTCTAAGAGGAATACAAAGTTATGTTTCTTTTTTTTTTTTTTTTTGGAGACAGAGTCTTGCTCTGTCACCCAGGCTGGAGTGCAATGGCGCAGTCTGGGCTCACTGCAACCTCTGCCTCCTGGGTTCAAGCAATTCTCCTGCCTCAGCCTCTCGGGTAGCTGGGTCTACAGGCACGTGCCACCACACCCAGCTAATTTTTGTATTTTCAGTAGAGACAAGTTCTTTTTTTGAGACAGAGTCTTGCTCCGTCGCCCAGGTTGGAGTGCAGTGCAGTGGCGTGATCTCGGCTCACTGCAACCTCCGCCTCCAAAGTTCAAGCAATTCTTGTGCCTCAGCCTCCCGAGTAGCTGGGATTACAGGTGTGCACCACCATGCTGGGCTAATTTTTTTTATTTTTAGTAGAGACGGGGTTTCACCATGTTGGCCAGGCTGGTCTCAAGTGATCCACCCGTCTCGGCCTCCCAAAGTGTTGGATTACAGGCATGAGCCACCGCACCCCCCCAAAAGTTTTAAGTTTCAAACACTGAAAAACGTCTCAAATTTTGAAATCCAAGTATTAAAGATTTTATAATATCTTTAGACATAACAAATGAGTAGCAATTTTGAATTTTGTATATGAGATATCCCTTGGTTTATGAAAGTAATTTGTTCCTCACAACTTTTCTCTTGGTAGAAAACTTGCTTTCATTAATTTATGTGGAAAAAGTTATAATTAGCTTCCCCCAAGCAATCACTCATTTAAAAATAAAATCTGAAAAATCACTGTTTCCCCTTATAAAACAAACACCTCTATAAAACAAGAGCTGAAAGTAGACAGGGGAGCTACTACAAAATAACAAGATACAGCAAAATAAAAAAGATACGAGACATCAGCAGATAGAGCTCAAGAAAGAAATGTAAGAGAAAAGTAAAACCAAAACAGAAAAAGAAAAATGCCAAATTGGATGCAGCACAAAGGAGAATAGATATTGTTGAAAATACACTAAGAGACATGGTAATATACTAAGAGCAAAGCAAGCAATTAAAATAAAAATTAGCAAAAAACTTAAAAGGACTTCCAAAATAGGCAAGAATGTGACTCAAAAATGTTAGCATTCAATCCATTACATATTTTTATTCAAATACAATGACCCAGGTAAGCATTTTTGAACATGAAAGACAGTGGGGAATATAATTCTTATGACCCCTACTTGAGGATAAACTTCAGCTAAGCAGAAACCATAGCAAAAGGCCTGGAGGTGAGCTTTGAATTCATTCAACTGTAGAGCTATGACTAAAACAAAACAGGAGATTATGATTGCACAACAGAATGTGAATGTTATGAACCCTAATGATACGTTTCCTAAAAAAAACACATTGCTTTCATTAATGATAAAATCACTAAAGTAAACATCACCAGAATACCTAGGCAACAATTCACAAACCTTACAAAATTATTTTACATTTAGTTCTCAAACACTTTCAGAATTAATGAATGATACACCAGTGTTCTACTAAATTATAAAGTGAAATGATTCCTTGATGCCTACGTCCAAGTCTCTTTCTTTGGATCGTTTTTGTTGTTTGCTTGGTGAATTGCTGTTGTTTGGTTTGTCAAATTAAAGTGTAATATGGGCAAGTACTTCCGAAAGAGCCTACTCTTGATCTCTAGAAATTTCTTTGGGAAGAATCTGGCAGTCACTGAATTGAAGACTATAAAAACTTATTCAGTCATTCAAGCCACAGACGACCCCGGCCTAATTAGAATTCTCCCTCTCTAGATGCCTTCTCCTAGTGCTTTTCAGAGATCAGCTTTTTTTCTGCACCTGTGTAGTGAATTGTGGAGCTGGGTAAAGAAACCCATACATGCTGGTCAATTAAGTGAAAAGCTACTCAAGCATCTCAAAAAGTGAACGTCTAACCTTGGAAATATTAAATACTTTTGCATCGCTAACAGCCTCAGCAGCTGATTTTTTTATTATTGAAAATTGTTTGCATGACTGAAATAAGGATATGTGTGATATGTTAGACATCTCTGTTTCTTTGGCCTACTTCAATTTACACAAACAGGAAATATTTTTCCAGTTCACAACTTCCTTTAATATGTGTTATTCTTTTTTTTTTTTGAGACGGAGTCTCGCTCTTGTTGCCCAGGCTGAAGTGCAGTGGCACGATCTCGGCTCACTGCAACTTCGACCTCCCGGGTTCAAGTGATCCTACTGCCTCAGCCTCCTGAGTAGCTGGGATTACAGGTGCCCACCACCACGCCCGGCTAATTCTTGTACTTTTTAGTATAGATGGAGTTTCGCCATGTTGGCCAGGCTGGTCTGGAACTCCTGACCTCAGGTGATCCGCCCGCCTCGGCCACCCAATGTGCTGGGACTACAGGCGCAAGCCACCACGCCCAACCGTGTTATTCATTATTTAGTCTAATTTTGGGATTGTGATATTATAAAAATACAATTGAGAGTTTAAAAAGCCCATATTCAGTCAACAAAATATCTTCTTTGGCTGTATGTTGCAGTGGTTTCCAAACTGTTTTGGTCTCACAACCCTAGGAAGTACAAGATTTGTGGGCATATACTCCACAACACGAATATATTTATTTATAGAGGAGCACATGTGTTATTATATTAATATACTACGTACATGGTTAAAGTATAGAAATTTCTAAAGAATTAAAGATAAAAATATTTTATTTATTAATGGCAAATAACTTTCTGATGTCTCTAGAAATTATTAATACTTAACAAGAACAATGTACATTAATATACTTTATTATTTCTGAAAATCTTGGCTTAATATTTTATAAGTGAGCAATTTAAAATTCAATTTGTTTTGATACTTGGTTTTAATGGATAGTATAGGTACCTCATGAAAATATATAGATCTAAATGGGAAAAGGTCATCATGCCACTGACTCCATCCTCTGATAATGCAAAGATTTAGGAATTTGAAAATTTGTTTTGTTTTCTTAAATTATTATTTTGTTGTTGATGCCAACTAAAATTCAGCTAGTAAAGTCCATCTTTCCTGATATCTTGCTATTGAATTATATATATAATTATATATGTTTATATGTTAATAATATATAATCATATATACAATTATTAATCATATAATTATGTTATATATAACTAATTATATATTATATTAATTATATAATTATATATTGCATATATAATTAAATAAATGCAATTAAATAATTATATATTATAGATTACATATATAATTATATACTACACATTATATATGCTTAAATATCTATAATTATATATTACATATATACAATTATATACATTAATATATATAATTCCAATCATAATTATATACTACATATATAATTCAATATATAATTATATATATAATTCAATAGCTTTAATACATTTTCAAGATATACCCTAACCCATGGAAAGATGGACATATAAATACATATATATACATATATATTTTTTTAAGAGATAGGATCTTGCTCTGTTGCCCAGGCTGGGGTGCAGGGGTGCAAACTTGGCTCACTGCAGCCTCGAACTTCTGGGCTCAAGAGATCCTCCCATCTCACGCTCCCAAATAGCTAGTAGCTAGGACTACAGGTATATGCCACCATACCTGGCTAATTTTTGTATTTTGTGTAGAGTCAGGGTCTATGTTGCCCTGGCTGGTCTTGAACTCTTGGCCTCAAGCAATCCTCCTGCCTTGGCCTCCTAAAGTGCTAGGATTACAGGCATGAACCACCACACCAGGCCGAATTTCTGTTTTTAATAATTGTGTGCTAAAATCACCACAACTTTGCAGCTTTTTGAGATGGAGTCTCACTCTGTTACCCAGGCTGGAGCGCAGTGGTGTGATCTCAGCTCACTGCAACCTCCACATCCCAGGTTCAAGTGATTCTCCTGCCTCAGCTTCCCGAGTAGCTGGGACTACAGCGCATGCCACCATGCCCAGCTAATTTTTGTCTTTTTAGTAGAGATGGGGTTTCGTCATGTTGGCCAGGCTGGTCTCGAATTCCTGACTTCAGGTGATCCACCCACCTCGGCCTCCCAAAGTGCGGGGATTACAGATATGAGCCACCATGCCTGGCCAGGACATTCCATTTTAAACATACCAAACATGCAGATATGAATTTTAATAGGTGACATTATGTTTTAAAATAACATTTTCAAACATCTATTTCAAAAACGTTCTCCCTGTAGCATAGCTTTTCTTCTAAGAAGGTGTTACTTTCTCATTCATCGTTAAAACATTGCCTGTATCTTGAATGGCTATATTTAAATACATTTTTCAAAAATCTCTATAAGGTAGTATCTACTAAAACCATTTAACACATAAAGTTCATCATATTTGGACAACTTGTCTTTTTGTAAAAAGAAAATGAGTATCAATTTTTAGTTCCTTTGTTAAAAACAACTTTTGTATGGTAGAAGTATATTGATATTCACTACCTATTTCATCACAAAATACAAAGATGCTACATTTTAAAGGATTTGCTTTTACAAAATCAACTAAGTAATGTTTTCCCATAAGCATTTTGTATGCATCTGGCTTTAACTTCTTTGCTCTTGTTCAATAGCTTGCTCAGTAACTTGCTTGTCAACGAGGCAGCAAATGAATTTCATATATGTCACTGTTAATGACAATGACTGCAAATCTTCATTCAAATAACCTATTTACTAATTTCTATTGAGAAGGGCTGGCTCTGGTCATATTTCATTAAGTTACTTTTATCCCAAATGGGAACATCTGCCAGATGTCCCCCAATATCCATTCTCTCTCCCTCTTCCTTGGTATCAGAACCTCTATTCGTGGGCACATCATTGCCCAGAGCAAAGACTACAGTTTCCAAAACCCTTCCCCCTTGCAGCTGTGCATGACCTTGGAACTAAGTTTTGGTCACTGGGTTATAAGTGGAAATAATATATATCCTGAAAAGTGCATACCTTCTGCTTTCTTCTCCTCCTAACCAGCTGGAATTCAGATTTGACTGCTGAAACTTAATATTTGACTGCTGAAACTTAAGCAACCATCTTGAAGCAAGAGGGAGAAGCCAGGTGTTGATACAGCCAGAGCAACAAGAAAAGGGGCAATCTGGATCCTTCCCGACTGTGTGGTCAACACTCACCCCTGGTCTGCCTATGTTTATATGACAGAGAAATGAATTTCTATATTTTTTGAGTTTCCATTCTTTTGGGTTTTCTGGCTCTCGCTGGTGTGCTGAACGCTAATGAATACACCTGTTAACAGGGTTGATGAAGAGCTCATGCTGGGAGTCAGAGAAGAGACAGCTCTGCTGTGTTCTCACGTCAGCATGTGTTTGCACTATTAATATTACCTTCAATCTGCAGTTTCCTAACAGAAACTGCTTTTAAGCCACTTGTCCATTTTGTCAGGATTCGTTCATAAGAACCACATAATATAATCTTTAAATCCACTTTATCAGGTATGTGTGAACAGCAACATGTGCCAGTAGCTTTGAAAGCAAGGGAACAAGGGGGCTACCATCAGGCAACTCCAGCTGTTCTCTCCAGACAACTCAAGAACCACATGTAACCTGTGTTTGTCTGAAATACAGACCATGTGAGGACACCAGCATCCATGCCAAATATTACTAAAGCTCCATTTTCCCTTGGTTCACACGTAAGTATCTGAAGATGTTCTTTCTTCCTGTTCCTCTCCTGCCCCTACTCATAAGTGCTTGTATGCACCTGCCTGGTGTGCAAGCGCTCCCCCAACTTTACAGTCCACTGTCAGGGGTGTGGAAGGACTCATAGCTAACTATAGATTTCCCTCCTGGACCATGACACTATTGCTGCAAGAGAAAAATGTTCCTGACTCAAAAATCAGAATAAATAAGTGCTTTCCATAAAGTCAAAAACATATAAAAGCAAATGGTAAATCAAAAGGTGGTGTACAGAAGGATTTTGATGCCTTACCTGAATACTTCAAGAACAGTCCTTTCCGGTAATTTGGGAGCCACCTGCCTAAATGCTTTTTTGAAATCTTCCAAAGTTAAAAATCCACGATCTATTTGAAAACGATAAAAAATATTCACTTACTTTGATAAGACCTATCAACTGTTACTTCAGCCATAACATTTGTGCAAAACTTATTTTAATATATTACTAGGAGAAAAGCAGTAGTGTATGGTTGATTTCACATATAAGGTAATCTGAGATTGTCTCATCAGAATAATTTAAGATTCTAATAATACTTTCCTTCAGTGCAGTCCCAGCTGATCTTGAAGGTCACTTCTGGCCCTATCATTTTGCTGATTCTCTCAGTACCAGGGATAGCACTATATAGAGACATGCACTCTAACAACGGTGTTAGACTTTGAGTCTTTGCAAGTTGCCAAAACAATGCAGTCTTCAAAATTCATGTCTTTTCCTTTGCTTGGTAATAGAATCATGAAATATTACTATTTAGAAGGAAACCATAACAGCAGTCAAGACATTGAACCTAGACTCCATGAGTCTTTTCATTCTGTTTATGATCTGTGGGGCCTAGGGGGTCTACAGCCACCCACCCTGTCAGCCACACCCTATGTGGGAAAACAATTCCACCAATCATATGTAGGTCAGAGCAAGAGTTGATGAAGAAGCCACACGGTCTCCCACACCTCCATAGGTGGCTCGTGGCCTATATCCCCCATGGCCAGTCCTTTTGCGGTCCCCATGACAATCAAGGTACAATATATTAGTACAACTATATAACTGTAAATACTATTTCATCTATGGTAAATGTCAAGAAATCACGACGGAGAAAAAAATGTGCATCAATACCAAAGGTAACAGCTAATGAATACAGTAATATAATCTTCCAAGTATATTATATATTTGATTTACTGGGTATATAATCCTATTCGCAATCCCTTAATAGCAATTTTTTTACATCAAAACACTTTAGAGACACTTACAGCACGTGTCAAAGGCTGTGAAGATGTGTCTTACTTCATTCTGATATCGCTGAGCTTCCTTCTTTTTCCTGACAGTATTTAAAAACCCCTCGAGTAATATACCTAAAAGTTGGAGAAAAAACAATTTGTCAAAGATTATTGTCTTCCTCTTTAAGAAAAAATTAAACAGAAATGAACAGTAATAAATCCCACCAATAATCAAATTTTATCTTAATTTTGGTGAACAGTATTTACTCAAGATCTGTAAAGTTTCCTGAAGACCGAAAAAGGCATTTTGCTAAATGCTAACATTTAACAGACCCGACACTAGAAACCAATAGTGAAAACACAAGACACTTTTAGGGTTCACTGAGTTTTTTCCAGGGGTAAAGGAATGGTGACCTTGAAAAAAGTGTAACACTCTTCCTTCCAACAGATCTAACAGCCATGAAACTACTTATTAAACAAGGTCTCATAATTTTTCTTTCCTTACGCTTCTTTGATCCCTTTTTTCCTAGCCAGATGTCACTATGGCAGGTTTTTTTCCAACTGGGAGATCGGGTCAGAGAAGTAGTTTCTTAAAAGTCAATACCAATTGCACACCACAGATAAAGGTGGGGAGAATATTACATAAACAATAGAGCTGGCACCATCTCCAGCCCTGGATACACCCCACAACGTGTGGAGCAGCCTCAGGCTCAGCTTCCTGCGACTCTCATAATAAAAGAGCCCAGCATGATAAAATGAGATTGGATACTGTGCTTACAATGTCTATTAAAATGAATTCTAATGTGATCTTTGTAGTAGGTTTAAAGAGCGAAGCCAAGAATTTAAACATTTTAGTGAACTGAGCTCTACATATATAAAAAGAGCGGTTCATTTTTATAACTCAGAATTTCCATAAAAAAATTAGCACTCTGTTTTAAAAATAGCCTCCAATCATACAATAACCACATGTACATTTTTTCTTTTAGTGATGTAATACTAAGCTGTATACCTTTTCTAAAATAGTTCCAATCATTTAAAAAAATGTAGAAATCATTTTCTTAATTTCCTACATCTTTATTTATATTTAAAGATTTATAAACTGAAAAAGAAATCTGTCTGTTTTTAAATGATTCCTTTTAGGACCTACTGTGGGCCAGGCACTGTATTAAGCTTTGGAAATAGAGGAGAAAAGAGAATACACATGATTCCAGTCCCAAAGGAGCTACTGATATGGTGGGGAAGGCAGTCATTACACAGGTTCAACTGCAAACGCACACCTCATTGCAAACTGTGGCATGGGCAATGAGGGGAAAGACAGGAGGTTGTGAAAAAGATTCACAGGAATCTTCATGTCAAGTAGACTCTGGTGAAGGAGAGATCCGTTCAAGGAGGAGATATTTAAGCCAAGACCTAAACCATGAGACAATACCAACTGCCTAATGTTGGGAAGAAGAGCATTGCTGGCAGTAGGAACAGCCTGTGCCGAGGCAAGGTGGGAAAATGAAAAAAGGCTGCTGTGATTGGAACAAAGTGAGCCAGAGAGAAGTGATACAAGATGAGGTTGGGGAGGGCAGCAGGGGCCAAAACTCACAGGCTCTTGTGGGCCACGGTAAATAATTTGGGTTTAAGTTGCAATAGGAAGTCAACAGAAGGTTTGAATTGGGAAGTTATAAGATCTGAGTTTTGAAAGATCTTTCTGGCTATTATCTTGATAAAAGGACTGAGGTCGGGGAGCAAAAATGTAAAGAGAGAGACCAGTTAGGAGCCTACTGGCAAGAGATGTGGTTGCCAGGTTGCTGGCAGTGGGGATGAGAGGAATGGAAGGTTTCCAGATATATTTTAGAATCTAAATGACATAGCTTGATGAAGAACTAGATGTGGCGGGTGAGAAAGAAGATGTCAAGAATATCCCGTAGATTCTGGCTTGAAGAGCTACTTAAAGAAAGGAGAAAGTCTGGGGGAAGAGCAAAATTGGGGAGGGATGAAGAGTTGCCATTCAGCTGTGTGAAGTGTTCAGTGCTCTGGAGACAACCAAGAGGAGAAGTTCAGGAGGTGGCCAGCTGTCTTCTAGGCAACAGGGCATATCTCCCTCACCTACCAGAGTGCCTGGCAGGTGCTCAATCATACGTACTGTAGCAAATTAGCATATATAGTATTTTTTTCCGTAGTTGTGGGGATACACGTTGATGCAGCTCCATTCTTATCTAATCACCCTTATGACAGAGAACATAATGCCAAATTGCTAGCTAAGGTTAAAACTGAAGTCCAGCCATGCCATGTGCCCATAAGGTCATATCCATAACTTTAGCTTCATGAACACCAAAAGCTAGTCAATTAAGTAGTATCTAGAGTAGCTGAAATTCTTGAATAATGTATTCACTGATAATGGCATGTCCTAGGAGACCCTTCAGAAACGTACCCCAGTCCACCTCTCAAGGCTTCCTAGTCAACTTCCTGGTGCTTCCCCAAGCCAAGAGGCCCTTTCGTACTGCACACCTTTGCATGTATAGAACACACTGCCTGGAATAATGCACTTTCTCCTTTTTTCTCCTAGTGAATGTCTACATCTCCTTCCAGATGCAACCCAGGCATCATCTCCTGTTTGAATATGTCTCTGATTTCTCTCAGCTGAGTCCTTTTTCTGTGACCTGACAGCCCTTTGTTCATCATGCAATCATAGAAGTGATTAGGATCTATGGTAATTATTTGGCCACATGTCTGGCCTGAGACATGCTGAGGGAAAGCAGTGTACAGTGTTCTCAAAATTTTATCCCACGTTTAGCATGATGCCTAGCAGACAGTAGGCATTCATTACATGTTTGCTAAGTAACATTCAATGAATAATAACAAACAAGAAGATGTTATTTCTAGTTTTTAGCAAAAAGCATTAAAATGTGTGTGGGTTTTTTTTTCCCCACTAGAGACAGGGTCTCGCTCTGTTGCCCAGGCTGGAGTGCAGAGGCTAGTCACAGGCATGGCCACAGTGCACTGCAGCCTCAAAATCCTAGCCTCAAGTTATCCCCCACCTCAGTCTCCCCAGTAGCTGGAACTAAAGGCATATGCCACCATGCCAGGCTTAAAATGTGTGTTTTAGACCAGGTGTGGTGGCTCATGCCTATAATCCTAACACTTTGGGAGGCCAAGGTGGGCAGAGAGGTTGAGGTCAGGAGTTCCAGACCAGCATGGCCAACATGGCAAAACCTGTCTCTACTAAAAATACAAAAATTAGCCAGGTGTGGCGGCATGCACCTGTAATCCCAGCTAGTCGGGAGGCTGAGGCACAAGAATTGCCTGAACCCAGGAGGTGGAGGTTGCGGTGAGCCGAGATAGTGCCACTGCACTCCAGCCTGGGTGACAGAGCAAGACTCTGTCTCAAAAAAAGAAAAAAAAGACCATGTTTTAAATGATCTTATAACTCTGTAAATGAATGCCAAAAAGTAGGTCTCTTTCTATTCACATAGCCAGCAAAATAAACTGTCACTTCACAAACTCCAATTTCTTAAAACATATGATATAGTAAAAATCAAACAAAATTCAGAGAGAACTACATCCATAATATTTGCTCTTATCATTGCATTTGACTTAGAGAAGTGATAAAGGGAAAAAAGCACAATTCCATGGTTCATCATGTAATTCACAAGGGAAAAAAAGGACCTGAGTGGTGATATCTTTTAAATTACATATTCAGATAACTCATGAGCATTTGGAGCTATGAAGTATTGAGGTCTTTATTTCACAATATTGAAGGATAAAAACAAATGGTCTTTAGCTTTTACTAGGAGAAAATGTATGTGGATTTAAACTGCATGCCTATTACCACTTAAAAGGAAAACCCATCCAATAACACAAATTACTCCGTATGTGTAATCAATTTCTTTCACACTATTTTCCCACACAATCATATACTTTTATTTCTTAAAGTCCATACTCTAGGGGTTAAACTCTTCAAGCATATATTGTGTGAACATATCCCCTCCCTTCTATGCCCTTAATTGTCTTAATCTTCTAAGGCAACATTTATCCAAATACAAGCCCCTTTTCTAAAAAGCACAGAGGAGTTTTTGTTCAGCTCAGCTCTCATGTTGTAGTAATATGATCACTTTCCAAAGCCAATACATAATAACATGCTATTCCTGAAGCTCTACAATGAAAACACATTAATGTAAGCTGTATACATCTAGCTCTTTAAATAACCTAGAAATAGAGTTCCTACTACTAGCTCCACCTGCTGTCACAACATTCAAACCTAAAATTACCACTTCACAAAGGCTTTCAGTAATTCTACTGACATCAGATTTCATACCCAATAAGAAATGTATTACCTGTGTCCCCTCCCACCCCGCCTCCAGAGGAAGAATATGTTCAGAAAATTCTAATTTCAAATACAATGTTGAGTTTTTTGTGCACACTGTTCCACTACTAATAGTTACCTAAACATACTTTACTGTGGTTACAAATTAGCATCACAACATTAGGAACCACACAGATCTATGTGTTTATCTGTGTTTATTATTAATGTGTCTGCAGAAGGTATTCAGAAATTGCCTGGGTCATTAGACTCTATCAATAGTTGGCAAACTATTTCTTTTTTTAGCTGTAGGAAAGATTCTTCTTTACATGAAAATGGAAAGCCTCATGTGTAGAGGAGATGAAGGTAGAACTATTTGGTTTTAAGTGGGTGGGCTTCCCATTCTTCCCTATCCAACAGTGTCTTTGAATGTGTCCCCAAAGGATCTAGGATTGAGGCTCGTGGTTTAAAGACCACTGGACCAATGATCTTTACAAATCCCTCCTGACTCTGCAAGTCCATGCATTTTTTTGTACAACTGGAAAACATCTCCTTCCATTTTACAAACAATACTTGGCAAAGTGGACTCTCTTCATGTTCTATAACATATATATATATATATATATATATATATATATATATATATATACATATTTTAGATGGAGTCTCACTCTGTCGCCAGGCTGAAGTGCAACAGCGCGATCTTGGCTCACTGCAACCTCCACCTCCTGGGTTCAAGCAATTCTACTGCCTCAGCCTCCCAAGCAGCTGGGATTACAGGTGTGCGCCATCACACCCGGCTAATTTTTGTATTTTTAGTAGAGACGGGGTTTCACCCTATTGGCCAGGCTGGTCTCGAACTCCTGACTTTGTGAACAGTCCACCTCGGCCTCATAAAGTACTGGGATTACAGGCATGAACCACTGCACCTGGCCAACATGTACATATTTTTTAGTTTCCAAACTACTTAATACATGTATATATATATATCTATGACAGTATATATATATCTGTCATAGAGAGACAGAAACTATAAAGGTTATTTTTTTCTACTTGTTTATTTTTAAGCAGTTTCTTAGGAGGGTAATCATCTTTCACCACAGATATATTCAAAAAGTCTAACAAAACTGTATAAATTTTTTACTTGAAAGTTCCATTAAGTATAGTTTTTTGTGGTTCACAGTTCTAAGCTTCAGGGTCAGTGCACACAGAGAAATCCTCTTGAAAATGAAGGAGTCTAGCATCTGGCTATCACAGTGAGCTCAAATTAGAACCGCAATAAATCTGGGGAGAGTGAAGGAGAAAACAATAAAAATGGCAAGTTATTTGGACAGTAAGCCTGGTCCTAGATTTAGTAGAAAGGAAGGGTTCATGTTCACTGTGCCACATATTGATTTTTCCAGGAGTTAAAAAAAATGCTTAAAAATTAGGGTTTAAAAGGATGAAGCAGTCTTTCAAAAGAGATAATGCCTTCTCTAGTCTGAGACACAAAATTCAAATTATGACTTTTGGAGGCCATGACAGTGAAGGGGTGAGAGAAGGATATAATGTGTTCGCACAGAAAGACTGTAAGGATGGTAGGTGAAAGTGACTTCAAAAACAGTGAGTTGTCACCTATGATAAATGAATTCAGAGGATAATATTTTCTTCTAGCTTACTACAGATGTGTAGGGAAATAAAGAGAAAATAATCTACCTTAATGGAAGAAATCAAGTTTTACTATCTAATTGGAGGGAAAATGAGTAAAAACAGTTAGAGGCCAGGTGTGATGGCTCACATCTGTAATCCCAGCACTTTGGGAGGCCAAGGCAGGCAGATCACCTGAGGTCAGGAGTTAAAGACCAGCCTGGCCAACATGGTGAAACCTTGTCTCTACTAAAAATACAAAAGTTAGCCAGGCGAGGTGGTGCCGCACCTGTAATCCCAGCTATTCGGGAGGCTGAGGCAGGAGAATCACATGTTCACCTCCAGGCTTGAACCTGGGAGGCAGAGGTTGCAGTGAGCCAAGACCGCACCACTGCACTCCAGCCTGGGCAACAAGAGCAAAACTCCATTTCAAAAAACAAAACAACAACAACAACAAAAAAAGCAAAAAAAAAAAAAAAAAAAAAAAAAAAAAAAAACCAGTTACAGTAGAATAGAGAAATCTGAACCAATAAAATCTTATTTCTATCAAACCCAGGCAGGAATTGTTACTTTTTTATTATATACATCTCCTGCTCATAAAGCTTAAAAGGTTCCTCAGTGTTAAACAGCACAAAGTCCTAATACCTTATTCTGGACTTTAAAGCTTCATCCTTCCTTCCATGCACACCGGTCCTTAATCCTTCCCAGCTCTCATCATGCCAGCTGACTCGGTTGGACACAATTCATTTATAGTTATACACTATATTCCTTGCTGTTGCAGAGGTTTAAAAAAAAATGGTAAAAATCCAAGGAGAGTGGATTCTGTTAATGGGAGGACTACATTAACAGCATGATAGCTGATATATTTAGGTATGCAAATCTGAGATGGGCGAGAGATTTGTAAGGGAACAGGGATCTAGGAAGAAGAGATTTCAGGCACTGAGGTGGACACCACAGGAGAAGAGGGTCTCTGAAGAACTCTACACAGAGAGCACAGCACCAGCAACAGGAGCAGGAGGCGGGGCACACAGCTGGCACCTGCACTGCATTCATTTACTGCCTCTTTTCTCCTTTGCTCCATCACTGTTTCAAATCCCACCCATCCTTCAGCATGTCCAGCTCCAGGCCCACACCTCCTCTAGAGGGCAGTGCTGCCCTCCTGAACTCTTAAGAGGTTTTCTTGCCTATAATAGAAATGTAACATCTGGCCGTAAAAGAAGTGGCAATATTTCTTTCATCTTCCCAATCACATAAGATACATACACATTTTTTGATGGAGTCTTGCTCTGTCGCCCAGGCTGGAGTGCAGTGGCGGGATCTCGGCTCACTGCAACCTCTGCTTCCCGGGTTCAAGCAATTCTTCTGCCTCAGCCTCCGGAGTAGCTGTGATGACAGGCACCCGCCACTACACCCAGCTAATTTTTGTATTTTTAGTACAGTGTTTCACCATGTTGGCCAGGCTGGTCTTGAACTCCTGACCTCGTGATCCACCTTCCTCGGCCTCCCAAAGTGCTGGGATTACAGGCATGAGCCACCGCGCCCAGCCCACATAAGATATATTTTTTAAAATGTCTTTAGGTCAGTGTCTGCGTCTCCTAATTCTTCCCCATCTCTATAGTGACACATATTCACCATTTTCTAAATGGGTAATTAAATAAACACATGGATGGGTGAATATCTGTAGGAGATCCCACAAAATGCTCCTATGATTATAATTTCAAGATAAGGTAACCTTAATGTGTATGCAGTTTCCTGATTATAGAAAAGAACTAAGAGGCCAATTGAAATCTGAAATCAACCAAAACCTTCATCCCTGCTATACCTTGGTCTTTGTTCCATAGGAGCTAAAATAAAAAACCATACACAACAGCAGGTGTTTTATGACAGAAACTAAGACCAGAAAAAGGATATTTAAATTTAGAAAAATAATACCTTTAATAGTCAACTGTCTGGTTTAGAACAAGCCAGACAAGATATTAATAAATAAAAGCATGCAAGCCAACTGACCATTAACCTAATCATCCACAAATTATTTTTCAATTGGACCTTACACTGGATAGCAGTCACACAGTCCATAATTACTGCTATGATGAATCAATCTCTTTGATTTTTCCATCATTCAAAGTTGAGGGTTAAAAGTAAGTTCCTGGAAAGCTTTTTCAAGTATCAAAGTAGAATATGTTCATTAATTTAAAACGGCAATAGTATAAGGAAACAGAAAAGATGCTCAATCTAATCGCCTAGTGAAAACAAAATTCTGAAGTCCTTTTTTCTGGTTTTTAACCTTAGGCATATTTTACATAGAACCGAGATAATAACACAGAGACAAATGTATGAGGATTCAGTGGGACAATGCTCATTCAGGTTTTATTTATAGCTTTTAGCATCGAAAAGCCCTGTGAATCTTAGCTGTTGTTATTTATAGAGAATGGTCTACAATTTATTCTGGAATAAAGTCAGACCATCTAAGATCTGTATACTTGGAACACACAGCCTTTGCCCTTCATAGAATTGCCCGGACATTAAACACTGGTCTACGTTGAGAAAAGATGAAGCAACAGCCTTACAAAATTCACTACTGCATTTATTGAACAGCTCATCGACACTGACATCCACTCACCAGTCTCCCCTCCATGAGACATCACAGAAGAACTATCCCAGGGCAGGAGGACTTACGCCTCTCTAGAAAAATTGTTTTGTTGCATGGACCCTGATTGCAGCTGTGCTTGCTCGTGTTTTCCTATTTGCTCTGGATGCTAGGTAGTCCAGAACCAAATTTGAAATTAATGTCTAACAACTATAGAGAACATGGTGATTTTTGTGTATTGATTCTACTCCTGACTTCAACTCATTGATTCATAAAGTTCCTTAGGGGAATGAATACTGGCCTCAATTTTGTCACAATTAGGAATATGACCCATGGCACTATTAAAAATCAAAGGAAGGGCTCATCAATTGGTTAAGAGGGTGAGCTAGAGGTCAGATCACGTTGGTCTGGTACTTACTAGCTAGCGGTACCACTTTGGGCAAATTATTTAACCTTGCTAGGCTTCTGGATTTATTTATTTTTTATTTTTAAACTTTTTAGTACTTTTTTTTTTTTTAGAGATATGGTCTTGCTATGTTGCCCAGGCTGGTCTTAAACTCCTGGGCTCAAGTGATCTTCCCACCTCAGCCTCCCAAGTAGCTGGGAATATAGGTGCATACCGCCATGAATGGCCAGAGTTTTTTAACTTCTAAAATAGGGATAGCCAGGCACAGTGGCTCATGCCTATAATCCCAGCACTTTGTGAGGCTGAGGTGGGAGGATCACTTGAGCCCAGGAGTTAGGGACCCTGTCTCAAAAATAATCATCTAAAATAATAAAATATAATGAGGATAATATGGTTTGGCTCTGTGTCTTTACCCTACCCAAATCTCATCTCGAATTGTAATCCCTGTTGGGGCAGGGGCCTGGTGGGAGGTGACTGAATCATGAGGGCTGACATCCCCCTTGTTGTTCTCACCAGATCTGGTTGTTTGAAAGTGTGTGTCAATTCCCCGTTCACTCTCTCTCTCCTGCCACCATGTGAAGAAGGTCTTTGCTTCACCTTTGCCTTCTGCCATGATTGTCAGTTTCCTGAGGCCTCCCCAGTCATGCTTCCTGTTAAGTCTCTGGAACTGTGAGTCAATTAAACGTCTTTTCTTTATAAATTACTCAGTCTCAGGTAGTTCTTTATAGCAGTGTGAAAATGGACTAATACAGAGGATAATCATAATATCATAGTTATATTAAATATAACAATCATCACAGATGAATGTGCTCATCACAGATCTGCACAATAACTGTTCAGGAAATGATTGCTGCAATTATCTATAATAATAATAAATACTGTAAAAGGATTTTGCCAAGTATTTATTATTTTATTATTCCTCTATATCATTTTGTGATTCTTCTCTGAAGCCTAGGTTCCTCATTTTAAAATAAGGACAGATGACTGTTTTCCAGGTCTCTTCCAGTTGCAAGCTTCTTCATTCTATACACTTGGAAAAGTTATGAAGTGCATCACAGCGAATGAGGGTTATAATGAAACCCTCTGAAAGAGGTAGCAAGACTGTAAATCAGAACCGACATCAACTGTGATCTGCTGCTTCCTTTAACTAATGGCTTGATTTTTTTCTCCCACTCATATATTTCCTTGTTTCAAGCAGCCACAACAGTTTTTGCTTATATTCACTTGCTTGTTAGGTTACAGGCAATAAAAACATCATTAGCACCTTTCTGCTACTCACCCTGGCTGCCCTCAAATTCTCCCAGCATGTACACTTCTTCTAGATACTCTACTCTTATTTCTAGTAGCTTTGACTTAACTTTTCACTCTTCTTAATTTTCACAAGGAAATCTCTATTGAAATGACCTACTTTTCAAGAGGATTAGAAGCCCTTGGGAAGCAGGGCCTGGACATCCAGGTTTAGGTATAATCCCAAACCCAAGGTGCAGGGTGTCTAGCTTCCGGACTCTGGCCCTTCCTAAGAGCAGCTGAGTCTGGGCCAACCTAGAATGTGAGTCTGACCTCGCCCTGCAAGCTGGGCAGCAACGGGGCTCTGCAAAAGAATCCTGTGGATGGTGTGTTAGAGCCCTGTTCCGAAGTAAGAAGAACAATGGATAGCAGAGAATTCCCAAGTCACAGCTGTATTATACAGAACAACTTTGGAAGATTGATTACCTGAATAAATAGTTCCCAGGAGGCCAAGGCCAGCATTTCAGACCTGTCTTTTTTTTTTTTTTTGAGACAGGGTCTCGCTCTGTCACCTAGGCTGGCGTGCAGTGGCGTGATCATGGCTCACAGCAGTCTCAACCTCCTGGGCTCAAGCAATCCTCTACCTCAGCCCCCCGAGTAGCTGGGACTGGCATGTACCATCAGGCCTGGCTCATTTTTGTATTTTTTGTAGAGATGGGGTTTCGCCATGTTGCTCTCGCTGTCCTCAAACTCCTGGGCTCAAGTGATCCACCCACCTTGGCCTCCCAAATTGCTTGGGACTACAGGCATGAGCTACCACACCCGGCCAATTTCAGTTCTTCAAGATCCAAACATTAAGAAGAGAGATAATATATGTGGAAAAACATTTAATCTGCACATGAGCCCTCTTCCTTCAAGGTAAATACCATGTAAAATTGACTCGTATCAATAAGAGGGAAAGAAGAAAAAGCGGATGGTTTGAAACTGGTTTAGTATTGAACATTTCTAATAGAAAAATTGCATGTTAGCAGCAATCAGAGTACAGCAGTGATTTCTTGCTAGGCTATTTTACTCCTTTTCTTGAATGTTTGTGGTCTTGAGTTTCTCCAAATAAACACACACACACACACACACAGAAACACACACACACACACACAGAAACACACACACACACACACACACACACACACTAGAGTACAGCTGGGAGAATACAGATGGGGACTGTATTCTTTCTTCCAGAATCCATACCTCTCTGCATATTAGAGAACTAGTTAAGGAAAGAAAACATTCAGTGTAAAGTCAAATCCTTAATTCAAAATCAGAGAACATACAGAAGAAAGAAAGTCTATGAGAATAATGAATGTTAAAATGCCTTCAGCAATAGTCACACTTGATGTATCAGAAAAGCCACTGTATTAATCTTTTTTCATGCTGCTGATAAAGATGAGACTGGACGATTTACAAAAGAAAGAGGTTTAATGGACTTACAGTTCCACACGGCTGGGAGCCCCCACAATTATAGCGGAAGGCAAAGAAGAGCAAGTCATGTCTTACATGAATGACAGCAGACAAGAGAGAGCTTGTGCTGGGGAATTCCTCTTTTTAAAACCATCAAATCTTGTGAGACTTATTCACTATCACAAGAACAGCCTGGGAAAGACCCACCCCCATTATTCAATTATCTCCCACCGGGTCCCTCCCACAACACGTGTGAATTATGGGAACTACAAAATGAGATTTGGGTGGGGACACAGCCAATCCATATCAGTAACATAATAGAGAAACACGATACTATGACTAGGGGAAGATCTTCATCCAGAAAGAATAACTCACTGAATATCAGGGAACTCTTAAGAAAGAGAAATCCTATCAACGCAAAGAATGTGGGAAATCCTTTTGCCAGAAAACAAAACTCTCTGTAGATTGGAATATTCACAAAAAACCCTAAGGAAAAAAATGTAGAAAAGGCTTTATCAAGAAGTTGTAACTAATGGAACATCAAACATTATTCTGAATATTTTGAAAGTGAAAATTTTCAACATGAAATTTAAAACCTGGAGCAATTCTATCAAGTTAGGGATTATATCAAGAACATGTTCTCCTAGCAATAATCCTGAAAGTCTTATTTTAAATGTGATTCTAAACCTTGTATACAAAGTGTAACAGATTTTAAATCTAAATATTAGTAATCCCTGTTCTCCTTTTTTCCCCCCCACTCAGTGTGGGTAGTAGTTTCTCATTTTTATTGATTACCTCAACAAAATCAGCTTTTAATTTTTTCTTGTTTGTCCTCTTTTCAATTTCAACAATTCCCATTCCAATCTTTACTATTTCCTTTCCTCCACTTATTTTGGGCGTTATTTACTCTTTTTTGTAGTTAAAGGTAGAAGTTAATTAAAGGTAGAAGCTGAGGTCATCAGTTTGAGACCTTTATTCTTTCCTAAAGATAGAAAGTTAGTGCTACCACTTTCCAAGTATTGCTTTCAATCATTCCTACAAAATTTGAAATGTGGTCTTTTCATTCAATTCAAAATACTTCATAATTTTTCCCTTTTGATTTTTTCTTTGACCTATGAGTTATTTAGAAGTGTGCTATTTATTTGGAACTTTTAAACTTTTACTTGGAACAACTATTTGCAACTTTTCCAGACAGCTTTGCTATTGATTTCTAATATAATTCCAGCACAAAGAACATACTTTGTACTTTAAATGTATTGACAT
The DNA here is from genome assembly GCF_028885655.2 of Pongo abelii. Classification (NCBI taxonomy): domain Eukaryota; kingdom Metazoa; phylum Chordata; class Mammalia; order Primates; family Hominidae; genus Pongo; species Pongo abelii. Next base: position 94,313,426 of record NC_072000.2, read on the forward strand.
GTTTAATGGCCCACAGTATGACCAATTTTATTAAATATACTGTGTAGACTTGAAAAGAATGTGTATTCTGCTGTTGTTGGGTAGAACATTCTATAGATGACAATTAGGTCACACTGGTTGACAGTGTTGTTCACGTCTCCTATATCCTTATTGATTTTATGTCTACTTGCTTAATTATTGATAGGGGTGTTGCAACTTCCTACCATCATTATGGATTTGTCCATTTTTCTTTACAGTTTTATTAGTTTTTTGCTTCATGTATTTTGAATTTCTATTAGGGGATTTTTTTTTTTTTTTTTTTTTTTGAGACAGAGTCTTGCTCTATCACCCAGGCTGGAGTGCCGTGGTGCAATCTGGGCTCACTGCAACCTCCACCTCCTGGGCTCAAATGATTCTCGTGCCTCAGCCTCCCGAGTAGCTGGGATTACAGGTATGCATCACCATGTCCAGCTAATTTTTTTGTATTTTTTCATAAAGACGGGGTTTCATCATGGTTGGTCTCAAACTCCTGGACTCAAGTGATTCACCTGCGTTGGCCTCTCAAAGTGCTGGGATTACAGGCTTCAGTCATGGCACCTGGCCAGGGGCATAAATGTTTAATTCCCTTAATGAACTGGCTCTCCTTATCCCTGGTAATATTCCTTCTTCTGAAGTCTACTTCATCTGATATTAACATGCTCACTTTGGCATTCTTTTGGTTAGTGTTCAGTACAGTATATATTTCTAATCTTTTTTGCCCTTATATTTAAAGTGGGCTTCTAGGCAACACAGAGTTAGTTTGTACTCTTTTATCTAATTTAACACTATCTCCCTTTCAATGGGGCTGTTGAGATCATTTACATCTAACTAAAACATTAATGATTGGATTTAAATCTACCATATTATTTGTTTTCTACTTGTCTATTTCCATCTATTTTTTGTTCCCATTTTCTTCCTTCTTTTGAATCAATTAAGTTTTTTAAGAGACGAGGTCTCACTCTGTCGCAGGCTGGGGTGCTGTGGTATGATAATGGCTAAGTGCAACCTCAAACTCCTGGGCTCAAGGGATCCTCCTGCCTCAGCCTCCCAGGTAGCTAAGATTATAGGCATGTGACATCATGCCTGGCTTTTTTTTTTTTTTTTTGCTTTTTTGTCGAGACAGAGTCTCATACTATGTTGACCAGACTGGTCTTGAACTCCTGGCGTCAAGCAATCCTCCTGCCTTGGCCTCTCAAAGTGCTGGGATTACAGGTGTGAGTCACCACCGCCAGCCGACTGTTGTCACTTTTATCTTTGTTCCTATTCATATGTGTCTTTTTTTTCCCTAGATACACTTATGATTTTTTAACATACTAAAAAAGGAAAGATACTAATAAGGATGTTATTAGATCAACTGACAAAATACAGATGATACATCAGATAAAACACAGTATCAACATATATTTATGAACATGATAAGCATACTTTGGTTATATTCAGTACAGAAGAGAAGGGAATAGTGGTAGAAAGTACGAAGGAGAAGGAAGATGGGTAAAATGTTAACAATGTCAATCTGGGTAAAAGGTATACCTTATACAGAGAGTAAGCTATTCTCTGTACTACTTTATTTTGAACTTTTTGGAAGTTTTAAATTATGTGAAAAAAGGTAATATTTAAAAAGCCAATCCAACATGCTCTGGATCCTATCCCCTTACACAATAGGTCTCTTTCCCTCCCTCTCTCATCTCCCTTCCTCCTCTTCACTAGATCATTCTGCTAAGCTTGGAAACATGTTCTTCCATTTAAATAGTAATAAGAAGAAGCAAACAAAACATCTCTTGATCCATAGCCACTCTGGACTTAATGAAAGACTCATCTACTCACACTGTCACACTTTATCATCACTTTCCACTTATCTTCAACCCACTCTGCCCTCACCACACTTTGAAATGGCCTCTTGCTAAAGTCACCAAACACCTCCAGGTGGTCAACTCCAAAGGATACTCATCAGTTATGCCACCTCACCTTTCAGGAGCATTTGATAGTGCTGACCACACCTTCCTCATTAAAATATCTACTTCTCTTGGCTTTTGATCAAACACTCTTGATTTTCCTCTTGCCCCTCTGTCACTCCTAAGTCTCCTTCACCATTTCTTCATCTTCCACCTGACTTCTGCTGGCTAGAGTTCTTAACATTCTCAGTCCACTCTATCTCTCTAGGTGGTCTCATCCATTCTCCTGATTTTAAAATCTGTCTACAGGTTGATGACTCCCAATTTCTTCAGCCCAGAACTTACTTCTGAAATTCATCCAGTCTGACTGCTTTGACATAGTAAATTAACACTTCTCAAACATACTCAAAATTGAGCTCTTAGTCTCCCTCACCCCCAAGTATTGCCTGCCCCCTGCTCCCACTCCACTGCCCCACCCGTCTGCCATCTTCTCTTTTCAGTAGGTGCCATGTCCATTCATTCAGCTGCACAAGTCAGAAAACCTAGTATCATTTTTTGAATGTTAAAATTATGAATGATTTTTTCTTTATGCACTTCAACAGTTAAAAATTTCCCTGTGATAAACATATTTATAAGTAATCAAAATTAAAAGAACCTCAAAAGAAGACATACAAATGGCAAACAGGCATATGTGAAAAGGTGCTCAATATCAGTGATCAGAGAAATGCCATCAAAACTACAATAATATCATGTCACTGCAGTTAAAATGGCTTTTATCCAAAAGACAGGCAATAACAAAGACTGGCAAGGATGTGGAGAAAAGAGAGCTCTTATAAACTGCTGGTGGGCATGTAAATTAGTACAATCACTATGGAGAACCATTTGGAGGTTCCTCAAAAAACTAAAAATAGAGCTACCATATGATCCAGCAATCCCACTGCTGGGTATATACCCAAAAGAAAGGAAATCAGCATATGGAAGATATCTGCACTCTCATATACTGTTTGTTGCAGCATTGTTCACAATAGGCAAGATTTGGAAGAAGACTCAGTGTCCATCAACAGATGAATGGATAAAGAAAATGTGGTACACATACACAATGGAGTACTATTCAGCAATAAAAAAGAATGAGATCCTGTCATTTGCAACAACACAGATGAAAATGGGAGGTCATTATGTTAAGTCAAATAACGCACAGCAAGTCAAACACTGCAAATTCTCACTTATGGGATCTAAAAATCCAGACAATTGAACTCATGGACATAGAAAGTGGAAGGATGGTTACCAGAGGCTGGGAAGGATAATGGGGGAGTTGGGGAGAGGTGTGGATGGTTAATGGATGCAAAAAAAAAATAAAACAGAAGACCTAGTATTTGATAGTACAGCATGGTAACTATAGTCAATAACAACTTAATTGTACATTAAAAAATAACCAAAAGAGTATAATTGGATTCTTGGTAACACGAAAGGTAAATGCTTGATAGCATGGATACTCCATTCTCCATGATGTGACTATTAATACCTAGTATTTGACAGCACAATAGGGTGACTAGAGTCAAAATAATCATTCAACATTTTAAAATAACTAAAAGAGTGTAATTGGACTGTTTGTAACACAAAGGATTAATGCTCAAGGGAATAGTTATCTCATTTCCCATGATGCGACTATTACACATTACATGCCTACATCAAAACATCTCATGTACCACCTCTCCATATATACACCTACAAAAATTAAAAATTAAAAAAAAATAAAAACAACCAAAACCTTTCTTTTGGACAATGAGAAACAAAACAAATATGTGCTTAAATATAATGCTATATAGTTTTTATTTATTTATTTAGAGACGGAGTTTCACTTGTTGCCCAGGCTGGAGTGCAATGGCGTGATCTCGGCTCATTGCAATCTCTGCCTCCTCAGTTCAAGCGATTCTCCCGTTTCAGCCTCCCGAGTAGCTGGGATTATAGGCGCCTGCCACCACACCCAGCTAATTTTTTGTATTTTTAGTAGAGATGGGGTTTCATCATCTTTGCCAGGCTGGTCTCAAACTCCTGACCTCAGGTGATCCACCCGCCTTGGCTTCCCAAAGTGCTGGGATTACAGGCATGAACCACTGCACCCAGCCTAGTTTCTGTTTTTAATTTTCATTTTGTAAGTGTTATTAGTCTGCTTTCATGCTACTGATAAAGACATACCCAAGGCTGGGCAATTTACAAAAGAAAGAAGTTTAATGGACTTACAGTTCCACGTGGCTGGGGAAACCTCACAATCATGGCAGAAGGCAAAGAGGAGTAAGTCACATCTTACATGGATGGCAGCAAGCAAAGAGAGAGTTTGTGCAGGGAAACCCCCCCTTATAAAGCCATCAGATCTCGTGAGACTTATCCAGTATCATGAGAACAACACGTGAAAAACCCACCCCCATGATTCAATTACCTTCCACCAGGTCCCTCCCACAACACATAGGAATTTGAGATGAGATTGATGTAGGGACACAGCCAAGCCATCTCAGTTGTCTAAATAAGGTACTAAAATTAATATTAACTTTCATATTACCAGAAGTATTTGGATTTATTGAAGACATCACAGAATCCACTTCTATCTAGAAAAGAGGAAAAAATAATAGAACATGTAATTTTATCAAATGTTTTCACAGTGCAAGTTCTTAATTCTTTGGGTGGGAATAAGGATCTATTTTATGAGAAACCAAGTTTGTTGAACCAAGCAGACAAGTAATGATACACAATAGCTATAATAGCCATTTTATTTTTCCATCAACATCTATAAAATAGCAGACACTAATCTGATAGTCTCTAATAGCCCCCAAAACTTTATTCCATTGACCAAAACAGTTTAAGCACAGAACATCAATTTGGCTGTCCCATATATAATATAATCTAACAGGCAGCCTTTCTACTTTAGACAAATACAATTGTTATAATGGGCTCTATGGCTCTATTTTTAAAATTTTTTTCCTGATTATAAAAGTATCACATGATTGATGTAGAAAGCATGAAAAATACAAAAAATTATGCAGAAAATTTAAAAATCAGCCATCCAATGAAAATCACTGTTATCATTTTAGACTAATCAGCTTTTTTCCCCTATGCATCTTTAAACATTTGAGACTTTACTGTACAGAAAATACGAGGACCTGCTTTCACTAAATGTTAAAATATAAGCCCTTTACCACACTGTTACAAGGGCTTTATAAACATTATAGTATTAGAAGCTTGGCAGCATCTGACATAATTTCTCCACTTCTGGTCTCCAACTCTTCCCAGTCTTGGATTTCCTGCATTTTCCTGGTTCCTCTTGTCCCTGCCAAATGCTTCCCACTCCAACTTCTTCAAGTCCCCTCCTACCCTTAAATGCTGGTATTCCTCAACGTTCTGTCCTCAGACCATGGCTCTTCCTATTCTGCATATTCTTCCTGGGCAATGCCATCCAGCCTTGTGTTTTGAGCAACCACATGGACACCAAGGAGCCCCAAGTCTATCTCCAGCCCTACCCCCTCCACCCAATTTCAGATTCCTACATCTCAGGGAAGCAGTAAAATCTAACAGCAGATTTTCACCACCATAACCTCAATAGCCAGCATATTATTTAACGAGTGAATGCACCTGGAATGCTCATAGCTGCCTCAAACTCAGTGTGTTCCAATCGAAACTCACTGACTTCCTCTGAACCTACTCTTAAATTTTCTCTTAATTGGTGGCATCGCTATCCCTTCAGTCCCAGTGGTCATGTCACTCTTACCACCACCACATCCAATCAGTCATCAGGGCCTAACTTGTCCCACCACCCACAAAGTGTTCCTAGATACTTATCAGAGTAGTCTATCTTCTCTAGTCTAAATGACCACCCAGACTGTTAGAGTTACCACTAGAATTAGGCCTTCCTTCTTTGTTCCCTTCACTTTCTGTTTTTCAATCTCTTCTCTTTCTTGGTATCTATCACAGTTTTATGTCTTTCTACATTAAACTCTGAACTGCTTCGAAGTAGAGACTGTGTTTCATTCATCTTTATATCACTAGCAACTAGCAAGTACTCCTTTTATTAAGTAGAAACAACAAATTTCATTATGTATGGGTGGGCACGGTGGCTCATGCCTGTAATCCCAGCACTTTGATAGGCTGAGGTGGGCGGATCACTTGAGGTCAGGAGTTGGAGACCAGCCTGGCCAACATTGGTGAAACCCCGTATCTACTAAAAATACAAAAAAAAGGAAAAAAAGAACCAGGTATGGTGGTGTGCACCTGTAGTCCCAGCTACTCAGGAGGCTGAGGCAGGAGAATTGCTTGAACCTGGGAAGTGGAGGTTGCAGTGAGCCTAGATCACGCCACTGCACTCTAGCCTGGGTGACAGAGCAAGACTGCATCTCAACAAATAAATAAACTTAATTATGTAAACAACTGCATGAACGTATAAGTGATTTATTATATAAGTATTTTATTGCTTCATGACCTGCAGTCAGTAAATATTTCATTTGCTCAAAAGCAGTATTAAAAAATTAAACCCCAAACCTCAACCTAGTCTAAAAAATCTGTTGAATTTCACAGAAATTATATATTAAGTGTCACTTGCATCATAAAAGTTCATTGTACAAATGACTAAGTTTATAGGTGACATGCTATTAGTAAATACCGTTTAGTGACCTGCGGTTAGTAAATAGTTCATTTGCTTAAAAAATAAAATAGAAAACCTCACCTCAATATGAAAAGTAAAATCTGTTAAATTTCATGGAGTGTATGTACAGTATGTTACATCACTGTATCTGTCATTAAATTCCTCATTCTAAAATTGAAACCAAATAGACTCAAGGGTGATAAAGGCAAAAATGAGACAAGATACCTCTCCAGGTGAATCCAAGTTAAACACAATGCTTCACAGGCTGACTCTTTTTAGCTGACCTGCTTTGTAATTCCAACTGAAATGATTACAGGTAAACAGGAGAGCTGCAATTTCTAAGAGTCGGCCCTGACTACTTCTCTGAGCTCCATAATAAGCTTCTCAGTAACTAGGCATCCCTTCATAGTTGAGCCACTCTGAACCCACCTGAGCTGTCCATGCAACCTACTTGGGTCATGAGAATATATTAATACTTATTGTGCATCACAACTTCACAGTAAGTATGTTCTGTTGACACAAATAGGGCGGAGAGGCATGACATCACAGGGTCCCTGGCTTCGCTGGGCTTTCAATCTGACAGAAAGGCACAGTCCACTCATGAGGAACAGCTGGGCCCTAATTAACTGCCAAGCTGTCTGGTCTAAAGAGAGTGAGGGATGGTATTCCAGGCTGAGCCCTGAGTGCTCCCTTTGCTTGATGGTGGCAGCTCAATTTCTTGAATCTGGACAATATCTTGACTCTGACTAACTCCAGCTTAACAAGAAGGGGTTGTCTCTCGAATGAATGTAACAGGAAAGCAGAAAAGCATAAAGACAGGGGTGAACAGGAAACTTGCCCTACTCAAGTAGGAGGTTCATGGGCTCAGCTCAACTCTCATTATTGACGAATTGGTGCAATCTTTTCTGGAGAGCAAATATCTAACAAAATTTTAAACGTACATATTCCATGACCTAGCAGTTATACTTCTAGGAACTTATTCCACAGATATACAGCCACAAGGACATAAATGTGTGTATCATTGCAGCAATGTTTGTAGGAAAAAAAAAAAAAAACCCACCTATATAACCCCAGACAGGAACCTGGCTAAAAAGAATAATATGCAACCATATTTTAAAATGTGGTAGTGATGTGTGCTTTTAGGTTGATATATTGTTAAATGAGAAGAGCAAGTTAAAGTAGGCACAATATTTACCCATTTATGTTTTCAATAAAAGACTATGCATGTGTATGTCATGGATAGAAAATTTCAGAATTACACAAAAAACTGTTAATGGTAATCCCCTAGCAGTGGGACCCTCTGGTAGGCGGGGAGCAGATTTTATGCTCAACTTTATACCTTTCTGCACTGTTTTAATTTTTTGACCGTGGATGTATTTTATAAACAAAACAACAAAAGTAAAACGAGAAAGAGACTATGTCATATCCTATGTAAATTTCTCCTGTTACCAACACTCCCCTCTCAGTCTTCCCTCTTGGCACCTCTCTAGCATCTCCTATTTATAATAGTTATTAGCAGCCTGGTGGTGAGATAGGCTTGTGTAGACTCCAGTGGAAAAGATTTCTACTTCATCTCTGGGCTGAGGTGTTAAGAGGAAGCTAAAATTCAGCACTGGACACATCTGAAATTGCTTATAAAGCAATTTATAAACATCCTAAGCTAGCCCTGTGAACTTTTCTTAGGATCCATTCACCTTTGATCGTCTACCCCATCCCCAAATATATAAGAAAGCTCTACCTTGGAGGGCTTGTACCCAAACAGCATTACAACAGCAGTTTTAAAGTCCTCTCTGCTGAGATATCCTTTGTGATCTTCATCACATGCTTTAAATACCTGAAGAACATTAAATAGCTTTAGTTAATGAGACAGAAATGGTTTCTTATTTTTATTACTAGTTTATTATATAGTTTGGACCTCGAAAATCTAAAACTTGGCCCAGCAGTAGAGTATGAAAATAGAATTTCATTATCCCAATATTAATTCTCAAGAAATCTTAAAGATGGACTGAAATTTTCTTAAAGATGGGCTGAAATTTCCCTCAAAGTGCAAACGAGTTAACCGCTAGGTGAAGCAAATTAATTCATTTAGGCCACTGAGATAAATTCTACCCAAAATTCAGTCCTGGAGTTAAGAAGGTGAGGCAAAGGGGCTGGCTTTGAAAGGCGGGAGAGATGCAGACTCAAGGTTACCATTATAGACTATATAGAGAGAAAGGAGATGGAACTTGGAGGTAGCCGTAGTCCTGGACGAGGAGCCAGGAGCCCTGCAGCTCCAGGATCAGTCATTAACCACAACCCTTTGGACAGGCAGCCCAGGTCTTATCTGTACAACCCGGCAGAGTGAGACCCAGGCGCGGGGAGAAAGCGAGAGGCCCAGGCCAAGCTGAAGTCCGAGGCTCAGTTGCCCTCCGGACACCTACTTCCACCCACTTCCTGTGTTCCGAGGGACTGGCTTCCCACGTCCGCGACCTGGCTCTGGCCTCGGAGAAGAACATCGCGACTGCAACAACCGAACGCCAGCAACCCAATCAGCGACCACCGCTTTCCCAGCCTGGCTCGCAGCCTACCGCGGCCACGCCCACCGCGGTTCAGGAAGCCGCACTTCACCGCCCAACTCCGACGTCTCCTCCCATTGGACAACCTGCCAGCCACTCGCGTTAATCCCGCAGGGCTATTGGCCAGAGCCTTTGTTTAATCACGTTTCCTTGGAGCCGCCCTGGCAGTGAGGCGCCCAGGCCTGCCCACAGCACTTGGCTCCATCCCCTGACTGTCCCCTTAACTCGTTGAGCGTGGCTGGAAATCCAGGCGCTTGTAGGTGTTGGTTCAATTCCTGGCTCATGATTTATTTCATTCTCTCCCTCCATCTTGCAATAGGTTACTTTTAATCATTTAGATCTATGGCACTATGTTAAACATTATAGGAGACAAAAAGAGTGTGAACAAACATAAAAAGAACCAAACGAAAAGAGCCAAGTCCAGGATTCTCGTTCAGATCAGCAAGTCATTGTGATCGAGCTCCCAGGGTAGCTACTACATCTGTTCTGTCCTGCAGATAACCCCAGCACCTAGCACGGTGCCTGGCACAAAGTAGATCTTCAATGAAAGAACGAAACGAGCCGTTATGTTTACACAAATGTATTTCACTCAGTCCTCTGGAAGAGACGCCTAGTGTGAAAGAGATTCCAAGAGTAAATACCATAAAGAGCACCGAGTCCAAATCCCACAGAAAACATCCTTATTAAAGGCAAGGAACGTGGGGCGAGTTCCTTTTCTCAGAAGATTTTAAAAGAACGCAACTGTTTCGAAGAAGGAACAGACATTCGAGGTTCTGAGTCCTATGGGAACTCATTTAACTTTTTATTTTACAGGAGATTTCAAAGTCTGCACCCAGCCCCTCCCAGGACACAAGTCTCTTTGCAGCTGCCTTTATCCTAAGCGTATCCTCTCTCCACTTTAAACCAAACGCCGCTGCATGGAGCCCAGGGAGCCTGAGCCATGAGAATCCTGTAAAGAGGGTGAGTCTTGCTAGTAGTTAACTAGAGAGAAGTTAGGGGACGGCTTTCTGGTTCTCCTCTCGTTTTAAGAAGTCTCCAGGAAGTAAGCCAAGAGCTAGGGGACACCAGGTTTCCCCAGCCCCGTCCCGGGTAAACACCCGGCGGGCTTTAGGACCCAGCGGTGGGCTCCCCGGAAGGGGAAGGGGCCGGGCCTCGAGGCACGCGCCGCTGCCGAGGTTTTGAACTGCGCGCATGTGCGGCGGCCGCCGAAGGGGCGGGATCCCAGGCGAGCGTTGGTTCTGTGCGCCTCAGGTACGTGCTTGGGCGGCAGTGGGCGCGGACACGGTGCGGTCTTTCGCGGGCTGCGGTCGGGCCCGGGATCCTGCTCTTGGCCGGGTCGCAGTTCGCGGGCTGCTGGGGTCCGGCAGGGCTGGAGGCGGACCGCGAGGAACCGGCGCGGCCGGGAAGACGGGGCAGGGTCGCCTTGGCCCCGGGGCCTCGGTTTCCTCGGATCACAGCGCCTCAGGGGGCGCGCACGGGCGCCGCGGAGACCTGTGTCCTGCCGGGGCGCGGCGCTAGGGGCCCCTGCTCGGGTTTTTATTCCCAGATCTAAGCTTACAGGTGCGTGGTCCCAGAAAGTTAGTAGGAAAGCGCCCACCACGTGCCAGGCGCTTAAGCTTTCTGTGCTTGGTTTCCCAGTATAGGAGGACGGTCACGGTACGTAGTATAGAGTTGTCCTGAGGGTGAAGCGAGTTTACACCCGATGAGGCGCTTCGAATCGAGCCTGGCCGGCCCCAAATGAGCACTCAGTAAGGTTAGCAGCTGCTGCCGTCATTTCCTCACGTTCTGAATCTGCTCCGTCCCCAACGCCTTGAGCAAGAGCCCTCTCACTTCTTTGTCTCCAAACCATTCTCCACAGAGTTGGAGCACACAGTTGTATTAAAAAGGCAAATCGAAGGCCGGGCGCGGTAACTCACGCCTGTCATCCTAGCACTTTGGGAGGCCGAGGAGGGTGAATCACTTGAGGTTAGGAGTTTGAGATCAGCCTGGCCAACATGGTGAAACCCCGTCTCTACAAAAATAGAAAAATTAGCTGAGCGTGATGGCGGGTGCCTGTAATCCTAGCTCCTCGGGAGGCTAAGGTGGGAGAATTGCTTGAACCTGGGAGGCAGAGAGGTTGGAGTGAGCCGAGACTGCGCCGTTGCACTCCAGCCTGAGCGGCAGGGCGAGATTCTGTCTCAAAAAAATAAATGTAAATCGGACTCCCCTTCTTAAAGCCCTCAGTGGGGCCCCGTTGTTCATAGCATAAAATCTAATTTCTTTAACAAGTCTTCTCCCCTCACCCGCTTCATCCTGGACCACTGCCTGCCTTGCCTAAGTCCTTTCTTATGACCTCTTTCCCACCTCTGCAGGCTGGGTTCCCTCTACTTGGGAATGCTCTTCACCCCATCATTTGGACAGCAGGTTCCTTTTGGCCCTCTGGGTCTCATTTATATGTTACTTCTTAAGCATATTCCAAAGGCCACCCCTATTTTTCTGTCTCATACTTACACAATGTAATGAATGTCTAACTCATCTTGGCTATTAAAATTTTTATGTGTGGGTCTGTCTCTTCTGCCCTGAAATTAGCTCTGCTAGGGTAGAAACTATATTGTTAACGCCTCATTCCCTGTTTTTGGTACATAGTAGCTGTCCAGTAAGTTGTTGAATTAATGAACTCCAGGGGGTAAGCATGATATCCATTTTACAGACTAAAAAACTGAGGCTCAGCAGTTAACTAACCTGCCCAAGTGCACATTTACTCCCTAGTCATGGCTGGGTTTGAGACAAGGGCCCATGTTTGCCTATTACTGGCCACACAGGAACTCAACTGAGGAGCATGGCTCCCAGGCCCAACTGATGGTCTTTAAGCTCCATGAGAAGGAGCAGCTGGAGGTGAAAGAGAACTGCCGCAACTGGGTCTCGTATAGTGGGGAGTGAGGAAACACTAGTAGCTCTAAATAGAGTACACTTTTATATCCACAACATGTTTTAAAGTCCTTAATAAAAGTGCTAACAGTGTCCTGAGCTAGCATTTGGTGGGAAAATTTCTTAGATTTTTCATGTTAGTGCAGTGTTTGCCAAATTTCGCTCACACTCGCCTGCCTTCTCCCCAGTTTGCTTTATTCTCTTAACACATATGACACAGGATTTTTTTCAGGGCTGCTTCACCAGCTGGAGACCTCCAGCCCTGGGCTGGCTGCAGGAGGTGCCCTGCCCACTCAGCCTGGCAGAGTGCATTTGTCTTTCATCCCCGCCCAGATCCCGTGGACACTATGCTCGGGCCGAGAGGAGTGGGTGTGTGAGTGAGTGAGCAAGCCTGGAGGCCCGGCTGGCTGTTCCAAGTGCTGGCCCAGTCGCAGGCTCCATGCAGGGCTTGTGGATGGCCTGGGCGTATGGCAAGTGACTCTGGTAGCAGATTCTGGTGTCCAGACGAGGGGGATGCAGTGGTGCCCTAACACTTGGAGACACCAGGCAAATAGGGATGTATTAACAGCTCTTTTAGTCCCGCCATCTGCAGCCCAATGAATGGGGGTGTGTGGCAGCCAGCAGCTCCCTCTCCCATTGCTTCACCAGCGGAATGGAGTGCTTACAGGGTTATAGCTCTATTTGCACTCGCTGTTTAGCGGGTCCCAGTTTCTTGTCCTGCGTCCAAGAGTAATGAGGTTAGGCTGACAACTGAAGGGGAAATAGGCAGAGATGAGTTTTACTCAGTGATGAGACAGTTCTCAGCAGAGACAGGACCCCAAGTGGATGGCCCCTGCCCTGTGACCCCAAGGTGGGCAGTTCACTGGTGTGGCTGAGTCTGGGGCTTTTATGGGCTCAGAATGGGGGAGTGTGTGCTGGTTGGTTTGTGAGTACACAAAAAAGGCTAAAACAACGGCACCACTCAAAGGTGGGCATGACAATGTAAAAAACCAATTAGGGAAAGGTAGGTATATGTAAAGTAGGTGAAGGGTGGGGATTAATCAGAGGAAAGCGTGCCAAGTGGGAAGAGAGGTTATCAGTCCAGTCCGTGGATTTATCCAACACTTGTAGCTTGGCTTTCAGGCTTTAAACTGTCTTTGGTTTGCAGGTGGGGTTTCACTGGGGCCCTGCCCCTATCTGCCTAGGGATTTGTCTGCCTCCTGCCGCTATCACATAGACTATCATATACTTAATATTTTTGTTTGAATCCAATCATTCTTTTACATAAAATAAACTTTATTTTGCATTTCAAATATAACGTAGCCATAAGATACCTTCTGTTGATGGTAAACAAAATTGTTGGTGCCTGCAGAAGAGCCCAGACCCTGCTATTTGTTCAACATCAAGATTAAAAGCATTTCTACAACACTACAACTTTCTTCTTGATTTAAACAGGGAGTTTGGATTGGAATGGAAAGGGAGGTACTTTCATAATGTCAGGTCCCAATCACTTCCACTTTAGGAAACATTGTGCTGTCCTGATTGAGTGCCAGGATTCAGAATCAACACAGCTATATTGTATTCTGATTCTTTCAGTACCGCTTACAAAAAGTGTGACTTTAGATTTATGCTGTACCAAGCACTGCCCAGGCAGGGAAGACAGACGATAAACAATTGAAGGAAAGCTCTCAGGTTCTACATTTCTTAAAACTGTATGACTTGATTACAAAGCACTATGAAATGCTGGGCACCAGAGCCTCTGTGAGGGCAGTAAATTCTGTTACTGGTAACCAGTTATCCAAAGTAAAAGTTTGATATTGGTGTTTACTAGCAGTTCTTTTCCAACTGGGCACGAGCCTTGATGTCATAAAGAGGTTGGTAAGCTGCTACACTTAACAAGACACAATTAGTCTATTGCACTAAATTGTAACCCAATAAATTGTATTAGGTGGTAATAAGCAACTCAGGCATAGTTTTGAGTTTTGGCAGGTCCAAAACTTTATAGAGCAGAACCCCAAAAAAAGGCTTTGTTCTCTAGAAAATTCTTTTTTAAAGCTTTGTTTTATTTTTACCCACTTGTCCTACTTTGTTGGAGGGAATTCCACTTCCATATGGTTTTAGAAAATGTAGATAATGATAAAAACTTAAAAACCTTTGAAATTCTCTAAATTCACAGAGTTGCTAAGGATTTTACCTACAGAATTCTCAGGGTTTGGAAATTCGGTTTTATTTATATAATGCAGGCAACCATATTTGTTATGATAGCCTCTTAAGATTCTGCAACTGCTTCTGAGAGTGGAAGCTGAATCCTTTCTCACCAAAAACTAAGACCTGCTACTTGTTTTAGAATGGGCAAGGTATCTAGAGAACAGCCTGAGGACTAATGGAAGATTCTATTACTCACTGCCTTGGTTTAGAACTGTTGTAGAATTCAAAGGAAGCTAGAGCTGACATTCAGAGAGTGGTTTTTCCTAAGGTGGTTCTTTTGTTCCTAAATAACTTCAAAGTCACAAAACTGTAGCCACTGAAATAGTTTCTTCAAAGTGAATTGTAACAGCTTAAATACCTCTATCCGGCAACTTCTAGACTCTGGAACACCAGAGGAGCCTAAGGTTTTAGGGGTTTTTTTTTGTTTTTTTTAAAAACCGGAAGGATTAAAAACATTTAAGAAAACACCTCTGAGCTGCTTAAGTAGGTGTTGAGTAGTAAATCCATCTGAATCTCTTTCATGGAGGAAACTGGGCACTCAGACCCCTTTAACCATGACAATACAGTTCTACAGACCCGGTTATCTAGTTTCTTAACCCTTAGCAGATTAGAAACAATTTACGGAAAATATACCTATGCTATGAGTTTTAACAACCCCTTGAAGTGGGCTGGACAGAGTGTAGAAATGAATAGAAACTTTTAGAAAGCAGATACGAAGGCTCAAAAGAGCCAGACAGTCTAGGGTCACTATTACAGGAGCAAGTGGTACCAGCCCTCTCTACCGTCCATAAGGCTTTGGCTGTGAGATAGTGTGTTTGTGCCGGGTGGGGTAATAGTGACCCAGAGCCATGAAGAATGGGCCAGATTATTGTCTTGATGCATTCTTGCATAAAAGCTCCTTGAAATGTGTAATTTACAGAAGGCTTGCTTAACTTGACTGGTAGTTAATTGAAAAAGGTTAAGAGAGAAATTGTGAAAAGGGATAGCTACCTTTAAAGTATTTCCAACCCTCCCCTGCCCTGCCCTGCTGTGTCCACTGAAAAATCATGAGATCTATACATTTAGAAAGGAGAGCTTAGTTCTTATAAAGGGCTATAGCCTGCAGTGTGGCCTGACAGGCTGGAAAGCACAGCCTCAGGCAGAGACCTTTAATGGCATCCCAGGGAGGAGAGGGTAGAACAGGGATTTATACTGAATGGGTTGGCCAAGTATACGTATTCAACAGGTGTGGGAGGAGGTATGAATATTCACCGAGGAGGGCACGTGTGCATGCGTAATGAGCAAACCTGCGTGTTTTGTGCATCTCGTGTTCACTTTGGGATGGAGACTTAACGTTTGAATGAATTACAATTAGGCCTTCTGTCAAAAGGTGAAGGAGGGACATGAAGGCACTCAGTGCTCAGCCTCTGAGGACTGGTCAGAACCAGTCTGTGGTTTCTTTTCAGGAGAAAGTTACTCCATTGTCCAGTGACAGCTGCAGTCATGGCCTGTGGAACCAGAGGGGTCGGTTAAGCATCTGGCAGTAGGTGAGCTGCAATTGTTTAGATATTACTTATCTTCAGGCCAGTGCTTGTTTAGCTGCTGAAGAAAAAAGAATCTTGTGGCAGGTAGAACATAGTTTATTCTTTAAAGGTAGCAGTGTGTGATTTAACCCTTGCTTGGCATGGCCTTAGGTCTTGTTTATGATTTGGTGTCATATTGTCACAGAATCTATTCTGCCAATCTTACGATCTCTGGTCAGTTGTGTTTAAACCGCACAAGGGAGGGGATGTAACAGGCATGTCTGAGCTCGCATCCCATCATGGCCCAGAACTCAGTTTTTAAGGTTTCTCTGGGGTCCCCTTAGCCATGATTTTTATTTTTAGTTCTCATCTAGAGACATATGCATATGTATTTATTTGCAAATCTTTTGATGTAGAATAATGTAGAATTCTCTTTTTGGGGGGAATGTAGGTTTTGTGAAGGGAGTGTCACCATCTTGGTTTACTCCACTCAATGCATCTTTTTCAGCCTCATTAAAACAGCAAAAACTTGAAGATACTGTTAATCTGAGCACAGACTGTTGAGTTTTGTAATTTTCCCCTGGGTCTTGTGCTAAAATGTTAAAAGTATCACATTGAGGAACTGTTCTTTAGCTGTCTGGAAAGTCTACTTAGATAGTCCTTTACCACTGGATTGACGAGATTTTGTAGGTAACACCAAAAGTGACTATTTCGTGTACTTTCCTATTCTCAAAACAAGAAAGTAGAATTTGACTATGTGGCTTAAAAAATAAAAGTGTGTTGCTTCAGTACAAGTTATTTCTGTGCGGATTTTAGTAAATTTATGATGTAGCCAATAGGATAATTATATCTTGATACAATTATATCCAACTAATTATAATTAGCTGGGTCCTCATGGAAGTCGTATAAATAATGTACATATCTAAGTGGTCATTTGGCATTCCTCTTGAAGACTTTGTTAAGCTTTATGGTAAATGGGTTGTCTTTTGGGAAGTAAGACGTACATAATCACTGAAGTCCTGTGGGTGCCTGTACTTGGGTGAAGGCTAGGTTTGTACATTCCAATTTGACCTTAAGCATTTGAACATAGATTAAATGGACCTTAATCCCAAACGCTTATTGGAAGTTTCGGGGTCAAGAATGAATGTGTGTTTTATTTTGGCATTTGTCTTGATGCATTCTTCAACCCCCTTTCCTAGGATATCTAAGAACAAAGTTTAGATTGAAAGATAAGGCCGGGCATGGTGGCTCATACTTGTAATCCCAGCACTTTGGAAGGCCGAGGTGGGTGGATCTCTTGAGTCCAGGAGTTCAAGGCCAGCCTGGGCAACAATAGTGAAACCCTGTCTCTACCAAAAAAGAAAAAAAAAAATTAGCCAGACATGGTGGCGTTCGCCTATAGTTCCAGCTATTTGAGAGGATGAGGCAGGAGGATTGCTTGAGCCCAGGAGGCAGATGTTGCAGTCAGCTGAGATCGAACCACTGCACCACTCAGCCTGGGTGACAGAGTGAGACCCTGTTTCAAAAAAAAAAAAAAAAAGGAAGGTGACCAGGACTTTTGCTTGTGATTTGGCAGAATCTGATAGTGGATTCTGGTAATGTGCTTATAAACACCCAAAAATCAGCTGATGTTAGGTGGTTCAGCCTCTGGAAGGTGTCAGCTCATCTGACAGGGAAGTTGAGAGCAATAAAGTTATTTTGCCAATGCCCTGATGAGTGGGAAATGCTGATGTTTCCACTTTTTCATTTCCAGGAGTATAATGTCTCAGGAAGGTGATTATGGGAGGTGGACCATATCTAGTAGTGATGAAAGTGAGGAAGAAAAGCCAAAACCAGACAAGCCGTCTACCTCTTCTCTTCCCTGTGCCAGGCAAGGAGCAGCAAATGAGCCCAGGTACACCTGTTCCGAGGCCCGGAAAGCTGCACACAAGAGGAAAATATCACCTGTGAAATTCAGCAATACAGATTCAGTTTTACCTCCCAAAAGGCAGAAAAGCGGTTCCCAGGAGGACCTCGGCTGGTGTCTGTCCAGCAGTGATGATGAGCTGCAGCCAGAAATGCCGCAGAAGCAGGCTGAGAAAGTGGTAATCAAAAAGGAGAAAGACATCTCTGCTCCCAATGACGGCGCTGCCCAAAGAACTGAAAATCATGGCCCTCCCACCTGCCACAGGCTCAAAGAGGAGGAAGACGAGTACGAGACGTCAGGGGAGGGCCAGGACATTTGGGACATGCTGGATAAAGGGAACCCCTTCCAGTTTTACCTCACTAGAGTCTCTGGAGTTAAGCCAAAGTATAACTCCGGAGCCCTCCACATCAAAGGTAAGAGGATGCTGGGTGTCAAGGAGCTGTTGAATTGCCCTTGGGAGTCTCTCCTCCATGAAACAAGGAGGGCAGCCTAGAATGATTTCTGATAACTCTTCTTTGTGTTCTTAACTACTTTCAGGAAAAAAATTCTTGACAGGCAAGTGCATTAGTATAACAGCAGACTGTTTACTTAACTCAGGCAGAGCGTGTGTTCTCAAAACCCTGTAGCTCAACCCCTTGTATCACTTAGCACAATGTTTAGCATTATTTAACTTTTTAAGATTAAGCTTGATGAGTAACAGTTTATCAACAAGGTAGCAAATACTTGACAACAGTAGTAGTTCTCCATGAGCCCTGGACCAGCAGCCTCAGCATCACCTGCAACTTGTTAAAAATGCAAATTATTGGGCCCCATTCCCGATTCATTAAATTGGACTCTGAGGGTGAGATCCTGCAGTCTGTGTTTTCACGAGCCCTTCAGGGGATTCTACTGCCCAGTCAAATTTGAGAACCACTGCTTAAAAGCCTGGTTTTAGTTCCTGGTGAAGAAGAAGAAGAAGAAAAAACAAAATAGTGCCTGAGTGCAAATAGATGTTTCAGTTATGGATCAAAAGATGGCCTTAGTTTGCTCTCCTTATTCCTCAGGGAGCATCTGCAGGGGGAATAGCAGGAGCTCTAGAATCTGCTTTCTGGCCTCACCACTCATTTGCTGTATGGATTGTTAACACAGGATCTAACATTCTCTGAATTTGTTTGCTCATCTTTAAACTGGAAATGCAGAAAAATGGGAGCAAATAAATATATGAAGTGACCAGTGTAATATATTCACATGGCAGATACAATAAACATTATTACCCTTATTTCAGATTTTTTCCTGTCCCATATTTAAGAATAGTAATGTTCACTGTCAGCAGTGTTTTTTTTTTGTATATATATCCAGTATATAATTGTATATTGTGTGTGATGTATACATGTTGGAGTGTTCCATACTGTAGAGTGTTCTACAGGTTCTACAGGTTTTCTTTTTGAGAATCTCTTATCTTGGTACTTTGTCAAGTTTTTTGTTTGAGACAGACTGACAAATACTTAGAGAATTTTGCCAAGTTTTGCTCTATATAATAAAATAACTGACTATTAGCACCAAGATATTGTGGTAACATGATAGGAGCTCTTACATATATTTTCTCCTTTAATCCTCAGGACAGTCTTATGAGTAGATGTTACAGTTGTATTCCTTGGATAAGTGATGCATCTGCACTTTAGAAAAGTGCCCAAGGTCATAGAGCTGGTAATGACATTCTGGCATCAGAATCCATGCTGTTTGCTATAGCACTCTACCATGTGCCATAATTGTAGATGGTTGAGAAGATCTCATGGAGGAAGGGGGACTTCAAAAGGCCTTTGAAAGATAGGCAAAATTTAGAAGGGTAGAAATACATGCTGGTGCGGGCAAATGGAAGAATATTTGCAGTTTATCTCTGCAACTCTCCCAATAAGGTAGAAACTTCCTTACGATTTTTTTGTTGTTGTTCTCTGAAAATCTTTCTACCCCAGCATCTAGCTCAATGTCCAGAAGATAGGAAGCACTCAGTAAATATTTGCCAAATGAATGAGCCCAGTCTTAATTCTCAGAGGCAGTTTAGTGGGTATGAGCGAAGGTGCTGGAGCCAGACAGCCTAGGTTCAAACCCCGACTCTACCCCTTCCTAGCTGTGTGTCTGTGGGCAGCCTCCTAAGAAGGCTTCTCCTATATAAAATAGAAATAACGGACCCCACCTAGAAAATGGATATGAGGAGTAAGTAATATATGGGAAATGCCAAGAATGCTGCCAGGTATCTAACAGGTCTCCACAGGTGTGGCTGTTGTAATGGAAGGTCATGATGATCGTGTACTTCCTCTCGTGGTATGGTTTGAGAAGTGAGCTTTCCAACCTATCTAACATAAAGCTTGAATGGGTACAAAGTGGGACTTCCCTAGAGATGACCAGGAACACCAGGAATGTGAGTTTAGAATTGTGAGTGCCTCTGTCCTTTCGTTCACAGGCCACAAG
Source organism: Pongo abelii (assembly GCF_028885655.2). Lineage (NCBI taxonomy): Eukaryota > Metazoa > Chordata > Mammalia > Primates > Hominidae > Pongo > Pongo abelii. Next base: position 94,333,471 of record NC_072000.2, read on the forward strand.
TGCTTTCCAGTCTTTCTGGAAAGTCTTTCTAAACTGTCCAGGTTTATAAAATCTTTCTAGAAAGTTTTTCTAGTCTTGAGTTGGCAGATTTCCTGGAGAGGGACTTGAATGGGTACTTGGAGGAGGTAGAAGTTCAGAGATCTGAAAAGAATATGTATCTTTATTGTCCATATTGAGTTTCTAAACTTGATCAGTCATTCAGTACTGAAGTTGTAGATTTTAGTTTTGCATTGTTTTATAAAAGAATATATGATAAATATTAAATACCATAGGGAAATTTTTTTTGAATTTTATGAAACATTAAAGTCTGACTTTGTAGTAACTGTTTAGCTTACTGTGTTCTGAGTCAGATCTTGATTGTCGGTGACTGTTGAATGAGTTAGTAGTGATTATTATGACTAGAGGATTTTTGTGAGTGTGAATTTGATATGTGTTTTGTTTTCTCAGATATTTTATCTCCTTTATTTGGGACACTTGTTTCTTCAGCTCAGGTGAGTATACCTTTAAGCTGTTTTTTCTTTGGGTGAAAGTGACAAGTAATTAAACAACTCCATAAGAAAATATGAGAGGTGTAGTTTGGGGATCTCAGTCCCGTTCAAAGACTGAGATGGCACATACCCGGAGGCTGGCTCAAGTGCCACAGTGATGGGATCCATGGCCATCAACATAGAATGGAGATGTCACTATCAGGAGAGCATTTGACTGAAGTCAGGCTCCGCTGGCCAAGAAGTCACTTTGGACATTCCAGCTTGAAAGACTAGAATGGGACACTTCTTTTGGGGATACTGATTAACTCATGGGACTGAGTTAACTTGGGTGCATAGAATGGTGAGGTATGGATAGAGTAGTGAAGGACAAGTCAAGTTTGATTTAATTTAGAAAAATGTGAATTTTCATGTTCAGTGGCTCTTTCCTGACTGAGCTGGTCCCTTTGTCTTGATAAATCATGTAATGGTCCAGACCCGCAAGTAAATGGTCCAAACAAAGGGCCCTGTCCCTGAAGAAAGGCAGGCTTCCTTTATGTTTGGTTTGGCATTGAAAGTCCTGGTTTCCATTTGGAAGGTGGGGAGCATTTGCAAATGCCCTGTTAGCTCGATTGAGTTACTAAGTCCAGGATTACCCAGGTGTGGGGAGGAGCCTCCACGGGTAAGACCAGTACAGTACTTGCATTTAAGATGTAATTGTTAGAAGCCTAGTGAATGTCTGGTCCCAGGTGGCTGTGTACAAAGCTAGCTAATAAGTTAGCCTGAAAGGAAATGTTCTTTTCTGAAAGTCCTGAGATCTTTGTCTCCAGTATCTGTCTTTTTATAATCACCTAGGGGAAAAGGGATAAATTTATAAGTCCTCTTATTTAAATTAATCTCAGGGCCATTAGACATAATGTAATAACACCCTGCGGACAAGTACAGATGCTGCCAAAACATGCAGAGATAATTTCCTGGGAACCTGTTATCTCATGTACTTGGCTCCATTTAGGTTCTTTTAACCATGCATTTAAGATAAATTATAGGTTTGTTAGTATTGCAGCATAACCCTCCAGGTTTATAAATAATATATGTAGTGTATCACTATTTTAGAGTTTCCTTAAATGTAATAACTAAACAATTCTCCTTATGAACTGTTTGGCAGAATTACCCATGGCTTAGTTACTCTTCTTTTCTCCCATCTAGTTTAACTACTGCTTTGATGTGGACTGGCTTGTAAAACAGTATCCACCAGAGTTCAGGTGAGTTCCTCAGGGTGACAGACAACACTATAAACTGACACCTAAGATTTGTATTTCTCAGGTGAAAGCCACTCATCTTTTGAGTTTTTCTTTTGAAACTGTTGAAATCACACAGACATTGTTATATTCGGAAAACAGCATTCTTTGATCTATTTAATCCTACACATTCTTTTTATGGATTTTAGCATTTTCCTCTGTGCTCTTTCAGGAAATAGATAAGGACAGGCTTTAACTCAAATAACAGAACTTCATGTCCAGTCTTAATATGAAGGAAAATACCATCTCCACATACCTTCTAGATCTTTGAATGTGCCAACATGCGGCCAACGTGCCATGCTTTCTGTAGCACATCAATGCTGTTCTGTTTTGAGGATCCCTTTGTGTTTCTGAGATGAGGAAAGGAGGCTATATCTGTGGCCTTCCCTTATCTAGGCTCTGGAGGTGATGGATTTTTAGTTCTGCCTTCTGCCTGCACTTCATCAGCCTCTTGTTAGGCAATACAGACCAAATAGGGCATCACACAGTGAGGTGCCACCCTTCCCTATTTCTAACACATTTATGGGGCAGATTCCCATAACAGCAAGTAGGATGGAGGAAAACACACAAGAAAAAATGATTGTCAGGGTCCTCAAAATTCTTGGTACATTTAGGGCATCAGATTGTGGAAACCTTTGACATTAACAGTAGATAAAATGCTGTTAAAATTTTTCAAGCAGCTTTGGCACTTGGGGCTTTTTTTTTTTTTGACCTGTAACACACAGAATTAGTTTTAGCTGCATGTAAAAGAATATTCAAAATAAAAATGGCTTAAATAAGACAAACTGTTTCCAGCCTGACACATTCATATGGTAAACATTTATGGTCTAGATGGGAGCACCAGGGTTCTTGGAGACTTATCCACCTACCCTTTCTGTTCCACCATCCTTGTATATGACTTTAGTTTTCAGAGTCACCTCGTGGCCCAGTATGGCAGCTAGAGCTCCAGCTTACTCGTCTATTCCAGGTAGCAGGAAGGGGGAAGGAGGAAAAGGACAAAAAGGCCCACATTCTAGCTATGCCCGTCTAAGCAGCCTTCCTGGAACTCCCACACAACACCTGCATCTATTTCATTGAGCAGAGCTCAGCTGCATGCTAACCAGGTCTAAAAGAGGCTAGAAATGTCTTTTAGCTTTGCACACCTTTTCCTGAATTAGCCTTTTGTTAGGGAAGGAGGCGAGAATGGCTGTCTGGAGGCAACAAGCAGTTTCTGCCTTAGCTCCTCCTGGCAGTAGTATCCTTGGGTGTCACATTGGCATTTTCTGTTCTTCCTCCCTTTTCTTAAAGACCTTGAAATCAAACTGTCACCCCATTAGAGTGTTGGCAAAGTGCAGACTGCAGTTCCTTTGTATCTGTTATGAGGTAAATTATCTCGCCCCCAAAAAAGATCTGTTGGAATCCTAAGCCTCAGTACCTCAGAATGTGATCTTATTTGGAGATAGAGCCTTTACAAAGGTAATCAAGATAAAATGAAGGCATTAGGATGGACATTAATCCAGTATGACTAGTGTCCTTATAAAAAGAGAAATTTGGGTGCAGAGACAGAGATAAGACCATGTAAAGACACAGAACGCCATTTACAAGCCAAGCTCCCAGAAGCTGGGAGAGAGGCTTGGAACACATGCGCCTCACAGCCTCAGGAACCAATCCTGCCAGCACCTTGATCTTGGACTTCTGGCCTCCAGACCTGTGAGACGATATATTTCTGTTGTCTAAGCCTCCCAGTTTGTGGTGCTTTGTTTTGGAGGCCCTGGCACACTAATACAGTATCCACTGGACTCTCAGTAACTAAAGGGACGAAAGTGTCCTTCTCTCTTCATCCCCTTGTTGCCAAACGCGTCTTGGGAAGGCTATTACGAGCCTTAGAAGGATGAGGAGTGACCTAAATGGTAAGTTTAAGTAACATCCAGAATTTGTATGTTAGACAAATTAAGATCATAAGGATTTATACCTCAGTATGCTGTTGTTCAGATGCCATCTTTTTGTAATAAGTTGTAGAACCAATAAATTTGAAAGAATTAATGAGGACTTTCTATCAGTCATATTTAATCTTTTTTTATAAGATGACTTGATCTAACATTTTTTATTTCTAGGTACTAGATGCACGAGTGTTTCTTACATTATTCTGTTTTTCTTACCTAATTTCTAAAAATCACGGGTGCATGTTTCATAGTTTTATTTTACCTGTCATGTTAGAATAAAGCTATTGGGCAAGAGGTAGTGAGGTATTAGTACTGGAAGTACATTTTCTATGATGTTTCTCTCTAGTTGATTGTTGTTCCTTTGTGAATGGTAGAGAATCATTCTGCAGTGTGATTGATAAATGTGGAAGTGGCTCGGTTGTTTATCTTTCTTGATTGCTTATATCCAATTTTTGTTGTGTTGGGAGAGCTTGTAGAAATATACCTATTTCTAAGGATTATCTTGCTTTGAATTAATCAGAAAGATCAAGAATCCCTCAAAAGCCTTTTTAATGTATTCTTGAAGAGTGTTTTTATATTATATTTGGAATTCAAAAATACAGTATTTTCAACGTAGCTTGGGCTCTGTTTCATTGAAATCTAACCACCCATCAGTGAAGCTGCGTCATGCTGTGGGCCTGGCCTGGGCCTATTCTCTGTTGTATCCTGGGTCTAGCTCAGTACATAGTACACAGGAGGAGTTTGGTGAGTATAGATGTGGTGTGAAATGAATCCACCGTGTGGTCCAAAAGAAGAAAAAGAAAAAAGCACTATATTATATAATAATTATTATATATCTTTAATTTATTTAGACTTAAATATTTTAACACAGAGCTACTTATGTGCCCTTTTGGGCCAAAGAAGATAATTATTCAAAGACTTTCTTGAGTCATTACCCTTCTGTATTACAACAGAGCTGCAGGATCAGGCCATGTAGCCCCATTATAAAGATATCTGGTAAATGAACATTAGCTGATCATTGCTCTGTGTTAGCCCTGTCTTCACTCAACTACAAAGGCTGGAAACAAATATCGAGTGATAAGGAAGCTAGCATTCCTTAATGAGGCGAGTCCAACTTCATGAATGATGTATTTTTATTTATTTATTTATTTATTTTTGAGACAGAGTCTCGCTCTGGCACCCAGGCTGGAGTGCAGTGGCTCAATCTCGGCTCACTGCAACCTTCACCTCCCAGGTTCAAGCGATTCTTGTGCCTCAGCTGCGGAGTAGCTGGGATTACAGGCACGCACAACCGTGCCTTATCTAATTTTTGTATTAGTAGAGATGGGGTTTCACCATGGTGGCCAGTCTGGTCTCGAACTCCTGACCTCAGGTAGTCCACCTGCCTCGGCCTCCCAAAGTGCCGGGATTACAGGTGTGAGCCACCGTGCCCGGCCATGAATGATGTATATTAAATACTAATGCTCTCTTTTTAGGAAGAAGCCAATCCTGCTTGTGCATGGTGATAAGCGAGAGGCTAAGGCTCACCTCCATGCCCAGGCCAAGCCTTACGAGAACATCTCTCTCTGCCAGGTAAGCCACTTACTGCCGTTGGAGAGCAAGCGTAGTCTGAGTTAGAAGGAAACTTAGACATTTAGTCCACCCTCTCACTTAGTGCAGAAATCCTCTCTCCAGCATCAGTCATCAATAGATAACTTGTCTAGCCTCAGCTTAAACACTTCCTGAGATAGAGCATCCCATTCGTAGTACTCCTCAGGGTTGGAAAGGTTTTTCTTTTTGTGGGCCTGAAGTCTTCCTACTAATTTCTACTCATTGGTCTTAATTTTCGCCTTCTGGAGCCACACAGAATAAGTAAGTCTTTCATCTTACACATGTCAGTGATTCATATATCGAAAGTGATCTGTCCTGTCTCCCTTAGTTTTCTTTCTCTAATTCAAACATTCTCTTCAGTTTTACTCAATGTAGTATGGATTCTGAGTCTTTCCTCAACCTGCTAGTGCTCCCCTGGTTGCATGTAGCTTGTCAGTATGCCTTTTGAAACCTGGGTTTCAACACTGAACAGGTCCTCTGGATGTAGTTCAGTGGCTATGGGTTTCTTTTTGTGAGTATCCTGTGAGTGCAACTTAAAACTTGTAGTTTTTTGTGACACCTTATGTAATTTATATTAGCTGCCATTGACACTTCAACGGTAGTCCTTCAACTGCAGTTTTTTTTCACATCAGTTGCATCTAAGGTCTAAACAGGAGAGACCCATAGATTAAAAAAACTGTTAGGAAACTATGTGAGTCGTATGCTGTGTATGATCTAAGTCCAATGTGGAGACATTAAGTGGTCTTGTAACAGGCATATCCACTTGGTTTGCTAGGACCAAAGCAAAGCAGAAAAGAAAGCTGTATTAGTTTGTTCTTGCACTGCTATGAAGACATACCTGAGACTGGGTAATTTATAAAGAAGAGGGGCTTAATTGGCTCACGGTTCTGCAGGCTATACATGGCTGAGGAGGCCGCAGGAAACTTTCAGTTGTGACAGAATGTGAAGAGGAAGCAGGCACATCTTACTTGGCCGGAGCAAGAGGGAAGAGAAAGGAGGAAGAGCTACACACTTTTATCAAACAACCAGATATCATGAGAACTCACTATCATGAGAACAGCAAGGAGGAAGTCCACCCCCATGATCCAATCACCTCCTACCAGGCCCCTCCTCCAACATTGGGGATTATAATTTGAGATGAGATTTGAGTGGGGACACAGACCCAAACCATATCAAAGGCCAAAAAACCGTTATTGCCCAGTTTCTTTATATATTCCCATAATTTTGTCCTAATACTTTGCAGTTAGCGTACAACGTGGCCAGTGAGTCTTGGACTTTCATTAGGACCCATTTCTTTAGACTCATCATTAAAAAGATCTATTACACGTGGCATTTTGAGCAAGAAACATGTAAAGTAGAAAGGAAAACAAGGAATACAGAAGAATTTCTCACATTTATGATAACTACTTCCTATAGAAATGGTGGTTATGAAGTAGCTGGTGTAATAGTCACCTTTTCCTATTTCTTTTGGCTGTATTAGTTTGTTATGAGAAAACACGAAAGATGCTTTTTATAGCCCTTTTCTTTCCTTATCGTTAGCTTAGTGAAATTGGCAAAAGATTTCTGCTCTGCAAGTACAGAGACAGAGTGAATTACATCCTTTCTGGATTTTTTTTTCTCATTTTCCTTCTAGTGTCTTTTTTCCCCATCCACAAAGTTGTAAGAATTCCAACTCACATTGTATCACTCTTTTTCCAACTATATGTGATATCTGTATTTTTTTAAGATTATTACAGTACAAGAGCTCAATCTTGTCAGTTTTAAACATACCTCACAACATTTTCCTTATGATTTAACCCACTGCACTTTATAGAGTTGTCATTTTAAAAATGCCTTCTATCCAACATGGGCTCATCTCATGCCCATAGATGTGCCTTTGCTTAGCAGTTGCCAAAATTCCATTGTTTTGCTTCTATTTCCAGCAACGTAAGAGGTTAGACTGCAGTAGGATAGCTCCCATCAAACCTTATAGTGGGCAGAAAGTAAACTGACACAGAAATCCTGAAAACCGGTGACTAAATGAATGGAAATAAAGTCTTTTTCAAATATTACCTACCTGTACTCATTTAGGAGAGTGGTTCCTGTGCTTGATAGTGTGTTCCAGGCTGGCCACCAGAGGGCATAGTGAGCCACTTCTTCCAAACCTCTTGGAAAGAGCTATGAAGAAGCTCCCAACTCTAGGCTGATGTACAGGATTGTGTCCTCCTGATCTCTTGAAGCACCTTTATACCTTGTCTGTAAGATAAAGTCTTTTTCTAGCAACGTGAGTCATTGAAACTGAGACACATTAGTCAGAGAATCGGTGGCTGCTGACCCTCTCCCATTTTGCAAACGTGGGACCTAAGGGCAGACGTTGAGACCTTGTGGTGGTCAGAGTCACATTGCCTGCACTCAGTCCCAGCTCTACATGTGTGTATTAGTCTGCTTGGATGCTATAACAAAATTACGTGGGTGACTTTTCTTGGACTTGGGTTGCTGAAACAACAGACACTTATTTCTCACAGTTCTGGAAGCTGGGAATCCAGGATCAAAGTGCCAGTCAATTCAGTTCCAGGTGAGGGCTCTCTTGCCAGCTTATAGATGGCCACATTCTCATGGTGCCCTCATGAGGGAGAGGGAAGAAGACAGACACACAGGCTGTCTGGCAGCTCTTCCATAAGGACACCGGTCCTGTTGGATCAGGATCATCAGGATCCCACCTTTATGACCTCATTTAACCTTAATTACCTCCATAAAGTCCCTCTCTGCACATAGCCACATTGGAAGTTGGGGCTTCAACATATGAATTTGGTGAGGGACACAAGTGTTTAGTCTACAACACTTATTCTGGGCTTGTCACTGGCTTGTCACCTAATTTCTTTATCTTTGAAATTGATTGCTAATGCTGTTCATCCTAGAGTTTGCTAAAGGACTTGGTGCACTAGCCCAAAAACAGCACCCAGTAAACAATATCTATTGAAGCTACTATCCTTGTTTTTTGTGCTTAGACTTACCCAGAATCATGTAACTTGTAGCAAACTAAACAAAAGCCAGGTCTCTTGACCATTGTTCTTTCTCAGCTAAATATCAGTTTATAGAGTGGCAGTCTTCCTTCTCATTTGGTAATTTTGAAAACATGAAATAGAATTCCCTGCACTTTCTTCTGTGGCCAGAATACACAGATGCATGCTGGTCTGTGAGCATCTCCACTCCAAACAGGAGCTGTGTTGTAACTCACCTGTGTATTCCAGTTGCTTATTACTGCCCCCAGCAAAGTTTCACCCATGTCATGTGGTAAGGAGGCTGGGGTAGGTAGTGGGGAGAGGTTGCAATAGTGATTGCCACAATTGTAGAGTGCCTACTGCATGCAGGCCTCCGTTTCTCAGCATTTTACATATGTGATCTCGTTCCTAACAACTCTGGATCTCAGAATGGTACCGTTTTAAAGAGGAGAAAGCTGAGGCATAGAGTTAGATATATTTTCCAGAGTCGTACAAAGTTGTGAAGGCAGGATTTGAGCCCGTGTACTGCGTTCCTAATTGTGAAACTTTTACGGTTATTTAAACTCTTTCATAACCTGCATCTTGTGACATCTTCTTCTTAACCAAGATCTGGCATTAGTGGATATTAAATAACATGTTTCCTATATACATACCCTCCATTAGTTTGTAAAGGTGTCATTTTATAACATGAAAATGGATTTCATATGTTTTTGTTTTCAGCACTTGCTATGCTAATATAAGAACATTTCTATTTTAATTTAACATCCTAAGTCTATTTCTATTTTAATTTAACATCCTAAGTTGCCACCACTTTCAGTGTTTCTTTTTTTTTTTTGGAGACGGAGTCTCGCTCTGTCACCCAGGCTGGAGTGCAGTGGCGCGATCTCGGCTCACTGTAACCTCCGCCTGCTGGGTTCACGCCATTCTCCTGCCTCAGCCTCCCGAGTAGCTGGGACTACAGGCGCCGGCCACCATGCCCGGCTAATTTTTTCGTATTTTTAGTAGAAACGGGGTTTCACCGCATTAGCCAGGATGGTCGCCATCTCCTGACTTTGTGATGTGCCCGCCTCGGCCTCCCAAAGTGCTGGGATTACAGGCGTGAGCCACCGCGCCTGGCCTTCAGTGTTTCTTTTAAATATGCTCTGAAAACTGTGTATCATTAATTTCTGTATAAGCCAAATATCTAAAACTTTGCATAGAGACTCACTTGTTTTACTAGTTTTTTGTCAACTAAAGAATTTAGGCTTCTCAGTCCTGATTACTGTAATTAAAAATGTAGTGTATATTGAATCATTCTGGGTAACAAAATTTGTTTTTTTTTTTTTTTTTTAATGAGCGTCCCCAGATGCTATTATAAAAGCTGTCTTGTTATTCAAGGGCTTGTCTGGTAGAGATCAGTAAACATAGTTTTAAAAAAAAAGTTGGCCTGATTGCTTTCTAATGTAATTTCCAGTAGATATGGATATTAGTGAGTTGTTTTTAAATAAATGACTTCTTTTTCATCCTAGGCAAAGTTGGATATTGCGTTTGGAACACACCACACGTAAGCACTTTTTGTGAAATAGGGGAACCCCTCAAGCATTGTCATTTGTCCGTTACATGGTTATTCTTAGGAGAGACTGAGCATGGTAGGCCCACCTAGGATCTAGCACAGTGATGCTTAACTGAGCCTGGGGGAGCTATTCTTTTATTTAATGCTCTTATAAAAATTATTTGGTCTTTCCTTTTAATTTTATAGATCAGGAAACTGAGGCCCAGGTTTAGGTATGTGATTTTTCCTTGGGCCAGTAGTGGAGACAGGAATAGAACCTATTTATTCTAACTTTAATTAATATATACACACAATTTTTCAAGATGTGGTCTCACTCTGTTGCCCAGACTGGAGTGCCGTGGCATGATCACAGCTCACTGCAGCCTCCAACTCCTAGGCTTAAGCAATCCTCCCACCTCAGCCTCCTGAGTAGCTGGGACTATAGGCACACGCCACCATGCCCAGCTAATTTTTTTGTAGAGATGGGGGTCTCACTTTGTGACCCAGGCTGATCTCGAACTCCTGGGCTCAAACAGACCTCCTGCCTTAGCCTCTCAAAGTACTGGGATTACAGGCATGAGCCCCTGTGCTGGCATTAACTTTAGCTTTAAATTTGTTCTTGTTTGCTCATTGCTAAAATTTACCTTATTATTTCCTTTGGTCCATTCATCACTACCCCCTTGCCCCTACACACATACTTTAGAGGTTAAACTCAACAGAGCTCTTTTTTTTTTTTTTTTTTTTTTTTGAGACAGAGTCTTGCTCTGTTGCCTAGCGTGGAGTGCAGTGGCACAATCTTGGCTCACTGCAACCTCCATCTCCTGGGTTCAAACGATTCTCCTGCCTCAGTCTCCCAAGTAGCTGGGGTTATAGGCCACTGCCACCACACCTGGCTAACTTTTATATTTTTATTAGAGACGGGGTTTCACCATGTTTGCCAGGCTAGTCTCAAACTCCTGACCTCAGGTGATCCACCCTCCTCTGCCTCCCCAAGTGTTGGGATTACAGGTGTGAACTACCATGTCTGGCCAAGAGCTCTTAATTCAGAGTTTAAAATGCCTAGGAGGCTGGGCCCTGTGGCTCATGCCTGTAATCCCAGCACTCTGGGAGGCCAAGGTGGGCGGATTATTTGAGATCAGGAGTTCGAGACCAATCTGGCCAACATGGTGAAACCCCATCTCTACTAAAAATATAAAAATTAGCCGGGCAGTAGTGGGACGTGCCTATAATCCCAGCTACATGGGAGGCTGAGGCAGGAGAATCACTTGAGCCTGCAAGGCGGAGGTTGTGGTGAGCCAAGATCATGCCACTGCACTCCAGTCTGGGTGACAGAGTGAGACCCTGTCTCAAAAACAACAGAAAATGCCTAGGAAAGTAATTACAATTGAACTTTTCCCAATTAAGTATCTGTAGTTTACATTTTGTTGAAATGACATTATCTTGTAGAAGATTGAGCTCGTGTCTTGAAATTACTTTTAGTTGCTTATTTTTAAAAAAAAATTTTTTTTTTTTTTTTTTTTTTTGAGACAGTCTCGCTCTGTTGCCTAGGCTGGAGTACAATGGTGCAATCTCGGCTCATTACAACCTCCGCCTCCCAGGTTTAAGCAATTCTCCTGCCTCAGCCTCCCGAGTTGCTGGGACTACAGGCATGTGCCACCACGTCCAGCTAATTTTTGTATTTTTAGTAGAGATGGGGTTTCACCATGTTGTCCAGGCTGGTCTCGAACTCCTGACCTCAGGTGATCCACCTGCCTTGGCCTCCCAAAGTGCCGGGATTACAGGCATGAGCCACCGCGCCTAGCCTATTTTTAAAATGTTTTAAGAATTAAATACTTCTTATGTTCTTGACACAGCTCAAGAGGATATAGAGTTTTTATTCTTACAGCTTTTTCTTTGGTGAGAGAAGCAAGACAAACATGTGAATTAGAAAAGGAGAATCACCTTCCAGATCATAGTGATGGAGGGTAAACTGCCTTCCCCACGTCACAGGGTAGAGCTAGAAACAGTGAACGAGGCAGTCTTTGAGACTGCATACACTTTGGCACACAAACCCTGCTCTGTCCAGTTTCTGTTGGATGCCATGCAATCCCGTGGTCTGTCTCACAGTGTTTTAGAATGGGAAAGCTCTTTGGTTTCTTCTAGAGCTGGGAGCAGAGTTAATTCTTATGGCTCCAAGAATCGATAGAGGGGAAAGAGAAAGCCAAAGCAGCTGAATGTCAAATATCCAGATCCAGGCCGTAGCCAGTAGCAAACCACAGGATGGGCAAGGCATGCCTCTTTCCACTAAGATCTATAGCCAGGCCTCCACCACACATCATTTAGTCCTCTTTCCCACCAAGGCCATGTCTCCCCCCACCTCGCCTACCCCTGTACCAGTAGCATGAAGTGTTCACCGTTGCTGCCACCAGCCCTGTGAAGCCACATGTGGTGAAAGGAGTGCCCTGGCATCTGGCATTTGTGATCCCAACAAGCTCTTCCGCTGGCCCAGTTTGTGACCTTGGATAATCTCTGTTAAATGTCCAGCTGTAGATTCCACAATTGTAGAATGAGAATAACTCCTCCTCTATATTGCTGTGAAGACTTGGTGTGGTAACATACAACAGAGCTTCTAGGATGGCACCTGGTAGAGAGGTGCTTGCCATATGTTAGTTCTCTTCCCCCTTTGCAGGAATAGCTGCGCATTTGGGTTGGGTCCCTTTTGCTGCCCCACAGCTTAGCAGACAATATGGCAGGTCAGCATTCTTCAAGGGAGATCTCATTCCTCACCCTTTTCTATCCATTTTTAACTGTGACCTTATTAACACTACCATTTTGTCTATGAAAAGATGAATATGGCTGCTCTCAAGTTCATAATTCTATTTGTGTGATTTGCCTGATAATCGATGTCTTGACTAATGGAAATATTTGTAAACCTTCTATCATGAATCCATAACTGACTTATTCTTAATTACAATCAGCTGCTGATTTGGCAACTGTGTATGTAAATTTGCCCAGATTTCAGGGAGCACATTTCACAAATGGAAAGAAGATGGCACAGCAGCTGTCATTTCTCCAGCTTTGCATTAATTTACTGTTTGCCAGCTTGGGTTAATTTCTCGTTTTGGCAAGAGCTAAATATCTCATTCTCTTGTCTGTTCTCGTATCCTTTTTCTTATCTTTTTATGATAATTTCATCCTGCCCAGATAATGTTCATGTTGTTTATTTGGAGAGAGCCAGTGGTTCACTTTTTTTTCCCATGTGTGAATTGAGTTTCATCAGTAAGTATTAAGTAGCATTTTGGCCTCAATGGAAATGATAAGTCAAGAGAGAGTTACAGCCATGAGAAGTGACACTTTAGTTGGAGAGAGAGAACTTAGATTCCTGAAATATCGAAATAATCCTATTGAAAACAACAGGGAGATAAAAATCATCCATTATTAGATTAGAAACTAAAGCTGTGTACCGAAGGAGTAATAGGAATGTACAGGTGAGAGTGTTTCACATTTAACAATTTTTTTTTTTTTTTTGAGACAGAGTTTCACTCTGTCGCACAGGCTGGAGTGCAGTGGTACAGTCTCGGCTCACTGCAACCTCCGCCTCCCGGGTTCAAGTGATTCACCTACCTCAGCCTCCTTAGTAGCTGTGATTACAGATGCCCACCACCACACCTGGCTAATTTTTGTATTTTTAGTAGAGACGGCATTTCACCATGTTGGCAAGCCTGGTCTCAAACTCCTAACCTCAGGTGATCTGCCAGCCTCATCCTCCCAAAGTGCTGGGATTACAGCCATGAGCCACTGTGCCTGGCAGCAAAATGTATTTTTGCATTTCATTCACAATAGTCCTGAAGTGGGGTTGATCTTTAGAGATACAAGTGGAAAACTGAGGCTCGGGGACACTGAATGGCTTACCTAGGGTCAAAGGGCTTCTAAATGACGAAGTCTGGAGCTCAGGTCTTCAGATTTCAAATGGAAAGCTTTTATCTATATCCTATTCCCTCTCTCTCACTGCAATTAAAATAAGAGAAATGTGTTCGACTAGAGGCCTGGGGAGGTCACATGGAAAAAGAGTGGACCCCACTAGGTCTGATTTGGGTTAATGAAGAATAGGCAAGACTTACCCCAAGCCCAGATAACACACTTTTGACAAGTGTGGCATCTATGGACACAAAAAACCACTAATGGTAATAAAGCATCTTTTAAACTTCTTAAAATTTCAACTCATAATAAGAAATACACTTTACATTTCAGTTTATTGTGCACTAACATACCTTTGTGCCAAAACAAAATTTCATGAACCAGTAATTAAATATATACAGTATTCCAATTTATGCTATTTTAGTTGTTTAAAAAATGCCAGCCATGATGCAGCAAGAGGTTGTTGACCGTACTTTGAATCTCAAACACCAGACCAGAAGGTTCCAGTGGTCTCTAGTAGTAACAGGTGATGCTGAGTAGATAATAAGGGGCCAGGCTGGAGGGATGTGAAGTGCCAGGACTGGCCAGGTGGACAGAATGGGGTGAAAGTTCTTTTACCACCAAATACTCAACCTTTTTGAAAGGTTTTCATCCTATCACTTAGGCAGACTTTCATCGTGGTAATGTATAGAAGGGAAGATTATAAATGTTGAATTTGGGTAATATGAGAGTTTAAAAAAATTCCTTTAGCTATGTATTACATTTGCATTGGAAAGGTATTACATATTTTGAAAGTACTATTAATGCTTTTTGATACTTTGCTGTTTTTAAAGGAAAATGATGCTGCTGCTCTATGAAGAAGGCCTCCGGGTTGTCATACACACCTCCAACCTCATCCATGCTGACTGGCACCAGAAAACTCAAGGGTTCGTAGGGGCCTGCTCACTTCCTGGCAGTGTGTGTGCTGATAAAGGTCAAAAGCCAGAACGTTCACTTTATTCTTTTTTCTATTTTTTTTTTTAGTTGTAAAAATAACACACATGGCCTAGAAAAAGAGTTGTATGCAGAAAAAGTTACTGTATTCTTTTACTACCTGCCCCATTCTACCTTCTTGGGGTAACCAGTGTTAACAGGAGCATCATCATCCACAGCTACCTCTATTGTACATGTAAACATACATTACTATTTACACACAGTAGTCTCTTCCTAGTTTTTAGAGAAGTGGCATCATATACACTCTACAGCTAAGTAGAGGGAACAGCACATGCAGAGATCTGAGGCAGAAAAGGGGTTACAGAATGAAAGATCTGAACCTGTTGTTTTCCCAGTAGGATTTACCAGATAGCTTTTGTGATTTCTCCTTATTCATGTACCCACCTGTGTTTTTGCTTACCACTTCCCAAACAGGAATCAAAGGAAAAGTTGGGGTAGGGCCTGGTCATGTTAATAGTGTGCTAAATATTTCCCCATTCCCCTAGTTGGTGTATTTTCTTTGAAACAAATTTACGCTGGTGTCTTTTTAGAGCCTTTAGTGTGTCAATAAAGTTGTGAATCTCCAAGAGAAGAATTGAATACGAAAGCTTTTATGAACTTTTTAAACTACTAACCCTCTGTACTTGGTGCATATATGCTAGATCCAGGTTTTGATCCCCTTTTCAAGAGGGGTTTGCTTTTTAAAAGGGATTTTTAGGGATTTGCTCAACAAGTTCAGCTATTGTTCTTGATTATGACTAACTTTAATTTTCTTTTGTTTAAGCCATTTTGCACATCTCTGCCTGTCCTAAAGAAGAGCTGGTTAACAGCCTTCTGTGTTGGGAGAAACTCGGATGTTTGTCTAGCACCATTTCCAGGTTCACGTTTTCTCTGTCATCCTCCTCTGCCTCACCCTGCCCCATATCATTGGCTAGCTTGGGCTAGAACTCCTAATTTGGAGTGTATTACTTTCAGCTAAGCTCTGCTGAGCCCAGGTTACATCTTTTTTTGTTTGTTTTTTTGAGACGGTCTCACTCTGTCACCCAGGTTACAATGCTGTGATGCGATCACGGCTGACTGCAACCTCAACCTCCTGGGCTTAGGTGATCCTCCCACCTCAGCCTTCTGGGTAACTGGGACCGCAGACACATACCACCACACCTGGCTAACTTTATTTTTTGTAGAGACAAGGTTTTGCCTAGTTGCCAAGGCTGGTCTTGAACTTCTGGGCTCAAGTGATCCGCCTGCCTCAGCCTCCCAAAGTGCTGAGATTACAGGCATGAACCACCGTGCCCGGCCCCAAGTTACACCTTAGTTTGAGCTGAAATAGCTTTCCAGCTTCCTTCAACAGGTCTTGCTTCAACCTGAGTGCGCTGCGCAGGACAAATGTAATCTCCCTCCCTTAAGGCAGTCCTTCAGAGTTTGAAAGGGAGTCTTGTCTCTGAGCCTTATTACATCTCTTGTTCCCTCCCCACTCCCTTGCCCCACCATAGCATGTGGCTTTGAGACCCCTAGCCGTAATTCCTGGTCGTTTTTCTATAAACATGTTATAATTTTTCAGTATCCCACTTAAAATATGTTTTTCAAAATGAAGTGTGGCTCTGACTGGTCCAGGGTTGAGGGGATAGCTGCTCTGTCTCTAAGTCTCAGCTGTAGCACTTTCTTGATCTACTGAATTTATGGTTAACTATGCCTTTGGTACCATAAGAGCTTCTAAGCCAACTCTCCTGAGCTGCCAGATTGGGTTTGGGGATTCATGTGGCCCTATCAAAAGGCAATGAGATTAATGTAGCTTGTTCTTATGAAACAATAATTAATGTTACTAAAGGGATTTCTCAGGTTAGCCCTCAGCCTCACGTGGTTCCAAGAATCCCACCCTGGGCCTCCAGCTCGTTCTGAAGTTGGAAGCTTAGCTTACGGGCAGTAGTACTGTCTTGGGATTCTCTGGGGTGGTTGCCAGGAGGGAAGAGGCAGGGATAAGGGCTTGGGTGTTTCTTTTATTTAAAAAAATATTTTTTAATTTAAAATTTTAGAAAACTTATTGACTAGGTAGGAACGGTTCAAAACTCAGAAAGTACCAAGACTATGAAATCTTCCTCTGGCAGCCATCCTGGTGTGGGATCCTATTATTTTATGCTTGGTCTATATTCTACTCTCTAATGTTTTGCATTTCATGTTGTTTGTGGTAATTTAAAACTTTTGAAAGCAGTTTTTGTATACAATCTCACTTCATAATTGGTCTACCGTGGTTCTGCTAATCCCCTTCAGCTGCCTCATGGTCCACCTGTTGATTTCTCACTTTTAAAATTAGAACAAGAGTTGCATCCAAAGCTCACAGTAAAAAAAAAATTAAAATTATTTGGCTCATTATAGTAATTTTCTCATTTTGTGATGTGTTAAAAATGCCTCATATCTCAGCATCTTAGTTTAGAAAGTCATTTGTCTTGTTCCTCATCCAGAACTCACCTGTGAGTGAATCTCTGATCCAGGAGGAGCCTCACTCAGCCTGGGAACTTTGAGGTGCTATTGCAAAGGAGGTCTTCCACATCTATCCAGCCCAACCTGGTCATTTTACACACGGAGGCAAAGGCCCAGAGAGATCACAGGGCTTACCCAAAATGGTATAGTCAGCTAGCTGATCTGGGTCCAGAACCTGGGCTCCAGCCCTTATCACACCGTGCTACCTCCTGTGCTAAGTGTCTCCCCAGGGTGGGAAGCGGGGGTATGAAATGCCCCTTGCTAGAAAACTGCAGAGTTGAGAAGATGTACGGCCGAGAGTCCTTGCGGTTCTGGATGCCTTCTGCCCTGGTGGCCTGCATCTTGCCAGTCTTCTTCAGGGGCTGCCAGGTGAAAGAGAAATTGCGCAGTTTCTCTTTCAGCTCAATAGATAGAACCCAGGGTGGGGAAAAGAAGAGCAGCCACAGAAGGGGAAAAAAGTAACACCTGATACTTTTGACTGCTCCTGTAAGTCATTGTTTTGCAACAGCCCAGTGAGGCAGCCTTGTTAACCCCACTTTTTTGCATTTGAAGAAACTGAAGCACAAGAGGTTTGAAGCCATTTTAGTAATATACTGTATGGAGCAGTTTATAGAAGGATTGGGATTAGATGTGGTTGTTTTCTATTTATGGATATAATGTAGAAGTTTTGGCAAAGAGCATTGTTTTTCTCTAGGGAAAAAGAATTAATGAAATGAAAGATGTCTGTAATGCTTCTTCAGTGAATTAAGTGTTTGAAAGTTTGAGGTTATTGTAATGTCACTGAATGTGATATATACTTAATCCAGGCACCAGAAAGTATAAGACAAAAAAATATGCTGCTATAGGACCTACATTATGAAAATGGATTTGTTGATTGAAAATAGATTTTTCACATGCTCTTTTGGTATAGATAACACAATTCTTATTTCACATTTGGCTGAAGAGCTGCATTGATGCAGACAAGGGCAAATTCTTGCTGGGATTACCACTAGTAGCATAGATTTGCTCTAACCATTAAGAGGAGAATTCTTAACTCTTGTCATCAAGTCTTAGAAAGCAATATATAGGTGCAGAGGTAAGAGGAGGAATAAGGAAGGTTTGGCAAGTGAGAGGAAGCATGGAGGGATGTGGGTTGGAAGAGGTGGGCAGAGCCCAGGTCTTACTGAATCTTAAATTCATGGCAAGACATTCAGGAATAATTCTGAATGTGATGGGAAACCATTGGAGTGGTGTGCTCAGATTTATGTTTCATGTTTCCAAAGATTACTTACCATGTGGCGATACAGAGATCATTGTGATCAGTTGTGTGCCTGACTGTTACAGGTTATTTTTTTAATTCCAGAATATGGTTGAGCCCCTTATACCCACAAATTGTTGATGGAACCCACAAATCTGGAGAGTCGCCAACACATTTTAAAGCTGATCTCATCAGTTACTTGATGGCTTATAATGCCCCTTCTCTCAAGGAGTGGATAGATGTCATCCACAAGCACGATCTCTCTGAAACGAAGTATGTGTCAACTTATCAATTTGGGGTGCTTATGATAGGCTTATACCTTGGGAGCCTCATGAGGTCTGGCATGCAGGGGCCTGGAAAGAGGTGGGGTGAAATCTAGCCAGGCTTCAGGACGTGATGAGGGGATGAGCAGATTCTATCACATCTGTATCTTGTGGTTCTCAGGCATTAAAGTGACAGCCAGTGAATCTTCATGTTTACCTTAGCCTCCAACTGGAGTACTCTCACAATTATTGAGTTCTTTGTCTGGTACTTTACATCTTGTAGGTGTTCCATCATTAGTTGATTTGCTTGAAAATGAATTTGAGAGTCAATTCAAGAAAATAGATTGGCTCTTAGATCATTTCTTGATTATATTAGTTTTCATGTGTATTTTGTCTTTTTTTTTTTTTTTTTTTGGTGCCCAAAGCACATCACTATATTTTATAACTTGTGTTTTTATGTCTTTTTAGTGTTTATCTTATTGGTTCAACCCCAGGACGCTTTCAAGGAAGTCAAAAAGATAATTGGGGACATTTTAGGCTTAAGAAGGTAACAGAACTTTTACTATTTTAACATTTTTTAAAAATTTAATGTATATTGTCTCTTTTAAAATAATTATATATTTTGATGCAGCTTCACAATATTTCTGCACAATTCTGGGCAAATAGATACTTGATAAATTGATAATTGTAATTCTTAGTAATTACTGCTTTTTAAGTGTTTTGCCTCTTTTATAGCTGTAGGCTGTTAATGGCATAAATATATGGACCTTTTCTAGTTTTCATATTGTAATAAAGATAGAGGCTTCCTATTCATACACATATTGTAGCTTTGATTATAGCTTTTGATTGTTCAGCATATCAAGTTTTAAGATATAAGTTCAACAAACAGAAAATGTTGAGTAAAGACTACAACTGAGCTATAATATATTTTGATTATTAAACCAGTGCCCTTAAGAAAACTAATTACAAAAATAATACTTGCTGCTGATATGAAAATGCACAAAGAAAGGTCATAAAATAAGTTGAAGATTAAAGTTTTTTTCATCTCTTTTTAGGTGGTTTACTGACCTTAATAAATTCCCTGGCCGGGTGTGGTGGCTCACGCCTATAATCCCAGCATTTTGGGAGGCTGAGACAGGCGGATCACGAGGTTAGGAGTTCAAGACCAGCCTGGCCAACGTGGTGAAACCCCGTCTCTACTAAAAATACAAAAATTAGCCGGGCATGGTGGCAGGCACCTGTAATCCCAGCTACTCGGGAGGCTGAGGCAGGAGAATCGCTTGAACCCGGGAGGCGGAGATTGCAGTGAGCTGAGACCACACCATTGCACTCCAGCCTGGGCAACAGAGCGAGACTCCGTCTCAAAAAAATAAATAAATTCCCTAAAGTGGCTTTCTTAAAAGCCTTAACCTCTTATTCCATAAACTATTTAAAGTGTAAGAATTTTCCCTTGGTTAATGAAACTTTTTATTTTAATTTCCTTTTATGAAATAAGACCACAGCTTAAAGCAGGCAAGATCTTGAAGACATCTTTATGTCTTGGCCTAGAGAGGAAGTTCAGCACATTGGCCTGCGCCCAGCCTTGAAGGCAGATATCCATAGCTGGGTTCAAACCCTGCTTTGTTATCTACAAGCCATGTGACCTTGACTTGTTGCTTAACATACATCGGTTGTCACCTATAACGTGGACATAATAATAGTACTTCCCTCCCGTGATTGTGAGGATTAAATGAAATGATGAATGTAAAACAGTACAGGGCACATGGTAAGTCTTCAGTGCACATACACTGTTTGTGGACGAATGTCTAATGGTTTAGATAGGCTAGATAATAGCACGTATTGTGTGTGATCACCATCTGATATTGAAAGTTCAACTGTATGTTAAGGGTTTTCAAACCACTTTTTACACACAGTTGCTCGTGTCGCACCACAGCTTTCTTCCAGGAAGGCAGGCCGGTGATTAGATGCCTGTTTCCACTGAAGTGTAAATCTAAGCCGGAGGCTTGTCCAGGATAGGGTGGCCCTTCAGGGGCTGAGCACTGCAATAGAAACTGGGTGTTGTAAGTTGTCGGTTCAGCTTTGTTTCCTACACCATGCTGTACCCAAGGTGGACATAGAAACTTTGGGCTTTTTGGGAAGTGTATGTGTAAGTATTAATGCCTAAGCTGCGTTAAGGAAAATAATACATATTAAATTAAACAAAACGTCAGTCAGAAGATGAGCTACAGTTTATTTTTCTGCTCTCTCCAGCCCTCTAGGTAGGCATTCAGTACATATTTAAGTGGATACAGTTTCCAAATGTTTTCTTAATTGTTTCTGCAGCTTTGCATAATTATCAGAGCAGGAAATGCAGATCAGTCTTCTGCAGTGTTTTAGCTGGTATGTGTATGTAAATATTCTCTTTTATGTTTAGACCATCACAGCTGCCTGGAGCTCAACTGTTAAACTATGAATGTTAAGCCTCTTTCAAATGATAGGAGTCAAAATATGTAATCCTTCTAGGTATTGTTTAAGTGTTGGTAGCAAAAAACTCACTTTGTTTCCTCTGCTCTCACACTACAACAGTCAACACAGAAAACTGTGACCAAATATGTGTGGGGTTTTCCTCATACACTAAGCAGGGGACACCAGTTGGGTGTCCTCTAATTCACTTCAATTCTTATGCTTTCTTCCTGGACATGTGTAAAGAAAGTGACTTTAAAGAAAGTGATGATATAAAGAAAGTGATGGTATAAAAAAAGTGACTTTTTATTCCAAAGCTGGCTTAGAGGAATAAGTACAGGCTTCCTGTCTTAAGGATACTGCTTTGCTCTTGGAGCAGAAAGTGGACACTTTTAAAAGGGGACCTAGCATGAATGGCACGCAGAGGAGGAAGCAAGCAGGTGGATACTTCCTTACTTTCTGCCTTCTCTACCAGGCAGTCCATTTGGTCTCTTCCTGGGCAGAACTAGGTTGTAAAGATGGCTGAAACTCTCCAGGTGGGAGAGTTTCTTAGTGGGCATACTTTGGGTTGTAAATTTACTGCTGTCCCTCGAGGCAGTCCCCTGGTGGGAGAAAGTTCTGCTCTGGAGCTTCTAAGCACATAGATGAACTTGCCCTGTAGGGAGTGTCTGGTAAAGGAAAAGTAAAAGGTTGTATTGCATTTCTAAAAGGCTAAGTAGGAAGTGGGGAAGGAGTTGGGGAGAACAGAGAAAAGTAGGGAAAAAGTAATTGAAAAAATACTTTTTTTTTTTTAAAGAAATAGGGGGTAGCCTCAGATCCCATAGATTGAGGGCTCCATCCCACAAGACTGCCCCTTTCCCTCAGACACCAGTTGCAAGTCTGGGCCTCCAGAACTTCTGACTGACCAGCTTCAAGTTGAGGTTCCCATGACCCTCTCTTTGGGTTTCATTTGCTAGAGCAGCTCACGAAACTCAGGGAAACACTTAACGTTTACTGGTTTATTATAAAGGATACAGATGAAGAGATGCATAGAGCAAGGTATGGGGGAAGGGGCACAGAGCTTTCATGCCTTCTCTGGGTGCACCACCACTGTCCAGCAGCCTGCAGGTGTTCAGCTGTTGGAAAGCTCCCTAAACCCTGTCCTTTGGGTTTTTAATGGAGGCTTCATTACATAGGCATGGTTGATTACATCACTGGCCATTGGTGATCAGCTCAACCTTTAGCCCCTCCTATCCCTGGAGGTTGGGGGGTTGTGCCAAAAGTCCCAATCTTCTAATCATGCCTTGGTCTTTATCGTGACCAGCCCCCATCCTGAAGTTGCCTAGGGTCTGCCAACCATCAGTCTCATTAACATACAGAAAGACATCACATTGGAGATCCCAAGGATTTTAGTAGTTGCATGCCAGGAAACAGGGATGAAGACCAAATACATATTTCATAGTATCAAAGCTGCATTAAGCAATTGTGATTTCAAGTAAAAAAATCTAATTTCATATGACGAGTTGGTGGTTTATCTGAAATTTCTTCTGAAATGGGCCTTTTTAAACCTGTTTTTGCTTTTAGTACAAATCAAATAATTTTGGAAAGGAGAACTTCTGTCCATCTACTCCATTAAAAATATGTTTTTAGTATTTAAAAAAATTTTCCCAAAGAAGATGTATGTATGTGTGGGTATGAAATTGATCACTAGTACTTTCAGCTTTTCTTGTTAATTAGGCTTTCCAAGAGCAGAAAACTGTTTTCAGGTGTTACAGCATGTCTGTTAAGATTATTTGAGTCACTTTAACATTCACTTTTATTCTTTCCCAGCTTCTGAAAGACCATGCCTCATCCATGCCTGACGCAGAGTCCTGGCCCGTTGTGGGTCAGTTTTCAAGCATTGGCTCCTTGGGATCTGATGAATCAAAGTGGTTATGTTCTGAGTTTAAAGAGAGCATGCTGACACTGGGGAAGGAAAACAAGACTCCAGGAAAAACCTCTGTTCCTCTTTACTTGGTGAGTTCTCATCCTCATTGAGGTAATTTACTTTTATTCTCTACACAGGAGAAGAATTGAAAATTGGTCCTCTTTGTAATGGAGAGATGTTTTATTCTGTGATTCTTTTTTTTTTTGGCGTGGAGGGGGGCGGGGTGCGGAAAGAGCAGTACATTAGCATCGTCATTTGTAATCAAGTTGCCTTTGCCTTAATATCCAGTGCTAAGAGCTTGCCGATTCGTTCAGGAGCTCCATTGCAGACACAGACTGGCCTGTGATTTTTCTATCCTTTCTTTCAGGTTGTTGAACCAAGGAAGAAAATATTTGATGTAGCATAGCCAGCAGAATTATGGGCATTTTAATTATTTAGAGACCTGTGAATTAATAATTAATTTTCCATTCAATGTTAACTTGAATTTCAAAGGAAAAAATATTCCAATTGAAGTATAATTTTACATCAAATGTAGTTCCTGTTGTTTAATTACTAGTTCATTTTTTTATGAGAACTTTAAAAAATTTAAAGCATATTTTCTAATTTAAAAGTTTTTAACAGATTTTCATTTTCTTAAAAGCTGATTATCATTCTTTTTCTTCAACATGGTACATTCCGAGTTTTGTTTTCCTTTTATTTTTAGATCTATCCTTCTGTGGAAAATGTGCGGACCAGTTTAGAAGGATATCCTGGTAACTCTTGGGGAGACTGTCTTGGTCGTGTTTTATGTATATTTCATGAATGTCCTGGTAAAGTTTTACCAGTATTGGTTAGAAATCTGGAGATGGTTTTCACTTAACTATATAAGGATCATGAAAATAGGCAATATGAAGCTCTGCGTTCCGCAGATGATACCCTTCAGTTTGGGTGTGTTATTAATCCTTACAGAAACCCTCTGCACAATGGTTTTCATTTTTACCAGTAAGGTAACCAGCAGGTTGGTTGTCCAGACAAGATAGCCAAATAAAATCAACTTCCCCTTACTCTTCAATGCCTTTTCAGAGCTTATCTAACATACTTTCCTCTCATCTCTCTCCATATCCTCCCTTCCTGTGTTTGAGGTACCATGTGGTCCTTTTAAATGCCTGCTATAGATACATTTAAGGTCCAGAATTTTTAAAATTTTGCCTTTGGTGTAACTTTGTTGATGTGTCTATTCTGTCAAGGGCATCATCTGCAAATGCCTAAGATTTTTTGTAGGCATCTGTCAACGTTGTCCATTTCCCTCATACTCATACCAGGCACTAAACCTTTATTTGGAATTCAGCAGCCCCACTAGTTAATGTAATCAGAAGATGTTAACCAAAAACCCAAATAGTGGTTGTCTCTGGAAAAAGCAAAGTCTAATTGGCATTTGCTGATGGCTGAAAGCAGAATGTGCTGAATTAAACTAATTTAGTCCATTTATTGCTTATCAGGCTCAATAAGAAAAATCTGCCAGAAAAATTTCGCTAACGTTTGGAGTGTATTTGCCCATTTTTTTTTGTTTTGTTTTTTAATGGCAAAACCAAAATTACTTCACCGAGACCCAGGGATACAGTGGTGGTTTTTCTTTGGTACTCTTTTTGTGCCTCTAATAGGCTAGATTCATTCAAAGTGTACTTTTAATGGGGGAACAACATGGTATTTTTAACAAACTTGTTTTATAACTGGCTTTGAAACTGAATGGTTTTAGTTATTTGAAGTTGAAGACAGGACATGCCGTATTTGATATGTCAGAGATGTTTGGATATAGATCTCTTTGGGTGTAGATCAGTGTGGAGAAGTTCCAGCACGTGTTTGGAAAGTCACTGATAATCCACTGTGGAGTTTTCTTCGTTTCAAAAATGAGCAAACATTGACTTCTAATTGTATTTCCACTTGGAACTTTCTTTATTCTCTTTGCAAGAATAAGGCTTTTAGAATTCCTTTTTTCAAACTGAACTGTTTACTGGACGTTTTGTTTTTTAGCCATTCTTTTCTGTTTGTCAGAATCTGCTCAGCCAGTACAAAGTCTATTTGGAAATAGTGTGTAAAGATGAAGTAGAAGGAGCACTGACATCTCATCCTAGATTTTCCTCCCCAAGCACCACGGTCTTGGGCAAAACAGAGGCTGTCCAGCTGTGTCTTATTTGCATAAGGAGGGTAGGATGGGCCAGGATTCTAACACTTCAGATCTGTGCAGTTATAGATGTTAAACTATCATCACCAAGTAATTCAATTATAATTTTTTGTTTTCAAAGTGTACTTTTAATGGGGAACAACGTGGTATTTTTAACAAAGCTGTTTTGTAACTGGCTTTGAAACTGAGTGGTTTTAGTTATTTGCAGTTGAAGCTTTTGCAGGAAAAAGCTCTATTCCGCTTTACTTGGTGCGTTCTCGTCCTCAATGAAGTAATTTACTTTTATTCTCGACACAGGAGAAGAATTGTAAATAGTCCTTACATTCCTGATGGGAGAAATCTTTTTAATGTGTTCATAATTCTTGCTCTGAATGTTGAATGGGTTTCTAAAAAGTGATTAGCGAGTTGTCATTAGTTTTCAGTATGTTTGTGTTATATGAGCCTTATTTAAAGGCATCCCATGACTATACTTCATAAAGTATATAATCATCACTTATTTTTGCTTATAAGTCTGGATGTTTATAAGATTTGCATAAAGTTAATACTGAAGGAAGGAAACCTCATTAAGAGAACATATTTAATGCAACTATAGACATTTTCTTTCAAATAACTATTCTATAAGATGAAGTAGAAGTAGTTTTTTCCTGTTACCTTCTTGCTGTTTATTATAAATTTTCCTCTTAATGAGGGATCCTCAAATTATATTTCATAATTTTTATTGTTTTATTTTTCTTTTAAAAGCTGGGGGCTCTCTTCCCTATAGCATCCAGACAGCTGAAAAACAGAATTGGCTGCATTCCTATTTTCAGTAAGTAATTGGTTTAGACTGCTGCTATTGCTTCTTTAGGAATTAGAGTGTTATTTATGTCACTGGTTTGTTTTTTTTTAAAAGAAACTTTATGTAATATAGCTATATTCTTTCATCTACATATGTTAGTGATAGAAATAATTTAAAACAAGGTTTTGAATTTTTTTTTGGAATAGGTTTTTAATACCAAAGAGGAAAATTTATTGCTGTGAGGTTTCTATTTAAATATTGGCATGCCAAGAAAGACAAATAAAAGATCATGTTGGGTAGTTTAGAATTTACATAAGCAGCATTTTAGTTCATTTTTCCAAAATATAAAGTATCATTATTCTGTCTGTACCATCATACATGCAGCTGCAAGCTTGTTGAGGGCAGATTCTATGCCGCCGTTTCCTGAGGATACAGGACAGTATCTGGCGTGTTGTCAGAGTTCAGTAAATGCTGAGTGGACGAGTGAAGGGAATGTCCTTCACCCTCC
This sequence comes from Pongo abelii, assembly GCF_028885655.2. Lineage (NCBI taxonomy): Eukaryota > Metazoa > Chordata > Mammalia > Primates > Hominidae > Pongo > Pongo abelii. Next base: position 94,359,899 of record NC_072000.2, read on the forward strand.
TCCAGCCACGGCAGTTGCACAGCCTGCATATGCAAGGCCAGTCTGTTTCATGCTTGCCTCAACAGGTGTTTGCTGTGCTGGTTAGCCAGAAATGAAAGCAGGATTACTTTGAATTACTTTCAACTGTAATTCAGTGTGTAATCCTAGAGCTTTTCTTTAATGCTTTCTTGAGAGGTTTTTCCTTACAGAGGACATTTCTTTAAATTGAACTCATTTCAGTATATTATTAAATTCACTTGAATGAAGACAGTGATGGTACCTACCTAAACCTGATTCTGTTTTCACAGACGATCTGTTAATCTGGAGGGACCATTCTCTTATATTCATAAGTAAAGATTGTTGCTTCATGATACAGGTTCCCATAGAACCATAGTCTGCAATATTGGAAACTTAGAACCAAACTCAGATTTGTGAATGTCAGCATTTGACTAAAGTATTTCTGCCCTCGCTTTTCAACATTCATTTTTTCATATACTGTTTGTATTTTGCCTTTTTTGTATTTTGTTTCATTCAACAAGCTTTTGCTGAGCCTCTACTCAACACACCATGGAAGCATGATTCTTCCCTTTAAGGAGCTCACAGTTCAGGCAGGAGACATATACACACATGCTGTTAAAAGCAAAACAGAAATAATACGTATGCGTGTACGTATGTTCATGGCAAAAATGGAAAGGCTCTATGCTGAAAGGTTGCAGTGCTTCTTGTGAAAAGTGGGAAGTTTATAATTCTAAAATGGGCATGCGTTACTTGAATGGAGTTTCATAAAATATCACAGGTCACAGAGTCGTGTAGCCACTGTTGATTTTTAGATAATAGGCTCTTTCTTTTCATGCAGTTTCCTAATATTAGGATTATGATCAATTTTATTTCGTAATTAGTAACTTTTGTCTTTTCTGTCACTAGCAAATGGTCAGCTGAGACTTCTGGCCGCAGCAATGCCATGCCACATATTAAGACATATATGAGGCCTTCTCCAGACTTCAGTAAAATTGCTTGGTTCCTTGTCACAAGGTAAATAGTCCTTACATTCCTGATGGGAGAAATCTTTTTAATGTGTTCATAGTTCTTGCTCTGAATGTTGAATGGGTTTCTAAAAAGTGATTAGCGAGTTGTCATTAGTTTTCAGTATGTTTGTGTTACATGAGCCTTATTTAAAGGCATCCCATGACTAATCCCTTTGTAAAGTATATGATCATCACCTACTTTTGCTTATAAGTCTAGATGTTTATAAGATTTGCATAAAGTTAACATTTACTTCTGTTATTTAATACCTCAATAGGGGTTATGCAAATTGACATTTGGGGTAAGTACAGAAGAATAATGAAATGTTAAAATTAATATTTTTTTCTTAATTAGTTTCTCCTTAGGTAATTGAAACCTGAAGCAATCAAATCTCTTATGTGTCCTTTTCTAAAACATCTTTAAGGTGTAATTCACATACCATAAAATCTGCCCATTAAGTCTCTACTGTTTAATGGTTTAGGATAGTCACAGAATTATGTAACTATTGCCATAATCTAAATTTAGAATATTTTCATCACCCTATAAGAAACCACCTACCTGTTGGCATTTTTGTGTCTATTTTTATAGGAAGATAAATTGCTATGCCCTTTGAAAACTAGAACTTTAGTTCCTGACTCCTAGGCTGAACCCAACGATTAGGCATCTCTTCATGATTCAGTAACATAATTAATGTCAATAGCAACTAATTAAAGTATCACAGAGTAGAATTATTTCTTTAAGAGAGGAACAGCACTCATGAACAAACTTTTAAACAAAAGAGCCACTTACATCTTCTTGGAGAGAGAGAAAGATTTATTTTAAGGAATTGGCTCATGCAATTGTGGGGGCTGGCAAGTCCAAAATCCGTAGGGCAAACCAGCAGCTTGGAGATTTAGTAAGACTTGATGTTGCAATCTTGAGTCTCTTTCTACTTTATTGGAAAAGTTTAATTTAATGTCTGTTTGGGTGTTGTTTTCCCTCAAAGTGTAATAAAAAGGTGATGTACTTCACAGAAATTACGTATTATTGATTTTGTTTCAAGGGCGTTAAGGGAAGTGGAGATTAAAGTAACCCTGTGAGTAATCTTTTTCTAAAGGCAAAGTTTTTGTAGTTCAGTTCAGTGGCAGTGTGTGCTTGACTGTGGGAACACAAAGAGCCAGGAAGCACGAGCCCTGCCATGCATGTGATGTTGTATCCTAGTTGTTTACCTGTGTGAGGACCATAGTGGAAGCACTGTTAGAAATGTATTGCCTTGCTGGGGCAGAGGCAGGATCAAATGAGAGATCAGCTAAACTAAGTAAAGAGGTGCTATTGTAAGTAGGCCTAGAAGTAAGCCTGAGAGAAAACCCAGACGGATTAGAAGGAACTAGTGAGGACAAAGGCCATGGAGGTGGGAAAATACACAGGGTTTTCAGGGAAAATCTGAGTGATTCCATGAGGCTATGTAAAAGGAAACACAGGTTCAGATACCTTTGGCATGTATTTTCTAAAGTTAAGTCAAACATCCACTGTCAGTTTACTCATTTAACATTTGTCAGTTTTGTACTGTGAATATCTGCTTTAATGTCGAATGGTTGTTACTAAATTAAGCAAATTATAGTTATTTGAAGTTTATTGTAAGAATTTGAAATTTGTCATTATGGATTTGTAGCTTCTAGTTTTATTCTGTAATAACTGGACTGAAAGCTATATCTACTTTCCTAAATGTTTAAAGATGAATAGCAACAACATTCATTCAGCAATTTCAATATGCCAGACTGTTCTGGATGAGCAGTCATGTGTATTTACTTATTTAATTCTCACAACAGCTGCATGAGGACCAGGAGGCACAGAGTGATTAATAAGCTGCCTACTATCATGCAGTAATAAGTGGTGGAACCCAGATAGGAGCACGCCTCTCCTCTGCTGTGTGATGCCCCTCTTAATCAACGTACAGTTTTAGTGTGCCTGTTTCCTACAAAGACTAGTTAATTCCAAAGAAATTGTGTCAGGCTTTACTTTGATTGTTGTATAAAAGAGGAAAAGGACATTGAGCGTTCCAATATGATTGAAGGATTTCTAAGAAACATAACTTAAATAACAACTTAGATACATAGAGCCCACTCTCTCAGCCCCTCCATAACAAAGGAAAGTATAGATTCCAAATATAAGTGGCATCTACCAGTAAACAGCTCCCTTGATTAGGTTTGGACATTTTGTTTTGTCACTTTTTCTGAACCTGTCAGAAAGAATGTTCCCAAACCGAACTCACCTTATGTAGATGGAGATTTCTTTTCCCAGCATTCTTCTTTGCTCTTGTGGCACCTGTCTTATTACCAAGCTTAAAGCCTGAATGTCCTCTTTCACTATTCCTTCAAATGTTTGGCAAACATTTACTGAGGTCCTCCTGTGGATGCCGGGCACTCAGGATAAAACAGAAGATTTAGATAGTGTCTTTGAGATGCTCACAGTCTCTGATGAGAGGAGCCAGACACAGAAATAATTACAATAGGAAGAGACCAATTCTGTGCTTGAGGTGGGCACATGGATGCTTTGGAAATAGCTATCAAAGCCTATTTACCTTTGAAATGTTTCAAAACTTTCTTCTTCCAGTCCTTGCAATTACCAAGTCAGAAACTTATCACCTGGACTTCTGAAAGGGTTTCCTATCTGTTGTATCATCACGTGGATGTTCTTCATAGGCCACTCATCCTGGTTGCCCATGCCCCTTCTACCTTTCTGAAATGTAGAGTTTCCTCATTGTCCCATGTTCAGAATTCCCCACGTCCTGTAGGCTAAAGTACAGGTTCCTCAGTTTGGAAGTCATGCCCCAGCCACACCATTTTCACCATTCTTACCCATTAATCCCCAATAGGAGCCTTGAGAAGAAGCCAGGCTAGCCTCCTTTGCCCCTGAAATCATCCAGCCCGCAGCCCATGTAGTTTCCTCTCCTGATCCTTTCATCCCTTTTCTCTCTCTCTTCAGTTGCTGTTCGTCTTTTAAGAGTCGTGTTCAGGTCCCATCTCCTCCTGGAGCCTCTTTCAGCCTCTGCTGGTCCCTCCCTGTCCAGATCCTTAGATCCGTGTGCCACCAGTGGAGCTCACAGCTCCTACCTCACTATTTTGTCTCTCAAGCATGAGCTTTAGCATTGTCAGACAGTACTAGATGAGATGGTCAGGTCTACTATTGAACAAGTCTTGCCTTGGACAAGTTTCTTAACCTCTCTGAGCCTCAGACTTCTCAACTGCACAGCAACTATGAAGGTTTAAGGTGCCAACCATGGTGACCTGTGGGAATAAGAAGAAAGGGGCAGGGGAGAGAATTGACCTGCATTAAGTAGCCACCATGTGGCAGACACTTCTGGTGCTTTACCTACATAGTAGTGTCTTTCAGTCCCCACAAGAGCTGTGAGGTGGCGTTATCCCCTCCCTCCACTCAGTGAGGAATAAGGCAGCAGAGTTGAGGCAGTTCTACCCATTACTCAGCAAATATGTATTGCCCGCTTTGGCAAGAATAGAGTAATTAAGATGAGGTTCTCACAGAATTTACATTTGCATGAAAGAGATTTACCAAAGAATTCATTGTATACATATTAGTTAATTACACTTGTAATGCTTTTTGACTATTCTACATAGGTGGGTTTTTAGCCAAAACATCACTTCTGTAGCCTGGTGGCTTCCATAATGCCCTAGATTCCTGCATTGTCAATGTTCTTTCCCTATTCACTGTGGTTGCTTGTGTAATTAGCTGGCTTCCCCTCTAGACTCTGTGAGGCCAAGTCCATGCCTGTCTTGTTCAGCATACCCTGGTGACTGGCCAGGTGCCTGACATGTGGAGGCTGATGAAGCTTAGGATTGAAGTGGTAACCATGAAAGCACTGCCTAGACTGCATAATGGAACATGGGAGGGCCCTCAAAGGTGATTCCTGAGTTTGGGGTGTGGAGATGGGGATTGTCACTGATATCAGTATAGAAGTCAGGGAATGGAACTGGCCTACCACAGTGGGATGATGGTGAATTTGATTGAAGATTGATTTATCATGATGGAGACTTCAGGTGGAATTGTTTGTTGGAGATGAACTTGAAAGTTTGGTGTACATATAGTATGTTTTGGAGTTTTGGTTAGTACTGATTGTTGACACCATAATCCTTTGTGACTTCCAGAGGAGAATATAGCAGATCAATGCCTGGGCATTGAGGAACATACAAGAAATACGTATCAGGTGGGCTTTTCATGCCTACCAGGGGTTCCATTGCCAAACAAATGAATTGGATTCAAGCCATCCCTCCTGGGCTGAAGAGCAACTGGTCACACATTTTCCATTAAATAATTTTTCTTCTACCTAAGAAAAATGTTTTATATATATTCTATTTTGGGTATCAGATTTAACCATTTATCCAGCACATAACTACTGAGCACCTACTATGCACTACACACTTTTCTAGGTGCTAAGAATGCAATAAACAGTAAAACATCTTGACTTTATGTTCTGGTGCTGAGAATTACACAAAAAGCAAAGAAGTATGTTTATATATGCAAATGGTGGTAAGTGCTATAGAGAAAAAATAGAATGATAATTTAGGTGTATAATCCTTTATTCTAAATTCTTGGTACCAGATGTAGTTCAGTATTTGGATTTTAGAAAGATAATATGGTACCTATACTGTGTGTTAATATCCCTAGTGGTATCTGGACCAACACTTCATAATAAAACATTTTGGAAGCAAAGATCACAGGTAGCCTCATGTCATCTTAGTTCAACTTTTGTTGCCCAATGAGTTAAGATCAAGTTTTGATATCAAATGAAATGAGTTAAAAGCTTTATTTCAAATTTGGTTTAGGTTATTGTTTTTAAATTTTCAGAGCTAACATGTAGTTCTTAACCAGCAGTTCCAGGCACAGTTCCAAGCACATTTTTTATATATATATATATTCATGTAATTCTCATAGCCGTTCTACAGTGTATCCATTAATCCCCTTTTCGGATGGAAGAACTGAAGCACAGAGGTTAAACAAGGTGCCCAAGAATCCAGAGTCCCCACTCTCAAACACTGTCCTGTAGGGTATGAGTACCCGGGTTGGGGAGGGAGGCTGCTCCTTAAAGAAGAGGGTCAGGGAAGGCCTTCTGATGTGGTAACATTCATGCAGAGACCTGAAAGAAGTAGGGGAAGAGCCATGTGGATGGGTCGCTGAGGGATGCAGGGTGGGGAGTGGGAATATGCTTACTGTGTTTGATTAACAGCAAAGTGAGTGTTACTGGAGTCAATAGGATGGGAGGGTAGGTGAGTTCAGAGCAGTAGTGGGTGGCCAGACTTTGCGTTTTTACCTGCTTTAACATATTACCATTTCTTTGATGTCTCCTGGGTTGCCTGAGGCCTTATTAGTTGTTGGTCTATGGAAAGCAGTTCAATGAATGTTATAATTTGAATTGATTGGAATAATTGAGTGCTTTTCTAAATGCTTGTTCCATGAGATTTCCTAGAATAAGATGTGATTTTAAATAGTTGACTTCAGCTTATACTCAAATAGTGTGTCTCTCAACAGGGCACTATTGTTATTTTGGTCAAGATAATTTTTTGTTATACAAGATTGTCCCATGCATTATAAGTTATTTAATAACCTGGTCCTCACATACTAACTGCCAAGTCCTGGTGAAAGCTGAAAAAAAATGCCTTATACATTTCTAAATATTCCCTAGATTTTATGCTCTGGTGGACAATATCATCATCCTTGAGAATAAATTCAGAAGTTTATGAACAACTGATATATCCTTTCATTTAATATATTTACTTGCTTTAGAATAGTGAGGCAGGATTGTAGAGAGCACTGTGGATTCTAGTCCAAATGAAGTACTCATGCCCAGCAAATCTAATGCTCTGTCAGCAAAGTAGCAGACATACTAGGTTTTAAGAATTGGATTTTAGCCAAAGGTAAATACATCAAAAGCTACATAAATTTAACTTTTGATATTTTTCTACTTTATTATCACTGATCCATATTAATGTTTGGGTTTGGAATGAATAACCAACTCCTCTTTATTAAGTACAATAAAATTAAAACAAATTCCCCAGAAAAAAATTATAGGAGTAATAAGCACAGTGAATGATAGGCAATATGAATTTTGACTTTTAACATGATGGCCTTTAAAAAAATAATCTAGAGCTGCATATCCAAAGAAGTATTATGATCACCCTTTAAAAGTAGGTGCTTTGGCCAAAAACATTGCCATTGCTCAAGTTTTCTTTCCACTCTTCCAAGTTCTTTCAAAATAAGTTGACATGACACATTAACAAAGAAGTATTGTTTCTTAATAGACACTCTTTGTTTCCAGCCTTGCATTAGTTTTCTGTTGCTATGTAATATATGATCACAAACTAAGGGGGCTTAAAACAATACAAATTTACTATCTTACGGTTCCCGTGGGTCAGGAATCTGGGCGTGGATTAGCTGAGCCCTCTGCTCAGTGTCTCACCAGGCTAAAATCAAGGTGCCAACCCAGCTGTGATCTCATCTGAAGCTTGGGGGTCCTCTTTCAAGCTCACAGTTGCTTGTGGCTGTAAGCCTGAGGTTCCTGCTTTCTTGTTGGCTGTCAGCCAGGCGTTCTCAGCTCCTAGATGCTGCCCGTGGTGGTCTGCCGCATTCCTCATGGGATGCTTCTTGGAAACCAGCAGGAGGATCTATCTCAGGAAGGACCCAACTCTAGCCCACCCAGGATTATTTCCCTTTTGAGTAACTTAGTCAATTAATTGATAACCGAATTATGTAAGTGAAACTCCATCATATTCACAATTCTGGCTCATCCTCAAGGAAAGGGGATATACAGGCGTGTGCACCAGGGGCCATCTTTTGATTCTGCTTTCCACAGACTTCACTGATGGAGTTCTGCTCTTATTGCCCAGGCTGAAGTGCAATGTCACGATCTCGGCTCACTGCAACCTCTGCCTCCCGGGTTCAAGCAATTCTCCTGCCTCAGCCTCCTGAGTAGCTGGGATTACAGGCATGCGCCACCATACCACGGCTAATTTTGTATTTTTAGTAGAGATGGGGTTTCTCCATGTTGGTCAGGCTGGTCTTGAACTCCTGACCTCAGATGATCCACCCACCTCGGCCCCCCAAAGTGCTGGGATTATAGGCATGAACCATTGTGCCCGGCCCACTGATATTTCTTTCCTGGTTCAATTTACCCATCTTATTCTCCAATTTTGGCTGGAATTAATTTTTTACTGTTTTCAAAATTGGGGTTTGTTTTCTATAGTTAAGCAAAAGTACCCTTGTACACACTCAAAAGACTGAACCTCCGGCTGCAAAGCTCTTTGAGAAGTTCTATACTTTCTTGGAGCCAAAAGAGGCAGCTGTACTGGAGTAAGGGACCAACCCCGCAGCATGACTGCTTTGGAGAACAATATTTACTTGGGTATGTAGAGTTGTTAAAAATAATAGTCCTATAAAAGATTCATAGAATCACAAAAGATCTGATTTCCTAATCTTAAAAAATCTCATCCCCTTAGGAAATGTATTTCGTATGGTTCCTATTGGGTCTACATAATATCTTATTGCCTGTTATGTCTCTACCCATCATAAGTAGAGGATGTTGATTTCTTGGTCATTTGGACTTTGTTTCATCCAGTTGACATTTCACAAATGTGAAAACTGGCTACAGAAGGTCAGGAATTGGAATCTTATAAAAATGTTAGCCTTAATATAGTTTTTAATCTTCCCTTTTATTATTTTAAATATAAATCACAGTTTTCATTTCCTCTCTTTCATTATGTGTTGTGATTGAGGTTCTGACTGAAAACATTTTTCATAGATCCTGGGTCATGTTTTAGTATATAGTTGCCATAGTTACCACATCACCAAGAATCATAAAATCTGCACCAAAACCTTTTTTAATGAAGTTTCTGTTGAACTATCTGTATTAGAAGTTTCCTTTTACTGTAGAAAAAAAATGAGTTTATAATTATCATGCTTCATTTCCTACCAGAATACTCATTGTGATCTTTGGTAATTATTCTTTAATGTTTGTGCCTTCTGGCAGATTAGCTAATATAGTGCCTAGTTCAGTACCTGGCCTGTAGTGGCTCAGAACTGAATGAATGGTATCCCCCTTAATCTAACTGCAGTTTATTTTCAGACTGCTTCTCAGGTTTTATTTTTTTCTGTACTGTCTACAATAACTATACTTCTCTTTCAAGTTCTAATTCAAATGCTCCCCTTAAAGTGAAACTTTTTCTAGCTCAGCAGGCATAATTATTTTTTCATTTGTGTTTTCATGGTGCTTTTTTTTTTTTTTTTTTTAAATATATTCTCACTGCTTCTGTAGGCATCGACCTGGTTGCTTCTTTATGGGTCCCTTTGCTTCCCTGTATCATGAGCTTCAGGTGAGCAAGGTGCCTGATCTTACTCATCTTTTTCTGCTTAGCATCTAACACTGCTTGGCACATGGTTTGTGACCAAAAGATATTTGAATCAGTGCCCTTTTAAAAACTTACTTTTTTCCAATAGGTAACATACACAATATATAAATGGTATATAAAGAAGGTATGTCTTCCCATTCCTGTTCCCCAGCCACCCTGCTCCTCATCCGGAAACGACTACTATTAGTTGCTTGGGTTTAATAGCTGTAACCCATCAACATTTTCAAACCCAGGGTCCACAGATGGTGACATTACCCAATCATCCAGCATATTATGGAGGAAATAACCTGAGACAGAGTCCAAAGATCCAAGTCCTAATTTGAGATTGCCACTTACTAGCCTTGCCACTTAAATTTTGGAAAACGCATTTATACCCTTGGCTTTTATCTCATTTATGGAATCCCAAGGATGATGATACAAAACATGTGGTTGTTTCCTATTAAACAGTATGCTGTGTTTAATATTAGTTCGCTGCTTGATTTTTCATGTCTCTCATTTTCGTTAGGCCTCTTAGGATTTAAGAAAGCACCTTATAAAGCCTTTGTCTGTTTTCCCTGTGTAACACATCCACATAAAATATATGACCTTAAGACATATTCAAGTTGGTACAGTGGCTCACACGTGTAATCCCAGCACTTTGGGAGGCCAAGGCGATCGGATCACTTGCGCTCAGGAATTTGAGATCAGCCTGAGCAACATGGTAAAACCCCATCTCTACAAAAAAAAAAAAAAAAAAAAAAGCAGGGGGTGCATGATGGTGTGCACCTGTAGTCCCAGCTACTCAGGAGGCTAAGGTGGGAAGATAACTTGAGCCTGGGAGACTGAGGCTGCAGTGAGTCATGATGGCACCACTGTACTCCAGCCTAGGCAACAGAGTGAGACCCTGTCTCAAAAATAGAAGATCTTTTCATAGATATATAGCCTTTTCTAAACTAAATATGTGGTTATTTTTATTTTATTTTATTTTATTTTATTTTGAGACGGAATCTCACTGTGTCACCCAGGCTGGAGTGCAGTGGCGTGATTTCGGCTCACTGCAACCTCCGCTTCCTGGGTTCAAGCGATTCATCTGCCTCAGCCTCCCAAGTAGCTGGGACTACAGGCGTGTGCCACCATGGCCGGCTGATTTTTGTATTTTTAGTAGAGATGGGGTTTCACGGTATTGGCCAGGCTGGTCTCGAGCTCCTGACCTTGTGATCCGCTCACCTTGGCCTCCCGAAGTGCTGGGATTACAGGCGTGAGCCACTGCTCCCTGCCATATGTGGTTAATTTTTAAATTGGTCACAATTACTCTATTTAATCAGGACAAGTACAGTCAGCCAGATTTATACATTCAGAGAAACTCAAAATTAACAGTTCACTTGAACTTATTAGGATGTTATATTAGCTGACGATTTCCTTTTGATTGGTTACTTGTTTTTATGGAGAGATATTTATGGTTTTAATAAGATTTTCCTCCCATCTGTTTTGATCCTACCATAAAATCATCCCATGTTTGATGGGCAGCCGGTTGTTAGGGAAATTATTGGGACATGATGACAAATGTGGTATTTAAATTTTACCACATGACTAAGCAGGAGGAAGATGAGGTTTAAGAGAAGCCTTGGTTAAGAAGATAGTGCCTAGGTGTAACTGGCAAACCCAATGAGAACAGTTACGAAAGTTGTCTATTGTGGGTGGTCAGAAGCAAGGTGGGTACCTAACACATGCTGGATCACTGTTAGAGTTGCCTAGCAACTGACAGGCAATGCGGATAGTCAGGGATGAGCAGAAATGTTGGTGCTGCCACTTTGGGAGAAAACGAGACAAGTGCTTGACTGCAAAATCACTGGCTTTTTGAGGAAACATAAAAGACATCCTCTCTCCTCTGCTTTTCAATATTACTATGCAGTACTCCTTCTCTAATGTCTGTTGCTTTGATTCTGAAACAGATTGTCTCTTTTTGTTCTCCTTTGTCCGAGTATTTTGGTGAAAATAAAATTGGATTACACAAGAAAATACTTATAGATGTCATTGGGTAGACTTGGTTGCCTGGCCCTGTGGCTCTAAGATATTGGGATTAGCTGGTATGCTTCATGTGCTTTGTTACAAATGATGGTTATCAGTACTAACACCTACAAGTGACTTCCTTTATATGATAGAGATGATTCAAGTCATATTACTACCCTCGCCTGCCTACATCTGGTACAAGCAGAGTGAAAACAGAGCATACCCCTTTCTGTACTCATATGCGAAAGTCTTGTGAGCATCATCACTGATGGAAAAAAGCTTGAGACCCCTGACTTAGTGCCTCTAGACCCTTTGCACACTGGCATTGCTAATCAGTAAGTGCACATCTGGCTTGAGATGAGGAGGTGCTACCTGGAGTTTCCCACCAGGGACTGGCCTCCAAAGAAAGCCTCTCACAAGTAATATAGCAAATACTTGTATGGTGCTTACTATATGCTGGCCATGTGCTTTTTTATACTAGCTCATTTAATCCCCCAAATTAGGAGCTAGGTACTGTTACTATCCCCATTTTAGAGATATGAAAACTGAAGCATAGAGAGCTTAAATAGCATGCTCCCAAGTGACCCAGCTGGGAAGCAGGAAGAGCTAGGATTTAGACCCAGATAGTCTGGTGTGACTGTTTCTTGTTTATGTGCCAGGTGCTATTCTAGGTTTTAGTTATAGATGATGGACAAGACAGGTGTGGTCCCTGTTCTCATGGAACTTGCCTTCTGATTGATGTAGACCTATCGTCTCTCTGCTTTGGGATTGGCACAGAGACATTATTACAGGAGAGTCAGCAGGATGGTGACAGGCTGAGAGAAGGAAGGGAGGAAGTAGGTTGCCTATAAGGTTGTGATCACAGCTCTCTGGGAGAGTTAAACATGCTGTTAGCCTTTGTGGAGCTGATCATAAGCCCCAAGGAGGCTGCTCCTCCAGCTATCTCAGGTCTTAGTGGAAACCTTCCTTGTGCTATGCAGCACCGATGCTTCAGGCTCCAAAAAGACAAGAATCATTCCCAGGACACTGTATACTGTGGGACTCAGGAAAACAAAGGTACGGCACCTGCCTTCACACACTTTATTAAGGAATCATCTTCAGAGAGCTTTTCAAGGTCTCCCAGGACCTTGACAAAATGCTGACCATATATCGGACTATTCAGTCTTACTGGCCATGTGAACAATCCTTCCGCTCTGCAGCCACACTCTTAAGACATTTGCTTCTGCTCTCTAGGCCCATTTCCCCATCTGTAAAACCGGGGGTTGGGCTAAATCAGTGAATTTTATGCTGTGTTCCTTGGAGCCCTGTGGGCTCTGGAAACCCCTTTCAGAAGCCACCACAACAGTGGGCAGAGAGAGATGAGTGCAGTTAATTCACCCAGAGATACTTGCCCTTGTTTGCTTAAAATGTTTCCTTTGAACAAAGGGTTCTCGAGGTTTAAAAAGAAAATTTTAAAAAATCATTATAATAGATCATCTCCCAGGGCCCATTCTAACAAACATTTCATAGTTATATTAAAAGCATTAACCATTTCCAAACCTTACCTTTGTGATGTGCATTAAAATTTACTAAGCACTTGCACCTAGATTATTTCATTCATTCCTCATTATAGCCCAGTGTAATGAGCAGATGGTGTTAAGTCCTTATTATAAGTGAAGAAATTGGTGACCTAAGTACTAACCATAAGGTAACAGAGCTAGCCAAAAGCAAACTCAAATCTTACAAGTTTATTGCTCTTTTCAAGTCCTTGTATTTATTGCCTTTCCACTATAGGAGATAGACTAAAACATTGGAACATTTCATTAGAAAATAAAACAGTAAGCAGTTTTTGGTTGTCACATGGGTTACTATTAAGTATGTACTCAAATTATTTGGTATAGTATTCTAAATACCAATTTTGACCTGAAATTTTAAAAGCAATTTTTTTATCCTTCTTGGCAGTAATTTTTGTCATTTTGGATTATTGATGTGATGACTTCTAAAGTCCTTGTAGTTCCATCTGTGGGATCAAGGATAGATGGATCCTTTTAAAGACCAGGTCAACAGGTAGGCTGGACTATGCCATCGGGCACAAGGCCTCCATTTAGAGTCCAACATGGCTATGAAAGACTGCTTGGTAGGGGGAGGGTCATGATAGGCCTGCGACTGAGGAACAAAGTGAGGTTGCAAGTAGATTTGTCCAAATCTGTTTGGTGGTTTGTCAGACTTTACATTTGCAAAACCCTACACCCAAGTGTCTAATCTTCTTTAGTGTTTTGCTCTTATCTGCTTGAAAACATGCATCATAATCATTTTCATTTTTCTTTTCCTGCTGGCTTTTCTTTGTTAATACACTGTATCTGTAAGACCTGATATCCACCCTGGAAACACAGCTGAGGTGTTGCATCCTCTTAGTAGTTAATCTCCCAAGATTCTTCAACATCTGCAGAATTTTGAGACAGGATTTCACGCTGTCATCCAGGCTGGAGTGCAATGGCATGCTCACTGCTCGTTGCAGCCTTGACCTCCCAGGCTCAGGTGATCTTTCCTCCTCAGCCTCCCCAAGTAGCTGGGACTACAGGTGTATGCCACCATGCCTAGCTAATTTTTTTTGAGACGGAGTCTTGCTCTGTCACCCAGGTTGGAGTGCAATGGCATGATCTTAGCTACCTCCTGGGTTCAAGTGATTCTCCTGCCTCAGCCTCCCGAGTAGCTGGGATTACAGGCACCGGCCACCAAGCCTGGCTAATTTTTTTGTGTTTTTAGTAGAGATGGGGTTTCACCATGTTGGCCAGGCTGGTCTCGAACTCCTGACCTTAGGTGATCCGCCCACCTCAGCCTCCCAAAGTGCTGGGATTACAGGTGTGAGGCACCATGCCCAGCCCATGCCTGGCTAATTTTTGTATTTTTCGTAGAGGTGGAGTTTTGAAATGTTGCTCAGGTTGGTGTTGAACTCCTGAGCTCAAAACTCTGCCTTGGCCTCCCAAAGTGCTGGGATTACAGGTGTGAGCCACTGTGCCCCGCTCCTCTTCCTCTTTATTATTCACCAATATTTTCATTCCACCCTTTTTTGGCTTTCAAAATTAGTCATTGTCATTATTACTTTACAGTCACTTCTTGTTTACAGTTACCCACAAATTTACTCATTTCTTTGTTCTTTTTCTTCCCGTTAGCCCTGTCCTTTCAAACAAATTCAGTTTTATTCCTGAACTATATCTTTTATAGTTATTTCATTGATGCCTTCTTACTGGCAATAAGCTCTTATTTGTTTTTCTAAAACTCCTTTTATTTTCTCCCTCATTTTTGAGTGATAATTTAACTGAATTTAAAATTCTTTGGCCGGATGCGGTGGCTCACACTGCCCACACCTGTAATCCCAGCACTTTAGGAGGCCAAGGCTGGTGGATCACTTGAGACCAGGAGTTCAAGACCAGCCTGGGCAACATGGAGAAACCCTGTCTCTACTAAAAATATAAAAATTAGCTGGACATGGTAGTTCACACCTGTAATCCCAGCTACTCAGGTGGCTGAGGCATGAAAATCGCTTGAACCCAGGAAGCAGAGGTGGCAGTAAGCTGAGATCGCTCCACTGCACTCCAACCTGGGCAATAGAGCAAGACCCTGTCTTGGGGCGGAAAACTGGGACAAAGTAACTGCCAACTAAGATTTTTTTTTTTTCCTTTTAAGATAGAGTTTTGCTCTGCCACCCAGGCTTGGTCACTGTAACGTCCACTTCCTGGGCTCAAGTCATCCTTCCACCTCAGCCTCCCAAGTAGCTGGGACTACAGGCATGCACCACCACACCTGGCTAATTTTTATTTTTTTTTTAGAGATGGGGTCTCACTGTGTTGCTGTTCTCACGCTCCTGAGTTCAAGCAATCCTTCTGCCTCAGCCTCCCAAAATACTGGGATTACAGGCGTGAACCACCATGCCTGGTCTTTCTCTAAGTTCCTTAAATATTTTTTTCCATTGGCTTTTGAGCTCAGTTGTTGGTATTGAGAAGTTGCCATCTAATTATTGCTCCTTGTGGAAAAGCTGTCTCATCTCTGGCTGTTTTTAAGATTTTCTTTACCTTTGGTATTCTTCAATTTAGCTACGACAGATAAATAGGTATGGATTTATTTTTATTTAGTCTCAGCAGGGTTTGTTGTATTTCTTCACTCTGAAGAGCTGATTTTTCAACAGTTCGGTAAAATTATTGGCTATTACCCTCTCTCACTTCCTTCTTGCAACTCTTATGAGATGCTTGTTGGACCCTCTCATTCTTTCTATCTTCAGTTTCTTACTTTCC
Source organism: Pongo abelii (assembly GCF_028885655.2). Taxonomy (NCBI): domain Eukaryota; kingdom Metazoa; phylum Chordata; class Mammalia; order Primates; family Hominidae; genus Pongo; species Pongo abelii. The sequence continues at coordinate 94,375,557 of NC_072000.2, forward strand.
ACCTCTTTGCCTCTGAGTTGCATTCTACCTAATTTCTTTAGATCTTTCTTCTGTTTCATTAGTTTTGTTTTCAGCTGTGACTCATATGGTATTTAATTCATCAGTAGAGTTTTTAATTCTAGTGACTGTATTTTACTTTTGGACCTTCTCGGATACCATATGTTTCATGGTTTACAGTTCAGCCCAGAGTCATGCTGCCTGAGTTCAAATTCTTACTCTACCACCTAGTACCTGTTGAAATCTTGGGCAAATGACTTCCATTTTCTCATCTGTTAAATAAGTATAGTAATAGAATAGGTATCTAATAGTTAAGAATGAAAATAAATAGAATATATAAAGGTATTAAAACAATGTTTGGCAGTTAATAGATGCTGCACATTAGCTGCCATTATTAGCAAATTTGTTTTATGCTTGTTTCATTATTTCTTTTGTATGTTGTTTACTTTGAAATCTTTTGTTTTTGTTTTTTGAGATGGTGTCTTGCTGTGTCACCCAGGCTGGAGTGCAGTGGCACGCGATCATAGCTCCTGGGCTCAAGCAATTCTCCCATCTCAGTCTCACAAGTAGCTGGGACTGCAGGTGCACACCACCCTGCCTGGCTAATTTTTGCATTTTATTTTGATATGGGATCTTGCTTTGTTGCCCTGGCTGGTCTCAAGCCTCTGGCCTCAAGTGATCCTTCTGTCTTGGCTTCCCAAAGCACTGGGATTACAGGCATGAGCCACCATGCCTGGCTTAAATCATTTTAAGTATACTTATTTTTAACTTGACATCTAATTGGTCAGTCATCTGAAGTTCCTGGAGGTCTAATTATATTTTCTGTTGTCTTGCTCATGATGAATTTGGATTATTTTCCCTTTTATTTTAAAATTTGTGTCTTAACTGAAGCTTTAACTATAAAATTATCTGTGACTTGAGTGGACAAACCTCTGTACCTCCAGATAGATTTTGTTTCTGCCGGTCTCTTCAAGAACCTGGAACCAATGTCTATGTTAATATCTTGACATAAGGTAGGGGCAGATACCTAACATTCCAATATTTGAGAGATCAGGTAGAAGAAAAGGAGTGACCAGAGAGGTTGAAAGCAGAAAGGAAGCCACAAAGTATAGCAGAAAACAAGGAAAAATAATTACATTAATGTTTCAATTATGCCAGGGGATAGGAGGTACTGACGGTAGAAGTCTCATGCTACAGAGAGATTAAGATGAGAGTAAAGAAGTTTCCATTGGATATGGCAGTGTGGAGTGACTTTAAGTGGTTTCAGGATAGTGGTTTGGGGAAAAGTCTTATTGAAAGCACATAATAGATTGAAGGGTAAGTGTGGTTCTCTGCAGTATTGTACTGGAAGTTATAGCCAGTGCAATAAGGCAAAAAAATAAAAGACATAAAGATTATTAAGGAAGAAGTAAAACTATATTTGCAGAAGATATGAGTGTGCATTTGTAAAACCCCAAGGAGTTTAAACATGATTTCAAGATTCACTATAAAAGCAGGGTAAGACTGTGGATATCAGCATAAGAATAGATAAATTGATCAAAAGAACAGAACAGAGTCCAGAAATAGACACATATATCATCAAACATTTTTGACAAAGGCACCAATGTAATTCAGTGGATGAAGGATGTTCTTTTCAGTAAATATTGCTAAAGCAATTGGATATTGATGCAGGAAAAAAAAACCTTAGCCTATCTTAGGCCATAGACAAAATTAACTTCAGATGTATGATATACCTAAGTGAGAAAGCTAAAGCTATAAAGCCTAGAACAAGAATACCCTATAACCTTGAAGTAGGCAAGATTTAGTACATAAGACATAAAATGCACTTGCAAGTAAAGATTTACACATGTTTGGACTTCAAAATGTTTTAAAACTTTATTTTGTCAAAAGACACCATTTTGGGATGGATGAAAAGGTTTTTCTGAGTAAGACCTCACACCCAGAAGCTATAAAGTCAAAAACTGCACCTTGGATAACTTCCTTCCTCGCCCTAAAATGGAAGAAAACAAGCAAAAAAGACCTTCTGAACTATAAAGCTTTTCATAAACAAAGTTATAACTGGGCAGACATTTGCAACATAATTGTAATATATGAAAAGCACTGTGTGGTGGGCAGAATAATGGCCACCCAAAGATGACTTTGTGTAAATCCTCAGGGGCTGGGACTGTTAAATTATCTGGCAAACGGGAATTAAGGTAGCAGGTGGGATTAGGTTTGCTAATCAACTGACCTTAAAATGGGGTGGTTATTGGGGGAGGGCCCAGTATAATCACAAAGATACTTAGAAGTGGAAGAGGGACAAGTCAAGAGAGAGAGAGCACTGCATGAAAAGGACTCAGCTGACCTCACTGGCCTTGAAGATGAAGGAACAGAGACATTCCAAGGGGAATGCAGACAGCCTCTAGAACTAGAAGAGGCAAGGAAATGAATTCTTCCTGAGGGCCTCTGGAAGAAACACAATCCTCCTTAAACTTTAATTTTACTTTACTTTGTGTAAGATAATGAATCTTTGTTTTAAGTCATTAAATTTGTGGCATTTTGTTAGAGCAGCAGCAGGAAACTAATGGGCACTGCATATCAAGAGAAAAAAACAGTATCATAGTTTAAAAATTGATACTTCACAGAAGTAAACATCAGCGTTCAGTAGTGATATGGGCTGGCTGTATCCCCACCCAAATCTCATCTTGAATTGTAGCACCCATAATCCCCATGTGTTGTGGAAAGGAGCTGGTGGGAGGTAATTCAGTCACGGGGGTGGGTTTTCCTGTGCTGTTCTCATGATTGTGAATATGTCTCATGAGATCTGATGGTTTTTATAAAGAGCAGTTTCTCTGCACACACACTCTTGCCTGCCACCATGTAAGGCGTGCCTTTGCTCCTCCTTCACCTTCTGCCATGATTGTGAAGCATCCCCAGCCATGTGGTACTGTGAGTACGTTAAACCTCCTTTCCTTTATAAATTACCCAGTCTTGGGTATGTCTTTATTAGCAGTGAGAGAACAGACTGTTATAGTAAATTGCTACCGGTAGAGTGGGGTACTGTTATAAGGATACCCAAAAATGTGGAAGTGACTTTGGAACTGGGTAACAGGCAGAGGTTGGAACAGTTTGGAGGGCTCAGAAGAAGACAGGAAAATGTGGGAAAGTGGGAACTTCCTAGAGACTTGGAGAGCTCAGAAGACAGGAAGATGTGGGAAAGTTTGGAACTTCCTAAAAACTTGTTGAATGGCTTTGACCAAAATGCTGTTAGTGATATGGACAATGAAGTCTAGGCTAACATGTTCCCAGATGGAGGTGAGAAACTTGTTGGGAACTGGGGCATAGGGCACTCTTCCTATGTTTTATCAAGGAGACTGGTGGCATTTTGCCCCTGCCCTAGAGATCTGTGGAACTTTAAACTTGAGAGAGATAATATAGGGTATCTGGCAGAAGAAATTTCTAAGCAGCAAAGTGTTTGAGGTGATTTTGGGTGCTCTTAAAGGCATACAGTTTTGTTCATTCATAAAGAAACTGTTTGGAGTTGGAACTTATATTTAAAAGGGAAGCAGAGCATAAAAGTTGGAAAACCTGCAACCTGACAATGCAATAGAAAAGAAAAACCCATGTTCTGAGGACTACAGAAATTTGCATAAGCAATGAGGAGCCAAATGTTGATTGCCAAGACAATGGGGAAAATGTCTGCAGGGCATGTCAGAAGTCTTCACGGCAGACCCTCCCATCACATGCCTGGAAGCCTAGGAGGAAAAAATGGCATTGTGGGCCAGGCCCAGGGCCTTGCCACTTTGTGTAGTCTTGGGACTTGGTGCCCTGCATCCCAGGCGTGGCTAAAAGGTGCCAACATACAGCTCAGTCCATTGCTTCAGAGGGTGCAAGCCCGAAGCCTTGGTGGCTTACACATTGTGTTGGGCCTGTAGGTACACATAAGTTAAGAATTGAGGTTTGGGAACCTCTACTTACATTTCAAAGGATGTATGGAAAAGCCTGGATGTCCAGGCAAAAGTTTGCTGCAGGGATGGAGCCTCACGTCATTAAGTGTTTATGGCTTTTCCAGGCACATGGTGCAAGCTGTCAGTGGATCTACAATTCTGCGATCTGAAGGATGCTGGCCCTTCTCACAGCTCCAGTAGGCAGTATCCTAGTGGGGACTCTATGTGGGGCCTCTGACCCCATAATTCCCTTCCACACTGCCATAGCAAAGGTTCTCCATGAGGGCCCCATCCCTGCAGCAAACTTTTGCCTGGACATCCAGGCGTTTCTATACATCCTCTGAAATGTAGGTAGAGGTTCCCAAACCTCAATTCTTAACTTCTGTGTACCCGCAAGGCCATCGCTTCAGAGGTGTGCTGCAGGGGTGGAGCCCTCATGGAGAACCTCTGCTAGGGCAGTGCAGAAGAGAAATGTGGGGTAGGAGCCCCCACACAGAGTCCCTACTGGGGCACTGCCTAGTGGAGCTGTGAGAAGAGGGCCACCATCCTCCAGACCCCAAAATGGTAGATCCACTGACAGCTTGCATGATGGGCCTGGAAAAGCTGCAGACACTCAATGCTGGCTCCTGAAAGCAGCCAAGAGTGGGGGCTATACCCTGCAAAGCTACAGGGGCAGACCCCGTCCAAGGTCATAGAAGCCTGCCTCTTGGATCAGCGTGAGCTGGATCAGCGTGAGCTGGATGTGAGACATGGAGTCAAAGGAGATCATTTCGGAGCTTTAAGATTTGACTGCCCTGCCAGATTTTGGACTTGCATGGGGCCTGTAGCCCCTTTGTTTTGGCCAGTTTCTCACATTTAGAATGGCTGTGTTTACCCAATGCCTGTACCCACATTGTATTTAGGAAGTAACTAACTTGCTGTTGATTTTACAGGGTCATAGGCAGAAGAGACGTACTTTGTCTCAGATGAGTCTTCGGACTGTGGACTTTTGAATTAATGCCGAAATAAGTTAAGACTTTGGGAGGCTGTTGGGAAGGCACGATTGGTTTTGAAATGTGAGAACATGAGATTTGGGAGGGGTAAGGGGTGAAATGATATGGTTTGGCTCTGTGTCTTCACCCAAATCTCATCTTGAACTGTAGCTTCCATAATTCCCATGTGTCATGGGAGGGACCTGGTGGGAGGTAATTGAATCACGGGGGTGGGTTTTCCCAGGCAGTTCTCGTGATAGTGAATAGGTCTCACGAGATCTGATGGTTTTATAAAGGGCAGTTCCCTGCACACGCTTTCTTGCCTGCCGCCATGTAAGATGTGCCTTTGCTCCTCCTTTGCCTTCTGCTATGATTGTGAGGCCTCCCCAGCCATGTGCAACTGTGAGTCCATTAAACATCCTTTCCTTTGTAAATTATCCAGCCTCAGGTATGTCTTTATTAGCAGCATGAGAACAGACTAATACAAGTAGACACAGTTAAAAATACTTGATATGGTTTGGCTGTGTCCCCACCCAAATCTCATTTTGAATTGTAGCTCCCATAATTCCCACATGTTGTGAGGGAGACACAGTGGGAGATAATTAAATCTTGGGGGCAGTTTCCCCCATACTGCTCTCATGGTACTGAATAAGTCTCACGAGATCTGATGGTTTTATAGGGGGAAACCCTATAAAACTTTACTTGGTTCTCATTTTCTCTCTTTGCCTGCTACCATCTTTGTAAGAAGTGACTTGTTCCCCCTTGCCTTCTGCCATGATTGTGAGGCCTCCCTAGCCATGTGGAACTGTGAGTCCATTAAACCTCTTTCCTTTATAAATTATCCAGTCTTGGGTATGTCTTTATTAGCTGCGTATGAACAGACTAATACAATACTTAATATCGTTAGTAATCAGAGAAGTCAAATATAAATTAGATATATTTTGCCTATTAGACTTGTAAAACTTTTAATAGATACTATCCACCCAGTGTTCTCAAGAGTAAGAAAAGAATACTTCTATATACTGTTGCTAATAATCTAAATAGGATAGATGCTTGAGACAGAAATTGGACAGAATCTATCAAAATTGAAGATTATGTCCCTGTGTATACCTGTATACAACTTGAATCTTTTCCAGTGAGAATATCTTTACATATCATTTGTGAAATGTCTTTTCAATCCATAAAACAGAGCCTAAGAGTAATACAAGAAACCTACAGAGAATGCAAAATGGAAGGAAACCTACGATGTCTGTGTTTGTGGCACGCACACTGCCGTGGAGTTTTAGGAAAGGGGCAACAGCAGCATTGGCTGGAGTCATGGTTTCCCCTCCACATCAGTACAGCTGCTTGTCTCCATCTTCTCCAGCACCCACTGTTAACATTCTGTTTTATTGCAGCTGTCTGTGAACATGTCTGTCCTCTCATCCCTGGTCCTCTAGAAGTGCGGTGGCCAAAGCCTCAGTCTGTACATTGTCTCATTGTCTCTGTACTCTTTGTGCTGCTGCTGCTGCCTAGACTGTTAAGTAATTAATGATGAAAAGAAATATTTTATCAGTGGACATATGTTCCCATAACAGCAGTCATCCTTGGGGACTTGTACATCTTCTAAAAAAAAAAAAAAACTTAAAAGTGAATCTAATCAGCCACTCTAATTGGTGTTCAAGCAGGCATTGGTGATGGCAACTGTTCCATTACCAAAGTTCAGGTTTTGAAAGATGCTTGGAGCAGGGTTTGGCCCAGAAGTCATCTTCATAGCTCCCCACTTCCTTTCTTAGGCAGTTGTTTCCCCCATGTGTTACCATGAACATCCAACAAGTACTCCCCAGTGGTAAACCTCCAGTGAAACTCAGAGATTTTACCTTAGGATGAGACTACATCACTGGAGGGGAACACTCTAGTTCACGTGAGCATGGGTGTCTCTCATCATTGTAGACTCTAGCCTGGAAAGGGATTTTTGGTCTCATAGGCTGACAGCCCTCATTCTGGATACAGGAACCTAAAGCCCAGGGAGGAGAGGAGTGGCTTAAGCAGTCACAGCTAATGGGGAAGCTGAGACATAAACTGCTCCTGATTCAGGGTCCAGGGCTCTTTTCTCAGCATGTGCCTGCCTGCCTTCTCCATGTGCCTAACATGCCATTCCTGTGCTCTCCTGAGATTTCCTGTACGAATTTTTTGTCATACGTTTTCAAGTTTACTCTTAAAAATTTAATCTTTGGGACAGAATGTTCATATTGGGGACTTAGGTCAAACCTGTAATAAGCAGTCACACCTCACAAGCTGTGGCAGAGTATTCTGCCACCATTTGCATTCCTTGTAGGCAAGGGGACAATAAACTGCCTAAATGAGCAACATATCATTAGTCAGCTTAGCTGTGGTGGCTTGGTGCCTCATTCAGCTCAGACTGCTATACAGAGCAGCTTATAAATATATTTCATAGTTCTAGAGAATGGAAGTTCAATGTCAGGGTGCCAGCATGGCCAGGTACCGGTGAGGGCCCTCTTCTAGGCTGCAGCCTGCTGACTTCTCACTGTGTCCTCACAAGGTAGAAAGAGGGCAAGGCAGCTTTCTGGGGTCTCCTTTATAAGGGCACCAGTCTCATTCATGAGGACCCCATCCTCATGACATAATTAACCCAAAGCCCCTGATCCTGACAGCATCACATTGGGGGTTAGGATTTCAACATATGAATTCTGGAGGACACAAACATTCAGTTCCTAACACTTGGTAATGGTCAACTTGTCTACCCTCAACCACAATTTCCAGAATTCCCTTTCTTGTATGTTTCCAATTAGGTGGGCCCCAAGGGAGATTCTTATATTTGGAGAGCAAATGTGAGACAGCAGCCTTTTTTTTGTTTTTGTTTTTGTTTTGAGACGGAGTTGTTTCGCTCTTATTGCCCAGGCTGGAGTGCAATGGCTCCATCTTGCCCCACAGCAACCTCCTCCTCCTGGGTTCAAGCAATTCTCCTGCCTCAGCCTCCTGAGTAGTTGGGATTGCGGGTATGCGCCACCACGCCCGGCTAATTTTGTATTTTTAGTGGAGACAGGGTTTCTCCATGTTGGTCAGACTGGTCTCGAACTCTCGACCTCAGATGATATGCCACCTTGACCTCCCAAAGTGCTGGGATCATAGGCGTGAACCACTGCGCCCAGCCGAGACAGCAGCCATTTTTATAACTCATGCGTTGTCACTGTGTCCAGCAGAAGTTGGACCTCACACCCTCCCAAGTCCTCCTTCAGCTTTTCTAACTCCTGGCCCTCACCAGGTATGTATTTTTTCTGTGATGAAGTCCATGTCTTCTGCAGGACACCCACACCTCCAGTGCCAGAGGCACAAAACCCACATGGGTTTCCGTCTTCACAGTCTTCAGTCCATGCCTGTGGCTCCAGCTAGTTATTCTCCACTTTATGCCTGTCCTCCTCTGGCTTCTGCCTGCTCTGTAGACGTCTAGCTCCAGCATCAGGACAAAGATAACACCCTTATAAAGACTTTAACCAGCTCCTACAATTACATGATAATAAATTCCTGTAAGAAATACACACACACACACACACACACACACATATATATATATACAATTTCCTAGTTACGTTTCTGTGAATGAACCGTGACTGATACACCCCCAGAAGCTACTGTCACTCAACATGACTTTATTAAGGGTTTGGGTAGTGTTTCTGGTAGATGGTAGACCATGGGACCTCCAGAGTTCTACCCTAAGGATCTAAAGTAAATTAAATACCCCACCCCTCTTTAGTGATGAAGCATCACTCGGTATCCAGCAGCAACAACATAAACCACAGCACTTGGGAGAGAAAGCAGCCCAGTCCAGTAGACAAAAGAACAATGGAAGAATGAGGGCGGGGGAACAAAATGGTGAAAACGAGTTTTCAACAGAAGCCAGGACAGGCAGTGGACAGTGGATTCCATGTGGAGAACAGAAGCTAGAACTCTTTGGAGTTACGGGAGCAAGAGACCCCTGTGGTGTTGCTGTGCCTCATGAAAGACATAGTGCTTTTGCTGTACATGATGGGTGTGTGTGTGCGCACACACACACACCCCCCACCCTCCCTGCCCCCCAACCCCACAAGAGTTTGGAAATACCCCATCTTCCTGGCTGCCCCAGGTGCCCGTGATTCAAAGTATTACCCAGAATGTAAAAAGTTATTAAAGATGATATCTCAGGGAATGTTGATTTATCACCTAGACAACCTGCAAGTGACTTTCAGGCTCTCAGTGTTCACGGTAGTTTCTAAGGTTCCAAATGCTTAGAAATCTGTTAGAAGCCAAATAAAAGGAGGGATTGGAGGAAGCCATCTGAAAGGCTGTCCTTGTGATCTCTGTTGAACTTTACTTTGGAATAAGCCCTCAAATCTTGGAATGCTAAGAAAACACATCTGATGGGGAAGGAATGAGAACAGCCTTCCAGAAGATACCTCCCGTCTGTGTTGTCATGATACTGATAGTCAAGAGTTGGCCAGAAAGCAATCATCTAAAAAGTGAGAAAAACACCTCAGACCCACTGGTTGGTTTTGCCGTTAGACTTTCCTCTTCGCCCAGGAGATGACCTGTTTTTACTAACAGGTGAAAGACCTAAAAGCAAGATGTCATCTTGAACTTTTAAAAAAAGTTTTTTTCCTAGAATCATAATACCAGTTTATCATAAACATCAGCTTCCTCTTCACTTTATGTCTCAACGACGTCATTGACAGTGATGTTCATGATTGTGGTCCTTGTGCAAAGGTTTCCTGTCCTCAATATGGTTCATTTAGGAAGCCAGGAAAGTTTGTAAATAATGCTCTATTTTCTTAAGTCAGCCTAATCGCTTCAAGAGTTTTCCTTAGCTCTGATTTCCACATTCTTCTTTCTCTGTTCCCATTGAACCCTTAACAAACATTTTTTTTTAATCTTACTTGGTACATTGTTTTTGTTTGACTCTCCAATTCCAGTAGACAATAGTTCCAGCACATAGCTCAGAAAACATACTTGGTGCACCAGTGAGTGAATCTTGAAATAGTCACAGTCATCCACAAAGTCAGGCTCTAAAGAATTTTCTGAATAGCTGAGGTTTATATGTTTTAAAAATGAAATAGAACTTGGGTGAGCCTAACTGAAAAAATGTTTATGGTGGGTTTATGTTAATCTCTGCCACATTTGCTTATAAAAGAGTCTCCGAAGACGCCTCAGAGCTTAGTGGTCTCTATTCCTGAGCACCTTAATATGCACCTTGGCACCTCTTGCAAAGTCAATGTCCAGTCTCCTTCGTCCTGCTGCAGCTTGATTTTTTTTCTTTTTCTTGAGACAAGGTTTTAATTGTCATCCAGGCTGGAGTTTGGTGGTGCAATCTCTGCTCGCTGCAACCTCCACCTCCCAGGCTCAAGCGATCCTCCCACCTCAGCCTTCCAAGTAGCTAGGACTGTAGGTTCGCGTCACTATGCCCAGCTAATATTTTGTAGAAATGTGGTTTTTCCATCTTTCCCAGACTGGTCCTGGGTTCAAGTGATCCGCCCGCCTCGGCCTCCCAAAATGCTGGGATTACAGGAGTGAGCCACCATGCCTGGCTTGTACCGTGATTTTTTTAGCCACAACTCTTTGAACATATAAAACATCATTCTGAATGTACCATTTATCTCTAGATACAAATAACAGTCTTTGCCCTCAGAGCTGTTTTCTTCACATTGAAAGTAGAAATTAGCACTACCTGGCAAAAAAACTGAAAAAGGAAATATGAAGCTTAAGATACTACTGCATAAGATAATATTAACTTTCTTCTTAAATGCTAGTTTTATATACAACAAAACCAGAAATCCTGGCTACTCCAGGATCGTGAAAAGAAAAGGGGCTTTAGAAAGAAAAAAATAAAATCTAAGGAAAGATAATTATTTTAATAGCTGCCCTCAGGAAAATGCAGATGAGGGTGAAACTATCCCAAATTAGCAATTAGATAAATCTTGAGGATTAGAGAACAGCAGATTTTAAATTCTCTTTTCAAAAATGCAGCAACTCTGCTAGAAAATGAATGAATGTGATTGCAGCTATATATTTTTTTGACCGGTGCTCTTGCAGCTGTGGAAGTTTGACCCACACTGAGATGCCTCCCTGAGTCAGCCCTTTCTGTGTCCTTGTCTCTGCAGCGCGAATCTGTCCAAGGCTGCCTGGGGAGCATTGGAGAAGAATGGCACCCAGCTGATGATCCGCTCCTACGAGCTCGGGGTCCTTTTCCTCCCTTCAGCATTTGTAAGTTTACACTTCCAACTGCACAGTGGGTCACATGGGAGATGAACTGGGCTTTGTGTTCTCTTCCTTTAGTCACAACAGCTTGCCTAAGGTTGGCAGGAAACAGTCGGGATTCTTACCCAGAGCCTGCGCTCTTAACCACTGGTCTGTACCTCTGAGCTTACTGAACACTCACCAGTCTGGGTGCAGCAGGATACCTGCTTTCAAGGCATGTACTTGATTAGGAATTGACTGTATGCTTCCAGCGAAATTAATAACATTTAAAATAAATACTGTGAACTACAATGTGAAGATTTATCTCAAGGCGGTAGATGACAAGTCACCAAAGGAATGGCCCAATCAAGCACAAGATGTTTTAGGTAGGGGTGACTGGAGGATGAAGTTGGGAAGCAGGAGAGCTTGGCAGAGTATTTGAAAGATGCTTAGAATGTAGGCTGTATAGAGAGAGGTGGGAATGGCATCAGTGTTGGAAAGGAATTGGTAGTAGCACAAACTGGGAAGCAGAGATTGGTTCACATCATTGGCTAGAGTTTGGCTGGGCGGGGCCAGTGGGGTGGCACAAAGGACATGTGCTTCTGGCCCAGTAAGCCCCCTGGAAAAGCACCATGTCAAAGTGGTCTCTCGAGATGTCCAGCACAGCCAGCGTGTCTCCCAGCTCTGGAGCCACTTGAGATTTCTGTGTCCAAACACCAGAAGGAGTGGCTTGCACATAGGGACTGGGGTGTACAAGCCATCTGTTTCTCTAAATGCTAGAATCACGCTTGACCCAGAGAGACATTCCCACCATAAGAGGCACATGGACTGAAATCTCCCATGTCACCTCCTTATACTCACCATGGGTACACACACACAATACAGAATCGCCCACACAATGAGATGGCTAATGCTTTTTCCTTCCTTCCTTCCTTCCTTCCTCCCTTCCTTCCTCCCTTCCTTCCTTCCTCCCTCCCTCCCTCCCTCCCTCCCTCCCTTCCTGTCACTGTGGGCACACTCTCAGAATCGCCCACACGATGAGATGGCTAATGCTTTGCCCACACGATCAGATGGCTAATGCTTTTTCCTTCCCTCCCTCCCTCCCTCGCGTCCGTAAGTCCCTCCCTCCTTCCCTCCCTTCCTTCCTTCCCTCCCTCCCTCCCCGCCTTCCTCCCTCCCCCGCCCTCCTCACTGGCTATAGTTGAATTTATGACAAACACACATGACAAAGCTCCATTGTGGACAACACTGACTGGACCAGAAGATTTAGCTGAGGGGTTGGTGTGTGCTTGTCCTCAGACTTCAATCTGGACTAATCCAGTATTTTTTTTTTTTTTTTCTTTTTTTAGACAGAGTCTCGCTCTGTCGCCCAGGCTGGAGTACAGTGGCACGATCTTGGCTCACTGCAACCTCCACCTCCAGGGTTCAAGTGATTTTCCTGCATCAGCCTCCCTAGTAGATGGGACTACAGGCGCCTGCCACCACGTCCAGCTAGTTTTTGTATTTTTAGTAGAGACAGGGTTTCACCATGTTGGCCAAGTCTCCAACTCCTGGCCTCAAGCAGTCTGCCTGCCTCAGCCTCCCAAAGTGCTGGGATTACAAGGTGTGTGCCACTGCTTAATCCAGTCTTAAGGCACGCTGGAGAGCACCCACCTTCCCAGCCCACCCCAGCGTTGTTCACTGTTTCTCACACCATGCTCAGGTGAAGAGCTCTTTTCTCCCTTTCTCTCTCCTCTCCTCACCAGTCTATCCATTCTTTCTCTTTCCGTCTCAGTTTCACTACAAAACTATGTAACTAACCTCTTTTAGTTATAAGATTTCAGCTTTATCACACAGCTTGTGGGAAACAATGAAGTCACATCACTAGGAGGTGTGATTATAGTGACTGTGGCTTTTATAATAACTGAGGCTGGAGTTCTGGCCCAATAATAAGTAATGGAATAAATTCCACATCACTCCTGTTTGGCTTCTGTTGTCAGCATTTACAAAAGTCTGGTCCTTTGTGACTATTCTGACCATGAAAATGCTGAGCATGAAAATGCTAATAGGAAGAAATGTATTGCCCTTCCAGGTCCTCTAAACCCCTCTGAGCTATTCATTTTTTGCCCCAGATATTCTTTCTCTGACTATCCATTAATGAAGGCTAATAGAGAAAAAGAAATAATCATTTGGAACCCCTAAACTGACCTTATAGGGGGGCTCTTCTATATTTTGGAATAAGAAAGAGCCCCATTATAGCACATTCTAGGTAAAATAGAGATTGCATTATTTTTAAAGACCATCAGACAAGAATATAAAACAGATTCCACCCCTTCTAGACTATGCCAGCCGATTCAAGAGCTAGGCCCCAATTAGGGTGATGATGTAATTAACAGTCCAAGATTTTAACAGATTTTCCAAAAGTTTGTTAGCACATCTCAAAAAACAGAGCCTGGAACAGTGCTTTCCAGCAGGCTTCCGTCATGACCCTGGTGAGGCCCCACTCACTATACCTGTCTTGTCATCAGCCATTGTCCCTTTGGTTGGGCTGTCTGTGTCCTTCAGTGAATCGCAAATGACTTGGGCAGAGTGCTCTAATCAGGCATTGTGGACGGTACACAGAATGGCTTTACCCTTCCCCTCCCAGGGAGCTCATAGGCTAGTTGGGCAGGGTGGTCATAGAGTCAGATGGCCACCTGATACACCTAAGCAATGAGACAGAGACATCCTTCCTGGGTGAGAGCTGGGTGCTGAGACCTGAGGGAGGTGCCTACCTGAGTGAGCAGAGCCAGAGGATTTTGTTGTGCGTTACAGAAACCAATTTGTGCCCACAGAAGCCCACAGATGGAAGGAGTTTACTGAAAAGATGCTGGGGAGATGTCATAGGATCAGAGGAGTTGCTGAGTAGCTGAGACTTGGGAGCAACGGGGCCAGGCCCTCTTAGGGGACTCAGCAGCGGCCCTTCCCCCTGGGTTACTGCAGCTAGCATGGCTCTGCAGCCCAGATGCTGGCCATTCTGCATCCCAGTGACACCTCAGGCCTAGATCTGCCTTCCATGACTCAGGACTCTCCCAGCTCCATCCCCGGAGAATGAGCCTGTTTCCAGAGAAGGGCGGATGGATGTGAGCGAGGAAGTCACCCTGAGGGGTAGATACTACCAAGGGGTTTCACCCATAAGTGAGTTGATGTGCGTCTTGTCAGTCTGTAAAAAGGGTTGTTGGGTTATTTTGATATAGGAGACTTTATCTTTAAGTGCTTATATCACAACATCTATGTTGTCTGCTGCTATGTGAAGCTTCTGGAAAAAAAGTAGACCTTTGCTTGGCCTTCACAAAATTAACATTGATGGTTTTGACCTTGAGGATGACCCAGAGATTTGTGCCATGAGGTAGTTTGTCATTTCGCTGAGTTTATACGTGCACAGGAGTGAGATGCTTAGCTTGTGAAGGAGAGGCTGTCCAACGGAACAGCCCGACGGTTCCCTCCTCAAAGCATACCCCAGGCTCCTACCTGAACGTTCCAGTGGCCTGGGACTACCCCCCTCCATGCTCACTTCAGCCCCACACACACCCTGTGCCTGCTGTCTTCCAGGCCCCTGCGGAGAGAATAAAGGATGAGGTGGAGGCTTCGTTCTCTGGTAACGCATGGATAAGTTGAGGAAACAGACACTGGTGATTACAATATGTGACAAGAACTAGGGTGTGGGGCATTCAAAATACAGGGGCTCTGAGAAGAGGGACCATGTAGTCTGCCTGGGGGGCTTGGGAAAGGCTTTGTTAAGGAGGTGGCATTCGATCTCACTCTTGAGAAAGGAGTATGAGCTTAACCTGCTGTCAGGGAAGAGGAGGCTTCCAGACAGAGATAATAGTGCAGGCTGTGTTTGGGAAAGAGCAAACAGTTCTGTGTGCTTGGAATGGGGATGGGGCGTGGGTATGAGAGGCTTGGAATTCCAATCTGAAGGAGACTGGAGAACAGAACACACCACTGGCCTTGGTTCCACGTGGATAGTAGAAAGGCATCAGTTTTTTCAGCAGTGCTAGTGGTCTTAGGCCAGTTTTCAGAGAATTTGAATCTTATAAAATATAATTCTGAAATTAGGATTATGATTTATACTATTTAAAAGGTACTTGAGGATATAGCACATTGCATGTATTATCAAAATCATCATCTTAGCCATGTAAACCACACTATTTAACAAACCTGATTATTAATGAGTCACTGTTACTATTCACCTCACTCTCTTGGCATGTCTTTTCTTTTTTTTTTCCTTTGAGACAGGCTCTTGCTCTGCCGCCCAGGCTGGAGTACAGTGGTGCCATCATTGCTCACTGCAGTCTCCACCAGGCTCAAGCAGTCCTCCCACTTCAGCCTCCTGAGTAGCTGGGACTACAAGTGTGTGCCACTATGCCCGGCTGACTTGTTAATTTTTCTGTAGAGATGCGGTCTTGCCATGTTGCCCAGACTGGTCTAGAACTGCTGGGCTCAAGTGATCCTTCTCAGCCTCCCAAAAGAGCTTGTCATTTCTCACTCCTTAATGCGTCTTGATAATCTGTTCCCTCTGAACACCCCCGCAACATCACATGCTGGGCAAATCAGCTGTTACTGCCGTGGCCCCCACTTCACCTCCCTGGGCCACATCTATGCTACTCCTCAGTCCACTGTGGGAATGGGCCTTGTAGACCACAGATCTGGTTTTGTTACCTGCTAGAGATCCTGTAAGGTAGAATCCAGCCTCCTTAGCAGGGCTTCTTTTCCCCTTCATGCTCCGACTCCTAACCTCTCGTTCCTGGTACTTACTCAAAGTTTCTGCTGTGCAGAACTCATGGCTCTCACTACGAGCCAGGTCCACCCTGCTAGCCAGCCATAATCTGTACTGAGAATGACACCTTTACGCCCCACCTCTGCCTGCTGCACCTGTCTCCACTCCAGGCACCCCTCCTCTGCATCCACAACTTTCTAGAACCTGGGGCTCAGCACATATCCCACCTTGCATTGTGACCATTGACTCGTATCTCCTGGACCAGAGTGAGCTGAATGGGTCATGTGGGAGGCTTTTCATAAGTGTCTGTTAGTTGAAGTTGTTTCCTTTAAGTTGATCCATACCGAACAATGTGAGAAGTGTATGAAACAGTATGGAGACTGTGATTTTGGTCCAGTGGGTATTGTGTGCAGTAGGTGCTTAAATGTGTTCACAAATTGTGTTGTAAAGCAATTTGCAGTATGGAATAGCTCATCTGTAGCTGTCTTGAAATTAAAATACACATACGCTTAGGAGTCCACTGCAGTACTTACAAATGCCAATCCCTATAAATTAACTTCATAAATATCTCAAAGATTTCTGTATCATAATCCTAAAATGTTTACTGACAAGAATGCAGTTTTTCATAAAATGAGGCCAGGAGTTAATATCTTTTTTTAGGTTTCCCTGTTCAGTACCAGCAAGACATGCCTTTTAGTGTTTTTGGCTTCATGTTTGCCAAATAGACTTACTTAATACAGAATTTTTTAGACATCCTTCAGACTGGACATCATCCAGAATTTACTTCCTTGAGATCAGCCCTCCTTCGTATCTCTTGGGTAGAACTCTGTGTCCGTACCACCCACATGTCTGAGGTATCAGCAGCCAGAGTTGCCACTTTTGTCCTTCACCAGTAGGCCGTGTCACTTGCTGTGTTCTGGGAGGCTCATTTGGAGCCATTGTTGCAGATAGTCAAGCTTAGTGCCCAGAATGGCACAGTGTCACACACTGCAGAGGCCTCACCTAGAAAAGGAATCCTGCGGTTCTCTACTTCCCCACAGCCATGATTAGGACCTGTCACTCTGGAACCAAGTTGCCATGTGATGTGACACTACTGTGAACTAAAAACACAGCAGGTAAAGAAGCAGCATTTCCCATTCATGATAAAGATGCCATTTGAAACCTGGGATTGATCTGGAGGCTGATAAGTCCCTGGTACCATGTGTTTCTATTTTTTTCTTGTTTTTTTAAGTGAGTAAATCTGGAAATACATCCTTTTGAGAGAAACCTAACTTGTAAAGTATGTTGTCAATAGCTTCCCCTTTGACTAAGAACACTTTCAAGAGCTTTGGAGAGTCATGTCAAGGTACATTTGACTTTGTATGCCCAGTACTTAGTGATGCTTGGTATATAGTAGTGGTAGTAGTCGCCTAATAAAAGTTTGTTAATTTAAATCAAAGACTTTATTCTTTTCAGGTCTAAAATCAATTTATCAATTATGTAATGTTTTCTGGGTTGTCCCTTTAAGTGTATTTAACTTTTAAATTAGACTACGGTTCAGAAAGTCTCAATATAGGAAAGCTGTGATTATTTCAAAGATCAGTAGCTGTATTCCAAACCCAAAGACCTCTGTGCATATATCAGGGAGGTACAAGTACTTCTGTCTTTGGACCTCATTCCTTTGGTGTTTATTGAGCACATACTCTGTCAGGCACTGAGTAGGCCCTAGACTTGAGCCTGCCTAGCGCACTGTGGCTAGAATTCCTCCTGCCTCTGGGAATAATAGTGCACATAAGCATCTGAGAAGCCTGGATCAGGGTCCAATACTGCTTCCTTCTGGTTGAAGGTAGCCCAGGTGTCCCTGTGCTGGTCTCAGCCTCTTCTGAGCCCCAGGGTCACTTGGTCCTGTGCTAGTGGGTTCCAAAAAGTCAAGTCTCTACTTTCTCTTTTCTCTGTTCTGTTTAAATTTTTTCATTGTAAACATGGTGTGTACCACAAGTACATGCACTCTTATGATGTGGCTCTGGCTGGAAGAACTAATACAGTTTACAAGAGCCGCCACCTTAACCCTCTCTTTGTCTTCCTCCTGACACCAATGCTGCCTACCTGCCTTGGGCCCAGCCCATCTGTTGTGGGCCCCCAGGGTTTCCCAGGAGGCCACAGCCAGGCAACGATTTGACATGGCGTATCTTGGTACCTGCTGATGTTCTCGCATCCAGCAAATAAAGCCACGGCCCTTGCGTTCTACTCCTTCCTCTCACCTGTCCACATCCTATACCATCTGCCCTGGCAAGAATTTCTGTTCTTTTCTTTTTTTTTTTTTTTTTTATTATTATACTTTAAGTTCTAGGGTTCATGTGCACAACGTGCAGGTTTGTTACATATGTATACATGTGCCATGTTGGTGTGCTGCACCCATTAACTCATCATTTACATTAGGTATATCTCCTATGCTATCCCTCCCCCCTCCCCCCGCTCCACGACAGGCTCCGGTGTATGGTGTTCCCCACCCTGTGTCCAAGTGTTCTCATTGTTCAATTCCCACCTATGAGTGAGAACATGTGGTGTTTGGTTTTCTGTCCTGGCGATAGTTTGCTGAGAATGATGGTTTCCAGCTTCATCCATGTCCCTACAAAGGACATGAACTCATCCTTTTTTATGGCTGCATAGTATTCCATGGTGTATATGTGCCACATTTTCTTCATCCAGTCTATCATTGATGGACATTTGGGTTGGTTCCAAGTCTTTGCTATTGTGAATAGTGCTGCAATAAACATACGTGTGCATGTGTCTTTATAGCCGCATGATTTACAATCCTTTGGGTATATACCCAGTAATGGGTTGGCTGGGTCAAATGGTATTTCTAGTTCTAGATCCTTGAGAAATCGCCACATTGTCTTCCACAATGGTTGAACTAGTTTACAGTCCCACCAACAGTGTAAAAGTGTTCCTGTTTCTCCACATCCTCTCCAGCACCTGTTGTTTCCTGACTTTTGAATGATTGCCATTCTAACTGGTGTGAGATGGTATCTCATTGTGGTTTTGATTTCCATTTCTCTGATGGCCAGTGATGATGAGCATTCCTGCTAAGAATTTCTCTGCCTGTTCCTACTGGTTGTCACCTTCTCTCTCCCCTGGATGAACTGACCCTTCCCTCCCTGTTTTCCCCATCTCAGGCTACTGCTGGGTTTCTACCCACATGTCAGGGTCTGTGTTCCTCTGCCCTTAAACCATCAGCTGCAATCTTTCGCCCACGAGATGATGTCCGGACTCCTTTGTGTGACATCAAGGTCCACTGTGAGCTGGAACAGCATGTCCCCCAGGCTTCAGCCACCCACAAGTGTTTGTTAGCATATTAATGCACGTAGGCTGTAGCAGCAATGGCCCCTTTTTACTAGTAGTGTGATCCTGGGCTCTACTGCTCTTTGTCTCAGAGACTCTGAAGTAACTTGGTAAGAGAATACGGGAAAACACATTGGACGGATCCCTTAGGGACCTCAGATCTCTAGGAGCCAAAATGAGAGAAAGAGAATGAACTTTGAAGTGAGACAGGGAGGAGCTGGGATCCTGCTTACAAGCTGTGTTAGACTTGGCCTCCTTATTCTACTTGCGTAGGCCCCTTTTTCTCGTTGTACAATGGAAACAATGTAACTCATAGGATCTCATGTGAGATCAAGAGTTATAACCCATAAAGTGTTTACAACAGTGCCTTGTACTTAGCAAGTGCTCAGTAAAGGTTGCAGTTGACATTAGCAGTAGCAGCAACAGCATATAAGCCACACAGTTCAACAGAAGATTGAAAGCAGGGGCTGATACTCTGTGGGTTTTCAGTCAAATCAGAATCTTGATGTCACTTCTGTGATGATGTTGCACTCTTTTCTTTCCTTCTGAACTGCATTCCCCCAGCCCCACACAAACAGTCCTTTGCTTGTCAAAAACCCATCCTTCAAAATCCTGTTAGGTTTACACTTCTCCACAAAGCTTTTCCTAAGCCCCTAGCTGGAAGCACTTCCAGTTGTTGATCCTATACTGCCTTGCAGGAAAGTTGCCACCACCTTCCTGTAATTTACTTCCTTGCCAATTAGTTGGTCTTTGACTAAGTGTGTCCCTTCTGGGAAGTTCAGCTGCTATCACTGTTTTATCCAGGAAAGCCTGATGCCTTGTGTAGGGTTTTACCACTTGAGGTTGCTACTCGGATAGCTGCAAATAAAAACATAAATTACATCTCTAACTGAAACTGAAACATGCCTCCTGTTCCCTATGATTGAGCTAAGCTGCTAAACATAAATCATCACAGCGATAATCAGCTCTTTCACTCCCAAAGCTGAAGAAAGGAAAAGCCAGCAATTTCTCATGTGTGATATATGTCCACCCTCTCACCTGGTGTTTTATAAACGTATTGTCTTAACTGTCTTCTAAGTATCTGTGCCTGGGAGGGTGCCTTCCTCTGTTTTGTAAAATGCCAAGTGATACCACTGTGATATATAAATAATGATAATTAGAAGACAGCCTCAAATTATTTGACATTCAGATTGAAGGGGAAAGTAGTATTTTTTTGGTAATAACCTAGAATTTGGATCAGAAATGGCATTCAAAATAAAAGCATATTGGTTTCTGTCAGACAGGGATAGTTCAAACCTTCTCATATCTGAGGTCAGATACCACAAAATGGAATTATGGGTCGAGCACACAGCCTCAGATCTGGGCCCAGGCTGTAAAGAACCATAACCTGTGGCCACGATATATTTGAAAATATCAGGACTAATAGAAGCTAAAGAAGAGAGAAGTCATTTTTTACCTGAAACTCCATAAAAGTATAATAATCATTAACTTGGAATCACTTCCCAGCCACTAGCCTCTTTATTTTTTAAAATGTCCAAATACCAGGGTTTCTAGAATTTGGCTCATCTTGACCCTGCCTGCCTTAAATTTTCAAGGAATTCTTCCTTTGTCATAGTTCCTGGTGGTGAATGTGAGACCATTTATTTGCTTGGTGGAAGGAATGTAGGACCAAGAATCAGAAAGACGGTTTGATTTCCAGCCCTGCCTTTTATTTATTTATTTATTTATTTTTTTTTTTTTTTGAGACAGAGTCTCGCTTTGTCACCCAGGCTGGAGTGCAGTGGTGCCATCCTGGCTCACTGCAACCTCCGCCTTCTGGGTTCAAGTGATTCTCCTGCCTCAGCCTCCTAAGTAGCTGGGATTACAGATGCGCACCACAACACCCGGCTAATTTTTTGTATTTTTAGTAGAGACGGGGTTTCTCCATGTTGGCCAGGCTGGTCTCGAACTCCTGACCTCAGGTGATCCACCCGCCTCGGCCTCACAAAGTGCTGGCATTACAGGCGTGAGCCACCACACCCGGCCTTTTTTTTTTTTGAGATGGAGTTTCGTCACCGTCACCTAGGCTGGAGTGCAGTGGCTCGATCTCGGCTCAGTGCAACCTCTGCCTCCTGGATTCCAGCGATTCTCCTTTCTCAGCCTCCCAAGTAGCTGGGATTACAGGCATACTCCACCATGCCTGACTAATTTTTGTATTTTTAGTAGAGACAGGGTTTCACCATGTTGATCAGGCTGGTCTCGAACTCCTGACCTCAGGTGATCCACCCGCCTTGGCCTCCCAAAGTGCTGGGATTACAGGTGTGAGCCATTGTGCCAGGCCTTGCCACTTTTAATAGCTGTGTGGCCTTGGGCAACTATTTAACCTCCAAATATGTTTCCTCCTCTGTAAAATAGGAGTGATGACATCACAGAGAATTGTCCTGAAAATACTTATAATTATACTCATTTGTTTCCTGGAATAAGTACCATGGGCCAGTCATTGTTAAATAACTTAAATATCCTCACAGTAGCCCTATGAATTAGGTGCTCATATCATCTTCATTTCATAAACGAGGAAACCAAGGCCCAGAAAGGCTAAGTAACTTGCTTAGAGCCACACAGCAAGTAAGCAGTCTGCAAAAGCAAGAGATAATTAGGGTCTTCCTCAGATCCAGAGTGTGTCAAAGGTGACATGTGAACAAGGAAACCTGGGGGCAGGTGCTGCCGAGCTGGCCTGCCTGCCCTCCGTGTCTTCCCTGTCCCCCTCCTCTGTGTCAGTGCCCTCGCCCTCCCGGGATGTGCCTGCTCTGTGCTTTGCCGACCCTACCTTTGATTATGCTGTTCTCACGCTTGGTATTCTTCCCTATCATCTCTCTGTTTATTAAAATTACACCAATTTTTCAAGCCCTAGCTAAAATATCCTCTACAAAGACTTTCCTTATCCTTCTTGGATAAGGAAAATGACTAGAAGAAGGGCACTTCTTCCTATTTTGTCTAGAGTTTGTGCCTGGCATCTGCTACCTCCTGCCTTTCACTGTATTACTGATCACCATCTTCATCAGTGCTGTAACCCATACCTTTCTGTAGGTCTTGACATGCACAAAACACTTTCACACAGGTTGTGCCATTTGCTCTTATGCAGAAACTTATAAAGTAAGCAGGAAAGGAACTTTAGTTCCATTTCTACAGATCAGTATTTCTTGAACACCTACTATGTACCAGGACTTGTGCTAGGTGCTAAAGTTAGAAATGGTAATGTCTCCAGAAGCTTGATTATCTCATTTTTACTTTTTTTTTTTTTTTTGAGATGGAGTTTCACTCTGTCACCTAGCCTGGAGTGCAGTGGTGCAATTTTGGCTCACTGCAACCTCTGCCTTCTGGGTTCAAGCTATTCTCCTGCCTCAGCCTCCCAAGTAACTGAGATTACAGGCACATACCACCACTCCCAGTTAATTTTTTTTTTTAATATTTATTTATTAGAGATGTGGTTTCACCATGTTGTCTAGGCTGGTCTTGAACTCCTGACCTCAAGTGATCTGCCTGCCTCGGCCTCCCAAAGTGCTGGGATTACAGGCGTGAACCACCACACTCAGCCTTTCCCACTTTTACAAACACAGAAATTGAAACCTAGGCACAGTGGCTCACACCTGTAATCCCAGCACTTTGAGAGCCTGGGGTGGGTGGATCACTCGAGGCCAGGAGTTCAAGACCAGCCTGAACAACATGGTGAATCCCTGTCTCTACTAAAAATACAAAAATCTGCCAGGCATGGTGGTGCATGCCTGTAATCCCAGCTGCTCAGGAGGCTGAGGCATGAGAACTGCTTGAACCCAGGTGGCAGAGGCTGCAGTGAGCCAAGATCACACCACTGCACTCCAGCCTGGGTGACAGAGTGAGACTCTGTCTCCAAAAAAAAAAAAGAAACCTAATAAAAGTGGCCAACTGTCCCACTCAACATCTGTTTTAGTCCCTGGGACCTGCCAGGCTCTTTGCCACCTCTGGGCCTTTGCAGATGCTGTTCCCTCCACCTGCAACATAATTCTTTCCACTCCCACCTGACCAAACTCTACTCATCTTTCAGAGTTTAATAAAGGTGTTGCTTTTTTTAGAGAGGCTTCCACTGATCACCTGCTCCTGCCAAGTCTAAAATAGGCCTGCTATTCTCTTATGGCACTCCTTTGCTTTTCTTTGCAGCACTTAGCACAAGTAGTAATTTTTATTTTACTTTTATAGATGTATTTGATGTCCCTCCACCAGACTGTATACTCCTTGAGGACAAGGATATTGATGTTTATATTAACTCTTGTACACTCAGTGCCTGGCATCATGCCTGACCCAGAAGAGGGACTTGAGAAATAAAGTGTCGAATGAACGAATGTGCAGACATCAGTCATTTACTCAGCTTAGTAAATGCCAGAGAAAAGTCTAGAACCCAGATTGTCTGAAGCCCAGTCAACACGGACCTCCCCGTGCTCTCTGACACTGCCCATGACCAGCCTCCGCTTGCTAAGTTGCACGGTTACAGGGACTAAGAACCTCAGTCTTTCTTCTTTTTATGGGTTCCTAAGACATCAGCACTGTTGGGTATGTGCGTATTGAGGATTTGAAGGGTGGATATGTGTCTGGATGGGTGGACAGAAGGAATGAGAGACAGATGGACAACCAGAATGCCAGGATGATCCACAAAGGGGCAGGAGATGGTCAATGTATGGAAGCATGAGGGGGCACATCGGTCATGTGGTAAGCACCTGCACTGCGGCAGGCCTTGTGTTGGAAGGAAGTGGCAGTGTGAACATCAGCCTAGATATAGAACCTCCACTTCCACCCTGATTAAGATCTAAAATTAATACCCTATTCTAGAGTTCTTGGAATAAACCTTCCATTTTGATAGGTCTTAAAGAATTTTCATTTTTATACTTCTGTCACATTATATTGGAACACTTTCATTATACATGAAAGCAGCTTTTATTTCTTCTTACTCCAGGCAGCCTGTTACTATAGCAATGTTGGAAGTATTTTGAGGTATTTTTATACAGTGAGTTCTACAAACTCCCTGCAAACTGTACATAATGTTTGGTTGAAATGGGCTATCATATCCAAAATTGTCTCTCTTGTTTCTTTGTATCCTTTGTTAAACTTTTGCAAACTTTGCTATAACTTAATTCTTGAAAATTAAAGCTCTTATGTTTAGAAAAGAAAATAATTTAGGGCGGGGGGGTTGTAAATATATTTGCCTATGAACATTGAAAATAGCTCCGAAATAATTTGAATTTTATTTAGGTACTGTAAAGATATTATTGCTTCTTGGGGCCTTCTGGGTTTTTTTTTTAACCCAGAAAATGGGGTGCAATCATAGATTTCCTCTGTGTGTCTGCAGGGTCTAGACAGTTTCAAAGTGAAACAGAAGTTCTTTGTTGGCAGCCAGGAGCCAATGGCCACCTTTCCTGTGCCATATGATTTGCCTCCAGAACTGTACGGAAGTAAAGGTGAGACACAGATAAAGGAAAACCACGGGTGGATATGCATAAGAAAAACAAACAGAGCCCAAGAGAAGCCTTTGGTCTCGGTGGGATCCTGGCTCATGGAACCCTCTGGAAGCTCAGGTTTGCAGAGGGCCCTTTGCCAGCCTGTGTGGGGCTGTGTAGCCACTGGTTAGTCTTGGAATCCCTTTGCACTCCTATAATTACTATACAGATCCTTCCTGACTTACAATGGGGCTACATGCTGATAAACCCCTCATAAATTGAAAATATCGTAAGTCAAAAATGCATTTAAGGCACCAAACTTACTGAGCATCATAGCTTAGTCTAGCCTACCCCAAACATGATCAGACCAATTAAATTAGTCTACACTTGGGCAAAATAATACAAAGACTGTTTTATAATAAATTGCTATCTCATGGCATTTATTGAAGACTGTACTAAAGTACTGTTTCTACTGAATGCATATCACTTTCACACCATCATAAAGGTCAAAAGGTCATTAAGTCTATTAGAAATTAAAACCAAGAAATGTGACAATAATAAATCTATTGTAACATACATTTATGCCAGGCACGGTGGCTCACACCTGTAATCCCAGCACCTTTGGAGGCCAAGGCAGGAATATTGCTTGAGGCCAGGAGCTCCAGGCCACATTGCCCAACATAGCGAGACCCAGTATGTAAAAAAAACTTATTTTAAATAGCTGGGTGTGGTGGATCATGCCTGTAGTCCCAGCTACTTGGATGACTGAGGTAGAAGAATCGCTTGAGCCCAGGAGTTTGAGGCTATAGTGAGCTGTGATTGAGCCACTGCACTCCAGCCTGAGTGACAGAGCAAGACCCCAACTCTAAGGAAAAAAAAAAAGTTCTTATGACAATTTCCAAAAAGAAGAAAATAGCAAGGAAAGTGGTGTTTTATGTTTTTGCAAGCCTGTTTATGTGCATCTTAACAGGTGACACCTGAATTCTCATTGCTGTGCTCTCATTGAGGCTGTTGTGATATCACATCACATAGCCTCTGTATACCTGTGTAAAAATGAAAGTGAAAACAACAAATGATGGCTTAATACTACAATGAAAATAATGTTGACTTCACAGACCCTCCCAACCACCACGCTCACAAACCCTCAAAAGGGAGGTCCCCAGGGGCCACACTTTGAAAACTGCATGCATTGAGTCTTAAGGGCAGTGACCAAGTATCTTTCACAGTAGAAACACAATAGGAATAGCTGCAGAAGGTTCAGATGTCCTCAGAGGAAGGCTGGCTGGCATCAGTGTACCCACCTATGTCCGGCCTGCATGTGTCCGAGCCTCATAGGCTGCTCTGCTGCTTTTATCAGCCCTGAGAATATCTGTCTTTAAGGTGTGTCCACACTTAGCAAACTCAGGATGAGATATATAATCAAGACACACTTAATTTAAAATGGCAAATTACATCACCAAATCTGCATATTCTCCACTGGAAAGAAGAGGCCTACATGAGTAGCCAAATTATAATCTGCAGGTTTCTGAGCCAGTGTTAAATCTGAACAGAGAAAAGATTTTTTTTCAATTGGCAAATTTTAATGATATCACTCATTGATACCCCAAAATCTCCAGTTCTTACCAAGCTTGGCCTTGCCCAGTAGTTTCCTCTGTTCCCTTATGTTTCATGGGATCTAACAACTTCCCCACCCACTAACCATTCTCAGCTTTCGTGATGAACCAAGCCTCCTCTGTCCCACTAACCGTCTCAGCTTTCATGGTGAACGAAGCCTCCTCTGTCTGATGGGCCCTTTCTTAGATAGTGTTGACACATCTGACAAAGTTAGTCCTATCTCATGCTGTCCAGTGTGCCATCCTGCCTCTTGCTGGTAACTTTATATTTCTCTAATCAATAGTTTGATACTAAGTTTCAGGAGGCATTCTTTTTCTCCTTTCTAAAGTGTGGAAATCCCCTGTGCTTTTCTGTTGAGTCCTCTAAATTTGTTGTGTATTCATGCGTATTTCGTTTTCGGTAGCAAGGCTATCTAGATTTTCATCAGAATTTAAAGTAGTCTGTCAGCACCTTATCTGCCACCAAAAAAAAAAAAAAAAAAAAAAAAAAACCAGGAAAATCCTGCTTTAAAATCAGGCCATGTTTATGTGCCAACTCCACAACTTATTAAGTAGACTTGGGCATTTAGTTACTTTCTCTAGGTTTTAGTGTCTCTGTCTACACAATGAGGAACTATGAGTACCTACATTATAGGGTTATTGAAAAGATTAACAGATTATCTATAAAGTACTTATCTCAGAGCTAGAAGTCAATAAACATTAGCTGCTTTTATCATGATTGTTGTTATTAAAATGCAAAGTTCAGTTCCTGTCAACAGTAGATGTTGAATTAGTGTGAATTCCCTCCCCTTTTCCTTGATGAGCTGATGATTTTTAAATATCTAAAGCTTGTTCAAGTCTGTTCCTAAACCTGTCTACCTCTTCTTCCCTCTTTTGGCTTTGTGCTACTTTTGTCTTTTCTCCCCTTATCTGTTCTTCAGGTTCCTTTTCTTCCTTTTTTTTTTTTTTTTAACCCAAGTTCTCCTCCTCCCTGTTGGAAGTGGGGACTGACTGATTAGGCTTTATCTGCTGGGGTCTGGCCTCGGGCCCTGCGCTTCCCACCCCCAGCCCTGCACCCTGGCTGGATTCCACCCCCTTCATTTCTTTAGTCCTAATCTTCAAAGGACTAAGAAGGCAAAAATGGAAGCTCTAGAAGAGCCTTAAAAATGTTCCAAGGTCCCTTTCCTTCCAGTAAAGTAAGCATTCCCAGGAACTTAGAAGTTTACAACTAGGTATAGTGTCTTAGACCATGGAATGATAAATCTTCTATTTGGCCAGCAAGCAAAATGCTTTCCAATGTTTAAATGAGTTTTGTTTGTTTCTTCAGCATTTCTTTTGAAAGATACATATAATCTCAGGGTATGCTTAAGTTAAGCTAAAATAATAATAATAAATTTTTTTAAAAACAAAGATACATACAAGAGAGACTGGAGCATTTTATTTAATATTGGTACTGTTTTGTCCTCTACACTGCCTCAGTTGCATGTAGGATAATGCTAGTAATTCAGTATTACCAGTTCATATATAGCCAACATTCCTGGGGAGCTGTATGGACTATAGAAAGGCATTTACCAAGATTAAAAAAGTAAGCGGTTAAGAACATTTGAAAAGCACTTCATTTTAAAAAGTGATTTTCAAGCCATTGTAACACCTCTAAGATCTTGTCAGTGTTATTTTAAAGACAGAAGACTACAAAAAGCTTAGCAAAGGAATATACTGCTGTGAATGAAGTGAAGCACAATGCGAGAGGCTGCTAGATATCTTGAAACCAAGAAAATGATCAAAGTAAAGCAAAAACTAAGACTCAGCTACTAGTATACCTTGCTTGGTGCAGTAGTTACTGTTTATTCATTCTCTCCACAGATCTATATTGAGAGCCTATTGTGTGCAGACACCATCTAGGTACTTGGAATATGTTGGCAAACAAGACCGGCACAAATCCTTACTCTCATCAAACTTACATTCCTCTTCTGAAAAATCATACTTAACCAAACCCATTTTACTAATAGTAATTTTAAAAGAAGCCCCCCCACCTTTTTTAAAAAAAAAAAAAAAAGATAGGGTCTCGCTCTGTCACCTAGGCTGGAGTGCAGTGGCATGGTCTCAGCTCACTACAGCCTCAAACTCCTGGGCTCAAGTGATACTCCCACCTCAGCCTCCTGAGTAGCTGGCACTACAGTGTGTGCCATCATGCCCAGCTAATTTTTAAAAAACGTTTTGTAGAGATGGGGTCTCGCTATGTTGCCCAGGCTGGTCTTGAACTCCTGGGCTCAAGTAGTTGTCCTGCCTCGGCCTCCCAGAGTGTTAAGATTACAAATGAGAGACACCACACCTGGCCCAAAGAAGGCTTTTATAAAGCAAAATCACCAACTTTTAAAATCTAACACAGATTATTTCCATATGTCCCACTTGCTGTGTGACCTTGATTTTGAAGAGGAAGCAAAACAGATTGGTGTGTAATTTTGACCTTTCTTCCAAGGGCATCTGTTTTGCACTCCCTTCTTAGCTTATATTCACTTTGTTATCTTATATGCTATCGAGAGAGTAAAGGGTGAAAAAGTAATGAGCTAAGGGTGAAATAAAGCCTATGTTATTTGGACTTAATAAATTGTATGACTCCTTTAAGAAGTAACTGAACTTGGCCGGGCGGGGTGGCTCACGCCTGTAATCCCAGCACTTTGGGAGGCCAAGGCGGGTGGATCACGAGGTCAGGAGATCGAGACCATCCTGGTTAACACGATGAAACCCCGTCTCTACTAAAAATACAAAAAAATTAGCCGGGCGTGATGGTGGGCGCCTGTAGTCCCAGCTACTTGGGAGGCTGAGGCAGAATGGTGTGAACCTGGGAGGCGGAGCTTGCAGTGAGCCAAGATCGCGCCACGGCACTCCAGCCTGGGTGACAGAGCAAGACTCCGTCTCAGAAAAAAAGAAGTAACTGAACATGCAAAGCTTCAGAGGTACTAGTTATAGTCTATTAAGGAGGTTGTTTCATTTTCATTATTTTTAAAAAATACACATATGAGTACTTATATAGTATTTTTTTCCTTTCAAAGTTTTGGCATAATTCCAAATTTACAGAAAACTTACAAGAAGAGTACAAAGAATTCCTATATACTCTTTACCCAAGTTCCTGAATGTCAATATTTTATCACATTTACATCCTCTCTCATATTAACTTTTCTGATCTATTTGAGAGTAGCAAACGTGATGTCCTTTTATCCCTAAATACTTTCATTGTATATTTCCTAAAAAGAAAGGCATTCTCTCACATAACTACAGTACAGTGATCAATATCAGCAGTTAACATTGATCCAAAACTGTATTCAAATTTCATCAGTTTCCTCAATAATGTCCTTTATAGCAAAAGAGAAAGTTCATGCATTGAGTTATGTCTCTTTAGTCTCCATTAATTTGGAACAGTTCCACAATTTTTTGTTTCATGGCATCAACACATTGCATAGCATGGACCAGTTATTTTATAAACTCTGAGGAACATTCTACTTTGGGTTTTCCACTCACCGTTTCTTTATAATTAGACCCAGGTTATGCACTTTTACCAAGAATACCAAAGAAGTAATGTGTTCTTCCTGGTGCATCATATCAGGAGGCACATCCTATTGATCTGTCTGATTACTGATGATGTTAACTCTGATTGATTAGTTAAGTTGGGGTTTACCAGGTTGTAAATAATTGTTGACAAGTATAATGTCAAAAATTTTTTTTAAATTTAAGTGGCTGAAACTAAACTAATAAACTGCAAATGTAGTTAATAGAAGAGGTCTTTTTTTTTTTCAAAATTTAAAATATTTTATTTCTTCTAGAAGTCATTTTTTTTAAATTATACTTTAAGTTTTAGGGTACATGTGCACAATGTGCAGGTTAGTTACATATGTATACATGTGCCATGCTGGTGTGCTGCACCCATTAACTCGTCATTTAGCATTAGGTATATCTCCTAATGCTATCCCTCCCCCCCTCCCCACCCCACAACAGTCCCCAGAGTGTGATGTTCCCCTTCCTGTGTCCATGTGTTCTCATTGTTCAATTCCCATCTATGAGTGAGAACATGCGGTGTTTGGTTTTTTGTCCTTGCGATAGTTTACTGAGAATGATGATTTCCAATTTCATCCATGTCCCTACAAAGGACATGAACTCATCATTTTTTATGGCTGCATAGTATTCCATGGTGTATATGTGCCACATTTTCTTAATCCAGTCTATCATTGTTGGACGTTTGGGTTGGTTCCAAGTCTTTGCTATTGTGAATAGTGCCGCAATAAACATACGTGTGCATGTGTCTTTATAGCAGCATGATTTATAGTCCTTTGAGTATATACCCAGTAATGGGATAGCTGGGTCAAATGGTATTTCTAGTTCTAGATCCCTGAGGAATCTCCACACTGACTTCCACAATGGTTGAACTAGTTTACAGTCCCACCAACAGTGTAAAAGTGTTCCTATTTCTCCACATCTTCTCCAGCACCTCTTGTTTCCTGACTTTTTAATGATTGCCATTCTAACTGGTGTGAGATGGTATCTCATGGTGGTTTTGATTTGCATTTCTCTGATGGCCAGTGATGATGAGCATTTTTTCATGTGTCTTTTGGCTGCATAAATGAATTCAACAATGCTTCATGCTAAAAACTCTCAATAAATTAGGTATTGATGGGCCATATCTCAAAATAATAAGAGCTATCTATGACAAACCCACAGCCAATATCATACTGAATGGGCAAAAACTGGAAGCATTCCCTTTGAAAACTGGCACAAGACAGGGATGCCCTCTCTCACCACTCCTATTGAACATAGTGTTGGAAGTTCTGGCCAGGGCAATTAGGCAGGAGAAGGAAATAAAGGGTATTCAATTAGGAAAAGAGGAAGTCAAATTGTCCCTGTTTGCAGATGACATGATTGTATATCTAGAAAACCCCATTGTCTCAGCCCAAAATTTCCTTAAGCTGATAAGCAACTTCAGCAAAGTCTCAGGATACAAAATCAATGTACAAAAATCACAAGCATTCTTATACACCAATAACAGACAAACAGAGCCAAATCATGAGTGAACTCCCATTCACAATTGCTTCAAAGAGAATAAAATACTTAGGAATCCAACTTACAAGGGATGTGAAGGACCTCTTCAAGGAGAACTATAAACCACTGCTCAATGAAATAAAAGAGGATACAAACAAATGGAAGAACATTCCATGCTCATGGGTAGGAAGAATCAATATCGTGAAAATGGCCATACTGCCCAAGGTAATTTATAGATTCAATGCCATCCCCATCAAGCTACCAATGACTTTCTTCACAGAATTGGAAAAAACTACTTTAAAGTTCATATGGAACCAAAAAAGAGCCCACATTGCCAAGTCAATCCTAAGCCAAAAGAACAAAGCTGGAGGCATCATGCTACCTGACTTCAAACTATACTACAAGGCTACAGTAACCAAAACAGCATGGTACTGGTACCAAAACAGAGATATAGATCAATGGAACAGAACAGAGCCCTCAGAAATAATGCTGCATATCTACAACTATCTGATCTTTGACAAACCTGAGAAAAACAAGCAATGGGGAAAGGATTCCCTATTTAATAAATGGTGCTGGGAAAACTGGCTAGCCATATGTAGAAAGCTGAAACTGGATCCCTTCCTTACACCTTATACAAAAATTAATTCAAGGTGGATTAAAGACTTCAACGTTAGACCTAAAACCATAAAAACCCTAGAAGAAAACCTAGTCATTACCATTCAGGACATAGGCATGGGCAAGGACTTCATGTCTAAAACACCAAAAGCAATGGCAACAAAAGCCAAAATTGACAAATGGGATCTAATTAAACTAAAGAGCTTCTGGACAGCAAAAGAAACTACCATCAGAGTGAACAGGCAACCTACAAAATGGGAGAAAATTTTTGCAACCTACTCATCTGACAAAGGGCTAATATCCAGAATCTACAATGAACTCAAACAAATTTACAAGAAAAAAACAACCCCATCAAAAAGTGGGCAAATGATATGAATAGAAGAGGTCCTTAAAAGCTGGTTGGCACGTGAGGTATGCATAATGTAGATTTAGCACATACATAATATACATAATCCTC
This sequence comes from Pongo abelii, assembly GCF_028885655.2. Classification (NCBI taxonomy): domain Eukaryota; kingdom Metazoa; phylum Chordata; class Mammalia; order Primates; family Hominidae; genus Pongo; species Pongo abelii. Next base: position 94,407,856 of record NC_072000.2, read on the forward strand.
CAAAAGATTTTAAAACCGTTTGTTCCTAAATGGTCTAACTATTCTCCCACTGCCTTATTAATTTTAAATAACTCCCTACATTCAGATAGTAGCAGAATAAACTTCAGTCTAAACCTGTTAGAATTATTGCTAGAGTCCAGAAACATGAAGTATTTTTCTAAGGGAAACAAAGTTGATTGGATTATCCTTTCCAAATAAAATGCACAAAAGATATATTGCTTTAAATTGTTGGTATGGCTGGGTGTGGTGGCTCACACCTATAATCTCAGCGCTTTGGGAGGCAGAGGTGGGCAGATCACTTGAGGTCAGGAATTCAAGACCAGCTTGGCCAACATGGTGAAACCCTGTCTCTACTAAAAATACAGAATGTAGCTGGGTGTGGTGACAGGTGCCTGTAATCCCAAGTACTTGGGTGGCTGAGACAGGAGAATCACTTGAACCTGGGAGGGGGAGGTTGCAGTGAGCTGAGATTGTGTCACTGCACTTCAGCCTGGGTGACCGAGACTCCATCTCAAGAAAAAAAAACAATTATTAATATGTTTTAGTTTTAAGGACCTGTTTTTGAAAGATCTTCAGAAATGAAGTTTTTTTTTTTTTTTTTTTTTTTAATGAAGTACCCCAAAACATTTTTTAGAATGATTTTGGCCATCTCCTTTAGTAAAATCTATTTTTGTGTCATAGTGCAAACAGAAGGCTAAAAGTAAACTATGAGTTCAGCTTTTAAAATTACTTTGTAATCAGGAAGCTTAAGGAAATCTAGAATTGAAATTGATTCTTTTGAAATAAATAAGTACTGAATTTTCAGCAAGTTGAATTTATCCTCACACCAGTAAAATGATTCTATTCTGCTGTATATAGTCACGGATTAATATGTGCAGTTCACAGAGAAAGGTGTTAATGGGTTGCAGATAACATTGATACTGCAATTACAAATAATTGCATTTCTACTAACTTGGTAAATCAGTGCAAAACACTTTAGAGCTTTCTTTGGCATTCTAGCTGGCATGTCTCGTACATTCCTTGACTTCAGAGTAGGCTAATATAAAATGGCATTGGATCTTTTAGGATAATTGGTTCATCTCTTTGGCATTCCACCCTGCCCCCACCCCTACTTTACTTACTCCTGGTATAAGAATTAAAAGTGACTGCTCAGGTGAAGACACTGACAGTGCCTTCTGGAGGTCGTTCATCAAGTTTCGCATAGAGATGACAGCGGAAAATGTATGTGTGGGTGTTCGGGCGTGGGGGTGAGAGCAGAGTCATAAGTCCTTAACCCATGGCCATTTCTTAGGGGGTTGGAGAAAAGACCTTATTACCTGGCTAAACAGGATTTAAAGAAACTGTTAAGACCTACATAGTACATAGGGTGACAATCCTTATCCTCTGTGAGTTGAGGGAGGTGAGTAATCTCAATAGCAGCTAGCATTCATTAAGTACTTTTGTGTACTAGGAACTCATATGAGCACTTGACATGAATTAATTCATTGTATCCTCACAACCCCATGATGCAAGTACGATAGTACAATCCCCAATTTCCAGATGAGGAATCTAGGGCACTCAGAGTAACTTGGTCAAGGCCCCACTGGCAGTCTGGTTCCAGTGCCCAGACCCCGTTTCCCGTTACGTGGTATTACTTCCCCGTGGAGGGCTAAGTTCTATAGTTAAAGAGGCAGAAGAGGCACACAGTATGACCACAGGGAGAGATGGGACAGAGACTGTATATAAAGAGATCAAAACCACATGGGCTGTCATTTTCATCCTTCCAGCCATGGCCTTAATGTAGGTCTCCTCTTTCTCACCCAGCCTTGCTTACTTGTTCATCTTCCCAGTTCTGGTCTCCTCCCACTGGAAGCCGTCCTCTACAGTGCTACCATGCACATCTGGTCATGACCCCTCCCCTCTTTTAAATTCTTCCACTATAGTCCAGAAAAAAGACAGCTTCCCATCCCCGTAGCCTTGAATCCCAAACTCTGACTGCATCAAAATCATCTTTAGAATTTGATAAAAATGCATATTGCCAGGGCACAACCCAGACCTACTGAAACAAGATCTCTGTGCATGTGTCCTGGGAAAATGTTCTCTAACAGGCTACCCAGCATTTCTCATGTCAGCCGGGTTAGGGGACTGCTACACAGACGTGGAAAAGGTCAGAACTCCACCTCTGTGGCATGCCTGCTTGTCTGTCTTCCCCACTGGACTAGAAGCCCTGCGAGGTTTCATGCGTGGCTTATTCCCCTCTGTCCATAGCACCTAGCAAATCTCTGGCATCTAGCCAGCATGCAACAAATGTTTTGAATACATGCATGAATTATTACAAGGCAAGTTGTTCTCTCATGGGACAATTTAGGAGGATTGCATAAAGCAGGTTTTCCTCTCAACCAGTGAGTATTAATGCTGATTTCCAGGAGTGATGAGTTAGAATCACAGCCACCTTCTTTTCTCCTCCTATGGTTATTTTTCTAGCTTTGCCTCCAGGTAGTGATGGGCTTTTCAGCCAGCTGTAGACATTCTGCTCATTTAAACAGCAGAGTTTAGTTTTTGTATTGGAAAGGCTAAAAACTCAAAAAGCAGAGCTACAGGGAATTTGCCAACAGAGTGGTTACCAGGTCCTTGCTTCATCATTTATGACCTAATTTTGAGGGAAAGGAGTAAATGCAACAGTGATATTTAAGTTACTGGCTGAGTGGTAAATGCTTGTATCAAAAATCCTGCATTGCTGAATAGTATGTCTAATAGCACTCATATAGCAAGAATCGGGTGTCATTGGCCTTGGGAATGAAGCAGAGCTGATGTTACCCAACAGAACAGTATACAGGAAACGATGGGTAAATAACAGAAGTCCAAGCACAGATGGAGTTTCCAGTGGAAGAGAGCAAGGGCTTGTTGAGGCCAATGAGTGCAATGGGGAGTCGGATCTGTCAGCCCTGCCAGACCCTCAGCCTCTTAGGAAACAAGCATGCAACACAGACCCAGGTGTATGGCTCTCTAACAAGCTTGTTTAGTTAACAAAGAAGTGTTTGGTTTTATGCTTTCAGACCATCCCAAAGCCAGAGACAGACAAACAGAGTTCTGATGATTTGCTGCCATCTTTGGTATTTTTTCCTACCTATCCTGCTAGGTGCTGCTGTTCGTATGATGGTTCTGAACAAATCGTGAGGCTGCGAGAAGACAGTAGCAGATACCATTGTTTGTCAGACCTTTCTGTGACCTACTGTCTGCCTCTGTTCAAGAGAAAGGGAAAGGTTGCCCCAGAGGCGAGTTCGCAGTTGGGAGACACTGCTTTAACTTGGTGGTCCATGCCAGACCCGCCAAGAGGCAGTTTACAATATGCATTCCAGCCCCTTGAAGTTTCTCTGTAACACTTACCAAGACAATAATATGGGGAGTTATTTTTAATCCTTGTGATGTATTTACAGTCTACCTGTATTATAGTTCTTTTGAAATGGTTTGACTCTAGCAGTGGCTATGTGTGGTAAAAGTGATTTGTTGAAATATTTTCAATTTCTGAAACATCAGTTAAAATGAAGAAAAGTTCACATTTATTGAGCACCTACAACAGGAGCTTTCACAGATGTTCTCATTTGTGCTCCATAGTAATCCCTGCCAGTTGCTAACGTAATTAATTCCCATTCCATAGAGGAGGAACTTGATGCCATAACCCACATGCCTTCCCTAGGGTATTAAGAGGGATGGAGGACGTGGAACTTGACGTGGTCCTCAGTGTTCTTTCCGTTGTACCATACCCAGGCATGTTGTTTTCTTCAGCATTGGTCTACAGTTATTTATACAGAGGGCTTCATGTTTCATCAATTATTAACCCTTAACAATAGAACAAAAACATTTTATAGATGTGACTGTGGGCCTCTTGGTTACGTGTGACCAGCTGAGAGCTGCACCTGTGGCTGTACCAACTATTACTGTTGCTTTCTTCAGCTTCCTAAACGAAGAAAGGAATTGCTGCCCTTTGTTAGGCCTTTTCTGTCTGCCAGATACAATGTCTATGTGGATTTTTCTCAATCCTCGTGATAGCTCCACAACATGGTACAGATAAGGAACCTGGGGTTCTGGTTAAAGTGATTTGCCAATGTGACACAGCTAGTAATTGGCAGCACCAGGATTTGCCCCTGTGTCTCTGCCTGCCTCCCTGTATTAGTCTGTCCTCACACAGCTAATAAAGACATACTGGAGACTGGGTAATTTATAAAGGAAAGAGGTTTAATTGACTCATAGTTCCACATGACTGTGGAGTCCTCACAATCATGGTGGAAGGCGAAGGGGAAGCAAGACAACGTCTTACATGGTGGCAGGCAAGAGAGAGCTTGTGTAGGGGAATTCCCCTTTATAAAACCATCAGATCTTGTGAGACTTATTCACTATCATGAGAACAGCATGGGAAAGACCCACCCCCATGATTCAATTGCCTCCCACCAAGTCCCTCCCACGACACGTGGGAATTATGAGAGCTGCAATTCAAGATGAGATTTGGATGGGGACGCAGCCGAACCTTTTCATTCCCCATGTTCACTCACCCTAGTGTCCTAATAGGAGCCTTTGCTGAAAGCTGTTGTCTGAAGGGGGAGAATCTTCTGGGCTTGGTTCAGAAAATACTCTACCACAGTTTGGAGAGTCAGGCACATAAGTGCTTTTATACCATCAGGTGAGTGCATTTTCTATGATCCTATTCAAATAAATACTACATAATGTGTTTTTCCCCCAGATCGGCCATGGATATGGAACATTCCTTATGTCAAAGCACCGGATACGCATGGGAACATGTGGGTGCCCTCCTGAGAATCTTGAGGCACTGTGAAATTTAAGTGTAAGACATTGAGCCACAAATATGGAATCTCTTCTTTGTACTGGATGTTCACTTCCCTTAAAGTCTTATTTGCACCCTTACAAAATCTTTGCAAAGGTCACTTTTATGAATGGATGTTGGTTAAACTTTTAATGGACATTAACATTCCCAATAAAAAAAAGTATTATTTTCTTAATTCACTTTTATAGGTTTTGGAATGAAAATTAGTGAATTTCTCTATGTTAAAAATATGTACTGGTTGAGTATGCCCTGTCTGAAATGCTTGGGACCAGAAGTGTTTCAGCTTTTGGATTTTTTTGAATTTTGGAATATTTGCATATGCATAATGAGATATCTTGGGGATGGGACCCAAATCTAAACACAAAATTCATTTATGTTTCATATACACCTTATATGCAATAACCTAAAGGTGCTTTTATATGATATTTTAAGTAATTTTATGCATGAAACAAAGTTTTGACAGCCTTTTGACCGTGATTCATCACATGAGGTCAGGCATGGAAATTTTCACTTGGAGCATCATGTCAGCACTCAAAAAGTTCTGGATCTTGGAGCATTTCAGATTTTCAGATTAGGGATGCCCAGGGTAGATGAGTCTCTCTTCTATTCCCAGAAACTTTCAGAGGAAACAGCTCATAGAAACATACAAAAGCACACAAGTATTTTGGGAAAAAATCCTAAAAGGTGACTTAATTTGATGCCTTAAATTCACAAGTGTGGAAGCTAAGGCCTAGAAGGTTAAGGATGTCCCCAGGGTCACACAGCGAGCTGGGCTCAGAGCTTGAGTGTCTTTGTGCTTTGTGTACATTGCGGTTCTCCCTAGGGTGCTTTAGACCCTGTTTGTTTTCTTCTGCATGAGGCTGATTTCCAGTTTGTCATCAACCTCTTTATCTTATAATTTAGGATAGAGTTGAATGTTAGTCTTGAAAGATTTTCTAAAGTCTTTCAAACTGTTCCTCAGAGGCCTAGGATTTTCCAAAAGTACCTTAGGAACCTTGTAGGCTGCAGTGGGGGTGTGGCGATAAAGGAGGAGGCAGGGAGACAGGGCTGCAGGGCCTCCCACCTTCCAACAGACAGGCTCTGCTTTATCTGTTTTACATATTGGGATTCTGTAAAGGAAATTATCTGGGGTTTTGTATGTATTTTTGTGTGTTCTGCTTTTTTAAAATAAACTTGAAAAGCTACTGAACTAATTTAACCAGTTGATTTTGCAGGTAAGGCTTAAGCCTTTTGTGACCCTACCCTCTGTGTACGAAAACATTACAACTCGACTTCAGATGAGCTCAACAGCCATGAAAGGAAACAGGGAGAGCCCCGGGGCTGGTAGTGAAAGGCGACATCATGGTGGGGCTGGCCCTGCAGTTTAATCCGAGTGTCCAAAGGACTGTGGCAAAGAATGTGCGATTCTCACCATGCCCTGGTCCCACCCACGTTGGGGCAGCATAGGCTTCCAGTTAGTGCCAGGCAAGCCTCACAGTCAGCAGGGCATCCTCATCACAGCTACAGTCAGTTGGCCTGCTCTGGAGCAGGACCCAGCCAATCAAGACGATGGTGGCAGATTGATAGCTAGACGATGGCTATGTGGGGTCACACGGGTACATTGCTTATCTGATCCACATAACAGCACAAGGAGGTGGATTGGCAAAATGGGTCAGAGCTCAGAGCTGGAGTCAGGTGGGCAGGGTTTGAATCTCAGCTCTGCCACTTACTGGCTGTGCAGCCTAGACCAGCTTATATAACTTCTCTGTGCCGTGGTCCCCCAACTACAAAATGAAGGTGGTGGTAATAGTACCCTTTGTAGAGGGTTGATGTGTCTGGTGACTTGGTACATATGAAGTGTTAAGCCATGCCTGCACAGAATGAAAATAGTACAAGTGCTTGCTGCTGTCACTTACAGGTAGGTCATTAGGATTGTCTATGTTTTCCTGAAGGAAATTCAAAAGGTAAAATGCTTGTCCAAGGTCATGCTTCTACAAAGTGTGCTTTAGCAGCACCTGAACTTAGGTCAGACAGCACCTAAAGCCTCTTCTGTTAACTGCTGGACTGTACAACCAGAGCTCCAGGGCAGTGTGGTAGGCTGTATCTAAGGAGATGGACTGTTTTTTCCCCCAATCTATTGTGGACAGATAACATTTTTAGAATATAAAGTCAGGTGCTTGGATTGTCTCAACACTGTCAAATTGCTATGGAAGTCTCTGAATGCTTGCCTTGACTTTCTGAACTCAGCACCAGCTGGCCGTGCTGAGTCTCCATTTCCAGATGGGCCCTCCCAGGCCCAGTGGAGTACTACTCCAAGTCTGGCAGTAGTACTCACACTTGGAGCAGTATTCCTCTAGGCCCTGAGGGGGCCCCACCTAGAAATGGGGAGAGAAGTTCCGCAGAATGGGCTGAATAGATAACATTGAAGTCACATTATGGAGAGTCCATGGTCAAGGAGTTTGCACTTGGTAGGTGTCCAGGCCCAACCTCTGACAGCAGTGCTGTGCGCCTCGCCAAGGTGAGGGGCTTAGGGAAGGGCAGGGCTGAGCCAGGTCAGTGGGGATAGGGTCACTACCCTGTGCTTTCTGGCACAGCTGATAGCACACATGGGAAGTAAAGTAACTCCCCAAAAATAATCAAGAGCACATGGGAACACAGAAAACAAGCAGTTCTACCCATTGGTCTTTTTTTTTTTTTTTTTTGGTGGGGGGACTGACCACAACATGCCTAATGTTTTTGAGGAAACCGTGCTTCCATCATTCTCCCATTGAGGTTTAACAATTACTTCTCCCTAACTGAAGAAACCCTCACCTCCCCTCTGTTGGCATGAAGCTGCGTGCCCCTGATTTGGAAGGCTGTATTTTTCCACTTAACAGTAACAGCTAATGTTTCCTGAGTTCTTCCTGTGTTTCAGTGCCTGTGCCTAAGTGCTTTACACCTAATCTTCACATCAACCTCCTGAAGAATGTACCATTATTAGCCTTTTTTTTTTTTTTTTGAGATAGACTCTTGCTCTGTCACCTGGGCTGGAGTACAGCGGCACAATCTTGGCTCACTGCAACCTCCACCCCCCAGGTTCAAGTGATTCTCCCAAGTAGCTGGGACTACAGGCACCTGCCACCACGCCCAGCTAATTTTTGTATTTTTAGTAGAGACGGGCTTTCGCCATGTTGGCCAGGCTGGTCTTGAACTCCTGGTCTGCCTGCCTAGGGCTCCCAAAGTGCTGGGATTACAAGCATGAGCCACCGTGCCCGGCCTTACTAGACCTACTTTACAGATGAGGAAGCTGAGGTTCAAGGGAGTTAAATAACTTAAAGTCCACGGTAAGCGATGGAACCAAGACTCTGCTATCTCAAAAGTGCACACTTTCCTGCATTGCCCTACACACAAGTTCAGCTTGGTTTTCCTGGATTCTTTAGTGGAAGTTATATAGTTATCTGTAATATAAATTAATACAGTATTACATGATTTCCAGTGTGAATATGGTACTAACTCCATATTATGCCTAGGTCAGATCATCTTATAAAATCTTTGACAAATTTTCCAAGTTTAGTAGCCCACTTAAGCAAATCCAGGACAAAAGAGTACCATAAACTGTACAATTTCTTATTGTGTTTCTATCAACTAGTAAGTTAGGTGGCCATTGCTTATATAATAGGATTCACACATCCAAAAAATGAGAGATCAAAGGTGGTCTGTGGCCATATGCTCCTGGGAATGTCAGCAATGACATGACCAAGGCCCACCTGGAGGCCGGTGATCAACTCTGAGCCTGGTCTGTGTCCACTGGTCCTTGAGCATTAACATTGGCCAGCAAGAACTGAGCGCTTTGTGCCAGGAACTCTTCTATGTGTTTTGTGTTTAATTTTCATAACCTTATCAAAGACATACACCATCATCCCCATTTACAGATAGAGAAATTACAGTTATGTTTGAAAAGTCACATAGCTGGCAAGTGGCGGAGCTGGAATTTGAACCCAGGCATTTTAGCTCCAGAATCATCCTATACTGCCGTGAGGATCCAGGCAGCAGATGTTCCCAAGGTCCAGCCAAGGGGCAGGCTTTGAGATATGATTTGGCTGTGTCCCCACCCAAATCTCATCTTGAATTGTAGCTCGCATAATCCTCACATGTTGTGGGAGAGACCTGGTGGGAGGTAACTGAATCATGGGGGCGGGTTTTTCGCATGCTCTTTTTGTAATAGTGAATAAGTCTCATGAGAACTAATGGTTTTATAAATGGGAGTTTCCCTGCACGTGCTCTCTTGCCTGCCACCTTGTTAAGATGTGCCTTTGTTTCTCCACCACCTACCATGATTATGAGGCCTCCCCAGCCACGTGGAATTGTGAGTCCATTAAACCTCTTTTTCTTTATAAATTACCCAGTCTCAGGTATTTTTTCATAGTAGTATGAAAATGGACTAGTACACTTGGCATACGTGATATGTAACTATAGATACAAGACTGGTTATGCTTTCATCCACTATAACAGCAAATCGTGGTTGACATGACAGAACCAACTAGCAGCACATAAAGTCACCCACTAAATGTCACATCAGTGTGCAGGACTGAGCCACGGAATTAAAGCCAGACCTGCAAGTGGAGTGGGCTCCTTTCAGGTAAGAGCATCAAGGGCTGAACACTTTGCACTGTTAAGTATGATCTATTAAATTTTCTGAAACCTACCGTTTTTTGTTGACTCACTAGATCTAAAGCACAGAGCTGGAGGAATGAGGCCAATGTCAGAAGAGAAGGCAGCATGGGAGATACCAGAGATGGGGAGGGCAAGAGGCAGCCCACAATAGTGGGTGGTAGGTGGTGTGCAGAGCATGCAAGTCTTGGTGCAACTCCTGTCCTATATTTCACAGAGTTCCAATCAAGTCTGTTTTAAAGCAGAATTCAATTGATGTGTATAAATTATATTTTACTCACAGTAGGCCTAGAAGAAGCTCCACAGTCTGACCAACTTTATGGTTCATGTATCTAAGGCACATGTTTCAGCGTCTCCTGTTGCCTTTGTAGCAAGGTTTTCAAAGAGCCCCTTGCATTTTTTTTTTTTTTAAAGAGATGGAGTCTTGCTCTGTCACCCAGGCTGGAGTGCTGTGGCACGATCATAACTCACTGTGGCCTCAAGCAGTCCTCCCACCTGAGCCTCCCCAGTCACTGGGATTATGGGCACAAGCCACCACACCTGGCATCCATTGCTTTTATCAAGAACTGGAAGGCATCTGGACCAGTCTCCTTTTTCAGTATACACAAAGAGAAGCTTAGAAAGGAAAGGCAAAGGGGAAATTGCATCCATGGGGCATTTATTATGGGTAACTCAAATCGTAATTTATGATCATAGGTAATTGTATATACATCTTCACACAATGGGGCAGGTGATACTATCTTAATTTTATTATATAGAGGGAAAAATAAGGTTCAGGGTTACACAACTGGTTAATGAACAAGATCTGTGCCCCATCTGAGGTGCTAAGTCTGTCTTAGCTAAGCCAGTGCTATCCCTTTCTGGACCTGAGGACATAGATGATACTACTGTGTATGCCCTGGATGGCTGTTTGCTCATAGGTTCTTTAGAAAGTAACATGACAACTGAATGCTGATTTTGTTCTCATATAATTGACATTACTAAAATTTAAAAGCCTCAAATGTTTGCCGCTCAATATTTTATGAATATTTTTATGAAAGAATACATTAGATTTCTTTTATAGTTACAAGAAACCAGGTTAATTAGATTTGCACAATGAAAGAGACTTTAACAAAAGTCTGGGAAGTGCGCTGGAGCCAGGGAATCCCTAATGTAACAGACTGTCTCCAACTTGGTCAGCTCTGCTTTCCAGAATATGGGCATCATTCTCAAGCAAGCTCTCCACACTTGGAGGCCAAGATTCCCCCATGGTGCTAGGATCCCATCTTTCTTCCAGCTCCTTATTCCAGAGAAAATACTCAACAGCCCCAGCAAAAGTCCCTGGACGCATGGGATTGGCCATCTTGAGTCACAAGTCCATTCCTGATCCAATTACTCCAGCTCCTGGGGCTGCCCCTGATGGGGAGGGAGGGAGCAGATGGGAAGTTCTCCAAAGGGAGATGGAAAATGCCTGATGTCTCCTTCAGGGTGAGAAGCGTCTCTAGGTGACCTATTAATATTGCACCACAGAAACCTATGCCTCTTAAATAATTTGTGCAAACTTGTAGAATATATTGAAAAGCAAAAGGAAACCAAGTAGAGAAATATTTTTTAAAGTTTCTTGAAAAAGACGCACAAATTAGTGAACCCTTGTGTCCTACAACAGTGATTTTTTAAACTATGGGTCACAACCCTTTAGTGAATCCTGAAATCAATTTAACGGTCATGACCAGCATTTTTGTTTTTTGAGTCAGGGTCAGCACCGTCGCCCAGGCTGGAGAGGACGAAATCAATTTAAGAGTCATGACCAGCACTTTTTTTTTTTCCTTGAGACAGGGTCAGCACTGTCCCCCAGGCTGGAGTGCAATGGTGCAATCATAACTCACTGCAGCCTTGACCTTCCAAGCTCAAGCAATTCTCCTGCCTCAGCCTCTGGAGTAGCTGGGACTATAGGCACGTGCCACCATGCCCAGCTAATTTTTTTTTTTTTTTTTTTTGGAGTGACAAGGTTTTGCCATATTGCCCAGGCTGGTCTGGAACTCCTGGAGTGAGCCACTGTGCCCGGCCATGACCAGCACTTTTTAATGAAAATATCTGTGTGTAGCACACAGTAGACTTATTTTTGCTTCAATTTACATGTCTATTAGTGTGTTCCTTTCCAGGTTCCCTCATTCATCCACCCTGAATGAAGACAGATACTTACCTGATAATGGCCTGAGATCTGACTGAAGCCTGAGAGGTGACTCAGCCAGAAGACACTCAGGGTTCATTAGAATTGTCTAGTCCCAGCTCTGCTTCCTCCAAGCAGTGAGACCTTGAGGCATTGCAGTAAAGCCTCTTGAGTCTTCCTTTTCTCATTTTAGGGACAGGACTAATACCTGTCCTGCCTGCCTCATGGGGTTGTTATAAGGATCAAATGAAGTGGTGCTCTTGACCAGTGGCAAGAACTTCAGAAATGTGAGTTGTAATGATTTGTATTTGTTAGCAGTAAATAAAAGTGCTTGGAACCGGCAGCTTCTGGGGCAATTAAGTGTAGAAGATAAAACCCATGCCTTTTGGAAACTAGCATTCTTCCACAAATATTGCTTCCAGACTACTAAATGGAAGTTGTTTCTGGAAGATGGATAGATTTAAGAATCTTGGCCACAGAGCTCCTTTTTGCATCCCACAGAAAGGGGCTCCGCTCACAAGGAAGTCTTCCTCCCTAGACTGAACCTCCCAGAAGCACACCCTGAACAACTCGCTGAGCAGCATACTTCCTGTCCTACAAGTACTGTGTTAGTGATACCTGCTGCCTCCCAGAAAGAAGTGGCAGCATCTCATTGGTGGGGTTGGGGGAATTAGGGAATGCATGTTAATGTGAACCCCAAGAGTGAGTTGATAGTTGGTGAAGAGGGAGAAGATAGAGGTGAGGGCCTTTAGGTTGGCTGGCTAGGCTTGCCTCACAGTCAGTAAAGCCCCCTCATGCAGAGCCATTCATCTGCTGGGAACCACTGACCTTTTGGTTCAGATGCCTGATATAAACTCACTGATATGGGAGGGGAGGATCTGAATGGGTAGGGAGGAAGCAGGGAAAGTTACTAGGACAGACAGATTCTAAGGCTTCTCTGCTAGGAAGGAAGGAGTTGTGATGTGCTCCCAGGGAGGTCCAAGGGAGAAGGGTCTGGGCAGTGTGCACCACTGGTGAGGGTGTGAAAAATGGGCTGGTGACTGGCCACCAAATGGCTTGGGGAGAAGTGGCTGGAGAGAGGGTCACCTGTGTGGTGGGAGGGATCAGACAAGTGTTTTTAGATGTTATGAGAATGTCTGAGTTTGACACGAGACACTCCTAAGTTTGCAAAGAAAGGATATACAGCCACCTTCCTTCAATATCAGAAACAACATGCTGGGGATTAAAAATAATTACTTGGCCAAGAACCTTACCATTTACCAGGTGCATCCGTACAGTAAATATCTGAGTGTCTCTTACATGCCTGGCATGTCCCACTTCACCCACAGGAGGAAGTCCATTTTATAAATGAAGAAACTGAGGCTCAAAGAAGTATGTGAACCTAAGGTTTCAGTCTTCTTAAAGATGAGAGCAACCTGCTTCTTGATCTCCTCTAATACCATAGCACACTCAAGAAATGAGCATCTTTAATTGTGCTTGGATTGGCAGAATCTGCCTTTAGGTAGAGAAGCAGACGTAATGGCTTTAATGAGCTACTTAACTACTTTCTAGAGACAACCAAGAGACACTTTTGAAGAGCCAGTCTGAGACCTGGTTCCACTTTTCCATCCCTTCTGTGTCCCTGCCCCCAGCTCCCACCCCCAGGACACATCTGGCAGTGAAGGGACTCCAATTCCTGTTCTTGGGAGTGGCCCCTACTTGTGCTCAAAGTATAATTAAGTGGCTTAAAAGTAAGTGCAAGGGTCGGGAGAAGGACTTGACTGCATGAGGGAACTTTTGGAGGTTATAGAAATGTTTCTACCATAATTGAGGCGTTGGTAACATTTAACAAAACTCCTTGAATTATATACCAAATTGGTAATTTTTATTGTATGTAAATTATAGTTCAATAAAGCTGATTTTTAAAATACTCTGTAAATCCTGATATGTGCATTCATTGTATGTAAATTCTACATCAGAAAGGAAAAAACTAAACAGTTGTTGAATTCCAGTTAATGATATACATGCTGAAGTATTTAGGGGCAAGTATATGGATGTCTGCAGTTTACTCTGAAATACATAAAATGTAAGATATATTAATGGACAAGTGGACACATGATCAAGCAAGTAAAGAAAAATTTAATTGTCCAATCTAAATGGTCAATTTACAGGCTGCCATTGTAAAATTCTTCTTTGATGTGTTTGAAAATGTCATTATACAATGTTGGGGGAAACCAGGTGACTTCAGGTTTTTGGCAGAGCCAGAGAGTTCCTATTGGACCAATTCTTTAGCAAATAAAAACTGTAAGCTCTGGAAAAAAAGCCTTCCTTAAAAACCAACTTCTTAAAGATACTGAAATAGACCAAAAGCAGGCAGGTACTGGAGAGGAGTCAGTGGAGGAAGGGCATGGGACTGTGTGAGTTTCCTGTTTTTTAACACCGTCAGTTAGCCTGAGGCCAGGTGTCCATGCACCGTGCAGGACAGGTAAGCCTCCAGTGTACAATCTACAGTCTCGCTGGCTTGAGGAACCAGAGTAGAGAGCTCAGAGCACCACAGCCTCTCGAGAGTAAAAGGGGAAATAACAGAAAAGCAAGCCAGAGAGGGGATTCCTAAATTCTGTATATAAACTGCTCAAATCTCTAGGTGACCACTGAACTATGCATGCAGAACTAAGACTAAAAGAACTGAACTAAAAGTTGAACTACTTCCCACTGCAGGGGAGACAGTTTTGTCACTGAGTTCAACCAAGTTAACTGCATGTTTTAAAATAATTATTTTTCAGAGGAATATAAGAGAATCCCGAGTTTCTACAACACGACGTAAATTATACACTAAATACAATGTCTAGGATACAATCCAAAATTATTCACTATCTGAATAAACAAAAAATTATGCCTCATTCTCAAGAGAAGTGACAAAGGAGATCAACTCCAAGAAGTTCTAGTCAAAGCTATTAAAGCAGCTATTAAAACTGTGCAAGAATGTAAAAAAAGTTCCCATGGTAATGGCCGAAAAACTCCCAAATTTGGTGACAGACATAAAGTTACAGATTCAAGAAGTTCAGTGAATAATAAGCAGGATTAATACAAAGAAAACCCCATCTAGGTGCATCATAGTCTACTGAAGACCAAACTTAAAGAGAAAATATTGAAATCAGCTACAGGAAACTAGGGAGTAATGATTTAAATGACTGCTGACCTCTCTTTAGAAACATTGGAGGCCAGAAGACAGTGCAACATCATCTTTAACACGCTGAAAGGGAAAAAAACTCACCCCAGAGATCTGTATCTAGCAAAAATATATTTCAAGAATGAATACAAAAAAAACTAATATTTTCAGATAAAAGGAAACTAAGAGAATTTGCAGATCTAAATTACAAGAAATGCTAGAGGAAGTTCTTCAGGCTAACGGGAGATTTTACCAGAGGGAAACTCAAATCTTTAAGAAGGAATAAAAGCCACTGAAAATAGTAAACATCCAAGTAAATACAAAGGAAGTCTTCTTTCTCCTCTTTAAACTGTGCATTACTGTTTAAAGTAAACAATAGGCGGGTTTGGTGGCTCACACCTGTTATCCCAGCACTTGGGGAGGCCGAGGTGGGTGTATCACGAGAACAAGAGATCAAGACCATCCTGGCCAACATAGTGAAACCTCGTCTCTACTAAAAATTAAAAAATTAGCTGGGCATGGTGGCACGTGCCTGTAGTCCCAGCTACTCAGGAGGCTGAGGCAGGAGAATAGCTTGAACCCGGGAGGTGGAGGTTGCAGTGAGCCGAGATTGTGCCAATGCACTCCAGCCTGGCAACAGAGCAAGACTCCATCTCAAAAAAAGCAAAAACAAAAACGATTGGTGGGATTTTAGCATATGTAAATAATTTGAATGACAATCATGGCATAATAGATGCAGGGAAGGGAATAGGAAAGGACCCTATACAGTAAGCTGTCTATATTTTATGAAAAGTGATACCATGTTAATTAGCTGTTAGCTGTGAAACGTTCATCCCTGGAGCAACCACTTAATAATGTAGAGATAGAGCTAAAAAGCCAATAGATAAAAATGTCTGCTCTGAGAAAGACATTATTAAGAGAATAAAAAGACCAGCCACAGACTGGGAGAAAATATTTGCAAAACAGTTATCTGATAAAGCTCTGTTAACCAAAATATACAAAGAATTTTTACAATTCAACAGTAAGAAAACAATGAGATTAAAAGATGGGCCAAACGAGGAGTTTGAGACCAGTCTGGGCAACAAGGAAAAAAAAAAACAACTTGGCTGGGCATGGTGGTGCATGCCTGTAGTCCCAGCTACCTGAGAGGCTGAGGCAGAAGGATCACTTGAGCCTAGGAGTTCAAGGCTATAGTGGGCTATGATCATGCCACTAAATTCCAGCCTGGGCAACCGAGCAAGGCTCTGTCCTTTAAAAAGAAATAGGCTAGAGACACCTCACCAAAATATACACGTGGCAAAATACACATAGGAAAAGATGCTCCACACATCATATGTCATCAGAGAAGTATAAATTAAGACAATGAGATACCACTACACATATATTAGAATGGCCAAAATCCAGAACACTGACATCACCAAATGCTGGCAAGGATATCGAGCAACAGCAACTGTCATTTATTGCTCATGGGAATGCAAAATGGTACAGCCACTTTGAAAGACAATTTGGCAGCTTCTTATAAAACTAAATATAGTTGCCATATGATCCAGCAATTGTACTTCTTAATATTTACCCAAAGGAGTTGAAAACTTATGTCCACACAAAAACCTGCACACAGATGTTTATAGCAATTTTATCCATAACTGCCAAAACTTGAAAGCAACCAAGATGTTCTTCAATAGGTGAATGGATAAATAAGCAGTGGTACATCCAGATAATTGAATATTATCCAGCGTTCTTAAGAAAATGAGCTATCAAGCCATGAAAAGGCACAGAGGAAATGTAGATCCACATTGCTAAGTGAGAGGAGCCAATATGAAAAGACTACATACTGTATGATTATACCTATGTGACATTCTGGAAAAGGCAGAACTTTGGAGACAGTTGAAAGACCAGAGGCTGCAGGAGTGGGGGTGGTAGGATGGTACCTTCCTTTCAATTTTGCTGTGAACTTAAAACTGCTCTGAAAAATACTCTATTAACTAAAAGGATCCAGTTAATCCAAAAGAAGTCAGGCAAGGTGGAACAGAGAAGCCAAAAATAGTGGGGACAAACAAGACAAATAGTAAAATGGCAGACTTAAGTCCAGTTGTATAAACAACTACATTAAATGTAAATGGTCTCTATCTGCACTAAGACGGCAGCCACAGGCCACGTGCCATACTTGTTAACTGACATTAAATAAAATTTAAAAGTCTCTCCATTGCACTAGCCACATTTTAAGTGCTCAGTAGTGACTCCCATATTTCACTAGTATATTGAACAGCACAGATATAAAATATTTCCATTATCACATAAATTATATTGACCAGCATTGGTCTGGTCAATCATGGAGATTATCAGAACTGACACAAATTGCCCCCAAAAAGACCCAACTGCATGCTGTTCACAGCAAGTCCACTTAAAATATATAAACTACACAGATAAGTTAAAAGTAAATGGATGGGAAAAGATACCATGCAAATGTCAAGCAAAAGAATGTGGTGACTGGATTAATATCAGATAAAGTAAACTTCAAGGCAAAGGGTATTACCAGAGATAAAGAGGGACATTTCATACTAATAAAAGGGTCACTACACCAGGAAGATACAATAATTATAAATGCATATGTTTAATAACAGCTTAAAAGTACATGAAACAAAAAGTGACATAAAGGTAGAAATAGACGATTACAGTTATAGCTGGTGATTTTAAATATTCCTCTCACCAATCAATAGAATAACTAGAGCAAATGTCAGTAAAGATAGATCATAAAAATACCATCAATTACTTTTAACTGACATTTATAGAATACTACAGCCAACAACTGCAGAATACACTTTCTTTTCAAGTGCACATAGTACATTCACTAAAATAGACCATCTGGTTGGACCATTAAATAAGTCTCAACAAATTTAGGAAGATTGAAAACATACTGAATATGGTTCTCTGAACACACTGGAAATAAGTTAGAAATAAATAATGTGTCTTTTTAAACTCCAGATATTTGGAAATTAAGCAACACGCTTCTAAATCGTGTGCCGCCCAAAAATCAGAAAATAATATGAATAAAATATGAAAATGCAACATACCAAAATTTTTAGGATGCAGCTAGCACTAGGCTAACAGGGAAAGGTACAGTTTAAAAATACTAATGAGACAGCCAAGTGGGAGGGGGTCGCTGGAGAAGCTCCAACCAGCCTGCCCACTGAGGTGGAGCTGGAGCCTAGGGAAGTTCAGGACCTTTGCAGCAGGGAGGAGCCCGGTCCCTTCTCTTCTTGTGTGGAACCTAGGATTCAAGCTGCCGGTGGGAAGCGCTCTAGCAAGGACTCTGGCCTAGTAAGAGTCCCTGCTTCTCCCTTTTCACCCAATAAAGTCCTGCGTTACTCACCCTTCAAACCCTCTGCAAACCTAAATTTTCATGGCCGTAGGACGGACAAGGACCCCATCTTTAGCTGAACTAAGGAAAAGTCCTGCAACACTAACATTGGCAAAAAAGAAAGGTCTAAAATCGGTGATCTAAACATCCACCATAAGAAGCTAGAAAAAGAAGAAGAGTAAACTCAGAAGTAGAGGAATGAAAAGAATAGGGTGGAAACCCCAAGTGCAACATATCCCAGAAATCCAAGATTGGCTTAACATTAGGCAATCAGTGAAATACAACATATTAGCAGAATAAAGGAGAAAACTACATGATCATCACCGTAGATGCAGATAAGGCATTTAACAAAATTCAGTACTCATTCATGCTTCATTAAAAACAAAAAACGGCCAGGCGCGGTGGCTCACGCCTGTAATCCCAGCACTTTGGGAGGCCGAGGCGGGTGGATCACGAGGTCAGGAGATCCAGACCATCCTGGCTAACACGGTGAAACCCCATCTCTACTAAAAAACAAAAAATTAGCAGGGCGTGGTGGCGGGCACCTGTAGTCCCAGCTACTCGGGAGGCTGAGGCAGGAGAATGGCGTGAACCCAGGAGGCGCAGCTTGCGGTGAGCCGAGATCGCGCCACTGCACTCCAGCCTGGGCAACAGAGTGAGACTCCGTCTCAAAAAAAAAAAAAACAAAAAACACCAAAAAACTCAGAAAACTAGAAACAACAATAAAAGGAGACTTCCTTAATCCGATAGTTTCTTTGAAAACCCCACAGCTAACATTATATAAATGATGATAAAAGGAAAGTTTTCTCCTAAGATCATAAGACAAGGATATCTGCTTCCACTTCTATTGAATAATGTACTGAGGCTCTAGCCATTGCAGACAAGAGGGGGAAAAGAGGATAAAGATCAGGAAGAAAAAAGCAAAACTTGTAGATGACATGATTATTTACAAAGAAACTCCTAAAGGAATCAACAAAACATCTACAACTGATGACTAAAGTAGCAAGGTTGAAGAATTCAAGTACTTTTGCAACAATCGTGTATTTTTATGGACTACAGCAAACAATTGAAAAGTAAAATTTTGAAATTCCATTTACAATAACATCAAAAGAACATAAAATACTTTAGAATGAATTTACAAGAGATGTGCAAAATCTCCATATGAAAACTTGGTTAAGAAACCCTAAATAAACAGAGGAATATACCTCTTTCATGAATTGTCAAGATGTTCTTCCCAAAATAGATCCAATACAATTCCAGAAATCAAGATCCCACAGCTTTTTGGATGAAATTAAGCTGATTCTATGATTTTTTAGTGGAAGTGTAAAAGTTTTATAACATCCAAAGAATCTTGAAAAAGAAGAGCAAAGTTAGAGGACTCAATTATAGTCCCACTAAAGACCTACTATAGAGCTATAAGTAATGTAAATCCTGTAGTATTAGCATAAGGGTGGGCAAATAATGAACAAATTAAATTCCTGAAACTCAGGCATATTTATCTTTTCAACAAATGGCATTGGAATAACTGGAAATCCACCTGGACAAAATGACCTTTGACTCTTACCTCATACCATAGGGAAACAAACTTAAATGGATCATAGACCCAAATATAAAGGTGTGGGGAGACAGAAAACCTATGCAACCTTGAAGGAGGTAATGATTTCTCAAAGGGCACCCAACACAGAAAACATATTTAAGAAAATAAATAGGCAAATCAGAGGTAGAAAATATTTGCAAGATATGTATCTGAGAAAGGACTGGTATCCTGCATATATAAAGGATCTCTATAATTCAGTAACAGAGAAACTAATTTTTTAAGTGGGCAAAATATTTCAACAGAAAATTCACAAGAGAAGGTACACAAGTGGCCAGCAAGCGCATTAGACATCAGGGAAATGCAAATTAAAACCACAGTGAGATATTGCTACATCCACCAGTAGTTTTAAAATTAAAATGACTGATACTGCCAAATGTTGACAAAGATACGGAGCATCCCGAACTATTGTACACTGTCAGTACAGCTGCTTTGGGAAAATGTTGGGCAGTTTCTCATAAAACAAAATACATACCCTACCCTATGACCCAGCAATTCCGCTCCTAGGTCTTTACGTAAGACATATGAAAACATGTCTACATAGTTGTACAAGAATGTTCCTAAGTTTTATTTATGATGACCAAAATTTTCTAACAGCTCTCCTTTCTATCAATAGGAGGAGAATGAATAAACAAACTATGGTATACCCAAACAATGAAAAACTAGCAATAAAGAGGAAGGAATTACTAAGACATATAACATGGGTAAATCTCAAAAACATAATGTTTTCCACAAAAGAGTACATACCGGCATGATTCCATTTATATGGAGATTTAGAACAAAAAAACTGAGTTCTATAAAAGCGAAAGTAATCGATGGTAGAAAAATTCTGAACAGTGGTTTTCTCTGGAGGAATGTGGGTGGGGAGTTACAGGGAAGGGACTTAGGGGGACCCTGTTGGTGATGTTTGGTTGGTAGGTTGGATAAGTGATTTGCAGAGGTGTACGCATTTGTCAGAACTCACCTAATGATACACTTAAGATTTGTGCATTTCATTGTATGTAAATTTTATCCGAAAAGGAAAAAAATTCTGCAAGTAAATATTGAACCCTACGTAGTGATATGCAGGCAGAAGTACTGAGGATGAGGGCGGAAGTGTACCAAGCTCTGCAACTTACTCTGAAATGCATCCAAACAAGATGGGTTGATGGATGGACAGAGGGACGGGTAGATATCTAATAAATCAAGTATGGTAACATGTTAATTGTAGAATCAAGGTGGTAGGTATACGGGTGTTCACTGTAAAGTTCTTTCAACTTTTTAGAATGTTTGAAATTTTTCATAATAAAATGGATTTAAAAGGTAATTACAGTACTCACCCTGGGTGTATACACATGCACCTCTTCTTGTGATGCCCCTAAGGATCTTGCCCCTCAGAAGGCTAGATGAAAGAGGGGCATTGGGGAGTGAGTAACAGAGCCTAGTGGACTGCTAACAGCACCAGGGTTTCCGATGAAAATGCACTCGCCAGAGCTGTATTTCTTTATTCGAAATCACACGGTTTTACTCAACAGGGCTCCTAGCCCTTCTGTCTCTGCTCCTGGTGTGTAAGGGTGGTGTGTGGGGCTCTGAGCCTGAGACCGCTCTCTCGGAAGGTGGGAAGATGCCCACGTATCCATTCCTCGCCGCGTACAGATTCGCTCCCACACGCCCGGGCTGGTGATTCCGGAGGGCCGCGCGGGGCTGTGTGCGCGGGCGGGTGCGGGATGTGTCTGGAGGGGGCAGAGCGCCCTCTCCCGGCCCGGGAGGGCCCACACGGACCGGCTGAGCGTCCCACCAGCCCGTTCTGCATCCACTACCCAGATCTGCGCGCCCTGGTGGGAGCATTGCAGCCCCGGGTCGGCCCTTCGAACGCCGGGCGTCTACCCGCGGAGACCAGCGCAGGAGGCGGGCCCGCGCGCAAGGAGGCGGGCGACAGGGTGGAGTCGCCGCAGCTGGCAGCCGCACTGCTCCACCTGTTGCAGCGTCGGAGCGCGCCCGCCTGAGAAGGCAGAGCGCGGTGCGGACCTGTGCTCCGCGCGCCGGCTGGCAGGGCAGGGCCGCGGCTGCCAGGAGGCCCGGGAACAGTCCCGACGGAGCGGCGCGGAGAGGACGCTCCCCGGAAGGTGAGATCTGAGCGCGGCAGCGGCGCCAGCGCCCCCTACAAGGCGGGGTCTCGGGGAGGGGGCCCCGGCGGTTTGCTGGAGAGCCTTGCTACTGTTCTGCATGAGGTGGGGGATGCCTTCTGCGCGGACCCCGCGTCCAGGCAAAACTCTGGAACGCACTAGGCAGCCAAGCCCGGGGGGAAGAGATGGAACTCTCCAAGGGCAAGGTCTCCTGGCCGCGGGGCCCTTCCAGCCCCCAGTATTTGGCCTCCTCTCCGGAAGCGGGGCTGGCTCGCGGTGCGCGCTTGGTCCGGGCGGAGCCTACTAGTAGGCGCAGAGGACGCCCCCGCGCAGGATCCAGAGACCAAGGGTGCTTTGGCATGGTCAAGGCGAGGGAGGCTGCCTGGGGGAGAAGCCCCTAACTTCCTTTGCTCCCTGTTCCAACCTCCCTTTCTGGTCTCCTCTCTCCAGCCCGTCCGCCCAACTGATGCGCAGCGTTGGGGTCCGGCGGGAGGTCGGCGCCCTCGGACGCCGCAGCCCTCGGACGCCGCTCAGCACAGCCCCTCTCTGCGTGCGCCCGCCCTGGACCCCCTCCATCCCTAAGCCCCGGCAGCCGATTCAGTGACTCGGGAGGCCACAGGCTCAGCGAGACACCACGACCACAACTAGGAGGCATCACCGTCGATCTACCTGGAGAGACACCTACAAAGCCAGCAGACTGACACCTGCGTCCTAGCCGTCGGCGGTCTGCGAAGCGATAGTCAAAGGAACCAGGACCCCGGGGCTCTGCTTACCCGCCGACCTCCGGACCCCTCCCCGCCCCGCGACCTTCTCTTTGGGGGAAACTCGAGTTCGCTCGAGCTTGCCCTGAAGACGCGCCACGCCCCCTCCCCTATCTGAGCCAGACAGGGAGCCGGGGTGGAAACGGCGCCCTCATCCCAGCGCCAAGCAGACGTGGACTCTGCGCCCGTTCCCCGGGACCTTCAGCGTTAAGGAGAACTCCGAGGAGAGCAGGGGGAGTGGAGGGGAACGGCGGCGACAAAGCGGATTTGAAACTAGAAGTCAAGGAGGACGTGGGGAGCTGGCGCCGCAGGAGCTACCGAGGCGGCGGCCGGGGGAGCCTTGCGGCCTGCGGGAGCTCCCGGCGGTCATGGGCGAGCCGGCGGTGGGGCGCCCGGGAGCTGGCTGAGCGCCGGGGCCCTTATTTCCCGTGGGTGTGAGCGAGACTCCGCCGACGCCGGGTGCCGTGGGCCTGGGGGCTGCCCCTGGGGGCCCAGCCATGGCCGGCCGGGGTTTCAGCTGGGGCCCGGGCCACCTGAACGAGGACAACGCGCGCTTTCTGCTGCTGGCCGCGCTCATCGTGCTCTACCTGCTGGGCGGCGCCGCCGTCTTCTCCGCGCTGGAGCTGGCTCACGAGCGCCAGGCCAAGCAGCGCTGGGAGGAGCGCCTGGCCAACTTCAGCCGCGGCCACAACCTGACCCGGGACGAGCTGCGCGGCTTCCTCCGCCACTACGAGGAGGCCACTCGGGCCGGCATCCGCGTGGACAACGTCCGCCCGCGCTGGGACTTCACCGGCGCCTTCTACTTCGTGGGCACCGTCGTTTCCACCATAGGTAAGTGTGCTGGCCGGACTCGCTGACAACCTCCGGGCGGCCTCCACTTCCTCCGGGCGGCAGGACCGACCCTCTCATCCTTTCATTCATCCATCTGGGCGCCCAGCCCGACTCCACTGACATGAGCTGTCGCCTGATCAACAGGTGGTATTGCCTCCCCGCTGCTCTAATGTGGCCCAGGCACCGGCAGCTTCAGCGTCACCTGGCAGCTTGTTAGAAATGCAGTCTCAGTCCCCTCTGCAGACCTGCTGAGTCAGAATCTGCATGTTAACAAAGTCCCCAAAGGATTGGAATGAGCCTTAAATTGGAGACGCTCTGCTCTGGGAGATTTTCAGTCTAATGAAGGAGACAGGGCTTGAGTTCATGGGGAAGAAGGCTTTTACAGATAGGGACAGGAAACTAAACGTTTACTGAGTCAGTCAGAGGGGAAGTGCAGATTTTAAAAGATTCTGCCCTCGACTTCACACTTACCGAGAAAAAATCGGAACACCAGACTGGAAGTGAGGAAGCAAAAGTGCCAATGACGGTTCAAAAGATGTAAAATTTTCCACCAGGAAGAACCAGGGAAGTGACCTTTGGGCTGAATCAATTCGTGTTGGGCATAACTTGAGTTTGGGAACTGAAAGCGCGTTGCACTCTGGAGTAGGAGAGAATCGCACTCAGGGGCTCCATGAGCTGGTTGGAGAGGTAGAAGGAAGACTAGGAGGTTCTGCTGGCTAATGGGATGGAGGCAGGGGTAGGACCTTCACTGACAGACTGAGGAGCTGGAACTTACTTAGAGGCACCTGGGAGCCATTGAGAATTTTTTTTAAGCAAAGATGTAGCACAGCTGCAATCAGTTGTGTTGATTTCCCAGCAGAAGGAAAATGATTTGGGGGAGCCTTTGCACCACACCCCTAAAGATTGTTCATCCTTGAAGAATAATCAAGTGATTAATGGGGGTTGGGGAAGATGCTGTAGAAATAAATTCTGAGGTAGGCAAATAGAGACCAGGAGCAGGGGAGGGAGCTTGGAAAAGTTAGACGGAGAGGAAGTGGCCTCCAAGCTGCAAAAAAGGCTGGCAGTTGCAAACAGCCCAGGGTGCATGTGCTGAGCGCTCTGTAGCTGCTGCCCGTGTGCACTCTGGAAGAGCTCGCTGGTGAGGTGGGACGACAAGTTGAGCCTCCTTGAGGCTCCCACACATGGCTGTGCTACATAGACAGTCTGCCAGGAGAAGCAGCACAAAAGACAGATTGGCTTCAGGTCAGATTCATCATGAAAGACTTCCCAGAGCTAGTCCAGGAATCCAGGGCTTCAGCTGATACATAGGAGGCGATGCAGAGGACCAGTATGATTAGGGACACACAGGCTGTATCTGAAGTGCCTGGCTCCCAGCCCCCATCCCATCCCAGATGGCGCTGCCCATCAGCAGGCCATGATGGCACCACCATAACTGGGTATCAGGCAGGAAAACTTGCAGCTGAGCAGAATGGGCCCAAGATTGGTGAAGGAGGAATAACACCCCCATGGTTCTCCTCGCAAGCCCACATTCTCTGCTGGACTCTTAGCCGTGTTCCACAAGCCCCTCCTCACATCACCTCCCACGTCTCAGAAGACAGTTCCAGAATCTCCACATAGGCAAGACTTGGGATGAACAAACTGATTAGTCACTTTGGAAGTGACCTTGACTCTACTGTGTTTGCATAGCAAGTACAGGATTTTTTTTTAGATTGAATGGTTACTTAGGATGGTTTTGATGGGAGATTTGAGGGCTGAATCTTTCCCACCACCATGAAAAACCATCTCTTGGTGCTCCCAGTGGGCACAGAGGCAGGAAGGAGCAGAGTGTGTGTGTGGACAGGTGCATCCGTGTAGCGGGAACTGAGAGTGGCATGGGTAGGTGGCCATATAGGAACATGGGCTTTGGGGATACGAATATGACAATGTGGCATGGAGGAGTGGAAAGAAACGTGGACAAAGAGTCTGGAGTGGGAGCTTTTCATCCTGCCTCTGTATCTTGGGCAAGCCTCTTAACTATTCTGAGTCCCATCCTTTTCTCATCTGAGGCATCTACAGAGTGCCCACCTTGGTATCTGGTACATCAGCTGTTTGGTGAATATTAGTCCTGCCCCCTGCTCCCTCCCTCTGCCTAAGCCTGCCCCTGTCACAGGGTTCTTGTGAGGGACAATGAGCTCTTGTAAGTGCATGCATTTTAAAAGGTAAAAAACATTATTTAAGTGTGGGCTGATTTTTATTTCTCATTTGTAACATTTCCTTTTAAATTGTTTCACTAATTGTTGTAATAACAGCACTGGCTAACCTTTATCAGGCCCATATTAGGCACATACTGTATGATTATTACGTGAATGCGCAATGTAGCTCATTGCTGTGTGACATTCACACTTCATTTCAGCCAACACAACTCCATGAGGTAGGTATAACACTCCCCCGTTATAGATGAAAAAACTGAAGGTTCAGGTTTTTTGTAAAATAAAGTATAAAGAAGAAAAAAAGTTATATATAGTAATATCATCCAAATTAACCATTGTTAATGTTTTGGTCCATTTTCTTCTAGTCTCCTTTTTCCTCTGCGTATACTCATATACATATGCATTTTTAAAAATTAGAATTATATTCTATAAACCACTTATATCTTGCATTTTTATTGTAACATTACATGATGGTGTTTTTCTTCTAAAAATTAATTCCACCATGCTTTATTCTGCAGACTTTGAGGTAGCAGACAAAATATACAGTAAAATAATCATAAAATACAAATAAAACTTCAGAACCAGGGAAAAGAAGAACAGAAATATGGAATGCAAGTGGAGCTATGAAGTTGCTAGAGAGGAACTTTGTCTTAGTTTGGGTTCCCTTAGAAGCAGACCTTGAGCCAAGAATTTGAGTGTAAGCAGTTTATTGGGAGGAGCAAGGGATACAGGTAGGTGCAAGAGAAAGTGAATCAAGGAAGGAAAGTAAGTTAATCCAGGGTATGCTATTAAGGCAGGTGCCATAGTGGGCAACTGGTACCTAATCCCAAATGGAAGCTTGGAAGCAATGCAAAGCTCCTGACCCAGATATCCCATGCAAGAAAGCTGGGATGTTTACACACCCACACCTGTCAGGAATTGGTTAAAAAGCTGTCTGGGGAGGATGAGGAAGGAGCACAGGGATGTAATTCCCAGGTACTTCTGGCCTTATTTTCTTTCATGGACAGCCCAAGGGTAGCCGTCAGGCAAAGATAGGCTCTGCTGTTGGAAATCAGGCCAGAGTGCCAGGAAATGATAACTTGATCCCAAGGAATGGCGGGGAATCCCATGGAAGGGAGAGAACCAGCAAGCTTCAGATTTGGTTTCAGGCTTCATGGCAGACAGAGTCATGACCTGTACTAGAATTCTTAATATCAGAAAGGAGGAAACATAAATCTTTCCCAGTACCTAATTCTCCTTTTTTGAGACAGAGTCTTGCTCTGTCACCTAGGCTCAAGTGCAGTGGCACAATCTTGGCTCACTGCAACCCCTGCCTCCCGGGTTCAAGCAGTTCTCCTGCCTCAGCTTCCCAAGTAGCTGGGATTACAGGTGTGCGCCACCATGCCCAGCTAATTTTTGTATTTTTTTCTTTTTTAGTAGAGATGGGGTTTTGACATGTTGGCCAGGCTGGTCTGAAACTCTTGACCTCAAGTGATCCTCCTGTCTCAGCTTCCCAAAGTGCTGGGATTACAGGTGTGACCCACTTTTTATTTTTTTATTTTTTGAGGGAGTCTCAAACTTTGCCGCCCAGGATGGAGTGCAGTGGCATGAGCTTGGCTCACTGCAACATGCATGCCTCCCAGGTGCAAGCAATTCTCCTGCCTCGGCCTCCCAAGTAGCTGGGATTACAGGTGCAAGCCACCACACCCAGCTAATTTTTGTATTTTTAGTAGAGAGAGGGCTTCACCGTGTTGATGAGGCTGGTCTTGAAATCCTGGCCTCAAGTGATCCGCCCACCTCAGCCTCCCAAAGTGCTGAGATTACAGGCGTGAGCCACCACACCTGGCCCCAGCACCTAATTCTCAAAAGTATTTTCTCTTTGGGATTATATATAGGAGAAATTGTGTAGGACAACAGATGATATTCACAAACAATATTTTCCTGAAAAATGCAATCAAGGATTTTATGTGGCTGTTATCTAATTGAGACCTTTGACTTAAAAGTCAAAGCTTAGAGTGGAAAACAGTTGCCAGTTTCTCTACAGGTTAAACATAGAACTACTTTATGACCCAGCAATTCCATTTCTAGGTATATATCAAAAAAAAAAATCAAAAGTAGGATTCAAACAGATATTTGTACGCCAGTGTTCATAGCAGCATTATTCACAACACCCAAACAACCCAAGTGTCCATCAACGGATGAATGGATAAACCAAATGTGGGCTACATACAATGGAATATGATTCAGCCAAAAAAAAGGAATGAAATTGGCCAAGCACGGTGGCTCACACCTGTAATCCCAACACTTTGGGAGGCCAAGGCAGGTGGATCACAAGGTCAGGAGTTCGAGACCAGCCTGGCCAATATGGTGAAACCCTGTCTCTACTAAAAATAAAAAAATTAGCTGGGTGTGGTGGCACGTGCCTGTAGTTCCAGCTACTCGGGAGGCTGAGGCAGGAGAATTGCTGGAACCTGGGAGGCGGAGCTTGCAGTGAGCTGAGATCGCGCCAATGCACTCCAGCCTGGGTGACAGAGCGAGACTCCATCTCAAGAAAAAAACAAAAAGGAACGAAATTTTGATATATGCTATAACATAGATGGACCTTGAAAATAATGCTTAGTAAAATAAGCCAGACACAGAAGGACAAATATCGTATGATTCCATTTATATGAGGTACCTAGAATAGGCAAATTCATAGAGATAAATTAAAATACAGGTTACAAGGGGCTGAGGGAAGGCCAGAAGTGGGAGTTATTGTTTAATGGGTACTTTCAGTTTGGGATACTGAAAACATTTTGGGTATAGATAGTGGTGGTGGTTGTACAACATTGCAATTATATTTAATGCTATTGAATTGTACACTTTTAAATGGTTAAAATGATAAATATGTTAAGTATATTTGACTGCAGTAAAGAAAACCTCAGGGCAGAGTATTAAAACACAATTCAGAAATGTTGATTCTGAAAAAGACTGGAGATCAGATGTGAAACAGGGATAAACTTAAAGTACTCAGAAAAGTAGAATGACAGTATGTCTTGTAAATGATCTTCTGTGAATATCTTTTCTCTGAAACCAGCTTTTGTTAGGAGCTTGTCCCCGTGTTTGCTGGTGTATCTGTAGGTAGCTTCTGTCCCCAAAGGGTTTGAGGGACTCTGCATTTGACAGCGTCGGGGAAGGCTTAGGTTTTGCTGCAGTAACAAGCTACTCCCAAAATCTCAGTAGCTTAATTAATAAAAGTGTACTTCTTACCCACACCAAGTTCACTATGGGCGCTGGAGATGCTGCAGGGCGGTTGTCTCTGTGTTGCCCCAGCGCTTCAGGCATCTTCTGTCTCTTGGCTCCTCTTCCTCAGCACATGCTTCCAGGATGGCTCTGGAAGGGGAAGAAAGGGCTGAAGAGTCAAGCACCAATGATTAAATGGCCACCACCACCTGGAAGTAGCACAGTTCCCCTCCACTCCCATGTCCTTGGCCAAATCAAGTCACAGAACCACCACACCCTACTTCAAAGGGTCAGGGAAACGTTATCCCATCCCCTTTGTGGCAAGTTGCAGAAGAAATGTTTCTTCCAGTCTAAAAAAGCACATGTTGGGCCCGGTGTGGTGGCTTATGCCTGTAATCTCAGTACTTCGGGAGGCGGAGGTGGGTGGATTGCTTGAGGCCAGAAGTCTGAAACCAGCCTGGCCAACATGACAAAACCCCATCTCTACAAAAAAATTGAAAACATTAGCCAGCTGTGGTGGTGCAGGCCTGTAGTCCCAGCTACTTGGCGGGCTGAGGTGGGACGATCACTTGAGCCCAGGAGGTTGAGGTTGAGGCTACAGTGAGCCATGATCATGCCACTGCACTCCAGCCTGGGCAATAGGGCAAGACCCTGTCTCAAGCAAAAAAAAAAAAGAAAAGAAATGCAGACTCTCAGGTCAACCACAGACCAACAGAATCAAAGTCTATGCTTTAATAAGACACCCAGGTGAGTCCTGGGCACATTCAAGTTTGAGAAATCTGGAGTCTAGAGGGCCGTTCATGTTGTGATGTTGCTGACTAGGACAAGCCCTTCCATGCTTTAGAACATAGACAAACTGGTGGCCAGGCAGGTATGGTGAGGAGGTGAGCTCATCTGCTGTTTTATGACCTCCTCGCCAGCTGGAAGTCAAGTGCGCTAAGGGCAGGTTCATTACACACCATCCAGATGCAGGGATGCGCCGGGTTCAGGCTGAGAAGATGACTCGGCTCATGAGGACCTGAGATGCTCAGATGGAGAGGCTCAGCCTCACCTCATATGTGACTAGATTCTCAACAACAGTTTTTATTTTTTTGTTTATTTATTTTTTTTCGAGACGGAGTTTTGCTTTGTCACTGAGGCTAGAGTGCAATGGCGCAATCTTGGCTCACTGCAACCTCTGCCTCCCGGGTTCAAGCGATTCTCCTGCCTCAGCCTCCTGAGTAGCTGGGATTACAGGTGCCCGCCACCACACCCAGCTAATTCCTTGTATTTTTAGTAGAGATGAGGTTTCACCATGTTGGTCAGGCTGGTCTCAAACTCCTGACCTCGTGATCTGCCCACCTCAGCCTCCCAAAGTGCTGGAATTATAGGCATGAGCCACTGCGCCCAGCCCTATTCATTTTTATTAAACAGAGATAATTATGTAGGTGCCCTTTTCTGGCCCGGGGTGTGGCCCATGATTAGCTCTGCATGGCTGTACTCTACAAGACCCCCATGGGATTCTGGGGCTCAGCTGGTAGGTGTCTTGTTGGCCCTGGTCAGTGTGTAAATCTAAGTGGTGCTGAACTGAATATTGCTTTGGGAATCTTTTTTTTTTTTTTTCTCATAGGAACAAGGCCAAAGAAAGAGCTTTTGAAATCAAAGTATATCAAGTCCAAACAATAAAATATTGAAAGTCACTATTTTACAGTATAAAGTTACAAACTGACATCAGAGAAGATGAGGCATTCAGAAAGAATAAAAATATCCCACGAATGCATTAATGATATATATTAATGGATGTTATGCATGGATCAAGATTTAAATCATACATTGAACACTTTAGATGTTACCCAGCATTTGTGCACAAACCTTATGGGATAGGCAGGGAAGTTATTCCTAATTCCATTTTGCAAGTACGGAACCTGAGGTGCAGACAGCATAAATATCTCGCTTAAGACCACACAGCTATGAAGTGGCAGAGTTAGAGTTAGAACCAAGTTTTGTTTTGT
This sequence comes from Pongo abelii, assembly GCF_028885655.2. Taxonomy (NCBI): domain Eukaryota; kingdom Metazoa; phylum Chordata; class Mammalia; order Primates; family Hominidae; genus Pongo; species Pongo abelii. The sequence goes on from NC_072000.2 coordinate 94,438,631, forward strand.
TCAGTGTCTAGTGACAAAATATATATTAACTTTGGAAGACTGGAAATATATGGGAAAGTATAAAAAAAGTAGAAATCATCCATAATTCTACCAACCAACAACAAACACTGTAAATAGTCGGGAAATCATATTATACATATTATATTGAACCTAAAGTGCTATTTTTAACATCTAAGCTGCATCATTATTTTATGTACCATCAAGAAAGAAACACTGCCAATTAAATTCTGACATGCTACCTGTTGTGGGATGCATCTCGATTTCAGAGATATTAAAATTTGGGGGAAAGGTGTATCTTAAAATCACTGAAATGTATTTTGTATCTCATTGCTTTCTATATAACCATTATAACATGAGCAGATTGTTGTAATTAGGCAAAAATGAATCTCCTTATAATTAATATCTCTGATTTCTATTAAAGTTGATTGATTCAAAATGTTGATTAAAAAATACTTACAGTTCATCTTCTCTGAATCAACTAATTCTTCCCCCATTTTTCTGCTGGGAGCAGGGGGAATGCTGTGTTAATCAAAGTGTGTGCTTTATAGTTTAAGGATTTCGACCCTGTCTAAAGAGTAAATGTGTCATATTTTTTCATCCTTTATTCTCTGTTCAATGTCTATAATTTATTATTTATTACTTAGATAGAGACATGTTTTTATTTCAGTTCAGTTTCGTATTTCAGTCCTTTCCTCGTGCTTTCTTCCATTGTCTTCGTGCTTAAATCTTTTTCCATCCAGATTCCGTAAGAATGCAAGCTTTTGTTCAATATTTTTGCAACTACTCTCTGTTTCCAGTTATAGCAGTGGCTTTTAAAGCACTTTAATGTATTGTTTCATGCGAACAATGGCGGGTGCATTTGGAATTATAGCTGAGGAGCAATGTGTGGACGTAGGGAATGAGAAAACAGGAAGAGTAGCTGGTGAGACCTTACTTCCACTCAGGGTAGGGTGAGAGGGCCATACCTCCTCCAGCTTCTAAAATTTCATGGGGAAGCTCAGACAATCCATTCTGAGAATCCTGGATTTGTTCAATTATTTGTTTCCTGCTGGGAACATTTCAGTATCTGGAAATTAGAGCTGTGTTGCAGGACATAGCCCTCACTCTCCATTGCCCAGTATTTGGTATTCATATATGCTCATCTGAGCCCGTTGCATTAGAAATTCTTGTTTATATTATAAAATAGAATGGCTTCCTTTTCTTTTATCCTAAATTCCATCCAGTTCTCTCTTTCCCTCTATCCCTTTCTCTATGAAGGAGAGATGGGTTTGGTTTGAGCGTTAACCCAAATAATTCTTGGGCTCCTTGGGGTCCTGTCCAAGAAGCTGTCATCTTTTGAAAGAAGCATGGTCTGTTAGCCAAAAGTAATGAAAAATACATTTGATTTTTGCTTGCATCTTAAAAGAATCTTAAAGAGTCTCCAATTTATAACCAAAGGAAACTTCTTCCTTTTCCCCTCTCCCAATCTCTCATATCTCAAAGGAGTTCTGGAACCTCTTATCCCTAAACTCCTCCCCAAGTTTCTCCCAACCATCAGCCCTCTGCCTTTCTGTCTCTCCTGGTCCCATCTCCCCACATCTCTCTCTGCTCCCTATTATCAGGATTGACTTCACTTCTGCAACATCATTTAGCTTTCTGTCAGCATATTTCCTGGATTCCCCACAGTAAAGGACAGTCCTGGTAGTTGACCCAGCAAGCAACAATCTTTTCCCCTTAGAAGGAAGGAGAGAATCGGGAGGCCAAGGTGGGCAGATCACGAGGTCAGGAGATCGAGACCATTGTGGCCAACATGGTGAAACCCTGTCTCTACTAAAAATACAAAAAATTATTTGGGCGTGGTGGTGCACACCTGTAGTCCCAGCTACTTGGGAGGCTGAAGCAGGAGAATCACTTGAACCTGGAAGGCGGAGGGCTCACTGCAACCTAGCCTGGGTGACAGAGTGAGACTCCATCTCAAAAAAAAAAGAAGGAAGGAGAGAAGAGTAGGGGAAGATGGTGATCATTAATTAAAGTCATTAATGACTTTACACCTGGGTAACATTTCAGCCATTAGAGGAGGACATTTCTGTGCTCAGACCCAGAAGCACGCAGTCCTGCCGAGGACGGTGGAGAAAATCACCTCATCAGAAGGCACCTCTGTCACAACACGGCCCTCCCTTCATCCTCCAGCCTTTTTTGCCTCTCTTGGTTTAGCTGATGTGAATTGCCAGACATTTTACCAGGACCTTCAGCATACCTACTGCGTCTTCCTTTGGCCAGAGAGTCATCTTTATAAGCCTAATTAGGTGCCAGGGTTTATTTTTCCCATTCTCTAATCAGCTCTCCTGTGTCTCTCAACTAATCGCCTCTCCCTGAAAGGGAAACACTATAATCTGTGAACTCAGGGGTCAGACTGTGAATATAAATGAGTGTAACGGGGTGTAGGACATTAGGGAGCAGTAGGGCCTTGTGCCCTGGAGATAGCAGCCCCAAAACAGGCATTCAGATTCTCACTTTGAAACAGCATTGCGCTGGCCAGACAGGTCTGATGGGTGGAGTCCCCCAGTTGAAGCTTTGATGATCACGAGCTCTGGGCTTCCTTATCTTTGGGAGGGAGGACAGGGAGCGCATAGCATCGCTCTTGAGTTTAGCAGAGCTTGCTTTTTATAGTTCACTTAAAGGACGCTTGTTCACAGAGGGTGAACCTTGCATGCACTTATTTCTAAAAGGAACTAAGGGCAGTTACACTCTCTTAAACTCTTCTGATTTCTGCGACTACACATAGTTATTGAAATCTATAAGTATGTATGGACTATTAGCTTTTTCACATTATTTCCTATATACTTTCTTAAGAATTCCACGTTTATATGAATGCAGAATGGTTTAACTATCCTCAAAGATTTGGACTTGGGGGTTATATGTGATTTTTTTTTTACTATTGCATATAATAAAAGTATGAAATTTTGGATTTCACCATGGTTAAACACAGTGCACATCTTTGTGTACGTTTAGTTCTAACAACAACCCCATAAGATCGGTACTATAAATACTCTCGTGTTGCAAACAAGGATCCTGAGGCTCCAAGAGCTTCTGTGCTCCGTCTGAAGCCACCCAGCTGGAAGAAGTGTGGCATCTCCCTTCAAACCTTACACTCTGAACCACCACTTCTTTGCCTTTTCTTCCTTTGGGGTCCTTGTTGTGGGAAGAATCGCCAGTTAAAGTGACCGTGTGTGTGGTCTCTTTTACAGTGTGGTGGCCCTTAGGTGACCTGGGATAGTCTAAGAAGACAGAAGTGGTCTGGTTAGCAGAATCTCAGGGGAGGCTGATGATGTCTGTGCTACCACAGGTGTAAGGTTTGGGTAGCGTGCTGCCTACCGCCCAGGAGTCCATGTAAACAGAGACTTCTGCCTCCCACCGGCAGTCCTCTCAAAGCTGCAACCTCTCTGCCACCACCATGACGAGGGGTACCCGCCCCCGCGACTTTCACCTCCAATTCAGACATATTTGATCCCAGAAGTCACTTCCTGACTTTGCCTATTAGCTCTCGGCGTGTTGGCACCAAGTTTCTCTGTGTCTTGGGTCTTCCCTCCTTTTAAGCAGCTGATGAAGATCTCAAGGTGTGGGCCCTGAAGATCAACCAGGGCTGTGGTTTTCAAACTGTGCTCCACAGAGCCCATGGGGTTCATGGTATTTTAAGGGCTGTCTCAAGGGCCAAGAGGACCCCTCAACTTGTTGTGTTTTTTGTTTTGTTTTTCTGGAGACAGAGTCTCACTCTGTCACCCAGGCTGGAGTGCAGTGGCACGATCTCAGCTCACTGCAACCTCTGCCTCCTGGGTTCAAGCAATTCTCCTGCCTCAGTCTCCGGAGTAGCTGGGATTACTGGCATGTGCCACCACGCCCAGCTAATTTTTCTATTATTACAAAATAGAGATGGGATTTTACCATGTTGGCCAGGCTGGTCTCAAACTCCTGACCTCAGGTGGTCCGCCCACCTCGGCCACCCAAAGTGCTGGGATTACAGGTGTGAGCCACTGCGCCCGACCAAGTTTTTTTGTTTTTTTGAATGGGGGATGGAGCGCAGGCTGGAGTGCAGTGGCACGATCTCGGCTCACTGCAACCTCTGCCTGCCCAGGTTCAAGTGATTCTTCCACCTTAGCCTCCCGAGTAGCTGGGACTACAGGCATGCACCACCACACCTGGCTAATTTTTGTATTTTTAATAGAAACAGGGTGTCACCATATTGGCCAGACTGGTCTCGAACTCCTGACCTCGTAATCCGCCCACCTCGGCCTCCCAAGGTGCTGGGATTACAGGCATGAGGCACACCTGGCCTCAAGTTCTTATCTATTTGATTGTTTCAGAGCAGAACTTGATATATTTATATGTCTAAAATATTTACCTTGTTCAGCCACTTTTTTATTGGCTTAAATTTTTTGGTATGTAGGAAAGATTTTTATAGAGCCAAATACGCTTATTTTGACCAGCAGCATTTTTTCTATAGCTTTTCATAAATTCAGGTCCCCTCCATGGTTGAGATAAAGATTCTTACCCATTCTCTGTTTAGCTCTTTAACTCATCTCAAATGTTATTTAAATTATTGCTTTTAAAAAGGTTTTGTGAAATTGACTATATAGTGATGCTTTGACTTATTTCTAAAATTATCACACAATGATTTGAGAATATGCATTTTGCAGATTTCTCCTTTTTATTTGTTGTTTCTTTATATCCTGGTGTCTGTATATATTTCAGTTGGTTTTTCTCTTATGTTACTGAATTTTGGACCTGGAGGAAACATTATCCACAACCACCTTCCAAACAGAAAACACACCCAAAATGGCATTTCATTTTATGTTTATGGGAATATAAATTCAGTGCTATCGCTTTTATCACTTGCATAATTTTATTACTATTTCATTATAATAGTATTGCCTTTATTTACCTCTGAATGTTTTATATGCTAACACCTATTTTTAAACTGAGATAAGATTAAATTTCTGCATCATATTAGCAGATACTTGCTGACTTTTAGACCATCTCTTTAGTTACAATCTTTAGTAATTTTTTTAAATTAACCACAACACATTTTTGTATTTTTATTTTATTATTTTATTTTATATTTTTAAATTTTATTTTATCTTTGTAGGGAAATTTGATGGACTTAATATTTGGTTTCATTGGTATTATCCTCCTTCATCCTATTTTTCTTATTTTTTAAGTCTGTTTTCAATTCTATATTTTTATTATGATGGCTTAGATGTTCTTTTTGTCATTTAAATGTGATCAGAATGAAATCATATCTAAACTGAGGATAAAAACCATTTCTACAACTATTTTTTATGTTTATAAATAAAATTGAGACCTCAGTTTATTGGTGATACAGAATCTTTCAGCTTGGGGTTCAACCCATTTCCTCCAACCTCCATGCCTCCCCAGTCCTTGTTGTATCTTGTTCTCTGGAAATGCTTCTTTAAACAACATTTTTACATCTTGGAATCTACCTGTATCATCACATCTTTTAACCGAGAGTCCATGACCTCTTTAACCTCTCTAGTGGTTTATGGACTTTTCTTTTTTTGAAACAGAGTCTGGCTCTGTTACCCAGGCTGGAGTGCAGTGGCGCAATTTCGGCTCACTGCAATCTCCACCTCCCAGGTTCCAGTGATTCTCCTGCTTCAGCCTCCTGAGTAGCTGGGATTACAGGCGTGCACCTCCATGCCTGGCTAATTTTTTTATTTTTTGTTTAGTAGAGACAGAGTTTCCCCGTGTTGCCCAGGCCAGTCTTGAACTCCTGACCTCAGGTGATCTGCCCACCTCGACCTCCCAAAGTGCTGGGATTACAGGCATGAACCACTACACCAGGTCTAGACTTACCTTTTCTGATCTCCCCATCTTTCTCTCTAGTTTCATTCTTCTCATGCCTCTGGACCTTTAGGCTTTGGTTCATCATTCACTTAAACCCCATTGGATCTCCTCAAGCTTTGCTTGTGCCTTCAGACAGAAAGTAAAGGCAAAATAATGAACCTTTGAGAGAATGACTTTTCCTATGTGATCTGAAAATGATGCCCCATTTAACACTTAGTGGAGTTGGAGGAAAGAGGAAATAACACCACATTGGTTACCTATTTCTTCTGTGTTTTCTGTCTGGTGCTTTCCTTACTCCTAACTCTTTAGCCACTTTTATTGGTACTTAGGTCTCAACGTACCAGTGTTCCTTTTTGTTGCCTGTAGTACTGCTTCTTCAGAACGACAAGTATATTGACTGCAGGTTGCATTGGGTTACATGTAGTAGGAAACCCCAATACCAATGATTTAAACACATAGAAATTTATTTTTCTCATATAGCAAGAAGTTCAGAGGTCTGTGGTCCAGGGCTGATATAATAGTCCCACAAGGCCACCAGAGTCCCAGAACTTTCTTTCTGTTCTGCCAGGCTTAGATGGTGGCTCTGTCTCTCTTTTGCTCATAAAACAGAAATCGTAAGCACTATCAAGACATGAAGAGGGAAGGAAAGAGGTAAAAGGTGTGGGCCAGCTGAAAAGAACTTTCTGGGAAAATTCCAACAACTCATTGGCGCAAACCATGTCAGATTGTCCCCCAGCTCCCATCTGTACGTGAGCTCAATGCTATCTCAAATGCAGCTAGAGTTTCTTTATTGAGACAGAAGGGAAGTCAATATTGTGTAGACAACTAACAGTGTACCTCCTGGAAAAAGAAAATATTGTCTGAGCATCTCTCTTTCTGGAATTGTTTTGGAAGGTACTCTGTGAGCAGTTAATGTCTTGATCAATTGTTTTTCTATTCTGGGGATTTTTTTTTTTTAATTTTTTTTTATTTTTTAGAGACAGAGTCTGGCTCTGTTGCCAGGCTGGAGTGCAGTAGTGTGATCTCTGCTCACCGCAAGCTCCGCTTCCCAGGTTCACTCCATTCTCTTGCCTCAGCCTCCTGAGTAGCTGGGACTACAGGGGTCCGCCACGATGCCTGGCTAATTTTTTGTATTTTTAGTAGAGACGGGGTTTCACCATGTTAGCCAGGATGGTCTCGATCTCCTGACCTCGTGATCCTCCCACCTTGGCCTCCCAAAGTGCTGGGATTACAGGCGTGAGCCACCGCACCTGGCTTTTTTTTTTTTTAGACAAAGTTTCTCTCTTGTTGCCCAGGCTGGAGTTCAATGGCGCGATCTCAGCTCACTGCAGCCTCCGCCTCCCGGGTTCAAGCAATTCCCCTGCCTCAGCCTATTGAGTAGCTGGGATTACAGGCACCCACCACCATGCCCAGCTAATTTTTTGTATTTTTAGTATAGACAGGGTTTTGCCATGTTGGCCAGGCTGGTCTCGAACTCCTGGCCTCAGGTGATCTGCCCGCCTCAGACTCCCAAAGTGCTGGGATTACAGGTGTGAGCCACCATGCCCGGCCAATCCTGGGAATTTTTCTTCAAATATTTCCTTAATGTTAGTTCAGAGAATCCCTGCATTTTTATCTTGTCACACTTATTATTCTCAAGTTGGGTATTTGTGTTTTAAAAAGTCTACTAGGTACTTTTGCTTTGTTTTCATCTATTTGCTTACTTTGATATTGTGGATTTGATTCTCCATGTATCTTCCAGCTCACTAATTCTTTTCTCCATTGTCTGATGGCCGTCTGCTGACAGTGCTTTCAGCAGATACTATTTCAGCAGCCTACTGTGTGTCAGGCACTGGCCTGGCATTCCTCTTTGCTATTCTCCTGCTGCCATCCTTTTTATTATCATGTGATAGTTATTGATAGTACCTTATTTTGATCTCTGTCTTCTGTCTTAACATGGATTTTCCTCATTAAATCTTGCTCACTTGTGGGGTTCCTCCCCTTTCAGTTTCTCTGCCTGTTTACTATAAGCCACTCCCATTCCCAACAGAATCATGAAACCTTTCTTTAGGGCTCAAAATCTAAAAACTGAACTTAGGCTACATTTGTCATTTTCCTCAGTAAGGCCTGTCTTATTCCTTCTAGCTGCTGATACTTTTGGCTCCAGGTGTTATATATTTGATATTTGGAATAGAGACATGCTATACTATTTCTCAACCTACCATATTTTGAGAGGACTTAGTTTCTTTAACAGACTGTGACCCAGTAACAGCAGCTGTATAAAGAAATGTATAAAAGGGCCGGGCACAGTGGCTCAAGCTTGTAATCTCAGCACTTTGGGAGGCCAAGGTGGGCGAATCACCTAAAGTCAGGAGTTCGAGACCAGCCTGGCCAACATGGTGAAACCTGGTCTCCCCTAAAAATACAAAAATTAGCCAGGTGTGGTGGCGCACGCCTGTAATCCCAAATACTCGGGAGGCTGAGGCAGGAGAATAGCTTGAACCCAGGAGGTGGAGGTTTCAGTGAGCCAGGGTCATGCCATTGCACTCCAGCCTGGGTGACAGAGCAAGACGCAGATGAAAAAAAAAAAAAAAAGAGGAAGGAAGGAGGGAGGAAGGAAGGAAGGAGGGGAAGGAAGGAAGGAAGGAAAGCAGGCAGGTAGGCATGCTTTGAATACATAGCGATGTAGTTGTGCGGAAAGAAGGAAGGAAGAGAAAAGAAAGGAAAGAGAGAAAGAAAGAAAGAGAAAGAGAAAGAAAAAGGAATGTATAAAAGGCATGCTTTGAATACACAGGGATGTAGTTGTGCTGAGTACTCAGCAAAGGGTGAGTTGATTTCACAGGCTGATGGATGAAGACTGAGCTCCTGGAGCTGACAAAGTAACAATCATCACTCCTTCTTCAATTAAGTAAGAACATTTTTCCTGGAGGACATGGGGCCTAGGGTCTGTTTGGGAAGAGATCATGACCTGCTCATTCTTTGAACAATCCTATGAGTTAGAGAAAGTCAGGCTCAAAAAGAGTGAGTAACTTTCCCAAGTCCATACAGCTGTTAAGGAAGCATATTGCTTAGGAATTTTGATTGCCTTCAATGTTACAAAGCCCTGAAAAGTAGCAAAAGCACACAGGGTTTTACTCTATGCCGTAGAAAACGTCTGCCCTGCAGGTACTGCATGTAGACAATTGAGAGTTGCTGTGGGGACTGCACAAAGTCAACCAGGAGTCGGGCCTCTTCAGCTCGGTGGTGTAACCCTAGTGCTCAGGTTCAACATGGCTGCTGGTGTGCTGGCCATCATCACATCGACATGCTAGGCAGTAGGCTGGAGGAAAGGGAGAGCGAGGGAGTGTCCCTTCCCTTTTGAGGCACTGTCTTTGGGCAGTTTCTCTAAGAAACAGACTCTGGGCTAAGAATTTGGGAGGAAATGATTTATCAAGGAAGTGCTCCCAGAAAAAACTAGTAGGAGTGTGAGGGAATTGAGGATGAGAAAAGGGAAAAGTCAAATGAGGTTATTTTATGGAGCATAAATTACACCTTAGAATTTGGCCCACCTTGAGGCAAAGGAACTGGGTTTTTATACTCCCACACCAGCCAATCATTGGCTGTGGCTGGTGGGGTAGAGGGGCCTACACCACCCAGGTCTCAGCTGTGTGCAGTCACAGGTGTGAGCCATTAGCAGCAGAGCCTGCAACAGCTGGGAGATGGACTCACAAGGCTCAAGGGGTTTAGAGGAATCTGGATGGGGCACAAATAGTGTCTACTATAAGGGGCTTCCCGGAAATTCCAGTTACTTCCCCTTATATTTCATTGACCAGAACTTTGTCACATGGCTGCAAGAATATCTAAGAAATGAAGTCTTTATTCCAGCTAGTAATGTGTCAGAAAGCAGTACCCAGGAACTCAGAAAGAAAAAGATCCTGGCTCCTGGAGCCCCTGAGAAGAGCTCTGCAGGCCCTGCCTGGGTCATGTTTTCATGACAGACACTTATTGAGGTCAAGGCCACACATCCACCTCTGGTGTGAGCAGGGAGCGGGTGTGTTAGGAGGCACACAACTGAAAGTGGAGAAGGAAGCAGGTCCCAAAGCAGAAGACTCTTCGTAGATGAGGGAGAGAAGGAGGGAGGGTTGTCCCTGGACACACACTAGTGAGAGTCACTTGGTGGACAATGCTACTGTCGTCAAAACGGGATACCAACCAAACACGGGATACCAAAGTGAGGATAGCTGGAGGGATCCCGAGTTGAGTTTTGAAGGTATTGAATTTAGGGAGCTGTTGGGACCTTGGAACGGAGACATTCAATAAACAATTGAAGGCGAGGTATAGTGGCTCACACCTGTAACCCCAGAAGTTTGGGAGGCTGAGGCGGGCAGATCACCTGAGGTCAGGAGTTCGAGACCAGCCTGGCCAACATGGTAAAACTTCGTTTCTATTAAAAATACAAAAAAATTAGCCGGGCCTGGTGGCGGGTGCCTGTAATCCCAGCTACTTGGGAGGCTGAGGCAGGAGAATTGCTTGAACCCAGGAGGCAGAGGTTGCAGTGAGCCGAGGTCACGCCATTGTACTCCAGCCTGGGTGACAGGGTGAGACTCCATCTCAAATAAATAAATAAATACATAAACAAACACTTGGAAAAAAAGAAGTCTGACGCTCAGGAAAGAGGTTAGGACTAGAGGTTCCAGATATCCAAAAAAATGTTTTTATTGTTACTATCTTAGGAGGATGGGATCAGGAATAACAGGTTTTCAGACTTGCTTTTATGTTTGCAGCCATCATCCTTTTAACAACAGCAACAGTAATAAAACTCAGTATTGTTTTTTCTCTTTCTTCTTTGTATCCCCAACCCCAGGGTTCCCTGTTAGGATACTCCTCACCCCAGACTGTCTGGGATCACCTGTTTTGGATTCCCCAGGGCTAAGAGAAAGCCCTAAATAGCTAACCCGCCCATGTCCATTTCCTTAAAAAAAATCTGTGACCCTGGAGCAAGGTTTCTCCACCTCAACACAAATGGCATTTTGGACCAGAGTTTCCTCTGTTGTGGGGCAGTCCTGTGCATCATAGGGTGCTTAGCACCACCCCTGCCAGTGTGCCCCTAGTTGTGACAACCAAAACTCTCCAAATGCCCCCTGGGGGAGAATGACTGCCCTAAAGGGAACCAAAGGATGAGAATCTGCCAGAAGAAAGTTTCTTTGGTTCTCTTCTTTCCGCAAGCCTTTCGGGCACTGCGAAGGGCTCAGTGCTGAGCACTGGGACCAAAGAGAGGAATAAGTCCAGGTTTCAGAAATTGAAAATATGTAGTGATTTCCATTAGTTGGGAAGTTCTAGGCCAAAGGCAAAATTTGGAAACACAAGATTGTGCGTGTGTGGTCCTCTCTCCCCAAACTTTAACTTCAATTATTAACTGCAAGGTGGGTTTTCTTTTTAAAAATACTTTTTCCATTAAAAAATTCTTAATATGTATGCATTTGGATGCATTTTCAAATCAAAGTATTTAAAGTAAAAAACCAGTCTCCCTTTTCTCCCCCATCCTACTCTCCGGAAATAACCAACTCCAAGAGTTGGATGTGGATCTTTCCAGAATTGTTTTCTCATCCACAAACATGTAAGCCCAAGCACACACACATGAGTTCCTTCATACATATGTTTGGTTCTTTATGTAGTTTTTGCAAATTCATTTTTTATACCTACTGATGGTTCTTCTTTAACAGCTTTATCAATGTATAATTCACATACCATAAAATTCATCTATTTAAGGTATACAATTCCGTGGTTTTTAGCATATTTACAGAGTTTTGCAACCATCATCACCATCAATTTTAGGACATTTCAAGTTCTGAAAAAAGAAACCTCATACCCTTTAGCGTTTGCCACCTGTTATGGTTTGAATATGGTTTGTCCCCACGATAACTCATGTTGAGGCTTGGTCCCCAGTGTGGCAGTGTTGGAAGGTGGCGCCTTGAAGGAATTATTAGGACATTAAGATCCATTAATGTCTTTCTCTCGAGACTAGGTTAGTTCTCTCAGGAATGGATTAGTTCCAGTGAGAGTGGATTGTTATAAAGGGAGGTTGCCTCTCATATTTTCCCATTTTCCTTTCCATTTCTCCACCATTTTTTGATGCAGCGTGAAGCTCTTGCCAGAAGCCACTAGATTCAGTTGCTCAATCTTGAACTTCCCAGCCTGCAAAATCATGAGCTAAATAAACCTGTTTTCTTTTTCAAAACGGAGTCTCGCTTTGTTGCCCGAGCTGGAGTGCAGTGGCATGATCTCAGCTCACTGCAACCTCTGCTTCCTGAGTTCAAGTGAGTCTCCTGCCTCAGCCTCCCTAGTAGCTGGGACTATAGGTGTATGCCACCACACCCAGCTAATTTTTTTTTTTTTTAGTAGAGACAGGGTTTTGTCATGTTGGCCAGGCTGGTCTTGAACTTCTGACCTCAGATGATCTGCCTATGTCGGCCTCCCAAAGTGCTAGGATTACAGGCATGAGCCACCGTGCCTGGCCTCCTCTTTTCTTTATTAATTATCTGGTCTCAGGTATTGTGTTATAGCAACACATAATGAACTAAGACACTATCCCCTCCAGCCTTAGGCAACCAATAATCTACTTTCTATTTCTATAGATCTGCCTATTCTGGACATTTCATATAAATGGAATCATACAACATGTGGGCTTTTGTGACTGACTTCTTTCACTTAGCATGTTTTCAAGTGAGCCATGTTGTAGCATGTAGTAGTACTTCTCTCCTTTTTGTTGCCAGATAATATTCTGCTACATGGATCTACCACATTTTATTTACCAGTTAATCAATTGATGGACATTTACATTGTTTCCACTTTTTAGCTACTATGAATAATACCATACAATGTCGAATAAGTTTATAAAAACATATGTCCACAGAACACAAGTTTTCTATGTGGACATACGTTTTCATTTCTCTTGAGCATGTAGGTTTGGAATTGCTAGGTCATGTAGTAACTCTATTCTTTATCTTTGGACAAACTTCCAAAATGGCTATAACATTGTATATTCCCACTGACAGTATACAAGGGTTCCAATTTCTCCACACCCTCTCCAACACTTTACTATCTCTCTTTGGATGTGAAATAGTATCATATTGTGGTTTTGATTTGCATTTCTCTAATGACAAATGATACTGAGCATTTTTGTGTGTTTATTGACCATTTGTATACTATCTTGAAAGATCTGTTCAGATTCTTTGCCCATCTTTTAATTGGGTTATTTGTCCTTTTATTACTGAGTTATGAAAGTGCTTTATATATTCTAGGTTCAAGTCCATTAACTGATATATGATTTGCAAATATTTCCCCCTTCTGTGGGTTGTCTTTTCACTATCTTCTTGATATTCTTTGAAGCACCAAAGCTTTAAATTTTGATAAAGTCCAATTTATTGGATAAAGTTCTATTTTTCCTTTTGTTGCTTATGCTTTTAGTGTCATATTATAAGAAACCATTACCTAATCTAAGGTCATGAAGATTTATACTTATGTTTTCTTCTAAGAGTTTTATAGTTTTGCTCTTACATTCAGGTTGTTGATCCATTTTGAGTTAATTTTTGTACATGGTATGAAATATGGGTCTGCTGTGGTTTCAGTGTTTGTTTCCTCCACAACTCACATGGAAATTTAATTGCCATTATAACAATATAAAGAGGTGGGACCTTTAAGAGGTGATTATGTGATTAGGGCTCTGCCCACATGGATGGGATTAATTGTGTTATAAAAGGGCACGTTTGGCCTCCTCCTCTCTCTCCTTGCCTTTCCACGATGTGATGTATTCCTTCATGTGATGACAGTAAGAAGACCCTTTCAAGCTGTCAGTGTCTTGACCTTGGACTTCGAAGCCTCAAAATTCCAAGAAGTAAATTTCTGTTCTTCGTAAATTACCCAGTCTGTGGTATTTTGTTATAACAGCACAGAATGGACTAAGACAGGATCCAACTTACTTCTTTTGCATGTGGATATCCAGTTGTTCCAGCATCATTTGTTGAGAAGACTATTCTTACCCCCATTTAATTGTTTTAGCACACTTGACAAAAATCAATTAACCATAAACATGAAATTGATATCTGGACTCTCAATTCTATTCCATTGACCTATCTGTCCGTCCTTATTCCAGCATCTTGATTACTGTGGCTTTGTGGTAAATTTTGAAATCAGGAAGTGTGAGTCCTCCAATGTTGTTGGTTTTTTTTCCCCCAAGATTGTTTTGGCTATTCTAGGTCCCTTGAACTTCATGTGAATTTTAACATCAGTTTATCAATTACTGCAAAGAAGACTTACATTGAATTAATTTGGGGAATTTTGCCATCTTAACAAGATTAAGTGTTCCAATCTGTGAACATGGGATGTGTTTCCATTTATTTTGATGCTTTAATTTATTTAAACAATGTTTTATAGTTTTTTGGAGCATAAGTTTTGGACTTTTTAAAAAATTTCTTAAGTCATTCATTATTTTAATGCTATTGCAAATGAAATGGTTTTCTTGATTTTATTTTGAGTTGTTTTTTGCAAGTGTGTAGAAATGGAATTAGTTTTTGCATGTTGGTCTTGTATCCTGTGGCCTTGCTACACTAATGTATTAATTCTAAAAATTTTCAGTCAGTTCCTTAGGATTTTCTGTATACATGAATATGTCACCTGTGTGTAGAGATAGTTTTAATTCTTTCTTTCCCATCTGGATTTCTTTTATTTCCTTTATTTCATGCTTGACTAGAACCTCCACTGCAATGTTGAATAGAGATGATAAGAGTGAACCTCTTTATCTTATTCCTGATCTTGTAGGAAAGTTTCAGTCTTTCACTGTTGAGTATGAAATTGGTTTTGTAGATGGCCTTTACCAGGTTGAGAAAGATCCCTTCTATTTCTAGTTTGTTGAATGTTTTTATCACAAAGAGCTGTTAGATTTTTGCCAAATTCTTTTTCCACATCTATTGAGAGGATCATGTGGTTTTATTTTTTATGCTATTTATATAATGTTTTGCGTTGATTTTTATTTTTTATTACTATTCATTTATTTATTTATTTTGAGATGAAGTTTCACTCTGTCCCCCAGGCTGAAGTGCAGTGGCGTGATCTTGGCTCACTGCAACCTCCACCTCCCAGGTTCAAGCGATTCTTGTGCCTCAGCTTCTGGAGTAGCTGGGATTACAGGCGTGTGCCACAACACCCAGCTAATTTTTTGTATTTTTAGTAGAGATGGGGTTTCACCATGTTGGCCAGGCTGGTCTTGAACTCCTGACCTCAAGCAGTCCACCCGCTTTGGCCTCCCCAAAGTGCTAGAATTACAGGCGTGAGCCACTGTGCCCAGCCTAATTTTTGGATATTAAATCAATCTTAGACTCCTGGGATAAGTCCTACTTGATTATGGTGTATAATTTTTTTAATATGTTGCTGCATTTGGTTTGCTAGTATTTTGTTTAGGATTTTTGCATCAATATTCAAAAGAAATAGGCCGGGCATAGTGGCTTACTCCTGTAATCCTAGCACTTTGGGAGGCCGAGGCGAGTGGATCACCTGAGGTCAGGAGTTTGAGACCAATCTGGCCAACATGGCGAAACCCCGTCTCTACTCAAAATACAAAAATTAGCCGGGCATGGTGGCACATGCCTATACTCCCAGCTACTCAGGAGGCTGAAGCAGGAGAATCACTTGAACCCGGGAGGCGGAAATTGCAGTGAGCTGAGATCACGCCATTGCACTCCAGCCTGGGTGACAGAGTGAGACTCTGTCTCAAAAAAAAAAAAAAATATATATATATATATATATATATATAATTTATGTATATAAATTTATATATTATATATACTTATATATCATATATACTTATATATTAATTTATATAATATATAAATTATATATTATATATTATGTTATATATTATATATTATATAATATAATATATAATATTATATTATATATTATATATTATAATAATAATATATAATATATAATATATAATATATAATATATTATATCTATATAATATATAATATATAATATATAATATATTATATCTATATAATATATAATATATAATATATAATATATTATATCTATATAATATATAATATATAATATATTATATCTATATAATATATAATATATTATATCTATATAATATATAATATATTATATCTATATAATATATAATATATTATATCTATATAATATAATATAATATAATATATAATATAATATAATATAATAATATATAATATCTATATAATATATAATATAATATAATATAATATATAATATCTATATAATATATAATATAATATAATATAATAATATATAATATCTATATAATATATAATATAATATAATATATAATATAATATTATATAATATATAATATAATATTATATAATATTATATATTATATAGATATTATATAAATATATAATATATAAATTTATATCTATCTATCTATCTACCTTTTTCCTTTTCTTGTGCCCTTTTTCCTTTTCTTATGCCCTTTGTCTTGTTTTGGTATCAGGATAATACTAAGATCTATAGAATTTGTTGGGGCGTGTTCATTAGTAGTTCTTGTATCTTTGTGAGGTTGCCCAGGATACTTAACTATGATATGGATGTTCATTAATTTAACCATTTCTCCTATTGTAAGACATAGGTTGTTCCTAATTATTTGCTGGCACAACTGCTTTATACACCATATTTTCATTGTAGTATTTAAATTGTAAATATTTTATAGGTACTGCCAAGTTTTGGAGAATTTTTAAATTTAAATATTGTTAGCTAATTTGCAATAATCTTATTCTCACTGCTAAAATATACTCTATTTTTCCTCTCCTGTGGTACTATACAAAGAGCTCTACATAGATAAACTTTCATCCTATGAGGTAGGACTATTATTTTCCCCCATTCTATAGGTGGGAAAACTGAAGCACAGAGGTTACATAGCTTGCCCAAAGCCACACAGCTAGTAGGTGGTAAAACTTTGTTTCAAACTTTGTTCAGCCATGATTTAAACTGGGAGAAGTGGTGGGTAGCCTCCAAGATAGTCAAAATTCTAGTGAAAACTGAAATGAAACCTATGGCCCTGGTTCAGTATTTCTTTTTGTCATCAGTGGATGTTTTTGTGTTTTATTTGATGTTACTGATGAATGTATTTTGCAGGCTATTGCTTTGAAGAAACAGGGCTGCCAGGTTGTACACTAAGGAAGACATCTGGGTGTCCCATGCTTGGTTTGAATGGTGTCTTTCTTCCCTGCTTATCTCCTTAGAACCACAACCAGCACTCATCCCATATCAAATGTAAACCTCAGTTTGCTTCAGTCAGAATTTATTGAGTTCTTACTATTGGCCCAACCTGACTGCAGGAGTTCTTAAGCTGAGCCCATGGATAGAATTCAGAGCATCTGTAAATGTAGATGGTAAAATAATTCCATCTTTATATTTACTGGCATCCAACTAACCCCTGACGGACTAACCTTGAGCATGTCTTCCAATGATGAATGATGAATGTAGGTAACAACCCTGACATAGGATGAGCAGGGCCTGTAGCTTTGGCACCAGTAAAATCACAGATCCGTTCCCTCCACCTGACAGTCAGGGCAGATCCCTTATCCTTCACCCTCACCACTACCTTAAAATCATGGTGGTTATTAGCCTTAATTTTATTATTTCATTTTATGTATATACATGTGTATATGTATATATATATATTTTTTTAATTGAGATGGGGTCTCACTATGTTGCCCAGTCTGGTCTCAAACTCCTGGGCTCAAGCAATCTGCCTGCCTCAGCCTTTCAAAGTGCTGGGATTACAGGCAAGAGCCACTTGCCCAGGCTATTATTTCGTGGTTTAATAACAAAGCACATTTAATGTGTCGCTCATTTATTTCATTGTTTAGTAACTGTATTTTAATATAGCTGCTTTTGTAATTTTATACATTTTATTTCATTCATTAAAAATAAATTATTCTAAGAAGGGACCAATACACTTCTCCAGACTGCCGAAGGCTCCGGGTAGCAAAAAACAGGAATTGAGAACCAGACCAAGGTTAGGCTAGTTTTGAATGAAGAGAAAAAGGGAACCTGCCACTGCCTCCATCCCTGCTTCTCATGATAGAGCATTCATCCACTTGTAGTTGTTTGAAAACGGACTTGCAACACTCTCGTTGCTCAATCACTGTGCATAATCTCAGCTCTTTGTGATGATTCAGAAGGCATTTCAGGATGTTGCCAGGTGCTGAGGGTCATCATTGGCAGCATAATTTACCACAGTCCCTTAGAGCAGTGGGGGAAGAAGCAAGCATTTGGAAATGTCCTATTTATAGAGTACCCTTTGTACAGTGTAGGGGACTTTGTTCAGAGTTCCCGCCCTGCTTCCTTGTCTCTGCCTTCTCAGCTAGTGATGATGTCCTTCTGGTGCTTAGCCCACCACCTACCCTGTGGTTTCAGCATGCCACCACGTATACTTGGCTGTAAATGCTGATTTTGGAATATATAATATTGCTTCATGGTGATTCAATGCTGCTTCTTGCTTAAGTTTATTTATTTATTTATTTATATTTTTTAATTTTTGAGACACAGTCTCGCTCTATCGCCCAGGCTGGAGTGCAGTGGTGTGATCTCAGCTCACTGCAACCTCCACCTCCTGGGTTTAAGTGGTTCTTATACCTCAGCCTCCCGGGTAACTGGGATTACAGGTGTGTGCCACCATGCCTGGCTAATTTTTGTATTTGTAGTAGAGACAGGGTTTCACCACGTTGCCCAGGCTGGCTTCTTTCTTAAGTTTAAATTAGAAATTGCCACTGGCCTTGGACCAAAGGCAACATGCTTTATTAGGTCCACAGATGTTGATGAGTTGGTAAATGTTTAACAACAAGCTTAAAAAAAAAAGAAAAGAAAGAAAGCTCTGATTCATAGCATTTGCCTATTTCTGTGGTGTAAATATTCCCACAATGGCTGATTTCAAGCCACAAAAGTGAACTCCCTGAAGGCAGAAGGCGGAATAGAGAAGAGATGTGCACAGTCAGCTCTCAGGCACCTTTCCCAGCCAGCTCCACCTCACTGCTGTGGACCTCAGAGTGCTTAAGAAAACGTGAATTCACTGTCAACTTTTAAACATCAGATTTCCCAGTCGAAATATAGATTTCTGATTTCTCTTGGGAAAATGGAAAATTGGGCAATGTCAGGCCCACATTCCTCTGTGCCGGCCGTTCACTGAAGAGGAGCTACAGATGATCCCTTTGGGGAGTGATATGGTTTGGCTCTGACCCCACCCAAATCTCATCTTGAATTGTAACTCCCACAATTCCCACATGTCATGGGAGGAACCTGATGGGAGGTGATTGAATTATGGGGTTGAGTCTTTCCTGTGCTATTCTCGTGATAGAGAATGAGTCTCATGAGATCTGATGGTTTCAAAAACAGGAGTTTCCCTGCACGAGCTCTCTTTGCTTGCCACCATCCGTGTAAGACTTGACTTGCTCCTCCTTGTCTTCTGCCATGATTGTAAGGCCCCCCAGCCATGTGGAACGTAAATCCATTAAACCTCTTTTTCTTCCCAGTCTCGGATATGTCTTTATCAGCAGCATGAAAACAGACTAATAGAGTAAATTGATACCAGTAGAGTGGGGCATTACTGAAAAGATACTTGAAAATGTGGAAACAACCTTGGAACTGGGTAACAGGCAGAGACTGGAACAGTTTGGAGGACTCAGAAAAAGACAGGAAAATGTGAGAAAGTTTGGAACTTCCTAGAGACTTGTTGACTGGCTTGGACAAAAATGCTGATAGTGATATGAACAATAAAGTCCAGGCTGAGGTGGTCTCAGACAGAGATGAAGAACTTGTTGGGAACTGGAGCAAAGATGACTCTGGTTATGTTTCAGCAAAGAGACTCAAGGCATTTTGCCCCTGCCCTAGAGATTTGTGAAACTTTGAACTTGAGACAGATGATTTAGGATGTTTGGCAGAAGAAATCTCTAAGCAGCAAGGCATTCAAGAGGTGGTATTGAAGGTGCTGTTAAAGGCATTCAGTTTTATAGGGGAAATAGAGCATAAAGTTTGGAAAATTTGCAGCCTGCCAATATGATAGAAAAGAAAATCCCATCTTCTGAGGAGAAATTCAAGCTGGCTGCAGAAATTTGCATAAGTAACGAGGAGCCAAATGTTAACCCCCAAGACAATGGGGAAAATATCTCCAGAGCATGTCAGAGGTCTTCACGGTAGCCCCTCCCATCACAGGCCTGGAGGCCTAGGAAAATAATGGCTTTATGGGCCAGGCCCAAGGTCCCCGTGCTGTGCGCAGTCTAGGGATTAGCCAATCCAGCCATGACTAAAAGGGGCCAAGGTACAGCTCAGGCTGTGGCTTCAGATGGTGCAAGCCCCAAGCCTTGGTAGCTTGCATGTGGTGTTGAGCCTGCAGGTGCACAGAAGTCAAGAATTGAGGTTTGGGAACTTCTGTCTAGATTTCCGAGGGTGGTGGAAATGCCTGGGATGTCCAGGCAGAGGTTTGCTTGAAGGGGCGGGGCTCTCATGGAGAACCTCTGCTAGGGCAGTGTGGAAGGGAAGTGTGGGGTTGGAGCCCCAACAAAGAGTCCCTACTGGGGGCCCCTACTGGGGCACCACATAGCGGAGCTGTAAGAAGAAAGCCACTGTCCTCCAGACCCCAGAATAGTCAATCCACCGACTGCTTGCACTGTGTGCCTGGAAAAGCCAGACAATACCAGCCATGAAAGCAGCCGGGAGGGAGGCTGTGTCCTGCAGAGCCACAGGGGCAGAGCTGCCCAAGACCATAGGAACCCACCTCTTGCATCAGCATGACCTGGATGCGAGACATGGAGTCAAAGGAGATCATTTTGGGGCTCTAAGATTGGACTGCCCTGCTGGATTTCAGACTTGCATGGGGCCTGTAGCCCGTTTGTTTTGGCCAGTTTCTCCCATTTGGAGTGGGTATACCCAATGCCTGAACCCCCATTGTATTTAGGAAGTAACTAACTTGCTTTTGATTTTACAGGCTTGTAGGCAGAAGGGACTTGCCTTGTCTCCAATGAGACATTGGACTGTAGACTTTTGAGTTAATGCTGAAATGAGTTAAGATTTTGGGGGACTGTTGGCAAGGCATAATTGGTTTTGAAATGTGAGGACATGAGATTTGAGAGGGGCTAGGGCGGAATGATATGGTTTGGCTGTGTCCCCACCCAAATCTCATCTCTAATTGTAACTCTCACAATTCCCACGTGTCGTGGGAGGAACCCAGTGGGAGGTAATTGAATCATGGAAGTGGGTATTCCCATGCCATTCTCGTGACAGTGAATGCGTCTCATGAGATCCGGTGGTTTTGAAAACAGGAGTTTCCCTTCACAAGCTTTCTTTGCCTGCCGCCATCCATGTAAGGCGTGACTTGCTCCTCCTTGCCCTCTGCCATGATTGTGAGGCCTTCCCAGCCATGTGGAACTATAAGTCCGTTAAACCTCTTTTTTGCCAGTCTCAGGTACGTCTTTATCAGCAGCATGAAAACAGACTAATACAGGGAGCTCAGTGCTTCTTCTGGTCCCACCCGCCTAGGCTGAGTGTCACCTGCCATTCGTCTCTATGTTTGACCTCTTTCCTGTCCCTTGGCTTAAGTGCCAAGGTTCCTCTTGCCTCTGAGATATATGAACCAAGTGATCTTATCACCTAGATTTTTAATCAGAATCTCAAGAAAGAGTTAGAGGGCCCCACATGATATTATTTTTTTAAATTGCATCCAGTTTGATCATGAAGCAGTCAAGGTTTTCCTGATGGGGTGCATGGAGATTTTATTCCATTCTTGTTGATTTCCCTCTGGGTGTCCCAATCAGTAGGCGCAAGAGCTTTTCCACTTAGGATATTTAATTAATGAGAATCGAACCGGTAAAGAATGAACTCTATGGCTGGCTAAAGGTTTTCCTATGGGAAATTAAGACCCACTAACTGGAAATGGTGAAAAGTGACAAGTTCAGAGGAAACTCAGTAGAGTCATTAAAAATGTATCAAGTCCTATACAGTAGGCAGTTGACACAGCACAGTCAAAGAAAAATAGCATCTCTAAGGTCTTGTTGGATACCATCCATGTTGATTTTGGATAATGCCCAAAAGCCTGTTTCTGGGGGAAAGACTGCTCTTAAACCTGGAATGCAGAACCCTGGGCATGCCAGATGCCTCCTTATTTATGAGTTGCATGCAGACAGTGATGCATGGAGGGTAAAAGACATGCCAATACCCTCTTCTCGGTGGGGTAGAGTGCTCCTGCAGATGATTTAGGAAGTGAGGTTTGAAACAGTCTATGGGGAGAGTCCTGGAGTTACCAATGCTGGCAGGGCAGAAGGAGAAGACCATCAGAAAAGCAGTGGTAGCTATGTTAAGAATTGCATTATTATGTACTTACCTAAACGTTGGCAAGAATGCTGTTATTTAAGAATAAAATCAATTTCATTTTGGGAAAGAGAACTCCATTTTTTTTTTTGAGACAGAGTCTCACTCTTTCCCCCAGGCTGGAGTGCAGTGGCGCAATCTCGGCTCACTGCAAGCTCTGCCTCCCAGGTTCATGGCATTCTCCTGCCTCAGCCTCCCGAGTAGCTGGGACTACAGGTGCCTGCCACCATGCCCGGCTAATTTTTTGTATTTTTTAGTAGAGACGGGGTTTCACCATGTTAGCCAGGATGGCCTCGATCTCTTGACCTCGTGATCCGCCCGCCTTGGCCTCCCAAAGTGCTGGGATTACAGGCGTGAGCCACCACGCCCAGCCGGGAGCTCCATTCTTAAAGACACTTTTTGTAAACGTTAACCTTGCAAAACATTTTTAGTGACTCCTCTGTGAACAACTCCATGTTGATTGGGAGGGAGAGAGAAACTCACTGCTAAACCACATCCATATGGCAGGTTTTTCTTTCTAATAATTGATATTCAATGAAAAGAGGAGAGGCTTTGTCATGGGGAAAATGTAGGTTATGAAACACAGATGCAGTAAGAGCACACTTAAAAAGAAAGAACAACACTGAGGTTTGCAGGCAAGAGATAAGGAAACATGGAGGACAGAGGTTAAAGGGAGCATTTTGGAGGAGCAGGAAAGCCCTCTAGTGATTAAGAGGATGGGTGGGATCAAAAGATACAGAAGATCAGCTTTTCAGAATTGAGTGTTTTCATTTCTCTGCCTTTAAAGAAGCATCACAAGGCCAGGCTTGGTGGCTCATGCCTGTAATCCCAACACTTTGGGAGGCCGAGGCGGGAGGAGTTTGAGACCAGCCTGGGCAACACAGCAAGACCCCATTCTCTGCAAAAACTAAAAAATTAGCTGGGTGTGATGGTGCATACCTGTAGTCCCTCTACTCAGGAGGCTGAAGTAGGAGGTTTGCTTGAGCCCAGGAGGTCAAGGCTGCAGTGAGCCATGATCACGCCACTGCACTCTAGCCTGGGTGACAGAGTGAGACCCTGTCTCAAGAAAAAAAGACAAAGAAAGAAAGTATCACGATACTCAGAAACAGGTGAGGGAGACTAAACACCCACCATTTATTAGACCCTTAATTTGCACTGGGTGCTAAGCTTCCTCTGGATATGGGGTGGACACTCCAAATAGGGGCCCCAGTTCCAGTAATTAAATGTGTTGAGCCAGGCACTGCACTAAATGCTGGTGTAAGTGCATCATCTCATTGGATCCTCACAACAACACTCCATGCAAGATGAGGAAACTGAGACAGGAAATTTGCTCCTCACTGCACAGCCAGCAGAAAGAGAGGCAGATCTGCTTGGCTCCAGGGACCACGCTTCTTCTAGATGTCTGTGTCACCCTCAAAGCCTCAGATTGTATTGTGAACTAATCAACTAGTTGAGCAGAACGTTCCCCAAACACATGGTGTGGAATTGCTATTGTTCTCCCAGCACTGATGAAGAAAATTAACTCACAATAATATCAGTTGGAGATGGAGTCAGTCCCATTTCCATTTGATTTTATTCTTCCTTGATAGTTTTCTGAATAAAAGCCTGTTACTATTGCCCTGATTTCTCTTTGCCACCTCTACATTTTAAACAAATCTAGGGCAAGTCAGGAAGCAGGATGGATGCTTTTGATGCTATATTCCGAGGCACCCCTCGTCCTCCCCAGCGTGCCCAGCCTAAATTAGATGAAGTGGAAATGTTGCAAAAGGGCTGAAGGGGCCCCCATGGAGAGCAGATGGTGGTTGGGGTTATTTGAGGTTTCCTGGGGAGATTCTCTGTCTCCCATTCACTTGCAGAGAACATTATGGGCTGTCTCAGTTCCATAGGGTGGCATCCCTCCCAGCCATCCTCCCAGAGCATTCTAAAGTTTCCTTGTTCATGGGTGGAGATTTACGTCAAATCCTCATTCCTGGAACTCTGGAATACAGTCTGAAGTCTTTCTTGATATTTGGATAGCCTTGAATGTGCTTATTCTGTAACTGAATAAGTGCCTAGCATTTGGTAATACTGATTTATTATATAATTGACTTGCCATATTGGGATTTGTTTTAATGGGATTTGCGGGGGGTGCCATTTTCCACCTCTGGCCTCTTTCTCTCATGACAGCAGATCGATCTCTTCTGCTTGAGCTTTCACTCCATGGAAAAGGGTGAGACAGACATCTCTGAGGTCGTGCTGTCTGCATGGAACCAGGAGCTCCTTGTCTGTCTCTATCTCATTCCCCTCTGTGTGTCTGCACCTTGCACAGGGCTGGCATGCCATAGGCCTCAGTAAATATTTCCTGAGTAGATGAATCAATGGAAACTACATCCCATATGCTTTGACTATAATGTCCTTGCATTGTCTCCACTGAATGAGAACCAGGTATTCACATGACCTCCCAAAGTAATTGTTTCTTCTGACAGCCCCAAGTACTACGAGCCAGCCATAACACTTGTCTAGTGTTTGCTCAATTGAATTTTCACCAGTGAGGCAAATACAAAGGGCTTGATTTTCATAATGAAACTGATTCTATTTCTTGTCATCTATGAGTCAACATCAGAGTATGGAGTACTTGCTTAACTTGCTTCCTCTTCCTGTGGCTAAACCAGATCAAGTCCTAGCTCACATCAACTCAAGTCCTAGCTCCAGTCACCTGGAAGGAGACAAGACTCAGTCCACATGTCAGGGGCAGCACAGCATCACTGGGTTTATTTGGCACCTGGAGAATGATGGTCTTCATTATCAGGGACTTTTCTTTTTTTTTTTTTTTTTGAGATGGAGTCTCACTGTCGCCCAGGCTGGAGTGCAGTGGCGTGATCTCGGCTCACTGCAAGCTCCGCCTCCCGGGTTCATGCCATTCTCCTGCCTCAGCCTCCCGAGTAGCTGGGACCACAGGCGCCCACCACCACGCCCGGCTAATTTTTTGTATTATTAGTAGAGACGGGGTTTCACCATGTCAGCCAGGATGGTCTTGATCTACTGACCTCGTGATCCTCCCGGCTCGGCCTCCCAAAATGCTGGGATTACAGGCGTGAGCCACCGTGCCCAGCCTATCAGGGACTTTTCTAAGAATTAAAGTTTTGTCTAGAATTGTGTTTGTCCCAAATTGTTTTTATCTTAACCATTTTGGTGAAAGCATTTAAAATAAATGGATTACATGTTATCCCACCTCTTCAAAAAATGTGTGCCAAATATAATTTAAGCCCTTTTGGATGTTTGAAGTTCATCTTTATGGGCAGAGAATCACAGCGTTTCTGTCAAAAAAGGCAACACCATCAAGGAACCACTGCAGCTAGCTTTATTTGTCCCTACATTAATCTGTGATATCTAGAGTCCTTTCTTTTCTCAGATATCCTTTTGTGCTGAGATCAAGTGGCTCTTTCTAACAGGGGTGCACGGCACGATCTCCTAGGAAACTAAAAAAAATGTATAACTGCCATGATGACTTGACTGAGCTTTTGATTCAGTAGCTCTGAGGTAGAGCCTTGGTAGCGCCATTTGAAACAAACACCAAAACTTCCTAAAGCGATTCTGATTTTTGCTCTTCCTTGAGAGTCAGTGTTATAGTCAACATATCTTCTGCTGCTTCTAATCAGCTATGTTATTTTTTTTCAGATGTATTTGGGTGAAGACCCCAGAAGGGCCTCTTTTTACTTTTTCCCTAGTAAGTTAGAGCAGTTATTCTCAAACTTGTTCAGACGGTCTAAGAGTGGAAAAACTTAAGCTGGTTTTTTTTTCTATTCTCTCACTCAACAACAATCAACACAGAAGGCTTCTGCGACCAGATGTGTGAGGGTATTATCCTACATATCAAGCAAGCCGGTGTCCTCTGCAGCAAACACCAGCTGGAAGTCTTCTAATTCAGTTCAGTTCTGACACTATGTATCTGGAGATAGAGTCAGATCTCACAGGTCGAGGGCTCAGTCCCTAACCTGCCCCCCACCTTCAGGTGTCAGTTGCAGGCTCCATGTTTGACCTGTGCTTCTGACTGACTGGCAATAAATCGGGTCCCACAGCTCTCTCCTTGGGTTTGCTTACTTTGCTGGAGTGGCTCACAGAACTCAGGGAAACACTTAGGTTTACTGGTTTACTATAAAGGATATTACAAAGGATACAGATGAAGAGATGCATAGGATAACACCTATAGGAAGAGGTGTGGAGCTTCCAAACCCTCTTCGGAATGAACCACCCTTCAGGAACGTCCATGTGTTCAGCTATCTGGAAGCTCTCCAAACCTTGTCCTTTGGGGTTTTTATAGAGACTTTATTATATAGACATGATTGATTAAACCATTGGCCATTGGTGATCAACTCAGCCTTCAGCTCCTCTCCCCTCCCTGGAGGTTGCGGTGTGGGGCTTTAAGTCCCAACTCTCTAATCATGCCTTGGTCTTTCTGGTGACCAGCCCCATTCTGAAACTACCTAGGGGCTGCCAGTCAACAGTCAACTCATTAACATACAAAAAGACATCACATTAGAGATTCTACAGATTTTAGGAGTTATAAATCAGGAATCAGGGACAAAGACCACATATGTATTTTACAATATCACAGGTGGTGAGATGCCTGAATTCTTAGTCCTCTTTGCAAAATACAACAAAACATAATAAATTATTCTCTTGTGAAAACTAGGAACAATTTTATTAACAGTATGTATGACCGTGTTTTCTGTATTATCTTAGTCAAGGCCCTTTTGCTTGCAAATATTAGGAACTCACCTGAATCAGCTCAAGACAAATTGTAGATTGTATTGTAAGGATATATACACGGGTAGTTCATGGAACTGCAGAGCAGGAAGCAAATTTGAGACTCACAACAGTGCTAGGCCAGAAAGTGGAGAATCAGCAAGAATTGGCGGCCATATTCTTGGGTTCTTGCCTTTGCTTCTCTCTTTCTTTTGCTTTTGACTTCTGCTTTCTGCTTCTTCTCATTCTTGGCTGCTGATCGCCACCCCCCAGCCCTGAGTTTTTGTCCCCTCAGTTGAAACAACTAACGATGACTGCCTACTGTTTCTTAATCCCAAGTTACATTCCTGAGAGAATCTGATTGGCCAAATGTGGGGGTCAGGTGTTTATCCCTTGTCCACTCAGGTGAATTTTGGGGGCTTGGATCCAGCAGCACAAACATGGCTGCCACACAAAGTACTCAGGGAAGGGGAGTGGGAGATGAAACCCAAACCTCGTTTTCTATATTTTGTTCTACCTCTTAGCATAAACCCTCCTTCCTATACACCCAGAAATGCCTCTGCCCAATAGAACCAGCTGTCTTAGTTCATCTTGTGTTGCTATAACAGAACTGAGACTGGGTAATTTATAAAGAAAAGAGGTTTCTTTAGTTTATAGTTTTGGAGGCTGGAAGTTCAAGGGCGTGACCCTGGCTTCTGGCAAGGGCTTCCATGCTGCATCTTAACTTGGTGAAGGTCAAAGGGGAAGCAGATAGGCATGAACCCCAGGGGCATTCTGGCTTTATAACAACCCACTGTCAAGGGAACTGATCCATTCCCATGGAAACTAATCCAGTCTCACCAAAGCGAGAACTCACTCAATGCCACAAGAATGACATCAAGCCATTCACGAGGGATCTGCCCCCGTGACCCAAACACCTCCCTCTAGGCCCCACCTTCCACCACCACCACATTGGGGATCAAATTTCAGCATGAATTTTGGTGGGGACATATTCAAACCATAGCCAAACAATAGCACCAGCCATCTCATTGACTGTCACAAACTGTATTCCCCATCCCTGATGGGAGAATATTCAAAGTCCTGTTGAGCTGCAGCATGCAGAGGCTCACGCTCCCCAGATATGAATGCTCACCAGCTGCCATTTGTGGACTAAGCAATCAGGTTAAGCCATGCACAACACGCCCAGTATACAATACTGGAAGAAAAACAAGACAATCGCAATAAACCATTCCTCTTTAGAAAAAGGAATAGGGTATAGGAACCCCCATGTATCTCTCATCCAGTTATTAGCCATTAGTAATGAGTATATAATGAGGGGCAGAGGAAGGGGAAATGAAACTCTTTAAATCCAGACCTACTCAAACTAACATAAGCAAACAAGGAGAATTCATCACAAGGATCCAGGTCTCTCTCTCTCTCAGTGTTCCAGGGCAGAAACTTCCATCCTGGGGAGGGGATGACTCTGTCTGTCTCTGGGCCTGCATCTCATGCATCTGCCTCATGTGTCTGTCTCTATGCCGCACGTGCCACACACTCACCTGCAGGTTCCTCATAGATTTTAAAATGTGAATTCACAAAACCGGGATGTTCCCAAGTACCACGGGGGTCACACATCATTTCTGGTAACACAGGGAAGACAGTGTATTTTATTAATGGCTATTTCATTGGCATTTATTATTTATTTCCATTTTTGTTTATTTAAATGGCACACAAAAATACTCTGATTTCTTGGCTCTCATTGCTTAGGGTGAAGTTAAGTTAAAGTTTTGGAGTGCTATAATTTATATAACAATATTAAGCACTTGACCACCCAGGCTGAAGTTCAATGTGGTCACATCACAGAGAAAGCCCTTCTGGAGACCATGAAAACCCCATCTACGGCTGGGCATAGTGGTTCATGCCTGTAATCCCAGCACTTTGGGAGGCCGAGGTGGGCGGATCACCTGAGGTCAGGAGTTCGAGACCGGCTTGGCCAACATGGTGAAACTCCATCTCTACTAAAAATACAAAAATTAGCCAGGCATGGTGACAGGTGCCTGTAATCCCTGCTACTTGGGAGGCCGAGGCAGGATAATCGCTTGAACCCCGAAGGTGGAGGTTGCAGTGAGGTGAGATCATACCACTGCACTCCATCCTGGGCAACAGAGTGAGACTTGGTCTCCAAAAAAAAAAAAAAAAAGAAAACCCCATCTACATTGCACTGGGGATGGAATTGTCCCCCTTGATTTATTTCTCTCTCATTACCAAGGAGTACTAGGATTCTACTGCAAATCTTTAGAAAATAATTTTGTATTTACCTTTGAAATTAAAGAACAAGGCTGGTTGCAGTGGCTCACGCCTGTAATCCCAGCACTTCGGGGGGGCCGAGGCAGGTGGATCATGAGATCAGGAGTTCAAGACCAGCCTGGCCATGATGGTGAAACCCCATCTCTACTAAAAATACAAAAATTAGCTGGGCATGTTGGCAGGTGCCTGTATTCCCAGCTGCTTGGGAGGCTAAGGCTTAGAATTGCTTGTACCCAGGAGGCGGAGTTTGCAGTGAGCCGAGAGCACGCCTGCACTCCAGCCTGGGCAGCAGAGCGAGACTCTGTCTCTATTAAAAAAAAAATGAAAAAATAAAAAAAAAATCACCTACCATTCAGAGTGACCACTTATGTTTTTGTGCGATTCTTCCCAAACACTGTGTATATGGTTGTAACATAGTTTAGATGAGACGTTTTTAAATATGTTAGTCCACTCTGCTTTCTCAGTCAGTAGAGTTTTCTCAGCGCAGCTGAACTTTCATGTGAGGAATGTTCAGGACTGTGCATTGCCTCTGACATTGTTAGGAGCAACTGCAGGTGTAGAGGCTGTCAGACGTGGAACTCTTCACCCTTATTCAAGATACCCCTTGGTGGCTTTGTCAATGTCCTAAATAAACTCTGCTGCATCTTGTTTCTTGTTAATGACCTCTTTTTCTTACAAGTTGAATATATGAAAAATTCCAAGAAAAATAGAATGCTCATGGATTTGGCTCCAGGAGATTGAGGATTGATTTATCCCTAGAGTGAGTTATTAGAAAGGTGTTTCTGGCTCAACAGTTGGCTGTATATATAGCATCAAGTTTCCCATTTGGGACAACTAGGGAGAAAAGTGCTGATTGTTTAGACAAATGTTGAGGACTCTAGACGAAAGTCATCACGATTGCACAGCAAAGTAAACCCTGCGTAATTGAAGCAGCAAGCCAACAGCCGTGACAACCTGACCACACAGCAGATAAATAGACAATAGGTGGGTGAGGTGTTCACGGAATTCTTCACGAGGATCTGGGACCTCTGCTCAAGGGGGAGGGTCCCAAAGCCACAACCTTTCCCATACCAAACCAACATAATTTTTCCTTCCAGGGGAGGCAAAAAGCAGGGCAGACCGTCCCAAATTTGTGCTTATTTTGTTTTGACATACACACGAAACTCACATCTCCTTCCCTGATGGAGACTAAGAACCCAACTAACCATGCAGCTCTGGATTCTTCTGAAGCTGCTGTTCTATTTGCACATTACCTAAGGCTCAGCTTGCTCCTGCCCTTCCCATCGCAAGCCAATATTAAAATTAATTTGTATGTTAGGAAGTACAGAGGGGCCAGAATAAAGTTTTTCTGGAGTCGATCCCACTTTGGAGTTAATAGCATAGATAATATACACTTGGATAATTAGGGTTTAGCCAGAGTAAAAAATAACTCAATGAAACTAAAAATATCTTCATTTAGGAACCTTGATGTAAACAAGTGAGTCCATGTTTTCACCCAAGAAACTCTATAATAGGTGCCGTGGCTGCATTTTGGTGACCTGTTTATCACTGGCCAAGTCTCAAACCTCAGCAATGCTGGCCCTAATGACATCTAAACTGGAAGCTGATTCTGCCTGAAATTACATTCAACAAGCTACTTTTTGGCTGGTACTGGTGACCTCGGGGACATAAGGCCTACTTCTGTTTGCTGGAGAGAACATTGCCTACCTAATAGAAGAGGAAGGCCTAATCAGTCCCAAGGATGTTAGGGCAGGCCGCAAAGTGTGAAGCGGTGGATTGAACAAAGGAAAGCAGTAATTTCATCAGATTAGTAGTGGCTATTTTTATAACTTTGATTTGTCCATGTGAAACACAGGAATGACTCTGAAAAATAGTCTGAAGACCTGCAACTTTTAAAATTGTATTTGCATCTCAGCACTAGGTTTGTTTGTTTGTTTTTCGTGGGACGGGGCCTGGCTTTGTCGCCCAGGCTGGAGTGCAGCGGCGTGATCACATCTTACTGCAGCCTCCAACTGTTGGGCTCAGGTGATCCTCCCATCTCAGCCTCTCGAGCAGCTGGGACCACAGGTGTGTGCCACCATGCCCAGCCAATTGTTTTATTTATTTGTAGAGACAGAGTTTCACTATGTTGCCCAGGCTGGTCTTGAACTCTAGGGCTCAAGCAATCCTCCCAACTCAGCCTCCCAAAGTGCTAGAGTAACAGGTGTGAGCCACCGTGCCTGGCCAGCACGAGATATTTGAGTCAAGCAGATGCTTCCACGTGCTTTACAACTAAGGAGGTTGCAGTATATGATGGAATTATGTCATTCGAGGTTCTTCAATCCCCTGTGCAGTTTCTCAGTCTGTGACATGGGGTGATAATAATCACACCTCAGAGTTGTTCTGAGGAGTAGACCAGGTGACACAGGCAGGGTGTTTGGAACCATGTCTGCTTCACAGTGGGCGCAAAATACATTTTTGCCCCTGTTGTTCAGTCTCTCTCTGAAATCGCTTCTGGCACCAAATGGGCAGGAGATTTGATTTCTCTGAAATCTTGATCTGAAGCCCCAGCACGTCTCCACTCTTATATCTTGTCCTGGACCAGTGTGTTGTCCTCCGTATGGCAAAACCAATACTTAGACGAGGGGGCAGGGGCATCACATTCAGAAATTCTCCCATCGGGTGGGACACAGGAGAGGGACACAAGACTACAAACTGGGTTCAGTGTATACTGCTGTGGTGATGGGTGCACCAAAATCTCACCAGTTGGCCGGGCATGGTGGTGTAATCCCAGCACTTTGGGAGGCCGAAGCAGATGGATTGCCAGAGCTCAGGAGTTTGAAACCACGCTGGGCAACATGGTAAAACCTCATCTCTACTAAAATACAAAATAATTAGCCAGGTGTGGTGGAGTGCTGCTGTAATCCCAGCTACTCAGGAGGCTGAGGCAGGAGAACCACTTGAACCCGGGAGGCAGAGGTTGCAGTGAGCTAAGATTGTACCACTACACTCCAGCCTGGTCAACAGAGTGAGACTCCTTCTCCAAAAAAAAAAAAAACCTCACAAGTCACCACTAAAGAACTTCCTCATGTAACCAAATACCACCTGTTCCCCCGAAAACCTATGGAAATAATTTTTTTCTTTTTTGAAATGAAGTTTTGCTCTTGTTGCCCAGGCTGGAGTGCAATGGCGCGATCTCGGCTCACTGCAACCTCTGCCTCCCAGGTTCAAGCGATTCTCCTGCCTCAGCCTACCAAGTAGCTGGGATTACAGGCATGTGCTACCACACCCGGCTAATTTTACATTTTTAGTAGAGACGGGGTTTCTCCATGTTGGCCAGGCTGGTCTCGAGCTCCCCACCTCAGGTGATCCACCCACCTCGGCCTCCCAAAGTGCTGGGATTATAGGCATGAGCCAACGTGCCCAGCCGGAAATAAAAAATTTTTAGAAAGAAATCTCCCCATTGAAATGGACTCCTCCAGATCTATACGGGCTCCAGGAATTCCCTTTAAGGCGGAATGTACAGCTGTGATGTAGAGCTGGTAACAATACCAGCCAGCATACAGAAAGCTCACGGGCTGCAGATTCAGCTCATAACTCTCTCATCAACTATAATATCTTCATTAATTGATGTAAAATTGAAGCTTAGAAGAATCAAGTAAGAATCTTGCCTGTGCTGCAGTGCTGGGTGGCAAAGGCAGGATTCGATCCTGGATGATTGGACTCCAGCACCCATCATCTCAATCCCTACCCTATGCAGCCACCTTCAGGATGTTGTCTTCTCTCCTGTCTCCTTCCTGGATATTGGGAGTCAATGACACAGACAGTAGAGTCTCTCCCATGAGCCCCTATGAAATTCTTCCCATTATTCCTCATAGCCTCTGGGAAGTGGTGCTTTTCCGCAGAGCTTCTCAGTCAGTATGGCTGTGCTGTCTTAGATGTTAACACTGACTTTCTATCTCCCTGTGAGTTGCTGTCTTCCAGTTGAGTTGCCAAGCTTTCATCTAAGGTATTAGACATTAGATTTGGGAGAATTTTAGTTCTGTTAACATTCTGGGATTTTTTTCCCCCAACTTTTATTTTAGATACAGGAGGTACATGTGCAGGTTTGTTACATGGGTGTATTGCACTCAGGTAATAAGCATTATCCCCAATAGGTAGTTTTTCAACCCATGCCTCCCTCCTGCCCTGCTCTAGTAGTCTGCAGTATCTGTTATTCCCATGTATATGTCTGTGGACGCTCAATGTTTAGCTCCCACTTATAAGTGAGAACATGCAGTATTTGGCTTTCTGTTCCTGTGTTATACACTTAGGATTATGACTGCCAGCTCCATCCACATTGCTGCAAAGGACATAATCTTGTCCTTTTTTAAGGCTGCATAATATTCCATGGTGTATATATATAATACCACATTGTCTTAATCCAATCCACTGTTGATGGGCACCTAGGTTGATTCCATGTCTTTGTTATTGTGACTAGCAAGCTGAGGAACATACAGGTGCATTTATCTGTTTTGAAAAATGATGTATTTTCCTTTGATATATACCTAGGAATAGGATTTCTGGATCAAATGGTAACTCTAAGTTCTTTGAGAAATCTCCAAACTGCTTTCCACAGTGGCTGAAATAACTTACATTCCCACCAATAGTGTATAAGTGTTCCCTTTTCTCTGTAGCCTCGCCAGCATCTGTGGGATTTTAAGGGCAATCTGAGTTATTTTATCCAGGACCTTTTCCCCTGAAAAACAATGCAGGTATTTTTGGAGATTCAAACACACATAAAACTGGAGCATCCTGTCCACCCCAGTGAGACAGACAGATTTTCTTTTCTTGGGGGACGGAGTTTCGCTCTTGTTGGCTGTAATGCAATGGTGTGATCTTGGCTCACTGCAACCTCCGCCTCCAGAGTTCAAGCGATTCTCCTGCCTCAGCCTCCCGAGTAGCTGGGAGTATAGGTTCCCACTACCTTCCCCGGCTAATTTTTGTATTTTTAGTAGAGATGGGGTTTCACCATGTTAACCAGGCTGGTCTCAAACCTGGGACCTCAGGTGATCTGCCTGCCTTGGCCTCCCAAAGTGCTGGGATTACAGGCGTGAGTCACTGCACCAGGCCCAGACAGTTTTTTGTTGTTGTTTCTCTCTCTCCTGGACCAGAGAGATCTCTAAGTGTATCTCCTACCTCTAAAGACCTTGCCTTTTCAGCTTCCATTCTCAGCAGCTCAGTGAGGCACGGGCCATACCCAGATGTATAAGATCAGTCTCTAGGCTTCCTGAAGACCCTGTCTTTCCTCTTCACATTTCTGTTGGGCAGGAGTCAACTTCTCTTGTCTCTTTTTCTCTCCTGATCTTACCCTTTTCTGACAACTCATTCATCTCGCTCCTCCACTCAATTTTCCTTTGACATGAATTTTTCTCTTCTCTGCCGAGCATCCTAATCTTGTTCTTCCTCAAGGACACCTTGGAATAAAAGCCTGGCATGTCCCTGAGTGCCTCCTCCTCCTGTGAATGCCTTTCGGCCCCTCCCTGCATTCTTGTTGGGTGTCAGGAACTGAGTGGTTTCTGGGCCTTCTCTCCAGACCCCTCTTCCTCTCTTAAAACAGTAACATCTTTGAAATCTATGATCATATAAGCCCTTCTTTGATGAGTTTCTGGAAACCTCACTGAAAACACGTTGTCTGAAGACCGTTTTCTCTCTTGGCACAGCAGCACCCTGAAGGCAATAAGACACCTTGTCCCTGTCACACATACATTCCTATCTTTGGGGACTCTTGGGATTTGCTTGATAATAGTATCTTTTTTATGTCTTTGAAGACTTTCAAAGTGAAAGTCTTCACTTGATGAATCCTGCCAGAATTGTCTCACAAAGGTGATGTGCATTCTGTTTCTTTCCTGGGCCACGTATCCTCCTGGGATGGTCAGATTAAGCCCAAGGGAGATGCCATCCTACCCAGGTTGGGCAAGGAAGGTGGAAGAGTCTCGGGGGTCCCTTTCCATATGAGGTGTCACTGTCTTGAACTTGGGGATCAGCTACTTTCTTTTCTTTTCTTTTTTTTTTTTTTTTTGAGAGAGTCTCACACTGTCACCCAGGCTAGAGCGCAGTGGCACGATCTTGGCTCACTGCAACTTCCGCCTCCCGGGTTCAAGCGATTCTCCTGCCTCAGTGTCCCAAGTAGCTGGGATTATAGGCACCCACCACCATGCCTGGCTAATTTTTGTTTTTCGGTAGAGATGGGGTTTCACCATATTGGCCAGGCTGGTCTCAAACTCCTGAGCTCCAGTGATCTTCACGCCTCGACCTCCCGAAGTGCTAGGATTACAGGCATGAGCCACCAGCCAGGATCAGCTACTTTCCAACTCCATTTTGCTACATTAGGTAAATGGGTTACATAAATAGGGTGAGGTTGGGTCCATCCATCCATCCAAGGCATTCAGCAGCACCGTGTCTCTCATTCACGCAGGTCCTCCTGTCTCCTGATTGTCCAAGCTCCTTTCTGCTTCAGGCCCTTTTCTTCTCTCAGCCCTTTTCTTCTCTCAGCTTTTTATAAAACTGTGTCCCCATCTTCAGCCTCACCTGAAGACATGAGATCTTCTCTCACCCCCTTGGTGAAGTAGTCTTCACCTCATTTATTCCCTCTAGAGTCCTTACCTGAAATCACAGATGTTAGAGGAAAAAGGGGTCCCTTGACTTTAATATACAGGATAAATCAAGTGACAGAACAACCAACATTGGAGCAACCCAAGTTTTTATACAGTTGATGGGGACATTCTGTGTATGCAAACTAAGTACAACCCACCCTGTGGCCCTGGACTGTGGTTGTTGAGGGTACCAGGGTACTCATGGGTTAGAGTCCCAAGCTGTGAGTCTTTAACTACAAAATCCATTGTCTCCCCGAATCAAGGAAGTTGTTTTTTTTTCTTCTGGCCATTTTTCTTGAAGACCCTTGAATCTAACTCTAAACAGACAAGGACAGGCAGCAATTTGTGTCCAAAGAGAGCCCGGCACAAGGGATCTGTTTATTTTATAGCTGTAATTTCTGCATACGAAAGAAAAGGTCCTAGGTTAAAAATAATAATAACAGTCCGACAAAGGTTTTGTGCTTCCTAGTAAGACTGCATGATGTTCCAAATCATTGTCTAGGCCTTAGCAAAAGCAGGGGCATAGAAGGAGGTTTTCTATGGAGACAAGGAGCCCTCCAGAGACCTGGGCAGGCTGAGCCGGCAGTGCTGGTGTCAGGAGGCCAAGTCCTGGTTGGGTCTGAATTCTTGGGTGTCTGGTTCTTCTGACACTAGTTATCCCTTTGACCTTGGGCATTCCATCTCCCTGGGTTTCAAGGTCTTTGAAAAATGAGGTGATTCAATCAGAATAGTTCTGCTCAACTCCTATAATACCTGCCAACTCCCTTTTTATGTCAAAAATAATTTATGAGCTGGGTGCCATAAGGCCCCACAGTAAACACAGAACTTCTGAAGAGATCTCATTTTGACATACTGTACCATCTGAAATGTTTTCCACATCACATACTAATATGCAAAATAAGAAAGGTGCTGGGCGCAGTGGCTCACACCTGTAATACCAGCACTTTGGGAGGCTGAGGCAGGAGGATCACCTGAGGTCAGGAGTTCGAGACCAGCCTGGCCAACATGGTGAAACCCTGTCTCTACTAAAAATACAAAAATTAGCCAGGCGTGGTGGCTCATGCCTGTAAGTCCAGCTACTCGGGAGGCTGAGGCATGAGAATCATTTGAACTCAGGAAGCAGAGCTTGCAGTGAGCTGAGATCTCGCCACTGCACTCCACCCTGGGTGACAGAGTTAGACTATATCTTCAAAAAAAAAATTTGTGATACTATCATGAAATTTTATAAATATTTATTATCCTGAAATGAAATTTTATAGGTAACATAAACTATACATATATTTCAGAAAGACATTATACTGCCCTAATTATAAAAGAACAAACAACAGAAAACATTTATAGTAAAATAATATGGGCCAGGTGCGGTGGCTCATACCTGTAATCCCAGCACTTTGGGAGGCCAAGGTGCATGGATTGTTTGTGGCCAGGAGTTCCAGACCAGCCTGGCCAACATGGTGAAACCCCATCTCTACTAAAAATACAAAAATTAGCTGAGAGTGGTGGTGCACGCCTGTAGTCCAAGCTACTCCAGGAGGCTGAGACAGGAGAATCGCTTGAATCCAGGAGGCAGAGGTTGCAGTGAGCTGAGATCACGCCACTGCACTCCAGCCTGGGAGACAGACTGAGACTCCATCTCAAAAAAAAAAAAAAGTATATAAATATATAAATGCTAGGGTCTGACTCTAATGAAGTGCTCAGGTGTTTGTACCTACAGCTAGGCTGACACGGGTGCTCTGTACTGCACACCACTGCTTTACTGTCCATGATGAGATTGCCTGAGATGGTGCACATTTGGTTACTCTTAAAGTACATGTTGGCCGGGCATGGTGGCTCACGCCTGAAATCCCAGCACTTCGGGAGGCCAAGACAGGCGGATCACGAGGTCAGGAGATTGAGACCATCCTGGTTAACATGGTGAAACCCCGTCTCTACTAAATACAAAAAATTAGCTGGGCGTGGTGGCGGGCGCCTGTAGTCCCAGCTACTTGGGAGGCTGAGGCAGGAGAATGGTGTGAACCTGGGAGGCAGAACTTACAGTGAGCCAAGATGGCGCCACTGCCCTCCAGCCTGGGCGACAGTGTGAGACTCCATCTCAAAAAATTATATATATACATGTTGAGCCTTCCCTCAACTTATAGGGCAGTTGCCTGCCTGGAAATTTCAGTAAACGTTACAATTGTGCAAAAACAAAGAGTGTGTTTATTTGTAAAACAAGACTTAGGTTCGGCTCAATACCCATGCAATACCTGCAACTGAGGATTCTTCCCGGGGAGACCGCAGCTTGTTGGCATGGCTCAAGAGTGTGTGAACTGCAAAATCCAGCCTGGGAAGGTGGTTGTGTTCATCAAGCCCACCTGCCCATTCTGCAGGAGGACCCAAGAGATCCTTAGTCAATTGCCCATCATAAAAGGGCTTCTGGAATTTGTCAACATCACAGCCACCAGCCACACTAACGAGATTCAAGATTATTAGGAACAGCTCACCGGAGCAAGATTGGGGCCTCGAGTCTTTATCGGTAAAGATTGTAGAGGCGGATGCAATGATCTAGTCACTGTGCAATAGAGTGGGGAACTGCTGACACAGCTAAAGCAGATTGGAGTTTTGCAGTAACCACAGAGCAGGCCACGTGCTGACTTTCCTCCTCAAGAGCTGGATGGCATTGCATGTGATGACAGCACTTCCTGGTGGATGAATTTGAGGGGTACAAACAGCTTTTTTCTTCTTTTGCCTCGGTATTTAAAAGTGGATCAACTTGCTCTTGACCACGGGGCCAAGAAGGTTGACAGACCATCTTGGTTTTCTTCTTGATGTGCTCTTTGGTTTTCAGAAGACTGTGACAAGTTCTGGCCTAGGATTTGCTCACTCACCCTCAATTGTTCTTTCTCTTTGGCACGTGTTTCTTACTGTTCTCCATGTGTTGGCATGCCTCTGCCTCTAAGCCACTGTTTTTCAACTATGTTTCTACAGACTCCTTCTCCACAATGATGAATTCATAGCTGGTTTTCTGCTACTGCCCATTAGCTGAAATCATTTTTCCACTTGACTTTATGGAGTTGGTGTTATGAAATCAGTGGGTATTTTGAATGTGTTCTTTCAAACTACTGCATCTCTCTGGAGACTCAACCCCACACCATCCCATCCCACCTTGAGAATCACTGCTCTGAACCAGTGTTGTCCACCTTGTCCTCTCACAGATCTCATAGGAAATGTTCAACAATTCTGTGAAAGGTCTCAGGACTCAACTGGAGAAATCATATGAAAAGTTAAGCATAGTTGGTCTTGCTGTCATATGGATCAGAGGCACAAGTGCAGAGGCTGTGGTCATGTGGAACACTCTGTTATTTAAGATGGCCATCCAGATAATCCTGAACACTGTGTATTTATTTGATTTAGAGTACCAGCAAAAATTAAAGCACAAAATGTAAAACATCTGAGAAAACTTACAGCCCCCTACCCTAAGAGTGTATCTGTGAAAGTGCCTCCAATGCTTTGAAAACTTAAGAATCCCTTGGGCCAGGCACGGTGGCTCACGCCTGTAATCCCAGCACTGTGGGAGGCCGAGGCAGGCAGATCACGAGGTCAGGAGATCGAGACCATCCTGGCTAACACGGTGAAACCCTGTCTCTACTAAAAATACAAAAATATTAGCCGGGCGTGGTGGCGGGCTCCTGTAGTCGCAGCTACTCGGAAGGCTGAGGCAGGAGCATGGCGTGAACCCGGGAGGCGGAGCTTGCAGTGAGCCAAGATTGCGCCACTGCTCTCCAGCCTGGGCGACAGAGCAAGACTCTGTCTCAAAAAAAAAAAAGAATCCCTTATGAAGTTTGCCTCCTTCTAGATTTGTAAGATTATTAATTTCCTTCTTCAGTCTCTAGTGAGAATGTTTCTTTTCTAATAAAACCTATAGATGAAAAAAAAGAATTAGGTTCTAGGCTCAGATAAATGCAGACATGTATACATAAATATCCAGTGAGACATTTGGAAGTTGTACAGGATGCAGGATTTCCTTTTCTTTCCTTTTTTTTTTTTTTTTTTTTGAGGCGGAGTCTTGCTCTGACACCCAGGCTGGAGTGCAGTGGTGTGATTCGGCTCAGTGCAAGCTCCACCTCCCAGGTTCACGCTATTCTCCTGCCTCAGCCTCGCGAGTAGCTGGGACTACAGGCGCCCGCCACCACGCCCGGCTAATTTTTTTGTATTTTTTAGTAGAGACGGGGTTTCACCATGTTAGCCAGGATGGTCTCGATCTCCTGACCTCGTGATCCGCCCACCTTGGCCTCCCAAAGTGCTGAGATTACAGGCGTGAGCCGCCGCGCCTGGCCCCCTTTTTTTTTTTTTTTTTTTTTTTTGAGAAAGGACTTGCTCTGTCACCCAGGCTGGAGTGCAGTCGTGCAATCACGGCTCACTGTAGCCTCAATCTCCCGGGCTCAGGTGATCCTCCCACTTCAACCTCCCGAGCAGCTGAGACCACAGGCATGCACTACCACGACGAGCTAATTTTTGTATTTTTTGTAGAGACAGGATTTCACCATTTGCCCAGGCTGGTCTCGAAATCCGAGACTCAAGTGATCCATCTGCCTCAGCCTCCCAAAGTGCTGGGATTATAGGCGTGAACCACCTCACCTGGCCGGGATATTTATTTAATGTGCTGGACATGTAACAGCCCTACCCCCTCCACACTAAATGCCAATCATTGTGACAGCCAAACTACCTGTCCAACTCATATTTCCTGAATGCCCTGTAGGGGCAGCATTGCCCCTGTTGAGAACTGTCTTCAAGGAACCCAGAGGTGTGCTACTACAGCTTTAATATGCGTGCAGATTACCAGCAAGACCGTATAAAAATTCACCTGAGCCGGTGCAGTGGCTCATGCCTGTAATCCCAGCACTTTGGGAGGCCAAGATGGGTGGATCACTTGAGGTCAGAAGTTCAAGACCAGCCTTGCCAAC
This sequence comes from Pongo abelii, assembly GCF_028885655.2. Classification (NCBI taxonomy): domain Eukaryota; kingdom Metazoa; phylum Chordata; class Mammalia; order Primates; family Hominidae; genus Pongo; species Pongo abelii. Next base: position 94,479,402 of record NC_072000.2, read on the forward strand.
ATGGTAAAACCCCGTCTCTACTAAAAATACAAAAATTAGCAAGGCGTGGTGGCAGGCACCTGTAATCCCAGCTACCCGGGAGGCAGAAGTTGCAGTGAGTCAACATCGTGCCACAGCACTCCAGCCTGGGCGACGGAGTAAGCATCTGATTCAGGAGCTCTGGAGTGGGCCCAGGATTTTGCATTCCAGGTGATGCCACTACTGCTAGTCTGGGGCCACACTTTGAGTAGCAAGGACTTAAGGAGTCACATAGTGCCTCCTGAGCTTAGTGTCTGTGGATTCAAGGCATGTCTTTCTAAAGGGGCATGTCTTTGAGAACCACATACTATTGAATCTCCTGGGGTACTTACCAAATATGCATATCCCTGGCCAAGTACAGTGGCTCACACCTGTAATCCCAGCACTTTGGGAAGCCAAGGCGGGCAGATCACCTGAGGTCAGGAGTTTGAGACCAGCCTGGCCAACATGGTGAAACCCCGTCTCTACTAAAAATACAAAAATTAGCTGGACGTGGTGGCAGGTGCCTGTAATCCCAGCTACTCAGGAGGCTGAGGCAGGAGAATCACTTGAACTCGGGAGGCAGAGTGTGCAGTGAGCTGAGATGGCGCCATTGTACTCCAGCCTGGACGACAAGAGCAGGACTTTTGTCTCAAAAAAAAAAAAAAAAAATCCCTGAGTCTCTGAGTCTCACTCTGAACCCCCTGACCAGGAACTCCCTGCATTAGCCTATTAATACTTAATTCCCTGAGTGTTGCCTTAAAGCCACTAAGTTGAGAACCCCAACTTCATTTCTAGACATCTCCAGATCTTGTGGATCTTTGCAAAACAAAGCTCTAGTTCTCCGTCCAAATCTCAGATTCTGTGCAAGTCAAGAAACTGCCCTGGGGTGTCAGATAGAGTATGGTGAGTTGGCCACCACTGAGGTTCTGGAAATTTTCTATTTATTGACTGGGTATTAGTTACAAAGATGCTCAAGCCATTTATACATTTATTCACTTTTTTCCCCGAATGTGTTACCTTTCATATATACACAGAGAAGAGGACCTCTCCTTATTGGCTCTAGGAGATGTGGTTGATTAGCTCAAGGAAAGAATGAGGGGAATTGTTAGTTGCTACTCAAGCCCAATTATTTCCCAGCTGTGCCCTTTTTCTGTGAATTTCATTGATTCTAGTCTGGCAGTGGGAGAGGACAGTATGGAAGACAGTGAAATGTTCGCTTTTGTTGTCCTGAGACCAAGCAGAAAGATGTTGACCTGCACTTATTTGGAGAAGGTTATCTGGGGTATCTGGAGAAGGGGCTGAGCCCTTTTGTCTCTAGATGCAGAATGTCCCTCTCTGTGACATCACTGCCCCAGATGGCTTGGCCACAACAATAAAGCCACTTTCCCTCTGTGCAGGCAGTTGCTTATCATAGAGTATTACAGCTAAACCTTCTCTTGTGACTATTTTTTACCTAAATAAATAAGGTGACTGATTTCTTCAGGTGAATCGACTTCTTTAGTAATTTTCTGGCCCCACCCCTTCCACGCATCCCTCACAGGTGGGTCATTGGGCCACACTCCAGGCTCTTAAGAGAGAATCCACTCCTCCTGGGGAGTCTAAGGATCCTAGGCTAGTTGTTTAGCAGAAAATCAACCTTGGGGCTGGCCCCACCCTGACCTTATTTATATCCCAATTCTGGGAGCTAGGACGTCTTCTCTTAGATTAAGGCTCTGCCTCAGCACCGTGTCTGGTCCCTATGTCTTTGCCTGGAATTCAGCCAAACATCCTGCTCTGCTCGTTCTCCTTGGCCCTTCTTACCTTTTTCTCACATTCCTGCACCGTCCTGCGTATCTCTAACGATGCCATTTACGTTGCGTTCCGTGGGTAAGGCGGTGCTACTGACATGCAGGGACTCCCACCCACCAAGTGAAGCTTTTAAAAAGTTTTTTTAAATGAAGCAGATCATTTCACTCACTTCACTCATCATCTATTCTTGCTCTGCTGGTTCATGTGTGAACACAAACATCCAGAAGAACTGGATGAGCAATACAGTTGATTCATCCCGGCCAGTAGAGCATCTCTAGAGTATCTGAGAAGAGCCATTCAGTTCTTCCGTGGCTCAACTGAAAACAATGCAAATCATCAATCTTGTCGTCGCTGCAAATATTATTGGTAGAAAAAACGCAAGAGGAAATACAATAGTTAAAATTGCAAGTGATAAAAAATGTGTTGCAAATGAGAAACTACAGAAGGTAAACGTGGCAAAGTTGAAAAGTACAACAACTGAACTGCAAAAAGTTAAATGTGATAGAAAAATGAAATAAAAGCAACAGAAGGAAAACAATGCACATGGTAAAATTTTTTTTTTAATCAATAGAAGGATCACATCTTGGCAAATCTGGATATGCAAAATTTGACTCAGGAAAATTGATCTTGGTGGAAATGTGATCATCCAAGGAAACTCAGATTGTCAAAAACCATGATGGACAGCATTCATATAGACAAAAAGTAACTGATGAACCAAATATTTTTGGTAAAATTTATTGTAAAAAAAAAATCTGTTGAAAAGATTTTTTTTTTTTTTTTGAGACAGGGTCTTGCTCTGTTGCCCAGGGTGGAGGGCAGTGGTGTCATCACAGCTCATTGCAGCTTCTTCCTTCTGGGTTCGAGCAATCCTTTCACCCCAACCTCCTGAGTAGCTGGGACCACAGATGTGTGCCACCATGCCCTGCTAATTTTTTATATTTTTTATAGAGACAGGGTTTTGCCATATTGCCCAGGCTAGGCTTGTCTTTAACTCCTGAGCTCAAGCTATCTTCCCTCCCCAGCCTCCTTAAGGGCTAGGATTACAGGCATGAGCCATTGCACCTGGTTGAAAGGTTTTTTTTTTTTAAATGGAAAAACATGGTACTGGTTTACCTGCATGGAAAAATTGTTGAAAGAATTAAAGTAGCTTGTAATGGAATTTACTGAGGAAAAGACTGTCTCAATAAAATTTCTTCAGTGGTAAATTTCGGACGAAAATATATATTCATATTCATAAAGACAAAACAAAAATGTTTTTAAGTTTAAAGCACAATTGAATCAAATAGAGTGTTTGAAAATGGTGGGGTACAAATGAAACCTGATGACTGAATCAATGCACCATCTTAGATTGGATCCTGGAGCAGAGAAGGATGTTGATGAAAAATAGGTGAAATCCAAATGAAATCTGGAGTTTAGTGGGTAGTAAAGTACTAATGGTGCTGTTTTGAGTTTTGACCCATGTGCCATGGTAATGTAAGATCTTAACATTGGAAGAAACCAAGAGGGGCCGGGCACGGTGGCTCATGCCTGTAATCCCAGCACTTTGGGAGGCCGAGCTGGGAGGATCATCTGAGGTCAGGCATTCCAGACCAGCCTGACCAACACGGTGAAACCCCGTCTCTACTAAAAATACAAAAATTAGCCGAGCATGATGGCATGTGCCTGTAGTCCTAGCTGCTTGGGAGACTGAGGCAGGAGAATCGCTGGAACCCAGGAGGCGGAGGTTGCAGTGAGCCAAGATTGCGCCACTCAACTCCAGCCTGGAAGACAGAGTGAGGCTCTGTCTCAAAAGAAGAAGAAGAAGAAAAAAAAAAGAACAAAAGAAAAAGAAACCTAGAAGGATGTACAAGAACTTTCTGTACTATCTTTGAGACTTTTCTGTAAGTCTGAAATTATTCCCTAAAGTATGGTGGGGTCAAAATGCCCTAGACCAAAGAAAAAGCAAACTCGAATTTTCATTGCAGCTCTTCTTGAGTACCTTGGCTTACTTCCCAGTGGATCCCCTTAGCTGTGCCAATTTATTTCCAGTTTCTAGCTAGAGCATCATAGTTGTTGCCACCCTTTGTGGACTTGTGTGTACTTCCAGCCATCTGCCCCTCCCCACGTATCTATACTCAGGCTCCAGACAGCTTCCTGTTGTTTCTCTCTGCACCCAGGCCCCCTTGGACTTCTCTGGGTGTAGACCAGGGCGCTCAAACTTGGCTGCACATTGGAATCACCTGAGGAGCTTTAACAACTACTGACGTCTTGTTGCCACCCACAGAGATTCTGATTTAAGTGGTCTGGGGCATGACCTCGGCTTCGGGATTTTAAAACCTCTGCAGGTGATTCTAAGGGGCAGCCAAGTTTGAGAAAATGGTGTCAACGTAACTAGAAATTCCTTTGGTCCTGGGAAAGCCCGGTTAAGCCTGGCCTTAATTACAGCAGACCTTCCCCATTCTCAGGACCATGGAGGTCACCTGCATTCTAAGGTAGATGCCTGCACATGTATATTGCTCCCAATCTTTTTTTCATGTATGTTAATTATAGCCTCCGGGCAGGGATTTTGTTCCATGCATCTTTGTGTCTCCACCACCAGGAGGTGTACGTTCCTGATTCTCTGGGTGTTCCTGTGCATCATCCTTTAGAGTGAAACCTAGATTGTTGGTTTCTCTCCTGGAAAGAGATGGCAGTGGCTGTCCTGAGGGATTTCATTGCTAGTTGAGCATCGCTGGTGCTCACCAGGTAGCAGCCTCACAGTGTGGGTTTCCCCTTCTGCTAGATGGCCCCTCTTTGCAGAGCACTTTCTTTGCAGAGCAGAGACTTCGGAGTGCCCTCCAACTGTGGCCTGGGCAAAACCAGCTCTCTTGTTTGCATTTAAATCCAAAGTCCGATCCAAATCATTTGACTTCTGCCAACCCAATGCAGATTCTGGCAACCAGGAGGAATTGCACCTTCAAAATTTTGGGACTGGGACCTGGTCTCATTTCAGCTCCTGAATGTAAATGGTCCCAAACACAGAGAGGAGTTTTGGGGTTTCATTGTTTTGGGGTTTTGTTGGTTGGTTTGTTTATAACAGCAGTAGATGGACCTTACCCCAGAGCGACTGAGTGTGAATCTCTGAAGGGTAATTACTGGGGATCTGAGTCGTAAACGTTCCTCACATGATTCTGGAAGAGCCAGCCCGCTCCTGCTGATCACTGGGCTCCACTGGGAACTGCATCACCACAAAGCACCAAGGGCCCTAATTCAGAACCGGGGGATCCTCAAGAAAAATCTCCTGTGAAACTTACAAAGAAGTCATGCCCAAGCCTCATCCTGGAGAGTTGGAGTCAGAAGGTTCCAGGTGGTGCTGAACATCTTCTTGTGTTTTATAAACTCCACATTCAATTCAGATGTCTGACCCAGGGGCCCTTTCTGGAAAGGGTCAGCCAGCAAATATTTCAGGCTTGCCGACTATATGGTCTCTGTTGCAACTGCTCAACTTTGCGACTGTAGCCTGAAAGCAGCCATGAGTTTACATAAATGAACATGCATGGGTGGGTTCCAATAACGTGTTATTAAAAAAAAGAAAACAAAAAACAGGCAATAGGCCGATCTAGGTTGTGGGCCATGGTTTGTCCACCCTGATAAAACCACCTGGGGAGCTATAATGTGTTCTTTTATGCCCAGGCAATTAAATCAGAATCTCTGTGGGTGGTGCCCAGGCACTGGTATTTATTAAAAGCTCTTCAGGTGATTTTCAATCAGCTAGGATTAAGAACCACTGCTGTAGCGCATGGTCATTGCACTACTCATTCTAAGGAGCAGCATCTTGCTCTGATACAGTGTTTAAACTGCTCCAGAAGGTTCTGTGTTTCTTTGTGTTTGTTTGCTTGCTTTGTTTTCATTAAATGGAATGATTCCAAACATATTTTTCTATGTCTGCCTGCCAAAAAAAATTTTATTGAGATATGACTCATATACAGTCAAGGATATAAATCTTAAGTGTACAACTTGATGAATTTTTACATTTATTGTTTGCACTCTTCTTCACATATGTCGTAGCCACACAGATAGAAACATAAGAACACTCAAAGGAGTCCTTTTTTCCCTTCCCAGGCAATAGTCTCCTGAAGATGTTTGAAGCCTGCCTTTAAATCTGTCTTCTGTCTGAATGGATGTCACTAAGTCACCAAGTATTTGGCAATTTGCCCATAAATATTCTCGGCATTATGGAGGCAAAAGCAAACATGGCTGTGGTTGAGATTTTCTCTTGCACAGTTTAGTTATAAACTATTGCATAGTTATAGCAATTTTCAGTTGCTATGGCAGACCGCATCTGTGAAAAGGAAGTTCCGTGCACCGTGTTGGCTCATGTACATCAGGGGACAATGAGGCCTGTCGAGCAGCAAGCCGCCTGTAAGCAGCAGGCACTGGTTAAGTCAGCTCACCAAACCTCCATGGATGCTTTGGGAAAGGAGACAAGCCCAAGTGGATTTAGACCGCTCATTACAACATAGCAGGCAGCATGAGCTTCGGGTTTGCAAAGGTTCCCCTTGCCCCACAATTCCCAGGGGGCCATGCGCAGCAGGCCAGGTGAATGAGGCATACCCCACGGGTCTGTGTCACAACTGCTCAGGAAATCCCCAGTCTTACAAGGGGTTGCAAGAAAATGCGCTCATCTTTTCTCCTACTGGGAGATATTACCCTTATTTTTTTAATTGAGGTGAAATGTGCATACATAAATTAACCATGTCAAAATACAGTAATTCCTCCCTTATCTTTAGAGAATCTATTTCAAGACCCCAAGGGATGGTTCAAGCCTCAGATACTACTGAATCCTAGATGATACTGTGTTTCCTGCACATACATATCTATAATAAAGTTTAATTTATAAGGCACAGTAAGAGATTAACAACAATAAGTAAGAATAAAATATAACGATTATAACAATAGCCAGCATCACTACTGTCGTGCTTCTGAGCCATTGTTAAGAAAAAGAAGGGTGACTTGATACAAGCACTGCAACAGTGGATCTGATAGCCTAGACAGTTACTCATTGACTCAAGGGCAACAGTGTATACAGCTGGACAAAGGGATGAACATGTCTGAAGTGAGACAGAGTGGGACAGTGAGAGGTCTCATCATGCTCCTTAGAACGGCACTCAATTTAAAATTTAGGAATTGGGCTGGGTGCAGTGGCTCACATCTGTAATCCCGGCACTTTGGTAGGCTGAGGCGGGTGGATCACCTGAGGTCAGAAGTTTGAGACCAGCCTGGCCAACATGATGAAACCCCATCTCTACTCAAAATACAAAAATTAGCCAGGCATGGTGGCACGTGCCTGTAGTCCCAGCTACTTGGGAGGCCGAGGCAAGAGAATCACTTGAACCCAGGAGGTGGAGGCTGCAGTGAACTGAGATTGCACCATTGCACTCCAGCCTGGGCGACAGAGTGAGACTCTGTCTCAAAAAAAAAAAAAATTAAGAATTGTTTATTTCTGGAATTTTTCATTTAATATTTTGGACCATAGTTGACCACAGGTAACAGAAACCTCAGAAAGCAAAACCTTACATAACGGGGGACCACTTGTATACAACGAAGTGGTGCTTAGTACATTCACAGTGTTGTGCACCCATTACCTCTATCTGGTTCCAAAGCATTTTTATTGCCCCCAGTGAAAACCTCATACCACTTGAATGGTTATTCCTCATTTGCTCTTCCCTTCAGCCCCTGGCAACCACCAACTTGTTTTCTGTCTGTATAGATTTATCTGTCCTAGACAGTTCTCATTAAATGGAATCCTTCAATATGTGACCTTTTGTGTCTGGCTCCGTTTCTTACCCACACAACAGGTGGGTTCGATTGCTTGGCCAGTGACAGTTCAATGACTACAACCAAGGAGGACTTAACAAAGAGATTTTATTACTTGCAGCAAGTAAGAAGAACACTGGGATAGTTCCCAAAGCAGTGCCTCCCCAAATAATGGTTGAAACAGGGCTTTTATTGGGCTGGTAGCTGAGTCATTGTACATAAAGGTAGAGTAAATGCAGTGAAGGCACTGTCACTAATCATGCTTCTACATATGTGTATAGGAAATGGTGAATAAGCAAGCTCTTCCCTGGGAGGAGAGTTTAGTATGGTAATGAGGGGAGTTGGGCAAATTTCATCTCCAACCCAGGCATCTCTGGATCCAACCCGTGTTTGTTTTCTAGGGCTGAGTTTCTTCCTGGAACTTTTTTGAAACATCAAGAACTTAAGATGCAAAAGTTAAAAGTACATACTTTTTCACAGTGCATACCCAAAATTCCGGGATTCTGGGTTACACTTTCACTTAGCTTAATGTTTTCAAGGTTTATCCACATTGTAGCATGATTCAGTGCTTTGTAGTTTATAGACATGTGGGTTTCCACCTTTTGGCTTTTATGAATAGTGCTGCTATGGACATTCGTGTACACGTATTTGTTTGAGTACTTGTTTTCAATATTTTTGGATATTTAAGAGTAGAATTTCTGGGTTATATGATAATCCTGTTTAACTTTTTGAGGAACTGCCATACCATTTTCCACAACAACTGCAACATCTTACATCCCCACAGGAATGCATAAGAGTTCCAGTTTCCCTGCATCCTGGCCAACACTTGTTATTTTCATTTTCAAAAATAACCAAAATCAGACCTGAACTGAAGGAAAATAGAGGCATGAAAAACCATTCAAAAGATCAACAAATCCAGGAGTTGGTTTTTTGAAAAAATTACTAAGACAGATAGTCCACTAGCTAGACTAATAAAGAAGAAAAGAGAGAACATCCAAATAAACACAACTAGAAATGGCAAAGAGGATGTTACCACTGACCCCACAGAAATAAAAATAACCATCAGAAACTGCTTTGAACACCTGTATGCACACAAACTAGGAAACCTAAAGAAGATGGATACTTTCTTGGACACATACACCCTCCCAAGACTGAACCAGGAAGAAACTGATTCCCTGTACAGACCAATAACAAACTCCAAAATTGAATCAGTAATAAATAGCCTACCAACCAAAAAAAAGCACAGGACCAGATGGATTCACAGCTGAATTCTACCAGATGTACAAAGAAGAACTGGTAACATTCCTACTGAAACTATTCCAAAATATTGAGGAGGAAAGTCTCCTCCCCAATTCATTCTATGAGGCCAGGGTCATTCTGATACCAAAACCTGGCAGAGATGCAACAAAAAAAGAAAACTTCAGGTTAATATCCTTGATTAACATTGATGCAAAAATCCTCAATAAAATACCTGTAAACTGAATCCAGCAGTACATCAAAAACTAATCCACCACGATCAAGTAGGCTTCATTTCCGGAATGCAAGGTTGGTTCAACATATGCAAATCAATAAATAATCATCACATAAACAGAACTAGTTACTAGAAAAATGCAAATTAAAACCACAGAGATATACCAGTTCATACCCACTAGGATGGCAGTCATTTTCTGTTTATTTATTTATTTATTTAGAGACCAAGTCTCACACTGTTGCCCAGGCTGGAGTGCAGTGGCATGATCTTGGCTCACTGCAAGCTCCGCCTCCCAGTTCAAGCAATTCTCCTGCCTCAGCCTCCCAAGTAGTTAGGATTACAGGCGCCCACCACCACGCCTGGCTAATATTTGTATTTTTAGTAGAGAGAAGGTTTCACCATGTTGGCCAGGCTGGTCTTGAACTCCTGACCTCAAGTGATCCGCCCACCTTGGCATCACAAAGTGCTGGAATTATAGGCGTGGAGCACTGCACCTGGCCTTCTGTTTATTTTTTAACTTAAAAAAAAATTTAGGTTCAGGGGTGCATGTGCAGGTTTGTTATATAAGTAAACTTGTGTCATAGGAGTTTTTTGTACAAATTATTTCATCACCCGGGTACTAAGACTGGTACTCAATAGTTATTTTTTCTGCTCCTCTCCCTCCTCCCACTCTCCACCCTCAAGTAGGCCCCAGTGTCTGTTGTTCCCCTGTCTGTGTCTATGTGTTCTCATCATTTAGCTCCCACTTATAAGTGACAACATGCAGTATTTGGTTTTCTGTTGCTGTGTTAGTTTGCTAAGGATAATGGCCTCCAGCTCCATCTATGTTCCTACAAAAGACGTGATCTTGTTCTTTTTATGACTGCATAGTATTCCATGTGTGATGTGTGTGTGTCTGTGCACTATTCCAGTGAGGATGACCAAGTCTCCCCACAAGAGTTTACTTTGAGTTTTATCTACTGTGTTAGTCCGTTCTCACGCTGCTATAAAGAACTGCCTGAGATTGGGTAACTTATAAAGAAAAGAGGTTTAATTGGCTCACAGTTCTAAGTGGCTGGGGAGGACTCAGGAAACTTACAATCATGGGGGAAGGGGAAGCAAACACATCCTTCTTCACATGGCGGCAGGACAGAGAAGTGAGTGCCAGCAGGGAAAATGTCAGACGCTTATAAAACCATCAGATCTTGTGAGAACTCACTCACTATCATGAGAACGGCATGGGGGGAACTGCCCCCCATGATTCATTTACCTCCCACTGGGTCCCTCCCATGATCTATGGGATTATGGGATTAAAAGTTATGAGATTTGGGTGGGGACACAAAGCCAAATCACATCATTCTGCCCCTGGCCCCTCCCAAATCTCATGTCCTCACATTTCAAAACACAATCATGCCCTTTCAACATGCCCTCAAAGTCTTAACTCATTCCAGCATTAGCCCAAAAGTCCAAGTCCAAAGTTTCATCTGAGACAAGGCAAGTCCCTTCTGCCTATGAGCCCATAAAAGCAAAAGCAAGTTAGTTACTTCCTAGATACAATGGGGGTACAGAATTGGATAAATACACCCATTGCAGTCTGTGGCTTGGGAGGTTATTGCAGTTGTTGAGGGAGAGATGGTGGTGGCATTGGCCATAGGAGAAATGGACTGACTGGAGTATGATTTGGAGTCCATCGTCACTAGGACTTGAAGGACTGAACATGACAATGAGGGTGAGGGAGGCAACCAGCCAACATCTAGGTTTCTGGCTCACTACCGAGGTAGGAACTGCTATGGAGAGCATGCTGCAAAGAATAAGAATAATATTTGTGCCTTATCAGAATTGCCCATTTATGTAAATATTGACTTTCATCAACAGGTTTCTGTTAAATTAATTAAAAAGAATGTTTTGTAAAAGGGACAGAAGAGAAGTTGCTGAAGCAGCACTTGGCAGCCTCTGTCCTTTGCCTCCCTGTAAGCACTGTGGCTTCCTTAGGATGTGTTTTACACCCACATCAGGAAAACCTTCTGGGGAGGGATGTTGTTACGCCATGGCAATGTCATTAGCTAAATGGTGTTTGATCATTCCCAAGCATTGTAATGAGATAGCTGAATCCTTAAGCAAATAGGTCTCCTGGGTCCTGTTTCTGTTCTTTATTGTTGGCTGTTTTATATTAACTCTATTTTCTCCCATGATAAATGTAGTATATGCTCATTATAGAAAAAAGTCAGGAGCCCAGAGCAGCAAAGGTCAGGAGGGAAATCACTCATAGCCCACTGTTAAGGCACCCACTTTATTAGTACCTTGTTGGATTGCCTTTCAGCCTTACCTTTATGCTTTTTATTTTCTTTTATTTTTTTTGAGACAGTCTCACTCTGTCGCCCAGGCTGGAGTACAGTGGCACAATCTCAGCGCACTGCAACCTCTGCCTCCCAGGTTCAAGTGATTCTCCTGCCTCAGCCTTCCGAGTAGCGGGAATTACAGACGTGCAACACCACACCTGGCTAATTTTTGTATTTTTAGTAGAGATGGAGTTTCACCATGTTGGCTAGGCTGGTCTCGAACCCCTGACCTCAAGTGATCTGCCCACCTCTGCCTCCCAAAGTGCTGAGATTACAGGTGTGAGCCACCACGCCCAGCAGTTGCATTTTTAACCTATATATTTTATATATTTTTCTTTTTTTTAATTATTATTATACTTTAAGTTTTAGGGTACATGTGCACAATGTGCAGGTTAGTTACATATGTATACATGTGCCATGTTGGTGTGCTGCAGCCATTAACTTGTCATTTAGCATTAGGTATATCTCCTAATGCTATCTCTCCCCCCTCCCCCCACCCCACAACAGTCCCCAGAGTGTGATGTTCCCCTTCCTGTGTCCATGTGTTCTCATTGTTCAGTTCCCACCTATGAGTGAAAACATGCGGTGTTTGGTTTTTTGTCCTTGCGATAGTTCACTGAGAATGATGATTTCCAATTTCATCCATGTCCCTACAAAGGACATGAACTCATCATTTTTTATGGCTGCATAGTATTCCATGGTGTATATGTGCCACATTTTCTTAATCCAGTCTATCATTGTTGGACATTTGGGTTGGTTCCAAGTCTTTGCTATTGTGAATAGTGCCGCAATAAACATACGTGTGCATGTGTCTTTATAGCAGCATGATTTATAGTCCTTTGGGTATATACCCAGTAATGGGATGGCTGGGTCAAATGGTATTTCTAGTTCTAGATCCCTGAGGAATCGCCACACTGACTTCCACAATGGTTGAACTAGTTTACAGTCCCACCAACAGTGTAAAAGTGTTCCTATTTCTCCACATCCTCTCCAGCACCTGTTGTTTCCTGACTTTTTAATGATTGCCATTCTAACTGGTGTGAGATGGTATCTCATGGTGGTTTTGATTTGCATTTCTCTGATGGCCAGTGATGATGAGCATTTTTTCATGTGTCTTTTGGCTGCATAAATGCCTTCTTTTGAGAAGTATCTGTTCATATCCTTTGCCCACTTTTTGATGGGGTTGTTTGTTTTTTTCTTGTAAATTTGTTGGAGTTCATTGTAGATTCTGGATATTAACCCTTTGTCAGATGAGTAGGTTGCGAAAATTGTCTCCCATTTTGTAGGTTGCCTGTTCACTCTGATGGTAGTTTCTTTTGCTGTCCAGAAGCTCTTTAGTTTAATTAGATCCCATTTGTCAATTTTGGCTTTTGTTGCCATTGCTTTTGGTGTTTTAGACATGAAGTCCTTGCCCATGCCTATGTCCTGAATGGTAATGCCTAGGTTTTCTTCTAGGGTTTTTATGGTTTTAGGTCTAACGTTGAAGTCTTTAATCCACCTTGAATTAATTTTTGTATAAGGTGTAAGGAAGGGATCCAGTTTCAGCTTTCTACATATGGCTAGCCAGTTTTCCCAGCACCATTTATTAAATAGGGAATCCTTTCCCCATTGCTTGTTTTTCTCAGGTTTGTCAAAGATCAGATAGTTGTAGATATGCAGCATTATTTCTGAGGGCTCTGTTCTGTTCCATTGATCTATATCTCTGTTTTGGTACCAGTACCATGCTGTTTTGGTTACTGTAGCCCTGTAGTATAGTTTGAAGTCAGGTAGCGTGATGCCTCCAGCTTTGTTCTTTTGGCTTAGGATTGACTTGGCGATGTGGGCTCTTTTTTGGTTCCATATGAACTTTAAAGTATTTTTTTCCAATTCTGTGAAGAAAGTCATTGGTAGCTTGATGGAGATGGCATTGAATCTATAAATTACCTTGGGCAGTATGGCCATTTTCACAGTATTGATTCTTCCTACCCATGAGCATGAAATGTTCTTCCATTTGTTTGTATCCTCTTTTATTTCCTTGAGCAGTGGTTTGTAGTTCTCCTTGAAGAGGTCCTTCACGTCCCTTTTTCTTAAGAAACTGCCATGATGTCAACGTTTTCCACAATTTTAATAGCTCCATCTTAGTCTATGATGGGCATGTACTATATTTTATTTGTCCCCCCTTACTGGACGTTTAGATTTTCACTGTTTTTTTTTTCAGTTATATATAATGCTTTAAGTAATCTACTTATGGATAAAGCTATTTCTGTATTTAGCAGCTTTTCCTCAGAAGTGAGTAACAGAAGTGAAGTTTCTGGATAATAGGGCATGAATATTTTAAAGACTTTTCACCCATAATTTTTTTTTTTTTTTTTTTTTTTTTTTTTTGAGACAGAGTCTTACTCTGTCACCCAGGCTGGAGTGTAGTGGCACAATCTCAGCTCACTGCAACCTCCACCTCCCAGGTTCAAGTGATTCTCCTGCCTCAGCCTCAGCCTCCCAAGTAGCTAGGAATACAGGTGCCCGCCACCACACCTGGCTAAATTTTTTTTGTATTTTTAGTAGAGACAGGGTTTCACCATGTTGGCCAGGGCGGCCTCAAACTCCTGACCTCAGTTCACCCATAATTTGACATCGCTTTGCAAAAGGGTTGTACTCACTTACTGTTTAAGGATGGAGTGTGAAATTGTTGGGTTTTGTTTGAGACATGATATTCACAAACTGGCCGAAGGCACTCAATGAACATGAAAAAAAAGGGAGAAACTAACTTGGAGGAGACCAAAGGTATTATAAAACTAATTTTTAAAATGTAGCTGAGCTGATAGAAGAAAAGGTTTGCATGGTTTGCTCTGTGACACTGTTCATTCATTCAATACATACCTAATAAGCCTTCATATCCAAATCAAAATCAGGCAGGCTGTGGAAAGATCTGGGTAGATTTCCCAGCACGGTTCCATCACACACTATCTCAGCACTCTCATGGAGTGGCATTTTTCGGATGAAGACTCTGAAGCTTGTTAACTTAGCCAAGATCACATGGCCAATTAGTGGCAGAGCTGGGACATAAGCCCAGGGTGACAACTGCTTTAATTGTATTTATTGAACTATAGCTATATTCAAACAGCCTGATAAGCATCAGGGAAATGAAGGTGAGAAAGCAAGTCCCACCCCCAGGAACTTGCACTCACTGAGGAAGCTCAAAGGCACCTGGTACTTTGAAACTGTATCAGTCAGCTAGGGCAGCCATAACCAAGCCACTGGGTGGCTTAAACAGCAGAAGTTTATTTTCCTACAGTTCTGAAGGGTGGAAGTTTGAGATCAAGGTATCAGCAGGATTGGTCTCATCTGAGACCTCTCTTGTTGGCTTGCAGGTGACTGCTTTCTGCCTGTGTCTCCATGTGGTCTTCCCTCCATGTGTGTCTGGGTCCTGATCTCCTTTTCTTATAAGGACACCAGCCAGATTGGATTAGGGCCCACACTAAGGATCTTGTTTTCATTTAAGTACCTCCTTAAAGACCCTGTCTCCAAATACAGTCACATTCTGAGGTACTGACAGGTTAGGACTTTGACACAGAAATTTGGGGTGGACACAATTTAGTCCATAACAAAAGGCAACAGAATGAGAAAAGCTGCCAGTCCTCATTTATGAGACATGGCTAGTAGTAGTAGTAGTAGTATTTTTGAGACAGAGTCTCATTCTGTTGCTCAGACAGGAGTGCAGTGGCATGATCATGGCTCACTGCAGCCTCAAACTCCTGAGCTCAAACGTTCCTCCTGACTCAGCCTCCCATGTAGCTGGGACTATAGCCATGCACCACCACACCTGGCTAATTAAAAGAAAAATTTCTGTAGAGATGGGGTCTCACTATGTTGCCCAGGCTGAGACAGGGCTAATTCTAAGCCAGTGACTCAACCCCAGCTGCCCTTTCAAATCACCTGGGGAGTTTTTAACAGATAGCAATGCCTCCAGAGATTCTGACTTAATTGGTCTCTGAGGGGCCTTGGCATAGATATTTTGTAAAAGCTCCTTGCTGATTCTAATGTGTACCCAGGATGAAGAACCTTGTTTCACTGAAATGCCAAAGAAAAATCTGAGCTGCTTTCATTATCCTACACTGTCATGCTTTCTGCCCAGAAAACAATTAGTTTTTCATGGATAGGATACTTTCTAATCAGCAAAATATCAGCACAGCAGCAGAATTGTGCGTCTCCGGTTAATATGCACTCAGCTCGCAGTGTTCTTTAGCTCTTTCATTCATTGAAGTCATTAGTCGTTTGTTGAATGCCTGTAATATGTAGGCACTGTGCTGATGGAATAGGCCAAATAATGGCCCCTGCCCCAAGACAGGTTCTGTTCCCTGGAACCTGCGAATAGGGAGATTATCCTGCATTCTCCAGGTACGCTCAACTTCATCACATGAGGTCTTAAAAGCAGAGAATCTTTCCTAGCAGAGGTCAGAGAAGTATAAGAAAGGCACAAGAGATTCAAAGCATGAAATGGATCACACCCACCATTGCTGCCTTTTAGATAGAGAAAGAGAATCCCCAGACAGGGAATGTGGACAGCCTCAATAAGCCAGGAACTGGAGCTGGCAACAGCCTTCAGCTGATAGCCCACAAAGAAACGGGGACCTCGGTCCTGCAGCCACAAGGAATTGAATTCTGCGGGCAACCTGAATAAGCAGGGAAGTTATTCTCGCCTAAGATCTCCGGGAAGAAGGCAGCCCTGCGAACAGCTTGGTTTTAGCTTGCTGAGACCCAGGTCAGACTTCTGACCTACAGGAGTGTGAGATTATAAATGTATGTTGTTTTAAGCCACTAAAGTTGTGGTCATTTGTTGCAGCAGCAATAGAAAATGAATACAGCTAAACTCTGAAAAATACAATAAGAAGACAATCTCTCTGTTGTCATGGAGCTTAGCAACTCAAATTTGCAAAATTTGCAAAATTTGTAAAAGTAGAAACAAGTGAGGTTTGTAGTAACTCAAGTGTTAGGCTGAAGAAGTTATTGAATGGAGGGTCCCTGGATGTTAGGTGCTATGTGAGACCCAAGCTCCACGCTTTTTGATGGAAGTTCCAGCTAAAAGGAGAATGAATAATTTTTTACTGTAGATGGAATGAAAAGGGACGTTTTTGTAATACAAATCTAGAAAGAAATGATCATTTAGGAAGGATAGGCTTTTGTCAAAAAATAGTAATAATAGCTCCTCAGACTTTAAAGCAGTTCTTATCCTTCCCCATCCCCAATCCCCAGATCTACTTAGTTTTTTTTTTTCTTTTTGAGATGGAGTCTCACTCTGTCGCCGAGGCTGGAGTGCAGTGGCGTGATCTCGGCTCACTGCAAGCTCCACTTCCTGGGTTCACACCATTCTCCTGCCTCAGCCTCCCAAGTAGCTGGGACTACAGGCGCCCGCCACCACACCCCGCTAAGTTTTTGTATTTTTAGTAGAGATGGGGTTTCACCGTGTTAGCCAGGATGGTCTTGATCTACTGACCTTGTGATTCGCCCGCCTCGGCCTCCCAAATTGCTGGGATTACAGGCGTGAGCCACCTCGCCCAGCCGATCTACTTAATTTTAATATGAAAGCTCATGGTAAAATCATATGTACAAATAAGGAAGTGCTTAAACACACACACACACACACACACACACACACACAATGATGGAGTATGTCAAAGAGACACAGGACTCAATTGAAAGCACTCTCAGTGGCCAAAGCTGGAATGATTTGAACAACAAAATAAGTAAATTAAAGTTGGGTCAGGCACAGGAGTTCACACCTGTAATCCCAGCATTTTGGGAGTCCGAGGCAGGTGGATGGCTTGAGCCCAGGAGTTCAAAACCATCCTAGGCAACATGGTGAAACCTCATCTCTACAGAAAAATGCAAAAATTAGCTGGGCCTGGTGGAATGCACCTATAGTCCCAGCTACTCAGGATGCTGAGATGGGAGGATCACCTGAGCCTGGGGAGGTTGAGGTTGCAGTGAGCCATGATCATGCCACTGCACTCCAGCCTGGGCAACATAGTGAGACCCTATTTCAAAAAAAAAAAAAGAGAAATTGGAATTGGAAAATAACTTAAATATAAAGTAAATATCCCCAAGTCCACACTGATTTAAATAAATGATTCAATAAGTAAATTGTGGAACAGAAACAAATCTCCTCTGAAGAAGAATTTAACATAATTTTTATAAATTATTTCACCCTCAAGGAAGTGGGCGATGAACTCCCCACTCCTAAGTGTGGGCTGTGCATAGTGACTTCCTTCCAAAAAGCACAATATGGAAACAGCATGGGCCGAGGAATGTCTAACTTTGCAGTGGAAAAACCTGCCAAACACTGCCTCACCTAGGAGCTCAAGGTTTTAGCCTCATCGGTGATAAGTTATGTTGATAGTGTATCCCCTTGATGTGATGTGACATGACGTGACATGATGTGACGAGAATAGTACTTCCCCTCTCTGGCCTTCTTCCCCAAAACCTATGACTCTATTCTTATTGTTGTTGTTGTTGTTATTTTCTGAGATGGAGTCTCGCTCTGTCACCCAGGCTGGAGTGCAGTGGTGCAATCTCGGTTCACTGCAACCTCTGCCTCCCGGGTTCAAGCGATTCTCCTGCCTCAGCCTCCGAAGTAGCTAGGACTACAGGCACACGCCTCCATCCCTGGCTAATTTTTATATTTTTAGTAGAGACTGGGTTTCGCCATGTTTGCCAGGCTGGTCTCGAACTCCTGACCGCAAGTGATCTGCCCAAAGTGCTAGGATTACAGGTGTAAGCCACGGTGCCCTGCCTCCAGTCTAAACATGAGAAAATATCAGGCAAATTCCAACTGAGGGACATTCTACAAAATACCTAACCAGTACTTCAAGATTGTCAAGGTTATCAAAACCAAGGAAAGTCTGAGAAAATGTCAGACCAGCAGAGCCTAAGGAGCCATGACTAGTAAATGTAATGCGGTATCCCGGATCCTAGAACACAGAAAAGACATTAGGGAAAAATAAAGGAAGTCTGAATAAAGTATGGAATTTAATTAATAACATATCAATGTTAATTAGTTGCGATGAATGTACCATATACATGGAAGATGTTAATAACAGGGCAAACTGAGTGCAGGGTATGATATGGAAACTCTGTATTATCGTCACAACTTTTCTATGAATCTGAAACTATTCTAAAAATAAAAGTTTATTTTTAAAAAATGAAAAAAAAAATGTATGCACCTTAAAATGTTTTCTCCATGCCTGGCACCCTATATGTTTTGTAGCGTGAAAACAGCCTTTCTGTATTTTCTGCAGGGAATGAAACCTGTGTGTATGGATCTGAGCCGGCCCCCAGAGCAGTCCTGTTTTGGGGACAGGACATTTGTTCTTTGGGTAATTTAAAGGTAAAAGTGCTCACCATACTTTATTTTTTTTTGTACACTGGTTTCTCTGCCTCACATACAACTCACTCATCATAGTATATTAAAGCTATTTATGGCCAGACATGATGGCTCATGCCTGTAATCCCCACACTTTGGGAGGCTGAGGCAGGAGGATTGCTTGAATGCAGGAGTTCGAGACCAGCCTGGGCAACATCTCAAGACCCCCATCTCTAAAAAAAAAAAAAAGAAAAAAATGAGTGAGGGGCAGTAATGTGCTCCTGTAGTCCCAACTACTCATAAGGCTGAGGCGGGAGGATCCCTTGAGTCCAGGAGTTCGAGGCTGCAGTGAGCCATGATTGCATCACTGCAGTCCAGCCTGGTAGACAAAGCAAGATGCTATCTAAAAAAAAAAAAAAAAAGGCTATTTAATGTTTCAAGAGTATGTTTCATCTAACAGAGTACATTCTGTGACCATTCTGAGTGTACTTTTGGGAAATAAGGAAGCATATATATTGTAGAAAACAGATGGAGCTTTGGTAGTTGCCCAGGTTGAAGGCAAACCTGGCTTGACCCCAGACCTACGGGAATCCAATTCTTGTCCCCCGTGTTAAATAAGACCATTTAGAATAGCTTTCCACAATAGGATTGGAGGCAATTTTAAATCAGTATGCCCATGGAAGTAAAAAATATGGACCCTCTAGCCTATGGAGGAAGAACAGGAATTGTGTATCTCATCTTTAACACTGGATCGATGGTGCAAACATTTACGTACTTTGTGTAGCAGTTATGTACTCCATCTTCAGTTGAAATGTATTCTTTCATTCCAGGAAAGATTTACAATTTTCTAAGCGGCAATTTACTTCCAGTCCCAGGGAGGATTCAGTTGGTGGTTAAAACAAACAAACAAACAAACAAAACAAAATTTTTAAGTAGTAAAAACACCTGTATGTATTTAGGCATTTTTTCAGGGGCTTCTTTATCCTCTTTTACCCCTTGGCCAGCTGCTCCCTTTCATTCCTGTCCTCACTTCCCTTCAGCTCATTGCCTGCACTGACTTCTCACTGTGCGGCACGTGTGGGCTCTCAATTGATGGGTGAATGCATATCCCAAACAAGCATGGCAGCAAAAATAAAGGGCCAGCCCTCAGCACCTTACCATCCTGGAGACGGAGGTACACACACAGGTAAGATAAGGAATCCTCTGTGCGTTTCAGCCACCTTCATGGCTAGCCTGTTCCTCTGAGGCCACAAACCCTTCCAAGCTGGCTCCACTCTCGAGAATTTTCTCGAACATTCTATCTCTCACCGAATACTTTTCCTGAGCATCATTCTCCGAATTGAGCAAGAGATAGTGTGATACTTGGCAGAATTCATCCCTATTCCCCTTTTTAAAAAATCTGATATTTGATACATACAGAAGAATACATGTAACATAAATGTAAGGCATGCATCCTGCTAATAAAATGGACACCTTGAGCCTCCCCGCCCCACACCCAACCTGAGGACGGAGGCATTATCAGTACTATTCTGTTCTACATCTTCCTCCCTGCCCCCCAAGAGGGACCACTACCCTGAACTGTGTAATTATCATTCTTTTGTTTTTTCAAAATTTATACTTTTATCACATAAGTAGGTAACTCTAAGCAATATATTGCTTCACTTTTGACTTTGAGGTTACAAAAGAAGCAGCATGCCACATGTGGTCAGCTGCAACTTTCTTTTTATTCTCAATCTTAGGTTTCCAAGATTCATCTACATTGTGTCTAAACTGGAACCTATTTATTTTTGCTTCTATATAATATGGTATCATATGAATATTCCACAGTTTACTTATTCCTTCTCCTGGTTTGGGGGCACTGGGGCTTTTTTCCAGGTTTTTGCCATTGTGATCAATGCCATAGTGAACACTCTTGGCAGATGTCTCCTAGAGGCACATGTGTGAGCGTTCCCTAGTGCAATTGTTCACAAGTGGCAGGTGGCATCAGAATTGCTCAGGAAGAACACATATTGCTGCGCCCCATCCCCAGAACTTCTGATTCAGTGGGTCTAGGGTGGAGCCAGAGATGTTGCATTTTTCATAAGTTTCGAGGTGAGGCTGAAGCTGCTGCTCCAGACTCCACTTTGGGAACCACGGTCTAAGGTCTAGGAGTGGGATGGCTGGGCTGTAGGGTGTGTGTGCCTGCTTCACATTATAAAATGATGCCCAATTGTTTTACTATGTTGCTGTGACTTTATTTTCCTGTGACAGTATGAAAAGTTCCACTGAACCACATTTTCACCAGCTCTTAGTATTTTTCATCCCCCTTCTCTGCATTCAATGTGACTGAAACTTAGACACTGAGACTGGTGTGTTTGACATTTTATTTAAAGAACATAGGGGACTTTATGTCATTTGGGTGTGTTTTTCGTTGGGCTTAACAAGCAGAAGAATGGGCTCTAACAGGTTTTCCAAGGAAAGTAAACAGTGAACAATTCATATAACTTTAAGATTGTCTTAGCAGAGTCAGGGAGAGCCCGATGGTGTAGTCATTTAGGTCCATTTTAAGTAGCCATTACAAAAGCGGAGATGGTTCCTAACATGTTAGCCGAGACCATCAACGGACATGTTTTGTCTGTTCTTTCATTGGAATATAATGTTGTTTAATCAAAAGGCACTTCATTTTGAAAAGACTCAGGGGAGATGTGACTGAAATTGCTTGTGACAGATAAGATGATCATGGATTAATTTATCACATGCTAGAACTGGAAGAAGATGGAGAAGGACATTTATTTATTTATTTATTTATTTATTTATTTATTTATTTATTTTTCAGACAGGGTTTCACTCTCTCGCCCAGACTGGAGTGCAATGGTGCAATCTCAGCTCACTACAGCCTCTGCCTCCCAGGCTCAAGCGATTCTCTTGCCTCAGCCTCCCGAGTAGCTGGGATTACAGGCACGCACCACCACGCCCGGCTAATTTTTGTATTTTTAGTAGAGATGGGGTTTCGCCATGTTGGCCAGGCTGGTCTCGAACTCCTTACCTCAAATAATCCACCCGCCTCGGACTCCCAAAGTGTTGGGATTACAGACATGAACCACCACACCCAGCCAGAGAAGGACATTTAAATAAATAGGAGTGTTGGCCGGGCACAGTCGCCCATGCCTATAATCTCAGCACTTTGGGAGGCCGAGGCGGGCAGATCACCTGAGGTCAGGAGTTCGAGACGAGCCTGGCCAAAGTGGCAAAACCCCATCTCTACTAAAAACACAAAAAATTAGCCAGGTGTGGTGGCAGACACCTGTAACCCCAGCTACTTGGGAGGCTGAGGCAGGAGAATCACTTGAACCCAGGAAACAGAGGTTGCGGTGAGCCAAGATCGCACCACTGCACTCCAGCCTGGGCAACAAGAGCAAAACTCCATCTCAAAAATTAAATAAATAAATAGGAATGCAGATTTCTTTGTGCAGTAAATGGTACAATTACTTGGCTCATGAGGTAGCAAAGTCGAGTATGGTGGGAACCGTATCAGCTTTCATCAGCGAGACCCAAGTTTGATTCCATCTCCTCTAGAGAAGCCTGAGTGTGAGAATGGGCACAAGGTGCTTGGTCTCTCCTTAGCTTCAGCTTCCTCATCTATGAATTTGGATCACTCCTGTGTGCCTCGCAGGGCTGCTGAGTTTCCATGAGAACTTATGGAAAGCACCTGGCACATAGTAGGGCACTCAGTAAGTGTCATGTCTCCTCTTTTTCCATTCAAACAGATTTTATAAGAACAGTAACTATTCCTCTTCATACCTATTAGGATGGCTGTTATTATTATTATTTATTTATTTATTTATTTAGTCATTATTATTATGTTTTTTGAGATGGAGTCTCATTCTGTCACCCAGGCTGGAGTGTAGTGGCGTAATCTCGGCTCACTGCAACCTCTGCCTCCCGGGTTCAAGTGATTCTCCTGCCTCAGCCTCCCGAGTAGCTGGGACTACAGGCATGCACCACCACGCCCAGCTAATTTTTGTATTTTTAGTAAAGACGGGGTTTCACCATGTTGGCCAAGATGGTCTCGATCTCTTGACCTCGTGATCTGCCTGCCTCAGCCTCCCAAAGTGCTGGGATTACAGGCGTGAGCCACCATGCCCAGCCATATTATTTATTTTTTCAGAAAGAGTGTCACTCTGTCATCCAGGCAGGAATACAGTGGCATGATCGTAGTTCACTGCAGCTTTGACCTCCTAGGCTCAGATGATCCTCCCACCTCAGCCTCCCAAGCAGGCAGGACTATAGGCGTAAGCCATCACACCCAGTGAATGTTTTGTAGATTTTGTAGAGGCAGGGTATTGCCCAGGCTGAGGATAGCTATTATTGAAAACAACAACAACCACAAAAAGGAAAATAGCAAATGTCAGTGAGGAGATAGAGAAACTGGAACCCTTGTGCATTGCTTGTGGGAATGTAAAATGGTGCAACAGCTACGGAAAACAGTATGGTGGGTGCCCCCAAAATGAAACAGAGTTACCATAGGATCCAGCAATCCCACTTCCGGGTATACCCCAGAGAATCAAAAGTAGGATCTTGAAGAGATATTTATACATCCATGTTCACAGCAGCATTGTTCAGAATAGCCAAGAGGTGGAAGCAACCCAACTGTCAATTGATGGGCGATTGGAAAAACAAAATGTGGTCTATACGTACAATGGAATATCATTTAGCCTTAAAAAGAAGGGAAACTCAGGCACATGCTAACAACATTGAATGAACTTTGAGGACATTACGCTAAGTGAAATAAGCCACTCACGAAAGGACAAAGAGTGTGTAATTCCATTGATACGATGTAACAAGGGGAGTCAAATCCATAGAGACAGAAAGTAGAATGGAGCCTGGGCGCAGTGGCTCAAGCCTGTAATCCCAGCACTTTGGGAGGCCAAGGCAGGAGGATCACCAGATGTCAGGAGTTTGAGACCAGCCTGGCCAACATGGCGAAACCCCGTCTCTACTAAAAATACAAAAAATTAGCCGGTGTGGTGGCATATGCCTATAATCCCAGCTACTCGGGAGGCTGAGGCAGAATAATCACTTGAACCTAGGAGGCAGAGGTTGCAGTGAGCCAAGATCTTGCCACTGCACTCCAGCCTGGGCAACAAAGTGAGACTCTGTCTCAAAAAAAAAAAAAAAAATAGAAAGTAGAATGGAGTTTACCTGGGATTGGGAGGAGGAGGGAATAGGGAATTATTTAGTGGGCCTATAGTTTTCATTTTGCAAGATGGATGAAATGAGGTCTGCAGATGGTGGTTGTACAGTGTGAATGTACTTAATGCCACTGAACTGTGCACCTAAAAGTAGATAAGATGGTAAGTTTCATGTTATGTATATTTTACCACAATAAAAACAAAAAGAATAGTAACTATCGCCATTTGTACCTCAGTTCACTGTTTACAAAGCCCTGTCCCACGTCTAATTCTCATAACACCCTGAGAGACACTATTTCCATGATCCTCATTTCCTGCCACTTCACCTTTCCTGCCTTGCCTTGGTATTTGTACTGATACTCTGCCTTTCCCACTGTACACCATTTTCACGTTGGAACAGCTGTGTGCATGAGTCACAGCTTCATAGCTTATCTAACGTTTGGACGACAGGATCATTGTAGACAGGAGACATTTGACCTGTTCTCTTCCTTGGCTCTGCAAAGAGATGTCAGCAGGAAGAGAGCTCACATTAATGAGAACTTACTATGGGCCAGATGTTTGACAAGGCTGATCTCATTTAAACTTCACCAAACAAATCTACCTCCGAGGTAGATTCAATTACTAGTCTCATTTTATACGTGACAAATCAGACGCAGACCTCAAAAACACTACGCTGAGTGAAAGAAACCAGTTGCAAAAGAACATATACTGTGTGATCCCATCTATATGAAATGTCCACAACAGATAAATCTCTAGAGACAGAAGGTAGATTGGTGGTTGCCTATGGGATGGGAGTTTAAGGGGAAATGGGAAGTGACTGCTGGTGAGTATGAGGTTTCTCTTAGGGATGATGCAAACATTCACTGTGGAGACTGTAGAGATGGTTGCACAACTCTGTGAATATCTGAAAAGACATTGAATTGTGCACTTTAAATACATAAACTGTATGGCGTGTGAATTATATCTCAATAAAGCTGGGTTTTCAAGTCTTATTTAGAACAAAAACAAAACAGGCAAAAAAAAAAAAAAACCAGTTAAGAAATTGCCCAATGTTGCAGAGCTAGCAAGTAACAGAGCTGGGATTTGAACCAGGCACGTTGAGTTCAGAGTCCACACTTCTGGCTTTCTCTCTTCCCTTTGACTGCCTGAGAAACTCTTCCTGCTCCTTTGAGATACAGCTCAACTCTACTCTTCTGCAAGACTTCCCTGCTTTCCGGGCAGCCTCCACGATCCCTCTCCTGGGGCCTCGCTATCCAAAAAACAGCTCCTCTAGAGAGCTTTTCACAGTGCACTGTGAGGCAGTCTACCCATTTGCTTTCTCAGTATAACTCCATGGGTGCTTCTAGAGAAGAGAAAATGGGTTCTTACCATCTATATTCCCAGGGCCTACATCGGGTCAGGCACCAATTATGTGTATCAAGTCCCGACAATGTGGCTGAAACCCTGGGACATAGGCCAGATCCTTCTACCAAGCATCCTTTGGCACCAGAATCAAATAAGACTCCTGCTTGTGGTTCCAATTACTCAGGAGGCTGAAATAGGAGGATCTCTTGAGCCCAGGAGTTCGAGGCTACAGTGAGCTGTGCATGCCTCTGCGCTCCAGCCTGGGCAACAGAGTGAGACCCCGTCTCTATCTTGTGTAGCCTGTGCAGTTGGTAAGATGGGAGACTAGGTCAGAATGTATAGAATTTGGGGGAAATGCATTGTTGCCTCTAGAAAAACATCTGCAAGTTCATGTCCAAGTGGTAGAAATAAACACTATTTCCTTGTACATAGAGGTAACACTTCTCAACTTTTCTTATTGACTGTCTTTCTTCCTGTTGTAGTTTATGGAACATAGCCTTAGAAGATTAGTCAGAACTGAGCTGAAATTGGACATAGGCAGGAATTTTAAGAAAAATTAACTCTCCATAAGAAAGATCCAACGTTTATGAAATGTTGATGTTTGTAGACACACACACACACAAAGACTGAATGGAAACACATCAAGGTATTCACAATAATAGCAGCTCACGTTATTTAACTCTTACGTGCTAAGTGCTTTACATTAGTATAGGATAATAATATGATAGATTACATTATAATCTCATTTAATCCTCATACTATTCTTCATCTGCCACTTTACTAACAGAGAAACTGAACTGCAGAGAGACGTGTTTGATCCCTTTTCTGAACGGTGGGATTATGAATGGTGTTTTGCATTTTCTGAATTTCCTACAATGAAGATATATTACAGTGAATAACAAACATGAAATGTTATTATAATCAAACGTTATTAAAAACAAACCATAAGAAACAGGAACTGCTGAGAAGAAAACACTTTCCTAGATGATAAGCCTCCCCTGAATTGGGAATTGTGGAGCTCACAGTAGCCTGCTCATCATAGACATGACTGATTTGAGAGTTTTTACCCTGCCTCCAAGGTTTACTCAATTCATCTTACTTTCAGAATCATCAATAGATACCTTACATTGCACGTTGTTAAATCGCAGAGAACTGGGCCTAGTGGCCCACTTGGGGAACTCACACCTCCACACTGCTGACCCAGGTCTTCTAATAAAAACACACACATCTCTACTGAATCCTGCAATTGGGACTCATTCGAAAAGAAAACAAAGATAAGGTTGAAGTGGGTTTCATGAAAGAAAACTCTTTATGTGCTTGATGACTTTTTGGCAAAGGAAAGAGGGGAAGTGTGCTGCCGTCAAGCGTCTCCTTGGGCCACCTCAGGGTCCAGCCAGCCCGACATGGCATGAGGTCAACATTTGTCTCACTGAGGACCAAGGGAAGGGAGGTGCTGAGGTTCACCGACATCTCAAACTGTTTCAAGGCTGATAAAGGATGCTGCATAAATGATTTTTCAGATTTCTAAAACATAAAGATGTTGAGGTTCCATTGTTTTCTATTTGATGGCCACTACCCGATGCCGGGTCTCGAGAGGACCTTTTCTGCCTTCCTTGCCATATGGCAGATGACTTTCACAGGCCTGTGGACAGATGTTAGAGAGAAGATGGCCTGTAATGTCATTGGCAGGATGTGGCTCCCACATCAGGGTTGGGCATGAGAAGTGTCTGGCCTTGTTGGAGAGAGGTTGGAGGGTCTTCGGCTTGCTTTCAGGCTTTAAGCCATGCTGGTGCCCTCTTCAAGAAAAGGACTCTTTTTTGTTCTGTGTTTAAGTTTTCATTTCTGGTTGAGTGTAGGGATCTGGCATTGTTTGTAGAGTATTAAAGCCCCCAAAGGGCTTGACCTATCAGAAGAGTCCACCTTCGTGGTGACAGCCAGGATGTCGATAAGCTGCTTTTTTCCCTTCAACAGATGAGAACATGCATTCAGCTGTCATCACTTCTCGGGCATAAAGGAAACTCACTTCACAGGTGCTGGGAGCACCAGGGCACACCCTGCATCACAACACAATGTCTGCAAGACACACACACACCTGGCCTGGGCAGCAGTATGTTGGGCAAGACCAGGGGATGGCATCCAGAAATAGAGATGTGCCACCAAGAAGGAGATTGGGCTGGGGGTCATGAAAAGTGGCCAGAATGTGGATGACAGCAGATGGGACAAGCAGAAGGCTGAACGTCAAGGAAGCTCATGCACATTGAGCTCACATTTCATGCCTCTGGCTGCTGTTTCTGCATTTCCTGCAGATGAAATGGATGGAGTATATGGTCCTTGGTCTATTTTGCAGGTCTCCCATGTGCCATCATTGTCCCTTCTAAGTGGGAACGGGTAGATGGAAGCAGGTGGCTGCTGACTGAGGTCCGGTGCCTGGGGATGAGGAATCT
Source organism: Pongo abelii (assembly GCF_028885655.2). Taxonomy (NCBI): domain Eukaryota; kingdom Metazoa; phylum Chordata; class Mammalia; order Primates; family Hominidae; genus Pongo; species Pongo abelii. Next base: position 94,507,049 of record NC_072000.2, read on the forward strand.
GGAGACTCTTGGCAAATAAATCCTGAGTCCAAGTGAGAAGAGAAACTCCTTTAATAAGGACCCCAAGGAAGGCAGAGCAGAAGTCTCTGCCTCAGAGCAGGGACACAAGTGAATTGATTTAAGGAGGAAGGAATTAAAAAAAAAAAATCTTAGCAAAACCTGAACTGCCTAAGGTTTTATTGAAAGCAAAATAATCAATACCCATGATAGTTATTATCACAAAGACAGCACACAGCATTGTGTAGTAAAATAGTTACTTACTGGCTTTCTTGCCAACTGAGTTTTGAGCTACTTGAAAGCAAGGAGTCCTTCATCTCTGTCCTGTCATCTGGCTGGAATAGACATTGAATGAAGCTCCAGGACCCAGTGAATGGAGAAAGCCTGGCGAGAGAGGGAAAGTGCTCCATTCCTCCCGCCCCTCATTCCAGGTTGAACCGAGAGGATCAAATACAGACCCAGTATTTGAAATAGCACTTTGGACGGCGAAAGATTACCCCCACAAAGGTCTTTAAAGTCTCAAGGTGATGTTCATTAGCATCGCCATGTGTATTTCTCTGGCCAAGACAGATAATGAAAGAAATGAAAGGAAAAACAAAGCAAGGGTCACTCAATCGCAAAACAGGCAGGGAGAGTGCAGTTTCTAGAAGGAATTACCCACAGGTCAGAGCAGTTCTCCAAGTCATTCTGATTCATGTTTCTTCATGTTTGTGCTCATTTAAAAACAGCCAAAGTCAACACAGAAAAGCAGTAAACCTGCCTTCGTGGCCTTTGGTTTCCTTTCTCTTAAGGGGCCACTGCCTACTGCACCCCACTGCATTTCCTGCTAGTAACAAGGTACCCAATGAATTTGGCAGCCTTTTCCTTTTTTCAGCTTTTCTGCCTTTGGCCAATGTTTCCACTCTTGTTTTATTTTATTTTATTATTTATTTATTTGTTTATTTATTTATTTTGAGATGGAATCTTGCTCTGTCACCCAGGCTGGAGAGCAGTGGCATGATCTCGGCTCACTTCAACTTCTGCCTCCCGGGTTCAAGCGATTCTCCCACTTTAGCCTCCCCAGCAGCTGGGATTACAGGCGCCCGCCACCACGGCAGCCTAATTTTTGTATTTTTCATAGAGAAGGGGTTTCACCATGTTGGCCAGACTGGTCTCGAACTCCTGACTTCAGGTGATCCACCCACCTCAGCCTCCCAAAGTGCTAGGATTATAGGCGTGAGCCACCGTACCCGGCCCCACTCTTGTTTTAAAATGACACGTTGAGAACAAATGAAAGAAGGCTATTAGTTGTAAAGTTATTTCTAAAAATGGAGGAAATAAATGAGATGTAAAATTGTGAACAATGTAATTGACTCCCAGCTGTGTGTTCATCACATTAGAACTGCAAATGTCAGAATTTATTTTCCTACTCAGTGGTTTGACAAAATGGTAATAAGTTGCTTACACACACGATTGTGCGTTTAAAAAGCCTGTAGCTTCTTATAATTAGAGATTGATTCCACCGTTAGCCTGGCAAGTGGTCCAGCTTTTAGCGTGAAGACAGGATCAGTTCTCAATGAGGAGATGCTGTTATCTATGGTGGAGTGGGGAGATATTCTAGGGCTGATTATTCACCCATTGGCATCCTCTGACTTGAGTCATTTTGGTCATTTCCCTGCTTATCAGTACCCATAACAGAGAAAAAAATGTAGGGTCAAGAACCTGAAAGTCAAAGCAATTAATTTGACTTTTTACTTACAGCTTTTTATTTCCACGCTATTTTTTTCAAAATGTAAATAGCTTTATTATTATTTTCTGTTTGTAGAAGTAATATGTGCTCATTGTAAAAATATATATATGTAAACAATTCAGAAATATATCAAGTATAAAGTCCTATTGCAAATTCTACTCCCCCAAAATAACTACTATTAGGAGTTTTATCTCTATCCATACAGGTCTTTCTGTCCATGACTGAAACATATACTACCATTTTGGTTTCCTAATGGGATCATATTACTTATGGAATTCTGTAACTTTTCTTTCTCCCAATGTGCTGATGTCATATGGTTGATAAAATGTGACAGTGTGTTTAAAGTGTTTAGCCCAGCACCTGTCACACAGGACTCAGTAAGTAGTGACATTTATTCAAGGGAGATTTGGAGGTTGTCTTTGGCTTTCACATCAGCATTCCCTATTTACCATGGATAATTGAGAATTTATATAAAATGTCGGAGAAGAGAGACTTACAGAAAGGAATCTAAAAATCCATTCTATGGGGCTTGACATGGGATCTCTGAGATCTCAAAGATGCCATGTACGGCTGTGTGATGCGTGCACTGCACAAAGGCCCCCAGCTGAGGGGTAAGCCCACCCTGCCTGTGCTCCATAGCTGCACCCATGGGGACTTTTTCTTCTCAGAGGGGAGTTTCTTTCCAATTTGCACAGATTGGTGCTATACCTGCTAGTGACATCTCTTTGACTACTGGTAAGAGGTTGCTTCTGGGGTTAATTTTCTGTTATATGGCCCAGAAGAAATGGCCAGGCAAAGAGTACGGCCAGAAAAAAACACATCGAGGCAGGCAGTGTCTAGAAGGCAACAGTGGGGCTCCGGGGAAGTCAGCAAGATCAGCAAGGCACAAAGGGTTTTGTTCCGTTAATCAGGCGCAGTGGGGCTCAGAAGGCTCTAGAAGGATAGAATCACATGGGACCAGTGTGGTTCAGACGTCCAGTTAGCACTGGAGATGCTAACTGGTGAGGTCCATCCTCTCACAGAGCTTTCACTTTATCATAAAGTGCATAAATACATGAGAGGTAATTTGAGATGGGGCAAGTGCTGTTGAAAACAAACACAGACTGTGATGATTGAATGCAGCTGGGGAGCGGGGCAGGCTACTCTTCAGGTGGCCAAGGGTCTGGGGAAGTGATATTGAAGCTGAGACCTGCATCCAGCAGTGTGAATGAGGAACCGGGGAAGAGCATTCCAGGCAGAGAGAATAGCAGATGCAGAGGCCCTGTGGCAGGCCAGCGTAGCTGAGGCACAGTGAGCAAGGGGGAGAGTGTGATGAAATGAGGCTGGGTGTGAGGCAAGACTTCGAGCATGCGGGGCCCTGTAAGGCAGTGAGGAGCTGGAGTTCTTTCCTTTTGTACAGCGTGTTGCCGTTGAAGGATTCTAAGCAAGGGAGTGATGAGATCCAATTTATATTTTTAAATGATTACTCTCATAATGAAACATTAACAATTTACTCTGATGCTGGGAGGAAACAGTGTTGTACGTGGGCAAGAAAAGAAGCAGAAACATCCGCTAGGGGCTGGGTGTGGTGTCTCATACCTGTAATCCCAGCACTTTGGGAGGCCGAGGCAGGTAGATCGCTTGAGCCCAGGAGTTCAAGACCAGCTTGGGCAACATGGCAAAACCCCAGCTCCACTAAAAATACAAAAATTAGCCGGGCGTCATGGCACACGCCTGTAGTCCCACCTACTGGGGAGGCTGAACCATGAGAATTGCTTGAACCTGGGAGTTGGAGGTTGCAGTGACCCGAGATCACACCACTGCCCTCCAGCCTAGGTGACAGCGAGAGTACGTCTCAAAAAAAAAAAAAAAAAAAAATCCACTAGAAACCTGCACAGTGGTCCAGACCAGCAGTGAGGTCTTTGACTGTGGGGTGACTGTGCAGATGGCAGGTAGTCAGATTTGAGATGTTAGGATGCAGGACCCACCATTTCAGGGGAACCAGGCAAATTATCATGAAAGAGACTGGAGACATAAGGGTTAAAACAGGCCCCTTGGCTTTGGGGTTCGAGGTTGGAGTGTGGTTACAGCAACAGGGAGAAAAACCACACCTGAGAGCCTCTGAGCCATCATGCGAGGCTCCTTAAATTCAAGACGTGGATTCTCCCAGTGCCTGTTCTCACCTATAAAAGACTTAAGAGACTTGTTCATTTCTTCTGGTTCTTGAAGTCCTACCACCCATCAAGAACATTCTGGTTCTTGAAGACCCATTGAGAAGCAATGAACGTGAACATTTTAACATACCATACTACAAAGTAGTAATTTGATACTGGGGGAAGAGGGAACAAAGGAATGGTGCTATTAACTGTTCAACATTGGTGCAGGGCTGGGGACTGTGAGGTATCATCCCTTCCAGACGAGTCCTCTCTCTCTAAAGAGAGAAATCTGGTACCAAAACTGGACAAGCACGGAAATAAATTGAAACCCATTTCATTTTAATGTCGCGCCCTTGAAAATCCCACAGGATTCCCTGTAAGATCCTGCTGTACCCTCTGAATTATATGAGGAAGATTAATCATGCCCAGTAGAGTTTGCGGGTTAAGGATTTGGATGGGAACTGCGGATAAATGTGCCTGTGACTTCTGTAAGTTTTAAGTTCCTTGATGAGAAATAAATCAGCAAAGGTCATTGTCTCCCCAGGGCAGCGGATGTTTTAATGATCATTCCTCTGGCTACTTTTGACAGAATTCAGATTAAGGAAGTAAATGATGGCAACTTAAAGGCAACATGTGGCAGAGGGCACTTGAGCCTCCCGCAGCTCTCAGCCACCCGCTCTCACATTAGGGGAAGGCATGTTATTTCTCAGCTGACCAATTTAAGCTCCTACCCATAGCAAATGAGAAGGAAGGGCGTCACTCCACCACCTGCCACCCCATCCCCTGGAAATGGGGGTCCTCCTGGACACTGTAGCTTCCCCAGGTCAAAACCAAGAGAGCTAAACCCTGCTAGCAGCCCTTCCTCCTCCATTACTTGCCCGTCCCTCAGGAAGTGACTCAAAGGTTGACTGCATTCCCAGGAGGGTTTGTCTTCAATGCAAACACACACAAGAAAGTGGCGTCACACTTTGAGGCTTGATAGTATAACCAGAGCTATTTGTTTTAAACCATAGCTCTTATTTCTTGCAGCTTTCTTGAACTATAATTGACATACAATAGTCTGCACATACTTGACAATTTAATGAGTACACAAATGCATACAAATACATGCATTCCTGAAACCATCTAAGCGATTTAGGTAAGGAACAGATGCGTCATGCCCAAGCATCCTTATGCCCTCTTGGGTTTTTTTGTTTTGCTTTGTTTTGTTTCTGAGATGGAGTTTCGCTCTCATTGCCCAGGCTGGAGGGAAATGGCACGATCTTGGCTCACTGCAACCTCTGCCTCCAGGGTTCAAGCGATTCTCCTGCCTCAGCCTCCTGAGTAGCTGGGATTATAGGTGTGCACCACCACACCTGGCTAATTTTGGTATTTTTAGTAGAGACGAGGTTTCACCATGTTGGTCAGGCTGGTCTCGAACTCCTGACCTCAAGTGATCTGCCGGGCTCGGCCTCCCAAAGTGCTGGGATTACAGGTGTGAGCCACCACGCCCAGTCTTATGCCCTCTTGGGCTTTTGTTTTGTTTTGTTTTTTTGGGGGGGACGGAGCCTTGCTCTGTCACCCAGGTGGAGTGCAGTGCCACAATCTTGGCTCACTGCAAGCTCCGCCTCCTGGGTTCACACCATTCTCCTGCCTCAGCCTCCCAAGTAGCTGGGACTACAGGCACCTGCCACCATGCCCGGCTAATTTTTTTTGTATTTTTTAAGTAGAGATGGGGTTTCACTGTGTTAGCCAGGACGGTTTTGATCTCCTGACCTCATGATCCGTCCGCCTCAGCCTCCTAAAGTGCTGGGATTACAGGCATGAGCCACCGTGCCCAGCCTTATGCCCTCTTGTAGCTCACCCCTCCCTTCCCTCTCCCTGGGTAACCAGCGATCTGCTCTCTGTCACTACAAATTACTTTGCATTTTCTAGAATTGTACGGAATTGGAATTGCACAATATATGTTCTTTTTTGATTGGCTTCTTTCACTCAGCATAATCATTTTGAGATTTATTTATATTGTTACATGCATCAATAATGTGTTTTCTTGTTTTGGCTGTCCAATTCTTTTTTTTTTTTTTTGAGACGGAGTCTCGGTCTGTCACCCAGACTGGAGTGCAGTGGTGTGATCTCGGCTCACTGCAAGCTCCGCCTCCCAGGTTCACGCCATTCTCGTGCCTCAGCCTCCCAAGTAGCTGGGACTACAGGTGCCTGCCACCACGCCCGGCTAATTTTTTTTATTTTTAGTAGAGACGGGGTTTCACCGTGTTAGCCAGGATGGTCTCGATCTCCTGACCTCGTGATCCACCCGCCTCGGCCTCCCAAAGTGCTGGGATTACAGGAGTGAGCCACCGTGCCCAGCCTTGGCTGTCCAATTCTTTAAGCATCATTTGTTAAAAACATGTTTCATTTCCAAGTAAATTGCCTTGGCACTGTAAGGGAGGAAAAATACGTTTTCCCTGTATCCTCCTAGGTTCTTAAGTTGATCCTGTACATTAAGCTGACAAAAGACGGATTAAACAAACAGGTTTATTAACATGTGCTTATGTATGGGAGCATTCACTGGTAACAACAAGGTTGGTTAGGACTTGGGCTTACATAGTACTTTAACAGAAGATCAATATATTTTTAAAGAAGTGACAAGACACAGGAAAAGGACTATAAGTTTCTAGGGGAGCAAATTGTGGGAAGGTAAATGTATGGGGGAACTAGTGGAAGATAAGGGCTAAAGGACTAGTTAATAAGGTTTGTTACGTAGATTTCTCTGGTGCCAATTGCTGGGCTGATGAAGATCTAGAGTTGTCTCCTGTGAGTAAAATTTGTCCTTCCTGGTAAAGAAAAAAGGTAGGGACACCCTTACAAATTTATGTCCCTATTTTAGGAGAAGAGCAGAAACTTCTTTCTTTCTCTCCCTCTTTCTTTCTTTCTTTTTTTTTGAGACAGGGTCTTGCTCTGTCTCCAGAGCTGGAATGCGGTGGCGTGATCTCGGCTGGCTACAACCTCTGCCTCCTGGGCTCATGCCAGCCTCCCTCCTCAGCCTCCCAAAGTGCCGGGATTCTCAGCTTTTCAAATATCTGCTTCTTCTCAGTTGCCTTCAGCTCGGAATAATCCTTATGCCAAAGCAGCACATTTGGGGGTGGCATATTCTGCTACCCTTCAGCATCTTTGTAAAGAATCAGTTGACCATGTATGTGTGGGTTTATTTCTAGGCTCTCTATTGCATTCCACTGATGTACATGTCTGTCTTTACGCAATCACATTATCTAGATTATTGCAGCTGTATAATAAGTCTTGAAATCAAGTAGTGTAAGTCTTGTTAAAAGAAAAACTTCAGGCATTTTAAATTTAGTAGAGTTTAACTGAGCAAAGAACGATTCATGAATCAAGCAGATCCTAGAACTAGGACAAATTTAGTGAGACTCTGGGGCTGCTATGTGCATGGATAACATTTCTAACAGAAAAAGGGAAGAGATGTACAGAAAACAGAAGCGAGGCAGAGAAAAAGAGCCCAGTTGGCTCCAGCATGGCGTTTGCCTTATTGAACATAATTTTGACAGTTGGCCGCCTGCAACTGACTGACACTAGACTGAGACTCAGCTATTTGTCACAAAGGCAAATTCCTATTTGCTTTTCAATTTGTTTATGTACTAAACATGGCGTATCTCTCTACTTATTTAGGTCTTTTTAAGTTTCTCTCAGTAATGTTTTGTAGTTTTCAGTGTACTGGTCTTGTACATCTTTTGTCAAATTTCCCTAAGTATTTTATATTTTTGATGCTATTGTACATTATATCTTAGTTCCATTTTTTATTGTCCATTGCTAGTAGATAGAAATAGAATTATTATATTTTGTGTCCTGCAACTTTGCCAAACTTATTTATTAGTCTTGCTTCTCTGCTAGATTCCTTTGAATTGTTTACATAGATAATCATGTCTACTGTGAATGAAGGCTGTTTTACTTTCTCTTTTTTTTTTTTTTTGAGATAGAGTCTCACTCTGTCACCCAGACTGGAGTGTAGTGGGACAATCTCGGCTCATTGCAACTTCTGCCTCCCAGGTTCAAGCCTCCCAAGTAGCTGGGATTACAGGAGCCCACCACCATGTCCTAGAGATGGGGTTTCTCCATGTTGGCCTGGCTGGTCTCAAACTCCTGACCTCAAGTGATCTACCCGCCTCAGCCTCACAAAGTGCTGGGATTATAGGCTTGAACCACCATGCCTGGCCTCTGTTTTACTTTCTTTACAATGCTTTTTATCTCTTTTTCTTGCCTGATTGCACTAAAACCTCCAGCACAATGTTGAATAGAAATGGTGAGAGTGGATATCCTACACTTGTTCCTGATTATAGGGGGAAAGCATTGTCTCTCATCATTAAATATAATGTTAATATTAGCGGTAGGGTTTTTGTATTTACCTTTTATGACACCGATGAAGTTCCTATCCATTCCTAGTTTGCTGAGAGTTATCATCATGAATGGATGTTGGATTTTGTCAAACATTGTTCTGCATCTACTGAGTGATTACATGGGTTTTTTTTTTTAGTCTATTGATATGGTAAATTACATTGATTTTCAAATATTAAACAAATAGAAAGGTGGGGCGCAGTGGCTCATGCCTGTAATCCCAGTACTTTGGGACGCTGAGGCTGAAAGATCTTTTGAGTTCAGGAGTTTGAGACCAGCCTGGGCAATATGGCAAAACCCTGTCTCTGCAAAAAATACAAAAAATTAGCCAGGTGTGGTGATGTGTGCCTGTAGTCCCAGCTACTTGGGAGGCTGAGGTGGGAGGATCACCTGAGCCCAGGAAGTTGAGGCTGCAGTGAGCTGAGATCACTCCACTGTACCCCAGCCTGGGTGACAGAACAAGACCCTGTCTCAAAAAATTTAAAAAGAAAACAAAACCCAGAGTAGTCCTGGGATAAATTCTTCTTAATTATGATGTATTATCATTTTTATACATTGTTGGATTCAAACATGCTGAAATTATGTAAGAATTATTGTGTCTGTGTTCATGAGAGATACTAGTATGTACTTATGTCTTTTTTTCTTTATTTCTTTTTTTGGAGTAATGCTGAACTCATAGAATGAATTGGAAAGCACTTCCTCTTCTTCTATTTTCTTTAAGTTTTGAATAGAATTGGTATTATTGATTCCTCATTGATCCTTACTGATTTTCTTTCTCTTTGTTATGTCATTTATTGAGAGATGGTTGGCCAGGTGTGGTGGCTCACACTTGTAATCCCAGCACTTTGGGAGTCCAAAGCTGGAGGACTGCTTGAGCCAAAGATCCAAGACCAGCCTTGGCAACATGACAAAACCCCATCTCTACAAAAAATTTGAAAATTAGTCAGGTGTGGTGGTGCATACTAGTAGTCCCAGATACTGGGGGGTGGGGAGGTGCCGAGATGGGAGGATCACTTGAGCTCAGGAGGCCAAGGCTGCAGTGAGCCGTGATCACGCCACTGTACTTCAGCCTGGGTAACAGAAAAAGACCCTGTCTCAAAACAAAACAAAACAAAAACAAATACGAAAGTGAGAGAGAGAGATAGTTGTTGAAATCTTCAGCCCTAATTTTCAGTTATAATTGCAAATTTGTCTATTTCTACATTCAGTTCTAGCAATTTTTGCTTCAAGTGTTTTGAATCTCTGTTATTAGGTGCATAAACATTTAGAATTTTCATGTTCTCTTGATGATTTTGTCTCTTTATCCATTATAGAAGATCTTCTTAGAATTGATCCTCTTTACCATGGTAATATTCTTTGCCCTAACCTATACTTTTCTTTTGTGACTGCCACTCCAGTTTTATTTTGGGTTAATGTGGAATATCTTTTTTAGTTGGGGAGCAATCTCGCTCTGTCACCCAGCCTGGAGTACAGTGGTACCATCTTGGCTCACTGCAACTTTCGCCTCCTGGGTTCAAGTGATTCTCCCGTCTCAGCCTCCCAAGTAGCTGGGATTACAGGTGTGCATCACCATGCCTGGCTAGTTTTTGTATTTTTAGTAGAGATGGGGTTTCACCATGTTGGCCAGGCTGGTCTCAAACTCCTGACCCCAGGTGATCCACCCACCTCAGCCTCCCAAAGTGCTAGGATTACAGGCATGAGCCACCTTGCCCATCTGGAATATCTTTTTTCTTCCTTTTGTACCTAACCCTTTGTGTCTTTATACTTAAAAATGGGTTTCTTGTAGGCAGCATATAGTTGAATTTGATTTCTTTTTTTTTTTTCCAATCTGACAATCAGTGCCTTCAAATTTGGTGTTCAAAGGTTTACATTTAATATGTTTATTGGTATGATTGTGTTTAAATATACCATTTTTTATTTTATCTTTTTCTATCTATTATTTGTTCTCTTTTTCCTCATTTTCTGCCTTTTTAAATAATTGAGTATTTTTATAATTCCATTTTGTCTTCTTTGTTGGCTTATTAGCTAAAATTCTTCAGTGTGTTATTTTAATGGTTATTCAGGAACCATTAAAGGTTTATAAGGTTATAACCATTAAAGGCTTAAGGTTTATAATATACATGTTAACCTATCACAATCTACCTTCAAGTATTATTATGCCACTTCAAATATAATACAAGTATCTTAAGATAGTGTATTTGCATTTCTATGTGCTGCCTGCTGTCTGTGTCTGCAAACTCTTGTTTCATATGTTTGTACATTGTTTTAGTTGTTTAAGAAAGAAGTGTATATCTAGTTCCTGTTATTCTATCATAGTCAGATGTGGAAGTCCTAAGAGATTTTCAGGCATATTTTTCTAATTTTTTCTTTTTCTAGAGACAGGGTCTCACTCTGTCACCCAGGCTGGAATGCAGTGGCACAATCATAGCTCATTGCAACCCTAAACTCCTGGGCTCAAGCAATCCCTCCTCAGCCTCCTGAGTAGCTAGGACTACAGACATGCTACCACACCTGGCTTGTTTTTTTGGTTGGGATAGGATCTCCTTCTTTATTTCCCTCCTGGTTTGTGATGTTTTTATCAGTTTGTGTACACTTAATATTTTAAAAATATTAACATTTTAATTATGGCAGACATCTTTTCTTAGATTTCTTAGATTGTCACTTGCCTTTTTAATGTACAAGATATTTTGAAATTGATATATAGTCAAAGTTATTACAATATTTTCCTTTGAGATTTCTTCTGTTGTGTTGGGGCTTATATCTCTTATCTCTGTCCATGAGATATTTATGTTTAATTATCCTAGTATTTTTAGAGGTCAATATTCTTACATTTAATGATTTTCTATACCTGTGATTTAATTAATTATATGCTGTGAGGTTAGGTTATACTTAATTCTTTTTAAAAATATCGAACGTTCCTGGCCTCACTGACTGCATAGGTCTTTCTTTCTCTCCTGTTTTGTGATGCTGCTTTTACCATTCATAAGTCTTATGTTTACAGGGGCCGGGCATGGTGGCTCAGGCCTGTAATCCCAGCACTTTGGGAGGCTGAGGTGGGCGGATCACCTGAGGTCAGGAGGTCAAGATCAGCCTGGTGAAGCCCTGTCTACTAAAAATACAAAAAATATTAGCCGAGCATGGTGGTGCGTGCCTGTAGTACCAGCTATTCGGGAGGCTGAGGCATCGCTTGAGCTCGGGAGGTGGAGGTTGCAGTAAGCCAAGAGCACAGCACTGCACTATGGCTTGGGTGACAGAGTGCGACTCCATCTCAAAAAATAATAATAATAACAAGTCTTAGGTTTACAGGGGTCCCTTTTGGAACTTTTATTCTCTTTTATAATGTGCCTGCCCATTCTTGCCCTAGCACCACACCATTAATCCTATAAAACATAAATCTTATAAAACACAATTATTCAGTCAGGAGTCCTTTCTGGGGCACTTCCCATGTTATACATGCCACGATGAGATCCTCTCCCTGCCTTCAAGGGCCTTACTGGCCCATCATGGCCCAGAAGGTGAGAATAACCTGCAACCAGATCATTTCATATGGATAACAAATGCACCACAGTAAAGAAAGTAACTCTGCCGGGAGAAGCTGAGCAAGGTTCCACAGAGAAAGTGGCCATTGAACTAGGCCTTGAATGGGAAGAAGAGGCACAGGGTAGGCAAACGATGTACAGGGGCAGCAGCACTCCAGAGGTGCAGAGTGACAAGGTGCCTTTGGAATAGCAGAAGCTCTGCTGCGCAGTGGGAGGGATCAGAAGGTGGCGGGGAAAGTTCAGATTCTGGCAGTCCCTTGGGACCCTGCTAAGGAACACATATTTTATCCTATGAGCAACAGGGTGCTAATAGAGAACTTTAGGAAAGAATGTAATAAATCATATTTGCTCTGCTAATCATCACTTAACTTGTGAGATGCTGGACAGACACAAATGAGTAACAACACACTGTTCTTGCTATCCAGCAGCTCCCAGTCAAATACAGGAGGTCAGTATTTTGCACTGAATTACAAATACACTGTAAAAGTGCTATTGTGATGGTAAAATCCAGTTGTGCCTCCCTGAAAGATGAATGAGGTCAGGAAAGGTTTATATATTGCATGGTGTATTAGTCCATTTTCATACTGCTATGAAGAAATACCTAAGACTGGGTAATTTGTAAAGAAAAAGACATTTGCCCAGGCGCAGTGGCTCACGCCTATAATCCCAGCACTTTGGGAAGCCGAGGCAGGGCGGATCATGAAGTCAGGAGTTCAAGACCAGCCTGACCAATATGGTGAAACCCCATCTCTACTCAAAAATTAGCCAGGCGTGGTGGCGCATGCCTGTAGTCCTAGCTACTCGGGAGGCTGAGGCAGGAGAATCCCTTGAACCCGGGAGGCAGAGGTTGCAGTAAGCCGAGATCACACCACTGCACTTGAACCTGGGCTACAAAACAAGACTCTGTCTCAAAAAAAAAAAAAAAAGAAAGAAAAAGAAGTTTAATGGACTCATAGTTCCACATAGCTTGGGAGGCCTCACAATCATGGTAGAAGGCAAAGGAGGTGCAAAGGCACATCTTACATGGCGGCAGGCAAGAGGGCACATGCAGAGGAACTGCCCTTTATAAAACCATCAGATCTCGTGAGATTCACTATCACAAGAACAGCACAGGAGAAATATGCCCCCATGACTCAATTACCTCCCACCAAGTCCCTCCCAGGACATGTGGGGATTATGGTAGTTACAATTCAAGATGAAATTTGGGTGGGGACACAGCCAAACCATATCACAGGGTTTGCCTGTTGCTGTGGCTGGGGACAAGCCATGAGGTCATCACAGCAGGCACGGTGAGTTGTGAAGAAGGTTTAAACCAAGGTGCTAGGGTCATGATGATGGAAAGAAGAATTCAGAAGGCATTTTTAAGAAGCAACTTGAGTACACACTGAATTCAGAGACATGGGAGAGGGCAAAAGATGATTAAGGTTTCTAACTTAATTCCACAAATGCAAATAGAGCACTTACTATGTCCAGGCATTGTGCTAGGCACCGGAGACATAACAGCGATCAAGTAATCCACAGCCCTCCAACTGTTTAGCATCTAGTAGGTGAGACAGTAAAGTGAACCAACAATTACAATACAGAGCTATGGCTACCAGAGGGGTGTGTACATGTTGCTCACATAAAGATACATAAGCACTCACAAGAGGGACCCATAACCTAGTCTTCAGAGATTTCATGGAATTGTAATGTTTAAACTGACTTGAAGTACGCTGTAGAAATTTCCCAGCCAAAGAAGGGAGTGGAAAACTGAAAGAGCGTCCCAGGCTGAGGTACAGAAACTGGAGAGGATGTGGCTTGTTTGGGGATGATAGTTAAGTATGGCTGGTTTTGAACCTGGGAAGTCTGGTTATACAGCCCATGTGCTTAACTACTATGCTCTCCTGTTAAAGGTAATATCTGGGCCAGGTGTACTGGCTCACACCTGTAATCCCAGCATTTTGGGAGGCTAAGGCGAAGGATTGTTTGCGGCCAGGAGTTCAAGACAAGCCTGAGCAACATAGCGAGACCCTGTCCAGACAAAAAATAAAAACAATAAATGAAATAAAGGTAAAATTCTCAATCTGTCTCTCAAAGGTCTTCATGAGTGAGACACTCCAACCTGCAAAATCCAGAGACATATTTGGAACCAGCCACATCAGAGAAGGTCTGTCTGATGCACAGGAAGGCAGGTTTCCAGTTTCAAGTGTACATGCTAACAGGAACTTCTTCAAGGAAGCCCATGGTTAGCAGAGTGATATGGTTTGAATTTGTGTCTCTGCCCAAATCTCATGTCAAATTATAATCCCCAGTGTTGGAGGTGGGGCCTGGTGGGAGGTGATTGGATCATGGGGGCTTTGGTGCTGTTCTTGTGATAGAGATGAGATCTGGTTGATTAAAAGTGTGTGGCGTGAGCCAGATGTGGTGGCACATTCCTGTAGTCCCAGCTACGGGGGAGGCTGACTGATGCAGGAGGGGATCACTTGAGCCCAGGAGGCAGAGGTTGCAGTGAGCCAAGATTGCGTCACTATACTCCAGCCTGGGTGATAGAGCAAGACCTTGTCTCAAAATGAAAAAAAAAAAGTGTGTGGCACCTCCTCCCTTCTTCCTCCTGTTCACACTTTATGATGTGCCTGCTTCCCCTTCACCTCCCTGATTGTAAGTTTCCTGAGGCCTCCCCAGAAGCCAAGCAAATGCCTGCATACTTCCTGTACAGCTGTGGAACAATGAACCAATTAAACCTCTTTTCTTTATAAATTACCCAGTCTCAGGTATTTCTTTCTAGCAATGCAAGAATAGCCTAATACACAGAGCCTCAAAAGTAACCTATTTTATTTTTTTACATTCCCACCAACAGTGTGCAAGAGTTCTCTTTTACCACATCAACAACACTTACCTTTTGGCAGGAATAGCCATCCTAACAGGTGTGAGGTAATATCTCACTGTTGTTTTAATTTGCATTTCCCTGATGATTAGTGATGTTGAGCATTTTTTCATGTAACTTTTGGCGATTTCTATGTCTGCTTTTGAGAAATGTCTGTTGAGGTCCTTTGCCCATTATTAAATTATCTGTTTTCTTGCTGTTGAGTTGTTTGAGTTCCTTATATATTTTGGATATTGGCCCCGTATCAGACGTATGGAATAGAAATATTTTCTCTCATTCTACAGGTCATCTTTTTACTCTGATTATTTTCTTTGCTGTGCAGAAACTTTTAGTTTGATGCAATCCCATTTGTCTATTTTTGCTTTTTGTCGCCTGTGTTTTTGGGGTCATATCCAAAAAATCATTGCCAAAACCAATGTCAAGAAACTCTTCTGTGTTTTCTTCTAGTAGTTTTATAGTTTCAGGTCTTATGTTTAAGTCTTTAACCCATTTTGAGTTGATTTTTATATATGGTATAAGGGTCCAGTTTCATTCTTCTGCATATCAATATCCAGTTTTCCTAACATCATTTATTGAAGAGACTGTCCTTTTCCCATTGTGCATTCTTGGCACTTTCGTCAAAGATCAATTGACTGTAAATGTGTGGATTTATTTCTGGGCTCTCTGCTCTATTCCATTGTCCTATTATATATCTGTTTTTATGTCAATACCGTGCTGTTTTGGTTACAGTAGCTGATATGGTTTGGCTGTGTCCCCACCCAAATTTCATCTTGAATTATAACACCCATAATCCTCACATGTTGTGGGAGGGACCAGATGGAAGGTAATTGAATCATGGGAGTGGGTTTTTCCCATGCTGTTCTCATGATAGTGAATGAGTCTCACGAGATCTGATGGTTTTATAAAGGGCAGTTCCCCTGCACACATTCTCTTGCCCGCTACCATGTAAGACATGCCTTTGCAGCTGGTGTGGTGGCTTACGCCTGTAATCCCAGCACTTTGGGAGGCTGAGGCAGGCGGATCACGTGAGGTCGGGAGTTCCAGACCAGCATGACCAACATGGTAAAACCCCATCTCTACTAAAAATACAAAATTAGTCGGGCGTGGTGGCGCATGCCTGTAATCCCAGCTACTCAGAAGGCTGAAGCAGGAGAATCGCTTGAACCCGGGAGTTGGAGGTTGTGGTGACCTGAGATCACGCCACTGCACTGCAGCCTGGGCAATAAGAGCAAAACTCCATCTCAAAAAAAAAAAGACATGCCTTTGCTCCTCCTTTGCCTTCCGCCATGATTGTGAGGCCTCTCCAGCCATGTGGAACTGTGAGTCCATTAAACTTCTTTTTCTTTATAAATTACCCAGTCTCAGGCATGTTATTAGCGCATGAGAATGGTCTAGTACAGTAGCCTCATAGCCTATTTTGAAATCAGGTAGTATGATGCCTCCAGGTTTATTCTTTTTGCTCAAGATTGCTTTGACTATTTGGAGTCTTTAATGGTTCCGTACGAATTTTAGGATTGTTTTATAAGTAAACTATTTTAATTGACATAGAGTCTCCCCATTCAAGGAGGTTTCATTCCATGGGTTTCTGAGGCCTAGGAGATTTGTAGCACAGGATCATGCTGGACTGCATTGTAGTAAGGGCCTGGTCTGGGCCTTGACATTTCCCCAGCTTTGCCCCTCCAACACTCAACTCTGCCCATCCCCATTGCCACCCTGCTGACACTTGCCTGAGCATACTGTGCTCTTCCTATGCACTAGAAGTTCCCTAAGCCTGCATTGTTTCTCCTGCAAGCCTACCTAGACCACATGTACTGATTCCTCTGGCCTCAGCTCAGATATCCCCCGCCTCCCAGGGGAAGCTTTCTCTGACCTCCCTGACTCTCCTTCCCCTGGCCTTCCCAGACCTTAGTCAGAATTAGGTATTCCTCCCATTGTACTCCCTAAAGCTCCAAGAATAAGTAGGACTTAGTGATTAAGGCACTTTCTTTGGAGTCAGAAAGACTGTAGTTCTCATACTGGCTCTGCTTCTTCCTAGCTGTGTGACCATGAACAATTTCTTTTACCTCTATAAGTTTCTGTAAAATAGAAACTTAATACCAGTACTACCTATCTCACAGTTTCCTGAATAAAGTGATCCATGTAAAAGTTTATAGCACAGAGCCTGGAACCTAGTACGTGCTGGATAAGTACTAACTGTTGCTGTTATTATCATCACCATAGTTTACTTATCCTTGTTTATGAGTCTGTTTTCACTATTGCGCTTGCAGGCAGGAACTATGTTTACTTTTTGTCATGATCTAAGTACATAACCTGGCAGGCAGTGGATATGCAGTGAATATTGTGGTATGGATGAAGGCTCCATTTATGGAAAGCACTTGATCTGATGTCATCAGGAGTACTGAAAAGGGATCATGAGAAGAAACATGGGCTGCAGTCTGAAGGCCTCTGAGCTGTGAAGATCAGCTTAGATCTCTCTCGACTTAGAGGCAGGGAGCTGTCTTCAGACATGGCAGCCACAGCTCTATGCCCTGTGTGCCCAGCCTTTCTCCCAAGAGCAGTGACATCTGGCAGCCTTCATCTGCCCACCAAAGAATGTGCTTAGAGCAGGCCACCCAGCCTCTGTCCTGGCATCACCAGGTGGTGGTGGGTGGGTCTTGGCATGGATCTTGCCCCCTGATGTGGTTAGTTCCAGTTGGACTCAGCCTCTTATCTGGTCTGCATCTCTGATTGGCCCTATGCTCTGACTTCAGTCAGGATTTTATCCTTTGTGTCTGCCTGACCCTAATTAGGCAGCATGTGTTCTATTTGGTTTGCTCTGAAACCATGAGAAAGTTCTGCCCTTGCCAGCAGTCCTGAATGATCTCTACCAACACTGAATGTGGGCTTTCCTACAACAGCACCACTTCTACTACCCACGATGCTGTGCTCTCCTACCCATAATGCCTGCTCTTCTACCCACAATGCCTGCTCTTCTACCCACAATGCTGTGCTCTCCTACCCACAATACCTGCTCTCCTACCCACAATGCCATGCTCTCCTACCCATAATGCCTGCTCTCTTACCCACAATACCTGCTCTCCTACCCATAATGCCTGCTCTTCTACCTACAGTGCCATGGTCTTCCACCCATAATGCCTGCTCCTCTACCCACAGTGCCTGCTCTCCTACCCACAATGCCTGCTCTGTTACCCACAATGCTATGCTCTCTACTAAGCATGTGCTCTACCAGCCTAGCCCATCCTGCAGTCTGTTTCTTGGTCAACCTGTCCAGCTGCCATTGCATGATTGGTTACAATGACACAAGAGGATAAACAGGACCATTCAGACATACTCAGAACTATCAGAGGTATCAATAAGAATGGCTTATAAAAAAACTAATCAGTTTGTTTACATAAATGGTTACTTGTAGGTTAAGGACATTTGTAAATCACTTATTCTCTAGATAATTTCAAAATTTTCCCTTGGACACTTGCTTACCCTATTAATTTTATTAATTTAATTAGCTAGCCCTTCCCATATGAGATATCGCTTTGGAAAATTTAGGTGGGAATAATTGCAAAAGCTGTACAGGAAGAGGTGAAGTTAATCTGACTATGTACTATATGTACAAATGAAAATAATATTTGTTGAGCCCTTACTATGTTTCAGCCATCATCCTAGGCTCTGAGGATACAGCAGTGAACAAGACAGACAAAAATCTCTGTCCTAGTGGAACATGCATTCTAATAGGAGAGACAATAAATAAATAAATACATAAAATATATGGTATATCATACTGGTGATATGTGCTGTAGAAAAATTACAGTAAAGCAGGAAAGAGGGATGGGAGTTCTGAGTTTTCTTTAGGGTGGCGGGGGAAGGCTTCACTGAGAAGGTGGCATTTGAGCAAACACATGAAGAGGTGAAAGGATGAGGCTTGCAGCTATCTGGGGGAAATGCAGAGGAAGCAAGAGGTGCAGCGGGGGCCTGGGATGGAGGAGGAGCAGCAAGGAGGCCATGGAGCCAAAGAGACTGAGTGAACAGTGGAGGGGCTGGAGAAGAAGTTAGAGGTAGGATCAGGGAGGGGAAGATTGGGGCAGCTTTGTGGGCTCTTGGAAAGACTTTGGTTTTCACACCAGGTGAATGGGGGCCAATGGAGAGTTTGGGGCTACAGGGTGCATGATCTGACTTGTTTCCGAAGGATGGCTCTGGCTGCTACAGGCAAGGGAAGGATAGCTGCAGGGGGACCATTCAGGAGGCTCCTACAAGAATTCAGGGAAGACAGAATATTTTGGACCGGAGAGGTAGCAGGAAAGGTGATGAGAAATGGTTGAGTTCTGAATATATTTTGGTAGGTAGAACAAACGGGATCTCTTGATGGATCGGATGTGTCAGAAAAAGAGAGGAGTACAAGATGACTATTTTATTTTAGACCTCAACAACTGGAAGGGGAAAGTTGCTATTTTTTGAAAAAAGAAAAACTGTAGGTGGATCAGATTGGAGGGGAAAGAAAGGAATTCCATTTTGGACCTGTTAATTTGAGAATCAGTATTACATAGCCAAGTGGAAAAGTAAAACAGGCAGCTGGATACACGAGTATGGAGTTCAGCAGAATGAGTTCAAACTAGAGATAAAATCTGGAAGACAGGCCAGGGGTGGTGGCTCACACCTGTAATCTCAGCACTTTGGGAGGCCGAGGCAGGCAGATAGATCACTTGAGGTCAGGAGTTCAAGAGGAGCCTGGGCAACATGGCTAAACCCCGTCTCTGCAAGAAATATGAAAATTACCCAGGCGTGGTAGCACACACTTGTAGTCACAGCTACTTGGGGGACTTGAGGTGGGAGGATCACTTGAGCCTGGTAGGTCGAGGCTGCAGCAAGCCACGTTCGTGCCACTGCCCTCCAGCCTAGGTGACAAAGTGAGTCTGTCCAAAAAAAAAAAAACCTAAAAGACATCAGCATAGAGATGGTGTTTAAAATCATGACACCAAATGATATCATCAAGGGAATGAACAGAGAGAGTGGAGAAGCGGCCCCAGGACTGAGGGATGGGGTGCCCCAATACTTAAAAGACAGAAATATGAAGAAGAGCTAGCAAAGGAGACTGAGAACGAGAAGACAGTGACTTAGGAAGAAAACCAGAGGAGACTTGTGTCTTGGAAACCAAATGAAAAAAATAATTTAGTGTGCCAAAGGAGAAGTTTCGAGAATTGAGAGGCCAGGCCAGGGTTTTGCAAGGGAGCAGTTGATTCTCTGTGAATACTGAAGCCACATAGAATTGTGACAGGAATAGTGTTGAAGAGAAGGACAACTGTGAGACAGGTACTGAAATAGTCAAGGAATGGGGGCCGAAACAAGGAGGAGCAGCAGGCGCATTATATACTCCATTT
This sequence comes from Pongo abelii, assembly GCF_028885655.2. Classification (NCBI taxonomy): domain Eukaryota; kingdom Metazoa; phylum Chordata; class Mammalia; order Primates; family Hominidae; genus Pongo; species Pongo abelii. The sequence goes on from NC_072000.2 coordinate 94,527,064, forward strand.
TGCTGAATCTGACCCCCAGTCCTGTGGGGTATTATGATCATTCCATTTCACAGATGAGGCACAGGGGAGGTTAAATACCATATCCAAGGTCCTCGTGTGCTTGAGTGGCAAAAGTAAGATGTGAGTCCCTGCTTTTCCCCATGGTGCTCTTCTGCCTCACATGCAGGAGGCCACCTGCTCTCCTTCTCCAAGCTGGAGCCTTCCAGCCCTGACAATGTATGTCTCGAGGGTATCTTTCCAGTTGGCTGTATTGGGGTCCAGTCCAGTGGTTATACTTTCTCATGTTGCATAAATGCATAGGTTTGCATTCTGGATAAACCAGAGTTTATTCTAGATACAAGTAAACATAGAAAGTGCACTTACTGGAATTCAAGCAGCAAGGAATCTCATATAATCAGACACTCCCATCAATGCTATTTCAAAATAATTTGTGCTTATTTTGATAATTTTGATGTACTGCAAGAATCTGAAATGCCATCTGCACCATCAAAGATAGTTTTAAATATAATCTGGTAAATTTGTGTGATGAGCACATTCTGACATACTTTGATAATTGCACATTTGTATCTACTATCTATTGTAATCCTCAGTTAACCAGAATATTAATTGAACCAAAATTCATTCTGGATAAAAATCCGCTGTACTTGTGCAGGCCCTTTTCATCCCATTAGAGTCATCCTGTCTTAGTAGTCAAGCACATTGTAACCACGAAAAAAAAGTGTTGGCATTTATTTAGTGTTTAATCTTTTAGAGATGGAGTCTCACTGTGTCACCCAGGCTGGAGTGCAGTGATGCAGTCATAGCTCACTGCAGCCTTAAACTCCTGGGCTCAAGCAATCCTCTCGCTTCAGCCTCCCGAGTAGCTGAGACTGCAGGCATGTGGCACCACACCCAGCTAATTTTTTAAATTTTTTGTAGAGACAGGGTCTTGCTATATTGTCCAGGCTGGTCTGGAACTCCTAGACTCAAGTGATCCTCCTACCTTGGCCTCCCAAAGTGCTGGGATTACAGGCGTGGGCCACCATACCCGGCTTGGCTTTTCTTTTTTCTTTTTTTTTTTTTTTAGACAGAGTCTCGCTCTGTCACCCAGGCTGGAGTGCAATGGTGTGATCTCGGCTCACTGCAACCTCTGCCTCCCAGTTCAAGTGATTCTCCTGCCTCAGCCTCCCGAGTAGCTGGGACTACAGGCATGTGCCACCACGCCCGGCTAATTTTTGTATTTTTAGTAGAGATGGGGTTTCGCTATGTTGGCCAGGCTGGTCTCGAACTCCTGATCTCAAGTGATCCATCCACCTCGGCCTCCCAGAGTGCTGGGATTACAGGTGTGAGCCACTGCACCCAGCTAGCATTTATTTTTTCAAAGGATCAGATGGCAATGGCAATGAGCCCCCGACCTTGGGAACGCCTGCTGGTGGTGCTTGGTCCCATGCCCTGGACTGAGCTGAACAAACCTTCAGGCTGATTGCAGGTTAGAAGAGAGGCGACCAGAGCAGGAGCAGACCTGTCAATGGCCCAGAGCCATGGTTGCCCAGAGCTCCAGGGCCTCCTGTGAGAAGCTGGTGAAGATACCAGGGCTGGCCTGGTGTTCCATCTGCCATGACAAGACATGGCCCCAGGGACCACAGATAGACTATGGGAAATGTCCCTGCACCCATGCCCTCCCAGCTGGTGTCCATCAAGGAAAGAGGTGGAAGAACAACAATTATTCGCTTATTATCTGTCTCTGGTAAGAGAGAGAAAAAAATGTGGGCTAAGTCAAAATTCCTAAAAGGAAGCATTCATGAGTCGACCCAGGCCTTGACCTGTAATCGTGGCCACCTCTTGGCCAAGCACTGGGGACCAGAAGGGAAGGGGGAAAACACCAGGATGGGCACAGTCCTACTTTTGAATAGTTTACAGCCTTGTTTTCATGTTTCTTTTTCTTGGCTCCCAAAAACTAGAGAAAAAATATATGTCAAAGAAGGCTTCCTGGGGTGCAGTGTTTGAGAAGTGAGTAGGTAGGATAGAGGAGAGAGAAGGTTCCCTTCCTCCCTTCCTGCCTGCCTTCTTTCCAAATATTTGACAAACATCGTCCTCGAGTCAAGGTCTCTGTCCTTATGCTTCGTATGTCCTACTGGGGGAGACATGCAAACGTAACAAGACCTAACAAGCAATGTAGCCACAGCCTGGGACAGGCCAGAAGAGGAAGGCCTCCTTAGAACTTGACAGTAGTGTTGATTAGCCAGGCTTGCGGGAGTCTGTGGGCCCCCAGTTGGAAGAGGGCACACTTGGGAGCTCCAGAACCCCTCAACCATCGTACTGTCTTAGTCCGTTTGTGTTGCTGTAAGAGGATACCCTAGACTGGGAGGTTTATAATGAACAGAAATGGATTGGCTTGCGGTTCTGGAGCTGGAAAGTCCAAGGTTGAGTGGCCGGCATCAGGCAAAGGCCTTCTTGTTGCATTATCCCTTGGTGGAAGAGCAAAGAGAGGGTGAGAGAGAGCAAGAGATCAAACTCACAACCTCAGGCCCTTTTATAGTCGACATTAATCCACTGAGAGTGGAGCGCTGATGACCTAAACACTTCCCATTCGGCCCCACCTCCCAACACTGTTGCTTTGGAGACTAAGTTTCCAACACATGTTTTTCCAGAGACCTATGCAAACCATGACAATAGCTAAGACCTTTCTGCCCTGATTAGAAATCAGAAACGGAGCCAGGACTCAGGGCCTGCCTGTCCTCTCTTTCCAGGAGTCTGCTGCCCTCAGGGCCATAAACACAATCAATCAGGCAGATGGCCTGGATCTGTCTGTTCTTGATAACTGGTTCTTGTCAAATACAAACGGAAATGCTATTCCTGCTGTAGAAGGGCAAAAGTGTGATTAGATGAGAAATCTCCCAAGGTGTACAATGGAAGACCCAATTCACAGAAAGCGTTACTCAGCAAACACGGGGCTTGGCACTGTAGATGTCAATCACAGCCTCCCCTTAGAAGGGCTGACTCTTAGAACTCTAAGGCACATATCTAGTATTTTATCTATATTAGGTTATTTAATTCTCACAAAAGTCCTACAAGGGTGGTACTGTTAGTATCCTGTTTTATAGATAAAGAAATTGAGACACATAAGAGGTTAAATAATTTGCTTAAGGTTAGAATAATGACCCCACACTGCTGGGGTTTAAATTCCCCCTGTATCCCTTTCCAGATGGGTGTCCTTGGGTGAGTGAAGGGGCTGAGATCTGAACCCAGATAGCCTGACTCCAGACTTGGTATTCTTAATAATTGTGTGTGTGTAGGTGTGCGTGTGTGTGTGTGTGTGTATGCACATGCACGCATACGGAGGGGGTTGCAGGACAAGCCTCTGCTTTTGAGGAGCTTAAAACTTAACAGAAAATACAAAGATGTATTGATTAGGCCTTCAGGCTGCGGCAAAATAAGAATATACACAATTTAGAAAGAGAAATTACTTTTCTTGTGAGGAAAGTGGAAGAGAGATATATTCAAGTGTGTTACTGGCCTACAGTAAATGCCTAGACATTGACAAAACAACCTGGCACTTTAGAGAAATTCACCTGCTTTTGTTGCTTCAAAACCACTTCTGCAAAGTTAATGGAGTCTTTCTGTTGCACCTGCCCTAACTCCCTTTTGCCTTTGTGAATAAACTCATCTAGAAGACTCAAAAGCACAAAGAGAGAACTGAGTTTTCATGAACAATTACATGTAATAGTTTAGGGTATCTGGTGTGTGCTGAGCTCATGGCTAAGAGTTCATGAATGACTGTCCCTGTGAGGTCAGGGCCTGTACAAACAGAAAGAGCATTTAGCAAGGGCCTTGAAAGATAAGTACATATATTTTGGGTGATTTTTTATTTTTGTGTTTGGGTAGGTGGAAATGTTAATTTTTTTTCTAATTAGAAATGTAATACTCATGCCTGTAATCCCAGCACTTTGAGAGGCCAAGGCAGGCGGATCACCTGAGGTCAGGAGTTCAAGACCAGTCTGGTCAACATGGTGAAACCCCGTCTCTACTAAAAATACAAAAATTAGCCGGGCATGGTGGCAGGCACCTGTAATCCCAGATACTCTGGAGGCTGAGACAGGGGAATCGCTTGCACCTGGGAGGTGGAGGTTGCAGTGAGCCAAGATCGCGCCATTGCACTCCAGCCTGGGTGACAAGAGCAAGACTCCGGTTCAGAAAAAAAAAAGAGAAAGAAAAAAAGAAATGTAATACCTTTCCCCTGCTATCTGCCACTAATAATCAGTTGCGAAAAAATATTAAATATTCTTTTTTAATATGTACCCAAAAGAATTAAAAGCAGAGACTCAAACAGATATTTTCACACCCATGTTCCTAACAGCATTATTCACAACAGCCAAAAGGAGGAAATGACCCAAGTGTCCATGGATGGATAAATGGATAAACAAAATGTGGTCTATACATATAATAAAATGTTATTCAGCCATAAAAAGGAATGAAATTCAGATCCATGCTATAACATGGATCAGTCTTGAAAACATCATGCTAAATGGAAGAAGTCAGATACAGAAGGACAAATATTACATGAGCCCACTTATCACTTATATGAGGCTCACAGAATAAGCAAATTTATAGATAGACAGTAGTATAGAGGCTACCGCGGTGGGACGAGGGAACAGGGAGTTACTGTTTATAAGCACAGAGACTCTGGGATAATGAAAAAGTTCTGGAGATGGCTAGTGGTGATTGTACGCATCGTGCATGTACTTACTGCTACTGAACTGTACATTTTAAAATAGTGAAAATGGCAAATTTTATGTCTATTTTACCACAATAAAAATCAATAATAAGAAAACAACCAAAAAATATGTATGGTGGGAGAAAAGATTCCATCTGCAATATCTACAAAAGCTATGAAATGGGAATCAGTGTGACAAGATTTGTGCAGAATTCATATGAATTACAACATTCTACTAAGGCTCATTTTTAAAAGGTTTCTATAAATGGAGAGAGAGACACTGTGTTCCTGGTGGAAAAACTCAGTTTGGTGAGGATGTCATTTCTCCACAAATGAATCTCTAAATATAAGGCAACCCCTATCACAATCCAAATATCTTTTCTGGAACTTAACCAAATGATTCTAAAGCTCATCAGGAAAATTGAACATGAAATAAGCAAGGGCATCTTTGAAAAGAAAAAGGGAAAAGGAGGAGGAAGAGAAGAGAGGCGAGGGAAGAGCCCTCACAAGCATTAAGAAAAGGAGAACTGGGCTGGACATGGTGGCTCACACCTGGAATCTCAACACTTCAGGGGGCCCAGAAAGGAGATCATGTGAGCCCAGGAGTTTGAGACCAGCCTGGGCAATGTAACAAGACCCCGCCTCTACAAAACATCAAAAAACTTACCCAGGCGTGGCAGTGCATACCTGTGGTCCCAGGTACTTGGGAGGCCACGGTGGGAGAATCACTTGAGCCTGGGAGGGCGAGGCTGCAGTGAGCTGTAATTGACCACTGCACTCCACCCTGGGCAGCAGAATCAGACCCTGTCTCAGAACCAAAAAAAAAAAAAAAAAAAAAAAGGAGAACTGTCTATGTTTTTGGTACCAGCCCCAGCATAGACAATGGATCAATTAAACAAAATATAAAATCCAGAAACACATATGAGAATTTTGTCTCTGGTAAGTGACATTTCAGGAGAGTGGATAAAGAATGGACTATTCAGAGATGGTGCTGAAGAGCCTACACATGAGAACTAAAGACACACTAGCACAAGTCAAACAGGGGAAAAGGAGAAAGATCACTGGATTGTATCAACGTCAATATCCTGGTAGTGATATTATGCTGTAGTTTTGCGAAATGTTGCCATTGGGGAAAACTGGGTAAACTATAAACAGAATCTTTCTGTATTATTTCCTACAACTGCTGTCAGTCTGCAATTATCTCAATAGAAATTTCAATTTTAAATAGTGATAAGAAAAATAAACTTTTTAAAATGTTATGTGCCTGCAATTAACAAGGAATTAAATATTACATTGTTTTTGAAAAGCACAGCCATAAGTGAATACTGGAATATTCCTAGGGTAAGGAAGGAAAGACTTTACTCTCTGTGACCCCAAAAGCCAAGAGCCACAATAAAAGAAGTTGATTTACCTAAACGAAAACTAAACTTTAATGTAGCAGCAAAACATTTATGCACAAATAAAAAACAAACACAAATTGGGGAAAATATTTGCAACATATATAGAAGACAAAGGGTTAACTTTCTTTAAAATATATAAAGAGCTCTTACCAACCAATAAGAAAAACCATAAATACCCTAATAGGAAAGTGGGCTAAAAACGTAAGTAGGCAAGTTACAGAGGAAGAAATACAAAAAGCCAGTAAACACATGAAAAATGTAGGCAATGAAGCAGAAACTCCTGGAGAAACAACATGAAAATTCTGGAAGAAATATAGTTTAAGGAAGCTGAGAGGTGATGTCTTATTTACTGATAACAATGAACTCCACATCTGGCATGTAGTAGATGCTTTACTAATGTTTGTTGAATGAATAAGTGGAAATGATGAACACAAATGGCTTGTCAAGGAGAAGGAACATTCCAGATGCAGGTAGGAGAGAAAAGTAGAGTCACAGAACAATCATTAAGGAAGAGAAACGCAAGTTAGGTGAATTCATTTTACAGCCCATTTTTGCCAGTAAAACTAGAAATTATGTCATCAGAAGAAAATCCCTTTGTCTCAACTCCCAGAAACCTGCAGTGAAGACACTCAGATAGGAGAGCCTCTGAGATATGGTTCAGGGTTTAAATCATTCTCTTTGGTGCCTTCTGTCTGCATCTGCAGCTGCTCATTCCTCTTTCTGTTGCCCAATGGATAACAATGACTTCACCCTTTCTTAGCCACATGCTTGAGCCACCAAGTCGGACCCCACTGAGCATAACAGTGTGACTGACACAAAGCACATCAGGTGCAGGATGAACTTGAACTGCGGTTTGCGCTGGGTGCTTCACGCTTACTAACTGAGTTGGCAGTTCCATCTAACTTCACGTTTCTTATTTATTTATTTATTTATTTATTTATTTGTTTATTTATTTAGAGATGGAGTCTCGCTCGTAGCCCAGGCTCAAGTGCAGTGGTGCAGTCTCGGCTCACTGAAGCCTCCGCCTCCCGGGTTCAAGCGATTCTCCTCCCTCTGCCTCCCGAGTAGCTGCAAGTACAGGCATGCGCCACCACCCCCAGCTAATTTTTGTGTTCTTTTAGTAGAGATGGGATTTCACCATGTTGGCCAGGCTGGTCTCAAACTGCTGACCTCAAGTGATCCTCTTGCCTCAGCCTCCCAAAGTGCTGGGATTACAGGCATGAGCCACTGTGCTCGGCCCACATTTCTACTTTTAAAAGTCACTTACCAAAGACCCTGGCATTTGGGGTAGCAGCCTGGAGTTCATGGGAGGTGTCTGTCTTCAGTCCCTGTTCCCTTTGTGGAAAAATAAATCATAATGAATGAGCCCATCCTTTCCCCATGACTAGCTAAAATGCCATTGCGTTACAATATTTTTGAACTTTTCCTCTGCCAGTTCAATTATTATACCCATCCCATGTGTGCCACCAATGTCACAAAGCTTTTAAAGAATGGATCTATACTGGCTTTGGCCAAAGGAAAGTTACAACTTCTTTCTGACACTAATAATACTAAAATTAACATTTTTAAGGAAAGGCCCCAAAAGAACCCCCTCAAAGAACCATTTCTTGCAGAGCAGTGATTCATTTAGCTATGCCCAGAAGGCACCTCTAAAAAGAATGAGGCTTGAGTTGTAACTCTTTCAAGACTTTTTTAAAGAAATGGAAGGAAGGGGGAAGGGAAGAAAGAGACTAGAAAAGAAGGAGAGAATGGAGAAGAGAGAAGAAAAACAATTTTCTACTGGGGTTGTTCCCTAGAGCTACTGTCATAGCAAATGTGAGGTGTTTGCCAAACATTTCTTGGAGATTGTAGGTAATGCAGTATACCTAGTGGTTCAGTAGTACCACAGGAAATTTCATGATTTTGTAGGAAAGAGCTACAGACTGAAAGAACACATACTGTAAATAACACATTTATTTCAAGTCTTTATGATTCTGTCATTTTGTATCCCTGGGCCATGCTTTATTCTTGACACTTAAGTAAAACCATAAAAGGTGAGAGAGCCACTAATCCTTTGTAGGTCTTTGACTTTCAAATGGGTTTTCTGGAAGCATGAGGGTCCCACAAAGGGGCCTGTATTAGTTTGTTTTTACACTGCTCGTTCATTTCTCACTGTATTCATTCATTTCACACTGTTAATTTCACATACCCCTTACCCATGGGTAATTTATACATGAAAAAGGATTTAATGGACTTACAGTTCCGCGTGGCTGGGGAGGCCTCGCGGTCATGGCGGAAGGCGAAGTGGAAGCAAGACATGTCTTACATGGTGGCAGGCAAGAGAGCTTGTGCAGGGAAACTCCCATTTTTAAAACCATCAGATCTCATGAGACTTATTCACTATCACAAGAACAGCACAGGAAAGACCCACTCCCATGATTCAGTTACCTCCCATGGGGTCCCTCCCACAGCACATGGGAATTCAAGATGAGATTTAGGTGTGGACACGGCCAAACCATATCAGGGCCCAAGAGGCTGCCATGGGGAGAGGGAGAGTGCTGATCAGGGTGGGGCTGGGACCCACCCTAGGCCAAGAAGTATAGCTCATCTTCTTCTGCTTTTTACACTGACTGCCACCCCTCCAGAGGGGCCTTGTGTACCTGTCCTCTGCAGCAAGAAATTAAAAAAGGCAGGCAGATTCAGGTATACTTGGCTCAGAGGTCTATCAAAATAAAGATATAGTCATCGTTCTTCAAAATGTCTCAGAGCCAGATTTTCTCACTCACGTTGAAGAAAAGGCACAAAGACACCTTTCATCAGTTACATGCCCTGCGTTGGTAACATTCTACTTAACTGAACCATTTCTTCTTAGTCTGAGGGAGGGCAATTTAGTTCAAGAGAAAACATAATTATATCTGCTTGCTTTTAAGGAGTAGTTTCACAATTTTAGAAGTTAAGAAGCACTGGAATTGGGACACCTCCTTGAGATAAGTAAATCACGTTGTTTTTCACCTTAAATGAGGGTAAAATCAGAAATAATGACAGCATTTACTGCTTCTGGCATTCATTCCAACCATCATCCTGGCTGACTGTGAGGAGGGAAAGCTTGTGAAAGCAGAAAACACAGTACTAAATGCCCCCGAGATGCAGTGACTCTCAGGGAAATGAAATGTTTTAAATTCTTCGCGAGCTGATGCACTCTGATTCCCATGCAGCCGATTTTTGTTACTTCTGAGTGCAAGAACTACTGTGATTTGTAGTAATGCAGATGATTTAAAGAATCTCTATTTGTCATACCCTAGTTTTCAGCTTGTACAGTTAGAATAGCTGTAATTTATTTTTCACTTATAAACTCCTTGTTGCTGAAGAGTCTAGAAACATCCCCATAGTTCAGAAGTTACCTGGAAAACAGTTTAATCTGTGCTACATTCATAATCTTTTGTCAGAGATGCTTTACTGTTATGGAAATGAGAGAGGAGTCATAACCCTAAAAATATCAAATTCCAAGAATATCTTTAACTTTGGGAAGAACTGGTAACCTCTGTATTGATAGCGGTAACTGCTGCAAAATGATAGCTCAAGCATAGAGTGGAAATACGTTCCCTTTGGCTTACCTGGCAACTTTTAATATGCTTTAAATCAGCCTGTAACGTATTTTTTAGTTGAGAAGTGTTACAGATAGAAATTTTCTTTGGGTTGCCAGGTGCAGTGGCTCACGCCTATAATCCCAGCACTTTGGGGTGCTAAGGCAGGCAGACCACCTGAGGTCAGGAGTTCAAGACCAGCCTGGCCAACATAAAGAAACCGCTTCTCTACTAAAAATACAAAAATTAGCCAGATGTGGTGGCAGGCACCTATAATCCCAGCTACTTGGGAGGCTGAGGCAGGAGAATCACTTGAACCTGGGAGATGGAGGTTCCAGTGAGCCAAGATCGCACCACTGCACTCCAGTCTGGGTGACAGAGCAAGACTCTGTCTCAAAAAAAAAAAAGAAATTTTCTTATTTATTTGGGTAGACTGTGGGTCTACCTGCCTGGCCTGTGGAAGGAGAGCTGCAGAGGCAGGGTGAGTCCTCCCCAGAATCCTGGGATGATGGCATGAGCAGAATGAGCTCTGACTGGTGCCCTGCACACGCACACCCAAATCACAGAATATTGACATTGGAAGGTCCTTAGACCTCATCTGGAACACCCTATCCTCATTTTACCAAAGGGACAACCAGAATAAGTTGTGGGCATGACACAGTGAGGTTATTAACTGGGTCTGCACTAGCGCCCAGGCCCTAACTAGCTAGCTACATGACTTTGAGCAAGTTACTTAACCTCTGTGTGCTTCAGATTTCTCAAGTATAAAAGAGGGATGAAGGGTTCCCACCACTCAAGGTTGGCATGAGGATTGTGGGAAGCACCAAACTCAGTGCCTGGCTCTGAAAAGCAGGCACAGACTGTCATTATGACTGTCCTCATTATGGCACAGTTCTGACAGTCAAACAGCTTTGTGCTTAGGGACCTAGAGAGGTTTAACCCTCATACCACAGTCATGAACCAAAAGGCCAGGAGCGAAGGAAGAGCTTCCCAAAGGCGATCTATTTTCATTGCTTTTCTCACCACCAGGTAGCAAAGATATAAAGAGTACAGTTATTCTGGAAGCATAACATTTATTGAGTTACTTAATTGCCAGTCCTCCTTTGGTCTATTAAATCATGGAGCAACCCTGTCTTGAATGGAAAACTCCAGAACAGTGATTCTCCTGCTGTAGGGTAATCATTGTTCTAAATGCAGGGAACTGGACTCAATCCCAGACATGCTGATTTGTAGGTAAGGCTCAGGAATCTGCATTTAAACAAGTTCCTCAGATGATTTTGATACCAATGGTTAAGGTGCCACACTAGAAAACACTGCCTAGAACACTGGGGACCCAGGCCTGCTCATTCGCCGAGGCAGTCCACCAAGCTAGCAAACACCGCTGGCCAAAAGCCAGTTCGGAAGTGACTGCCTCAATCCTCTATCACATTGTTGCATCTCCCTCTTCCTCTTCCTACCCCCACCCCTTGCCAATAATCCCAAACCTCATTTTACAAAAATAAACTGGGACTAGCACCCACCTGGCTCACATGGCAGGAGGTGTATTGGCTGGGAAGAACCACTTTCCTCTGTTCACTTCCTTTATCAACATGTAGGAAGTAGAAGGTCCTTGAATACTTTGGAGGTCAGTTCCATCCAAAGGAAGAGAAGGGAGCAACTATTTTCCTGTCGGCCACAAGGCCCCACGGTTAACCCAGAACTTCTGAAAACAGCTCATTTTACATACTGTACCATCTGAAATGTTTTCTGCATCACATACTAACATACAAAACAAGTGAGGGGCAGGGTGTGGTGGCTCACACCTGTAATCCCAGCACTTTGGGAGGCTGAGGCGGGCAGATTGCTTGAAGCCAGGAAGTCGAAGCCAGCCTGGACAACATGGCAAGACCCCATCTCTATAAAAGATACAAAAATTAGTCAGGCATGGTGGTGTGTGCCTGTAGTCCCAGCTACTGAGGCTGAGGTGGAAGGATTGCTTGTGCCCAGGAGGTTGAGACTGCAGTGAGCCGAGATCACACCACTGCACTTCAGCCTGGGCGACAGAGTGAGACCTGTCTCAAAAAAAAAAAAAAGTGAGAGTTGCTTTTGCTTCCAGGACCCCAGAGATATTGTATCCTTCACTGGGTTTTGTTGGGGAATAGGGACACCATTCTTTAGACTCTTCCCCAGGCACACTTGACTTTTGTTGCCTTCCACAAACCAACCCTGTCTACCCCAGTGCCGTGACTCTAGCTCGTAGGTATTTCCCTGCGTGGGGTTTGTGGCCATTGCGTCAGACCACTATTAGGCACTGGTTTAAAATGCAAGTTTTCTGGTCCTACTCAACCTCCTGAATCAGAGTATCCAGTGATAAGGCCTAGAAATCCCAGTTTTTAACAAGCTCCTCAGGGGATTTCTTGGCATACTAAAGTTTAGGACCTTTGTCCGAGGTGATCTAAGTTTGCTTCTACCTTATTCACTGACATGGTTTGTCTGTGTCACCACTCAAATCTCATCTTGAATTGTAATAATCCCCACGTGTTAAGGGTGGGGCCAGGTGGAGATAAATGAATCATGGGGGGGATGGTTTCCCCCATACTGTTCTCACAGTAGTGAATAAGTCTCATGAGATCTGATGGTTTTATAACCTCTTGCCTGCCACCATGTAAGACGTGACTTTGCTCCTCATTCGCTTTCCACCATGATTGTGAGGCCTCCCCAGCCATGTGGAACTGTGAGTCAATTAAATTTCTTTCCTTTATAAATTACCCAGTCTCAGGTATGTGTTTATTAGCAGCGTGAAAACAGACTAATACATTCACCTTTTATTTGCAGTATAAAAGTTAATTTTTATAAACTAAAAAGTTAATGTTTAAATACTGCAAATAAAGAGGTAATCAGATCTTCCATCCTCTCTGAAGCTTGGCAGAAGTTTTTATGAAGTTTTAAGAAGTTTTATTTTGGGCAGATATCTTTGATGTCATCTGCAGGTGACTCAGAAAAGGAGTTGACTTGATTTTATACACTGCCTTGTGCAGGTCACCTTCTTGTGTGTTATTTCTAGTACTTTATTTCCTGGATCAGGTTTGAAACTCCTGGAGGGCAGAAACTATCGTCTCACTACTACCTCCTCCCCTTGCTCTCAACACAGTGTTTGAAACCTACGGAATACTCAATGCTGCCTTATTTGATTGTCGCGGCAGCACTTTCCTTCCATGCCTCTCTCAACATGAGAAACGGGGATTTCCCAGAGGAAGTCAGCTTTGATGGGGGACCCCTGCCCCTCATATGGTAAACCTTTATCTGTAAGCATTTTCTTCAGGATACTCATAGAACCTTATCTGCAGACGGGCATTTAGTAGCCTGTGAAGTACAGATGCCCCCTGGACCTCTCCACACAGCTCCTAGCACACATATCCCAAGGCAGTTACTTGTCCCAGTCTCTCCTTACCTTAAGTTTCTTTAAGGGACTCTCATCACCACTCTGGCACTCCCAAAAGTTAGGTTTTTTTAAAATTTCTAACATTTTGTACTTTCTTTTTCTGCCGGGGACAGAGATGATTTTAAGGAACAGCCTCCAACTGAGGGCAGGGGTAGGAGGAAGAGAGCATTCTACTATTGATAAATATTTGGCTGCTTCTCAAATTGGGCTATAAGAATAGTGTTTCCATAAACTTTTTTGTGCATGTCTTTTTGAGATGAAGCAGGGATCCCTCTTAGGAGCCTGCTGGCCCACTCTCAAACCCCTAAGTATGGAAATAAAAGAAAATAATTGAGTTCTTTCAGGGGAAATTCCAGGTACCTAGGTACCCCTGAGAAGTAAATCATCCAAGAATTTAACTAAGAGAAGGTTTTACTCATATGACTGTCAATCAAAACAAAATTACAAGCCTCTATCACTTAATTATTTATTTATTTTGAGACAGAGTCTCACTCCGTTGCCCAGGCCGGAGTGCAGTGGTGCAATCCCAGATCACTGCAACCTCCACCTCCCAGGTTCAAGTGATTCTCCTGCCTCAGCCTCCCAAGTAGCTGGGATTACAGGTGCCCACCAGCACACCCAGCTAATTTTTGTATTTTTAGTAGAGACATGGTTTCTCCATGTTGGCCAGGCTGGTCTCCAACTCCTGACCTCAGGTGATCCACCCGTCTCAGCCTCCCAATGTGCTGGGATTACAGGCATGAGCCACCACACCTGGCCTCAATCATTTTAGGAGATTTATTTGCCAAAGTTAAGGATGTGTGCCAGGGAGACAGGTCTATGCCTTTCTCTGAAGATGATTTTGAGGGCTCCCAATCTAAAGGGGAAGGGTGGGATATTGAGAAGTATACAATTTTCCTGTAAGAGTGGGATAGGGAAAAAATAGACATTCATGCCTTTGTCTGGCTCAGTGAATCTGCATGTTTTACATAAGATGACATAAACAAATGGGGCAGAGGAAAAATGCAGGGAATCTGCATTTTATGTCAGATAGCTTAGACAAAATTGGGCAGGGGAACAATCAGATATGCATTTGTGTCTGGTGGACAGGGTTGACTGCACCTGTAAAGATAAGCTATCAATTTGCATTGCTGTGGTGAAATTTGAACAGCTCACTAGGAATTTCCTTGTGGGCAAAATATGGGGGAGGCTGTAGCTTTTCATCTTGTAGCCATCTTATTTAGGAACCAAAAGGCAGAGGCAGGTTTGCCTGACCCGGTTCCCAGCTTGACTTTTCCCTTTGGCTAAATGATTTTGGAGTCCCAAAATTTAATTTCCTTTCGCATAATCTCCTGGTAAATACCAGTTCACTTGCCTAATCGTGTCACCAGTCCCTCCAGCTCATTTCCAGCTAGGTGAGAGAGGAGACAGACCTGCTGAGCCCCTCCTTGAGGAGGCTCTTCTCTGTAGTGCTGAGGCTGTGCTAAGCAACAGATTTATTCTGCACACAGGAGCCCCAAGGCACATGGGTAGACTATGAAGGAAAACTCATAGAGGCCAGAGAAGGCCAGTTTCACATCCCATTGTTCCTTCTTGGTAATTTTTCAGTGGTGTTTGTGAAGAAGGAACGATGCCAAAGGAGCGATATCCTTACCTTGATTTTCATAATTCATGAAGACTGCTTTTTTTGATTTGTATAAAGCAGATTATGATTGTGAACCCTGAACATTTGAGACATGTCTAAGTTAATTTAGAAAGTTTATTTTGCCAAGGTTGAAGACACACGCCTGTGATGCAGCCTCAGAAAGTCCTGACGGCGTGTGCCTAAGGTGGTTGGGGCACAGCTTGGTTTTATAAATTTTAGGGAGACATGAGACATCAATTAATATATGTCTGGAAAAGTGGGACAACTTAAGCAAACACAGGAAGAATGTAAGTGGGGAGGGAGCTTCCAGGTCACAGGTAGGTGAGAGACAAATGGTAACATTCTTTTGAGTTTCTGATTAGCCTTTCCAAAGGGAAGCAATCAGATATGCATCTATCTCAGTGAGCAGAGGGGTGACCTTGAATAGAATGAGAGGCAGGTTTGCCCTGAGCAGTTCCCAGCTTGACTTTTCCCTTTAGCTTAGTGATTTGGGGGGGGGGCCCCAAGATTTATTTTCCTTTCACATGATGAACACAAACATGGAGCAATGTGAAATTTCACAGAGACAAAACTAAGTTCTGTCTACTGGCATCATTCTGTCTTGCAGAACTCAGCGGGCAGTGTTCTTGATGGGAAAAGATTGACTTTAAAAAGTTATAAAAGGGGCCAGGTGTGGTGGCTCACACGTGTAATCCCACCGCTTTGGGAGGCCAAGGTGGGCAGATCACCTGAGGTCAGGAGTTCCAGACCAGCCTGGTCAATATGGTGAAACCCTGTCTCTACTAAAAATACAAAAATTAGCCGGGTGTGGTGGCAGGTGCCTGTAATCCCAGCTACATGGGAGGTTGAGGCAGGAGAATTGTTTGAACCTGGGAGGTGGAGGTTGCAGTAAGCCAAGATAGTACCTCTGCACTCTATCCTGAGTGACGGAGCCAGATTCTATCTCAAAAAAAAAAAAAAAGTTATAGAAGGGCTTGGAAAAAGATTTTGAGTCACCAGCTTGTACCCTTGCCTTAGATTTATAGGTGTACAGGGGTTCCTCGAGTGTGAGGTGACTGAAATTGTTAATTTCCTACAGAACATTTAAGCGTTTGGTGCACAACTATAGCTTTCGAATATAGGATCCAAACCCTGGCTTGTCAAATTTAAATCCTGATACAGTGTTAACATGAGCATGTTCTGGTGTTATTGTATTGTCTGGAGTGGTAACTTAACCATAAAACACTTCAGTGTAAAGTGTTACACTGGTGTTATTGTATTGTTCTGGTGTTATTATATGAGTGGTCACTTACCATAAAACACTTCAGCAAAAAGTGTTATAAGTGTGTGGGTTTGCATAAGTTCACTTCAATTTATACCTGAGAGGCAGTTGGCCATGCAAGTGTCTATTTTGGAATCCGTTCTAAAGAGGTTACTATTAAGCACGATCAACATTGTCATCAGAATCTGCACCACAGAGTGAATTGGCTAGGGTAAAAAAATGTAACTAACCTGCACATTGTGCACATGTACCCTAAAACTTAAAGTATAATAATAATAAAACAAATAAATAAATAAAAATAAATAAATAAATAATAAAAATAAAAGAAAAAAGAAAAGTTAGAAATAATTTTCAGTCAGAGAAATGAGTGTTGTGAAAGACAAAAGGCTGGCCAAGCAGATTGTGTGAAACCCACTGCCCTTGCATGAATGAGGCAGTAAATTCACCCAGCAAACCTGCCCCCTTCCAAGCCTCACTCATTGAAGCCTAGAGCTTCAGTGTTTCTATGTCACCTAGAAATCAATAATAAACAAGAGAAATGGCCAAAATAAGTGAGCAGGTGCTAAAGAGAATATCCAAATGACTGTGAAACCTATGAAAAGATGTTCAACTTGATTAGACATGAAGGAAATGCGGATGAAAACCACTATGTATCCACCAGAATAGTTACAATGAATATCAGCAAGAATATGAAGAATATACTGGGTGTGGTGGCTCATGCCTGTAGTCCCAGCTACTTGCGAGGCTGAGGCAGTAGGGTCACCTGAGCCCAGGAGTTTGAGGCTGCAATGAGCTATGATTGCATCACTGCACTCCAGCCTGCGTGATGGAGTGAGACCCCACCTCTAAAAATTCAAAAAGAATATGAAGAATATGAACTGAAGCTCCAACTTTGATGAGGGGAGGGTAAATTTGTACATCCACTTTGCTGAACATATTCATATCATGTGAGTCATCAGTTGCATTCATAAGTGTATGTATCCAAGAGAAATGTGTACATATGGTCACCAAAATTGTTATTGAACTGAACTGGGGTCCACTTGCCTGGTGCAGTAAGGCCAGATCTTCACACCAGGGTTTGAAATGGGGAGAAAGGAGGGTGTTTGTTGGCAGGGCACTAAACAAGGAGAATCAGGCAGCTCAGGCTCAAGATCCAAACTTCCCAATGGCTTGCAAGCAAGGGAAAATTTCAGGAAAGTAGAGGTTACAAGCAGAATTGTAAGTCAATACATGAAGATTATACATTGGTTTGGCCTAAAAGGGCAGGATATCTTGAAGCAGGGGCTTACAGATCATAGGTAGTGTATTAGTCCGTTTTCACACTGCTATAAATAAACACCTGAGACTGGATAATTTATAAAGAAAAGAGGTTTAATTGACTCACAGTTCTGCATGGCTGAGAAGGCCTCAGGAAACTTACAATCATGGCAGAAGGGGAAGCAGGCACGTCTTACATGGCAGCAGGCAAGAGAAAGTGCAAAGAGGGAAGAGCCGCTTATAAAACCATCAGATCTCGGCCAGGTGCAGTTGCTCATGCCTGTAATCCCAGCACTTTGGGAGGCCGAGGTGGGCGGATCACAAGGTCAGGAGATGGAGACCATCCTGGCTAACATGGTGAAACCCTGTCTCTACTAAAAAAATACAAAAAAAATTAGCCAGGCATGGTGGCAGGCACCTGTAGTCCCAGCTACTCAGGAGGCTGAGGCAGGAGAATGGCGTGAACCCGGGAGGTGGAGCTTGCAGTGAGCCGAGATCGTGCCACTGCACTCCAGCCTGGGCAACAAGAGCAAGACTCTGTCTGAAAGACAATAATAAATAAATAAAACCATCATATCTCATGAGAACTCCCTCACTATCGTGAGAACAGCATGGAGGAAACTGCCTCCATGATCCAGTCACCTCCCACCAGGTCCCTCCTTTGACACGTGGGGATTATAATACGAGGTGACATTTGGGTGGGGACACAGAGCCAAACCATATCACGTAGATTCAAAGATTTTCCGATTTCCAATTGCTTAAGGAAAAGAAGCTTTATTTAAAAATTGGGGGTCAGGCCGGGCATGGTGGCTCACACCTGTAATCCCAACAGTTTGGGAGGCCAAGGCTGGCAGATAGTGCTTAAGCCCAGAAGTTTGAGACCAGTGTGGGCAATATAGTGAGACCTCACCTCTACAAAAAATCCAAAAATTGGTTTTGTTTGGTATTGTAAACCGATAGTCCCAGCTACGTAGGAGGCTGAGGCAAGAGGATTGCTTGAGCCTAGGAGGTTGAGGCTGCAGTGAGCCGTGATCACACCATTGCACTCCAGCCTGGGTGACAGAGCAAGACCCTGTTTCAAAAAAATTAAATAAATAAATAAATAAATAATAAATAAAATAAAATAAAAATTTGGGGTCAGCAGAGAAGAATGTTAGCTCTGGCTAATGGGCATAACTTCCTCCAGGATGCTCAGGGAGAACTTTAGAACAAAGGATAGCACTCAGAGTTCAGTCCTCAGCTCCCCCGTATCTGAGATGTACATGACAGTGGATCCATTTGGTGGGGGACCAGGTTTCTGAAAAACAACTCAGAGACATATATTAAGATGTTATTTTTAGTTTCTATAGGGAACCAAAAACCTTGTGACTTTAGCTTCCTTAGCTATTGTTTTAAGCTACCACTACCTTCTTGGTCATCAAGTTGCTCATTTACTTCTCAGGGGTACCTAGGTACCTGGAATTTCCCCTGAAGGAACTCAAGATTTTCCTTTATTTCCATGTTTGTGGGTTTGGGAGTGGGCCAGCAGGCTCCTAAGAGGGGTCCCTACTTCATCTCAAAAAGACATGTACAAAAAAGTTTGTGGAAACATTATTCTTATAGCCCAATTTGGGAAGCAGCCAAATATTTATCAACAGTAGAATGCTCTATTCCTCCTACCCCTGCCCTCAATTGGAGGCTGTTCCTTAAAAATCAAACAGGTTCAGCAGCCTGCTTGATTTGCAAGTTGAACCTCCATTAAATTCCACATCCCTTGCAGGCCTTCTCTTGAAGCCCCTTTAAGTCCCTCACACCTAATTTTCAATGGAAAATGGAGCAGAGAACTGAAGAAGAGGAGGAAGATAGAGGGAAAGAGGTGCATGTTGAAAACACTGAAAGTCCCAGACAGAAGATATTTCATTATCCATCGCTATGTGGCAAACCTCCCCAAGTGAGTGGTTTGACCAACCATGGATATTTCTCACAATTCTGTGAATTTCCTGAACTTAGCTGGCAGTTCTTTGGCTCAACTCACTGTCAACTGCTGACTCTCATGACTGCATACAGCTGTAGCCTTGGCTGGATTTTACTCAGTACCTGGCACTAGGAATCTAGTCATCTAGGAATGGCTGGGCCTGTCTCTCCAGCTGAGTGGTCACCCTTCTTACATGGTGTCTAGGGGATCCAGAGAGAGGAAGCTGAAGTTCCTAAGCTTCTGACAGCCTAAGCCTGGAACTAGTACAGCATCGCTCCCACTATATTCTGCTGGTCAGAGCAAGTCTCAGGGTCATCCAAGATTCGAGGAGAGAGGAAACAGGCTTCATCTCTTAATGGGAAAAACAGCAAATGCTTACAAGGATGGGAGAAATTTGTTTGAAATCATCTTTGGAAACTATGTACCACAAGCAACAAGAGGAGAGGAGAGAAGTCTACATTGCAGACATGGGATCTGAATTCAGCCAAGCCTCCACAACCTGTGAAGATTGCCTGGCTTATTGATGCCTCAGTTTCCCCACCAGTAACTTGAAAAGCTTGGACTAGAATGTCATGAAGTCTGTCCAGCTTTGAGAGTTGTGGTTCCATAATCCACATAAATACAGTGGGCCCAGTGAGGACTCAGGGCCTCCTGCTGATCTTCTAAGTCTTCCATCATTGAACCCACTTCCCATCCCCCACCTCACCCTCAAGAATAATCCACAGGAGTCCGTTCTTGCCTCCTTTCTTCATCCCAGTTGAAATTGGAGGGGCTTTTTACCAAAAAAAAAAGGTCTGCCAATTCTTTTGTAGTTTCATCCCACATGAGAAGGCTTAAACTGTTAGCATCAAAAAGGTTGTGGGAAAGTATATGCAAGTCAAGCTTTGGTTCCTTGGAGTATTGAGAAGAATGAATCAAGAGGTATGCTGCAGGTGTCTGCAACTTGAGAAAACCTGCTGAGAAACATATTTTTCTCAGTTTAAAAATAATGAAAGAGGCCTGGCTCAGTGGCTCACGCCTGTAGTCCCAGCACTTTGGGAGGCCGAGGCAGGTGGATCATGAGGTCAAGAGATCAAGACCATCCTGGCCAACATGGTGAAACCCTGTCTCTACTAAAAATACAAAAATTAGCTTGGCATGGTGACATGCGCCTGTAGTCCCAGCTACTCGGGAGGATGAGGCAGAAGAATCACTTGAACCCAGGAGGCGGAGGTTGCAGTGAGCCAAGATCACGCCACCACACTCCAGCCTGGCAACAGAGCAAGACTCCGTCTCAAAAAAATAAATAAATAAATAAATAAATACAAGAATTAACCAGGTGTGGTGATGCAACCTGTAATCCCAGCTACTTGGGAGGCTGAGGCAGGAGAATCGCCTGAACCTGGGAGGCGGAGGTTGCCATGAGCTGAAATCACACAACTGCACTCCAGCCTGAGTAGCAGAGTGAGATCCTATCTCAAAAAAAAAAAAAAAAAAGCAGTAATGAAAGAGGCTGGTCTGAAGGTAGTGAGTTATTTCAATTGATTGTTCACAGTTACAGATAGCACTCTTTGTTCTACTCCTTCCCCCATTCTCACTACGGCACTTGGCTAGTCTTAAAAAAAAAAAAGTAATGAAAGATAAAACATCAGAAAATAATTAAATCATTCGTGTTATCATCACCTCGAAATAACCTGATTGAAAATTTTGTGTATTTTTCTTTTTTTTTTCCCCCTTTTCTATGTATGTCTGTGGCAGACATTGTCAGTTCTGGGGTCCATCTCTTCACCCAAGGGAATCTGATGAATCCTGACCAGAGGAATCTTTCCTCTTATAGATAATTGGTTTTCAGAGTGGGCATGTAACTTGGGCTGGTCAGTGGTATATAATGGCAATTTTGCCAGAGGATTTCTGGAAAGGATACACAAAGTAGGAAACCATTTTTCTGACTCTGGACACTGGTGTGTGAGGTAGTGGTTCCTGTAGCTGTTGGTATGAAGGGAGCCAGCTGACATGGTGATGGGGCTAGAGCTGGGAAGGAGTCGGTCTTAATTCATGCATCATATTCTAAAGCCACCATATTAACCAACCCTGGAGCTGCCCTCTCTCTCAATTTCATGTTCTAGGAGCTAGCCCCTGCATGTTTAAGCCACCTCTATTTATGATTTGCTGTTCCTGGCAGCCAAAAGCATTTTAATTGCTGCAGTACATAGCTACATAAATATATTTTACAAAGTTTATTCCTTCATCCAACAAATATTTAATGAGGATGCCCCATATGTCAGGCGTGACTCATGCTGCAGACACACTGCAGACACACAAAGTTGCTCTGCTTTTTTCCACTTAACATTTTCACCAGTCATTGAGAACTCTTTAGATATACAATTTTAATGGCTACTTGATTTAGTCACTTCCCCATTATCTGATATTTAGGTTGCTGAGGATTTTCATTATTAAAAGTAAAGACATGGTGAACATCCATGTGCATAATTGGTCACATTAGTCATAATTTGGGAGATACATTCCTAAAAGCAAAAAAAAAAAAAAAAAAAAAGATAAAAAGGATACCCTGATGTGATTATTATTATTATTTTTTTTTTTTTGAGATGGAGTTTCGCTCTTGTTGCCCAGGCTGGAGTGCAATGGCACAATCTCATCTCACCGCAAACTCCGCCTCCCGGGTTCAAGTGATTCTCCTGCCTCAGCCTCTGGAGTAGCTGGGATTACAGGCATGCGCCACCACCCCGGCTAATTTTGTATTTTTAGTAGAGGAGGGGTTTCTTCATGTTGGTCAGGCTGGTCTTGAACTCCCAACCTCAGATGATCCGCCTTCCTTAGCCTCCCAAAGTGCTGGGATTACAAGTGTGAGCCACTGCACCCGGCCTGATGTGATTATTATGCATTGTATGCCTGTCTCAAAATATCTCATGATACACCTACTCTGTACCCATAAAAATGAAAAATAAAAATAAATATATAAATAAAAACAGAAAGAAAGTGTCTGACACATATTCCCAAATTGCTTTCCAGACAGTTTATACCAATTTTTATGTCCTCGTGTAGCATTTGAGAGTTGTCTCTGCATATAAGAACACTCTTGAAATACACAATGCTTTCTTCTACCCTCAAGTATTTCTAGAAAAAAAAACCTGATTAAAGTCTACAGGACACAACAAATCAAGGGCATACCAAATGAGAGGGGAGATTGTTAATGAATGAAAGAGGCTGAAGAGCTCTGCTAAATGTGGGTGCAGCCTGTTGGATCCTGATTCATACAAATCATCCATAAAAAGATAATTTTGAGAAACCTGAATATGGACTGGGTATTATTTGATATTAAGGAATTAGTATTAATGTTATTAGGTATGGTAATGGCACATAAAGGCCTTGGCAGTTAAAGATGTGTCTTTATTAATCAAAGAAATGGTATGTTATCTGGGATTAACTTTACAACGCACCAGCAAATAAAGAGGATGGGGTGGGGTGGGATGGGAGAAGCATGGTTGACAGAATGTTGATAATTTGGAAAACAGGAGTTTATTATACTTTCTGCTCTGCCTTTGTGCCTGTTTGAAAAATAACATAATACAAAGGTTTTACTTTTTTTTTTTAACCTTAATTGAATTTTGAAAAAAAAAATATATAGTTGACAGCATATACATAAAAGGCTGGGAGATTATGGGCCTGCTCTTCATGGGCTCAGTGAAGTGTTCTGTGGGGGTGGACTGGGACCTTGGCAGTCCCTGGTAGCTTTATTCCTAGCCCCAAGGACAGCAGAGTGCCTGGGTTTGGTCCCAGAATCTGCCCTAGAAATTACAAGCACATGAACAGAGGTCTGAAATGATTTAAGGGAACTAGACAAAATCAGCTGTGAGTTTCATTGACCTCCAAGCCAACCTCATTTGCCGTTGGTTCTCGATCCACTCATCAGCTCCCAGACTCAGGGGCTGAACACCAATCAGATATCTGACTTCAGGCTTGAAGCACAGGAATATATTACGTATTGAAAAGTACCACCTGTGACTGTCAGTTTCATCTGTATCCCTACAAAATATGGGCAGACTGGAATGCATGGGGCATAACAGGTTTTTAAACTGATGTAATTATATAATTTGTTGGAAGAGACATATATACATTCAGAAATATATGTTTTATATGTTTTAGTACATGAAAATTTTAAGGTTTCAGCTTGTGATGCCAGCCAACCCCCCCTCCCCGGCCCCCACCCCGGTTTTGGTACCAGGTTTGGCAGCCACTGCGGTCTGGGTGTCTGTATAAAGCATTGAACTATGGACACTTGGCTAATTTCCTTCCCTCCATTCTGCTCCTGGCTTGTACCCTTGACAGTGATGACAGTGAGCTACACTCAGCCTAGTCAGGTGGAAAAAAGCACAGGCCTGGGAGACAAGACGATCTAGGTTCTGATTCTGGTTTTATTACTTTAGGCAAACCACTCAGCTTCTGTAGTCTTTTTCTCATTTGTCAAATGCAACTAGTAGACTAATAATACCCAGCTCCCCAGTGTGGGTGTGAGGAGTTGCTGACAAGCACACAGCCTGGCAGAGGAAAGGCCTTTGATAATAATCCCTGAGCCCTTTTCCTCTACCAAAAAAGGACCCTGAGGGTTATTATTCACCATCTGAGCCATCTTCAACTCTCAGCATTATGGGGCTCAAAAAAGGGGAGGGTTTCTATGGAAAAGCCTGCATTATTAGCTTACTTCCACACTTTTCAGCGCTGACAGTAGTAAAACCACCTCTCACACCTCCAACTGCAGACATGAGGAAGCTGTCTCCCTTTGCTTCCATAAATACCACCATTTGTACCATTTTCTGTTATTTTTGCTGATAGGAGAGATGGCAGTCATCCATCAAACAGTAGATAACCAAAAATCATGATTATCCCTCCCTTAACAAAATTGAGTATGTTAAAACCAAAAAAATAAGATAGAATCTAGAAATGTTAAATCTCTGGAACATGTCACTAGAAACCTCATTCACTAGAAAAATCAGCTCATCAAGTGTGTCTGCTGGCATCAGCACTTCACTGTCTGTGCCTGTGTCTCTCATCCCAAAGTGAGGCTGCATTTGGGCCCCTAAACCCAGATAACTCCATGGTGCTTCTGTGTTGGCCCTTGACTCATTGTGGCTTGATTTTTTTTTTTTTTTCCAGACAGGGTCTCACTCTGTCACCAGGCTGGAGTGCAGTGGCGCGATCTCGGCTCACTGCAACCTCCACCTCCCAGGTTCAAGTGATTCTCCTGCCACAGCCTCCCAAGTAGCTGGGATTACAGGCGCATGCCACCACGCCCAGCTAATTTTTGTATTTTTAGTAGAGACAGGGTTTCACCAGGTTGGCCAGGATAGTCTCAATCTCCTGACCTCATGATCCGCCCACCTCAGCCTCCCAAACTGCTGGGATTACAGGCATGAGACACCATGCCCAGCCCACTGTGGCTTGTTTTGTGGATAGTTTATCTCAGCCTTGGATGCTGGGGTCAAGGACTATGTCTGTGTCATCTTCTTTGGCTGTCAGTCCACATGGGCCGCTATAACAAAATACTGAAGACTGGGAGGTTTATCCACAATAGAGGTTTATTTTTCATGATTCTAAAGACTGGGAGGTCCAAGATCAAGGCATCAGCAGGTTGAGTATCCTGTGAGAGCCCTGCTTCCTCATACATGGCACCTTCTTGTGTCCTCCCACGGAGGAAGGAATGGATGAATCACCTCTTTTATAAGAGCACTAATCCCATTCATGAGAGCACCACACTCACAACACACTCACCTCCCCCAAAGACGCCACCTCCTAATACCATCACCTTATGGGTGATGGATCTCAACATATGAATTTGCGGGGCACATAAACACTCAGACCATAGCAGTGGCCCAGACATGTAGTGAGGGCCTTGAACTTAACAGGTGCTCAGTAAATTATTGCTATCACTGTGGCTGGGAGCAAATCTATAGCAACTCCTGTTGCTCAGCTTTCTGAGAGTAGAATGACTGAATCACCTCTAAAACAGGTGAGGATGACCTGAGAATGTTCTTTTCTAGTTGTCTGAAAGGACCATCCCCCAGCCCACACATCTCTCTTCATGTTTCTGAACCTTCCCTATTTTCATTGACTTCATCCAGCTTCTAGAATAAATGGCCCCAGATAAATGTGTCCCCCTTTTTCTGCCTGTTTGCTGCATCCAGTTCCCTGTGTTTAGTAACTACAGCAGCAATACTCTCTGGTCTTGCAGCTTTGGGGTCTACATTGAGCCTCCACTGCCAAGAATTGCTGAGGGACTTTGATTTTGAAGAGTTCCCAGAGAAGAGATGATGGTCTGATTTTCTGTCTAGGATGAAGGGCCCTAAGTAATTCTCAATGGAACTATTCCCTGTCCCTCGATCTTCCCTTCCCAAATCATCCTGGCAATTCCATTCCATCCCATCTAGCTCAAAAGCTACACTTGGTATCTTCCTCTAGTTTCCTGACTACATGCTGTTAATTTCTTACCCAAATGCAGCTCCTTGTGTGCTGAGACAGGAAAATTGTATTTAATTCTGAATGGTAATAGAGTATGCACACCCAGATGTTTGGGAAAGGTGGCCCCTTGGCTTGACTTGAGCAGACCAGCAGGTCATAACCCCAAAAGCCCACACATTTCAAGGTCTGGTCTGAACACTTCCAGGGTGCACTGGGAGGCAGCCGTTGACCGAGCTGTAGCAACAAGGAACTATATCAGCTTGGTGACAAGTGGGGTATTATCAGGAGGGAGGATCATGAGAGAGCTCTTGTGATCCAAACGATGGGACCCAAGTTAGAAATTTGAACTTGAAAATAAGGAAAAACTGGGCTGGGTATGGTGGCTTATGCCCGTAATCCCAGTGCTTTGGGAGGCTGAGGCAGGTGGATCACTTAAGACCAGGAGTTCGAGGCCAGCCCAGGCAACAAGACAAGACCCTCATCTCTACAAAAAATTAAAAATTAGCCAGGCACGGTGTGCACAGCTGCAGTCCCAGCTACTTGGGAGGCTGAGGCAGGAGGATCACTTGAATCTGGTAGTTTGAGGCTGCAGTGAGGTGTGATCGCACCACGGCATTCCAGCCTGTGAGACAGAGAGCAAGATCCCATCTCTTAAAAAAAAAAAAAAAAGAGAGAGAGAGCGCTTTTATGGTTTGATTTTAATAAGAAACTGACTCAGGCAGGCATGCTCAGTATTCTTTTTATTTTTTAATGGTGTTTGTAGTCAGAGTGACTCTGATGCCAACCCCTCCACCTATCAGCCTTCTCATGTTTACTGAATCATTTGCTTGGAAAGAACCCTCATCCCTCTGATGAGAGTGGGCTGACCCTCATTGCCCCTTCATGAGAAATCCTGAGTGTATCACTGCTCTCTTTTCTATTTCTGTTTTTCTTAGTAACATCCATTGTTCTACAATATGCATTCTTAGCAGTATGCCTGTGTGCACAGGTAGAAAGGTCAGGAGGGTGGAAATGTGAACAGTTAGAGGCAAAGGCAAAACAGACGTTTTATAGTTTATCAACGTATAGCATCCAGTACTTCTGTTGTTATTCCAAAAGCATGAAGTGTGTGTTTGAAGAATTTTGTTTAAAAGATGGATAGATCTTGAGCAAATTTCTCATTTCTATGTATGCTAGAAATGCCCGTAATCCCAGTGCTTTGGGAGGCTGCTGTTTCTCTGCCTGGAACATCCCGACTTCCCCATCCCACCACCACCACACACATTCACCCTTCTTGCCTGCCTAACTCCTCTTTAGCTTTCAGGTCTCCCTGCTTCATCTTTTCTAAACCCCACTTCTTAGATGGGTTACCCTCTTAGGAGTTCCCATAGAATCCTGTACTCCCTCTAGCACCACACTTACCACACAATATCATAATCACCTTACTGGACTAGGGCTCCATGAGGGCAGGGACCAGACCTGTCTTTTCCACAGTTCTATCCCCAGGTCAATAACTGTTTGTAGAATAAATGAATTCTGATGAGTCTGTATAAGCCTTTTCTTTGTATGAGTCTTTGCTTCTCTCTCTAAACATGCTCTGTTGAGTATGGTTGTTCAGGTTGTGGACTATACAAGGATATCTAGCAGAGAAGGGAAGGGAGGCTGAAATCCAGCCCACATTCTTATCACCAAGCCATTTTTGGCTGGCTGTGTCCACTATGAGGATGAGGTGCTATTCTCCTGATTTGCACAATAGCACCACACGGGCTTTCAGCAGCCTAGCTCTGAACAACACTTAGTGTCTTCGAAAGCAGGTAAGAATTCTCCTGCTCATTCCTAGAAAGACTAGGGCTGAGTGATTTTATGAAACTCTCTCTTTAGGTCCTTTGCCAGCCATCAAAGCCAAGACCCAGACCCCATTCACAGCAAAGATTTCTCTTACTCTTCTCTCATTTTTCTCTCCTGCAGGGTTTGGGATGACAACTCCAGCGACAGTAGGAGGAAAAATCTTTCTGATCTTTTACGGCCTTGTTGGGTGTTCCAGCACCATCTTGTTCTTCAACCTCTTCCTGGAACGCCTGATCACCATCATCGCCTACATCATGAAGTCGTGCCACCAGCGGCAGCTCCGGAGACGAGGGGCCCTGCCCCAGGAGAGCCTGAAGGATGCAGGGCAGTACGAGGTGGACAGCCTGGCCGGCTGGAAGCCCTCTGTGTACTATGTCATGCTGATCCTATGCACGGCCTCTGTCCTCATCTCCTGCTGCGCCTCAGCCATGTACACCCCCATTGAAGGCTGGAGCTACTTTGACTCACTCTACTTTTGTTTCGTGGCTTTCAGCACCATTGGCTTTGGGGACCTGGTCAGCAGCCAGAACGCCCACTATGAGAGCCAAGGCCTCTATCGCTTTGCCAACTTCGTCTTCATCCTCATGGGTGTCTGCTGCATCTACTCCCTGTTCAATGTCATCTCTATCCTCATCAAACAGTCCTTGAACTGGATCCTGAGGAAAATGGACAGCGGGTGCTGCCCGCAATGCCAGAGAGGACTCTTGCAATCACGCAGGAATGTGGTGATGCCAGGCAGTGTCCGGAACCGCTGCAACATCTCCATAGAGACAGACGGAGTGGCAGAAAGTGACACGGATGGGCGCCGGCTCTCAGGGGAGATGATCTCCATGAAGGATTTGCTGGCAGCCAACAAGGCCTCGTTGGCCATCCTGCAGAAGCAACTGTCTGAGATGGCCAACGGCTGCCCCCACCAGACCAGCACACTGGCCCGGGACAATGAATTCTCAGGGGGGGTGGGAGCCTTTGCAATCATGAACAACAGGTTGGCAGAGACCAGCGGGGACAGGTAGAAGCCAGGAGTGGATGCTGGGCAGACGCCAGAGTAGAATGGAGGATGATTGCCACTCAGGGGACGAGCTCAGCCCCGCGCCTTGGCTCTGTTCCTTCTGGGAGCTGTTCCTGGGAGCCTCCACAAGCATCTTTAGAAATCTGATCTCGGCTCCAACCAACAGCCACCTTCCAGGGATGGGGGGCCTGAAGCCTCAATGCTTGTCTCCTGATCCTTATTCTTTAAGTCTAAATTCAGTCTTTTCAAAACAAATCACAAAAGCAGCATTAGACATTGCCTTGTTTCTTTAATCTTGTTTGAGAGCTTTAGGTGCCTGGGGAGATAGGTTTTACTTAAGCCTTGATTTCCTGAAGCTCTCTCTGTTCCTTATTTGGGAACAAAAATTGTGAAGACTCATCTTTCCCTAGAACTCTGAATGGATGAATTTTTAAAAGCAGGGAGAATGTTTGGGGATGTATCTGGGCTTTCTTTTTGCCAGGCTTCCTTCAAAGCAGATCTGCCAGTGGTGTCTGCATAGGGAAAATGTCTGTTGTACTCTTTATACCTGTTTCTGTTTTTTGTTGTCCCTTTCTTTTTATTTTTAAGGCCTTAATGCCTGGCTGTGGCGTCTGTGAGACCTCAATGTAATAAGAAAATTAAATTCAGCTTCAGGCCTTTAAACAGCAAGATGGTGGTGTAGGGGTGTGGGAGGGGGAGAGACTCACTGTTGTAACTGAAGAACATAGCTTAACATTTTCCCTTTGAATGGTCACACAGACCATTTCATTTTTACCAGGGCTTGGGGGCCCAATACAAAGATGATGACTATTTATTAAAACGGAAAATTTAATAAATCCTCATTTTATTAACTAAGATTCCATGAGTGCTCATTGTGGCCAGTGGAGGACAAGCACCTAATTAAACAGGCATTTATTGGACTCAGAGAAAAAGGAAATGGGAAATTGACCTTCACGGATATGAGCGTCATTTTGGTGTCTTGACTGGAGAAACATTCTAGGCCAGATAATGAAATCCGGCTTTTTTTGGTTTGATGCATTTCCTTTGTGCCTTCTGAGACTGTAACGAGTCTAGTTTTATAACCTCCCAACTAGATTAATCATCCACACTAGGAACAAAGGCTGTTGACCTTCATATACACAGAAGAATGCATTTGGGGGGATGACAGCAGCATTCAAAAATGATAGCTGTTGTTTTTCTAAGGTAAGAGTGGTGCACACACAGCCCTTTCAGAATTGATGAGGAAAGGCCGGGCGCAGTGGCTCACACCTTTAATCCCAGCACTTTGGGAGGCCGAGGCAGGCAGATCACCTGAGGTCAGGAGTTCGAGACCAGCCTGGCCAACATGGTGAAACCCTGCCTCTACTAAAAATCCAGAAATTAGCCAGGTATGGTGGCATGTGCCTGTAATCCCAGCTACTCAGGAGGCTGAGGCAAGAGAATCACTTGAACCTGGAAGGTGGAGGCTTCAGTGAGCCAAGATCACGCCACTGCACTCCAATCTGGGCAACAGAGTGAGACTCTTCTCAAGAAATGATGAGGAAAGAGGGCCACCGTAAAGAAGACAAAGCTGAAAACCTATGTCTCGTGAAACTGAAATGTTGAGCAGAGAACATGAGAGCTGGTGGAGGACCCCTTAGAAACCATCTCATCCAGCCTCCTTGTTTTTGACACCAAGAAACAGACACAAGGGTTGTCCCTTGTCCGAGGCCTTGGGGTGGATAGTGTACAGCTAGGGAAGGAACCTAGGGCTCCTGATGGTGAAGTCCAGGCTCTTGTCCCCTACTCCACACAACCTTGCCCCCTTCCTCAACAGGTCCCTCTTCAGGCTCAGTTGCCTTTCCTTCCAGCTCGCAAACCCAGATATTTTCTTTACCAGAAGTGCCTGATAGAAGTTCGACAAGCAGCAACACCCGGCTTTGAATTTAGTGCTGCATGGCTCCAAAGTCAGAGATCTTAAAGTATTCTCTATATCACTCTTAAAGGGAAAGCATCCTGTAGCTACTGCAAAATGCTTGTTAGGAACCTGTGACCCCAAACAGAGCTTCTCATGGGCTCTGTACTGTACCAGGTGCTGTGGGGATGGAAAGAGGAGCACCTATGGGATTCCTTGATCTCCATATTTCTAGTACATGGGTTGGAGTAAAGCAAGTGGTTGCATCTCCAACACAGGTTCCTGGGGGCCCTGATGGTGTGCTAGAGGCCAAGGAACAACAGCATACCCAAGGCTCATCTTCCTAGAGGGTCAGTTGTACTAAGCAATTTTTGCAGAGAGATGTTATATCAAAACACATGACTTTCTTTAAATAAGATCCAAAATGGGCATAAACTTTTTTTTTTAAGGGGGACAGGGTCTCACTCTATTTCCCAGGCTGGAGTGCAGTGGAGCAATCTTGGCTCACTGTAACCTTCGCCTCCTGGGCTCCAGCAGTCCTCCCACCTCAGCCTCCCAGGTAGTATAAGCAAGTTGTTTAGTAAAAGGAGGTGTTAAAGACATGCTAGCATCAAGCAGAGACTTTCTCTGTGATGTAACCAAAAGGACTGGAAGAGTCTTGCAAAGGCAATAAATTTCTCACTGTGTGATTAATTAATTCCACACTTGAGGGCCCCTAAAATCATCTCATGTTCTACCCAAATCATTGGTACACATCCCACATTTGGGGCAACAACATTCAAATCACAGAATACCCCCCAGAAAGCACAGTTTCTGAGGTCTGGCCAACCACATAGTGAAGAACAGTTCTTGGTGTCAACATACTTGGTTTGAACACCAGTCCTGATAGTTCCAATATGGGAGAGGTTGGGCAAGTGTGTCAACCTCATTGTGCCCCATGGGGAAATGGTAACAACACTGGCTACCTCGCAAAGCTGTGGAGAGGGTCAAATGAGATGAGCCTCAGGGGAGGCTTTGTGAACCCCCAGGAAAGGCACAGACCGATGGGCCACATGCTGGGGCGAGGGGGGGATGCTGCGTCCAGCAGTGAAAGACTTTGTTTTATTCTTGCACCTGGTATCCAACACTTGCCACATGGTTTCAAGGATGGCTCTTGATTATTAAATGGTGGTGCCACTCCTGGTGATACAGTTATACCAAACCACAAACCGCAAAGTATTTCTTTCTCTTCCACTGGGTCTTTTTATTTCGATATCAGCTGAGGCTATTGAACCATTTGACATAGTAAAATGTTTTGGAAAGGCTGTAGTAATATCCTATATCTTACTAGCATTTTTACGGTTTTTAAGTCTTACCTGTTCATAATTCTAATATTTTGACCTTCATAACCACATTGTAGATTTCTAGCCTAGAAGTAGGCAGGGCACTTATCTTCAAACTGCCCTTGATCTTTTCCAGAGTAAGAGGGAAAAATAATTATTTTATATATGAGTTGACTGGGATTCAGATTAACAGTGGTTCTAGAATAAGCTTTGAAATTATTTACTGTGGTGTTCTACTGGTAATTTTCTATTTCCCTGATTTCTTCTACATTTATTAATTGGAATTCTTCTGTATGGAAGATATTTTTCCTTCTCTATTGTTTTAAAATGTTAAAGAACTTTCTTCAACATTTCTCATAGAGTAGGTTTCCTGGCAGTGAGTTCCCTCAGGTTTTGTTTGTCTGAGAAAGCCTTTGTTTCTTCTCTATTTTTGAAAGGTGTTTTTGATGGATATAGAATTTTGTACTGACAGGTATTTTGTAAAAATCAGCACTTTAACGATGTCACACCATTGTCTTCTGACTTGTATGGTTTCATATGAGAAGTCTGCTGTAACTCCTTTCTTGTTCTGTGAATGTAATATTCCTTTTTTCTCTGGCTGCCTTCAAGATTTTGTCTTTTGTTTCCTGCAGTTTTAATATAGTATGTCTAGATGTGGGGATGTGTGTGTGTGTGTGTGTGTGTTGTAAAACCAATGTAATAATTGCCACAAGCAAGATCCACTGATGGATGCTAAAATTAAGGGTGTAGAAGTTTAAGCCAAAAGGGATATTTGCAGTCTCAAAGGATCTCAACCAAAATATTTGGTAATTACAAAGAGAAAAATAGTAACTTTACAGTGGAGAATTCTGGCAGATATCAAATTAATCAAGTGACCAGAGTTAACCTCACCATTAGCACCTACCCATCATGCATCACCTGATTTGATGCGTTGAGAAGGCACAGCATCTCTGTGGAGTCTTTCATAAGAACTTCAATCTAATCACGAGAAAACACCTGATGAACCCTGAATCGAGGGGCATTCTACAAAGCAATCAATACTCTTCAAAAATCTCAAGATACTGAGGAGGCCTGGTAAATGAGGCGGGGGCACCACAGGCCTTAATCATCAGCATATTCCATCTGGATTTTTTTAAATGGAATCCAACAGCTCATTGACTCATTTCCTTAACATGGTGTCTGTGATTCAGTCCCAATACAGACAACTTGCATGTTGCAAAGAAAATCCACTTGATGACTGTAATTATCCAAACTTCTGACTCACCTTTTTCACTACCTTAAAACATGGCTTTTGCCACTAACCAAACACAATTCTGTCCCTGAGCTAAAGAGCCAGCTCCAGAGGGTGAACCAAGCTGGGGTTGGGGAGGAGGTCAGGCCTCTTTCCACACAGTTCTGGGTTTATTTTCCATGAAGGCTTCTTCTTCATTCAAGAAGAAAGTGGCCTTCATCCAAGGCCATTCCTATCCCAATGACTGCAATCACACCCTGAGAGAGGCAAGCCCATCTGGGACTATCTGATACGCTTGCTGTCCACAGAAATTGCTTGGAGGATTTCAAGAGCAGCTCCTTTGCTGCCATCACAGGAGTTTGGGGATGTAGAGGACATCTACTACCTGGAGAGGGTGAGGAAGCAGAAATCTTGTGAGTGGCCACATCTCAGGTTTACAGCCTGCCCAAAGGGTGTGTAATCCCAGCAGGTTAATTTTCTAGAACCCAAGAAGCAGGATGCATTACAGGCCCTCTGTTTTCCTCTGGGAGCTTTTACAAGGCCAAAACATCTGACTGAAACAATGACAGGCTCAGCAGCTCCCTGATTACACTCTATCCTGGAGCTCAGAACCCATTTCTATAGGACCCATAACTGGATAGTCTAGCAAACACTCCCCCAGAAATGTACCCCCAACCCATCAACTGATGATGGGATACATGAGAAGGGCATTACTTACCATTTGCTGGCACACGAATATACCACGGGTAGGGGGGTGGTGAGAAGGAGAATAGAGATAGTTATTTTAACTCTCCCTTTATTTCTGGGGAAAGAAAATGATTTTTTTTTAAGTCACGTTACTGGAGAAAAGTAACACCTGCCTCCAAGTCTAAGTTAAAGGTCACAGAACATCTGAATCACATTTCCTTTTCTTCTCCTTTTCCTTCTCCACCATGAGGGCCTTCTGGAAGGTTCTCCTCCATTCTGGGGCTATTCGACACTCCCTTTCCCAAATCTCCTGCATGCCCAGCTCTGGCTATGGGGCCCCTTGTGTCCTTGATTGGGAGGCATTTGAGGTCAGTGCTTAGGGGGTTTCTTGATGCAAAGTCTTCGGAGCCTGGGGCGCCATCTAAGTCCCTCTGAATGAGAAGCTCTATAGGTAGGCCTGGAACTCTGCATTTGTAGAGAACTTCAGAGGTGTTCTGAGAGGGAGCTGCTGGCCTGCCTCATTCAGCATCATCAGTCTGGATCTGGGCCCTGCTTTTGGCTCTGGCCTGTTCTCGCCACTGGCAAAGGTTTCAGTCTGGGTCCTTTTGAATGAGTTGCCTGAGTTGTGTTGAGAGATCCAGTCACCATCTCCATGCACTTGCCCCACCCCTACAGGCTGCCTAGTTTAGGGCCTGCTCATCCTCGTATAGCCTCTGTGTTACAAATTCCAACACCTTTGGCCTAACTCTCCACCATTTAGGGTCTGTGTGGGAGCCTGTCCCACCAGTGCTCAATTCTCAAACACTGTCCCCTCCCTTGTGGACCCAAGCATCATCTAATTTTGCTCAGGCTGGAAGCTGCTTATGTTGTCAATGCTAAGTGAGAAAGGGTCCCTGGAGCTGGCCAGAGCCAAGAGTATATGGATGGGCTGAGCTGAAAAAAGCAGACTGAACTCTGACGGAAGCATGACATCAATGGACTGACACAGCTAATCTGCAGAAAGAGGAGAGGATGGAGGTGAGTGGGGGCAGTGTGAAGTCAAGGGCTCATGGTAGAGGAGGAAGGGGCAGACTCAGGGAAAGTTTGGGCCCCCATGACTTCCAGTGCTGGCCTATGGCAGGCAGCCCCAACACACAGGGCAAGTAGGACCAACCACAGGAGCCACACCAGGTAGAACGATGCCAACTTATCGAGCCACTGGGCACACCCTGCTTCTATTGTCTGTCCACCTAATAAAACACCCTTTGCCACTTTCTTAAGTCCCTGGTCCCTGGATGATCACCTGGGCCTGCCCTAAGCTCTCTGGGTAAACACTTTCCCAGCCTCCTAGCATCAGAGATCATGCCATTGTCTCCAAGAACCTGCCCCACCTCTAAGGGCTGCCTAGTCTAGGGCCCACGCCTCCTGTTCTAGTCTGCTGTGTTACAAATTCCAACACCTTCAGTGTAGCTGTCCCTCCTTGCAGGAGCAAGGAGAGGGGTCCGGAGCCAACAGACAGCCTCAGTCAGTCGTTCATCATTCTTAGTGCCTCTCTGTGCCAGGCACTGGAAAAGCGGTGAATAAAACAGACCCAGGAGCAATCTTGTCCTCAGGCAGCCTGGAGTGTCGTGAGAGGGCAGCAAGGGACCATGTAAATGAATATGGAACTTCTGCCCCTAACCAGTGGTGGGAACAAAAACAACGTGGGAGCCAGGTCAGGCATCTGGCATCAGGGAAGAGGAATGGTTTCTGCTGAGCTGGTCAGAAGCCCAAGGGACAAACATAATCTGGGGGCCTTAATCTAGGCCCATCACTTAGATTAAAGGAGTGATGGGCCTCACTGGGGTCTTCATGGGCTGGACTGGATTCCCAGCTGGGCCGCCTGAGAACCCTGGCCTTGAAACCTCCTCAACCAAGGCGCTGGGTGTATTGGTCCGTTTTGCATTACTATAAAGGAATACCTGAGACTGGGTGATTTATAAGAAAAAAGGTTGATATGGCTCACTGTTCTGCAGACTGTACAAGAAGCATGGTGCCAGCATCTGCTTCTGGTGAGGCTTCAGGAAGCTTTCATTCATGATGGAAGAGAAAGGGGAGCATGCGTGTCACATGGTGAGAGAGGGAGCAAGCTGGCAGGGGTAGGGGGCAGGAGGTCCCAGACTCCTTAACAACCAGATCTCCTGTGAACTAACAGAGTGAGATCTCACTCATTACTGGGAGGATGAGGATGGCACCAAGACATTCATGATGGAACCACCCCCATGACCCAGACAACCCCCATTAGGCTCCACCTGCAACACTGGGGATCAACTTCCATCTGGAGATTTGGAAGTGACAAATATTCACACTATATCATGGGACAAAAGGCTCAGGTCATCCTGAAAAAAATCCTTCAGGCAGAGGACAGGGGTAGGACAGGCTTTGGATAGGTAGGACAGGCAGATCCAAATTAGATTCCTGGTTCCCGCTGGGAGGGCTAGGAAAAGTGGCCCCTGCTCTCTGAGCTTCAGTTTTACCATCTATGAAAATGGAACTGCACAAGGATGACACACCAATGCATGAGGCGTTCCATAAGAAAAGAAAGACCCAAGGAAGATGCACCCATTCTAACCAGAAAGATGCACTCCAGCCAGGCAAGGTATCTCATGCCTGGAATCCCAACACATTGGGAGGCCAAGGTGGGCAAATCGCTTGAGCCCAGGAGTTCAAGACCAGCCTGGGCAACATAACACAACCCCATCTCTACAAAAAAATACAAAAATTAGTCAAGTGTAGTACCAGCTGCCCAGGAGGCTGAGGTGAGAGGCTTACCTGAGGCCGGGAGGTCGAGGCTGCAGTGAGCTGTGATCATGCCACTGCACTCCAGCCTGGGCAACAGAGTGAGACCTTGTCTCAAACAAAATAAAACAAAAAAAGATGCATTCCTCAGGAAGCCTGCTGGGAACCCCTTATGCATAGACTGACTCTCCACCCCACGTGTCCTAATGGTTGCAAGGGGTGGCACATGACTCTCCAAATCAGGGCAACTTGTCCACCAGGCACGGCTAGCACTATGCCCTGGGCCCACAAAACCAGTAGGGGCCTGCAAAAATGCTTTAACCTTTTTCAAATCAGAAGAGCAGGCTGGATGCAGTGGCTCATACCTGTAATTCTAGCACTTTGGGAGGCCCAAGCAGGCAAATCGCTTGAGCTCACAAGTTTGAGACCAGCCTGGGCAACATGGTGAAACCCCATCTCTAGAAAAAATACACAAATTACCTGGACGTGGTGGTGCATACCGTAGTCCCAGCTACTCAAAAGGCTGAGGTGGGAGAATGGTTTGAGCCTGGGAGGCAGCGGTTTCAGTGAGCCGAGATGGCGCCACTGCATTCCAGTCTGGGAGATAGAGCCAGAACTTGCCTCAAAAATTTAAAAATTTAAAAATAAATAAATCAGAAGACCACAAGAATATGATCTGCCCTTGATAATATTTCTCTTTCTACCAATACAATCATAAAATATAATTTTAATATGTTTTATAGAGAAAAGAGACCACAAAAATCATACCACGGCTCTGCTCAAAGTGCAGGTAATTGAAACTTCACTCTTAGTGATTTCTGCATTGAATGCAGGTCCCTGAGGATCCGGGGCTTCCATGCTCCCTCGGGGTAAATGTCTGTCAGCCAGTGTTCCTAATAACAGTGGAAACAGCCAGAGAGGGCAGGGCGTGGTGGCTCACACCTGTAATCCCAGCACTTTGGGAGGCTGAGGCTGGCAGATCACATAAGATCAGGAGTTCGAGACCAGCCTGGCCAACATGAAACCCATCTCTACTAAAAATACAAAAATTAGTGGGGCATGGTGGTGCATGCCTGTCCCAGCTACTCAGGAAGCTGAGGCGGGAGAATCCCTTGAACCCAAGAAGCAGAGGTTGTGGTGAGCCGAGATCGCTCCACTGCACTCCAGCCTGGGTAATCTCTAGGGGGCAGTGTTAAAAGAGGTAAGGAGTGGCTGAAGGTAGAGTCCACGATGTTGCTAAGGGTTGGACTTGACCCTAAGCACACTTGTTCTATTAGCTCCACTGGAACTGCCCTCAGTCCATGCTAATTGGATTAATAGTAAATAGCATAAATACATGGACAAATAGGCTAACAGGTTAGTTTGAAATCATAAATGAAATTAAATGCACAGAACCCTAGTATCTGGAGAAAGAGGCAAGATTGTAATC
This sequence comes from Pongo abelii, assembly GCF_028885655.2. Taxonomy (NCBI): domain Eukaryota; kingdom Metazoa; phylum Chordata; class Mammalia; order Primates; family Hominidae; genus Pongo; species Pongo abelii. Next base: position 94,564,846 of record NC_072000.2, read on the forward strand.
AGTGGAGTACGGCCAGGCATCCCCCACCTTCAGGGGGCTCACTGCCTAGCGAGAGAGATGCAGAAGGAAACAAATAATCACAAACTAATATTACACTAAAGGGACAGTGAGAATACAGAAGAGGAAAAAGTTATGCCTCAAAGAGTCAGGGATGATTTCATGAAGAGGCTACATTTACAATGGGTCTTGATGGATGTGTAGGGATTTGCCAGATGAAGAATCAATGTGAGAAAATGAAAGAACATGACATTTGGAGTAAAGCAGACCAACACTTCAATCCTAGCCTTGTTCTTTTCTATTGATGTGACCAGAGACAAGTTATTTTGCCTCTCTGAGATTCAGTTTCCTTATCCATAAGATACCTACCCTTAGGAGTTCCTTAGAGGATTAAAGGCAATAATATACATACAATACCTGGCACCTGATAGGCTTTTTGTAAATAGTAGCTACTAAAAGGAGAAGATGTGTTCGAAGCTGAGGGTTTGTACCAAGGTGTGTTGCAAGCATGAGTCACACAAAGATTGGGGAGAGGGTGGGCTGGAAGCGTGGGAGTCCAGAGAACCTGGGTCTGAATCTCTTGCAGTCCTTGACGTATCAGCTGTGTGGCCCTGGGTGAGTTATTTAGCTTCTCTGCAACTGTAAAATGGGGTAATGACAGCACAGCCTTGGAGAGCTATTATGATGGGACAATGAGTTAGTGCAAGTAAAATGCCCAGCGCAGAGTGAGCGATCAGCAAATGGCAGCTATTACTGCTGTTTCATCATCACCATTGCTTTTTTGTCATCATTGGGAAGAGGAAGTGAGGGAATGGGCTGAGAATGAACAGATCATATCTGGCCCTCCACTGATCTTGATATGATCTATTGATTGGTTTATCATCCCTTCATTGTCTCTCCCTATTAGAATATAACCTCCAATGAGATGGGCTCATCTTGTTCACTGCTCTATGCCCAGTATCTAGCAGAGCACCTGATGCATAGGACAGTCGGCCCTCCGTATCCATGGGTTCTGCATCCACAGATTCAACCATCCTCTCATTGAAAATATCCAGGGTCCGGTGCAATGGCTCACAGCACTTTGGGAGGCCAAGGCAGGTGGCTAACTTGAGTCCAGGAGCTCAAGACCAGCCTGGGCAACACAGTAAAACTCTGTCTCTACAAAAATATGCAAAAAAAAAAAATTAGCCAGGCATGGTGATGCATGCATGTAGTCCCAGCTACTGGAGAGGCTGAGGTGGGAAGATCACCCAAGCCCAGGAAGTCAAGGCTGCAGTGAGCCAAGCTGTGATCACACCACTGCACTCCAGCATGGATGACAGAGTGATACTCTGTCTCAAAAGAAAATATTCAGAAAAACAATTCTATGAAGTTCCAAAAAGCAAAATTTGGATTTGCTATGCACTGAGTGCATTGAATCTATGTAAATGAAGTGATGTGTAAGCATTGTATTAGGTATTAAAAGTAATCTAGAGATGATTTAAAGTATACTGTGCACAGGCTATATGAAAATACGGTGCCATATTTATATAGGGGACTTAAGCATCTGCAGATTTTCTTATCTAAGGGATGTCCTGGAAACAATCCCCAACAGATACTGAGGGACAACTGCACATGCTTGATAAACACATGTAGGATGGATGGATGGATGGATGGATGGATGGATGGAGCTATGCTTGCAAGTGACAGAGACAGGAAATAGCCAAGGGTCCCTGGTGAAGCCCCGCCTTCAAGCCTAAAACAGCCTGAAGGGTGAGAAACCAGACCGCTAGTCCTGGATGACGCCTGCGCTTTCCTGACTGATTCTCTCTGAACGACACCCACCTGCACACTGGGAGGATGGGGTGGAGCCTCAGGAAGTTCACACCATTTGCAGAGGGGAGGAACCCGGCCTCTTCAGTGTCGGAGTGGTGACCTGGGATTCAATCTATGAGGTGGGAAAGCTGCTACCAGGACTCTTTTTCGCTTTGCTGAGAGTTATTTTTCCTTTTTCCTTTTCTCCCAATAAATTCCGCTCCTCACCCTTCTATGTGTCCGTGAGCCTAATCTTTCCTGGTTGTGTAACAAGAACACGGTTTTAGCTGAACTAAGGAGAAAGTTCTGCAACACAAGAAAGGAAGGAAAGACAGCAACTTCTGAACCTAAGTGCAGGGTCAGCAGGACCTTCAAGAGATTCCTTGCCAGCCCTCAGCCACTGGCCCTAGAGATCCTGGAACAGTGATACGATCACCTGTGCTTCAGTTTCTGCATCTGTCCCACGAACATGAGGAGACCTAGCTTCCAAATTGTGGTGAGGATTAGACATAAATAATGTGAAGTACTTAGCAGTGCCTAGAACAGAGGAGGCACTCAAGAGAGGTAGCTGCCATTATTATTACTATTACAATTATTAGTAATAATAAAAAGGTACTTCAAAAATTGTTACAATCGCTACTACAGCCCAAAGGAACCTCTCTTTTCCACTGAACAGCATACTGACAGCTTCTTCTGGTTCAGCTGCAAAATTCCCTTTGGAGTTGAGGCCCATTTGAATCATCTGTGTGTTATTCTTTCTCCTGGCCGGCAGGGAGCTCTTGGGGCACATGCCTGCGTTCTCTGTCTCCATCACACACTCTCTCTCTCTCCCTCTCTCTCTCTCTGTTCCTCTCTCCCTTCTCCCCACCCTCTCTCTCCTCCTAATTCTACCCAGCCCCAACCCACCACCACTATCATTAACCAAAAATGACCCTTCGCCCCCTCCTTTCTTCCTCCTTCCTGAGTCCTCTCTGGGTCTTTTCACAGAGCCTCAGTTTCCCCATCTGTAAAAATGGATATGACACTACCATCTCACAGGGCTGTGGGAGGATTCAGTGAGACGAAGTAGACAAATTGCTTAGCCCAGTGCCTGGCACATAGTAAATGCTCAGTAAAATGACAGTCATATGGTTATTTTCTTATTTCTATATTTGCACCTCATTTCCTTCACTTCATTGAGTTTTTTTGTTTGTTTGTTTGTTTTGATTTGGTTTTGTTGTTGTTGTTTTTAGAGACAGGGTCTAGCTCTGTTGCCCAGGTTGGAGTGCAGTGGTAGAACCACAGTTCACTGCAGCCTTGAACACCTGGCCTCAAGCATTCCTCCCACCTCAACCTCCCAAAGTGCTGGGACTACAGGCATGTGCCACCATACCTGGCTCACTATTTGTTATGAGTCTTTGAGCCGGGAGTTGAGCTCTGGAACCATCTCTGCACGATTCCCAATGTATATCATAGGATCAGTTTGGAGAAGGAACAAAGGAATGAGGAAGATTAAAAAGGGGGAAAGAGTGGAAGGTCATGAGCTGTCCCTGCTCCCAGAAACAGTTCTCTTTCTGTTTGAAAGAGAACAGCCTGCTGAGGAGGGCTGGTGTTTAAAACAAAATGTGGTTCACACTCCTTCCTTCTCGTGAGACGAAGTCACCAGAGACATGCTTCTGGAGATGGGACTGGCACGTAAGTTCAGGTGCATGGGGGTGGGTAAGAGCCCAGGATGAAAGAGCCCATGGCCTCTCCTGCCCCACAGCTGTTAATGATGGGAGGCGCCTTTATGACATCCAGCCATCACCCCAGTGGTATGAGGCAGAGATAATCACCTGCATTTCGGAAGCCCAGAGAGGCTAATTAACTTGCCTAAGCTCATGCTGTGCCAAGAGGGAGCAGCAGGGACTCTAATCCAGCCCCAGCTATTTTTTAACCTCTTAGTGTCACACAGAACAAAACTTGCATTGTGAATAGCAGCAAGGAGAAGAGCCCCTGACTCTTTGAGGCTTTAATGAAAAGCATCCCGGTACACAGGCAGAGCGCCCTCCTTCAGGGCCCCAGGCATTAGTGTGGGAAATATCCGGAAGATGGACAAAAACACACACCTTCAACCCACATAATAGGAGGCCTCCAACCACTCCATTTGCTAAGAAACTACCATTTATTGAGACCTACTATGCACTGGCACTATTACAGTACGTAACTAGTCAAGCATGAGCAGGGAAGGAGAGGACCTTGAACCCACCTCCCGACCCCACTCCCACCGCCTCTCCAACCAGGAATGTCAGGCGACTATCAGGTGATGGTCAGGCAGTTGTTAACTATCTCCCTAAAATAATAATTGGTGACAGCCAGGACCAGGAAAAAAAAATTTCCCAATAGACAGAAAAAACCTGAAACTGGTGATCAGTGGCTTCCCGGGAAGATCTCAGAAGTTGGGCAAGTGGGCTCAAGCATTGGAAAGAGGCAAAATGGCGGAGTTTAACTGGTACATGACCTAGAGACACTTAACTGGTAAAGGAAGGACACCTCAAATGAGCATGCGTACAACTCCAGTAAACACACTGGGCATGCTCCCCCCAGGCACTAGCAGGCCACTGCACATGCGGACAGCCCGCCGCAAGGGAACAATCAGAGGAGAAGAGATGCAAGACGGCAAGACTCCAGAAGGGTAAGACCCCAAGTCAAAGGTCAAACTGTGCACTTCATCTCTCAAGTCGCCCACTCGGCCCTCTTCCAAGTGTACCTTACTTCCTCTTGTTCTTGTTCTAAAGCTTTTTTTTTTTTGAGACAGAGTTTCACTCTTGTTGCCCAGGCTAGAGTGAAATGGCACAATCTCGGCTCACTGCAACCTCCACCTCCCAGATTCAAGCGCTTCTCCTGCCTCAGTCTCCTGAGTAGCTGGAATTACAGACGTGCGCCGCCACGCCAGACTAATTTTGTATTTTTAGTAGAGACAGGGTTTTTCCATGTTGGTCAGGCTGGTCTCAAACTCCCGACCTCAGGTGATCTGCCCGCCTCAGCCTCCCAAATTGCTGGGATTACAGGCGTGAGCCACCGTGCCGTGCCCAGGTTTTTAATAATTTTTCACTCCGGGCTCTAAAATTTGCTTCCGTCTCTCCTTCTGCCTTATGCCCCTCAGTCAAATTCTTTCTTCCGAGGAGGCAGGAACTGAGGTTGCTGCAGACCCATATGGATTCACCACCACTAACAGTACTATGCTAAACCCTTTTGTATATTTTATTTCGCTTAATGCTCAAAGCAATCCTAAAGGGACCTTTTTTTTTTTTTTTTTTTTTTGAGACGGAGTCTCACTCTGTCGCCCATGCTGGAGTGCCGTGGCGCAATCTTGGCTCACTGCAGGCTCCGCCTCCCGGGTTCACGCCATTCTTCTGCCTCAGCCTCCCGAGTAGCTGGGACTACAGGCGCCCGCCACCATGCCCGGCTAACTTTTTTGTATTTTTAGTAGAGACGGGGTTTCACCGTGTTAGCCAGGATGGTCTCGATCTCCTGACCTCGTGATCTGCCCACCTCAGCCTCCCAAAGTGCTGGGATTACAGGCGTGAGCCACCGCGCTCGGCCCAAGGGAACATTTTTTAATCCCATTAGACAGATGAAAAACTGAGACAAACTACGTGGTCCGAAGCAATAGAAATGTATTCTCTCCCATAGTTCTGAAGGCTACGAGTCCTCTCTTTATAAGAACACCAGTTACACTGGAGTAAGGGCCCACCCTACGTTAGTCTTAACCCACCCAACTTAATTAATTATGTCTAAGGTCATGCAGTCATTAGATGTCATTCATGTGACCGTCCTCTCAACCCCCAGGTTTCTGTGGAGGTTTAAGGGAACACCCTCATTGCTACTTGAGTCTCACTGTGTCATAGCTTCAAGTAACCAGTGTCATTTGCAGACCTGGATGTAAACCCTTGGGGGTTTGTATCAGTTTGCTTTTGCTACAGTAATCCTGCATGACAAAAAAGTCTCAAAACCTTAATGGCATAGAACAATGAGCACTGATTCGGCTCACGTGGCCCAGATCTTGGCCAGGTGTCTCTCATCCTCCTAATGAGTCCGCAAGCTGCCTGGAGCATTCTTCTCATGGTGATGGCAGAGGCACAAGAGGGCAGGTAGAGACGCAAAAGATCAAGCATAAATGATTAACCATCACTTCCATCTGACTGTATTAACCAACATCAGTCACATGGCCAACCCAAAGTCAAGGGCAGGAAAACATATTCCACCCATGGAAATGAGGGGGCTGCGAGGTCACATGGTTACCAGAAAGGGGTCCCAATCCAGACCCCAAGAGAGGGTTCTAGGATCTCACGCAAGACAGACGGGGCCAGTGCATAACGTGAAAAGCAAGTTTATTAGGAAAATAAAGGAATAAAGAATGCCTATTCCATAGGAAGAGCAGGGCTGCTGGCTGCCCATTTTTATGAGTATTTCTTGATTATATGCCAAACAAGGGGTGGATTATTCATGAGTTTTCTGGGAAAAAGGTGGGCAATTGCTGGAACTGAGGGTTCCTCCCCTTTTTAGACCATATAGGGTAACTTCCTGACGTTGCTGTGGCATTTGTAAAGTGTCATGGTGTTGGTGGGAGTGTCTTTTAGCCTGCTAATGCATTATGGTGAGCAGCGAGGATGGCTGGAGGTCACTCTTGTTGCCTTCTTGGCTTTGGTGGGTTTCAGCTGGCTTCTTTACTGCAACTTGTTTTATCAGCGTGGTCTTTATGACCTGTATCTTGTGCTGACCTCCTATCTCAATGCGTAACGTCCTGGGAAGGCAGCCAGTAGGTCTCAGCCTCATTTCACCCAACCCCTGTTCAAGATGGAGTTGCTATGATTCAAACACCTCTGACAACATGGCAAAAGGTGTGGATTCAGGGAAAAGGGGAGATTTGTGGTCATTCTCTCTCCCTCTTCCTTTGTACCTGGCAGCATTTGGGGATACAAATGAGACATGGGAAGATCTCGAGTTCTCTCCAGAGGACAATGGATTTGCTGACTTCTCACCTCCCCCTTACTGGGATGAATTGGTGTTGCTTTGACTAGTCACACTTCAGTGTGTTGTGAAAAAATATTCACTGTGCTTTTTCTTTACTTCATTGTCTCTCATGATAATATTAATGATAATATAATTTACAGTTGTCTGGGTCTTGAAAGACTACAAGGCATTTATTGTCTTGCTGCTCCTCATATTACCCTGCAAAGCATGCAGAGGGGAGAGTGAGCCCATGATAATATATAATTAATAACAACAGCAACAATAGCAGCTGGCACTTCGTCAGCTCTTGCTTTGTTCCAGGCACTGATGAACACAACTGACTCATTTAAGATAAAGTAATTGCTCATCACTGGGGCTCTGGAATCAGAATCTGCCTTGGAATCTCAGGGGGTCTGCTTCACAGCTGTGTGGCCTTGGGCAACTTACTTAACCTTTCTGTATTCATTTCCTAAAGCTGCTGCAACAAATCGCCACCAACTTGGTGACTTAAAACAACAGAAATTTATTCTCTCCCACAGTTCTGAAGGTTAGAATGTGGAGCCCTGATGATAAGTAAGCAATAAGGAGGAAGGGGCCCCAGGTAGGGGAGGGCCCCAGAGGGGAAGAACAATGAACAATTGTTCTGAGAGACCAGCTAATCACAAATAAACTGCAGGCACCACAACTTCGTTCTGCAGGTAGCCCTTTTGGCACAACCCCATGAAACTTCCCTCCAGCCCCTGCCTCTTTGCAGACAGCCCCTTCTCTGCTGTGCTGCCCGTTGCTTGCTTGCTTTATTTCTTTCTTTTTTTTTTTTTTGAGACTGAACCCAGGCTGGAGTGCAGTGGCATGATCTTAGCTCACTACAACCTCTGCCTCCCAGTTTCAAGTGATTCTCGTTCCTCAGCCTCCGGAGTAGCTTGGATTACAGGCGCCCGCCACCACACCTGGCTAATTTCTGTATTTTTATCAGAGATGGGGTTTCACCATGTTGACCAGGGTAGTCTCGAACTCCTAACTTCAAGTGATCCACCTGCCTCAGCCCCGCAAAGTGCTGGGATTACAGGCATGAGCCACCGCGCCCAGCCCCATTGTTTTCTTGTAATGTATTTTCATACTGTCTCTAATAAATCTGCTTTTCTTTACCTACAACTGTCTTGGTAAATTCCTTTAACACTCATGCCACTGGGCCCAGCTATTTGCTACCTATGACATAGAAGTCCTCTCTTTATAAGAACACTGGTCATACTGGAGTAAGGGCCCACTCTATGTTGGTATTAATCCACCCAACTTAACTAATTATCTCTGCAATGACCCAATTTCAAATAAGGTCACGTTTTAAGGTTCATGGGTTTTGGGAGGACACTAGCCAACTTAGTACACACTCAAAGACTTGTTTTTTTCCTTTTCCATCTATGAAATGGTGCTGCTAGTAGGTTCTATATTAGAGGATTGATACAAGGATTGGGTAAGAAATAGCTAGACAGCTCTTGGTTCAGAGCCTGTCACACTGAAAGTGCTCATCACATAGAAGCGGTCATAATCACTGTCACCATCATCTCTACTTTGTAGTTGAGGAAACCAGATCCAGAGAGGGAAAGTTGGCTGTGCTCCTCTGTGTGATGAAGCCAAGTTTTCTAATTCCTGAGCCAGTATGGCATGCATACAGTAGATGCTTAATAAATGTTCATTGACAATGAAAACCAAAATTAAAATATGAAGCCCCTCAACCAATGGAATGGACCTCTCCTCTCAGCCAAGGCATCCCTAAGCTATCCTGATGGAAAGTGGGGTTGGATGTGCCTCATTATACCCTCCTCCACTGGGAATTCAGGTACAGCTGACCAACTTTTAAAGACATTAAAACAGAGACCTTAAGGCTGACAAAGCAGACTCTTGGCAGCAATAAGATACCAACATAACAGATAGCAGGCCCTAGAAGAAATCAAAGCATTTTACCCCAAAATATATTTCTTTGACATATTTTGAAATGGCCTTGCAAAGCTGTCTCTTATGGGGAAAACCCTTCCTTTCCAGGAATTTTTCTAATCCAGTAGAGAATTAAGAGTCTGCCACCTTTTAAAGTCTAATAAGAAACATTTACAATTTAGTCTCTCTGAAGCCTGCAACCTGGAGGCTTCATCTGCCTAATAAAAACCTTGGTCCTCACAATCCCTTATCTTAACCCAGACACTTTCTTCCATTGATTCCAGGTCTTTAGATAAACTCTTTCAACCAGTTGCCAATCAGGAACTCTTTGAATCCACCCACCTATGGCCTGGAAGTACCCCCTACTGCCCTTGCCACCCCTATCTCCACTTAAAGTTGTCTCCATTTTCTGGACAGAATCAATGTAAACCTTACATGCATTGACTGATGACTTATGTCTTCCTAAAACACAAAATCAAGCTGTAGCCTGACCACCTTGGGCACATATTCTCAGTTTAACCACCCAATGGGTTCACCTTGCCTGCTGCCTAGACAGAGCCAATTTCTCAAGACAGGGGAATTGCAACAGAGAAAGAGTAATTCATGCAGAGCTGGCTGTGTGGGAGACTGGAGTTTTACTGTTACTCAAATCAGTCGCCACAGGCATTCGGGGATCAGAGTTTTTAAGGATAACTTGGCGGTTGGGGGAAGCCAGTGAGCCAGGAGTGCTGATTGGTTAGGTAGGTGATAAAATCATAGGGAATTGAAGTTGTCCTCTTCATGAGTCAGCTCATGAGTTGGGGCCGCAAGATTAGATGAGCCAATTAATCGTTCTGGGTGGTGCCAGCTGATCCATCAAGTGCAGGGTCTGCAAAATATCTCAAGCACTGATCTTAGGAGCAGTTTAGGGAATGTCAGAATCTTACAGCCTCCAGCTGCATGACTCTTAAACCATAATTTCTAATCTTGAGGCTAATTTGCTAGTCCTACAAAGGCAATCTAATCCCCAAGCGAGAAGGAGGTTTGTTTTGGGAAAGGGCTGTTATCGTCCTTGTTTTAAACTATAAACTATAATAACCTCCTCCCAAAGTTAGTTCAGCCTATGCCCAGGAATAAACAAGGACAGCTTGGAGGTTGGAAGCAAGATGGAGTTGGTTATGTCAAATTTCTTTCACTATCTCAGTGACAATTTTGCAATGGCAGTTTCATCAGGACCTCCTGAGGCTGTGTCATGGGCATGTCCTTAACCTTGGCAAAATATACTTCTAAGATGATTGAGACCTGTCTTACATACTTTTTGGTTTATAGCAACAATCTGAAATCCAGTGAGCATGGAGCCCTGTGATCACTCAGGGTTGGAACCTAGAGGCCTGGAACGCAAGCCCTCTGACTATGAGAGCTTTCCACCTGTACCCCTGCTCCCTGGCTCTTCCCTGCCCTTAAAACCAGTTTTTTATTCCACTGCTCTCTGCTGGGGGTTAGGGCTGACACACCTGGGTAATAATGTTTACCACAAATTTTGCAAATGGGATTCCATTAATTAGCCAGCCTGTTGCTGTCAGCTGCCTGGCTGGAATTCTTTCAGCAGCTGGCTTTTTGGCTGTTAAAATGCCACAGGGACTTGTTTCTTGATGCATTTCCCCAGGGGGTTTGCTCTGTCAAGAAGGCTTTGCCAAAACAGAGAAAGCCAAAACTCCTGTTAACGAATTGCACCTAATCTTATCTCCATGTAGGCCTCCCTAGCTGATTCGTCCTGGGAGTTGGGGAAGCTTGTGGGAACACATATGTATGCACTGGAAGGGGGAGTGGGGGTTGCTGGCATAATGTGGGCAAGTTTGGGCAGAGCTGGGCCCAGGCAGGTTGTGGTAGAGACAGAGGTCAGCTCAGAGTTCAGCTCAGATGGGCCTGTTTGGCTCTTGTCCCAACACCCATCTGTATCACCCTCCCCCCATGGCCTCAGTTCTATTCTCTTGCATTTCCCCCATACGCAAGCCACTGGATCAGACTCAGGTCTCAGGAAACAGGCACAAAACAGACATGGCCCCTGAAATCTCAGCTCGGACAGGGGTTAAGGCAAACGCAACCTCCCTAATTAAGTCAATGAATGAAAAGACCTTCAGAAAAGAAGACAGGAACACAACCTGCTGAGAGGATCAGAAAATGCTTTATTGACAGGTGGCGTCTGAGTGGGTCTAGAAGGTTGAATGGGAATTCAATGGCTGCTGGCAGAGTTACAAGTATGAGAAAAAGCAGGGAGGTGGGAATCCCAGAGCATATACGAGAAACATTGATTTCAGCCAATTTGGCTGAAAAACAGGGAATTAGAAGCAACTATAGAGGCGATAACAAATAATAATAACAATTCCCTCTGAGAAGTCAATCTGTAAATAAACAAGCTCTAGAAAATGTCTACAGGCTCATCAGAGTCCCAGTTTCTTAATGTGATGGGTGATCCAGAAGCTATTAGTAAGCAGTCAGCAAGGGTGTCCCCAAGACTGTGGCTAAAACACACTTCCACCCACAGCCCAGCCCCTGGGACTCCCCTCCATATATCCCATTCCATTTTGTCCTCATAGCGCCTGAGGAGGTAAGATTATATGCCCACTCTACAGATGGGGAAAGTGAGGCCCAGGATTTTGACGTGGGCAACAACATGTTCAGGGTCTCATAGTGTGAAGTGCTAAAAAAAAAAAAAAGTGGTGAATAAAGGAGGCAGATTTTTCCAATGATCTTACAGTCTTTTCAGTTTTCTTTAATAATTCAATGCATGTGTTCATTGAGGCACTGGGGATAATAGGGTGACCCCAGGCTAGGAGGGGAACTGAAACATGAGCCAATGATTAGAGCAACACAGTGTTGCCGTAACTTAGGGAATAGAAGGAGGGATTCCCAATGCTGCCACGGAGCTCAAGGATGTCTTCCATGGGAGGTGAAGCCTAACTGAAATCTGAAAGAACCTCATCCTGTGCAGAAAGATGGACAGAGCCAGGAATTACAGGTAGAGGCAACAGCCTGTGCAAAGGCACAGAGACATGAAACACAAATTGACTAGAATATAAGTTCCGTGAGAACAAGAGCTTTGTCTTCATCAATATGTCCAGGCCCTGACCATAATAGGTGCTCAATGAATATTGAATACGTGAATGAATAAATGTATCAACAACTGAATTTTATTAACTTTCAGGAAGAGTTCAAACCACAAATTGTTTTAATCTTTTCCAACTTGTCCTTTCACCCATGTCTTGAGGAATCCTCCTTTCCACCCCTTAGGCAGATCCCAGCATGTCTGTCCCTTATAATATTAAGAATAGTCACATTTTTGGAAGACTCACTCTATTAAGAAGTTCACTCTAGTCCAAAGCATCCTCCATCCCCAGCTCAGACCCAATTCATGGCTCAAGACCGCACAGTGGGGAAGGGGCAGAGCCTTTCCTTATTCCTCTCCTCCTCCCACTCTGCTGCTTCTAATGCCCCAGTGTCATGGCATGGGGAGGAGGGATTTGAGGAAAAGTTGCAGTCTTTCATTGAATCAGCTGTCTGCAGTGAGCTGCACTGCATTTTGTTTTGTTTGTTTGTGTGTTTTTCGAGACAGGGTCTTGCTCTGTTTCCCAGGCTAAAGGATAGTGGCATGATCACAGCTCACTGCAGCACTCCTGGGCTCAGGTGATCCTCCCACCTCAACCTCCCAAGTAGCTGGGATTACAGACATGCGCCACTACCCCCAGCTAATTTTTTGTATATTTTGTAGAGATGGAGTTTCACCACATTGCCCAGGCTGGTCTTGAACTGCTGGGCTCAAGCAATCTGCCCATCTTGGACTCCCAAAGTTCTGGGATTACAGGTATAAGCAACCACACCCAGCCTGCATTACATTTTGGAAGGGCCATTCTTCATTGTCCTGAACTGTTGCATATATCACAAGATGTCCAGCACCCCTGCTCACTAAATACCAAGAGCATCCTCCCAATCACTGGGACAGCAGAAAACACAAACACCCCCTCATGCTGACAAACGCTCCCAAGGGAGTGATATCTGACTCTGAGAACAGAGTCACAGCAGAGGTGTTTGCCAAGCTCTCCTGGCTGACCCCATGTGGTAAAAATGCCAGCTCTTTCTTGAAGCACATTGGGGTTCTAAAGAGGCTCCCTGTAGGGACCTTCGCAGGCCCGGCCCCCTGAGTGTGGCCTTGCATTATCCAGATGACTTATGATCCTCAGTTCCTGCCCAGGGATACAGACCCTCTCCCTGCTGGGGCTTCCTCACACTGGCAGACAGCCTCTTGGTCGGGATCCATCAAAGTTTTGAGCCAGCTAATTTCTGTGGCATTCTCCTGTCCCAGGAGGAGTCACAGATGTGCTGGCTGCCTTATGGCTGCCCTGTCTTTTCGGCAGCCACAGCAAGCTGCCTTCATCATCATCTCTCTGCAAGTGAGGGACAGACATCAATCTCTGTCCCTGTGGGTATTGTCCATTCTCATGCTGCTAATAAAGACGTATGAGAGACTGGGTAATTTATAAAGGAAAGAAGTTTAATGGACTCAAAGTTCCACATGGCTGGAGAGGCCTCACAATCATGACAGAAGGTGAAGGAGGAGTAAAGGCATGTCTTACATGGTGGCAGGCAAGACAGCTTGTACAGGGGAACTCCCATTTATAAAACCATCAGATCTCTTGAGACTTGTTCACTACCATGAGAACAGTATGGGGGAAACCATGCTTATGATTCAGTTATCTCCACCTGGCCCTGCCCTTGACACATGGGGATCATTACAATTCAAGGTGAGATTTAGGTGGGGACACAGAGCCAAACCATATCATTCTGCCCCTGGCCCCTTCCAAATCTCATATCCTCACATTTCAAAAACAATCATGCCTTCCCAATGGTCCCCCAAAGTCTTAACTCATTTCAGCATTAACCCAAAAGTCCACAGTCCAAAGTTTCATCTGAGACAAGGCACGTCCCTTCCACTTATGAGCCTGTAAAATCAAAAGCAAGTTAGTTACTTCCTAGATACAATGGGGGTATAGGCATTGGGTAAATATACCCACTCCAAATGTGAAAAATTGGCCAAAAAGAAGGGACTACAGGCCCCATGCAATCAGAAACCCAGCAGGGCAGTCAAACTTTAAAGCTCCAAAATGATCTTCTTTGACTCCATGTCTCACATTCAGATCACACTGATGCAGGAGGTGGGTTCCCATGGTCTTGGGCAGCTCCATCTCTGTGGCTTTGCAGGGTACAGCCCCTCCTGGCCCCTTTCACAGGCTGGCATTAAGTGTTTATGGCTTTTCCAGGCTCATGGTGCAAGCTGTCAATGGATCTACAATTCTGGGACCTGGAGGATGGTGGCCCTCTTCTCACAGCTCCAGTAGGCAGTGCTCCAGTAGGGACTCTGTTTGAGGCCTCTGACCCCATAATTCCCTTCCACACTGCCATAGCAGAGGTTCTCCATGAGGGCCCCATCCCTGCAGCAAACTTTTACCTGGACATCCAGGTGTTTCCATACATCCTCTGAAATCTAGGCAGAGGTTCCCAAACCTCAATTTTTGTCTTCTGTGCACCTGCAGGACCAACACCACATGGAAGCTGCCAAGGCTAGGGGCTTGCACTCTCTGAAGCCACAGCCTGAGCTGTACCTTGGCCCCTTTTAGCCACAGCTGGAGCAGCAGGGATGCAGGGCACCAAGTCCCAAAGCTGTACGCAGCAGGAAGACCCTGGACTCAGCCCAGGAAAACATTTTTCCCTTCTAGACCTCCAGGCATGTGATGGAAGGGGCTGCCATGAAGATCTCTGACATGACCTGGAGACATTTTCCCCATTGTCTTGTCAATTAGCATTTGGCTCCTTGTTACTTATGCAAATTTATGACACCAATTTGAATTTCTCCCCAGAAAATGGGTTTTTCTTTTCTACCACATCGTCAGGCTGCAAATTTTTCAAACTTTTATCCTATGTCACCTCTTGAATGCTTTGCTGCTTAGAAATTTTTTCCACCAGATATCCTAAGTCATCTCTCTCAAGTTCAAAGTTCAACATATCTCTAGGGCAGGGGCAAAATGCCACTAGTCTCTCTGCATAGCAAGAGTGACCTTTACTACAGTTTCCAACAAGTTCCTCATCTCCATCTGAGACCATCTCAGCCTGGACCTTACTGTCCATATCACGATCAGCATTTTGGCCAAAGCCATTCAAGAAGTCTCTAGGAAGTTCCAAACTTTCCCACATCTTTCTGCCCTCATCTGAGCCCTCCAAACTGTTCCAATCTCAGCCTGTTACCTGGTTTCAGAGTCACTTCCACATTTTTGGGTATCTTTACAGCAGCATCTCACTACCTAGTACCAATTTACTGTATTAGTCTGTTCTCATGCTGCTAATAAAGACATGCCCAAGACTGAGTAGCTTATAAAGGAAAAAGGTTTGATGGACTCACAGTTCCACATGGCTGGAGAGGCTTCAATCATGGCGGAAGGCAAAGGAGGAGCAAAGGCACATCTTACATGGTGGCAGGCAAGATAACTTGGGCAGGGGAACTCCCATTTATAAAACCATCAGATCTCCTGAGACTTATTCACTACCACAAGAACAGTATGAGGGAAACAGACTCCATGATTCAATTATCTCCACCTGCCCCTACTCTTGACACACAGGGATTATTACAATTCAACGTGAGACTTGGGTGGGGACACAGCCAAACCGTATCACTGTGGGTCCCCCAACTCCACTCATATATGTCAAGTTCCACCAAAACTTCTCCCACCCCATGCTGCAACCCAGTGCCCACAGATGTCTGAAACTTAGCAAACCTGTAGCCAGGGAACCAGACGCCAGTCCCCCTTTCTTATAGGAACCCCGGCCTCAAAGATGATTCTCGTTAAGACTCACTCACTTATCTTGGGATGGAGAAGGGAAAATCCAAACACTACCTACTTCCATATGTACTCTCCTCTCTACAATGTCTAGTCATCTGTTATAGAGGTTGTTATGGCAGCTGGTGGGAGTTGGCAGGACTAAGCCCTGCAAGGTGCAGGGTATATCTGGCACCTATCTTGGCACATGGAAAAACGGGTTTTGACCCAATTTCTGAAACAGCTGTGAATGTCTCCTTCCATCTCCCCTTAAAAATGAGTGAATAAACACAATGTGTTTGGGGAACTGTAAGAAGTTTCTTGTACCTAGAAGTCAAGTTGCATATAGAGAAAAGAGTGAATGGGTCAGCTGGAATTCCAAAATGTGTATTCTTAGTGTTTATTATGTGCTTAGCTCTGCACTGTGGGCTTCCTGTGAATTATCTCTTTTAAAATCTAATTTTACAGAGAAAGAAACTAAGACTCAAAGAGGTCAAGTGACTTACCCAAAGTCATCCCAATGAGGTGGTAAAGAGCTGGGTTATGAACCAGGATGGTCTGGGGACAGCCTTATTCTGAACTCCTGCTCTGATTAAAGTCAGGCTCTAGGAAGATCTATCCCACTTGACTGTAGCTGGGACCACAAACACCCATGGAGAAGCTCAGCCAAAAAACCAGAGGCTTAGTTACCTGAGTGTCTATTATACCAATAAACATCATTCTCAGCCTGCAGGAAGCAACACTGCCAGTTTAATAATAAATTAATCCCTTATAAAACCAGTCCCACTAAGCCATTCCTCCCCCGCACATCCTCTCCCCACACTTAGGGTCAATATCTCTGTCCTAAGTCTCTTGCTGATGTCTGATTGTCAAATGTTGTCATCAAGATGCAAATCAAATGCAGAGTAAAACTGAGAATCTTTCCAGTGATGCAGGACTTTGGGAAGCCCACAACAGTTATGTCGGGAACTTCTCCCATCACAAGCAGAAGTCTGGCCCAGGGAGGATCTGGTGGAGGCAGGTTAGTTAATGCACCAAGATGAGGACTTCAACAGGGCGTCTGGGAGTAGAGACGTCAAAAGACAATGATTGGACTGTGAGAATTTAGAAAGGCCATCCAATATTAAGTTTTTGGCTAAAGTGACCTTTCTGCGTGTGCCGTGACAATCAATTTGGAGTGAAATATTTAGTATCAAACTCTCATATAAGATTTTCAGAGTAATTACTCTAAGAGGCCATCTCCAAATAATCAATATCTGATTTAGTCTTTCTTCACTTTTAGAATTCATGAAGAGAGCCATTACAACCTAAAATTTTGTTATGTGTTATTTTCATAATTATTAGTCTTGTTTTTCAAAATTGAGTCCTAGTCATATTTTTTTTCTCTACTTCCACCTTCTATTTCATTTCAGTCCTTGCTTTAAGAGACTAACAGAATTAGGAGAGAAAAGACTGAGGTTAGAGAGCAGTGAATGGGGAAATGGAAAGAAGTTAGGAGACAGTTTGCGTAAAGGAGACACAAAAGAGCCAAAGCTTTCAAACTTCAACTGTGCCATGACAGAAGCAGTGAAGGTGGTAATGGCAGCTCGTGAGGGGCGTTACCAAATTTGGTGGACATGGCATGACCCTAATGGGTCTGGGGAGGCTTCAGCCATTCCTTTATCCACATATATTCATTGAGTGCCTACTGTATGCCAGGAGTGGCACTGGGAACTCAGAAATGAAAAAGACCTTACACCTCATAATCTATTAGGAGAAGGAGATACATAAATAGGGCATTACTTTTTTTTTTTTTTTTTTTGAGATGGCGTCTTGCTCTGTCGCCCAGGCTGGAGTGCAGTGGCACAGTCTTGGCTCACTGCAACCTCTGGCTCTCGGGTTCAAGCGATTCTCCTGTCTCAGCCTCCCAAGTAGTTGGGAGTAGGCACACCCCCACACCTGGCTAATTTTTTATACTTTTTAGTAGAGATGGGGTTTCACCATGTTGGCCAGGCTGGTCTCAAACTCCTGGCCTCAAGTGATCTGCCCACCTTGGCCTCCCAAAGTGCTGGGATTACAGGCGTGAGCCACTGCACCCAGCCAATCATTACTTTATAATGTGATTAGAAAGGAAAAAAGCTAATAGTCAATGACAAAGGAATTCTCTTGTTATGGGTTGAATTGTGTCCCTCTCCAAAAGACATATCTTGACCTCAAGTACCTCAGAATGTAGCCTTATTTGGAAACAGGGTCATTAAGACATATCTTGACCTCAGGTACCTCAGAATGTGGCCTTATTTTGAAACAGGGTCATTATAGATGTAATTAGTTAAAATGAGGTCATATTGAGGTGGATGGACCCCTACTCCCATATGACTGGTGTCCTTCATTTTTAATTTTTTATTTTTTTTTGAGGCAGAGTCTCACTCTGTTGCCCAGGCTGGAGTGCAGTGGTGCGATCAGCATGCACCACCACGCTCAGCTAATTTTGTGTTTTTAGTAGAGACAGGGTTTTGCCATTTTGGCCAGGCTGGTCTCAAACTCCTGGGCTTAAGCAACCTGGCCGCCTCAGCCTCCCAAAGTGCTGAGATTAGAGGCATGAGCCACTGTGCCCAGCCAATATGACTGCTGCCCTTTAAAGAAGATAGTTGTGGGCGGGCACAGTGGCTCACACCTGTAATCCCAGCACTTTGGGAGGCCGAGACAGGTGGATCACCTGTCTGACCAGCCTTACCAACATAGTGAAACCCCATCTCTACTAAAAATACAAAAAATTACCCGGATGTGGTGGCAGGCCCCTGTAATCCCAGCTACTCGAGAGGCTGAGGCAGGAGAATCGCTTGAACCTGGGATACGGAGGTTGCAGTGAGCCAAAATGGCACCATTGCACCCCAGCATGGCGAGTGCAAAACTCTGTCTCAAAAAAATAAAAAAAGAAGAAGAAGAAGATAGTTGTGTGAAGACAGAGACACACAGGGAGATCACACATGGAGGCAGAGACTGAAGGTGTGCAGCTGCAAGCCATGGATCACCAAGGAGTGCCAGCAACAGCAGAAACTAAGAGTGAGGCGTAGAACAGATTCTCTCCTGGAGCCTTCAAGAGAGAGCATGGCCCTTCCAGAACCTTGATCTTGGACTTCTAGTCTTTGAAACTGTGAGACAGTACATTCCTGTTGTTTTAAGACACTTAGTTTGTGGTATGTTTTTACAGAAGTCCCCGCAAACTAATGCATATGCTGAGTGAAGAAGAGACAAGAGCTTTCTATTTATGCACAAAACATAAATAGAAAGAATTCAAAGCATACCATTACAAAAAATGGTCAAACCACAAAGGAAGACAGCAAGAGAGGAAGAAAGAAACAAATTATCTACAAAACAACCAGAAAACAAATTATAAAATGGCAGTAATAAATTCTTACTTATCAATAATTACTTTGAAATTAAATGGATTAAATTCTCTAGTCAAAAGGCATAGAGTGGCTAAATTGATTTTTTTAACACACCAACTATATACTGCCTACAAGAGACTCACCTCAATTTTTAAGGATACACAGATTAAAAGTAAAAAGATGAAGAAAAATATTCCATGCAAATGGAAACCAAAAGAGAGCAGGGATATCTCATATTCATATCAGAAAAAATAAGCAACAAAACTATAAAAAAGAGGCAAAGAAGGATACTACATGATGATAAAGTGGTCAGTTTATCAAGATGATATAACAATTTTGAATATATTTGCACCTGACTTAGGGATACCTACATATATAAAGAAAATGTTTAAGAAACTGAAGGGAGGCTCGGTACTGTGGCTCACACCTGTAATCCTATGATTTTGGGAGGCCAAGGCGGGTGGATCATTTGAGGTCAGGAGTTCGAGATCAGCCTGACCAACATGGTGAAACCCTGTCTCTACTAAAAAATACAAAAAAATACAAAAAAATTAGCTGGGCATGGTGGCACATGCCTGTAATCTTAGCTACCTGGGAGGCTGAGACAGGAGAATTACTTGAACCCAGAAGGTGGAAGTTGCAGTGTGCCGAGATTGCTCCATTGCACTCCAGCCTGGGTGACAGAGCAAGACTCCATCTCAAAAGAAAAAGAAAGAAAGAAAGAAACTGAAGGGAGACATAGAGCTCAATACAATAATAGTAAGGGACTTTAATATCTCACTTTCAACAATCCAGACAGAAAATTAATAAAGGTCCTGAAGAAATAGAAAATCTAAACAGATCAATAATGAATATAAAGATTGAATCAGTAATAAAAAGTCTCCCACCAAAGAAAGACCCAGAACCAGGACCTAGTGCCTTCAAGAGTGAATTCTTTCAAATGTTTAAAGAAGAACCAATACCAAGCCTTTGCAAATTTCCAAAAATATCAAAGAAGAAATACTTCCAAACTCATTTTACAAGGCCAACATAACCCTGATGCCAAAGCCAGACAAAGGCATTACAAGAAAAGAAAATGATAGGGCGATATATCTGATAAACCGAGATGTAGAGACCAGGCTCACGCCTATAACCCCAGCACTTTGGGAGAATTGCTTGAGCCCAGGAATTCAAGACCAGTGTGAGCAACATAGTGAGACCCTGTTGCTACAATTTTTTTTTTTAATTAGCTGGGCATGGTGGCACATTCCTGTAGTCTCAGCTACTCGGAAGCTGAGGCAGGAGGATTGCTTGGGCTCAGGACGTGGAGACTGAAGTGACCCACGATCACACCACTGCACTCCAGCCTGGGTGACAGAGTGAGACTATGTCTCAAAAAACAAACAAACAAAAAACAGATGCCAAAATTCTTCACAAAATACTAGCAAACCAAGTTCAACAGCACATTAAAAGAATCATTCACCATGATCAAGTGGGATTTATCTCTTGGATGCAAAGATTGTTCAACATATAAGACAAGTTTAGATATTTTCCCCTCTCCAAATCTCATGTTGAAATGTATTCCTCAATGTTGGAGGTGGAGCCTGATGGGAGGTGTTCGGATTATGGGAACAGATCCCTCATGAATGGTTTGGGCTATCCCTTGGTGATAAGTGAGCTTTCACTCTGACTTCACATGAGATCTGGTCATTTAAAAGTGTATGACACCTCCCCCTTGTCCACTTTCTATTGCTCTCATTCTCACCATGTGATGTGCCTGCTTACTCTTTGCCTTCCACCATGATGAGAAGTTTCCTGAGGCCTCCTCAGAAGCAAATGCCACTATGCTTCCTGTAGAGCCTGCAGAAACATGAGCCAATTAATCCTCTTTTCTTATAAATTATCCAGTCTCAGGTATTCTTTATAGCAATGCAAGAATGCCCTAATACAATATGCAAATCAATAAATGTGATACATCACATTAACAGAATGAGGAACAAAAGCCATACAATCATCTCATTCGATGCAGGAAAAGCATTTTGGCAAAATTCAACATCCCTTCATGATAAAAACTCTCAACAAATTAGGTCTAGAAGGAATAAGCCTCAATACAATAAAAACCATATATGAGGCTGGACGCAGTGGCTCATGCCTGTAATCCCAGCACTTTGGGAGGCCGAGGCAGCCGGATCACCTGGGGTCAGGAGTTCAAGACCAGCCTGGCCAACATGGAGAAACCCTGTCTCTACTAAAAATACAAAAATTAGCTGGGCGTGGTGACGTGCATCTGTTGTCCCAGCTATTCAGGAGGCTGAGGCAGGAGAATCTCTTGAACCCAGGAGGCAGAGGTTTCAGTGAGCCAAGACCCCGCCTTTGCACTCCAGCCTGGGCAACAAAGGCAAAACTCCAACTCAAAAAAAAAAAAAAAAAAAAAAAGTTGAAAGCTTTTCCTCTATGATCAAGGGCAAGACAAGGATGTTTACTGTCATCGCATTTATTGAATATATACCGGAAGTCCTTGCCAGAGCACATAGGCAAGAGAAAAAAATAAAAGGCATTCAAATAGGAAAGGGAGACGTAAAATTGTCTCTGCTGGTGACATGATCTTATACATAGAAAACCCTAATGACTCCACAGACCAAAAAAAAAAAAAAAAAAAGACTGTTAGAACTAATAAAGAAATATAGTAAAGTTGTAGTATACAACTATCAACATACAAAAATTAGTAGTTCTTATACATTAAAAAAACTATCAGAAAATCAAGAAAACAATCCCAGCCACAATAGCTATAAAAATATTAAATACTTAAGAATAAATTTAAATGAGGTAAAAGATCTGTGCATTAAAAACTATAAAACACTGATGAAAGAAATTGAACAGCCAGGTACAATGGCTCATGCCTGTAATCCCAGTTCTTAGGGAGGCAGAGGCGGGAGGATAGCTTGAGCCCAGGAGTTGAAGATCTCCCTGGGAAATATAGTGAGACCCTGTTCTCCACAAAAAGAAAAAAAAAAGGGAGAAAGAAATTGAAGAAGACACAAACAAATGGAAAAATGTTCTGTGTTCACGGATTAGAAAATTAATATTGTTAGGCCAGGTGCAGTGGCTCACACCTGTAATCCCAGCACTTTGGAAGGCCAAGGTGGGCAGATCACCTGAGGTCAGGAGTTTGAGACCAGCCTGACCAACATGGCAAAACCCCATCTCTATTAAAAATACAAAAAAAAAAAAAAATTAGCCACGCATGGTGGCAGGCACCTGTAATCCCAGCTACTTGGGAGGCTGAGGCAGAAGAATTGCTTGAACCCAAGAGGTGGAGGTTGCAGTAAGCCAAGATTGCACCACTGCACTCCAGCCTGGGGGACAGAGCGAGACTCTGTCTCAAAAAAAAAAAAAAGAAGAAGAAGAAGAATTAATCTTGTTAAAATGTCCATACTACCTAAAGAGATATGCAGATTCAGTGCAATCCCTATCAAAATTCCAATGTCATTTTTTTACAGAAATAGAAAAAAACATCCTAAAATTCATATGAAACCACAAAAGACCATGAATAGCCAAGGCAATTATATTAGTCCATTCTCACATTGCTATAAAGAACTACCTGAGACTGTGTAATTTATAAAGAAAAGAGGTTTAATTGGCTCACAGTTCCAATGGCTGGGGAGGCCTCATGGAACTTGCAATCATGGTGAAAGGGAGAAGGGGAAGCAAGCACGTCTTCACATGGCAGGAGTAGAAAGAGAGAAAAGGGGGAAGTGCTACACACTTTTAAAGAATCCGATCTTGTGGGAACTCACTCCCTATCACAAGGATAGCAAAGGGAAAAATCTGCCCCCCATGATCCAATCACCTCCTACCAGCTCCCTCTTCTAATATGTGAGGATTACAATTCGACATGGGATTTGGGTGGTGACACAGAGCCAAACCATATCAGCAATCTTAAGCAAAAACAACAAATCTGGAGGCATCACACTATCTGATTTCAAACTATATTACAAAGCTATAGTAATCAAAACATCATGGTACTGGCATAAGAAGAGAAACATTGCTCAGTGGAACAGAATAGAGGATACAGAAATAAACCTATGCATTTATGGTCAATTTATTTTCAACAAAGGTGCCAAAAACACATGATGAGAAATGAACAGTTTCTTTAATAAAGAGTGTTGAGAAAATTGAATATCCACTGCAGAAGAGTAAAATTTGACTCTTATCTCATACCATATACAAAAATCAAGTCAAAATGAGTTAAAGACTTAAATGTAAGACATGAAACTGTACAACTGCTAGAATAAAAAGGAGAAAAACTATGTGACATTGGTCTGAGAAATTACTTCTTGGATTTGACCCCAAAAGCATAGGCAACAAAAGCAAAAATAGCATAGGATTGCATCAAGCTAAAAAGCTTCTTCAAAGCAAAGAAAATGATGAACAGAGTGAAGAGACAAACTACAGATTGCGAGAAAATATTTGCAAGCCATGTATCTGGTAAAGGGTTAGTATCCAAAATATATAAGGAACTCAAACAATTCAATAGCAAGGAAAAAGATACTCAGATTAAAAAATGATCAAAGGACCTGAACATACATTTCTCAAAAGAAGACATACATATGGCCAACAAATATATGAAAAAATGCTGAACATTATTAATCATCAGGGAAATGTAAATTGAAATCACAATGAGATATCATCTCACACCTGTCAGAATGGCTAATATCAAAAAGAAGAAAGATAACAAATGCTGGTGAAGATGAAAAGAAAAGGGAATTTTTATACACTGTTGGTGGGAATGTAAGTTAGTACAGCCATTATGGAAAACTGTATGGTGGTTCCTTAAGAAACTAAAAATAGAACTACACTATGATCTAGCAGTTCCACTTCTGGGTATATATCCAAAGGATTTGAAGTCACTATATCAAAGAGATAGCTTCACTCCCATGTTCATTGCAGCATTTTTCACAATAGCCAGGAGATGGAACCCACCTAACTGTCCAACAGCTGATTAGATAAAGAAAATATGGCATATATACACAATGGAATACTATTCAGCCTTCTGGACGAAGGGAACTCTTTTATTTGCAACATGGATGAACTTGGAGGACATTATGCTAAGTGAAATAAGCCAGGCACAGAAAGACAAATTCCACATGATTTCTCTTATATGAGGAAACTAAAACAATCAAACTCACAGAAGCAGAGAATAGAATGGTTGTTATCAGAGGCTAGGGATGGGGGTAATGGGGAGATGTTGGTCAAATGGTACAAAGTTTCAGCAAGACAGGAGTAATAGGGAGAATTTTTTTTTGAGACAGGGTCTCTGTTGCCCAGGCTTCAGTGCAGTGACATATCATGGCTCACCAGAGCCTCAAACTCCTAGGCTCAAATAATCCTCATGCCTCAGCCTCTCAGGTAGCAGGGACTACAAGTATGTGCCACCACACCCAGCTATTTTTTTTTTTACAGAGAGAAGTTCTTGCTATGTTGTTTAATTAATAGATAAACTGATTCTCAGAGAGAAAAGAAAGGGAAATGGAGTCAGAGATTGACTGCAAAGGTAATGGGGGAGTTTTAGACACTATAAAGTGTTCTAGAACTTGATTGTAGTGGTAGTTTCATGAGTATATACTTTACCAAAACTCATTAAACTATATACTTAATATGGGTAAATTTTATGATATATACATTATAGCACTAAAAAGGTGCTTTTTTGGCCAGGCATGGTGGCTAATGCCTGTAATCTCAGCACTTTGGGAGGCCGAGGCGGGCGGATCATGAGGTCAGGAGTTCGAGACCAGCCTGACCAACATGGTGAAACTCCATCTCTACTAAAAATACAAAAATTAGCCGGGCATGGTGGTGTGCGCCTGTAATCTCAGCTACTTGGGAGGCTGAGGCAGGAGCATTGCTTGAACCCGGGAAGCAGAGGTTGGGGTGAGCTGAGATCGTGCCATTGCACTCCAGCCTGGGCAATAAGAGCAAAACTCCATCTCAAAAAAAAAAAAAAAAAAGGTGCTTTTTTTTTTTAAGACAAAATACTTAAGCAGACATGGCACTTCATAGAAGAGGCCATATAAATAGCCAGTGAGCCAGTGAAAAAATGATCAACATCATTAGTCATCAGGGAAATATAAATTATAACCACAAATTATAACTACATTCCCACCAGATTGGCTAAAAGTAAAAGGACAGATAATACTAAGTGATGGAGAAGATGAGGAGCAACCAGAACTTTTGTACATGGCTGATGAGAATGTAAAATTGTACAACTACTATGGAAAATAGCATCTCTTAAAGCTGTGACCCAGCACTTCCACCCAAGAGACATGAGTACATGTATCTACCAAAATATATGTATGGAATGTGCATAGAGATCTTATTGGTAATAGCCAATGGCCAGAAATAGCCCATGTGTCCATCAACAGATAGACAGATGAACGTGTTGGAGCATAACTATTCAAAGGAATACTAGACAACAATAAAAAGGGAATGAATTGTTCATACATGCAACAACATAGATAAATCTCAAAAAGTATATTGAATGAAAGAAGCCAAATACCAAAATGTATGTGCTATTTGGATCATTTATATGAAGTTCTAGAACAAGTAAGACTAAGTGATGGTGTTAAAAATCAGATCAGTGTTTGTTTCTGGATAGCATATGTATAGACTAAAACGATGCATGAATTCCAGCACTTTCGGAGGCCAAGGCAGGGGGAGTGCTTGAGCCCAGGAGGATCACTTGAGCCCAGGAGTTCAAGACCAGCTTGGGCAACATGGTGGGATCCTGTTTCTACAAAAACAAAAACAAACAAACAAAAAAAAGCATGACGAGAACTTCTGGGGTACTGGGGTACTGGAAGTGTTTTGTATCTTGGTCTACATGGTGGTGGCAGCACGTGGATATAGACATATGGATGTATACATATACAATTTGTCATGCCGTGCTATTTATTTTTACTTATTTATTTTTGTACTTATGGAGCACCTCAATTTTAAAAGTCCAAGTTTTAGAAATAGCAAAAGCTAGGAGAGAAGGTGGAAGAAGCTGTGGGAGCCATCTTCACTGAGCTGCTGGCTCAAGTCACAAGCCTCTCCAACGGAGAGGACTTGGAGAAATTATCCAGTGAGGTCCACGGCTGACTCTCCAAGATGGCTGTAATTGGAGAGAAGGGAGCCAGGCATGAGGAGGGGCAGCCAGTTGGATGAGAGGAAAGTCTTGACAGAGTGTATGTCAGAGAAGCAATAGACAGGGAGAGATTTCAAGCAGGTTGGTGGTGTTGAATGCAATGCAGTGGTCTAGAAGGATAAGGGCAAATATCAATATCTCAGATATTGTCCTATTAGAATTTCTGAGGTGCTTTCCACTAACACCTTCATATTCCCCTGGTGGGAGGTAGCCTGGTCCTGCCTTCCTCAAGGGCAATTTGGAATATGTCAGTGATTTAAAAAAAGGCTAGGTGCAGTGGCTCATGCCTGTAATCCCAGCATTTTGGGGGGCCAAGGCGGGTGGATCACTTGAGGTCAGGAGCTCAAGACCAGCCTGACCAACATGGTGAAACCCTGTTTCTACTAAAAATACAAAAAATTAGCCAGGTGTGGTGGTGGGCACCTGTAATCCCAGCTACTCAGGAGGCTGAGGCAGGAGAATCACTTGAACCTGGGAGGTAGAGATTGCAGTGAGCCAGGATTGTGCCACTGCACTACAGCCTGAACAACAGAGCCAGACTCCATCTCAAAAAAAGAAAAAAAAATTGCTAACTTTGACTCACTCATTCTACTTCTAGGAATTTTTCCTACAGAAATTACTAAATGTGGGCACAAAGATTTCTGTACACTCACTGCAATCATAATAACAGCTAATTTGTGCTAAGCATTTTGCGTGTATTATCTCATTTTATCATCAGAAAAGCTCAATGAGATCAATGCTAATTTTATACCTATGTTTAAAATGAAGAAACTGAGGCATAAGGGGATTGAGTAACTCATCAAAGACACACTACATGTGGGAAAGTTTGGATTTTAACTCTGATCTTTCTGACAGAGTCTCTGCTATCAAATATGAAACCAGTATAAATATCAAAAAATAAAAGGTTGGTATAAATTATGGCATATCCAACAGCCAAAGTATTGCTTTATCATATATTTCTTTCCCACTAGGTCAGCTTTGTGAGGATAGGGACCTTGTCTGGCTTTTTCCTCAATGCTTAAAACAGGGCTTGGCACGTAGTAGATTTTCAAAAAATATTTGTTGAATGAAGAAATAAGCCTACATAATGAAATATTGTGAGTTTTTTTTTTTTTTTTTTGAGAAAGAGCTGAAATTGTGGAAAACAGACGCTCTTATCACGCAAGTGGTTGACCTGCAATGAAAGGTGCATGCACAGCCTTGCCAGGCGTCTGTTGTTAAAGTGAGGGCATTGACTGGAAAAGAATAGGACCCTGCAACATGGAATGGGGACGTGTGGGAGGACCCTGATGAAGCTGGGGATACTGAGTTTATAAACTCTGATGCAATTTTTTTTGCCAAAAGAAACAGTTTCCCCATCCCCAGTAGTGGCAACATCCCCTCCACAACTCACGCTGCCATCAGCCTTTCCACCTTTGTCTGAGGAGATAAACCCTGTGCTGCCTGAGGCAACAGTAATGGCCTCTCCTGAGGCAGTTGCCAGGTTGATTATGATAATATTGATTCTCCTCAGGAGCCATCCCCAACACCCCTGTCTGCTTCTAGACCTATAACTAGACTAGTCTAAGTCCTGTCAGGCCCATAGAGGTGAGGTTGAGAGTGTGGCCCATGAGGAAGCATGGGAATGGATATTAAGGGTGTGGGAAATGGTGGAAGGAACATAGAGTTGGATCAGGCTGAATTTATTGATTTGGGCCCACTAAGTAGGGTTTCTGCATTTAATGCTGCAGCTTGGGGCATTTAAAAAAAGGTTCTAATAGGTTATTTGCTTGGTTACCTAAATTACGGATTGAAAGATGGCCCACTGTGAGTGAGCTGGAAATGCCTGATCTCCTTTGGTCTGATGTAGAGGAAGGGATCCAAAGGCTTAGGGAGATTAGGATGGTGGAGTGGATTAGTCACTTTAGACCTACTCATCCCAACTGGGAGGGTCCAGAAGGTATATCCTTGACCAATGTTTTGCAAAATAGATTTATGAGGGCAGCGCCTGCATCTTTGAAGATCCCTGTAATTGGTCTTCTTTGTACGTCAGATCTAACAGTGGGAATCACAGGCACTCAACTACAAAATTTAAATGCAATAGGAATAACTGGATCCCGAGGTGGCAGAGGCCAGGTGGTGGCACTCAACTGTTAAAGGCAAAGTGGGCGTAGCTACCGTAATGGACAGCAGAGGCAAAGCAGCAATCAGAATATTCTCACTCATGTGGCGCTGGTTACTTAATTATGGTGTTCCCAGAGGTGAAATTGATAGAAAGCCTACTGCATTCCTACTTAATTTATACAAGGAGAAAACTTCCAGGTCGAATGGACAAAAGACTAATTTGAATTATAAAAACAGAGAATCATGGCCCCTCAATCAATTTCCAGACTTGAGCTACTTTACAGACCCAGAACCCCTTGAATGAATGGGGAGGCTAGGTCCCCTTGAGGAAGGGCCCCACTACATTATCAACAGTTTATGCTGTAAATCTTTCTCCCATCCTTCCCCAAGGAGACCTCCAGCCTTTTACCAAGGTAACTGTGCATTAGGGAAAGGGGAATGATCAGACACTTCGGGGACTACTGGACACTGGCTCTGAGCTGACGTTGATTCCAGGGGAACCAAAATGTCACTGTGGTCCTCCAGTTAAAGTAGCGGCTTATGGAGGTAAGGTAATTAATAGAGGTTTAGCTCAGGTCAGACTTACAGTGGGTCCAGTGGGTCCCTGGACTCATCTTGCAGTCAGTTCCCCAATGCCAGAATGCGTAATTGGCATAGACATACTTAGCAGCTGGCAGAACCCCCACACTGGCTCCCTGACTAGTAGGGTGAGGGCTATTATGGTGGGAAAGGCCAAATGGAAGCCATTAGAGCTAACTCTACCTAAAAAAATAGTAAATTGGCTGGGCACAGTGGCTCACGCCTGTAATCCCAGCACTTTGGGAGGCTGAGGTAGGCGGCTCACGTGGTCAGGAGTTCAAGACCAGCCTGGCCAACATTGTGAAGCTCTGTCTTTACTAAAAATACAAAACATTAGCCAGGTGTGGTGGCGGGTGCCTGTAATCTCAGCTACTCAGGAGGCTGAGGCAGTTGAATCACTTGAATCTGGGAGGCAGAGTTTGCAGTGAGTAGAGATCGCACCACTGCACTCTAGCCTGGGCGACAGTGCCAGACTCTGTTTCAAAAAAAAGTAACAAATCAAAAACAATATTGCATCCCTGGAGGGATTTCACAGATTAGTGCCACCATCAAGGACTTGAAAGATGCAGGGGTGGTGATTTCCACCACATCCCCTTTCAGCCATCCCATTTGACCTGTGCAGAAGACAGATGGATCTTGGAGAATGACAGTGAATTACTGGAAGCTTAAAATCGCAGCTGCTGTACCAGATGTGGTTTTATTGCTTGAGCAAATTAACAATCTCCTGGTACCTGGTATGCAGCCATTGACTCGGCAAATGCTTTTTTCTCCATTCTTGTTGATAAGGCCCACCAGAAACAATTTGCCTTCAGCTGGCAAGGCTAGCAATATACCTTTACTGTCCTACCTCAGGGGTATATCAACTCTCCAGCTTTGTGTCATAATCTTATTCAGAGAGACCTTGATTTTTTTTCACTTCCATAGGATATCACACTGGTCATTGATGACATTGATGACATTATGCTTATTGGATCCAATGAGAAAGAAGTAGCGAACACACTGGACTTATTGGTGAGATATTTGTATGCAAAACGATGGGAAATAAATCTGACTAAAATTCAGGGACTTTCTACCTCAATAAAATTTCTAGGGACCAAGTGGTATGGGGCCTGTCAAGATATTCCTTCTAAGGTAAAGGATAAGTTGCTGCATTTCGCCCCTTCTACAACCAAGAAAGAGGCACAATGCCTACTGGGCCTATTTGGATTTTGGAGGCAACATATTCCTCATTTGGGTGTGTTACTCTGGCCCATTTATCAAGTGACTAGAAAGGCTGTCAGTTTTGAGTGGGGTGCAGGACAGGAGAAGGCTCTGCAACAGATCCAGGATGCTGTGAAAGCTGCTCTGCCACTTGGGCCATATGACCCAGCAGATGCAACGGTGCTTGAAGTGTCAATGGCAGATAGAGATGCTGTTTGGCGCTTTTGTCAGGCTCCCATACGTGAATCACAGTGGAGGCCTCTAGGATTTTGAAGCAAAGCTCTGCCATCTTCTGCAGATAACTACTCTCCTTTTCAGAGACAGCTCTTGGCCTGTTACTGGGCTTTGCTGGAAACTGAACATTTGACTATGGGTCATGAAGTTACCATTCGACCTGAACTGCGTATCGTGAAGTGGGTGCTTTCTGACCCATCTAGCCATAAAGTGGGTCGTGTACAGCAGCATAACATCATCAAATGGAAGCGGTATATACGTAACTGGGCTCGAGCACAAGCCCTGGTTGCAGGCATAATTAAGTTACATGAGGAAGTAGCTCAAATGCCCATGGTCTCCATTCCTGCCACCCTGCCTTCTCTCCCCCAGCCTGCACCGATGGCCTCATGGGGAGTTCCCTATGATCAGCTGGCAGAGGAAGAGAAGACTAGGGCCTGGTTCACAAATGGTTCTGCCTGATATGCAGGCACCACCCGAAAGTGGACAGCTGCAGCGCTACGGCTCCTTTTTAGGACATCCCTGAAGGACAGCAGTGAAGTGAAGGGAAATCTTTCCAGTGGGCAGAACTTCGAGCAGTGCACTGGTTGTGCACTCTGCATGGAAGGAAAAATGGCCAGATGTGCGCTTATATACTGATTCATAGGCTATAGCCAATGGTTTGGCTGGATGGTCAGGGACTTGGAAGAAGCGTGATCGGAAAATTGGTGACAAAGAAATTTGGGGAAGAGGCATGTGATGGACCTCTCTGAGTGGTCAAAAACTGTGAAGCTATTTGTATCCCATGTGAGTGCTCACCAACGGGTGACCTCAGCAGAGGTGGACACCACTCAGCCTCTTTCCTCAGCCACCCCTGTCATTGCCCAATGGGCCCGTGAACAAAGTGGCTATTGTGGCAGGGATGGAGGTTATGCATGGGCTCAGCAACATGGACTCCCACTCACTAAGGCTGACCTGGCTGCAGCCACTACTAAGTGCCCCATTTGCCATCAGCAGAC
Source organism: Pongo abelii (assembly GCF_028885655.2). Lineage (NCBI taxonomy): Eukaryota > Metazoa > Chordata > Mammalia > Primates > Hominidae > Pongo > Pongo abelii. The sequence goes on from NC_072000.2 coordinate 94,596,029, forward strand.
ACCAACACTGAGCCCTCAATATGGCACCATTCCTTGGGATGATCAGTCAGCTACTTGATGGCAGGTTGATTGTACTGGACCTCTTCTATCATGGAAAGGGCAGAGGTTTGTCCTCACTGGAATAGATGCTTACTCCAGATATGGCCAGATATAGGTTTGCCTATCCTGCATACAATGCTTCTTCCAAGACTACCATCCACGGACTCACGGAATGCCTTAACAACCATCATGATATTCCAACAGCATTGCCTCTGACCAAGGCATTCACTTTATGGCTAAAGAGGTGCAGCAGTGGGCTCATGCTTATGGAATTCACTGGTCTTAGCATGTTCCCCAACATCCTGAAGCAGCTGGATTGATAGAATGGCGGAATGGCCATAGTCACAATTACAATGCCAACTAGGTGACAATACTTTGCAGGGCTGGGGCAAAGTTCTCCAGAAGGCCATGTATGCTCTGAGTCAGCGTCCAATAGACGGTATTATTTCTCCCATAGCCGGGATTCACACGTCCAGGAATCGAGGGGTGAAAGTGGAAGTAGCACCACTCACCATCACCCCTAGTGATCCATTAGCAAAATTTTTCCTTCCTGATCCTGTGACATTACGTTCTGCTCGCCTAGAGGTCTTAGTTCCAGAGGGAGGAATGGTGCCCCCAGGAGACACAACAATGATTCCATTAAGCTGGAAGTTAAGCTTGCCACCTGGACACTTTGGGCTCCTCCTACTTTTAAGTCAACAGGCTAAGAAGAAAGGTACAGTGTTGGCTGGGGTGATTGACCTAGACAATCAAGATGAAATCAGTCTACTATTACACAATGGAGGTAAGGAAGAGTATGCATAGAATATAGGAGATCCATTAGGGTGTCTCATAGTATTACTATGGCCTGTGATTAAGGTCAATGGGAAACTACAACAGCCCAATCCAGGCAGGACTACAAATGACCCAGACTCTTCAGGAATTAAGGTTTGGGTCACTCCACCAGGAAAAAAAACAAAAACAAAAACAAACATGACCTGCTGAGGTGCTTGCTGAAGGCAAGGGAATACAGAATGAGTGGTAGAAAAAGGTAGTCATCAATACCAGCTACGACCACATGACCAGCTGCAGAAACAAGGACTGTAATTGTCATGAGTATTTTCTCCTTTTTTTGTTAAAAACATGTTTATGCATGTATACACTTGTACTAAGAAAATATCTTCATTTTATTTCCTTTTTTTTTTCTTTTTGAGACTGAGTCTCACTCTGTCGCCCAGGCTGGAATGCAGTAGCATGATCTCAGCTCACTGCAACCCCCGCCTCCCAGGTTCAACCGATTCTCACGCCTCAGCCTCCTGAGTAGCTGGGATTACAGACTTGCACCACCACTCCCGGCTAATGTTTGTATTTTTAGTAGAGACAGGGTTTCACTATGTTGGCCCGGCTGTCGCAAACTCCCGACCTCAGGTGATCCACCCACCTCAGTCTCCCAAGTGCTAGGATTACAGGCGTGAGGCACCTTCCCCTGCCTCCTTTTTCCTTTATCATGTGACGTAAGATTTATTGACTTCATATCAGAATTTAAGCATTGCTAACTTTATGTAATAGCATTTGGGCTGGGGCTTGGTGCATTTCTGGTCCTACGAAGGATAGTTGTATCATGTTAGGCATAATTCTGACCTTATTAATGTCTTTATTTGAAGATTGTGTATGATCTCAGGAGATGTGTATGGGTTCAAGTTGACAAAGGGTGGACTTGCGATGGTTAATACTGAGTGCCAACTTGACTGGATTCAAGGATGCAAAGCATTGGGTGTGTCTGTGAGGGTTTTGCCAAAGGAGATTAACATTTGAGTCAGTGAGCTGGGAAGGGCAGAACCACCCTTAATCTGGGAGGGCACCATCTAATCAGCTGCCAATTCGGCCAGGATATAAAGCAGGCAGAAAAACGTGAAAAGATCAGACTGGCTTAGCCTCCCAGCCTATATCTTCCTCCCGTGCTGGATGCTTCCTGCCCTCGAACATCGGACTTCAAGTTCTTCAGCTTTGGGACTCTGACTGGCTTCCTTGCTCCTTAGCTTACAGACAGCCTATTGCAGGACCTTGTGAGCATGTGAGTTGAATACTCCTTAATAAACTCCCCTTTATGTGTGTGTGTATACATATATTCTATCAGTTCTGTCCCTCTAGAGAACCCTGACTAATACAGATGGGCTTATTGGGACATAACCCCATCGTAAGTCAAGGGGCATCTGTATCTAACATAGCATGGAAAAAGGAGCAGGAAGAAAAACCTTCTGTGGGAAGAACAAATGGGTTTCTTTAGAAAGGACAAAAGGGTTTATAGGAAAACAAATGGGAAATAGAAAAGTTTGTGATTGTTTATGCAGAAGTGAGTGGTCTTTCCATTTTCTTCACGCCCATGAAACTCCCCCAGAGTGGGGATTTTTGGTAGGTTTCCTCCTGGTCTCTATCCTGGGAATAGGCCCACCCATGAAGAAGGAATTTCTGGCAGCTTCGTTTCCCAGAAGTTGCTGCTTTTAGTCAGATAAGGGAAGTTCCAAAAGGGCTTCTTTCTGCATCTGTTGACTCTCAAATGTCTTCATACAATCTTAGTAATAAATTAAAATAATCTTCATATCAATTCTGGGGTTCTGAGTAGTCCCCACCATGTTTAAGCTGAGACCTGAAAGTTAAGCAAGAGGAAGCCAGGCAGAAATGTCTCCAAGCAAAGGTTGTACTTCCCCACCCAGGGCTGGCTGAGGCATTGAGTACCTGGATGGGAAGTGGAGTTTAAGATACATCCCAATCAGCTGGGCGCAGTGGCTCCCACCTGTAATCCCAGCACTTTGTGGGGCTGAGGTGGGCGGATCACCTGAGGTCAGGAGTTGGAGACCAGCCTGGCCAACATGGAGAAATCCTGTCTCTACTAAAAATACAAAATTAGCCAGGCATGGTGGTGCATGCCTGTAATCCCAGCTACTCAGGAGGCTGAGGCAGGACAATCACTTGAACCTGGGAGGTGGAGGTTGCAGTGAGCCAAGATCGCGCCATTGCACTCCAGCCTGGTCAACAAGAGCAAAACTCTGTCTCAAAAAAAAAAAAAAAAAAAAAAAAAAAAAGATACATTCCGATCCTAAAACTCTGGGTTTCCTTGAGACAGAAAGGAGATGAAAATTAAAATTGGGGCTCAACTTTAGGCTTGGAGTCAGAATGTCTGGGTTAGACCTGACTGCTCATCAGCTGTGTTGTCTCTGAGCCCCAATTTCTCATCTGCAAAATGGCAGTGACACACCAACCTCAAAGCACCGTTGTGAGGTCGGATGAGCCCGTCTAAGAGAGCAGACAGCGGGCATTCAGCAAGTTTAAGTAGAATCTGAAGTCTGGCTTTAGCTCATCTCTTGGTATCAGGTGCCCAAGGCACGGGCCTGGGGTCCAATGACATGGAGTAGTCTGGCTCCAGTCTGAAAGTGCCAGTCTCTTTCCAGCACAGGTAGCCAGGTAGAGCCTGGACAGAGGGAGGGAGGATGAGCCTGCAGATTGCAGAAGCAGCCCTGAAGACCAGGCTTTGAGCAGGATAGAGGCCAAATACCAGCCTTTCGGCCAAAGGGCCCAAGGGCCACGGTGAGAAAGAGCATGCCAGCCCCGGGAGTGGGTGGGCAAGGAGCATCCGGTCCGAGAGCGCCCAGGGCGTTTGGAGGCGCGAGGGGCAGACACGTGCTCCACAGAGCACTTCTTACCCAGGGAGGAACCGGCCCCTGCGCGGTATTTGGTGTGCAGCGCTCTCTGCTGGTGAGTATCTGAACTGCATGCACCTGTCAGAACCCGGGAAAATTCATTCCTTCTTCACAGGAAGCACTCAAGACAGTCACAGGCAGCCTGGGCTCTAAAGCTGAGTTTAGTTTTGCTGGCAGATTACCAAACCTCAGGTCATTTTATCTGAATGCTTCATTTGAAAAAAAACTTTTAACAAACTTGCCTGCTGAGCACTGTTTTAAGTACATTACAAATGCCACCCAGCTTTTTATTCAAAGTTACGCGAGTAGGGTCTATTAGCATACCCATTTTACAGATGAGGACACTGGTGCCAGGGCTTACACGCTGACATGTAAGCGTGCATGTAAGCTGACATGCGGCAACCGGGGGACACCCAGGAAGCCCAGCCACAGGGTGCCTGCACTTCACCATTCCTGTACCTGCCCCCCTTTTTTTTCTTTTTGATATAACAGCTTAATTGAGATATAATTCACATACCATACAATTCACCCACTTAAAACTCACAACTCAGCGGTTTTTAGTGTGGTCACAGGTGTCTGCAACCATCACCAGAGTACGTTTTAGAGCATTTTAATACCCCCCCAAAAAGCCCCTTACCTATTTGCACTCACTTCCCGCCCCCTCCTTCCTGCCCCCAGAAAACCACTAATCAATCTTTCTTTCTTTCTCTTTCTTCTTTCTTTCTTTCTTCCTTCTTTCCCTCCCTCCTTTACCCCTCCCTCCCTCCTTCCCTCCCTCTCTCTCTTTCTTTCTTTTTCCTTCTCAAAGTCTCTCTCTGTTGCCCAGGCTGGAGTGCAGTGGTGCAATCATGGCTCACTGCAGCTTTGACCCCCGAGCTCAAGTGCTGCTCTCACCTCAGCCTCCCAAGTAGCTGTGTCCACAGGCATGTGCCAGAACACCCAGCTAATTTTTGTATTTTGTAGAGATGAGATTTCACCATGTTTCCTAGGCTGGTCTCAAACTTTTGGGCTCAAGAGATTTGCCTGCCTTGCCCTTGCAGAGTGCTTGGATTAAAGGCATGAGCTACCATGTCTGGCCCACCAACCTACTTTCTGTTCTCTATGACTTCACTTAATCTGAACGTTTCGTATGAATGAGAGCAAATAATATGTGCTGTTTTGTGACTGACTTCTTTCATGTAACACAATATTTTCAGGGCTCATTCATGTTATGTATGCATCATACCTCACTCCTTTCATGTCTGAATAATATTCCTATGTATGGATATACCACATTGTGTTTCACATTCCTCAACTGAAGGACAGTTGGGTTGTTTGCACTCTTTTGCAATTATGAATAATGCTGCTATAAAATTTCATATACAAGTTTTGGGGGGACATATGTTTTCAATTTTCTCAGGTATATATGTAGGAGTGGAAATTCTAGCTCGTATGGTAACTATGTTTAACCTTTTGAGAAACTCCTAGACTGTTCCCCTCATTATTCTTTTTAAAGGTAAGAACACTGAGTAAGGCCCCCAGATTCTCTTCCTACCTTCTCTACCCACCTCCACCCCCCCAGGCAGTCGGGAGAGGGAGAAGCTTCCTGCTTACTGTGGGTGGTTTCTGTCGAATCTGCTTTCTATGTCCTGAGGTCTCCCTGAAGCTTATGAAAGTCAAGAGCAGGCTGGGCATGGTGGCTCATGCCTGTAATCCCAGCACTTTGGGAGGCTGAAGCAGGTGGATCATGAGGTCAGGAGATCAAGACCATCCTGGCTAACATGGTGAAACCCGTCTCTACTAAAAATACAAAAAAATAGTTGGGTGTGGTGGCACGTGCCTGCAGTCCCAGCTACTTGGGAGGCTGAGGCAGGAGAATCGCTTGAACTTGGGAGGTAGAGGTTGCAGTGAGCTGAGATCGTGCCACTGCACTCCAGCCTGGGCAACAGAGCAAGACTCTGTCTCAAAAAAGAAGAAGAAAAGAAGAAGGAGAAGAAGGAGAAGGAGGTCAAGAGCAGAGGCTCCCTGTCCTCTGCTTGGTGCCAACCTCCCCATCCCTTCCTGCAGCAATGAATCCAGGACAGCCCAGCTGAATGGGGGAGATGGCAAAGAGTAAAAGAATATGCTGGAGAAACAGGCGTTGGTGAGTATTTAGAGGTGATTATCCCACCACGCCACCTAATGGGGGAACAACATGAACAAAGAGCAAAGGCAGTCTGGGCATGGTGGCTCACGCCTGTAATCCCAGCAATTTGGGAGGCCGAGGCAGGCCAATCACTTGAGGTCAGGAGTTTCAGACCAGACTGGGCAACACGGTGATATCCCGTCTCTACTAAAAATACAAAAATTAGCCAGGTGTGGTGGCAGATGCCTGTAATCCCAGCTACTTAGGAGGCTGAGGCAGGAGAATCACTTGAACCCAAGAGGCGGAGGTTGCAGTGAGCAGAGATCAAGGCACTGCACTCCAGCCTGGGCCAGAGTGAGACTCCATCTCAGAAGGAAAAAAAAAAGAACAAAGGCAGGAATGGAGCAGGAAAGGCAGGAATGGAGCAGGAGAGGGTATAGGGGAAGTCCAAGGGGCCAAGAGAGGAGAGGAGAGGTGATGAAATAAAAAAATATGGAGGCCAAGGGTGACTGCCTTAGACACTGCTCCTGGAGGCTGCTTGTGGTCTTCAAGATGCTTGGATAGCTCACCCATGAGTGTTTTTTTTAAAGTTGAGCACCAAGTCTCATTTGCATATGCATGTATTTATTATCTCTGTGTGTAAACAAATCCCCATATGTGTATTTATATACAGACACCACCATAGAGGTCTTTCCACGTGGGCATGCACTCCATTAGGGTCTAAGGGATCTATTTCTTGTTCCTCAGTTGTCCCTGTGTTCTCTTTCCTAAAATTTGATCTGAGGACTAAGCTCTGATTTTTTTATCTTGCCCAAATTCCTACCTAAGGGGTCTAGGGAGTCATGCCCTACACCCCATAAATTCTTATCAGATGTGTTTTATTTGATGCTATATATCATGACTTACTTTCCAGTCTGACTTTGGAATAACATTATGAGACAAGGAAAAAATATTTAACCCCAAAATTATATTTCCTTGCCATACCTTGAAATTGCTCTGCAAAGTCTCTTGTGGGAAAAATCCACATTCTATAGAGAATCGCTTTTCCCCTTTGTTTACCTTCCTTTCTTTCCAGATCTAAGAGGTAATCAGCTAAGATCCAGGCACTCTTTTAGGGCTAATAAGAAACATTTTATAACCTACTTTCTCTCTGAAGCCTTCTGTCTGAGATTCCTCTGCACAAACTTGGTCTCCACATCCTTTATGTTAACTTGAACATTCCCTTCTATTGATCCCAGGTCTTCAGATAAACTCAACCAATTGTCAACCAGAAAATGTTTAAATTTACCTATAGCCTGGAAGCCCCCGCTTTGAGTTGTCCTGCCTGTCTGAACCAAACCAATGTATTTCTTAAATGTATTTGATTGATGACTTATGCCTTCCTAAAATACGTAAAACCAAGCTTTACTCTGACCACCTTGGGCGCATGTTCTCTCTCCTGAGGGCTGGGTCATGGGTCATGGTCACTCATATTTGGCTCAGAATAAACCTCTTCAAATATTTTACAGAGTTTAACTATTTTCATCGACAATAATATGGCGCCCAACATGGGGACTCTAAGAAGACTCAGGACCCTGAAGGAGTTGCCTGAAACCGGAGCTAAGGTACCAGCAGGGGCTCACTGAAGCCTCACTGAGTTTGAGCTTCTCCTCTGGTGGGACTTTTAAGTCCTCCTGTGCCCTGGACCTCCCATTTTGGTTGATGGTCCTTGATTTATCCTGAGCTGTTTTTTTTTTCTCTCTCTCTTTTCTCCTAGAAAGTTGGTTAAAACCTTAATTTTAGTTTCAGTGGTGCATTCAAAAGGGTCTTTATCCATTGCCTTTTCTCTCAAAATTAATCTCAATTGGCTTGTGGGCACTCTGCGTGTGGAACTGAATGGTTATTTTTCATAAGTAAATGAGAGACTGAGTTCCTCAGCTCCAAAGAGAAAGGGCATATTGCTCCTCCCAGCTGAAAGTCACCTCAGGGTGACTGGGGTCCTTGTGGGAATGTCTGGGGAGTTGACCCCCCCATGACTTGCAGCAGCCCTATAGGAAACTCCCAACAAATATTAATTTAAAAAGGCTTGTCCAGGAAATGTGTGTAAGGGCTGATTGCCCAGCCTTTTAAGCCCACTGAGAGGTGATACACCTCTGAAGAGAGAAACTGACACACGTAAGAGGGTGGAAACGACTCAGTGGTGACACACAGTGGAGTCCTGCCCACAAGCAGCACGTATCAGTCCACCACACAAAACCTTAGGCGACAGGTCAGTTCTCTTTTGTTTATTTTATTTTATTTTTTCGAGGCAATATCTCACTCTGTCATCCAGCCTGGAGTGCAGTGGTATGACCTCGGCTCACTGCAACCTCTGCCTTCTGGGTTCAACTGATTCTCCTCAGCCTCCCAAGTAGCTGAGATTACAGGCATGTGCCACCATTCCCCGTTAATTTTTGTATTTTTAGTAGAGATGGGGTTTTGCCATGTTGACAAGGCTGGTCTGGAACTCCTGACCTCAAGTGATCTCCCTGTCTCAGCCTCCCAAAGTGCTGGGATTGAAGGCATGAGCCACTGGGCCTGGCCAAGTTCCAAAAAAAAAAAAAAAAAAGGGAAATAAACCCTCCGAAACAAGAAAGGCAAGGAGAGTGGCCCCCTATGGGCACCCAGCTGGGTTTAGGTGTAATAATTGTGGCCTCTTTACTTCTGAGTATTATGTAAGTGGGAAGATCTTACTAAAAATGACCTAGGTCTAAGTTTCCAAAATGGGGAACTTTTGATATCCCTAAATTGATTTTCTTGAACTCCAGATTAGAAAAATTAGGCTACAAAATCAAAGAAAATGAATGGGAGTTGTACTTTAGCTGGCACCTAGAATCATCAAAAAGAGGGAATAATAAGCTTCCCTCCCTCCAGGAAGTTAATTAAAAGTTCTTTGAAACTGTCTCAGAATTAAAGAAATTAGTAGAAGCCACTTCTGAAATCAGGAAGGCTCCAGAAACTGTCTCCCCTTCTGCTCCTTTTGACCCTCTTCTCTCTGAACTTCCTTGTCTGGGCTATTTCATTTTTCCTCCTCCTTCCCGTACTCTCTTGCCTCAAGCCACAGGGGGACCAGAAATAGCTGGAGAAAATAACATTGTAGTTGTTCCTTTTAGGAAAACCCACAGGCAGAGGGGATCCTAACATAATATATAAACCCTGGACCAAGTCAGAGTTAAAGGCCCTGGTATCTGGATTCCCCAATCAGAGTGAGGATCCCTTTGGATTTGCTAAGGAATTCCAATTAATGCTTTAGACTTATGATCCGGGGTTCTCTGACCTGTATCAGCTGATTGAGTTACTGGTCCCCAAAAACAAAACCGAAGAATGGTTTAGAGCAGCAGATTAGAAACAGCCTTTAGAAGATTTTGACAAAATAGATGCAACTGGAAGAGAGAGATGCAGAGAAGCTTTGCAATCGCCTCCATGAAACTGTATCGCAGATATTTCCCAAGGTCATAGATTGGGCAAAGGTGCAACAATGTAAAATATGCCCAAATGAAACCGTACCTGACTTTTATATCAGGTTTGAAAAGACACTCAAATAGTTTTCAGGAATACCTCCTGAAAACTTTGAACATGGTAGAAGTGACATCTTACTAAATTCTGGGTTTAGTCAAGGTTTAGATAAGCAGTTAGCAACCCTAATAAAGAGGAACAATGTGGCTTGGGCTTCCTTGCCTACTAGCCACCTAGTTACCTTAGCTGACCAATTGTCACAAACAATCATTAAGAAAGAAAAGGAAACACTCCCTAAAATTATGAGTTTACAACTAAAACAACTTAGTAACCAAGTTGGGAGCTTGCAAGGGTCCCATGGTCCCCAGAGATCTAAGCTACCCCAAGAGGAAGCAATTTGCCACTATTGCAAAAAGAAAGGACTTTTGTTGTTGCTGTTGTTGTTGTTGAGACGGAGTCTCACTCTGTTGCCCAGGCTGGAGTGCAATGGCACAGTCTGGCCTCACTGCAACCTCTGCTTCCTGGGTTCAAGCGATTCTCCTGCCTCAGCCTCCCGAGTAGCTGGGATTACAGGCGCACGCCGCCATGCCTGGCTAATTTTTTGTATTTTAGTAGAGACGGGGTTTCACTGTGTTGCCCAGGCTGGTCCTGAACTTCTGAGCTCAGGCAATCCACCCTCCTCGGCCTCCCAAAGTGCTAGGATTACAGGCATGAGCCACTGTGACCAACCAAGAAAGGACATTTTAAAAAAGAATGCAAAAAACTTAAATGGGTGCTTACACAAAGGGGGCACAGGGCCCCAGAGGAAGGCACCAGAACAATTCAAAAATCAGAATAGGGATGCTCCCAGGGAATAGAGATGGCTTTCCCCCTACTTCTCTAATGCTTTAGGAGAAGTAGAAATATTCATAAATGGGGAAGATACCAAACTCCTTGTCAACACCGGCATTACACTGTCAGTTTTTAACCCTACCTTGATTAAAGACCTTTTCCCTTGAAGTAAAGAAAAAGACTAAATGGTAGGGGTTTCAAACTCTCCTACTGTAGCCTTTAAATCACATCCCCTTCCATTTCAATCAGGAAAACTAGTGCGGCATCACATTTTTCTTCTAGTAGATAGTGCCCCCTTACCCCTGCTGGGATGGGGTTTCCTAGAGACCCATAATGCCCACATCTCATTTTCACAGAGGGAGAAATGAAATGATTCTCAACTTGGAACACATAGAAGACTTAGAAAAGCCCACATAATATTATGCTTGGGAAAGTTAATCAAGATTCTGGACAGGAAAAATTAGAACATTTCTTACCTAAGGTACCAGATTCCCTATGAGCAAACTCTTCCACAGATATTGGGAGAATTAAGTCAGCAGTCCCTATAGAGATAACCATAAATCTATCCAAACCTCTGCCAAATATAAGGCAATATCTCCTTAGACCAGAAGCCTTACTGGGAATCAAACCAATCTTTCAGGACTATTTATACAAAGGACTCATAATACCCTGCACCAGCTCTTGCAATACACCAATCCTCCCAGTTAACAAGCCAAATGGTGGCCGGGCATGGTGGCTCATGCCTGTAATCCCAGCACTTTGGGAGGCCGAGGTGGGTGGATCACCTGAGGTCAGGAGTTCGAGACCAGCCTGGCCAATATGGTGAAACCCTGTCTCTACTAAAAACACAAAAATTAGCTGGGCATGTTGGCAGGCACCTGTAATCCCAGCTCCTTGGGAGGCTGAAGCAGGAGAATCGCTTGACTCTGGGAGGCAGAAGTTGCAACGAGCTGAGATCATGCCACTGCACTCCAGCCTGGCCAACAGAGCAAGACTCTGTCTCAAAAAAAGAAAAAAAAAAGCCAAATGGGAAAGGCTGGAGATTTGTTCAAGACCTAAGAGTTATAAATAAAATAATAATTCCCAGACACCCTGTTGTTCCTAACCCCCCCACCTTACTGTCCAAATTCCTATCACTGCCAGCCACTTCTCTGTAATAAGGTAGTGCATTTTTCAGCATACCTGTAGAGCAAAATAGCCAGTATATTGCTTTCACTTTGGAAAATCGCCAATACACATGGACAGTCTTACCCCAGGGCTACTCTGAAAGTCAGAGTATATATATATATAAAAATATATATATAAATATATTTATATATTTATATATTTATATATAAATATATTTATATATTTATATATTTATATATAAATATATAAAAAATATATAAAAATATATAAAAATATATAAAAATATATATTTATATATAAATATATATGTAAATATATAAATATATAAATATGTATAAATATATATGTATAAATATATTTATATATGTATAAATATATATAAATATATAAATATATATTTATAAATATATAAAAATATATATATAAATATATATTTATATATAAATATATAAATATATATAAAAATATATATTTATATATATAAATATATAAAAATATATATTTATATATATAAATATATAAATATATATAAAAATATATATTTATATATATATGTTTTTTGGTTATTTTTTTTGAGATGGAGTCTTGCTTTATCACCCAGGCTGGAGTGCAGTGGCGTGATGTCTGCTCACTGCAACCTCCGCCTCCTGGGTTCAAGCAATTCTCCTGCCTCAGCCTTCCAAGTAGCTTGGATTACAGGTGCCCGCCACCACGCCTGGCTAATTTTTGTATTTTTAGTAGATACAGGGTTTAGCCACATTGGCCAAGCTGGTCTCGAACTCCTGAGCTCAGGTGATCCACCTGCCTTGGCCTCCTAAAGTGCTGGGATTACAGGCGTGAGCCACCACATCCAGCCTCTTTTTTTTTTTTACTTTGAGTTCTGGGATAGATGTGCAGAACGTGCAGGTTTGTTACACAGGTATACATGTGCCATGGTGTTTTGCTGCACCCACCAACCTGTCATCTAGGTTTTAAGCCCTGCATGCATTAGGTATTTGTTCTAATGCTCTCCCTAAAGTCCTACTTATTTTTCTGAAATACTAAAAGCAGATTTAAATGACACTGAATTTCCAAATGAATCTACTCTAATTCAGTATGTGAATGATTTATCATTGTGTTCATCCTCCCTACCAAAATGCAGAGAAGGTACTCTCCACCTATTACAACAGCTTGCTTTTAAGGGACACAAAGTGTCAAAAGATAAATTGCTATTTTGCCTTCCCGAAGTTAAATATTTGGGACATATGATTTCCCCAAGGTGGTTATTAATAAACTGTGAGAGAATCTCTGCTGTTATGATCTTTCCCATGCCCAAAACTGAAAAGCAGTTAAGAGGATGCTTAGGGTTAACAGGCTATTGCAGGAGTTGGATTCCAAACTACTCGTTCATGACCGAACCCCTATATAAAAAACTAAACAGACCCAGCCGGACCCAATCCACTGGGAAGAGGGGGAAAACTAACACACAGAAGATCTAAAACAGGCTCTCACCCAAGCACTTGCTGTAGGCCACCCCAATTACAGCCTTCCTTTTTCCTTTTTTTTACATTAAATAAATGGGAATGCTCTGGGAGTATTAACTCGAAAACATGGTGACAATCACAGACCAACTGGTTATTTCAGTCAATAGTTATATCCAGTTGCAAGGGGGTGCACTCCTGGTATGAGGGCTGTATCAGCTGCAGCCACCCTATGCAAAACAGGCAATAATTTGTCCTAAGGTCCCCTCTGACCATCTATGCACCTCACTCTGTGAAATGTCTTTTTTTTTTTTTTTTTTTGAGACAGAGTTTCACTCTGTCACCTGGGGTTGGAGTGCAGTGGCATGATCTTGGCTCACTGCAACCTCCGCCTCCCAGGTTCAAGCAATTCTCCTGCCTCAGCCTCCAGAGTAGCTGGGATTACAGGCATGCACCACCACACCCGGCTAATTTTTGTATTTTTAGTAGAGAGGGGTTTTCACCATGTTGCCCAGGCTGGTCTCAAACTCCTGACCTCAGGTCATCTGCCTGCCTTGGCCTCCCAAAAGTGCTGGGATTATAGGCGTGAGCCACTGTGCCTGGGTGAAATCTCTTCTAAGCTCTCACCAGACTCAATGCTATTCTGTTAGCCACCTTGTCTCTTACGAGGTACTCCTGCTTTCTGCCCCCAACATCACTTTGAAGCACTGTAACCCTTTTTTTTTTTTTTTTTTTTGAGACAGATTCTTGCTCTGTTGCCCAGGCTGGAGTGCAGTGGCACGACTTGGGTCACTGCAACCTTCACCTCTCGGGTTCAAGCAATTCTCCTGCCTCAGCCTTCTGAGTAGCTGTGATTACAGGCACGTGCCACCACGCCTGGCTAACATTTGTATTTTTAGTAGAGATGGGGTTTCACCATATTGGTCAGGCTGGTCTTGAACTCCTGACCTCAGGTGATCCACCCACTTCAGCCTCCCAAAGTGCTGGGATTACAGGCGTGAGCCACCACCTGTGGTCGAAGCACTGTAACATTCTTAACCCTGCTACCCTGCTTCTCCTTCCAGGAGAACAAGAAGAGGAAGAGGAACATGACTGCAATCTGCTAACATCTTACTCTCTCCTAGGGAAGTTTTACAGGAAACTCCCATTGAGAATAAGCTGAATTAATGTGGTTCATGGCGGGTTCTTATTTAAGGGACAGCCAGGGGCATTACAGGGCCGGATACGCCATCACTTCCATAACACACATAATTGGAAGTGCCCAACTCCAAGGAGTCAACTCAGCCCAGATGGCTGAATTAATAGCATTAACTAGAGCTTGTAAATTAACTAAAGGAAAAGTGGCAAATATATGTACAGATAGCTGATGCGCTTTCAGAGTAGCCCATGATTTTGGCATGCTATGGAAACAGAGAGAACTTCTGACCTCATCGGGACAGCCCATATGAAATGGACACTAAGTCTCAGAGATACTAGAAGCAATTCAGATGCCAAAGCAACTTGCAATCATACAAATTCCTGGTCACTCATAGGATAACACTAAAAAAACAAAAGGAAAAGGAAATAATCTAGCTAATGCTGCAGCAAAGAATGCTGACCTAGGAAAGAAGGCCTGTCCTGTACGGGAATGTAAATTTCATCCTACAAATACCCTCACTAACATTCTTTTACAATGTCAACAAGCATCTACCCCTCAAGAGAAACAAACCTGGCAGCCGGGCACGGTGGCTCATGCCTGCAATCCCAGAACTTTGGAAGGCCGAGGCAGGCGGATGACCTGAGGTCGGGAGTTCGAGACCAGCCTGACCAACATGGAGAAACCCTGTCTCTACTAAAAATACAAAATTAGCCGGGTGTGGTGGCGCATGCCTGTAATCCCAGCTACTGGGGACCCTGAGGCAGGAGAATCTCTTGAACCCGGGAAGGCGGAGGTTGCAGTGAGCCAAGATTGTGCCATTGCACTCCAGCCTGGGCAACAAGAGCAAAACTTCATCTCTCTCTCACACACACACACACACACACACACACACACACAAAGAAAAGAAAAGAAAGAAAGAAGAGAGAAACAAACCTGGCAACAGAAGGGAGGCACAGAGGCATGCTCAACCCAAGTAAGGAATTATGGCTAGGGCCTAACAAAAAAACTGTAATTGCCATAGGTGCACAATTGCTTTTCCTTCCATTTATTCATGAAATGACTCACTGGGTCCCTGAAAAAATGGTATCATGGGGAAAACAATACTTTTGGAAACCATCCCCCATGGCAGCCCAAAAGGTATACTCGATACTATATGCCCAGAACAGAACCCCAGCAAGCCGTTACATGGCTCCCAAGGTCATTTCCCTTTGCCAATAGGACCTTTTGAAGTACGGCAGTTGGATTTTATCCAGATGCCGCCATCCCAAAATTTCAAATATGTGCTGGTCTTAGATTGTATGTTTTCTCATTGGGTAGAAGCATTTCCTTGTTAGAAGGCTCCTGCCTTAACAGTAGGGAAAATTTTGTTAGAGAAAATCATTCCATTTGGGGAATTCCTTTTGAACTGCACGGTGATCGCAGGACTCATTTTACTGGATAAGTTATTCAATCCATTTGCAAAATCTGGCCCATAATACAACATTTCCATTCTGCCTACCATCCCCAATCCTCCGGGCTGGTGGAACGGACAAATGGCACGATAAAAACTCAATTAGCTAAGTTGACAAAGGCTTTTAACCTCCCTTGGCCAAAAACCCTCCCACTGGTCTTGCTTAATCTTAGATCCATTCCTTTTGGAAAACATTGTTTATCGCCCAATTAAATGATAACAGGGAGACCTGTGAGGCTGGATGAGGGCTTATACAGCCTTACTCACAGGGGAAATATTGCACTGTTGCCAAGGGCTCCACAAAACCTTAACAAATAAAACAAAGCTGGTAACAATCTTTCCACAGTGAGCTCTCAGGGGCAGATGACCCCAAGACCATGGATTACAGCCAGGTGACTTTGTATATTGGAAAAGACACTAACTGAAGGATTCCCTACAACCCCACTGGAAAGGACCTTCTCAGGTGCTTTTTTTTTTGAGACGGGGTCTCACTCTGTCGCCCAGGCGCAGTGGAACGATCTCGGCTCACTGCAAGCTCCGCCTCCCAGGTTCATGCCATTCTCCTGCCTCAGCCTCCCAAGTAGCTGGGACTACAGGCACCCACCACCATGCCTGGCTAACTTTTTGTATTTTTAGTAGAGACAGGGTTTTGCCATGTTGGCCAGGCTGGTCTTGATCTCCTGACCTCGTGATCCGCCTGCCTCAGCTTCCCCTTAGGTGCTTTTAACCAACTCTTTCACTGCAAAGTTAAAAGGAGTCACTTCTTGGATTAATATTTCACACCTAAAATGAGCACCTGGGCCAGGCATGGTGGCTCATGCCTATAATCTCTGCACTTTGGGAGGCCGAGGTGGGCAGATCACCTGTGAATCAAGAGAACACGGGAGGCTCAGCAGGTCTCTAGGGATACAAGGAAAGCCAACATGTTTCCAGAGACACTGGACCAGGCCAGTCCTCATGAACCCTAAGATAACTCTCATTCTTAATTTTATTTCCCCACCCCCCAAATACCAGTATATGGGGCAATACAAAAGTGGTGAGAAAAATTGATTTGTCCACTGTTAACAAGTCCTATGACAATTTAGACATTGAGGACCAGGCGTTCCTTGCATTTGATTTATACCCTCCTCAGGATGTTATACCTGTAGCAATACATTGGCTGGAAGAGAGATTAAATTTATTGGATTCTGATATAGTGTTGGTCCTACAATCCTCAAATAAGATTAATCATAAGGTTCAAATGACCCTTGATAAGGAGGGTAAACACACTGTGAGTCTGACCAAAGAATATGATGATGCATGCAGTGGTTTTTTGGCTGGTTAGGTTGTGGACTGCCCTCTGACTCTACCTATAACCTTCTTGGATGCCTAATCTTTGCTATCTTTATGGTATTTGTCACTGTATTAGCATTATATATCTCTTGTAAATGTTATGCCAGATACAGCAAAAGGAAGAAGGCACAATTAAAGACCCAGATCATGATAGCTCGCAAAATAGACATAATTCGGAATTTTTTTTTAGACTAAACCCTAGGCCTGACTCCTGTAGCGGGGACTACAGGTAACCGCCACCACGCCCAGCTAATTTTTTCTTTTTTTGTATTTTTAGAAGAGATGGGGTTTCACCATGTTAGCCAGGCTGGTCTTGAACCCCTGACCTCAAGTGACCTGCCCGCCTTGGCCTCCCAAAGTGCTGGTATTACAGGCATGAGCCACCAGGACCAACCCTGATGACCTATCTTTTGCATAAAATGCATTGACATAAATGCATCAGTCTTGACAGAGCCTCCCTGGAGAGTAAAGCAAACAAGCATTGGTAACAGACACTGAGGCTGAAAATGACTTTTTAAAATGCATTTAAATAGGAGCACTTTCTTCAGCTAATCTCAATACTTGCCCTTAGGACAAAATGTAAATTAGAACAGCGGAAGCAATATTGGTTTGTAATAGTCTTTTCAGGGTAACTACAGGGTTTGCTGGGGCTATTCAATATTTCAGGATGCTTTAGATAAAACAAAAACCCATTGATTAAACCGTAACTTAATTTCTTTCAGATTTAGCATGTGTTATGCAATGAGGTTGCTAAAAGTTATTTTTATCCAGTCATATGAAATATTTATTCTGATTGTCAGAATAAATTCTCATCTTATTTCATCTTTAAAAACGTTTTTGTTTTCTACTTCCTATTTTTGAAATGTATTTGCCAGAAAAATTAAATTTTAACAATACTGTATATTTATTTTCTCTTCCCTGAAATGAAAATGTTTAATCCTGATGATGTCTTACAAAATTAATGTAATTATTCTGATTTTTATGCTCGATTCTTTTTTTTTTTTTTTTTTTTTGAGACGGAGTTTTGCTCTTGTTGCCCAGGCTGGAGTGCAATGGTGTGATCTCGGCTCACCGCAACCTCCACATCCCAGGTTCAAGCGATTCTCCTGCCTCAGCCTCGCAAGTAGCTGGGATTACAGGCATGCGCCACCATGCCCGGCTAATTTTGTATTTTTAGTAGAGACAGAGTTTCTTCAAGTGTTAATTAAAAAATTCACACACACACATATTTACCCAAGAATACTATACATTTTATTATAATCCTTGCTTCACAGATAACTCATATTTTAGCTACATAATTGCCTTATTAAAAATTAAGAGAAACAAATATTAATTTTTTCTTATATATAACTTTATAAAGTGAATATATTATTTTAATTTTATCTTAACTGTTTCTGATCATTTGTCTTATGAGTTGCATTCCATAATTTATCTCTTTCATTTTAAAAATAATATTTTTTGAATTACATATGAAGAGGTTTGTGTAATTGAAAAGTAAAGTTGAGGGTGTTTTTTTTTTCCTCTCAAGAAATAAATCTGATTTGGCTGAATGGGTTGAAGTGGAGCACTAATCGTCAACTGGACATTTTTCAGAAATAGAATGCTCTAAAACTCTGCTGCTCCATGGTTTTGACAAAAATATATTTAAAGAAGGTTAACTTTTAAATTCTTATGATTTTAAAATCTTATGAAAAATGTTGTATTTCCAGGCCGGGTGCGGTGGCTCACGCCTGTAAACCCAGCACTTTGGGAGGCCAAGGTGGGTGGATCACTTGAGGTGAAGAGTTTGACACCAGCCTGACCAAGGTGGTGAAACCTCGTCTCTACAAAATATACAAAAATTAGCCGGGTGTGGTGGCAGTTGCCTGTAGTCCCAACTATTCATGAGGCTGAGGCAGGAGAATGGCTTGAACTTGGGAGGTGGAGGTTGCAATGAGCCCAGATCGTGCCACTGCACCCCAGCTTGGGCAACAGAGCAAGACCCTGTCTCCAAAAAAAAAAAAAAAAATTGTATTTCCAGGGGTATAATAAGATTAATGATATTCAAAAATTTTCAGTTCTTTTTCAGGCTATTGGTTTAAACTCTGAGTGAAGGAGTAACAGGTCTTCATGGATAGCATTTGGTAAGTCGTGGGAAAGCCTTTTGGGTGCATTTCCCAGAAACTGAGAAACAGAATGACCCTAATGACTGGTGACTGAATTGTTTTGCACCTCCAATGTTTTCTAGTTCCTTGCAAACACATTGAAGACTTATTTCAAGTTATCATTAGTAATAGATTTTGTGGATCAATCACTGTGTGATTTTCTGTTTGGGACATAGGATTGGAAAGAATTGCGTGACATTTTCATTACAAAATTATTTCCTTTCCCATTTATGTGAACGAGAATTCTCAGCCCAAACATCTACAAAAAATAACTAATGAGACTAGAATTGGTGCTGAATCCTGCCTCATTCTGACATTGTCATATCCATCCATGGATAGGTGAAATGAACACTAACTTAGCACAAACTGTGTATCATCTTGATCAAGTGCGTACTAGTGGTAATTGATAATAATTCAAAATCCAGAAAACATTTTTAGCATGTAGGACCCAAAAGACACAGAAAATAAAATACATTAAAAATTTTTGACTTACATAAAACTTTTGCAAAAATGTGCGAGAGGTCAATCAATAAAATGTTTTCCAGCATCAACATACATGATATTAGGATAAAAGTATGCATGATAAATGGAATGGAAATATTCGCTTCAAAGGGAAAAGAGATGAAAGCAAATATTTTCAGTGCTAGAAAAGAGCCTGTGTACCTAAGTTTGAAATGGATGAGATATCAAGCTATCATGATAGTTAGATTCCTTTGTGTATATACATTAAAATGTCAATACTTAAAACTTTCTGGCAAGTGGATCATTTGCAGCTATTTAAATTTATATGAAATTTAGATGCTAACCTAGAAATGTATCAAGAAATACATTTCGCAAATTACTTTCGAGAATGCATGAAGAAATGTGTTTGAAGATCACTGTACCACTCTACCAAGAGATTGTAAATTTTGAATGGGATACGGGACCATCTAATATATGCACAGAATGAGTGTACCAATGGCAATTTGTATATTTAAAAAAAAATCCTAATAAGGCCAGGTGCGGTGGCTCACACCTGTCATCCCAGCACTTTGGGAGGCCAAGGTGGGTGGATCACTTGAGGTCAGGAGTTGGAGACCAGCCTGGCCAGCATGGTGAAACCCTGTCTCTGCTAAAAATACAAAAATTAGCTGGGCATGGGGACAGGTGCCTGTAATCCCAGCTACTTGGGAGGCTGAGGCAGGAGAATCGCTTGAACCCGGGAGGTGGAGATTACAATGAGCCAAGATTCTGTCACTGCACTCCAGCCTGGGAAACAGCATGAGACCTTGTCTCAAAATAATAATAATAATCAGAGTAGCTGATACCTAGAGTAATTGTCCTATGCCAGGTGCAATTCTCAGCATTTTACTTTAGTCCTCAAACAATGGCACCATGAAGGAGGAACTATAAAGGAGGACGACTCAGTTCTGTCACCCCTATTTCACAGACGACAGAACTGAGACACAACAACACAGCTCACTGGTGACAAGGCTGGAAACGAGACCTGGCGTTAACCCCTTGGCTGTTTGCCTAGTAATTATTCTTATTTTTTAAATAAATAGTCATTCTGATGGCTTCTTCCAACACACGAATGGGCCCCTGGGCCACCAGGGTGTGGCTGCCCTGCTTTGCAGACCACTGTTTTGGAGTTCCGGCTCTAAAAATGTGGTGTATGAGCCACCCAGCCTCAGAATCCCTTGGGGTATCTGTTAAAATGCAGGTGTCTGGGCCCTGCCATGGGCCTATAGAATCACAGTCTCTGGCAGATGGCACCAGAGTCTGCATTTTGTCAGCATCTGGGCTGGTTCTGATGTGCTCGAGGTTGCAGGAGGGCTGCTGAACAGAATGCACGCTCACCTCTAGCACCTGCCCTCTGTCCACCCCGGCCCCGCCCCCTCTGTCCACCCTAGCATGAGCCCTCTGTCCACGTTTGGACACTTTCCTACCTCAGCCTCCATTCCATCTACTTTTGGCAAAAATCTCTTAAGAATCAGAAAACAAGAGTTTTATCCTCTCTGTATCCTCAGCTGGCAAGGTAGATAATTATCCCATTATACAGATGAGAAAATGAGGATGACTTGCTGATGTCACACAGCTAGAGCAGAGCCTCCGGAGAGGAAACCTGTTGGTATCTTGATTTTAGCCCTGTAAGACCCAAATTGAACTTCTAACCCAGAGACCTCTAGCTTTGAGCACTACATTTATAGTCACTTTCTTTTTTTTTTTTTTTTTGAGATGGATTTTCATTCTTTTCGCCCCGGCTGGAGTGCAATGGCGCAGTCTAGGCTAACTGCAACCTCCACCTCCCAGGTTCAAGCGATTGTCCCGTTTCAGCCTCCCGAGTACCTGAGATTACAGGCATCTGCCACCACTCCCAGCTAATTTTTGTATTGTCAGTAGACATGAGGTTTCACCATATTGGTCAGGTTGGTCTTGAACTCCTGAGCTCAGGTGATCCACCCGCTTCCGCCTCCCAAAGTGCTGGGATTACAGGCGTGAGCCATGGCGCCCAGCCCCTGTGCATCTCTTTTGCCCTATGGCTGACTCTCAATCCTCCCCACCTGGTTGACAGCCATCTCTGCAACTCTCCCTCTTTTCCACTTGCAACTTCCAACCTCCCCAAGTGCTGAGCACTCCAAGTAGTCTTTCTAATCCTCTCCCTGCTTTCTCTTAGCTGTCCATTATGTAGATAAACTTAAATTTTCTGCTTACTTTATCTCACTTCTTACAGCCACAATAGGAGAAAGTCTGATGCCAACGTTGGCTGCTCTCTTTGTTACTGGGCTCTATTGACTCGCCTTTAACCGCTGAGCTTCCACTGGGAGTTATGTGCCTGTTTCTGACTTCTTCACTATATGGTGTCTCTAATCTCCATCCTCTGCAGCTTCTACTGCAGGGCCTCTGCACTGGCTGTTCCCTCTGCCTAGAAAGCTCTTCCACCAGATGAATAGCTTACTCCCTCATGCCTTACGAGCTTTTGCTCAAGTATCATCCAATTTAAAGTTAAAATCACCCACCACTGCTGCATGCTCCTAATCCTAGGCATTTTTCCTAGGCACTAATTTTTCCTATGGCATTTACCACTATGTGGCATACGATATATTTTACTATTTACTTGTTTCCTGTAAAATGCATTAGGGAAAGGATATTTATTTTGTTTTTTAAAATTTTATTAATTTTTTTTTGAGACAGAGTCTCGCTCTGTCACCCAGACTGGAGTGCAGGGGCAGGATCTCACTGCAACCGTCGCCTCCCAGGTTCAAGAGATTCTCATGACTTGGCCTCCCAAGCAGCTGGGATTACAGATGCCCGCGATGATGCCCGGCTAATTTTTGTATTTTTAGTAGAGATGGGAGTTTCACCAGTTTCACCATCTCTATCCTATGTGTGATACTGTCCTATCGTGTGATTTCATGTGTCATATACACTAGATGCCAGATTTGTTAATAGAGGTTGATAGTGCTAAGACTTTCTATTACCGTGTTCCAGTGATGATGAAAAGGAAGAAGTATACCTGTTGTGTGTTCATAAGGGAAATATTTTTAGTGTTTCACAACTAAAATCCCTAAATCAATCTGGAGCAGAAAAAAAAAATCCATCTCTCCAGTTCAGAAAGATACAGCATTTTGAGCACTTGTTAATGAAATTTCCAGAAACAGAAGGGATTCTTGCCATTTTTCTGATGTCCTGGAGGGTGTAACAAATGATGAACTTTACCAATCAGCTTCAAGATGAGGAATTTAAGACATTTGGCATCATCACAAGTCACAGGTCATCAGAAAAAGACAAGTTTAGATGACTCATTACACACAGACATACTCCCAGATGTGCAGGTTAAATTCCAGAAGCTGAATAATAACTGAAATATTTGTGCAAATGTATATGTCAACTTCCCAGTTCCAAATACCATTCCAGTTTTTAGAACCATAAAGTTCTTCCCAGTTATAAATTTTGCATAATTTAAATATTTTATATTTTCACGATTGTCCTAATTCTTTGACAGTAGGGGTCATTGTCTTAAGTTGTTGACAAGCGCCTCATAACGGGTATTCAAAAACTTCTTTCAAGTAAAATATTTATAAAGTTCACTTTATGTTTATAAACTACTGCGTTGCCCTAGTCCGCCCGCACAAGCCCTTGGAGCACAATTTGGTCAGCGCAGAATTTGGTTCCTATCAGCTTCCGTATCGTCCCTAACGACTTCCGCCTCTGGCGGGCCGCAGTGGTGGAGGAACTTCCGGCAGCGGCAGCTCAAGTGGCCAAGGCAAGATGGTGAGTGACTAAGGGTTTCTTTCCGCTGGTCGTCGCGGTGCGATGGGGTCGCAGCGGCCTGAGGCGAGAGAAAGAGGCGGCTGCCCGAGGAACTGGGACTGCCCTCTTCTCCTCCTGCCGGCCTGATCTTCTCGGCGGGTGGAGGCTCCCAGAGACCGCGCTCAGGTCCACCGCGGGCCGGGGCCCACCAGCGGGCCTTGCCCGGGGGTCCTGGGGCCGGGGCTCAGCGCAGAGGGAGGGTCTCCTGCGTGGTCTTGTGGGGCGGCAGAACGGATCAGGTCGCTGGCTTTGCTGCTCCGCCGACCAGGGCTTTGCTGATCGGCGCTGGGAGTTTCGGGGGCGCTTCCTGGAGTCACCGGGACAAATGCTTTTTGAGTCGGGCAGGTGAAGGGTGCTGGAGAAGAGGGTGGGATTCATTCCACCTGAGGAGTTGAGCGCGGAGTCGTGGAAGGCCTTTCGGAGCTGGGGGCATTTGAAGGAGGCCTTAAAGACGCTGTTATGACAGGCGGAGCTCAGACGGAAAGGGCCCGTGGTGCAGTAGTAATAATAAAAACAGCTAGCATTTATTCATCAATTCACTAAACAAGTATTTACTGAGCACTTGGTGTTTTGTTGTTGTTGTTGTTAAACTTTTGGCTAGCTTCTGTTCTAGACACTGAGGATACAGGGGGTGAGCAGGATTGATTTGAAGTCCCTGCCTTCATAGTGCGTACATTCTAGAGCAGAAGGCAGACAATAATCAGAAATATGTAATATGATGTCAGGGGTGGGGTGGTCATTGTTGTATGGTTATTGTATAGAAAGGGATAGCATGGAGGAGTGGCTGCTTTTTATAGAGTCAGCGAAGGTAGCTCTGAGGAGGTGAAATTTGAGCGGACCGAAATTGAGGGAGTAACCCCTGCAGATGTCTGAGGGAAATGTGGTCAAGGCAGAAGATACAGCAAGTGCAAAGGACCTGAGATGGGAATGTTTAACCTGTATCATGAACGGCAAGAAGGCCAGATCTCATAGAGGTCTTTTTTTTTTTTTTTTTTTTTTTTGAGACGGAGTCTTGGTCTGTCGTCCAGGCTGGAGTGCAGTGGCGCGATCTCCGCCTCCCGGGTTCAAGCGATTCTCCTGCCTTAGCCTTCCAAGTAGCTGCGGCTATAGGCGCCCGCCACTACGCCCAGCTAATTTTTGTATTTTTGTAGAGACGGCGTTTCACTCTGTTGGCCAGGCTGGTCCTGAGCTCCTGACCTTGTGATCCGCCCACCTCGGCCTCCCAAAGTGTTGGGATTACAGGCGTGAGCCACCGTGCCCGGCCTCATAGAGGTCTTATACGGATTTCTGGGTAGTATTCCAGGCATGTACCAAGTACTTTTCCAGCATTTTCTCATTTATTACAACAGTTCCTTCGAGGTAATTACTACTGTCCTCATTTTGATAAGGAAGAAATGGAAACACAGTAAGTGGCTGTGCTGGAACACAAACCCCATCGGTTTTTTTCTAGAACAGTAGAGAAACACCCAGGTTTTGGCATTCAGCAAACCTGAGTGATTCCTGGCTCCATCTCTGATGAGCTTTGTGACAACAGGCAAGTCATTTAAGCTCTCTGGGCCTTGGTCTTCTTATCTG
Organism: Pongo abelii; assembly: GCF_028885655.2. NCBI lineage: Eukaryota > Metazoa > Chordata > Mammalia > Primates > Hominidae > Pongo > Pongo abelii. Next base: position 94,620,674 of record NC_072000.2, read on the forward strand.
CAAATGAGGGGGTAATGATAGTACCAGTATCATAGTGTTTGTAAGAATTAAGTGGGATAATACTTGGAGAATGTTTAGGACACTGCTTGGCATGTAGCAGGGGTTCAGTAATTGGTGTACTTGTTATTTAAGACTGAGAAACATGTAAAATGCCCAAGAGGTGAAGAAGTGTTGGTGTATTAATTTAGAAGTGCCTGCGTGGAGCTGATTTGAGGGAGCTGAGTGGGCCCTTCTAATCAGTAAGTTCACTCATCTTCATATTTGAAATGCCACCATTTCTGAGACATTGCTCAGTGTTAAGCATTGTCCTATAACTGTAGAGTCTCTTAAAATCAGGAATCCCACTGAGTTTATTAATACACTAAGTTCTTAACACCTTAAGGTGACAGAGCTTTTCAGATTGAGAAGAAAGACCTGCCCCAAAGCCCCCTGGCTTTAGGGGTAGGAATTGGATAAGGTGCTATTGGAAGGAAAGTCTTCTGGATCTTGGTGTGATCTAAGTAAGGGGTAAATGATTGGTAAACAATTTTTGAGTGTGTAAAATGACGTAGCTTTCATAGCCTGATTTTATGGAATATATTCTTGATAGCTTCAGTCTGGTAGTTTCCTATCAAGAGATGTGAAGCTCCATATTTTCCCCTCAAGAGGGGGGGTGATCTTAAGACTCTCAGCCTCTTTAGTTGTATCTACTTCTCAATAGAGTTGTTCTTGATTCTAAGATGCAATCAATTGCCAGGTGCACCAGTAATCTATCAAACATCTTTTCAGGGAAAAAGAAATTCTGCCACACTAAATACACACATTGACTGCAAGTATTACATCTTGGATTCAGAAATGTTAAAATGAGGGAGAAATGTTACAGACTCACAGGACATGTTATAGACTCACAGGACAGTATGAAGGCATTCTTTTGAAGTGATCATATTCTGGATTTACATCTGTGTCTGATTTTTCTCCCCCAGGGTCAAAGTCAGAGTGGTGGTCATGGTCCTGGAGGTGGCAAGAAGGATGACAAGGTAAATATGCCAGATTTGTCCTGTGATATGAGCAAATTGTGGAAAATGTCATGGGTCTCGGCTGAGAACTTCTGTGGGGATTCATGAATTTTCAAAAGTAGAATGATCCAGTAGTTTTTAAACTATCCTGTCCTACAGATAAAATAAATATGCTTTTCATGCTTTAGAAAAGGTTATTGACCTAACCATCAAATAGGTATTTATGAGTTATTTATTTAAGTGTGTAAAAGCAATGACATTATAGAAGTATTAAAGTAAATTGCCTATAATTTTGGTGTCTAATAGCCTGAGGTATGAAGATTGTCTCAGGTTACCTAAACTTTTGGCATGTAACTTGATTCTTACCCCTCTATACCTTATTGGAATAATATGGCTAATTGTCACTTATGTGTATGGTAAAAAGATTACATTTATTTTCATTTGTTATTATTATTTGAGATGGAGTCTTGCTCTGTCACCCAGGCTGGAGTGCAGTGGCACGATCTTGGCTCACTGCAACCTCCGCCTCCTGGGTTCAAGCAATTCTCCTGTCTCAGCCTCCCGAGTGGCTGGGATTACAGGTGCCTGCCACCACACCCGGCTAATTTTCGTATTTTTAGTAGAGATGGGGTTTCACCATGTTGGCCAAGCTAGTCTCAAACTCCTGACCTCAAGTGATCCTCCCGCCTCAGCCTCCCAAAATGCTGGGATTACAGATGTGAGCCACCACGCCCAGCCTACATTTACTTACTATAATCATATTTACTTATTAAAATTGCAGGAATGTGAAACAAGTCAGGTTTTTAATAACATCCTAAAGGATAAGGAAAATTGTATCACCTGAAAATAGATGATGGTGGTACAGAAATAAATGTGTGTTTTAATATGATTTTCATGTGATTTTTTTTTTCCTGCTATTCTAACAACTCAAGGACAAGAAAAAGAAATATGAACCTCCTGTACCAACTAGAGTGGGGAAAAAGAAGAAGAAAACAAAGGGACCAGATGCTGCTAGCAAACTGCCACTGGGTAATGACATGGCTTCTCCTTGCCATCTTTCCAGTTCTTAGGATAAACCATCTCTGTGCATGTAGCTTAGAGTCTGAAAGGGGTAACAGGAAGTAGAGAGGCGATCGAAGCTCTAGCTTTGTGATGCAGTTCCACCTGACTCTTGAGTGTGGCATTCCTCTAGGTTGGCATACAAGTTATCTTTTGTTTTAAAATACAGTATTATATGATTGTGTCTCACTTTAAGACATGTCACCGTGGCCAGGCGTGGTGGCTCACGCCTGTAATCCCAACACTTTTGGGAGGCTGAGGCAGGTGGATCACAAGGTCAGGAGATCGAGACCATCCTGGCAAAACACGGTGAAACCCCGTCTCTACTTAAAAATACAAAAAATTAGCCGGGCGTGGTGGCGGGTGCCTATAGTCCCAGCTACTCGGGAGGCTGAGGCAGGAGAATGGCATGAACGTGGGAGGCGGAGCTTGCAGTAAGCCGAGATCGCACCACTACAGTCCAGCCTGGGCGACAGAGTGGAGCTTGCAGTAAGCCGAGATCGCACCACTACAGTCCAGCCTGGGCGACAGAGTGAGACTCCGTCTCAAAAAAAAAAAAGAAATGTCACCATTTTTCTTTAACTGGCTCCTCTAGTGGATTAAAAGTATAGTTTTAACTCAGGAGGCTGAGGCAGGAGAATCGCTTGAACCCAGGAGGTGGATTGCAGTGAGCCAAGATTGTGCCACTGCACTCTAGCCTGGATGACAGAGCAAGACTCTGTCTCAAAATAAATAAATAAAATAAAAGTATAGTTTTAAATTACAAAACGCAGGTTGAACTTTAGTAACTCAGAATCATGTTTATTTCATGAAATGAAATGCCACTGTATTGAAATTCAGATCGTGCAATGCCTGAAGTTATAATAAAATTTTTCAGTGGCTTCCTGCTGAACACAGAATAAAATTCATACCAAGTGACCTAGCCCACCTCTCCGACCTCAGCCCTGCCACTCCCCATTGCTCTTCGGTCACACTGCCTGCCTTATGTTTTCTTGACTTTTGTAGATACCAGGGCCTTTGCCCTTACTCATTCCTCTGCTTAAAATGTTGTTCCCCCGGTTCTTCTCATGGCTACTTGCTTCTCATCCTTTAGGCTTCAGCTTAAATACCTCCCCAAACCCTCATCTAAATATGCTCCTCCCTGCTTAGAAGAAAAAACTAAGAAGAAATACTTAAACTACTTTAAAAAATATTGTTCAGTTAACTGAAGGAAATCAGTAAGACCAGCCATTAGTCTACCATAATGAATTGGTATGGTATTGGTACAGAAAAAGACAGGCCGCCAGAACAGAGTAGGAAGTCCAAAACCAGTCATATTACATGGATATTTAATATACATTGAAGGTGCCACTTCAGGTCTGTGGGGAATAGGATGGGTTATTTAATATAAAAGGCATTTCCATCAGAGAAATGCAAATCAAAACCACAGTGAGATACCATCTCACACCAGTTAGAATGGCAATTGGCGATCATTAAAAAGTCAGGAAACAACAGGTGCTGGAGAGGTTGTGGAGAAATGGGAACACTTTTACACTTTGGTGGGACTGTAAACTAGTTCAACCATTGTGGAAGACAGTGTGGCGATTCCTCAAGGATCTAGAACTAGAAATACCATTTGACCCAGCCATCCCATTACTGGGTATATACCCAAAGGATTATAAATCATGCTGCTATAAAGACACATGCACACGTATGTTTATTGCAGCACTATTCACAGTAGCAAAGACTTGGAACCAACCCAAATGTCCATTAATGATAGGCTGGATTAAGAAAATGTGGCACATATACACCATGGAATACTATGCAGCCATAAAAAAGGATGAGTTCATGTTGTTTGTAGGGACATGGATGAAGCTGGAAACCATCATTCTCAGCAAACTATCGCAAGGACAGAAAACCAAACACCGCATGTTCTCACTCATAGGAGGAAATGATGAGATTCCCTGTGTCCAATGAGAACACTTGGATACAGGGTGGGGAACATCACACACCGGGGCCTGTTGTGGGGTTGGGAGAGGGGGAGGGATAGCATTAGGAGATACACCTAACGTAAATGACGAGTTAATGGGTGCAGCACACCAACATGGCACATGTATACATATGTAACAAACCTGCACGTTGTGCACATGTACTCTAGAACTTAAAGTATAATAAAAAATATATATATATATAAAAGGCATTTCAAAAATTTTTGTACAAAGAAAATGAAATTAGATTCTTGACTCTTGCCAAATGGAATACAGGTATACGTGTGAAAATAAATAAATGAAAATTCAGAAATATATTTAACCTTAGGGAAGAAGACAGTTTTTGAAGTAACTGGGAAAACCCAGAAACCATAAAAGAAAAGGTTGACATATTTGTCTGTAAAAATGATACAATTCCCAGCACTTTGGGAGGCCGAGGCGGGCGGTTCACGAGGTCAGGAGATCAGTACCATCCTGGCTAACACGTTGAAACCCCGTCTCTACTAACAATCCAAAAAGTTAGCTGGGCGTGGTGGCATGCGCCTGTAGTTCCAACTACTCAGGAGGCTGAGGCAGGAGAATCACTTGAACCCAGGAGGTAGAGGTTGCAATGAGCCGAGATCGTGCCACTACACTCCAGCCTGGGTGACAGAGCAAGACTCCATCTCAAAGAAAAAAAAAAAAAAAGACACAATTCCTATGTGGCTTGAGACTTCAAAGCCAAAAGAAACAATAATATATGGAAAAAATATTTGCCATGTATGTGATAAACAGGGTTAATAACCCTGATATTTCAAAATTCTGCAAATAGATGAGTATGTATACAGCCAGCATACAACAGTGTATACTGCCTGAGCAACATGTAACTTTTTATTAGTACCTATGGGAAAAAATAAACCAGACCCAGGTATCTGATGGGTCAGTAGCTTTTTTCCTCTTTAAGTATACGGACTATTCAGCCAGGGTATGTCATTTGGGGCTAGCTATTTGTTCATAAACCCCATCCCCATTTTGAAAGGCTTGATTATATAACAGCCACACTCTCCTTTCCATTTTGGCACCGGTTTACTTAGAGTTACCAAACTGAATTTTTCTGAAGCTATCTCCAACAAAAATGAGCTTATTTTAAAATCTTAATATTTTTTCCTTACTTGCAAACTTCAGGGTCCACGTATAATGGAACTTTTTATTTTAATTTCAGTGACACCTCACACTCAGTGCCGGTTAAAATTACTGAAGTTAGAGAGAATTAAAGACTATCTTCTCATGGAGGAAGAATTCATTAGAAATCAGGAACAAATGAAACCATTAGAAGAAAAGCAAGAGGTAAGTTGAAAAGTTACTATCATTTTCTTTTTTACAAATTGAATTCTATAAAATTGTCAACAAATAAATGAAATTCAAGTAGCTGAACCTGTCCAGGCTTTCATGAAGTATTATTAGCTGCCTTTCACAAGCATCAGCTGCTTTGCAAATCTAGCGAACTATCAGGATCATCTACTTTTAGGTCTAGTCTGCTTTTTTTCCTTGGCATTTTCATATGTAGGAGGAAAGATCAAAAGTGGATGATCTGAGGGGGACCCCGATGTCAGTAGGAACCTTGGAAGAGATCATTGATGACAATCATGCCATCGTGTCTACATCTGTGGGCTCAGAACACTACGTCAGCATTCTTTCATTTGTAGACAAAGATCTGCTGGAACCTGGCTGCTCGGTCCTGCTCAACCACAAGGTGAGGTGATAGTCTTTTTCAAAAGCCCATGGAAGTGCTTTCTCTTCTCACTTAGATCCATCTTCCTGTCCCATGGAAGTAGATCACCAAAGCACTCCTTAGGCAGGAGAAGGATGCCATGATTGGCATTGCTTTGCTGTAAACAGATCCAGCGAACCTCACGTTCCTGTGTTAAACCTTGATGTTTCCTGTTAGGTGCATGCCGTGATAGGGGTGCTGATGGATGACACAGATCCCCTGGTCACAGTGATGAAGGTGGAAAAGGCCCCCCAGGAGACCTATGCGGATATTGGGGGGCTGGACAACCAAATTCAGGAAATTAAGGTATGATTGGTAACCATCTCTGGGTTTTTTTGAGTTTTGGTTTCTGCTGTCCTATTTAGGATACTTTGGAGTTGTTTTATGTTTGCTTATTTATTAAACCAGTAGCTGAGTCAGAGCTTACCAGTTGTGGTATTTTTGTATTTGTTAATACTGAGTTAGGTGATAGAAGTAACAGTCAGTTGCATGATAGTTCCTGCAGCAGCTGCAGCTTCCTTCTTTTTAGTGTAATGTTGAATGCATTGTCTATGTGAATACATAATGTTTCTGATTGTGTTGACTTCAGTTATGTTTATCTGGAAGCCTCCAGTGCTTTGTGGAGATAGCATGTGTACTTACACACATTTAGACAGTGGTGGGGTTGGAGCATAATCCCAGTGCCTTCAGTGGCCCTGGGGGCTGCAGGGCATATGGTCATTGAGGATGGCCATCGGCTCTCTGCATGTTCGTTCATAGGAAAGTCATTCCGAGCCATCACAGATCTCTGCTAGGGACCTCTGAGGCAGCTGAGAAATAGCCGTAATGTCCCTAGATGGGAACAGCCATCAGGAAGTCTTTCCTAGTCCTATCTGTAGTTTAATTGAAAAGGGTGAACTTGAGCTTTATTATGTCTCTCTTGCTCAAGAAGACCTCCAGGCTGACTCCTACTAGAAAGTAAAAGGGGAATTGGGTGCGGTTAGGGAGATGGAACGGATGCGGGGAACTCAAGTAGGACAGGTGTCACCTTCAGTATGTCTTTGCTGCTAATAGAAATCAAGCACATTGTCTCTAAGAAGAGTAATTGAGATTTTTACTTATTTTTGTTGAAAGCAAGATATTCTCATGTTGCCAATTAGTAAATATGCTAATAATTTCAGTAAAGCCTTTCATTTATACTGTTTTTCATAGGAATCTGTGGAGCTTCCTCTCACCCATCCTGAATATTATGAAGAGATGGGTATAAAGCCTCCTAAGGGGGTCATTCTCTATGGTCCACCTGGCACAGGTATGCTCTGTTTTTGACACTTTCCAGGCACCCAGCTGGTCTCTTGAGCAGCAGCATTGGCTAGTTATAATTACTGAACTAATAAGCGAGGACACCACAATTCCTTAGTTTAAAACCGGCCTGCTCAACCTTGTTTGCACATTGGAATCACCTTGGGAGCTTTAAAAATACTGATGCAAAAAAAAAAAAAAAAAAAAAGCCTGAGCAACCCTATCTCTATAAAAAATTAGCCGGGCGTGGCCAGGCGCAGTGGCTTACGCCAGTAATCCCAGCACTTTGGGAGGCAGAGGCGGGTGGATCATGAGGTCAGTAGTTCGAGACCAGCCTGGCCAATGTAGTGAAACCCCGTCTCTACTAAAAATACAAAAATTAGCTGGGTGTGGTGATGTGCGCCTGTAGTCCCGACTACTCGGGAGGCTGAGGCAGCAGAATGGCATGAACCCAGGAGGCGGTGCTTGCAGTGAGCGGAGATCATGCCACTGCACTCCAGCCTGGGCGACAGAGCGAGACTCCATCTCAAAAAAAAAAAAAAAAAAAGATTAGCCGGGCGTGGTAATGCATGCCTGTAGTCCCAGCTACCCAAGAGGCTGAGGTAGGAGGGTCACTTGAGCCCTGGAGGTCGAGGCTACAGTGAGCCATGATCACACCACTGCATTCCAGCCTGGGCAACAGAGTGAGACCCTGTCTGAAAAAAAAAAAAAAAAAAAGATGCCTGGCCCCATCCTCAAAGATTTTGATCTATTCGTCTGTAGTATGGCCAAGCCTGGGAGCCACAGTGGAGAAGTGCTACTTTAAAAGCTCTATTCTGAGCATGGGGGCTCATGCCTATAATCCTAGCACTGTGAGAGGTCAAGGCGGATGGATGACTTGAGGCCAGGAGTTCAAGACCAGCCTGGCCAACATGGTGAAACCCCGTCTCTACTAAAAATACAAAAACTAGCCAGGTGTGGTGGCACACATCTGTAGTCCCAGCTACCCGGGAGGCTAAGGCAGGAAAACCGCTTGAAACGGAGAGTCTGAGGTTGCAGTGAGCTGAGATCGTGCCACTGCACTCCAGTCTGGGTGACAGAGCGAGACCGTCTCCAAAAAACAAACAAACAAAAAAAACCCCTATTCTGCAGTATCAGATTCATTTGGTAGAGCTCAGGATTTAGAAGTTCATTGCTGTGCAGATTCCAAAGGAAGCACAGTCATTTGAGAGAACTGACAGTGTTCCTAAGAGGATCCGTGCTGAGGGGTACCCACAATGGAGAGACTGGGAGACACCTGTACCCACAGGCCGAGAGCTAGAAGAGATCCCTCTTCTACAGCCCTTCATCTTACAGCTTAGGAAATTATGTTTCAGAATGGCCGGTGACTAGCCCAAGGCCCCTCTGAGAGTTGAGCTAGTAACAGGGCTGGAGCTGGAACACAGGCCTCCTGACCCACAGCTGCAGGCCCCCTGTGGGGCTCTAGTACTAAAGGGGCTGCGGTACAGGGTTAGGAGGCAGGACTGGACAGGCAAGTGTGTCAGAGGAGCAGGCAACTTGTTCAGGGAGCCCTCTGACCGCAGAAGCAGCCCAGTGGCTAGACTTGGCTGCTTCTGCACTATCAGATCGTATCTACTGGAAAGGTCCTGTTTGTTTTCTGTTCACCTTCCCTCATTGATGCTTTCAGGGAGCAGTCCAGCCTTTGCATCTGCTACTCTGCCTGTCTAAAAGCAACATCATTGCCACATGTTGCAAAGCTGAGCTTTGTGTCAGCCATCCCATTTCTGGAAAGTCTTCCCTGTCACACACCAGCTAGCCACCTCCACACTCCTCCCGTGCTGGCCTGAGGCTGCCAGCACTGCCCCTAACTGCCTCTGTATCCTGAGGCACCTACCCAGCCCTTGTCAAGGTCCTCACTCACCACCAAAGGGTCCCAGGTCTTCCAATTCAAAAATTCTTAAGTTGGGCACTCTTTGCTGACTCTTGTTTTTCTTTTCTTTCTTTTTTTTGAGGCAGAGTTTCACTCTTGTTGCCCAGGCTGGAGTGCAGTGGCGTGATCTTGGCTCACTGCAACCTCCGCCTCCCGGGTTCAAGCGATTCTCCTGCCTTAGCTTTTTGGGTTCAAGCAATTCTCCTGCCTCAGCCTCCCGAGTAGCTAGGATTACAGGCATATGCCGGCTAATATTGTAATTTTTTTAGTAGAGACAGGGTTTCTCCATGTTGGTCAGGCTGGTCTTGAACTTCCAACCTCAGATGATCCTCCTGCCTCAGCCTCCCAAAGTGCTGGGATTACAGGCGTGAGCCACCGCGCCCGGCCAGCTGGCTCTTGTTTTTAACCTGAAAGAGAAATATCAGCAAGTACAGCAGTATTGGAAATGATGTTTGAACTCTTCCCTGAGATCGGTGGGAGGAACTGCCTCTCCCTTGGAAGGGCATGCCACAGCAGCTCTCATTGTGGGCTTTGTCAAGAGCTGGTCCTGTCTCAGCTGTCTGAGCTGGCAGCAAGCCCACCCAGTAGCTACTCTTCTGGAGCAATAGGCACTGCATGCCCGGAGCTCAGGAACACTTCATGTATCTCCTTAGGGCCAAAGCTAGGATTCCCAGACCTTTTCTTCCAGCACTGATGGTTTCCTAGGAGTTTAGTTTGGCTCTCCAGCCCTGGGTTGGATGGGTCAGGTTAACGTATGCAACTTTGAAGGGGCCCAAGAAAGGCTCAACCAGAGAAAAAAATGAGATTTCTTTCATTGCTGGTACGAAGCAATTCTTTGTACAGGTAATTATAGTTCGCAGCTCTTCAGGGGAAGCTGGCTCAAGGTTGGAAAATAACCAAGTAAAAAGTATTTTCTGACGTTCTCCTAAGTTCAGGAAAATAGCTAAGGATAATCCAAACATGTTAGTAGATTTTTCTAAATGTCGTCTTATCTACTTAGGAGAATGGAATGTCGTGACACTTGAATTGGTGGCATGCCTTAGCATGGGGGCCCACCTGTTTTTGGTGTCCATTTAAGGTGGTAATGATACGAGTTTTTAAGTTAAAACGGCACTTCAGGTGTCTTTTTTATCTTTTTTCATCTAAAATAGGTAAAACCTTGTTAGCCAAAGCAGTAGCAAACCAAACCTCAGCCACTTTCTTGAGAGTGGTTGGCTCTGAACTTATTCAGAAGTACCTAGGTGATGGGCCCAAACTCGTACGGGAATTGTTTCGAGTTGCTGAAGAACATGCACCGTCCATCGTGTTTATTGATGAAATTGACGCCATTGGGACAAAAAGGTACACTTTCTCATACTTATTTTGCCTTGTTTAGAGGGAACACCGCATAGCTCTTCTCTTGAGAATGAACGATCTCAGGGGGCTCTCCCTATGGCCACAGTTCTTGCTGTGCGTGGCCTTCCATGCACGCTTTAGGCTCTGCTCTCCCAGGAGCCAGCTAACAACTGCCCAGGAACTGTGAACGTCTGGAGAGATTGGTCAGTTGTGAATAACCATGTCTTGAGCACCCACCCTGATCCAGGACCATCTGGACTCTAGGGACACAGTTGTGAGCACAACAGTCTCTGCCCTGGAGGAGCTCACAGGTTGTAGGGATCAAATACCAAACATGGAAACAGAATAAATGATACAATTTCAGGCACAGAAACTGCTATGAAAAAATATGATCTGTAACTTGGCTGATGGGGAGCGTCTTAGTCCATTTGTGCTGCTAAACAAAATACCTTAGGACTGGTATTTGTATAAAGAATAGAAATGTATTTCCCACAGTTCTGGAGGCTGAGAAGCCCAAGATCAAGGTACTGGCATTGATGTCTAGGGAGGGCTGCTCTCTGCTTCCAAGATGGCACCTATTCTGCAGAGGGGACAAATGCTCAGGGGACAAACGGAAGAGCAAAAAGGGCCTACGCTAGTTCCCTGCAGCATTTTTATAAGGAATACATGCTGTATAAGGCCTTTTTCTCTTTCTATAAGGAACTCATGCTGTATAAGGCTCTGCCTCATGCCTTTAGCCCTTTCCAAAAGGCCTCATCTCTTAACCAGACAGTAGGGATTAAGTTTCCACACATAAATTTGAGGAAATACATTCAGACCATGGCAAGGGGTGCTGAATTTATTTTTTTCCGAGCATAATTGAGGGAGTGCCATGTGAGTTGAAACAGGAATGTTTGTTAAGGTGTTTTGTCACAATGAGGTCTTTGCTGTAATTCCCCTTGAGCAGGCGATCAGTTGGGTCTTCATTCCTTCCCTTTTTTTCCCAAAGATATGACTCCAATTCTGGTGGTGAGAGAGAAATTCAGCGAACAATGTTGGAACTGCTGAACCAGCTGGATGGATTTGATTCTAGGGGGGATGTGAAAGTTATTATGGCCACAAACCGAATCGAAACTTTGGATCCAGCACTTATCAGACCAGGTTAAATTTGCTTTTGTTTCATCGTGGAGATGAATGTGTTTATATATTTGTGTTTAAGTGTGCTTCGGGAGGCCTATAAAATGATACATAAAAAAGCAAATACTGCAGTGAAACTTAGGATAATTCACAAAAAAATAGGTCCCCTTGAGATGAGGGTTAAAACAGAGCATGATATGGTCTGTGCACCTCGGCCCTTTGAATTCCAGTCTTAAGTCTTGATTTTTTCTTTTCCATAATATTCCCTTTTTAGCCTCAAGAACTTGCTGCTTTTCCTGGAAGAAATAATTCATGTGATGGTAGGATTTGTCCTTTTTACATTCAGGTAGCATCAGAAGAAACAGTGATTTGTTTGCTGTCTTTTGTAATGTTTTTAACACAATAGGTCTGTCCAGTTTCACTCAGCAATTGCTCCTTTCATTTATTTCTGAAGGTACCAAAGCAGAGAGAGTTTCTTTTAAATGAAGAGAATTCAAATGTAGAAATTTACAAACTACAAAAATGTATGTTTACTTTTTAAAATTTGGACATCGTTCCCACAGAATACTGTCTGACTGAAACTTCATATGTAAGGAGATGGGCTGAGGCCTCTGAGCCATGGCCAAGCCTGGGTTTGGATGGTGGTGTGACTTAAAATCTTTTCGTACCTGCAGGCCGCATTGACAGGAAGATTGAGTTCCCCCTGCCTGATGAAAAGACGAAGAAGCGCATCTTTCAGATTCACACAAGCAGGATGACGCTGGCTGATGATGTAACCCTGGACGACTTGATCATGGCTAAAGATGACCTCTCTGGTGCTGACATCAAGGTGAGAGCCTAGCTGTGTCAGCTTATTTCTGGGAATGTGGCCGTCAATCAGGAAAGAGTATATGTGCTCTTGGGATGGTGGTTGGCCTGGACAGTTGGGTGTCTGTATTTTAATCATCATGTTGGTTTACGATTACATCCAAATGGTATATGTGCTTGTTATCTGAAGTCATTTTTAATGCATCACTTTATGCAGTGAATGACCCTAAATCACCTGTAGCCACAAGGGTGAGTCGCGGGTACTAAGCTGCCTTAGGCCCAGGTGACTTTCTCAAGGTGTGTCAAATGTAGCTGCTCCGTCCCAGGTCAGGGGGAGGGTATGTCCTGGGAGAACTCTCCCCAGAGCCACAGAGTGGGGACCAAGCACCCACTGCATTCATGTCCCAATCTGTGTTCTGGAAGGTTGTACCAGATTATACTTCTTGGTTTTATGACAAATGTACATGAGTTAGGACGTTTCCTCCCAGCTGACCAGAATTTACAGCAAGGCCTGGCAGCGTTGAATATGGGTTCAACCTGCTTTCCCTGGAAAGAGCTGGGTTTTCGTTGAGCATAAGTGCCATGGTTAGGTAGGCACAGCACAAGCAGTGCCTTTCCAGGCCAGCACCTGCCCTGAGCCCACGGATCATTGGCAGTTAGTCCTAGAGAACTAGATGTCTCTGTTGGCAAGTAAAATCTATCTTCTTTTTTAAAAATTGAAAGATCTTAAAATTTTATTTTTAAGATAAAAACTTACTTTGACAATTTTCAAGCCTTCAGAAAAGTTGCAACAATAGCACAGTGATCTGCCAAGAGTTAACATTTTACCCATTTGCTTTTTCTCTTTCTATACACAAAACTTTCTTTTCACCCGAACCATTTGAAGTAAATGACCTGATGGCCATCACCAAACAAACTTCTGTGCCAGGATTGTGTTTTTTGCCACATCTTGTTTTTGCCACAGTAATTACTGGCCAAAAGAAAAAGAAAACAAAACAATAACCCACATAATATGTTTGTTTGCTGCCCTTCTCTATGTATTTCCTTCATTTCTCTCTCCTTTCTAAACAGATCAGGCCTAAAACAATAACAGTAACCCCTGTAACATGGGTTATTGTTTTCTTTTACTTTGGGCAAGTAATTACTGAGAAATTAAATATATTGGAATAAATGCTATACTCTGTAGTATTATTCCATAGCATAGATACTGCCACTTGCAGTATCTAACCAGAATACATGTTCTTTTATGACTATAGTTAATGAAATAGACATATACTGTCAATTGCCTCTAAGTTTCAGGGCATAATTTTGTTTATTTCCTAGGAATATTATTCTCTTTAACGAAAGTGGTGGTATACAAGCCACATAGCTTGTTAGAACCTGAGCCAAAACTGGAACCCACAGCCCTGACCCTTGGGCCAGTCTTCTTAGTTACAGTAACTCCCAGTTTAAGCCACTTCACATCCTTTCAGAAAATAGGATGCTTAAAACATTTTTTTAAAAAATCAAATCTTTCCCAAATAAGTAATTTGTGTTTAGTCTAGGTGTCTCATGCTTTATTTCAGAATAGTTTAGTTTTTTTTTTTTTTTTTTGAGGTAGAGTTTCGCTTTTGTTGCCCAGGCTAGAGTGCAGTGGCACGATCTCGACTCACTGCAACCTCCGCCTCCCGGGTTCAAGCAATTCTCCTGCCTCAGCCTCCCGAGTAGTTAGGATTACAGGTGCCTGCCACCGTCCCTGGCTAATTTTTTGTATTTTTAGTAGAGACAGGGTTTCACCGTGTTGGCCAGGCTGGTCTTGAACTCCTGACCTCAGGCGATCCACCTGCCTCGGCCTCCCAGAGTGCTGGGATTACAGGTGTGAGCCACTGCGCCTGGCCTCAGAATAGGTTTTTTGGAATTCCTTGTTAGAATAAAAATGAGCATTTCACTTTCTGAACACACTGTTCTTTCTTACAGGCAATCTGTACAGAAGCTGGTCTGATGGCCTTAAGAGAACGTAGAATGAAAGTAACAAATGAAGACTTCAAAAAATCTAAAGAAAACGTTCTTTATAAGAAACAGGAAGGCACCCCTGAGGGGCTGTATCTCTAATGAACCATGGCTGCCATCAGGAAAATGGTTGGGGGATTTCTCAATCCCTGAAAGGGATGAGGTTGGGGGAGTTGCCCAGAGGAATCCCTGTTCCCATTGATTTTTATTAGCAAAACATCCTGTGTCTTTTGGAGTACGATGTGTAAGTGCCCATTGGGTGGCCTGTCTGTTGGTCACTGTGCAGCAGTCTGCTTCCCAATAAAGCGTGCTCTTTCACAAACACTTCCTGTTTCTGCAGTCTCCACACACACCTACCGCTCAGCAGCAGCCTGTGGGTGGACCCAGCTGCAGGGAAGCCTTTGGACAGGAACTCAGGCTGCGGTCACAAGGAGTGTGGACCTCACTATGCGTTCCCCGCATCACACCCCCAGAGCTGGCGTTCAACAGTAATTACAGTGGGAAATGGTCACTACCACAGAGCCAGGGATATTCGTTGTTTAAATAATAAAGGCTGCTTGTTAATGTGGCTGTTGCTTCCAAAGGAAGTACAGCTTTCCTTTTTGGAAGTTTTGTGGACCATGCATGTTCTCAGCACTCTGAGGGCAGAAAATAACTACTGGTGTTCCCAAGAGACTGAGGATTCCTAGAGATATCTTGAAAGCCCTTGTTCTTGGGCTCAGAAACCTCATCCCTTTCAAGGTGTTCAGAAACATGTTGGAACCTCCCCTTCCCTTTCTCCGTCTATTTCCGTCATTTCTCTTTCTGAACAAATCAGGCAAGCTATTAAGTGGGGCAGATCAAGATAAGCGTTCCCTTGACAGGTGGCCTGGCGTGGGTTGTAGGGGCCCACATTGAATGAGGAGTGTGTATTAGTTTTCTGTTAATACCATAACAAGTTACCACAGGCTTTGTTTAAAAACAGCACAATTTGGCCAGGCACGGTGGCTCACACCTGTAATCCCAGCACTTTGGGAAGCTGAGGCAGGCGGATCACAAGGTCAGGAGTTCGAGGCCAGCCTGGCCAACATGGTGAAACCCCATCTTTACTAAAAATAGAAAAATTAGCTGTGTGTGGTGGCGGGTGCCTGTAGTCCCAGCTACTCAGGAGGCTGAGGCAGGAGAATTGCTTGAATCCAGGAGGTGGAGGTTGCAGTGAGCCAAGATCCTGTCGCTGCACTCCAGCCTGGGCGACAGAGCAAGACTCCGTCTCAAAAAAAATAAAAAATAAATAAAAACCACAATTTTATGTCACTTCTGTAGGTCTGAAGTCCAACACGGGTGTCTCCAGGCTAAAGTCTTGCTTTTGGCAGGACTGTTCTCTCTGGCGTCTCTAAGGGAGAATCCATTTCCTTGTTGAGGGTTGTTGGCAGAATTTAATTTCTTGGAGTTGTGGGGCCAGCCGAGGTCAGCATTTCCTTGCTGGTTGCCAGCTGAGGCCTTTGCCAGTCTGTGAAGGCCACCCTCCCTCTTGACTCGTGGCCCTTCATCTTCCACCAGCAGCAGCAGGCCCAGTCCCTCTCTCCCACTGACCCTTCTTTCTGCCTGCCTTTTCTACTCTTATGGACCCTTGTGATTACATTGGACCTGCGCAGATAATCCAGGATAATTTCCCTGTTTTAAAGTTTACAATCTTAATTTTTATCTGCAAAGTTCCTTTTGCCATGTAACATTCACATGTTCTGGGGCTTAGGGTGTGGCCATCTTTAGGGGTGCCACTCTACCTACCACAGAGGACATCCACACGTGGGGGTGGCCCAGTGTAGGGTAAGGATGGGGTGCTTGTGGGGAGGGCGAGTGTCAGCCCAAGCAGGGTGTGGAGCTGTCCATGTGGAGGAACACCACAGCACGGGGACTCAGCATGGGCAGGGTGAGGCTGGCGCCGGGGTGGGGTGGGGTGGGGTGGTCCGTGCAGGGCTGGGGTGGTCCGTGCAGGGCTGGGGTGGTCCGATAGGGAGAGTCAGTGTGGGCAGCCTGATGTGCAGTATGAGAGCCTAAGTGGGTGAGGAAGGCATCTGCAGGGACAGGGTGGTGGCAGGGGAGGGAGGCTGCTTATGTATGGAGGCAGTCAGGTAGGTAAACAGGACGGTGGGAGCCAGGTTTCTCTGAGGAGTTAGACACAGAAAGAAGAAAACAAGAACAACCTCTGTCCACTGGGAGCGCCTGGGAACAGTGACACCCCAACTGCAGTGAGCACCCCTAGACCCAGACCTTTGCTGCTAAGTATTATTCTCCACTAAAAGGAGTGAGGGCTGATTCCGGGGCTAAGCAGGGAAAGGACAGGATGAACCCAAAGTCTGTTTTGCCAGAAAGCAAGGGAGTGCTCAAGGAATGATAGGGACATGTCCAAAGGACACCGAAGCCTATGTGAAGGGGCTTCCACTGGCCAAACTTGGGACAATCTGAGCATCCTAACAGTTAACTATTAATGGAATACAGTATAGCCCTTTAAATAGGGAACTACACACACACACACCCCCCAATACATATGAATTGATCTGAATTCAAAGTTTGCCGAGGAAGGGGTATTTACAGATTTTGAGAGTCTCCCACACTGTTCAGTTAGAAAGGGAAGTCACACTGGAGAAGCCCAGCAGACACCGTCTTCACCAAGTGGTCAAAATGCACATCAGTAATGGGCACTTTGAAAGTACGTGCCACCCAAGAGTGTCAGTGCTGTCACACTCCTGCCAAAGATGCTTAGCCTGAATCCAATGATGAGGAAACACCAGGCAAACACAAACTGAGGAACATTCTACAAATTCAGAACACTTCAAAAGTATCCACATCTTGGAAGTCAAAAAGCTTCCAATCAGAAGGAGACCAAAGAGATGACAACCAAGTGCAGCTCCTGCTCCTGAACTGGATCCTTTCCTAGAGGACATGACCAGGTCTGAGGCCCCGCTGGGAGTACTGTGTCCATGCTAACTTCCTGTTCAGTGTCTGTATCGTGGGCGGGTGGCAGACTATCAGCAACTGACTCACACGGTTCAGGAAACAAAATTCTTTGTAACGCACTTGCATCTTTTCCGTAAGTTTGAGATTAAAAAAAAAAAAAAAACCCCAGCACATCAGTATTGCCTTTTCCTCATTGGTGATAGCTGAGCCTTTTCCTCTAGAGGGACAGTCTCCCTCATGTCAATTCTACAAAAGCAGCTAAAGCAAACGCCAGGGCCTAGAGTGTCAGGGTAGCGGGCTGAACTGCACCCCGCCCCAGCTGCTTCTTCAGTTTGCTTATTGACCAAAATGCTGAAATTACCGTTTCAGCAGCTGGTCACTGAGGCCTGCGGTGCCAAATGCAGGGATGCACGAATGAAGTGCTTGTGAAATAATAGAATTCCCACAGTAATTTCTTCCCTGGCTTCCTGCACTGGTGAGCCGGACGGGGAGAGCCCCGTCTGCCTGCGGAAAACCCACTGGCTCTTTGGAGCCCTTCCTCAGTAGAACCATTTAAGGTGAACTCTCACATCACTCCCTCTGCAGCAAGCCCATCTTCACTTTTCCAATGCAAGATAATATGTGTGCCTTACAAGTAGTAGCTGCCTCCTCCTACTGGGGACACAGCACAGAGGTGCCTCCTGGCCTCCCGCAGGCCCAGCAATCCTGTGCCAGAGGCATTGCCACCGCTTCATTCCAGGAAAGAACACTGTCCCAAACCTGAGGTGGGCCGACCCCTGTGGTCTGATGTGATCAGTGACTCCTTTGGGGAAATGACGAGCGTTCCTGATGAAATGCTTGAGCCACTGTTTGACTCCAGCTTGGAACCCCCTTCTCAGCCCTCCGAGCTGACGGTTAGTCTTGGGAGGCACGTAGTCATCTTTCAGAACTTCATGTCAGCAATCTCAAACGGGCTTTTTTTTTTTTTGAGATGGAGTCTCGCTGTGTCGCCCAGGCTGGAGTGCAGTGGCGCGATCTTGGCTCACTGCAAGCTCCGCCTCCCAGGTTCACTCCATTCTCCTGCCTTAGCCTTCTGAGTAGCTAGGACTACAGGCGCCCACCACCACACCTGGCTGATTTTTTGTATTTTTAGTAGAGACGGGGGTTTCACCGTGTTAGCCAGGATGGTCTCGAACTCCTGACCTTGTGTTCCGTCCGCCTCGGCCTCCCAAAGTGCTGGGATTACAGACGTTGAGCCACTGTGCCCGGCCGCAAACGGGCTTTTAAGTAACAACAGTGATGCTCTCGACATCTTGTTTTCTGTAAAATGCCCTCAAGGAATCTTTGTTTTAAGCCTCTTCCCATGCAGCAAGTAATGTGCTCGCAATCTGTTCGAGCAGCCGCTTTATCCTCTCGGGGGCTCACTGCCCACTGCTAACAGCCGTTCCTGGCTCTCAAGGGACAGGTTGCCACTGTGGTTTGAGGGGACCAGTTGATCACAGGCCACGCCCTTCTAAGTTCTGAACCAGATGAGGAGACATGAGTCGGATGGGGACTGAGGCGCCTGCTGCTGTCATGGGGAGCATGGTTTGGTCCTGGACTTCCTACTCCCTGCCCCCAATCAGGTCTGTGACGTGTCTGGCTGATGTCCGCCCCGCACAGAGGACAAGGGTGGAGAAGGTCCCTCTTTGTGGGCAGCCAGGAACTCATGACAGTTCAAGCCAGTTAGCTCTCGGGGAAGGGGAGCAAGTCCACCTCGGAGTCGAGCTCTCAGCTTCCTCAAGTTAAGGGTTGTTTCTGTGAAAAGGCATCAAGGGGAGCAGCTGACAACCTGTCTGTCACTAAGGAACACCTGGTGAGCTTCTGCCTACAGCCACCTGTAGCTCAGGGACTGGGGACGAGCAAGAGAGGGCAGTAGCGGGGCTGGGCTGGCCAGTTTCCCACCGTGCCCTGGGAGGCGCTCTCGTGCACTGCCCTGCCTGCTGCTGCCCGCTGCGTCCGTCAGTTGCCAGCCAAAATTATACACTGGCTTTTCTAAACGTGGTGCCGAGGAGATACAAGTATACACCAATTCTAAAGAGAGGAAAACAAAAAAAGCCAGAGAGAAGTTAGCCAGTCTAGAGCTCAGAGAAGAAAACCATTCCTCCCAGCCATGTTAATAGTGAAAATGACTCAGCACTAAAAATCTCTTCGGAGGCAGAACAAGTCTGAAAAATGGATGTTGACATTTCATTCTGTTCACAGCCCTCGAACGCAACACCAGAACCGGGCCAGCCTTGGCCTTCATAGTGTAAGCAGCATTGCTGCACAAGCGTGCCGGGCCCCTCATGCAGGCAGGGCTGGGGCTGGCAGTACAGCGTGCTCGGCTCCTAGACGGCTTGGGAGCAGGCTTCCCGCAGAGGCTGCCACTGCCCCGGGCAGCCTTCCACACTCAAGTGGCCTGGGACCTGCTGGAGAGCGGGTTCTGACTCCACAGGGTCAGGCCTGAGTTTTTCAGCAGCCCCAGGGCACGCTGCCCCTCCAGCTCCAGGCGGAGGCATCGCCACCGGGGTAAGCTCAGGGAACTTTCCACACACTGCGTGCAGGCCAGAACACCAAGCTTAACTGCGGGTCTGAACACAAGAGCAAAATCTCCAGCTCACCAGCCTGGGGAAGACACCCTAGTGCTGAAAAACCACACCTTTATCTCAGAGAGGGCCTGGCAGGACCACCATGACACCAGCGGAGGTGACACATTCACCGTGCGGGGGCCGGTGCTGGCTGCGCACAGGGAGAGAATGAGCAAGGATGCTGCACGCCTCAATCATCGTCGGTTTAATGACCACTTGGTATGACTCTCTGGCTATGTACATATATACACATATTCACATATATAATATGTAAATAGCTTTTGTGTCATTTACACACCCAAAAAGCGTGCAAGATGTGAGAGGCTGGCAGCCCACATTATTACTATCGAGAAAGAACATTTCAAAAGCCGCGTTCTCCTAACACACACGTTCTCCACTCGTGCCTCCTAGCTCCGCAGGGCGGGCAACTTGACCTCGAAGCCACAGCCCGTTTCCCCGCTGCTCTCTAATCCTCCAGCAGCAGCTCCAGCTCCTCCAGTGGCAGGCGCACCCGGAGCTCCTTCTCAGTCATTAGGTCCAGGATCTCCTGCATCTCATCGGGGAAGTACTCCACGGCGTCCAGGTACAACACCTAGGGGCAGGCAGGAAGGCCACCCCACTCAGCCGCCACTTCCTGTCAGCCTGGAGGAGCTCAGGAAGCAAGGGCCAGGTTCCTGGTGACGCTGCCCTCCTGTCGCCCTCCACAGCCCCTGCTCCCCTTGGCTCAGACTTTCTTAACTCGGGCAGCACTGGGCATGTTCAGGAAGGACACTGAACTCGCAAAAGTGAGCAAACGCTAAGCGAGGCCTTCTCTTTTGAAAGGGGTCCAGGAATTGCTGGCCATCACCCTCAGTTTCACTTCTGAGTGTCACCTGACCTGGGCTCTCACAGCTGGGCTGGGACATGATCCCAACTCTTTCAGCATCTGGGCTGGACTCTGACCAAATGCTGGGAAACCAGCTACCCACAGCAACACTTCCATGAAGCACCAGCCCCAGGCAGGGCCAGGCTCTGACTCCACAGGGAACAGTTTCACCAGGAAAAGGCTCTGGATGTACCTTGGGACAGGGTATGGCATCCATGAGCCGAGCATCCCCAGTGCCGCGGGGCAGGCTGGGAAGACACTAGCTGGACGGAGACCTGGCGGGAAGTCTTCGGGAAGCTGAAGACGCCATGGCCTTTAACACTTACCTTTGCCCAAGGACAATTCTGAAGTGCTTTGTAGAATACACCTTTGCTTCTTTCTTTATTTCCTAAGGAAACCTGAGGTGAGGGGGAGAAAATACAAACATGATTAGTTGACACAGAGAGGCTAAGGCTACACAAACACCCCTGGATGACGGGCACAAGCCCTCAGCTGCAGTGAGCCCACCTGTGCAGAGGGCCTGGCACCATCACGGTGGCCGTGGGACAGGGGCAGGCGCCAGGGAGCACTCTCAGAAGCCACTGCTGTGTTGGGGTTGTTTCCTCCCATTGAAATGGCCCCGGAGTGTCAATCCTGAACACTACTGACTTTTTAAAGTCCCGGATCTCCTCCTTTGCTGTAGGCTGTCACGTCTGGGGGTTAGTAACAGTGCTTGAAACCAAGGAGTGTCGGTGAGATGAGGCTGAAGACATTATACAAATAGAGAAAATCTACAATACTTATCTTAGAAAACGTAGAGAAGACACTTGCTTTAATACTTGCCATTTTCTGAAAACTATCTTTTAGAGAAATGAGACGGCCAGGACTGTGATCACTGACCTTACAAAAGGTGCAAGTTCCATCGGCAATCTCAGTATCTGTGTGGATATTCAGCATGTGTTCTCTCTAGATATAAAACCCTCCGTCTCGACTCAGCCACACAGCCTCCTTCCCAGCCCAGTGTGGAAGGAGACCCAGCCTGGGACCTCCACTGACAACAGCCCCTCTCAAGCCCTCCAAGGAATCACAGCCCACACGGGCAGCTCCACAGGTAGCTGTGCAGCCAGGAGTGGGCACAGGCAGGGCTTGTGGAGCTGAAGTCTCTGTTTCCACCCACCCCGTCCTGCAAGCTCCCCTCCCTCAGAAGGTTCTAGGGGACGCCGGCCCTGACCAACCAAGCGGCCGGGGCACAGCATCCAGCCCGGGACCAGTGAGGGCTGCTGACTGGCTTCCCAGAAACCTGAACAGTGGCATCCAGGGACTCCAATCTCCAATTTACATCTCAGGAACTCCATCTACGAAGGATGGCCTCACTCCCTTTTCAATTTGTTTTGTTTTCATTTTTGTTTTTTTTTCACTGTCTGTGTTGCCCAGGCTGGCCTTGAACCTCTGGGCTCAAGCAGTCCTCCCACCTCAGTCTCCCAAGTAGCCAGGACTCCATGGCCGGTCCTTCTCAACTGTTAACTCCCACAGTCACAGGGAACGGAACTGTGATGATCCTGCTTCAGGCAAGGCCCAGTCTTTCCCCAGCCTCTGCGAGTGCCACGCACAGGGCCAGCTGTGAGGCTCGGAGGACTCCTGTGTGTCCTCCCTGGTGGGAGCCTCCAGTTCTGAGGCTGAGCCTCTGAATTTATAACCAAAGAGCCATTGAGCGCTGTCCTTCCCATCCTAACATACTTCAGCGTCCTTTCCTAAGATACTGACAAAATGTAAGCTTTTTTGTCCTTTTTGAAAGATAAAAGAAAAACTTTATGACTGTATTTTCTCAACCATGCACAGCTAATCCCGGAACCCAACAAATCCAGGCACACAGCTGGCTAGCCTCCATCAGCGCTGGAGACGCCCTCACTGTACGGAGGTATGGGAGGGCTCGACGCCAAGTGAAAGCTTAGTGGTGACCACGTGTGGCTTCCGTCCATGATTTCATATTCTGAGACGTGGCCTGCGTGTACCTTTGACCTCTGACTGGCACAGAGTCTCGAGGGTGGGAAGAGTTCATGGGCGCTATCTGGCTCTCCTGGTCCTCCTTTCTCACCTTCTGAACTGACAACTGAGACCCCTCATGAAATTCCTAAGTCAGGACTGAAACATAACAGAGAGGGCAACTCTTCTTTGCTGGAGTTCCCATGGTACTGTGTCTGCACCCTACGGGATTGTGTCCAGGTAAATGTCTCCTCAGGTGGACTGGGAGCATCTCAGGTAACCAACAGGGTCTTTGCTGGGAACCTAAGAAAACAGCTAATGGAGGAGCAGAACTGCCGTGATGGGTGCCTGAGTGTGTGTGTGATTCGGCTAAGGGCAGTCTCCCAGAGGGAAGCAGGAATGGAGACTTCACACAGAGGCCGCTTCCCTCACACGAAGCCCCAGGAACCAAATCTCATACCAACCATCTGAAGAACTCAGCCAACAAGATGCTGGCCGGGCACAGTGGCTCACACCTGTAATCCCAGCACTTTGGGAGGCTAAAGCAGGCAGATTGCTTGAGCTCAGTAGTTGAAGACCAGCCTGGGCAACATGGCAAAATGCTGTCTCTAAAAAATACAAAAATTAGCCCAGCACAGTGGTATGCACCTGTGGTCCCAGCTAAAGTGTGGGGATTGCTTGAGCTCAGGAGGTTGAGGCTGCAGTGAGCCGAGACTGCGCCACTGCATTCCAGCCTCCATGACAGAGCAAGACCCTGTCTCAAAAAAAACAAAAAATGCTTATGACTCAGACCTGAGCTGGGCCATAATAATCCTCCCCTGCATGACCACGGGGGAGGCGAGTGACAGTGGCGGGCAGCTGCCCATCAGCCGCATCACTAACGTCCCGAGTGTTTGAGTCCTCCGTGTAGAGAAGCTATTTGGTGCTTCGTAATCACTTGTTTTGGCATTTGTCTACCTTCTTAGCAGATGTGTCCACCTCCCCATGGGGGAAGCAACATCTCTAAAAAACGAGGAAGCTGAAGGTCTTAAGGCTTTTGCAAATTTTGATTCTCTTTTTTTATCTCCTTATAAACAAATCTGAACAGTTAGCTTATACAATTTTTTAAGTAATTTAACAAAACATAACCAACTTTGTCCAAAAAAAAAAGATGCATTTCTATAATGCTCCCTCCGTGTGCTCCTGAGAGAAGACTGACACTCTGCTGAGAGGTTTATCGGTTTATCTCTGATAGAACTCAGGGGGATTCTTTTCCCTCCCACCAGCTCTTGTAAATATGGCCTTTCAATACACACCGACTCCTGCCAGCTGTCAACAGGATGGAAGAAATTATACTAGAGGGTAAAAGAAAATCTAATGATTCACAATTCAGAAATGCCACTGTGCCCTTTTTATTTAAGACGTCTTTCATCAGTCCCCTGAAATCAGCTAACTGGCGTATATACTCATAGTTCCTTCTTTATTGTGTAGGTAGATGACCAAATTAAAGGATTTTAAGTATCTTGAAAAAACTGTAATTTTAGCTAAAACAACAAAACAATAAACAAGCCAGGCGCAGTGGCTCACGCCCATCATCTGAACACTTTGGGAGGCTGAGGTGAATGGACTGCTTGAGCCCAGGAGTTTGAGGCTAGCCTGGGCACCATGTGAGACCCCAACTTTACAAAAAATAAAAAAAACAGCCAGGCATGGTCGTGCATGCCGGTAGTCCCAGCTACTCAGGAGGCTGACGTGAGAGGACTGTATGAGCCCAGGAGGTTGAGGCTGCAGTGAGTCGTGATAGTGCCATTGCACTCCAGTAGCCTGGGCAACAGAGTAAGATCCTATCTCAAAAAAAAAAAGTTTGGCTGAGAGTGTTAATGTATATGCAAAACAGCACATTTGAAAGTCTCTCCTAAAAGCGAGGTTTTAACCTGCTAAATTCCAACATTAGTGGAAAATTTTAACTGCTGTTTGTCCAATTCCTTTCCCTCCATGGCCAAGAATAAGCTTTAATTCCTTCAAACTTTTTTTTTTGAGATGGAGTTTCACTCTTGTTGCCTAGGCTGGGGTGCGGTGCCGCGATCTCGGCTCACCACAACCTCCGCCTCCCGGGTTCAAGTGATTCTCCTGCCTCAGCCTCCTGAGTAGCTGGGATTACAGACATGTGCCACTACGCCCAGCTAATTTTGTATTTTTAGTAGAGATGGGGTTCCTCCATATTGGCCAGGCTGGTCTCGATCTCCCGAACTCCTTCAAACATTTTTACAGGGAAAAAAGTGCAAGCAAGCAAATAAGCTTGCGTGTATGTTGCAAGAGTATATGTATGTGCATATGTATAAGCATGCACGTATGTGCACATGTACACAAAAAGGCACAATCGCACAACCAACCTCACAGCCCTCCTCCAGGGAGCCTTAGCCTTCCCCCGGCCTGCAAGGCTCCCTTCTTCTGCCTCTTCAGGCACTTGCTACACCTTCACCTTGCATGCTGGCCCTAATGTAATTTTTCACTGTATTAACAAAGTGCTAGGAGCCTGCCCAGATGCCTCAGGAACTGCTAGGGGCAGTCTCTGCTCTAATGAGTCCTTAGTTCCAATACTACCTTTCCAAAAAGAGAGAAATTCTCTAAGGGGCCAGATCTTTTTTTCAAAGCCAATAAGCACTTTTTGTCTACAGCCCAACCAAACTAGGCTCATGGCAGATTCTTAGTAAAAATATTGTACATTTGCACCTTACCTTGCCTCTAATAGACTGGGTAAGTTAAACTGGCAAATGTGCAAGCTCCACCATTTTAAATGTAAAGATGGGTGGAATCTTTATGCTGGGAATATCAGGGAGCATCTGCTCTGCTCCCTCAGCTGAGCAGCCTGATGACAGGAGTGGAGGTTTCATTAAAACCCTGGGCTCCTGACTCTGCTGCCTCAAACTGTTGTCTCTACTAACAGCAGCATCCTGCCTGCAAGTTTCCAGCTCACACACAAGTCAAACCATAAGATCAGAGCTTCTGGGTCTGAAGAATAAATGTTAAGAGAAATGCACAAACTTTTGCGTTCTTTTTTTTTTTTTTTTGAGACGGAGTCTCGCTCTGTCGCCCAGGCTGGAGTGCAGTGGCGCAATCTTGGCTCACTGCAGCCTCCGCCTCCCAGGTTCAAGCGATTTTCCTGCCTCAGCCTCCCAAGTAGCTGGGACTACAGGTGCCCGCCACCACGCCCGGCTAATTTTTTGTATTTTTAGTAGAGACGGGGTTTCACCGTGTTAGCCAGGATGGTCTCAATCTCCTGACCTCGTGATTGCCCACCTCGGCCTCCCAAAAGTGCTGGGATTACAGGTGTGAGCCACCACACCCAGACTTGGTAATTCATTTTTGATGCCAACTTCTGCCCCCAAAACTGTGCCCATTATTCCTGAGTGTGCCCATGAGCAGCTGTCCTGAGGTCACGGGTCCTGCCCAGCCCCTCAGGCCTTCAGTGCCTGGCTCCTTCCAGAGGTCAGAGAGACACACCCGATGAATTCTGGAATCAAAGACAGGAATGAGTGGGGGCCCAACAGATACAGATACTCGCTCTGTATCTCTTTACACTCCAGTTTTGTCATATGTAACATGATCAAGTTTTGAGAATTTATCCTATGGAAATCTTCAGATATATACATAAGATTTATGAGTAAGGAAGGTCATTTTGGTTTTTTTTTGTTTTTTGTTTTTTGTTTTTTTTTTGAGACAGGGTCTCACTCTGTCACCCAGGCAGGAGTGCAGTGGTATGATCTCAGCTCACTGCAACCTCCGCCTGCAGCTCACTGCAACCTCCGCCTGCAGCTCACTGCAACCTCCCTGGTTCAAGCGATTCTCTTGCCTGAGCCTCCCAAGTAGCTACGATTACAGATGCCTGCCACCACATCCAGCTAAGTTTTTTTTGTATTTTTAGTAGTGACGGGGTTTTGCCATGTCAGCCAGGCTGGTCTCGAACTCCTGACCTCAGGTTATCCGGCTGCCTCAGCCTCCCAAAGTGCTGGGATCACAGGCATGAGCAGCCTCCCAAAGTGCTGGGATCACAGGCATGAGCAGCCTCCCAAAGTGCTGGGATCACAGGCATGAGCAGCCTCCCAAAGTGCTGGGATCGCAGGCATGAGCAGCCTCCCAAAGTGCTGGGATCGCAGGCATGAGCAGCCTCCCAAAGTGCTGGGATCACAGGCATGAGCCACCACGCCTGGCCAGGAAGATCACTTTTGATTTCCGAAACGTACGATATTCATTGAAGACCCTTTGGATACGACTGAGTATCCCTGAACTAAAGCAAGAGGCCTAGAAGACTGTGTTTCTAAAAAAAACGTGCAACTTGGCAACAGATGTGTTACAGTAAACAAGGCCCAGCCCAATGCCAGGCCTTTAACCCAAGGCTGAGCCAATTCACAGATTCTATTAAGCCAAAGAGCCACCTTTCAGCTTGTACATTCACATTCACAAAATTAAATGGTGTCTCACCATATTTAATCTCTATGGTACTTTTACATGAACACAAAGCTGCTTTAGAAATGTCGATTTTAGGCTGGGCATGGTGGCTTACACCTGTAATCCCAGCACTTTCAGAGGATGAGACAGGCGGATCACTTGAGGTCAGGATTTCAAGACCAGTCTGGTCAACATGGCAAAATCCCATCTCTACTAAAAATGCAAAAATTAGCTGGACTCACGCCTGTAATCCTAGCTACTCAGGAGGCTGAGGCAGGAGAATCACTTGAACCTGGGAGGCAGAGGTTGCAGTGAGCTGCGATCCCACTACTGCACTCCAGCCTGGGCAACAGAATAAGACCTTGTCTTAAAAAAAAAAAAAAGAAATAATAGATTTTTTTTTTTTTTTTGGAGACAGAGTCTCACTCTGTTGTTCAGGCTGGAGTACAGCGGCATGACCTTGGCTCACTGCAGCCTCTGCCTCCCAGGCTCCAGCAATTCTCCTGCCCCAGCCTCCCAGGTGGCTGGGATTACAGGCGCATACCACCACACCAAGCTAATTTTTGTATTTTCAGTAGAGACGGGGTTTTGCCATGATGTCCAGGCTGGCCTCGAACTCCTGACCTCAGGTGATCCATCTGCCTTGGCCTCCCAAAGTGCTGGGATTACAGGCATGAGCCACCGTGTCCAGCCAGAAATGTTGATTTTTAAAATTACATCCTAGATTACATTTTTTTTTTAAGAGACAAGGTCTCATTTTGTCACCCAGGCCAGAGTGCAGTGGTGTGATCATAGCTCGCTGCCACCTCAAACTCCTGGGCTCAAGGAATCCTCCTGCCTCAACCTCTGGTGTAGCTGGGACCAAAGGCTCACACCACCATGCCCAGCTAACTTTTTAATTTTTTTGTAGAGATGGGGTATCACCATCTTGCTTAGGCTAGTCTTGAACTCCTGGGCTCAAGCAATTTTCCTGCCTTGGCCTCCGAAAGTGCTGGGACTACAGGCCTGAACCACTGCACCCAGCCTGAACCTTTTTTTTTTAATAACAAAACAAGGCCGGGCACGGTGGCTCACGCCTGTAATCCCAGCACTTTGGGAGGCCGAGGCAGGTGGCTCACGAGGTCAGGAGTTCAAGACCAGCCTGGCCAAGATGGTGAAACCCCATCTCAACTAAAAATACAAAAAATTAGCCGGGCATGGTGGCAGGTGCCTGTAATCCCAGCTACCTGGGAGGCTGAGGCAGAGAATTGCTTGAACCCAGGAGGCGGAGATTGCAGTGAGCCGAGACCGTGCCATTGCACTCCAGCCTGGGCAACAGAGTGAGACTCCGTCTCAGAAAAAAAAAAAAAAAATCAGGACCTAGAAATTCTTATGAGCAGAATGGCAAAGAATATAGGTCTCTTTCAAAGGAAAGCTCTTAGACCTTTTGCAAGTTGCCGACTTAAGTCAACTCAGAGAAACCCACATTAAATCCTATTGCACTGAATAGCCCAGTAACTACTCTTCAACTTCGTTCTACCAAATATTTTGAGGAGATGGACCACTTGCAACCTCTTCCCAAGTCCTGAGAAATCTGACATTATTCCATCAGAATTTCTTAGAGATTCACCAATGCCAAGAAGATGAGAGTGAAATATGGCCTCCCAGCTCTCCTGGGCAGGGGCTACTGGACACCCATACTTTCTCATTTACGAAGGAAAAGGTAGAGATCTGCATGAACACAAAACATCTCAATATTTTCTTACCAGAAAATTCAAATACATCCTCCACAGCAAGGGGCACTGGCTGCCACTGTCGCTGCGCATGGCATTTTCAAACAGGGCTTGGATCCGATGCATTAAGCCGGTCTCAGGAATTGTGGCGTGGATCTCTCTACCGTCTAACCTGCAAGGCAAAGGCTCACATGACTCTGACACAAGCTCTCTCATCCTACATCCCAGGAGGAAGAGATGCCTTAGTGATGACAAGTGTCAGCAACAACCAGATCAGAGAGAGTCAGGGGAGAGCTGTCCCTCAGGCGTAGGGCACTGTGCACGGGGCTTCTCCAAGGCCAGGAGAAGGCACAGGCCAGAGTTCTGTGGTTTCCACACCACACCGGATCTGTCTTGAAGTCACACAAAAACCCACTCGCCTCTGTTTGCTAAAGAAAACTACCCTTTGCTGGGCGCGATGGCTCATGCCTGTAATCCCAGCACTTCGGGAGGCCGAGGTGGGTAGATCACAAGGTCAGGAGTTCGAGACCAGCCTGGCCAATATGGTGAAACCTTGTCTCTACTAAAAATACAAAAATTAGCTGGTGCCTGTAGTCCCAGCTACTCGGGAGGCTGAGGCAGGAGAATTGCTTGAACCCGGGAGGCAGAGGTTGCAGTGAGCTGAGATCATGCCACTGCATTCCAGCCTGGGCAAGAGTGAGACTCCGTCTCAGAAAAAAAAAAAAGAAAGAAAGCTACCCTTTAATCAGCAGAATGCAAATTCTGCTTTACAGGAAGAAAAGACCTTTTGATTTATAATAGAGAAAGCAAGGCTCACATGGAGTGAACAAAATCCCAATGGAAGAAATAAAAAAACAAGTGAAATATTATTCAAAGACAATTTTGGCTTATAAGGTCAGAGTGAAGCAACGGCAAAGATTCTGGGAAAACAATGATGCCTAAGCTAATGTGTCCCCCAGATTAACATTTAACCTTTAGAGAGAAAATACTGCATCAGGCCGGACGCTGTGGCTCCCTCCTATAATCCCAGCACTTTGGAAGGCTGAGATGGGAGGATCGCTTAAGCTCAGGAGATGGAGACCAGTCTGGGCAATATGGCAAAACCCCGTCTCTACAAAATAAAAAAATTAGCCAGGCGTGGTGGTGCCTGTAGTCCCAGCTACCGGGGAGACTGAGGTGGGAGAATCACTTGAGCCCAGGAGGTCAAGGCTGCAGTGAGCTGAGACTGCACCACTGCACTCCAGCCTGAGCGACAGAGTGAGAACCTGTCTCAAAAAATAAAAAGAAAAGAAAATATCGTATCAAAGATGGAATTTAAACATGACACTTCTGTCACTAGGAATGCTGACAGATGCTCCCAGTCACTACACACTTTGTGCCAAGCACTTACCTCACTGACCCCTCAGAGAGACCCTATGAAGTAGGTTCTTCATTCCCATCTGACAAAGAGGGAACTATGAGAGGGGAAGTTGCCTGCTCGAGTTCACCCAGCCGAGAAGAGCTGGCACTGGAATCCAGAGAGCTGCCACCTGGCCCCTGTGCTCTTAGCCATCAGGCTTTCGTGACGGCTTCTCAGCATTCCCATGATCTGACGGCCACCACCCATGCACACAGAAGCAACATTCACACTCCCCAGAAGCACACCCAGGCGACAGCCACCAACCCCTCTCCTGAGAGGTGCCACTACTTTGTGTCTTGCTCGCCTTTCAATCCGTTATTCTATGACACCTACAGCCCCACGGCAGGTGTTCTGGGCACCGTGCCGTGTTCATCCCTGTATTCCTGAGACCCAGCAAGGTCGGGGGAACACAGCAAGCATTCCATAAACATTTGCGGGGCACACGAACAGGACGGTCTGGAATTACCTCTGGACGGTTTCCACCAGTCTCTTCCTCAGTTTCTCAGCTTCAATTGCAAACAACCAAGGCTCCAAGGGTTTGGCAGACCTGGTGATTGTGTCAAAAAATCTCCTGGTCTTGCTGGCACTGTGGGACTTATTCTGAATCTGTACATAGGACCTCCAAAGAACCTGGTTGCCTGGATACAACTTTAAAGCCTGTGAGAGTGCCTCTCGCAGAGGGGCCAGCGGGTAAACACTCACTTTCATGTGGAATCTCAGCAGGCTCGTGTGCATCAGTGTGATGGCTTCGAGAACACTGGTCCAACTCTGGGAGCTGGCACTGTCCCCCTCGCCAGAGCCTTCTGGGAAAACAGAACTGTTCAGTTTTGCAAACACCTGTTCGTATATCCGCACAGCAGCATCAATCCCTATGGTCAAATACTGGAAGAGCATGAAGCATTTAGCCAGGCTAATTAGGCGGCTACAGGAATCAGTGGGAGCTGGATCAGAGACACAGCTGTCACCCAAACAGTCCTGCAGCGCGTGCTCATAAGCCTTTCGCGCTTTCAAAATGCGAACAGCCGACACCTGTCCAGCGTAGGGCCCATAGGGGCTGCTCTCAGTCAGCTTGGTTAATATGTGAACAGCTCGGGCTGTGGCGGCCCCTCTCACTTCTGGCGACAGCTCCACCTCCAGCTCAGCATAGAGCAGACTGAGCTCACAGAGGTCAGAGTCTTTCAGTTCTCTGCTTCCTGCCATGCCGAGTGCTGTGTCAAAAACTTTTCTAGCATCCTCTGTGTTGCCAAGCAACCACTCCAGATGTGCATACTGCTTCCACAGGCAAAAGTTGTTGCAGTTTTCTGGCTCCTTAAGGAGATTCTTGGCTAGTTTTTTGCAGTTCTTCCCTTGTGACTTTAATCTCTTCTTGTTTTTAGGGTGCAGGCACCAAATGACCTACAGGGAAAAAGAGAAGAATGACTTCAGGTGCTCTGTAATTAAGGCATCCTCTGCTGCCAACTGTAGAAAGCACTGACAGGAAAAAAGGTGTCTAAACTTCCTCCCTTTATCACGGGTCTGGTAAACACTGAGGCTCTGTGAGCTGGAAAAGAAATGAGGATTTTTACCAGGGCCACAAGTTCCCCCAAATTTACAATCCAGGGTTCCAGCTGAAATCTCTATAAACAAGGCTGATACCTACAAATGTTCTTCTCCAAAGAGATGTGGCCACAACATTTTAACACACTATTTCAATACAACCTGGTGTGTGTAATCTGTAGTTGAAGCTTCAGAACTTGGGTGCTAAGAGAGCCAGTACTAACTGTGGCCAGCAGAGGACAGAACAGCCAATCCAGACTCATTTCTAGCAGAAAGCGGAGGGTAAGTATTATAAGTAGCTTATCTATTATTTATTTTTGAGATGGAGTCTCACTCTGTCACCCACGCTGGAGTGCAATGGTGTGATCTCAGTTCACAGCAACCTCCGCCTCCCATGTTCAAGCGATTCTCCTGCCTCAGCCTCCTGGGCAGCTGGGATTACAGGCACATGCCACAACGCCCAGCTAATTTTTGCATTTTTAGTAGAGACAAGGTTTTGCCATGTTGGCCAGGCTGGTCTCGAACTCCTGACCTCAGGTGATCCGCCCGCCTCGGCCTCCCAAATGCTGGGATTACAGGCGTGAGCCACGGCACCTGACGCTGATCTATTTTAATAAGCCCCTGAATGCTCTGACGCTGCTCTAAAACTATTCTGAGCACTCATTGTTCATATAAGAACGGGGACCTGGTAGTGCAAGATAATACAATAAACAGCTCGAGAGTCTGTTTATAATACAATAAACCTGACTCGTTCCTGTCTTACTCCTCTTCACTGCAGCCCCTCAGAAGGGCAAACATACACAAGGTGCCTTCAGGGTCACTGGAGGAGGAGGTGCTGGGGCATAGTTCCAGGGAGAGCACTCGGAGGCTTACAATCCCGTTTATAAACACTGACATGAAATGAAAAGTCCCCAAACACGGGAGGACGAGTCTGGAATTACCTTTGCAATCTCATACTGTAACCAGGAGAAGCAGAGCTGGGACTTCTCTTTGCCTGAAAACAAAGGCATGACAAGGTGGAAGACATTGCGGATGAACTCCTCGCCCTCTCGGTTCTGACCCCTGGTCCAGCGAGGACAGCCTAACCTATCCATGCGGCCAACACAGCTAGCCCCAGAAAATGAAGGGTTGAAAAAAGTCAAGGGCTTTTCATCATAAAGTCCATTATCAAAGATGCTGTTCTCATCCATGGCCAGATAAAGACAGGAGGCTGGAGGAGTAAAGCCAGAAGGCACACCCAAGAACTGCAGGAAGGCCTCCACCAGCTGGAACTGAAGATCGTGGCTGCAAAGTCTGATCAAAGACTGCCCAATATCATCAAACAACACCTGCAACAAAGACAAAACAAAGCGACCCATGTAACGAAACAAAACCTGCACAGTTGTCACAATTCTCTTTATATGCAGGTACTAATGGTTCAACATTATTCAAATTAAATCAATTTTAAACAGACAGGAGCTAAGCTCTCTGTTAGCACAAGCCAGAGACCTCGCAAGGCAACCTGGACAGCTGGAGAATAACTGTTAGGCAGCCCTGTGGTGCCATTAACATTTCAACACATGGGAAAGCCTGAGAAGGAGAGAAGGCACGAACAGGTTTAAGCCAGAAGCTTTCAAAGTATCCTGATGGATTTGTAGAAAATCTAGAAACATGTTCACTTCTGAAAGCATACATAATTGCTTTTGTACTTTGATAACGCATGATGGCGAAAAATTTGTATTGTAAGATGGAAGATAAGAACTTTACTATTTGTGGTTTCCTTGTACAAAATTGCTCCAAGATATGAAAACTATGCTCAAAACTAGATAAACAGACAAAACTAGATAAACAGACTGAAGGTAAGAAGGAACCTACAGGAGCAATGGAGCATGTTAAAAGCAATTATAAGAGCCAAATACTAACTGTAAATGTCTATAGCTGAGTTCATGTAATAATTTAAAAACATAAGGCCAAGGAGGCCACCCTTTGTGTCCTGGTGCTGCTTATCTGATTGGTCTTTGCAGCTCTCAGCAAAGAGGAAATCATAACATAAGCACAATAAACTAGAGTATGTGGGACTCAATCAAAACCATCAATTAATCAGAAAGCTGCTTCTTTACGTTAAAAATAAATCAGAAAGCTTTTCTCCCCCAGGCTTTGATTACAGAAAAAGCTAAGTGGCAAGAAATTGCTTGCAGCAGCAGTCTGCTCCAGAAATCTGCTTCCAGGAGACTGCTGGGACTCTAAGCCTTGAGAAATGACTTCCAGAAGGGTGGCTATGAACTCTACAGAATCCTCAGATACCAAAGAAAGATTCCACTCTTCTGCAGACATTCAGCTTCAGCGAAGCAAGAGGCCTCCTGGGTAGTCCCCTCTCCAAGACTTCCAGTGAGTTGAGGCTTCCCTAGAGGCTGGCCCCTTCTTCCTCCAGAGATCACCTCTGTCTCTATCCCCACTTCTCTGTGTCCTCACTCCAGTCTGGCCACCCCATTCCCCACTCCTCAAACGCTCCTGGCACTCTGGGGCCTTCACTTGTGCTGATCCCTCTGCCCAGAGCAGATGTTCCATCATCAAACAAATATTCCTTCAACATCCAAGAGGATTCACTGAGTGCTCACCACAGGACAAATGCTGTTCTAGGCATTGACGTCAGAGCACTAAACAAAAGGGATAAACTCCTTGCCTTCAGGGCACCTCGTTTGTAGAAAAGGTCACAGAGCTCCAAGACACAGAGTTGGTATCTTGTGAAACTGGATCAATTCTAGGTATCAACACAGCATTTCTTGATTTTCATTTAAAACCTCCAGAGCTGCTGGCCACTAAACACAGGGCAGCATGTAACAAGTCACATGGTAACAGTAAATGAGATAACACAGGTGAACTGCCTGGCACGCCACAGGTATTCAATAAACATTAATTTCTTCTTCCGCAAGACACACTGATGCCAACTGTCCAACATGGACCTTACGGCCAGTCCCTCCTTGTCTTCTAGAGTCCAGTCTATCTGCTACAGCTTCACGGACCCAAGAGTGGGGTGGGGAAAGTGGACACAAGGAAAGAATCTAGAACAGTGATTCTGAGTTTTTTGAATAATCTGTATGTATCCCACAGGGCTCCACATGAAAAATTAACCGAATGACCTGGAAGACAATCTCCAGAGGGGTGACCACAAGGGCCCACCCACCTACTAGGGGACAGGAGCTCTCTGGTCAACCACCTATATGCTCCCCCATCACCAGCAGCCAAGGAAATTCTACACTGATATCCAGCAGGAAGGAAGTTTCCACAGATGAGAACAGGAGCAGGTTAGCATCTCCTAAGCTAGCCAACTGCTAAGAGAGCTCCAGCGGCCTCCTTTCAGATAACCAAAGCGCATGGGAATGGAAAGCAGGCAGGGACCCCCTGGACAGCTTCCTGCCTGGGGCGGAGGATACATGCCTGTCTCTCGGGATCCTCACAGTCTTCCTCGGTTTGCTTCTTGGTCTTTTCAGGACGCCAGGGCTGCCAGTGCCTCTGGTCACGGGAACGCTCAGCAGCAAGCCAGATCTGCCACCTGGGCAGAGTCTTATCTTTTATTTCCTGGTCATCCTCTTCTGGTTCATCGTCATCCTCATCTAGACAAGAATGAGATTTCTTCACCTCATCAGCAAATAAAACCACCATCGCCACTCAATCAGCTTCCTATGTCAGGGACTGTTGGGCACCCGCAATGCCAAGATGTGTAAGAGCCATGCCAGCCTCCCAGGATACTCTGTGGCATTTAGGTCTTGTAATCAGTCAAGTCCTCAGGAAGCAAAGGAAGACAAGGTGATAAAATCAAATTATTTTTAATAGTATAGTGATTAAAATGGAAATGACACATACTCTAGAACAGTACTGTCCAACAGAACTCGCTGTGATGATGAAAATGCCCTACATACCTGCATTAACAGGGTAGCCACATGTGACTCACTGGGCACTTGAGAGGTAGCTAGTAAAGGAAATGAATTCCTTTTTTTTTTTCTGAGATGGAGTCTCGCTCTTGTCGCCCAGGCTGGAGTACAGTGGCACAATCTCGGCACACTGCAACCTCTGCCTCCCAGGTTCAAGCAATACTCCTACCTCAGCCTCCTGAGTAGCTGGGATTACAGGTATGTACCACTATGCCTGGCTAATTTTTTGTATTTAGTAGAGATGGGGTTTCACCATGTTGGTCAGGCTGGTTTCGAACTCCTGATCTCAGGTGATCCACCTGCCTTGGCCTCCCAAAGTGCTGGGATTACAGGCGTGAGTCACCACACCTGGCCTGAATTCTTAATTTTATTTAATTTTAAATAGCCACATGTGGCTAGAGGTTACTGTATTGGACAACACAGTTTTAGAATGCTAAATGACATTTAATGATGGCACTAGTTTACATTTTCTGAAGTCATCTGAACTTTTAGCCAGGGACCGTATAATTAATTACGGCCTATGCTCACTAGAACTCGCCTTTAAAAAAGCCAAATCAGGATATCCAATAATTTATTTCACTTTGTTTCCTAACTCTGAACGTGTAGAAGGGAAGAGGAGGAAAGCCAGAGTTATCTGTAAAGTTCAAGGTTAAAAAATAAAGTGTATAAAATGGTACAGCCACACAGGAAATCATTTTGGCAGTTTCTCACCAAACTAAACATGCACTTAGCATAACTGCACTCCTGGGCACTGATCCCAGATAAATTAAAACCTACGTTTACACAAAAACCTATATGCTAATGCTCAGAAGCAGCTTCATGCATAATCGCCAACACCTGGAAACAATCCAAACATCCTTCGTAGGTTGAACAGTTAAGCTGTGGTCCATTTACACAATGGAATACTACTCAGCAATCAACATGAACAAACCATTGATATATGCAACAATTTGTATGTATCTCAGGGAAACTACGCTAAGTTAAAAAAGCCAATCTCAAAAAGTTACACAAAACACAACTGTTCCCAGGGATGTGGACAAATCGAACCCCGGTGCCCTGCTGGTGGGGATGTAAAATGGTGCAGCTGCCGTCTGATGTATGGAAAACAGCATGGCATACTAGACACAGGATTACCGTATGAGGCGATTCCACTGCTGAATATCTACCCAGGAGAACTGAAAGCAGAGACTCAAACAGATATTGTACACCCAAGTTCATAGCAGCATTATTCACAATGGCCCAGAGGTGGAAGCAACCAAAGTGTGCATTGACAAATGGATGGCTAAACAAAATGTGGTATATACACATAGTGGAGAAGTGTTCGGCTTTAAAAAGGAAGGAAATCCTGGCGCGACATGGATGAACTCTGACGACACTATGCTAAGTGGAATCAGCCACTCACAGGAGGTCAACTATTGTATGATTCCACATCCACCAGGTTCCTAAAGTAGTCACATTCATAGAGACAGAAAGTAGAATGACTGCTGGGGCCTGGGGGGAGGGAGAAATGAGGAATTTGTCTTTAATGGGTACAGAATTGGGGAAAATGAAAAAGTTGCGGAGGTCGATAGAGGTGATGGCTGCATGGCAGTGTGAATGTACTTAATGTCACTCAACTGTATACTTAAAAATGATCAATTTTATATATATTTTACAACTAAACAAATTTTGTTAATGTTATATACCTTATGATTCCATTTATATAACCTTCATGAGACAACAGGAAAACAGAACAGATTAGTGGTTTCCATGAGTTAGGAGGGGGAAGGGGCAGATGTGGCTAAGAAAGGATAGCACGAGGGAGCCTTGCAGTGATGAAACAGTCTGTATCTTGATTGTGGTAGTGATTACACAAAGCTACACACGCGATAGAAACTGCCTAGTACCACAGAAACACACACACCAATGAGTGCATGTAAAATGGTGAAATGTGAATAAACTCTGCAGACTGTACCAATGTCAGTTCCCTGGTTCTGACATTGTACTGTGGTACTACCACTGGAAGGAACTGGATGAAGGGTGCACAAAACCTCTTGGTACATTTTTTCTACTTCTTGTGACTCTATACTATTTCAAAATAAAATATTTTTAAAAACTTAAACACATAATGTGCACATATAATAATAATATATTGTATATATTAGCATTATAGTATATATTAGCATAATGTATATATTAGCATTCTATTATTCCACCAATAGTCTGCCTAAATGCTCTTCTGAGTTTCTCAAAGAAGAAAACTAAATGTATTTATCACCTTCTTCTAAAGATCTATGTTTAAAGTAACCCTTTAATCACTCTGAAAAACTCTTGTAAGAGAAATTACCTTTGTGAGTCATACACCAGACTTAGATACCTGAATTTACTACATTAAGGACACAAAAGATTACAGAGCTTTGGACAGACATTCATGTAAAACAACTACATACTAACAGAAAGTGAGGTCAAGAGAGAAGAAACACGCTATGATAAATGCTTGACTGCACGATGAAATCAACTACCCTCTCAACGCTAACCTTTCAGGATAAATAAGAGAAGTTAAAAATAAAATAAAAACAAAAACTGTTATCAATTAGGTTTGCTGGAATCAAGAAAATTTTCAGCCTTTCTTTTGACCCTCCTAGTTTTTTGGAGGACTTCCATTAAATTCATTAGAAAGAAATTCATAAATTCAGCAAAAGTTTCTCCATAATGGAAATGTGTGAGAAGCTTGCAGAGAATGTAAGTACCAACACAAGT
The DNA here is from genome assembly GCF_028885655.2 of Pongo abelii. Taxonomy (NCBI): domain Eukaryota; kingdom Metazoa; phylum Chordata; class Mammalia; order Primates; family Hominidae; genus Pongo; species Pongo abelii. The sequence goes on from NC_072000.2 coordinate 94,658,956, forward strand.
CTCTAACTTGATGCTAAAAGTCAAGGTTTTGATATTAATTTGCATTCCCTTTTGGAGAAAACTAACTTTACACCTGATTTTAAGTGACCATTAGATATCTGGAAACTTATCAGAAGTAAAATTAGTCTGTGGACACTGCTATGAAAACTTTATTGTCACAGAAATGCAGAACACAGCAAACTGTGTGACAGATACTATGCACTGTAATGGGCTCGCTCTCTAACAAAAACCAAACAAAACCAAAAAAACTAAGCCTAAAAACACAGACCCATGCTAAGTCAGTCACTCAGAGAGGAGAGTTACTAATCAGACTTCCATTTTTTTGGCCCTTGCTTATGCGGTTTTGCAGACTCAGTGGCTGCAATACCTACTTCCGTTTCATGCAGGCTGTTTTTCTTCATACGTAAAACCAGTGGTCAGCCTGATGAATAGTTCTCATTCTTTTTGGAAAAGAACACTCCAGGGAAATCTAAACAGCTGAGACTCTGACAGCCCCAAGTGAGGCATGATCACTGCCTGACAGCACTGCCCAGAGGAGAGTTACCCCAAAACACCTGAAGGGCCCCGCTCGCTTCTTAGTGGTACTAGAGATGCTCCCTGGCCCGGAGCTCTGAACTGTCTTGCAAGACAATACCTAATCCAAAGTTTTCATGGTGCAAATGAATAAACAAAGAAAGGTTACACCTGTGAGAAGAAGCTCACTGAGCCTAGGCAAGGAGTCAGTCTCCTGAGTCCTTGTCCATCACTCTTTCCCTATAGAACTTTCAATGAAATCGTCTGCCTGGCAGATCTCTCTCTATGCTGGAACTGCCTTTCGGGGAGTAAAGCAGTTCCTGAATATCTAAGACTTGTTCTGTCCAATACGTCACCATTAATATGTGGCTATCAAGCACTTGAAAAGTAGCTAGTCTGGGCTGGGTGCGGTGGCTCACATTGGAAATCCCAGCACTTTGGGAGGCAGAGGTGGGGGGATTACTTGAGGTCAGGGGTTCGAGACCAGCCTGGACCAACACAGTGAAACCTTGTCTCTACTAAAAATACAAAATTAGGTGGGTGTGGTGGTGCATACCTGTAATCCCAGCTACTTGGGAGGCTGAGGCACAAGAATCCCTTGAACCCGGAAGGCGGAGGTTGCAGTGAGCCAAGATTGAGCCACTACACTCCAGCCTGGGTGACAGACCAAGACTCTGTCTCAAAAAAAAAAAAAAAAAAAAAAAAGAAAAGTAGCTAGTCTGAACTGAGATTTGCTAAAAGTGTAAAATACACACCAGATTTCAAAGAGTACTAAAAAAAGAATGCAAAATACCTAGTTAATAATTTTTTTTCTTTTTAAAGCACGCAATTGGCATCTGAATCTCTGGTTAATAATTTTAAAATATTGATTACATACTGAAATGTTTCGATATACTAGGTTAAATAAAACACACTATCAAAATTAACATCATCTGTTCCTTTTTACTTTTTTAATGTGGCCACTAGAAAATTTGAAAGTACACAAAAGGCTCACATTATATTTCTATTGGGCAGCTCTGTGTTAAAGTATAAATCTGGAAAGTATTTGGGGGTCACTTAGAGTGACAGTTAGGTAAATGCTAGGTAATAATTACTTTATAATAGTCCTAAAAAGGTATTTTTCAAAGTATCTGTTGGTCTGTACATTGACAGGATAACAAAAAGACTGTCTGAAATACACACTAAAAAAGAATGGGGTCGGGCGTGGTGGCTCACACCTGTAATCCCAGCACTTTGGGAGGCCGAGGCAGGCAGATCACTGGAGGTCAGGTGTTTCAGACCAGAGAGACCAGCCTGGCCAACATGGCGACCCTATCTCTACCAAAAATACAAACATTAGCTGGGCGTGGTGGCAGAAGCCTGTAATCCCAGCTACTCAGGAGTCTGACACATGAGAATTGCTTGAACCCAGGAGGCAGAGGTTGCAGTGAGCCGAGATCATGCCACTGTACTCCAGCCTGGGTGACAGAGCGAGATTCTGTCTCAAAAAAAAAAAGAATGGGGATTGGGGCAGTTATTAACAAGATGCCTTCTTCAGTTGCAACCTATAAAAGGAAAAAGGGAAATTACAGAAACTTTCAAATCCTCAAAGCATTATGTACTGAAGGAATAAGTCGACTGCTTTAAAACTTCTAAGGGGAACCCATGACATCTACTTAACATTTTTGACATTTTGATGTTTGTGCAATATTCTGAAGCTACTGATAAATAGCTTAAGCAGATAAACAAATAATCATGAGGATGTAAAAACAAATTCCAGAAGAAACAGATGTACGCATCTTCACTGAGCGGTGACTTACCTGGGTTGATGACCACCCAGCCACCTCGTTCCTGCTGGTGCATCCACGCCTTCCAGCCTCGGGCTCCCTTCTCCCCAGCCCGGGGCTCTCCACTGTCCCAAAAGGGCTCAAAGAATTCCACCTGTTCAGATTTTAGAACGGACATTAGACCTCACTTGTACAAAACTGCTGAGTCAGTGGGCAAAATCCGTGCTGGTGGATATAAGAGAAGCTTATGATCCTTGAAATCACGGTTGCCATCAGTCTTTGAAGTAGATACATGCTACACACCCCGAGATAGAAAAAAGAACCATCTATCATGGCAGGCAGCTTTCAAGATAACCCCCATGACCCTACCCCTGCCTCGTGGTTTTCACACTCGCATGTGAGCTGGACCTAGTGATTCCAACACACAAAATATGGCAAAAGTGATGGGAGGTCACTCCCGAGATTAGGTTACAAAAAAATCAGCTGAGGTTCAGCAAGAAGGGTCTCCAGATGGGGAGGAAGGGAGTAGTTTCCTAGTTCTTATCCTGCCAGGCCAGTCTAACCAGGGACAGTGGCACTGCCAGTTCACCTAGTGTCACTGGACCCCCGAGCTAATTCCTAAAGTCATGCCGCTTTCAAGATATTTTGAAAGGAAAGTTCCAACAAGACAGACCACGAGCTACATGAGATATGGTTGAGCACAACCATATCTTAAGTAACTATATATTCCTAACACCTGGCACAATACTCACTGCCTAGCAGGGACTCAATAAACGCTTGTTGGCACAGATCTGAACAAGGTAGGCAACCAGGGAGTAAAAAGGTCTGCATTTTTTATTTTTTACTTTTTGAGACGGAGTTTCGCTCTTGTTGCCCAGGCTGGAGTGCAGTGGTGTGATCTTGGCTCACTGCAACCTCCGCCTCCCAGGCTCAAGCAATTCTCCTACCTCAGCCTCCCGAGTAGCTGGGATTACAAGTATGAGCCACCACGCCCAGCTAATTTTGTATTTTTTTTAGTAGAGACGGGGTTTCTCCATGTTGGTCAGGCCGGTCTCCAACTCCCGATCTCAGGTGCTCTGCCCACCTCAGCCTCCCAAAGTGCTGGGATTACAGGCATAAGCCACCGCACCCAGGCTAAAGGTCTGCATTTTAAAGCCTGGCCCCATTAGCGCCTCCCTCATTCATTCCGACATTAGGTCTGCAGTGTGTGGTAAGCAGCTCACTGGCAATAAATCTTTCCCTATGGAACAGAATGTGAACACAGCAATGAACAGAAACGTGATCATGTTATCAACTGGAAACAGGACTGTAGAAGTGAGCCAATAACCTACTCAATGAAAGCTTTTGTAAGAAACCTTTTGAAGAGGACACGCAGGCTTCCAGTGGGCACAGCATGGGCCATGAGCCACAGGATTATCCAGCCTGAGCCCTGGGCAGTGCCACGCATGCCTGGAAGAGTATTGCCTCCAGGAGAGTCACGTCAGGGCAGGGCAAACGTCCTGACACGTCAGTCATCCTCAGAAAGGGGGACCAGGAAGACTACGCTCCCTCTTTAGAGGTCTGGCTCTTGTAAGAGTGAAGAAAGAAAGTTTACTTAAGAAAAAAATTTTTTTTATAATAGTGTGATAAATGAGTATAATCTATTTGTTTATTCCACAGAAACACAGACCAGTAATATCAGACCTGCCTGTGTTAAATCACACTACTGTGTTTATGGTAACAACGTCTCTCAGTTATAAAAGCAATATGGAATATTATTAAATAAGAAACTTTATTCCAAAGTTGTCATGTAAATGCTTTGGAATTACATGTGCTGTTCGTGTCTGAAACCTCAAGCACGTGGATCAGGGTCTCCCAACACTTTAGAGCAGTGGTCTTTGATGGGTCACATTTGTAGGCAGAACCCTCCACCCATCACTCTGTTCTTATCACAGTGGGTCTTAGGAACAGGGCAGGGGGAGGGGGTGAGAGAAATTCTGATCCTGACCCACAAGGCTCCTTAGAGTCAGCTGAGAATCACTTCTGTAGTACAGCCTATTCTTAAAATCTCACAGCATGTCTTAAAATTACTCTGTTATATGGCTTATTAATGATTGATAATAGCAATTTAACTGGTATAATTCTTTAATCCAATTTTTTCTAGAGGTAGCATCATGATAAAAACGGTCTTTACTGGCAATTCATGAAACTCCCACATGATGGAGGCCTTGGCCTCTCAAGAAACACTTTGGAATGTTCACCATCAACTCATATATTCTGTTTATCTTCCACTAGACGTCTTTACAGAGTAGAAAACTGAGTTTTATTTAGTGGAAAAAGGGAAAAGATACATTTTCTTATATACATAGCTCTATAAAAATTCTTTATTTCTTCACTTATCTTCATTTATCTCAAACATTGGCAATGCTCATTTGTCATCTAAAGGATTAACCCTTCCCCAATAAGGATCACTGTTGACAAGGTGCCTCTGTGTAATTTCATTTGCAACTCTAGCGAAGATTGTGGGTACTTAGAAGGTTAACTGGGGAAGTGACGCAAGACCCAAACTAGAATGTGTAAGGGTGGAAGAGAGTAAACAAGGTTTAAAATGGCATGACAACTGTTTCCCTGACTGGGGGAGCTAACCAGCATTTAAATAAAGGCAGAAAGAGGATAGGGGGGAGGAGGGGAGGGGAGGGGAGGAGGGGGAGAGGGGAGGGGAGGAGGAGGGAGGGGGAGAGGAGAGGAGGGGGAGGGGAGGGAGAGGAGAGGAGGAAGGGGAGGGAGAAGGGGGATGGGGAAGGGGGAGGGGGAAGGGGCAGGGGAGGGGCAGGGAGAGGGGAGGGGGAAGGGACAGGGGAAAGGGAGGGGATGGGGGAGGGAGAAGGGAGGGGAAGAGGAAGGGGAAGGGGGAGGGGAGGGGAGGAGGAAGGGGGAAGGGAGGGGAAGGGGGAGGGGAAAGGGAGGGGATGGGGAAGAAGAGGGGAGGGGAAGAGGAAGGGGAAGGGGAGGGGAAGGGGGAGGGGAAAGGGAGGGGATGGGGAAGGGGGGAAAGGGGAGGGGGAAGGGGGAGGGGGAGGAGAAGGGAGGGGAGGGGGAGGAAGAGGGGAGGGGAGGAGGAAGGGGAGGGGGAGGGGAGGAGGAAGGGGGAAGGGGAGGGGAGGGGAGGGGAGGAGGGGGAAGGAAGGGGGGGAGGAGGGGGAAGGAAGGGGAGGGGAGGAGGGGGGAGGGGGGAGGGAGAGGGGACGGGAGGAAGAAGGGGAAAGGGGAGGCGAGAGGAGGAAGAAGGGGAGGGGAGGGGGGCAGGGAAAAGAAAAGGAAAAGGAAAGGAGGAAGGCAGGCAGGCAGGTAGGCAGGCAGGGTGGCAGGGTGGGTCCTCAGAGAGCCTTTATGTTGTGAAGGAGGGGGAAGCTTCTTTACCTATCCACATCTCACCACTTTCATTACAAAACTTTCCTCAGATCACTGGACTATTTCTGAGAAGTCCTCCTCAGCAGACTGATATAAAGGAGGATATGATATTTTAAAAACACTACCACACCACCTCTCATTATCCACACCTTCCCCCTCTCCCTCCAGAGAAAGAACCAGGAAGAGAGAGATGAGGCAAGCAGAGCTGGGTACCTGTCCTTTGGTAGGCAGATCTTTCACGCTGTCAGGTTTGAAGAAGGTGAAGTCCACCATGGCCTGGAACAATGAGACGGCCTTCTCAGAGTGGCCAGCCTGCCGCAGAAAGTGGCACTGCTGAAGAAAGAGTGCTGCGAACAGGAGGGCAAAGGGGAAGAAGCCTGGTTGATACCATTAAAGGGAAAGAACGTAACTTCTCAAAACAGGCAATTAACACACTGAGAACATCTTTCACCTGCAATCACTATTAATTTACAAAGCTGTGATACATGTCCTGATTTAAAGCATCTCACACAGTATTATAATCCAAGTGTTTGTTCTAATTTTTGTATGAAACCATCACAGAACACAAATATTAACAATAAAAACTATATATAGTACACAAGTCAAGAGGTTGGTCTGAATGCTATCAAATAATCAGAGCTCATTATTACAAGAAAAATTATAGAAAAAGGATGGCGTAGCAGATTTTTATCAGAAAGCAAAGAGCTGTATTCAATTGATCACTAGATGGCATTAGTCACCAGCAACTTTCATCCTATGTTCAGAGTCGGCTGTAAACAAATCAAGGTTCCATGTCTGAACATTCCAGTTCATCTTACTTGTGGTACAATTCCAGCTACTAAATAACACTAAGCTATTTGTGTAGATCACATACAGTAACAAATTCAAGACTCTGTGTCAGTGTGATAAATGCTTATATTTTGAGAGCAATGTATTTCTATCTTTAGATGCCAATAGTAATTAATACTCAATAACAGAGGTTGTGATTAAATAAATGCCTGCTCTGTGCCGGACACTGAGCTAGACTCGCCATGGATTATCTCATTTACTGTGCACCACAGTCCTGTAAAGCAGGTTTATAGTATTGTTGCTAATGGAGAAACTGGGGCTCAAAGAGGACCTGCCCAAGGACACACCAGAGCCAGTGAAGGGCAAACCCTTCAGGATTCAAGGTCAAAAGTGATACTCTCTGGCTCTGCATAACATGCAGCCTCCAACATCTCATTACTGTCAAAATTTATATTCCAGGTTCCTTCGGGACACACCAAAAATGTTAACAGCATAATAATACCCAAAACTTCTATTTATGCAGTGGTTCCCAGTCAGGGCATCTCACGGACATTACTGCCTGGGACCCTATAATTGCGTGAGACAGGTACATGCATCTCGACAGATAAGGCCACCGACTGCCAAAGCAGTTAAGAGACTTGCCTATGTTTACTTGGCTAATCAGCAGAAACTTGTCCAGTGATATCTTAACTCTACTGGCTCTATTGCCCCTACCTGCCCTGGGAGCTGGGGGCAAATTTGTTATCAAAAAAAGTCGTAATACTTTTTTAAAAAAATCAGTTCTATCAAACAATTTATACTTTTTCTAGAATAAATCAAAAATAGATCTTCATTTTCAAGTAAAGCCAAAAGAAAGTCTAACTCCTCCCACGTAACTGGATCTGGTTATCTCCTTACCAAACATGGCCTCTTCCGTGCCAGGCAACGCAGGGTGAGATAAGATGCTGCCATCCTTAACAGCAGACAAAGTGCTCAAGCATTTTCCATAAAGACTGTGAATTTTTGATATCGAAAAGGTACTAAACTGGCTCTGGCAAAATAAAAGGTATTTCTGCCAAAGGGCTGTATTATTGGGATGCAAAAATATCAGTTTCTGCCACTCTCTGACCAGAGTGGAGGGCTCCCAGAACTCTGTGCAGAGCTTCAGCTTGGCCAGTTTCAGATCCACACTGCTCTGGTTGCTCTCAATGGCCCGCTCCAGAATGGCCAGCTTCTTCTCCAGAATGAGCTTCAGGGACCTCTTTCGCTTTTCCTGCTCTCCTTCCTCGATGGCATACAGGCCAGGACTTTTCATGACCTCGTCCTCAACAACAAAAACACCAATTTACAAATGCAAATGGACCTGGGAGATCCTGAGTTTCAACAATGCTTAGTGATTTTCTTACCACCCCCTAGGGACTTTCTTAAACCACTAGTTTGCCACAATTTCTTTTAAAGAAAACCTGGATCCTAAGGTGCTTGTGTCACCTGATATGTTTGATCTTGTGTTTATCACTTAATTATCCACTCTCTGCCATTTTAAGCTTTGATTTCTGTATCAATGACTAGCATACAATGCCTTGAAAGTCTTTTCTGAAGAGCAGACCTTACCAATAAAAGGGACAAATGTGGCACAAAATATGGTTAATTGTATGAGTGGTTCAAAATTAGGGACTCAGACAAACCTACAAGTTTTCGAAAGAGAATGCATGGCTCTGACTGGGTAATACACTGAGCAGCCCTCTCTCTTTCACAATTCTGTGAGCCCTGCCTGTTCTGTTTGTACTTCAGGAATGCCTCTCCCTACCTGGTGAACATCTCTTCTTTCAAGACTGTGTTGAACTTCACCTTCTCCTTCTTGGTAGCTCTTTCTCCTCCCTCAACGCAAGTCATTCCCTCACTCCACTCCCAAGTGACACATTACAGCATTTACTACCCCAGGGTGCACTTATTTTTCACATGTCCATTTTCCTCATTGGACTTTGAGCGAGCTCAGGGCAAAGGCTCTATTCTAATAATCTTTGTATGCCCAGTGTCAAATTTCCTTATTAGCTCAAAAATTGCTGCAGAGTCCATCAGTTTGCCCAAAATCAGGAATGTCCTTCTAAGGTAAGCGAATTGGGACGGCAACACATACCTGAAAAGCAACGAATGCCATCCACAGCTGCGTATCCCGAGGATTCTCCCGCACCCTCCTGTTAAACTCCTCCACCTTGGCTTTGAGAGCCGCACTCTCGCTGCCTGGCTGTGCGTCTGGCTGCTTTGATTCCTGCTCTGGAGGACCCTGTCCTTGTAGCCACTGTGTGGTTGACTGATCATAAATCCCCAGAGGATTCAACCAGGTTGTAACAGGAGCCGCATCTTCCAAGTCCTTCACTGGTATAAAGGAGATGGGCTCAGATGAGGGAGGTTCAGTTTTACTGCTAATGGCAACTCCATCGATGTTCATTAATCCCACACTCTTCTTAGTAAAATAGCGTTCAACCTGCTTGCGTGAATGCTTCTTCTCTGTGGAAGTCCCTTCCCAAGATATGCACTGCTTCTTAGGGTTAATGCCAAGGCAGGAGTCTCCTTTCCTCTTGTATCTGATATTAGAAAAAGAAAAAAAGTTACTGAGGGAATATGTGTACTACCTCTGAATGACTGAAGGCGCATTAGACCTAAACTCTCGTTATGCAGGTTCACTGCATATATCCAAATTCACCTCACTTTCAGATTGTTTCTATTTGGAGATACACAAGGACCAGCAATTAACTTTCTTTCTGCCTGGCTTGACTTCTTCCTATAACACTTCAACTCTTCTTTAACATCTCATGAATTTAAGATCATGCCTGTCTTCTAGATCTTAGTAATTTCTATTTTCCTGGAGCCTTGTAAAGAACTGTCACACACATTATGTCACTTGATCATCACAGCCATATGTGACAGGCAAGGCAAAAATTATCATCCCTTCTCTTAACTGTTTCTAAATAAGGACACTGAGGCCTGGGAACCTGGATCATCTGTCTCCTAGACCAGTCCCGTTTTCTCAATATTTTCCTGTGTCCCTACTTAAGAAGATAACATATAGGCCTAAGATTCTTTTTTTAATCCTGAAACAAAGTATGTCAAATGAAATTACATTTGGTTATTTTCTACTCTAGAGGAAAAGAGGTTGGGTTCTAAAACGCTTTTATGGAACATGTAGGCGTCCCCAGAGTTAACAAACACATGACTACTGAATATTTGCACAGGCAAAAGCTAAGGAAAATTGTACATTTTTCTGTATGCATGTTAACAAACAATTCAATTTTAAAACCGGGCAAAAGATCTGAACTGAAATTCCACAAAAGAAGACATGAGTAGCCAATAAGCACATAAAAAAAAAAAAACTCAACATCATTAGTCAACAAGGACATGCAAATTAAAACCACAATGAGGTACCCCACACACCAACTAGAACAGTGTTAATATTTAAAAGGTTGACAACACCAAATGTTGGTAGTAACCTGTGGAGTAACCAGGACTCTCATTTGCTGTCAGCGGGAATGTAAACTGGTATAATCACTTTGGGAAAAGATCTGGCTGTTTCTTAAAAAACTCAACACAGACCTAACCTATGACCCAGCAATTCTATTCCTACATATTTACCCAAGAAAAAGGAAAGCACATGTCTACACAAAGACATGAGCACAAATGTTCTCGGCAGCTTTATTCCTAACAGCCAAACACTGAAAGAGTCCACGTGTCCATCAATAGAAGATGGATAAGTAAAGAGAGGTACAGCCATACAATGGAATACTACCAGAAGTAAAAAGGAGCTACTGGTAAGTGCCTTACGGACGGATGATCTCAAAAACATTACGCTGAGTGAAAGAAGCCAGATACAAAAGAGTACACACTGTGTAATTCTACTTACATGCATTGTAACAGGTAAAAATGAATTGAGGGTGGAAACAAATAAGAACGGTGATTGCCTCTGGGAAAATGGGCTATAGACTGACCAGAAAAGAGCACGAGGAAACTTTTGGCGGTCAGAGTAATATTTCACATTTTAACAGAGGTTCGGGTTATACAGGCGTGTATACATTTCCCAGAACTCAAGAGAATGAAGCTTTGTGCATTACATTGCATATAAATTTTCAATTAAAGGAATAAAACTAAATAAATATTGACCTCTAGTTAATAATACATATGCTGAAGTATTTAGGGGGTTCTTTATTGATCTGCAGTTTACTTTGAAATGCATCAAAAAAATAGGATGGGCTGATGGATGGACACATATGACAAAGCAAGTACAATACAAACTTAATGGATACAAAGTTAATGGTAGACGTAGGGGGCAGTTATACCAGCATTCACTGTAAAAATCTTTCAACTCTTGCTGTATATTAAAATTTTTTCCTAATAAAATTGGAAATGCTGTGGGGAGAAAAAGGCAGGGGAGAACTGCCTTCATCTTCTGTCAGCTCCCAGGAAGCTCCGCTCCACTTCACCTTGGTTCAGGGCCGGGCTCTCTCCTTCACCTCTGCGGCTTCTCTGCGGTCAACAGGTCCCCTCTCTAAGTGCCTCTGCCCTCCTCACTGACCAAACACAGCCAATTCCACTGCAGGGGACGATTTTCTCACACAGACATAAACATTCTCTCTCAAACCTTTTATCTAGCCTCCCTCCTAATTCTTTCTAGACTATCTCATGACAGTCTCTTGCCATTCCATTTATGAGTCAAAAACAACCTTAACAAAGGTGTGATGAGATAAAATAGCACTAATGTAGGCCGGGTGTGGTGGCTCATGCCTGTAATCCCAGCACTTTGGGAGGCTGAGGCGGGTGGATCACCAGAGGTCGGGAGTTTGAGATCAGTCTGGCTAACATGGTGAAACCCTGTCTCTACTAAGTATACAAAATTAGCTGGGCGTGGTGGCACACGACTGTAATCCCAGCTACTCAGGAGGCTGAGGCAGGAGAATCACTTGAACCCAGGAGGCAGAGGTTGCAGTGAGCCGGGCTCAAGCCACTGCTCTCCAGCCTGGGCAACAGAGTGAGACTCGGCCTCAAAAAAAAAAAAAATAGCACTAATGTAGTTCTAAACAAGGCTGCCATTCCCTAAGGAACAAACTTTGAGTTAAAAAGCTAGTTTTGCTCTCCTTTATCCTCTTTTAATAGTATTGATTCCTCATTAGTCTCGCAAAAAATATACAGTATTTTAGATATTCATATAATCTCTTGAAAAATGTTTACTGTTTCCTGACTTTAAACTAACGGCTGCATTTTTATAACAAATTAGATGAAAATGATAAGGGAAGGGGAAAAATGTTACTGGCCTACATTACAATCTACTTTCAGACACTATATGTGTTTCAGTATGTATTTATATGTGTGCACATACATCCTTTTTAAAAATAGTTGATATCACATAGTTTCAGGCCTTCCTTCCTACTTTAAAGCATCTCCCCATACCATTAATCTTACAAAATATAATTTGTATTGACTTCAAACTGTTCCATTGTATGGATGTGCCATAATTTATTTAACCATTTCCCAATCGTTAGACATTTAGGTTATATCCAATTTATCACTTAGCATGAGATCTTAATAATTATACAGGACCTAGGCTGTAATTTAACACAATGTTTCCCTAAATGAAGGCACTTTTGCTATAAAATCCTTATCAAATAATCAACTAACGGCCAGGCATGGTGGCTCACACCTGTAATCCCAGCACTTTGGGAGGCCGAGGTGGGTGGATCAATTAAGGCCAGGAATCTGAGACCAGCATGGCCAACATGGTGAAACCCCATCTCTACTAAAAATACAAAATTTAGCCGGGCTGCTCTTGAACTCCTGACCTCAAGCGATCCACCCGCCTCAGCACTTTGGAAGGCCGAGGTGGGCAGATCACAAGGTCAGGAGATTGAGACCATCCTGGCTAACATGGTGAAACCCCATCTCTACTAAAAATACAGGGATTACAGGTGTGAGCCACTGCACCCATCTACAGAAAAATTTGTAGGGTTTCCCTCTGTTACCCAGGCTGCAATGATGCAATATAGCTCACTGCAGTGATGCAATACAGCTCACTGCAGCCTCAAACTCCTTCAGCAGTCCTCCCACTTCAGCCTCCTGAATAGCTGGGACTTCAGGCACATGCCACCACATTCAGCTAATTTTTTAATTTTTTGTAGAGACGCAGTCTCACTATGTTGCTCAGCCTTGTCTTGAACCCCTGGCCTGAAGCGATCCTCTTGTCTTGACCTCCCAAAGTGCTGGGACTACAGGTGTGGGTCACTGCACTTGGCCAAAAATGTTTATATATGTGAAGTCCTTAGAAGGGTGTCTGCCATATAGTAAGGGTTAGATAAGTTTAAATTATTATTTTTATCAAAGTTGGCTCCTAAACATAAGCCAACTATTTTATCTGGTGTATAGCCAAAGAAATAACAATCTATTCCAAAAATGGAGAAAAAACTGACTGAGCTTAACTTCACTATCAGACAGTATATTAGTCTTAAGGAATTCTCCAAATATAGATTGACTCTAATTTTCAAGTTATACACTAACTTTAGAACCTAACCCCTGCTTACCACAATACTTCCACACACAGTGTCACTGCGGGATGCTCACGGGAGGAGAGGATGTGCTACTCTATATTGAACCAAATCTGACTTCCCAGAACTTCCACTCATTAGTACTGGTTCTAACTTCACAAGTCACACAAAACATTGTCAATCCAGCCTCCAAGGGACAGTCCATCCAAGCTTAAAAGACAACGATCGGGGGTGGGAGGGGGGGAAAAAAAGAAAAAAAGACAATGATCATATCCCTGCCTAGGCCAGATGCCCATCTAGTCCTTACATGACAGTGCTGGTCAAATCCTAACCGTTCACCTTCATTTCAGTGCTCTCGGCGGGTCAGTGTTCCTCCTAAAGTGTGAAAAGTCCCTAACCGTTCACCTTCATTCCAGTGCCCTCGGCGTGTCAGTGTTCCTCCTAAAGTGTGAAAAGTCCCTAACCGTTCACCTTCATTCCAGTGCCCTCGGCGTGTCAGTGTTCCTCCTAAAGTGTGAAAAGTCCCTAACCATTCACCTTCATTTCAGCGCTCTCGGCGGGTCAGTGTTCCTCCTAAAGTGTGAAAAGTCAGTATCTGACACAAAATTGTTAACTGCAAAACCAGTTCAAACTACTTCAACTTTGTCAATAACAGAACAATGAGTTGTTGTTCAGTTGCAGTGGACCCACAGCTCGCAAGTCACAAGCACACACAGATGAATCAAGTGTGCCCAATTAGTGACCCCAAAGCCAGGGAACAAAAATGTCAACCGCACGGGGAACCAAGGTATCTAAACCAAGGCGCATGGACCAAATTAAGAAGTGAGGAGAGTTGCTGCAGTATGAACTTAAGAGCCAATAACCCACAGGCCGGGCGCGGTGGCTCACACCTGTAATCCCAGCACTTTGGGAGGCTAGGATGGGTGGATCATGAGGTCAGGAGGAGATTGAGACCATCCTGGCTAAAACAGTGAAACTCCATCTCTACTAAAAATACAAAAATACAGAAAAACTAGCCGGGCATTTACCTTCCCAGAGTCCATGCATGTGAGTTGGGTCGCATGCATTGGCCCAAGGGAAAAAAGAAAGAAAGAATAAAAGCTGGAGAGAGTGAAGCGAATGGAAGATACAAAGTGGGATAGAAGAATTAAATCCAAAGCGCCAGGCAATCAAGATGAATGCAGGTTGAATAAACTTGGGCGAATTTTAGTGGCATACGGGAAAAAAAAAAAATAGCTGGGCATGGTAGCACGCGCCTGTAGTCCCAGCTACTTAGGAGACTGAGGCAGAAGAATTGTTTGAACCCGGCAGGCGGAGGTTGCAGTGAGTCGAGATCGCGTCACTGCACTCCAGCCTGGGTGACAGAGCAAGACTCCGTCTCAAAAAAAAAAAAAAAAGAGCCAAGAACCCTACACTGACTGTCTCCATAACCCAATCAAATCACGCCTCGATGCACTTTCCTATCTCCCTCACAGTTACTCTCTTCCTATAAAACACACAGACCCCATCTGGGGGAGACAGATTCAAGTGCTGCCTCCTGTTGACCTTGCAATAAAGCTGCTGCTTCTCTCAAAAGCTGGTGCCATAGTACTGACTTCTATGCACTTGAGGCATTAAGCCCATTGCTCAGTGACAGTATTCCCACTGTCCTCTCACCAGCTCAGATTGCCATGGGATCAATATCTTCCCAGACCTGGACATTAACAGTTATATAGCTACTAATCCAGGCAAGATTTGTCTTGTGTAAACTTTACCAAATGGCTAGGAAATAACAATGCCCTAAGCCCTTTAGCAGTGGTATCCTTGCGGTTTAGATTAATAAGGCTGTTTCCAATTACTCTCTTCCTAAGTCTGTGCCATTCATTAGCAGAAGCTCAAGAGCCACTCTTTGTTAGTACATTCCCCTCCTTTCATCTATTAATAAATACTAACCCTTTAGATTTGCACACCAATTTCCAATTCCATATCAAATATTCTGATATTTGAGCACAAGGCATGGCAGAAGTTACAATTTCCAATTTACAAATGAAACAACAGAGGCTCAGACAAGTCAGGTGACTTGCCTGGGACTTTATTGCTAGTAAATGGCAAAGTCACAAAGAGAACCAGAGTCCTCTGTTTCCAAATCTAGAAAACGTCCTACCACACACCCTGTCTCATCTTTCTGCATGGGCGGTGAAAGAACATTTGAAATGTGAAGCCAGAGACACGCAGGTTCAAATCCCAACCCTGCTACTGCCTGGCTGCATGATCTTGCGCAGTTACTTAACCTCTCTGAGATTCCTTTTCCTCATTTGTAAAATGAAGAGGGTTCTCCTCCTCCTCCTCCTCACAGAGCAGCTGTGAGGATCAGACAGGCTAACTTAAGTGAAACAATGCGCACAGCACCACGGCCACTACCTCATGTCCTCCAATCTCTGTTTGTTGACTGCCTTTTTTTTTGAGACAGAGTCTTGCTCTGTTGCCCAGGCTGGAGTGCAGTGGCACAATCTCGGCTCACCGCAACCTCCATCTCCCAGGTTCAAGCAATCATCCTGCCTCACTCCCCTAGTAGCTGGGATTACAGGCATGCAACAACATGCCCAGCTAATTTTTGTATTTTTAGTAGAGATGGGGTTTCACCATGTTGGCCAGGCTGGTCTCGAACTCCTGACCTCAAGGGATCCACCCGCCTTGGCCTCCCAAAGTGCTGGGATGACAGGTGTGAGCCACCATGCCTGGCCCAGCTGCCCATCTTTTACTGGGAATCTACCACATCTGGGGTAGTACCCTGTGGTGGCATGGAAAACCAAGTAATACCTCAAGGAGCATTAAGATAACTCAAAAATATATGAATACATTGAAAATATAATAGTCATTTATGCTCAACCATAAAGTTGCCATTGACAGTAGGTAGATTAAATATGTACTGAATAAAACAACTGTTATTAACTCATTGGGAAGGAAATTTTAGTTGGAATTGCTTACGTGGTGAGGTATAATGTCAGGATGAGTGACAATAGGATTAAAATTTGGAGATACAGCAAAGTAATGGAAATGGAAATTTATTTCACAAAGTCATTAGTCTATAAAGAATAATAATCTTCAAGATCTCCTCTTGGCTTTATAGTCTAAGATTGATGATTCTCTATCTTCAATTCTCATTATCTGTAAACTATCTGGGAACACACTGTGTGTTATTGTTCTTTATGTTCCCCATGGTTTCTCACAAAGTACTAAATGTCTAAAGCAGGGGTATCAGATATGGTTTGGCTGTGTCCCCACCCAAATCTCATTTTGAACTGTAGTTCCCATAATCCCCACGTGTTGTGGGAGGGGCCTGATGGGAGGTAATTGAATCATGGGGGCAGGTCTTTCCTGTGCCGTTCTCATGATAGTGTCACGAGATCTGATGGTTTTATAAAGGGCAGTTCCCCTGGTTTTATGAAGAGCAGCCACCACGTAAGACATGCCTTTGCTGCTTCTTCACCTTCCACCATGATTGTGAGGTCTCCTCAGCCATGTGGAACTGCGAGTCCATTAAAACTCTTTTTCTTTATAATTTACCCAGTCTCAGGTATTTCTTCACAATAGTATGAAAATGGGCTAATACAGTATCCAACCTTTTGGTTTCCCTGGGCCCCACTGGATGAAGAACTGTCTTGGGCCACACATAAAATACACTAATACTAATGATAGCTGATGAGTTTAAAAAAAAAAAAAAATCATAATGTTTTAAGAAAGTTTACAAATTTGGGTTGGACAAGTTTGGTCTAAAGGGTTTAGTAAGTAGTCAAATATTTTTGATTGCCAGATTAGAGGGGAAAAGTTCAAACTCATTACTAAAGCAAATATCACCTATTTTTATGATTATCTGATGGTGTATGCTAGAAACATTTTGAAAAAGTCCTTACCACTAAATGTCATTTTTTAAATGACAGATGTGGGGGGTGGATAAATGAAAGCTTTCCAACTTTAAAAAATGACATATAGGTTAGACCAAATGGTTACCAGATATTCTGTCACAATTAATTATTACAAGGTAGTTTTGGATTCGCTTATTCAACAAATACTTATTGAATGCCTACTGTGCCAGGCACTATGCCAAGCACCAGGGATAAATAAGATTAATCTGACTTGACTTCAAGTGTTAAGCTTTCATTTTAGAATATGAGATGAGACATGTGCCTGAACAATGCAATAAATAAAACCCAACAGAACTGATGAAAGAGAGAAACAGGCAGACGGACAATGCCAAGAGAGTTCTGAGGAGAAAAAAGTTACTTTCCTACAGCGAAAACTGGGGGAAAACAAGGTGACTACCTTGCTATATCCCCTCGGTAGAGAGACTTGTACTCCCAGTTCGCAGGATCTGGTTTCTTATCTGTTCTGAAGGTTTCTCCCGTTACAGCCTGAATGTCCTCAAGCCAAACAAAGCGATGTCCAGTATCAGCTGCAGCATTATTTCCTTGACTGTGGGACAAAGGAAGAAGAAGGGAGAGGCACTTTAAAAAATCTTCCAGTGACACAGGTGGCATTTTCAGTAATATGAGAGTTAAACACGTCAAACTCCACATGGCATCAAACACACCTAAGCACATTAAATGTACACGTGCCATAGAGATGGAAGCGGACTCTAGCTCTGGGCAAAGAGTTTTAAAAAATAAAGCAAAACCTGTCACCACTAAATGACACTCTACCAACAAAAGAAGTCTTCCTATCTCAAAAATTAACCTGAAGAATATAGGTATACAGGAGTTCTTTTAAAATATATCATTCGGATTACTGTAACCTGAATTTCAAATATATTTATAAACAAGGTCTTTTCCTAAAAAGTATTCCTGCTCTGAGGCACCTTAGAGGGCTAGGCAGAGGGAACTCCCACACCTCCAAAGGTGACAACACCGACATTCAAGTGTGCTGCCCTAACTTCACCTAACTTACTTGAAAGTGCCTAGATACTTTATTCCAACTCAAAACTTCTCTAAAAAGCCATGGTTCTGAACTGCTCAGCCTCCAACATCACTTAGGCTTGGTCTCAGTCTCATTTTTTTTTTTTTTTTTTTTTTTGAGACAGAGTCTCGCTCTGTCACCCAGGCTGGAGTGCAGTGGTGCGATCTTTGCTCACTGCAAGCTCCGCCTCCTGGATTCACGCCATTTTCCTGCCTCAGCCTCCTGAGTAGCTGGGACTACAGGTGCCCGCCACCACGCCCGGCTAATTTTTTGTATTTTTAGTAGAGACAGGGTTTCACCATGTTAGCCAGGATGGTCTCGATCGCCTAACCTTGTGATCCACCCGCCTCGGCCTCCCAAAGTGCTGGGATTACAGGCGTGAGCCACCGCGCCCAGCTCAGCCTCATTTTTATGGTCTGGACTCTGTATTCACCGTTTTGCTTATATGTCTGGACCTCGTACATAAAGGGCAGAATCACGAGGCTCCCCTAAAGACAAGACCCTAATCTATCTCTCTGAACCAATGTGTAGGCTGGCAGACTTTCAGCTCAGATCCAAAAGGAACCACTCCCGTTAAGTGAGAGGGAGGGAAGGTTTTTCTGGCATCTAACATCTTCTTCCTCTAAAGAAAATCAGTTCATAATGCTGCTGACGCAAGAAGGTGACAAAGTAGTCAAACCAGCTATTAACTGTTGTTCTATCTCTGCTTTTCAGCTCTGCCCAGGTACAAATAAAGATTTTGGAGGCTTCTTAATTATTCTTGGCAGGGCATATAAGGGAATGGCATTTCAGGAACACTAAGTAGCTACTCAATAAATAGTTGTTGAATGATGAGCCTCAGGTTAATGTATGGAGATTTTAACACATTTCCCTTCAGAACAACTGCAGAGGGCTTTCTGTCTACAAAAACCATAAGGGGCAATGAAAAGATGGAGAGCCTACCGCAAACTGATTGATGCATTCGAGAAATAAATGGAAAGCCAACTGGGAGAAAAAAAGGAGAGGCCAGCTGCAGACCACCCCTGAGGAGTCAACAGGCCCTTTCCTCTCCCCTTGGAGGTACTGAGCTAAGGAAGCAGGATGTGGTAGTCTGGGCTGTGTGCAAGGAAGGAGCTGCCTCCACTTGAAGGTGAGGGAAAGCTCATCCCAGAAACCCAAGGTCAATTAGTAGCTGTGGCCTCTTGGGAAGTCATTTGTCATCACCCTGAAACAGTCTCATAGGGTCTGCCACCCTCATGAACCCACTTTCCTGACATCACAGAAAGACTCTCACAACCCACTAATATTGTAGTCCTTGTCTACGTGGAAATAATTCTTCCAGGTCACCTTCTCAGGAAGAGAATACATAAGTTAATAACAAGACAGTAAAAGAGAAGGACAAGAACAATCTTAATAAGGATATTCTATAAAATATCAATAAACTTAAAAATGCTATCTGGATCATAAAACTATCAAGAGGCTGTAAAGATTCCCTGACATGATTAAGCATAGGCTGAAATTAACTATCCTTCAAGTTCTAAATATAGTTCCTGTGTGGTTTCGGGAAATCCTTTAAAACTCACTTTCCCCAGCTATAAAAAAGGACAAGTAGCTAGAAGGTGAGTTTTGGGAAGACATAACAATTAAAGTAGCTTGCTTTAAAGACACAGTAAAAAGTAAGGATACCAATAACATATTCATTCATTCATGTAACAAAAACAAATTCAGTGCTTACTCTGTAATGGGCCCTGTGCACCAAGTGCTGTGCGAATATGGTGGTAAGCAAGACAGGCCTGATTCCTACCCTCAAAAATTCAGTCAAATTCAGAACCTTTTTGCTTGACTGCTTTATTTTTTCCTCTAAAGAGCAAGCTTGCGGGCTGGGCGCAGTGGCTCATGGCTGTAATCCCAGCACTTTGGGAGGCAGAGGCGGGTGGATTACCTGAGGTCAGGAGATTGGAGATCGAGACCAGCCTGGCCAACATGGAAAAACCCTGTCTCTACTAAAAACACAAAAATTAGCCGGGCGTGGTGGCACACGCCTGTAATCCTAGCTACTTGAGAGGCTGAGGCAGGAGACTTGCTTGAGCCCGGGAGGCAGAGGTTGCAGTGAGCTGAGATCGTGCCACTGTACTCCAGCCTGGCTGACAGAGCAATACTCTGTCTCAAAAAAAAAAAAAAAAAAAAAAGCTTGGGTTACAAAAATTAGCTGGGTGTAGTGATGCATGCCTGTAGTCCCAGCCACTTGGGAGGCTGAGGCATGAGAATCGCCTGAACCCGGAAGGCGGAGGTTGCGGTGAGGCAAGATCGTACCACTGCACTCCAGCCTGGGTGATAGAATGAGACTGTCTAAAAAAAGGAAAAAAAAATTCCTGAAGAGTTGCAAAAATCTCAACAGCACTATTTCTTTTTTAGAGATGTTCTAGACAGGTACCTAAGTTTTCTCCCTTCTAGACCATATGAGCAAATAAAGGAGAAAGTTAAATGAGCAATAATTCAGGTAGTTTCACCATATACCACCTGTCCCACCTACAGCCAAATACCCCTCTACTTAGGAAAACATTCAACTAGGCACAGAGAAAAGGCTGTATTGAGCACCTATGCTGTGGCCATTCTGTAGAATGAATTGAACAATATGCTCAAGGTAGAAAGCAGAGTAGGCCACAGTGGCTCATGCCTGTAATCCCAGCACTTTGGAGGCTGAGGCAGGTGGATCACCTGAGGTCAGGAGTTCAAGACCAGCCTGGCCAACATGGTGAAACGCCATCTCTACTAAAAATACAAAAAATTAGCCAGGCGTGGTGGCAGACGCCTGTAATCCCAGCTACTCGGGAGGCTGAGGCAGGACAATCGCCTGAACCCAGGAGGTAGAGGTTGTGGTGAGCTGAGATTGCACCACTGCACTCCAGTGTGGGCAATAGGAGTGAAACCCTGTCTCAAAAAAAAAAAAAAAAAAAAAAAAGAAAGAAAGCAGAGTAAAATATGGGAGAAATAAAGCCCCCAAGGAATGGAAACACTGTAATCATGAGCTGTTTTCCACTGCCTTCGACATAGTGGTCTTAAACAAATATGAAAAAGAAAAGGAAAAGGACAAATGTAACAATTATTTAAGTGCTATGTTAATCTTAAAGTGTGTGTGATCATGTATACACACAGGAGTTGATAGGAGTGACTGAATGAAAGATACATCAAGGCAGAGAAAGAAGATATTTCTCTTACCCAGAGTGTGGAGACCCACGGCCCTCAGAGAGGGAACCGTTATCTATGTGGTGCACTAACTCACAGACCCACTGTGGCACATCTGCCATCTTGTGAAAATCCCAAAGACTTTTTGTCTAAAACAGACTCACACAATCATTACTGTGTCTAAATAACATTTCTCAAATAAAATCGTGTCCCTAATTTTTTTCCTTCTCTTTTTTAAGCTGATATAATGGTAGAGCTCTCTTCTGACTGAGTGACTAAATGGTTATTCAAATATCTAATTTGCAGCAACAATTAAGGGAGAAAAACTCAAGACTTAAAATATCATAGGTACTTGAGAACAGCAACCTACTTCGGTTTCTCAGATTCCTTTTTACTGCCTCCGACGCCTCTGGAAGGTTTGTCCTTTTCAGAATCGGTGTCTGTCTCAGACCTGCTGCTACTCGACGGCCCATGCTTCCTCTTTGTTTTCTTATGATACTGACGCTTCCTTTTTTTCTTTTTCTCTTTCTTCTTTTTCCTGCTTGTTTGTTTGAGCTTTTTGTTAGTGTCACTTTCATCTGAAGACTCTGATTTCAGATGACTCCTGTTTGGGAAAATCAACTTTAAAATTACTTTCTAAAAAGATGTAGGAAAAATAATACTATGTAAATAAGTCAACAAATATTTAAGAGGGAACTGTATAAATGTTCACACAGATTTACTATTTGCCCATATATTACACAGTAACTTACTGGATTATACCTCACCTGCAAGACTTAGGAATTGGACCTAAAATAATAACAGGTGAAGAAATTCTAATTTTAATAGTTTCTAAACATATACTTTCTTATTTATACATCTTTAAATGAAAGTAACCTACCACTTATCAAATACAGTATTTTTAAGACATTATTAAAGGTTGGCTGGGTGTGGTTACTCATGCCTATATCCTAGCACTTTGGGAGGCCAAGGCAAGAGGACTGCTGAAGGTGCTTGGGAGTTTGAGACAAGCCTGGGTAATGTAGCAAGACCTCATCTTTATTTAAAAAAATAAAAATAAATTTCAAAAAAAATCATTATAAAAAGGTTTATTTTCAGTGCCACATATTATGTCAACATGTCATTAATAAAAAAACCACAACATTTAATTGTGGCCCTTGTTTTTGGAGATGACAACGAGCTCTTCTTCCTCATTACTGAAATATCTAATATCTACCAACTTCCTCTCATGCATCAACTCTTCTCAATTTCCAAAGGCTTCTTACACATTTAGAGTACTGGGTTTCACAGCCTATTCACCCTGTTAATGAAATCATCTAGTCTGTATTTGTAAGAGAGCTTATTTCTCAGTTCAATGATCTAAAACAAAATTCTTTCAAAGCTGAGGAGAGATGTGTGCCATCTTGCTTTCCCTGATGTTTTCAGGCCATTTTTAATCTTATATTATACAAGCTCCCTCTCTATTTTACAAAAGGGTTGAAAATGTAACTAAAAAAATACCTGAATTATGATGTTCTAAAGGCTACTAATGAGGCTAGTAAAGTTACTTGAGAATCACAATGATGCCATTTCCCTCTTGGCCTAATTACAGGCACTAACTGTGTCATGTACTTGCCACTGCAAAGCAAAGAAAAAATAATAATACAAGAGGTAAGGGAAAATAGTCAAAGATCACCTTATTACTTTAAGTAAGAGTTTTACATAGCTCTTTTATTAGAGTTTTCTAAGGAGCATCATTTCAGCTAAGCTATATAGACAGTAAACTGACAAAAACAAAAACACATCTGTCAAACAAAAACTACCTGGTCAGCGGTGACCCTTCAGAAACATGGGCTGGGGCTGCTTCAGTTTGTTGGCTCAGGGACGTTATGGATCCAACACAAAAGCTCGGGTTGCTCAGCCAGTCTAACTCTGCACAGGCAAAAGGAGAAAAGATCAATGAAATTAGTTCAATATGATTCTAAAGCAGGGGATCTATCCATCTTATCAGCTGACATCCTAATTCACAGCCAATGTCAGCCAGACATTTTGAACAGTCAGTCCAAAGTCCACAGAAGCTGAACAGAATCCATGAAATTTTTATTTCACAGGGCATGGCTTTAATACACTCTAAAATATTCAAGACCAAAATCCCTCCGTGATATCAAACTGCAGCTTAAGCAAAAGCCATGTAACAAGTACGGGCTAAAAGGCAACAAGGCATTTTGCATTCCATCCATCCACACTGTCTAATGAGTGTGAATGCTTCCAAAGCATTAGGTTTTTATGACCTCAAATTTGATTCAGACAATTCCTAAAAGTTAAAAAATCAAATCGGCTGGGCGTGGTGGCTCATGCCTGTAATCCCAGCACTTTGGGAGGCTGAGGAGGGCAGATCACCTGAGGTCGGGAGTTTGACACCAGCCTGGCCAACACGGCGAAAAACCATCTCTACTAAAAATACAAAAATTAGCCAGGTGTGGTAGCACACGCCTGTAATCCCAGCTACTCGGGAGGCTGAGGCAGGAGATCGCTTGAACCCGGGAGGCAGAGGTTGCAGTGAGCCGGTATCGCATCACTGCACTCCAGCATGGATGACAGAGTTAGACTCCATCTCAAACAAAACAAAACAAAACAAAACAAAAGCAAATCAAATCATGCATAAAAGCCCACCATGCTTAACATTATTACAGAAGATTAATATCTTTTAAAAAATATTCCATCTTCTACCTTAGTACACTAACTTAACAAACTTTTCCTTACAATAGTACTCTTCTTTGGAAATAAAAACCCAAGATGTTTACTTTTAATGCTAAAATTATATAAATGTGAATACTGTGATGATTATCTCTAGGTGATTACATTAAATGTCTAAAGATTTTCTTCTTTCTGCTTACCATAATTTCTTACTTTTCTACAGTGAACTATTTCTAAATTACTTATTTTCTAACTTTTAGGAGTCTTAGCTGTGAAGGGAAGAAAAAAAACATGGGATGGCAGCGGCAAGGGAGCCCACGGGGGCTTTGTATTTTGTCCTGTTTTGTTTGGATGGGAGGCCAGAGGTATTCATATCCTAAAGAGGAAGAACCTGTTAAATGGTTGAAGGTACAAAAGAGAAGGGTGACTGCATTTTTGAACAGTTTTATTGAGATATAATTTACATACCATAACTCAGCCATTAGTCATGTACAATTTAACACATTTTTAGTGTATTTACAGAGTTGTGCGGCCATCTTCATAACTTTAGAACATTTTCATCATCCCAAAACAAAACCTCAGACCTATTAGCAGTCCATTCCTATCACCCACCTCCTGTTTCCCTGCCCCGCCCACCTCACCCCTAGCCAAACACTAACCTGCTTTCTATCTCTCTAGATTTGCCTATTTTGGACATTTAATATAAATGAGCTCATATAATATATGTGGTCTTTTGTAACTTACCACAATGTTTTCAAGGTTCATCCATGCTGTAGTGTGTATCACTACCTCATTCCTTTTCATTGTCAAATAATATCTCATTTTATGGATTTACCACATTTTACCTGTCCATTAGTTGATGAACACTTGGGTTATTTCTTCTTTTTAGCTATGATGAATACTACTACTCTGAATATTCATGTACAAGTTTTCATATGGACACATTTTCATTTCTCTTGAGTGGATACCTAGGAGCAGAATTGCTGGGTGATATGGTAACTCATATTTAACATTTTGAGGAAATGCCAGATTGTTTTCCAAAGCAGCTGTACCATTTTAGATTCTCATTAACAATGTATAAGAATTCCAGTTTCTCCATATCCTTTTTTGTTATATTATCTTTTTTATTACAGTCATCCTAGTGGGTGTGATGTGTTATCTTACTGTAGATTTCCCTAATGACTTATGCTGCTGAACATCTTTTCACGTGTTTACTAGCCATTCACAGATCTTCTTTGCAGAAGTTCTTTATTCTGGATACTAGCTCCTTAAGTAACTGTATTAGTCCGTTCTCACACTGCTATAAAGAAATACCCAAGACTGGGTAATTTATAAAGGAAGAGGTTTAATTGACTCGCAGTTCCACATAGCTGAGGAGGCCTCAGGAAACTTACAATCATGGTGGAAGGTGAAGAGGAAGCAAGGACCTTCTTGATGTGGTGGCAGCAGAGGAAAGAGTAAAGAGCCAAGGGGGAAGAGCCCCTTATAAAACCGTCAGATCTCATGAGAACTCACTCACTATTGCGAGAACAGCTTGGGGTGAACTGCCCCCAGGATCCAATCACCTCCCACCAGTTCTTCCCTTGACACATGGGGATTGTAGGGATTACCATTCAAGATGAGATTTGGAGGGCACCCAGAGCCAAACCATATCAGTGTTTGCATCTTAGTAGGGAGGAGACACCAGAATGTATGCTTCCTGACAACAGGTACTGTTTTAATCACTGGCTTATAGTAGGTGTTCAACAAATACTTGTGAGAAAGAAGGAAAAGAGGAAGGAAGGAAAATCCCAAAGAAAGAAAGGCATATTAAACAGCACACAAAAAAAGGGAAAGAAGTGACAGGTTCCAACTTAAGTGCCTACAGCAGGCCAAACACCAGGCTAAGAACTTATATCCTTTTCATCTTTTAATCCTCACAACAAGGCTCTATGGGAGGTATTATGATCACCATTTTATAGAAGAGGAAACTAAGACTCAAAGGGGTTAAGTAATTAGTAAGGTCATACCTAGTAAATGTTAAACAACTGCTCATGCAACCTCTTTTCCCTTCTGAGGTTGGTTCCCTTCATTTGGGCCTAATTCCCGGCAAAAGATATGTGAAACTAGTTCCTGTTGCTCACTGAGATCAAAATTATTTCCACAATAATCAGATTCTATCATGAAAAAGAAAAAGTGGAAAGAGATGGAACAAACAGTATTCAGGAAAAGATGCTCTCAAACAATTCCAGTATATTTCTATATAAATATTCTAGATAGTGATGACAGCTGGAATAAAATGTAAAGAAATACAGACATCACAACATACAGTGTGTGACTCTTCAAAGTCCTTCAGAAGACACAAGAAAGGCTTTTTAAATTTGAGAGGGGGGTCTTGCTGTGTTGCCCAGGATGGCCTCAAACTCCTACGCTCAAGCGATCCTCCTGCTTCAGCCTCCCAAGCAGCTGGGACTATAGGCGTGCCACCACTGTGCCAGGCTTTTGAGGACACAATTGAGGCTTTGCTGTATGGCACTACTGTGGGGGAAAAAAATTCAGAAAGAAATAAAACTTGGCAAGTGTATCTATTATACTAGCACTTTGGGAAGCTGAGAAGGGAGGACCACTTGAGCCCAGGAGTTCAAACCAGCCTGGGCAACATAAGCAAGACCCCAGCTCTACTAAAAAAGAAAAAAGAAAAGAAAAGAAAAAAAGAAAGAAAGCTCTTGGGTTCTGAACATGAATCATCATGGATCCTCTGTGACCTTCATGCCAATCGAATGACCTCCTGTGGAGCAAAAGGTATTTTCACCTGACAAGAAGTTGTGTTTTATTTTCTGATAGCATATTAGCAGTGGACATGCAGGGAGTACTAGAAGTAATAATCACTGTATGGTAGGCTTGGAAGGATTTTGGAAGTCCTCTAGTCCATGGACTTCCAAACTTTTCTTAGCCAAGGAACTCATTTCAAACAGAATCTTCCATAGAAGTCCAACATGAAGAACAGAAAAGGCAGGGATGCTCTCTAGTTGGGAGTTAGAGGGAGGGGCTGGGTCTGAGATGGCTCTTCAGAGCACAGCCTGGATACCACCCCCTCCCCTATAGACCAACAGCTGGAGGCCCAGCTGTGGCCAAGGGCAAGCATCTGAACCTGAATCTGTGACTCTTCATCCAGTTCTCTCCACCCCACACCATGGAGCTTCTCTTCACTTCCTCAACTAAGGAGGCTGGTTCTCCTAAAGTCTCCCTGCAATTAGTACACGGGGCTCTTACGGCAATCTTCACATTGTAATCTCATTATCTTCCCACTATACTCTAAGCCAAGGGTCAAAAACTCAAATCCTTATAGGGACCAGATTAGTAATGACTACTGTGATATTACAGAAGTGGCAAAAGAAAAAATAAACACCAACTAGCTTACAACTCTTATATCCCAGTTTCTAGCTCCCTCCCCTCCTCCCACCTGTCACTTCCCAAACTCCATGAGGGCAGGGCCATGACTATTCACTACTGTATTCTCAACTCCTAGCACAGTGCCTTGGTACAAAGCAAATGGACTCAATAAATATCTGTTGAATAAATAAAATGAATGAGGATATGCACCATATCTTTGCATGTTTATACCCTCAACACCTAATCAAATGAACTGAAGAAATTTGAAATCTTCAAAAAAAAATCCATTATCTAGGTATAAAGTACAACTAGTATAATTCTTCCTTTCCTCATTGTAAATGTATATTTAATCATTACATAAGTTAATGAATACCAACTACACACCCAGGCACAGGTCTAGGTATTGGGGGTACAGTGGGGAACAAGAAAGGTTCTGCTCACATGGAGCTTATAATTATAACCTTCACTGTCAAATAAAAACTTGCATTGTTAAATTCAATTTTAATTCAACAGAATTCTGCAGAAAGTTATCTGAGATGAAAAGATGCTTTATTAATCAGACTGCAAAGTCATTTTCAACAGTTACATCCTCACATAATTTACATACTTGATAGATATAAAACGTGTACATAGATAATTGTGCCAATACTAAGCAAGATGTAACATTTATAGAGAAGATCAGCAGCACACCAAATGCCTACGGTTTAAGAAAGAGAATCCCACTGGCTGACAAGGCTTTGGTCCTTGCAGGTTAGTAAATTACGAGTTGGAATGTGCCTGGAAATTAACACTCTGCCATACATTTTATTATGCATACACACCAAGAAATGTGGAAACAGCAGGCAGAAAAACCACTTTAGAACTACCGCCTAACAAAAATAGGCAGGTGTCTGGTAGAAATGTAGCACGTATAAATTTTCAGGGTAATTTAACAGAAAATAATATAATGAATCATCGCTGAATAATTTAAGCTCAAATACTTTTTATGAACATTTATTATGTAACCCTATTTCTCTACCACTAGTAAAAATGCTTTAATTTAATTCTATTACACACAGAGGGAGGAAGGAATTGCCATGAAAAGATTTGAACTTTAAAATATACTTTTAACTATAATTGGACAAAATATCCAAGTTCTACGTCCATTCCCCTTCTATTATAACGAAATAGCACTGATTACTAGTTTGTTTAAGTGAACTCAGAGGTAAGTGGTCCTCCTGAGATGGTAATTCAAAAAACATTTCTAGGGCCAACGTATAAATAAAGTAGTGTATATATTACGGAAGAGATTTGTTCCTTTAAAATGAATAAGTTTAACAAAGGATCTGGGAGTACAAACTTATTTATACAAAAAGCACCAGCAAACATGGCTGAGAACTGCATTTAAGATGATTATTACAGAGAACCTAAGCAAAGTCAGCCCTTCCACAGCAGTTAACCTGCAATTTGAAGAGGCCCAGGAATTCCAAAGGTATTATATAAAGGACCAAAACCCAGTGTTCTAATATCATAGCATGGTTTATAACACAAGCTCTGTAGTTAGAAGAACCTGTGTTCAAACTGGCTGTTTCTTGGTTGTGCAACTCTGAACAAAATAATTTATCTGAGTCTCTTTTTTTTATTCGGTAATTTTTTACTGACAGCCAGGTACTGGTCTAGGTGCTAGGAATGCACAATGAATAAGACAAACCCAACACTACCCTCACGGAGCTGCCCTACTAGCAGTCACTTCTACGCAATGTGACAAATGCAAAGAGAGAGAAAATAGACAGGGAATAATGACAGCACGCTCTCTAATTCAAACAAGGTCTGGATCAGAGAAAGCTGACTGAGAAAATCTCTCAGCTAAGATCTAAAGGAGGAGGAGTGAAGGTAATATGCTCCTAGAAAGTGTTTGGGAAATAGACACTGAGAAATAGGAGAAGTGATTGTGGCTTGGCCATTGGGACTGAGGGGAAATGGGGGCAAAATGAAGCAGGAGAGGTAGGGCCTTAAAAAACATGTTTGAGAGCTTGGCATTACCCTAAGAGCAATGGGCAGATGGTCATGTTCTGAATGGGAGTAACCAAATCAGATATACTGTTTGAAAGATCAGCAGCAAAGAACAATGTTTAAGAGCACACATTTTAGGCCGGGCGCAGTGGCTCATGCCTGCAATCCCAGCACTTTGGGAGGCCGAGGCGGGCGGATCACTTGAGGTCAGGAGTTTGAGACTAGCCTGGCCAACACGGTGAAACCCTGTCTCTACTAGGAATACAAAAATTAGCCAGGCATGGTGGCGCACACCTGTAATCCCAGCTACTCGGGAGGCTGAGGGAGGAGAATCATTTGAGCCCTGGAGGCAGAGGTTGCAGTGAGCTGAGATGCCACTACACTCCAGCCTGGGTGACAGAGCAAGACTCCCTCTCAAAAAAAAAAAAAAAAAAAAAAAAAAGCACACACTTTGAAGCTAAATTGTGTGAGTTCAAATCCTGACTCTGTGACTTACTAACCATGTGACCTTCAGAAGTTACTTACTGGCTCCATCTGTGCGTACATTTGAACAGCAATAACTTCATAGAGTTGTTATGAGAATTCAATAAGTTAGTATTTGTAAGGCATTTAAACCAGTGAATGGCACATAGTGTTTTTAAATAAGGACATTTAAAAATTCTTGTTACAGTGTGGAGAGTGGCTCAGGGAGCAATGGCAGGACTAACGGTGGGGACGCTATTTTAGGAGGCTGTTGTAGTAACCTAGGGGACGATGACGGCAAAAGTTAGGTAATGGTAGTGAGACTACGGAGAAACTAAGGACTTTCAGAGTTGTTTGGAAGGACTAAAGAATTGAATGGGTGGAAGTGGGGAGTCAAGGTATGTGTCTAAGTTTTGGTTTGGGTGAATGGTAGTGCCATTTTCTGATTTGTGGACACAGGAAGAAAAAGGTTTGGGGGAAAAAGATAATGCGTTTAGTTTCTTCCCCAATATGGATAATATGTCTGCTTCATATAATATGAAGATTAAATAAACTAATATACCATCTTCCATTCCAAATCTGTCAAATATTTGATTCCCAAGCAACAATGTTTTAGGGTACACAATCCTAGTCAACAATATGAGGGTAGGAAGAAAAGCTCCAGAACTGAAGGGGTCAGATGCTGGGCGCTCTCTGCTGATCCTGACACAATGGATGCTCCTATTCTTGTTTCCTGAAAGAATGAATTTTACTAAACATAGTCCCACCAGACTCCTTATTGAATGTGATGCCTACTTAAATCCTGGCCTCTTTGTTTTTTTTCTGAGATAGAGTCTCACTATGTCACCCAGGCTGGAGTGCAGTGGTGAGATCTCAGCTCACAGCAACCTCCACCTCCCAGGCTCAAGCGATCCTCCTACCTCAACCTCCCGAGTAGCTGGGACCACAGGAACACACTACCACACCTGGCTAGTTTTTGTTGTTGTTATTAGAGTCAGGGTTTTGTCATGTTGCCCAGGCTGGTCTCAAACTCCTAAGCTCAAGTGATCTGCCTGCCTTGGCCTCCCAAAGTGCTGAGATTTCAGGTGTAAGCCACTGTGCCCAGCCCTTGGCCTAACTTTTAATGGTAGCCAGAAAGAGGAGAACAGCACCTCTCTCACTCATTTTGGTATTGGCTGTCTTTTCTGTCCAGGAGTTTAACATTTTTTTTAATTGAAACTCTGCACCCACTTCTTGCTAACACTATTTTACATTTTTATAACATTTTTTATAGCGTAAGGCAAAAAGTACACTGCTTCTATTTATAACAGCCAAAGACTGGAAAGAGTCCAAATGTCCTTAATAGGGGACTGGTTGAATAAACCATGTGACAGCCACACGATGGAGTTCTGTGCACTAGTAAAAAGAAATGAGGAAGATCTCTATAGAGTGTAGAGCGATCTCCAGGATCTAAGGTAAAATGCAGAACAGTATGCATTTAAGAAAGAGAGGGGAAATGTAGTTGCTTATAGAAAGGAGGGAAAAAAAATGGGAGGATACCATGGGCTAATGAAAATGTTAGTCTGTAGGGGAAGGAAAGTGACAGGTTGGAGAAACAGAGATGGAAGGTTTTTCTCCTCTGAATATACCTGGTTTACAATCTCAACATTAGGCTAAGCGTTTTACATCATTATAAAACAAAATCAAATTAAAAAGAAAAACAATCCCTAAAAATGGAAAACATTTATATTTGTATCACCATATATCAAACTGGTGGTAAAACCACACAGGGAATTGTTTCAAGTAATTTTCAAACTCAGTAAGTTGACCACATATCCCCGGTGGGTTATGTCCTTAAAATAAATAGAACCATAAAAAAATCTGAAACTGTTAGCATTAGTCACATTAATACTGTTATTTTGAACATATAAAGAAATTTCAAAATTACATCAAAGAAGTAAAAGCTTCATAATCTTACATTTGGACTGGAAATACTAATATGAATTCATGACGTATTTTTCTCTTCCTGGTTCCATCCACTGAAAAATTCTAGAAGTAATGACAACACAGTGGTGATGATACCCCTAACAACCCAGTGTGTGGTTTTCATATATCCATACCATTTTCCACTAAAAGAAACCAGGATTCCCTGGAGAAATGGCCAACTCCAGGCCACAACAGAAAATGTAAGTGATGATTCCTGGACATCTCTTAGGATAGAAAGCAAGAAAGCTATTAAATAAAGATGATTGGGTCAGGCCCAGCATGATGGCTCATGCCTGTAATCCCAGCACTCTGGGAGGCCGTGGCAGGAGCACTGCTTAAGGCCAGGAGTTCAAGATCAGCTTGACCAACGTAGCAAGACTCTACCTCTAAAAAAATAAATAAATCAGCCAAGTGTGGGGGTGCACACTAGCAGTCCTAGCTACTCAGGAGGCTGAGACAGGCGGACTGCTTGAGCCCAGGAACTGGAGATTGTAGTGAGCTATGATCGCGCCAACCTGGGTGACAGAGTGAAACCTCATTTCTAAAAAAAGAAAAAAAAAAGCCTACCTGCAATGGATTGAAATATAAACATTAAAAATTCACGACTTCATAATGAAAACCAGAAACTTCACACCTCACTGGTCGCCTCTAGAAGTTACTGGGACCCCCAACTCATTATTCTGAATCTAAGGAATGAATCAAGTATTTATCCCAGGCTAGGCGAGGTGGCTCACGCACTTTGGGAGGCCAACGCAGGTGGATCGCTTGAGGTCTGGAGTTCGAGACTAGCCTGGCCAACATGGTGAAACTCTGTCTCTACTTAAAAATACAAAAATTAGCCAGGAGTAAGCCGGGCGCGGTGGCACACGCCTGTAATCCCAGCACTTTGGGAGGCAGAGGCAGGCAGATCATGAGGTCAGGAGATCGAGACCACTCTGGCTAACACAGTGAAACCTCCTCTGTACTAAAAATACAAAAAAATTAGCCAGGCATGGTGGCAAGCGCCTGTAGTCCCAGCTACTTGGGAGGCTGAGGCAGGAGAATGGTGTGAACCCGGAAGTGAGCTGAGATCGGCGCCACTGCACTCCAGCCTAGGCAACAGAGCGAGATTCCGTCTCAAAAAAAAAAAATTAGCCAGGAGTGGTGGCGCATGCCTGCAGTCCCAGTTATTAGGGAGGCTGAGGCAGGAGATTCACTTGAACCCGAGAGGCGGAGGTTGCAGTGGGCCAGATTTCGCCACTGCACTCCAGCCTGGGTGACAGCTAGACTCTGTCTCAAAAAAAAAAAAAAAAAAAAGTATTTATCCTGTCTTTCCTGCCTAACTAAACTGTATTCAGGGTATCCCAATAGTTCTTCATAGAATAATTGATGTTAATAAATACAGGAGGAATGATATAATTAGAAAATAACCATTTTGCAACCTCAATGAAATAATAATGAACCTAAACAATAATCATGAATGGCTGCAAAAATCATTAGGTGTAAGGTTCACAGACTGCTTCATACGGGGTGAAACAGGTTGCAACCACATGAATCCACTGGTCAATCTTAACATCACTAAAACAGAGAACATTAGACAGGGCATCCTCCTGAAATGATTCCATAGCAAGTGCATTGCTCCCCCAATGAGGTACTTTCAACAAAAAGATTAAATCTGAATCTAATTAATTGACTAGAGGTAAATACCAGTTTACAGGAAATACTGGAATACAGAAGCATGTTAAGTGACACTATGAGGATTTGGTGGGAAACATTTACAGGACAAATGACACGGTTTCCTCAACAAATCGATCACATGGAATGAAGGAGAGGGAGAAACTGATTTATACTGAAAGAGACCTAAGGCATATATCCACAAAATGCAATGTTGGCTGTATTTTGGAAATCGACTTGGACAATCCAACTATAAAATCCCATTTTTGAAACATCTCATGAAATTTGAACACTGACGGGTAAGTGAAAATGACCAGAAAAGAACTATGGCTTTTTTCATTACAAGAGATAATGTTGTGTTTACATTTTTTCAAAAGACAATACTTTATAAAACATGCTTTTACACACATTTTCCTGATTGTAGATATCCAGAGGATGTCAAATAAATACTATTTAAGAGTAAGACTCCTCTGCAAAAGTTCGATTTCCCCCTCTCAAAATAAAAGGATAGAGCTTTGACATGTTATTAAAGATCACTATCCTCCATCACCACCAGCCCAACCATATTTCCCAAGGCTCCTCTTTATGCCACCACATCTCCAGACGAACTAGATGATTTGCAGTTCTCACACTTTTCTTCTGCAGGACTTGAAGGTCCTGGTATACACTTCCACCATCTTTATTTGTCCAAATCCTACTCTCTTGAAGATCCATCCACAACTTAGCTCCTGGCTGGGCACAGTGGCTCACACCTGTATTCCCAGAACTTTGGGAGGCTGAGGCAGGAGAATCACTTGAGCCCAGCAGTCTGAGATCAGCCTGGGCAACATAGCAAGACCCTGTCTCTACTTAAGACAAAAAAAAAAGTAGGCTGGGTACGTTGACTTACACCTGTAATCCCAGCACTTTGGGAGGCCGAGGTGGGCGGATCATCTAAGCTCAGGAGTTCGACACCAGCCTGGCCAACATGGTGAAACCCCATTTCTACTAAAAATACAAAAAATTAGCCGGGTGTGGTGGCGTACGCCTGTAATCCAAGCTACTCAGGAGTCTGAGGCACAAGAATCACTTGAAGCCGGGAGGAAAAGGTTGCAGTGAGCTGAGATTGTGCCACTGCACTCCAGTCTGGGTGACAGAGTGAGACTGCCTCAAAAAAAAAAAAAAAAGTAAAAGAAAAAAATATTAGTTCCTACATAAAGCCTTTTTTGAACCTTCTATTAAGAAGTAATTATTCCTGGGCTGGGTGCGGTGGTTCACAACTGTAATCCCAGCACTTTGGGAGGCTACAGCGGGCGAATCACTTAAAGTTAGGAGTTCAAGACCAGCCTGGCCAAAACAGTGAAACCCCATCTCTACTAAAAATACAAAAATTAGCTGGGCATGGTGGCGAGTGCCTGTAGTCCCAGCTACTCAGGAGGCTGAGGCAGGAGAATCACTTGAACCTGGGAGGCGAAGGCTGCAGTTAGCCAAGATAGTACAACT
Organism: Pongo abelii; assembly: GCF_028885655.2. NCBI lineage: Eukaryota > Metazoa > Chordata > Mammalia > Primates > Hominidae > Pongo > Pongo abelii. Next base: position 94,693,619 of record NC_072000.2, read on the forward strand.
ACATCCAGCTTGAGCGACAGAGCAAGACTTGGTCTCAAAAAAAAAAAAAAAGAAAGAAAGAAAAAGAAGTAATTAATCCTGTAGTTCACCTACAGTATCTATAACATCCTACCTTGTACTATACACTTTTTTTAGGTGCACTCATGCATTCCTGCAACACACAATTATTAAGTACTATTGATCTGTACATCCAGAAAATATTTATTGAACACCTATTATACTTTGGACCTGTGCTAGGGGCTAACTATGCTACAATGAAGAGACAAACACTGCCCAACCTGATAGAGATTACAGTCTAGTAAGGGAAGACTACAATTTTACACAAGAAATTACTCACAATTACGAGAAATAGGATGAGCGCAGTGGCTCATGCCTGTAATCCTAGAACTTTGGGAGGCTGAGGCAGAGGATCGCTTGAGCTCAGGAGTTCGAGACCAGCCTGGTAACATGGTGAGACCTCATCTCTACTAAATATTAAAAAAAATTAGCCAGGCCTGTGGTGCACACCTGTAGTTCCAGCTATTCATGAGGCTGAGGCAGGAAGTTGAGCCCAGGAGTCTGAGGCGGCAGTGAGTCATGACAGCGCCACTGCACTCCAGCCTGGGCAACAGAGTGAGACCCTGTCTCAAAAAAAAAAAAAAAAAAAATTAGGAGAAATGTTACAAAAAGTGTAGAAACTATATGAGAGGATATAACAGATGTGTAAGACTCAACTGCGCCCTGTCACATATGGCACATAATTTAGAATTACTTTTTTTTCTTTTTTTTTTTTTAGCGACAAGGTCGCCCCCCCCAGGGCGGGATGCAGCGGCACGATCATGGCTCACTGCGGCCTCAAACTTCTGGGCTCAAGCAATCCTCCCACCTCAGCCTCCTAAGGAGCTGATACTACAGGTGTGCACCACCATGCCTGGCTTTTTTTTTTTAAGAGGAGTCTCCCTATGTTGACCATGAGGGTCAGGAACTCCCGGGCTCACTATCCTTCAACCTACAGGTGTGGGCCACAGCTCCTGGCCAGGATTAACTACTTCTTAAATGAACTATGTACCCCAATTTTGAACAATGCAGCTCTGCTGGAAATGTCTGGGACTTAAGTAAAATGTGTAAAGCCATAACCTGATACACAGTAGGCCCTCAAGAATAAATGTTAGTTCTTTTCACTGGGTGCTGTGCCTCTCCAGAGAGAAACTGATTAGGTTTTGGATACTAATCCCCTAGCTCTAGGCCGCTATGTAATACCAACCTAATAAGCATTTCAGAAATAAGTACAACAGGAAAGGAAGTAATATGTAATAAAAACATTCTGCATTTGCATCAAGGGTTTCCTCGAGATGTCGAGTATCATTATTCCCAATTTAAAGACGAAGTAACTGAGGCTCGAAAAAAAGAACAGGACCTAACAACATCGTACAGAAGTCCCAGCTCCAGGGCATCTGCTGGACTTTCTCCATCCCTCCGTAACTCTACAACCTTGGCCCAGAACAGGCCTTTGGGCCCCAGACCTCGGAGGAAGTCTTGAGCCTTTCCCAGAAGGCTTTGCAGCGCCGCGGAGAACTCTGGGATACAAATGGATACACAAATCCAAAGCAAAAGTCTAGACCTGGGCCCGAGAAACAGCCTCTTAAGCCCCCCAGGTGCCTTCTTCGGCTCGTTTGTGTGCTTACCTTTTCTGGAGCTCCCGCCATCGGGAGCCTCACTAAGCCCCGCAAACGCTGGGAACAGCGCCATGACCACAGGCCGCCCCGCCGTTCTTCTCTATAGAGATGGCGCCGGCGAGCGAGCGCCGGTCTGAGGACCCCTGCCGTCGCGGTGCACTCTGGGAAATGTGGTTTTCGCGGCGCTCTCTGGGGCTTGACCCCGAAGCGGGAGGGGCGGCCCAGAGAGGAGGGTCGTCAAGGGACGGGGGCGCGGCGGGGCAGGGAGAGGCAGGGCAAAGCAGGGCAGGGCGGGGCCAAGGGGGGCGGGGCGAGGAGTGACGGGTTCCTAGTGGTTGGGACCCTGTGAGAACCGGAACTGCGGAAACCGGAGAAAGGAATTGTTCACCGCGGAAAGGGACTAAAGAAATTGGGATTCCAATTCGACCCCTAAATTCACACCATCCTTGCTAACTGGGTCAACTTAAACGCTCTAAGCATTAGTTTCCTTATCTGCAAAATGTTGAGAAGATTAAATGAACATATTTATAAAGGGCCTAGCGTTGAGTCCAGCCCATGAAAAGCACTTAATATGTGTTAGCTATTATGTGAATTATGACTGCAAGTTCGGCTCAAAGTCATGTGAGATATCCAAACTTCAATCAGGTTACCATATTAAATACTCCAGAACAAGGAAAAATGGAAAGTCCCATCAAGTTCAAGGGTCTTTGATAGTTAGAAAATACCTGTCTATGAAGCGTTCTTGACCCCAGTTCCTCCCACCCAAAATCTAATCACACCTGCTACCAGAAATATAGAGAGTAAAGGAACAACTTAGAAGACTTTGTACCACCAAGAAACAATTAGCCAAATCTAGAATGTGGGAAATTACAGAAAACAACTGTGCTTCCCTAACATATCAATGGCTTTAAGAGGGCAGGAGATTGTAACAGATACGAAGATCTTACAGACACATCAAGCAAATACAATATATTTATGGCCTCATTATGATTCTGATTGGACAAACTGTAAAAAGACCTTTTCAAGATAGATGGAGAAATAAGAAGGTAGGCAGAGTACAAGCAATTCACAAGTAATTCTTGTGAATACTGTTAGATGTACTAAGGTACTTACGTCACTGAGGTGACCTTTATTTATTTATTTTGAGACAAGGTCTCCTTCTGCCGCCCAGGCTGGAGTGTAGTGGTGCAATCTCTGCTCACTGCAGCTTCGAACTCCTCAATTCAAGCAATCCCCTCACCTCAGCCTCCCAAGTGGCTGGGGACACAGGCATACACCATGTCTGGCTAATTTTTTTTTTTTTTTAATAGAGACAGGGTTTCACCATGTTGCCCAGGCTGGTCTCGAACTCCTGGGCTCAAGCGATCTGCCCCCCCTCTGCCTCCCAAAGTGCTGGGTGCCCGTCCCTGAGCCCTCCCCACCCACCCAGGCTGAGATTACTTTTTAAAGTTCTTATGTATTAGAGATATATACTGAAGTATTTGCAAGTGAAAATAGATAGGTAAATGAAGATATATTTATTGGGATCCTAGGGAGTTAAAGATCTTTAGTTAGGAAATACATTATAAACCAGAGATGCAAATGTAATCATCTAATCAAGGAATGGATGGACTGTGATGAAGGCTGCAGACCTGCATAAGAATTAGGTTCTATGAGTCCAAAATAGACACCCTTAATGCTTTGAAGTCCCTGGCAGAGTACTTACAAAAAGGAGCTTAGTATGACAATAGGGGCAGTAATTCCTGTATGTCTTCAATTTTAAATCTCAGGTTCTGCCAAAATCTTTGACTCTAAGTTACCTCAATTAATTGGGGCAGCACTTGTCTTTCTTAGCAGATCACTTCAGGTAACTGGGATGGAAATAGTCTATCCCAATGCCTCCTATCTTTCCACCCCAGAAAAGTAAGAATTAATATGGAAGTTTTAAGAAATTAAAACCATAATAATGTTTCTGTAATACAAAGGAATCTGGGTATCCTAGGTATATTGTGTACTTACAAATGTATAAGAGAATGTTGCTCAAGAGACCCTCTTCATAAGAACAACTGAAAGTGTATAGTCAAGTAACTGATATAGACTCCTGGTTTTAAGTTAAAATCTTTTTGTGTTTGTTTTGTTTTTGAGACAAGGTCTCCTCTCTTGCCCAGGCTGGAGTGCAGTGGTGCGATCATGGCTCACTCCAGTCTCGACCATCTGCCTCAGCACCCCGAAGTGCTGGGATTACAGGTGTGAGCCACCATGGCCGGCGGTAAATTGAAATCTTAATGAGGTTTAAGCAGTTTCAGGATATCCAAGAGAATCTAAAGCTTGCCATATTTGTGAGTGTAATTGATTAGCTTTATAAGAATAATGGGGTCCTATTGCAGGAGCATGAGGGGGAGGCTGCAGATTCCATTTCGAGGCAGCTCTGAGCTCATGAAATAGACACCATGAGCAAAGCTCACCCTCCCTAGTTGAAAAAAGCTTATGGACGAAAAATTAGAAGCCTTAGAATGAGTATAAATAATGGCTGTTCAACAATAATAATAACAATAGGAACAAACTACTGATACATACTACATGAATGAATCTCAAAATTGGTATGCTGGATATAAAAAGCCAGGCACAAAGAGTGTTTACTGTATTATTCTCTTTATACAAAATCCTAGAAAATACAAATTAATATATAGTGACAGAGAGTGGATCAGTGTTTGCCTTGCTCTGGGAACGAAGACAGGGATATTCCACAGAGGGGTGTGGAGAATGTTTTGGGCTTGATGGAAATATTCTGAATCTTGTTTATGGTGGGGGTATCACAGGTGTGTAACTGACCGAGTTCTTAAAAGCTTAAGAACAAACAAGGGTTTTGAATTTGTTTTTTAATACATTGGATGCCAATCTTTTAAACACTGTGTCTGCAAATTTTTTTCTGGAAAGAGTCACATGAAACATATGGTATTGGCTGGATGCAGTGGCTCACACCTGTAATCCCAGCACTTTGGGAGGCTGAGGCGGGTGGATCACTTGAGGTCAGGAGTTTGAGACCAGCCTGGCCAACATAGTGAAACCCCCGTCTCTACTAAAAATACAAAAATTAGCCGGGAGTGGTGGCAGGCGCCTGTACTCCCAGCTACTCAGGAGGCTGAGGCAGGAGAATTGCTTGAACTTGGGAGGCAGAGGTTACAGTGAGCCAAAATCGTGCCACTGCACTCCAGCCTGGGCAACAGAGCATGACTCCACCTAAAAAAAAAGACATATGGTCGCAACCACACTGAAATTTGAATTTTATACAATTTTCACATCATAAAATGTTATTTGCCTATTTTTTCAACATTTATATATGTAAAAATCATTCTTAACACATAGGTCATACCAATTGGCAGTGGGCTAACCTGACCCATTGCCATAATTTTCTAGACCTATGCAAACTTTTTATTATTAGAGTCAACTAAAAGTAAACTTTTGAGTAGTCTTCTCTGCATTGAAAAACAATCCCAGAAAGAATAAAAACAACTCACTTTATTATTATTATTATTATTATTATTATTATTACTATTTCGATCTACAGGCTTTGGGTATTTCCAGTGCATATGGCAGGGATTTCTCAGAATAAACAAAGACGTTTTCAGATAATGATTTGGCTTTGTATATAGCTTGACTAAAGGAAGGGACTGAATTTCTCGACCACTTTTAAGTATCTCTCTTCTTTGTGGCAGAAATAACTCACTCTAGACTGTTAAGTTGCTGTTTTGCATCTATCTCATTCTCTGGGGTATTCTCATTAGCCTGTATTTGTCACGGATCTTGATCGCCTCTGGACCCTGACATGAGTGAATCTTTTCCCTGAAGCTGGCAGGAAGGAAAAGGAAAAAAAAAAAAAAAAGCTGCAGGAGAGAAATGTGAAAAGAGGCTTTGTTTTAGCTGCAGAGGAGTTGGATAAGAGTTTTGATCTTAATAAAGCAGGCAGCTAGTCTGTCCATAAAAAACAAACAAGAGGCTGGGTGCAGTGGCTCATGCCTGTAATGCCAACACTTTGGGAGGCCAAGGTGGAAGGATGCGGTGTTTGAGACTAGCCTGGGCAACAAAGGGAGATACTGTTTCTACAGAAAAAGTTAAAAATTAGCCAGGCATAGTGGTGCATACCTGTGATCCCAGCTACTCGGGAGGCTGAGGCAGGAGGATTGCTTGAGCCCAGGAGATCAAGGCTGCAGTGAGCCATGATTGTACCATTGCACTCCAGCCTGGACAACAAAGCGAGACCCTGTCTCAAAAAAAGAAAAGAAAAGGAAAAAAAAAAAAGAACGGAAAAGAGGTGGGTATGAGTGAGAGCTAAAAACTATAGAAAACAGCCTTTAGGTCATTCCAGAAGACGTGATATGAACAAAAGGATCGGCAAGAGGCAGCTAGATACAAAATAGGTAGGTACTCAGTACTTGTTTGTTGGCAAAATACTGCATACATAATTCCCACTGACTTTTGGAAAAGGATATTATAGAGAAAGGAATAGGGGGCCGGCCATGGTGGCTCATGCCTATAATCCTAGCACTTTGGGAGGCTGAGGCAGGTGGATTGCTTGAGCCAAGAACTTCGAGACCAACCTGGGCAACATAGTGAAACCTCGTCTCTATCATTTTTTAAGTAAAACTAAAAAAGGAAAAAGGAATAGGTAGTGAACATGTTTTATTTTGTTTAACTGGCAGGCTCCTTTCTGAATCCACAAAAAGTCCTATCAGTACAATGTGGTCTGGCTGTCCCAGCCCCATCTGACAGGTTAGGGTAAATGCATGACCCAGCTTGGTCATGTCCTTAGTTGATAGGTGCTCAACCCAGCTCTGACCCAAGCCAGGCCAAGCAAAGTTCTTTTCCATGCATTTTGAAACTAGAACTGAAAAGGAAAAAGTTGTCTTTCTTTGTATGTCTAGACTGCGGGATGTAATAGTCCAGGAGCTGGTGGAGATACAGAGTAAACTGCCTGTAGAGAGAAGATAAAATCAGGAGTGAGCTGGACAGGACAGGCCCCGGGATTTTGGAACTCTAATTCTAATTCTCCCTGGAGCTCCGCTGCATTCCTATGCTTGGGTTCTAGGAAACAGCCCAATATCATTATAATACATCTCACATTTCAGTAAACAAATTGTGCCACTTGCTACCAAGAGTCCTAAATGACACAAAATAAATGAGTGAATGAATAAATAAATGATACCATTTCCACACTCAAAGTCACAATCTCAGAACCTGCGGGTACTCCAATTATTAATAGTTCGAATGACAAATGACACTTTTAAAATGGTGTACTCAGAACATGTATAAACAAACTCCATTCATCTTAAGAGGGAAAGAATTCACACTCACTGATCAAGAAAACTGGAGAAACGGGTCTATCAACTCCATCAATCTTTAGGAATTTTCTGGTAGTTCCTATGAAGTCAAACAAAAGAAAATGTGCCCTTTGGACAGAAATATCAGCAAGGAAATAGAAGAGCCTGAGCCACTTCACTGGTGTGATCTTTTTTCTGTTTTATTTTATTTTGTTTTGTTTTGGGGTGATGGGGGTCTCAGGTTGGAAATGTCTCAATATGTGGACACAATCCCAAGTAACAGATCTTCAGTCATAGCTAAACCAGCGTATTTATGCCTAACTCACAATTCACCCACTCCAGAACCTGCTAAAATATGTAAGGTTATGCAGAAATTAGAGAGGAATGACACCAATAACACTTAATAACTATACCGTCATCTAGAATAATCATTGAGAGAACCCTGCTTGGGTTTACTGTCCTATATGGAGGCTGTTGTATTCTGGGTGAGGACATTTTTAAGAGCCTTGGATAAGAGTGACTTTAACCAGAGTTTTAAAAGGTTAAATCAGTCTTCTTGGGTAGCTCACTCTTAAACTAGCCCCTCTTCCCAAAATGCTCTGAAACAATTTTCAGCTTTCGTTGTGATTATTAGCTCTTCCAGAAAGTGATAGGTTTTATGTTATGTTGATATTGAAAGAGATCAATGAAACAACACAAACCTCTTTTTTAAAAAATAATTTTAAAATAGGCAAATAGTTAAATCCCCACTGTTCAGGCTGCTTTTCTTTGACTAGAAAAATGACATTTTAGGAACTGGTTTGGTCCCAGTCTCCATTTAAAATCTCCTTTTTTTGTTGACTTTTGTCTCTCTGGCAATTCTCCTGGCCTTGTGGGTGCCCATTTTTAAAGTGTGGCCAGAGGTATTGGCTGGTTCCTGTCTTCCACCTTGTATTCCCATCTGCACCTCTCTTCATTGCCTCCTCTCATTGCCAAAAAGAGCAAAAGTGTGAATTTTTTCACCTGTAAATTTCCAGTTATAGGGGAAAGTATCCAAATTAAATTTGTTTTCACCTTTTGCCTATTTATTTAGGAATACAGAGAGGAACTATTCTCTCCTACCATTTTAAGCATGATACAAGAAAAGTTTTCAATACAGGAAAGTATTAAAAAGATGAGGAATGATCACCCATGTTTCCATTACCCAAAGACAAATATTATTTTGGAGTTTGTTTTGTTTTATATTTTATTATTATTTTTTTATTATTCAGACAGGTCTCCCTCTGTCTCCCAGGCTGGAAAGCAATGGTGAGATCATGGCTCACTGTAGCCTCAACCTCCTAGGCTCAAGAGATCTTCCTGCCTCAGCCTCCTGTGTAGCTGGGACCACAGGCGCACATCATCACGCCAGCTAATTTTTTAATTTTTTTGTAGAGATGGGGTCTCATTTTGTTGCCCAGGCTTTGTTTTGTTTTTTTTAGAGATGGAGTCTTGCTGTGTTGCCCAAGCTGGAGTGTCATGGTACGATCATAGTGCATTGCAGCCTCAAACCCCTGGGTTCAAGTGATCCTCCTGCTTCAGCCTCCTGAGTAGTTGGGATTACAGGTCTTTCTTTCTTTTAGGTTTTTCCTGTGTCTTAGATTATGGATAATTTGTTTCATCATAGTTGTGATTGCTCTTTCTCTTCATGTTATACAAAAGCCTTTCTGTTTTATTACAAACCTCATAAACATGTAGTATTAGGTTGGTGCAAAAGTAAGTGCAGTTTTTGCCATTCCTTCATGCGGTTTTTGCCATTCCTTTCAATGAGGAATGGCATTGAAAGGATGTGTAATATTTCATTCAATAGGTGGAATTACAATATACTTAACGACTCCTTGTAGCTGGATATTTAGCAAAACTCACCTCTTCTGTCATCTCATCAATGTTATCGATGAGTTCTCCAAACTGTGAACTGGCTGGTCAGGATTGTCAACCACAGGATTTTATTTTATTTTATTTTTTGGGATGGAGTCTTGCTCTGTCGCCCAGGCTGGAGTGAAGTGGCGTGATCTTGGCTCACTGCAACCTCCGCTTCCCAGGTTTAAGTGATTCTCCTCCCTCGGCCTCCCAAGTAGCTGGGATTACAGATGCCCATCACCATGCCCGGCTGTTTTTTGTATTTTTAGTAGAGACGAGGTTTCACCATGTTGGCCAGGCTGGTCTTGAACTCCTGACCTCAAGCGATCCACCCACCTCTGCCTCCCAAAGTGCTGAGATTACAGGTGTGAGCCACCATGCCCTGCCAACCATAGGATTTTAAGTTGTAGCTTGTCCACCAGCAGCCAAGAGAAACATTGGTGATGAAGAAACAGCCACTTCACTGGAGCATGAGGAATGAGGTGTGAAAAGAAGAACCAAGAGGGGCACAATGACACTTTCTAAAAAGACAAATACGGCCTGGTGCAGTGGCTCACGCCTGTAATCCCAGCACTTTGGGAGGCAGAGGCCGGAGGATCACCTGAGGTTGGGAGTTCGAGACCAGCCTGACCAACATGGTGAAACCCTGTCTCTACTAAAAATACAAAAATTAGCTGAGCGTGGTGGCAGGCACCTGTAATTCCAGCTACTTGGGAGGCTGAGGCAGGGGAATTGCTTGAACCCGGGAGGCAGAAGTTGCAGTGAGCCGAGATTGTGCTACTGCACTCTAGCCTGGGCAACAAGAGCGAAACTCCATCTCTGAAAAAAAAACAAAAAAAACAGACAAATACAACTCCAGATAATAAAGGCAAGTTTCTATTCAATGCGTATTCAGCAAAGGCCATATGCTACATTCCAATGGTACACACGGGCATCTCAACAAACAAGTCTGCCTGAAGAGTTAAGTGCAAAGATGATCTATAAATGAACAAAGGATTACTACCAGCACTGCGGAGGTGGAGATTAACTCTGCCCCTTTGGAAGGCTCCAAGGAGGTGGAGCTACTTACCTGGGTCTTACAAATGAGAAGTAGTTCCTGGGACAGACAAAGGGACAAACCAGCCTTTGCCAAATGTCCCCTAGGAAATAAAATTGCTCCCCCTACACCGCCCCCACTCCCCCACACACCATTTCTGTGCCCTCTGAGAATCAGGATGCATGCTGATGTGTTTACCAACCAGGAAGCTTGCTCAGCCTATGTCTAGAGTTTTACTGGGGTTCCATGACATAGGAACGATGGACTGAATTATTGGCTCATTATTCAATATGATCAAATTCAGTCTCTAGCTACCTTCACTCCCTGGAGGTGGGGCTGGCTAGAAGCCCCACCTCTCTAATCACAGAGTTGGTCTTTCCAGGCATCCCCCATCTGAGTCATTGTGTTAGCATAAACTCAGGTGTAGTCTGGGGTGCACCATGAATAACAAAGACACTCCTATCCTATCACTGGGGAAATTCCAAAGATTTAGAGTTTAACACCCAGGAAGAACCATTATTATTATTATTATTGTTTTGAGACAGAGTCTCGCTCTGTCAGCCAGGCTGGAGTGCAGTGGATCCCTTGAGATCAGGAGTTTGGACCAGCCTGGCCAACATGGCGAAACTGTGTCTCTACTAAAAATACAAAAATTACCCAGGCTTGGTGGCGCACGCCTGTAATCCCAGCTACTAGTGAGGCTGAGGCAGGAGAATTACTTGAACCCAGGAGGTGGAGGCGGAGGTGGCAATGAGCCAAGATCAGGCCACTGCACTCCAGCCTGGGCAACAGATGGAGAGGCCATCTCAAAAAAAAAAAAAAAAAGACTTGCATTGCAGTATTTCATAATGCATACACCTTATTTTGAAAAGTTTTAAGTAAGGAAATATCAAATACTTGTGTCAGAAAAACCAGTCTGCGGCAGTATAAAGAATGGATTAGACAGGGTAGAACATGAAGGAGGGTGTGTTGCAGATGGCTAGGAATCACGATGATCAATAAACCAGGCCAACATACAGTGATCAGGAGTGAGACTATTCTTTTTGAGTTAACTTTTAGGAAAACGGTGTGTTTAAGAGAATGAATTACAAACATCTCTGTGAAATACGTGTGTGCAGAGGCAGATGAAAGAGCAGCACCCCCAGGGGTTAGTTCTGCATGTGACCAGCCTGGTGTGGGACAGGAGGAAGACAGCAGTTTATTGGCAACATATCACTTTAGATTATTGGTGAGCTAAAGGATTTGGGGTTTTTTTGTTTGTTTTTGTTTTTGTGTTTTGTTTTGTTTTTGAGACAGAGTCTCGCTCTGTCGCCAGGCTGGAGTGTGGTGGTGCATCTCAGCTTACTGCAACCTCTGCCTCCTAGGTTCAAGCAATTCCCCTGCCTCAGCCTCCCAAGTAGCCGGGACTACAGGCATGCGCCACCACGCCTGGCTAATTTTTTTTTTTTTTTTTTTTTTTTGTATTTTAGTAGAGACAGGGTTTCACCATGTTGGCCAGGGTGGTCTTGATCTCCTGACCTCTTGATCTGCCCGCCTCAGCCTCCCAAAGTGCTGGAATTACAGGCATGAGCCACCGTGCCCGGCCTGGATTTGGGTGTTTTAAAGATACGTTTTCCTTTTGAGTTTTTGGGAAGAATTTAAAAATACAAAATAATATAACAGGCCAGATGCAGTGGCTCATGCCTATAATCCCAGCACTTTGGGAGGCCAAGGTGGGCAGATCACTTGAGCCCAGGAGCTCAAGACCAGTTTGGGCAATGTGGCAAAACTCTGTCTCTACAAAAATTACCCAGACGTGGTGGTGCACCCCTGTGGTCCCAGCTACTTGGGAGGATTAAGCCTGGGAGGTTTGAGGTTGCAGTGAGCCAAGATCACACCACTGCACTCCAACCTGGGCGACAGAGTAAGACCCTCTCTCAAAAAATAAATTAATAAATAATAATAATAAAACAAATGATTGAGTGCTCTCTCCCACCCCCAGTTTAGCACATGCTAACATTTTCTTTACTTGTTCTATTTGTGCTTATTTGCTTTTTATTTAAATCAATGGCTCTCAACATGATAGTGTGGGGGGGAGTGGGGGCAGTGTGGGTGGGAGTGGGGGCGGTGTTGGGGGAGCAATTTTATTTCCCAGGGGACATTTGGCAAAGGCTGGAGATACTTCTGGTTGTCACAATTTGGGGTGCTATTGGCATCTAGAGGGGAGAGGCCCGGGATGCTGCTGAACATCCTACAATGCCCAGGACTGCCCCAAACACAAAGAATTATCTGGCCTCAAATGTCAATAGTGCTGAGACTGAAAAACTCCAATTTAAATAAAATACATAAAATATTATAGATAAAATCGAAGTCCCTTTGTACCCCTCGCCAAACCCAAACGCACTTCCATCCACTGTCTCCCCCAAAGCAACCACTATCATGGGTTAGGTCTAAGGACAGAGGGATTTTGTGTATTCCAGCCAAATGGAATTCTGCAGATAAATCCACTTTTATAACTAGGGACAAAAAATCACCACATCAGCACATATTGGTATTGTACCTGATTGGTTTACCAACTAATTCAGTCCCAGGCATGACATCGCTTTCCCTTAGTGAAAAATCATCCCTATTTGCTTCTTATTTTGAAGACGTTTTTGTATTTAAAGAATCAAAATTCAAGTCAGGGCCCTTAAATTCAAAGACCTCAGCAATGAAATGTTGCATGGTGGTGACAGTCATTTAGACGAAGCAACATTCCTAGTGCAGTTCTCTATCCTGCCTCATTAGAGATGCTTATGTCATGGACAGAACCTCCACAATGCAGCTTGATTGGCTTAAGCAGAAGACACAGATCTTTCCAAGTTAGACTGAAAGGTGGCATCGAGGATGGAAATTCACCCCCTTATTTTTCACTATCCTCAAATGTTTAGCTAACAGATTCATCAGAACTAGTGAGAGCATAATGTCTTTCAACATCTCTCAAGAGTATCAAGCAGCTGATTGCAACTTTTCACATTCCCTCAGCATATGGGCTGTATAATCTACAGGGGATTCTGCAGAATATGCTGATAATGGTTTCCTCCTTGACCTTGAAGCTAATTATCACCAGGGAATCTTTAATGCTTTAAAAATACAATGTCGCTTATTTTGCTCGCAAATCAGTGGTTTAATAAATGCCAGCATATATGTTAAATTTTGTTAGCGTTTAATATCTTTATCAGCCAAAGTGCATTAAAAATTAAAAGAAAATTAATTCCCACTTTCCCGTTTTTATGCTGTAGGGTAATGTCATTTTACATGGTGCTGTAGTGTTCTACAAATGGATGTTCAGTGCTTTGAATTAGTGAACTTGGTGCTTTATTTACCACCTTGGGAGTTAGTCATTACTTTTTCAATTACTGTAAAACTTTATGCATCACAGCATGAGACTCTGAGAAACCAGATAAACAGTACTGGGGAGATTTTCTTTTAAATGGGATCACGTAATAAAGACAAAAGACTAAATTAGTATCTCTAATGTGCCAGCCAGCGACATTGGTTTCCATGTTCGTGAGCTTGTGAATAACCTTCCAGAAGTGAACCTTTCACAACCAGAATGCATGGGAAATCCTGGTCTTCTGCCTTTGAGTCACCGTACAAGTCATAGCAAGCCATCCTTATCCACAGAGCTCAAAAGCAAGAATCTGTAGGATCCAGTGTATTAGCAAGAGGAAGCTGAGATTTTGACAGGACTGACATTGTGTCACATCATCCTACAAACCTTTCGAAGTGCCAGCAGTGATTGCTATGCTATGCACCAAGACCTCAATGTGTCCATGCATTTGATTTCTTTTCCTATTTATTTTATTTTATTTTAATTTTATTTTTTTATTTATTTTTTTATTGGAGACAGAGTCTCGCTCTGTCGCCCAGGCTGGAGTGCATTGGAGCCATCTCAGCTCATTGCAAGCTCCGTCTCCTGGGTTCACGCCATTCTCCTGCCTTAGCCTCTGGTGTAGCTGGGACTACAGGCACCCGCCACCATGCCTAGCTAATTTTTTTGTATTTTTAGTAGAGACAGGGTATCACCGTGTTCAGCAAGATGGTCTCGAACTCCTGACCTCATGATCTGCCCGCCTCGGCCTCCCAAAGTGCTGGGATTACAGGTGTGAGCCACCACACCCGGCCCTCCTATTTATTTTGTATAGCCCTTACAAGATTCCTAGCACTGTCCTGGGCTCTAGGGGTTGACAGCATATAACACCGAGATGACATGCCCCCGGGGGAGGTTTTAATCTCCTGGAAACCCTGTGTCATTGCCAGGAGGGGCATGCCACTGGAACATGGTCCCTGCTGTAAAACTCACAGGGAGGTGAGGCTGAGGCAAAGAAAGGTTAGAGGAGGCCTCATTGGGCTGCTTCCAGAATCACTTCTAGAGCAGTGGGGAAGCGAGGAAGAGCCGTTGGCAAGGCGACAGAAGCCACAAATGGGCTCAGTGGGAGTCTAAATTCAGCACCTGCAAGCCCAGCTGGTCTGACTGTGGTAAACACACAGCCACAGGGATTCCAAGTAGTCCCTGGAGTGAAGGTTTCTTCCAGTCTGTTCAGCCCACTCTGCCTGGTGGTCCTAGACCTACAGGTGTTTAAAATGTGCCAATAAAAAACAAAAGGAAAAAAATGTGCCAATTGAAAGGGAAGTGTTTCAGGACAGGTGTGGTGGCTCATACCTTTAATCCCAGTGATTAGAGAGGCAAACCCAGCATTTTAGCTTGAGCCCAAGGGTTCAAGACCAGCCTGGGCAACATAGTGAAACCCACTTGTCTTTCCTTCTTTCTTTCTTTCTTTTTTTTTTGAGACGGAGTTTCGCTCTTGTTGCCCAGGCTTGAGTGGAGTGGTGCAATCTTAGCTCACTGCAACCTTTGCCTCCCAGGTTCAAGCAACTCTCCTGCCTCAGCCTCCTGAGTAGCTGGGATTACAGGCGCCCACCACCACACCCAGCTCATTTTTGTATTTTTAGTAGAGACGGGGTTTCACCATGTTGGCCAGACTGATCTTGAACTCCTGGCCTCATGTGATCCTCCTGCCTCAGCCTCCCAAAGTGCTGGGATTACAGGTGTGAGCCACCATGCCCGGCTTTTTTTTTTTTTTAAGGGGGAAAAAATTACTAGGTCCAGAAATCAAAGATGACTTAGGGTAGAATTATGATTACATGCAGAATTGGATGGTTAGAAATGAAACCAATCTATTTAGGTCCAGCCTATGGCATGATCAGTCCCAGCCTGGACCCATGCAGTGTTCTGCGTGGCCTGTCCAAGGACCACCAGACCCTTCGGGAAGGTGGCAACAGCCTGGGAGGGAGACTGAGGGAAGATTCAGAGAGACCTCCCATCTCAGTGTCTGGAATAGGTGTGTCACTTTGCTCCCAGTCAGAACTGATGAATTCCCCAAATCCAAATCTCAGAGTTATGATTTCTTGAACAAGGTGGATGACAGCCCTAGATAGTTTGGAAACTAACCATATTGTTTTCCCTTACCTCTCTTAGGAGAGCGGTCACCAAAGAGTTCCCATCTGAGTACAGGTTACAGGGTCAAAAGACACTGATGCCCCAGCTGTCAAGGGGGTGATTTAGGCAGACAACCTAGAACAGCAAAGAGGCGTGCTATTTCGACTTCGACTCACACTGCTTCCATGCAGCAAAGAGGTTCTGGAAAGTGATTTTGAAAAGTTCACAGATCTTGACATGTCTGTTCATCTTAAGCTCATTATAACTATAATTTTATTTATTTTATTTTTATTTTTATTTTTGAGACAGGGTTTCACTCTGTCGCCCAGGCTGGAGTGCAGTGGTGCGATCTCAGCTCACTGCAGCCTCCGCCTCCCGAGTTCAAGCAATTCTTGTGCCTCAGCCTCCTGAGTACCTGGGATTACAGGCATGTGCCACCATGCCTGGCTAATTTTTGTATTTTTTGTGGAGACAAGTTTTCACCACATTGTCCAGGCTGGTCTCGAACTCCTAGGCTCAAGTGATCCGCCCGCCTCAGCCTCCCAAAGTGCTAGGATTACAGGTGTGAGCCACTGTGTCCAGCCAAGCTTATTATAACTATAATTTTAAATTATCTGCTTCTATTCTGATCTTGACTCTTACAACTGAATTTGTAAGCTTTATAATGAATATTAGTGGAATAATTTACTTAGGAATTCACCTGGTGTCTATTTTTTTTTTGTATGGTTTTAATCACAGTGATCCCAAACTCTTCTATGAATATTACCTGCACAAATATTGCCCCTATTATTTATTTTGGGAAATACTTGATTGCTTTCTGCTTTTGTGTTAATTCAGGGAGCTCATTCATTCTCAAAACGGAAACTCCGCGATTTAACCACTCAGATCTCTGCCCCCCGCACCCCCACAGGCTGCCAAAAGCACAGCTCCTGTCACACGTCCTGTTGCATAAAAATAAACTTGTTAAATTCTTTCCCAAACTACTTCCTCTTCCAAGTTTCCCAATTGATTTCCATCAGTTGCCCTGTGCAAATATACCTCTTTCCTTTGGGGATCTCAAATTCATTTATTTTCTCACCGACTGGGACTCATGAACCTCCCCAAATTACTTAGTACATGTATACATATTTTTCTGGGGAGAAGACCCATCGCTTTCGTGCTATTCTCAAGGAGCTCATGGCTCTCTCCTCCTCCAAAAGGATCAAAACGATCTGCCATTTTAATCCATGCCAACATCACATAATACTAGTACTATTAAAACCGGCTGGGCGCAGTGGCTCACACCTGTAATCCCAGCACTTTGGGAGGCCGAGGTGGGCGAATCACTTGAGGTCAGGGGTTCGAGACCAGCCTAGTCAACATGGTAAAACCCCCTCTCCACTAAAAATACAAAAAAAGGCCGGGTGCAGTGACTCATGCCTGTAATCCTAGCACTTTGAGAGGCCCAGGCGGGCGGATACAAGGTCAGGAGATCGAGACCATCCTGGCTAACACGATGAAACTCCATTTCTACTAAAAATACAAAAAAAATTAGCCGAGCATGTAGTCCTAGCTACTCGGGAGGCTGAGGCAGGAGAATGGTGCGGACCCGGGAGGCGGAGCTTGCAGTGAGCCGAGATCCCGCCACTGCACTCCAGCCTGGGTAACAGAGTGAGACTCGGTCTCAGGAAAAAAAAAAAAAAAAAAAAAAAAATTAGCTGGGGATGGTGGTGCGCACCTGTAATCCCAACTACTCAGGAGGCTGAGGCACGAGAATAGCTTGAACCCGGGAGGTGGAGGTTGCAGTGAGTCTAGATCCTGCCACTGCACTCCAGCCTGAGCGACGGAGCAAAACCCCGTCTCAAAAAAATAAAAAAACAAACAAACCAAAAAAACAGCATCCTGACTAGGTCACTCCCATCTCCTCCTTCCAGCCCGTTCGGGACGGGATGAGGACGCAACACCACTGCTGCAATCAGTGGAATACAGGGGCTAGCCGCTCCCACTCCTGTCTGTCTGAAAGGTCTGCAGGAGTCTACAGCCATACCACCCTGAACATGCGCGATCTCATCTGAAAGGTTTGCAGGATTCAGGACAGTCTACTCACCTTGGCACCACCATTTCACCTCTATTCCTAATTTGTTTGCTGCTTTCTTCCCGAGAACCCCTCCCATACCCACTTCCCCCCACCTATCCACGCTTCAAGGCCCAGCAAAAGATGCTTCACAGACCAAGACCAGCCCAGAGAGTTTGGTTTCAGACGACAGAATAACTGAGTAGGCATGTGGCTCCAGAGTATAAATATTTGGAAATGTTAATATGATATATATCATAATACATAATAATATTATTATAATAAATGTTAATATATAATAAACATTCGGAAATATCTGCACAGAGCTTAAACCCTTGTAAAAAGATGAGCTCTCCATGGTAAATAAAAGCAGAAAGCAGTCAAGTGCTTATTCTCAATTTCTACCGCGCTTAGGCGCCTAGCCCAGTGCTTAGGAGAGAGTAGCACTTGACATTTACAGAATAAATGTGGAATGTTACATTGAAAATAAAACATATGGAGGCCAGGCGCCATGGCTCACACCTGTAATCCCAGCACTTTGGGAGTCAGAGGCGGGTGGATCACCTGAGGTCAGGAGTTCGAGACCAGCCTGGACAATATGGTGAAACCCGTCTCTACTAATAATACAAAAATTAGCTGGACGTGGTGGCACAGGCCTGTAATCCCAGCTACTTAGGAGGCTGAGGCAAGAGAATCGCTTGAACCTGGGAGGCAGTGGTTGCAGTGAGCTGAGATCATGCCATTGTACTCCAGCCAGGGGGACAAGAGTGAAACTCAGTCTCAAAAAAAAAAAATATATATATATATATGTATATATATATGGAGCTGGCAGCCAGACATGGTGGCTCACACTGTAATCCCAGCACTTTGGGAGGCCGAGGCGGGTGGATCACCCGAGGTCAGGAGGTCGAGACCAGCCTGACCAACATGGAGAAACTCCATCTCTACTAAAAATACAAAATTAGCCGGGCGTGGTGGCATATGCCTGTAATCCCAGCTACTCGGGAGGCTGAGGCAGGAGAATCACTTGAACCCAGGAGGCGGAGGTTGCGGTGAGCTGAGATCGTGCCCTTGCACTCCAGTCTGGGTGACAAGAGTGAAACTCCATCTCAATAAATAAATAAATAAATAAATAAATAAATAAATAAATACAAACATATGGAGCTGGGCACACCTGTAGTCTCAGCTACTCAGGAGGTCAAGGTGAGAGGATGGCTTGAGCCCAGGAGTTCAAGTCCAGACTGGGCAATGTAGCAAGACCTTGAACCTAAAATAAAAGTTAAAAAATAAAAATAAATGCCTAATTAACTTTTGAGAGGTGTTCAACTCCACTAGCCATCCTGAAAATTCAAATTTAAATAATACAATACCATGACCTAACCATCAGAATAGCTAAAATGAAAAGAAAAGAAAATGCCAGGCTGGGCGAGGTGGCTCACACCTGTAATCCCAGCACTTTGGGAGGCCAAGATGAGCGGATCACCTGAGGTCAGGAGTTCGAAACCAGCCTGACCAACATGGTCTCTGCCAAAAAATACAAAATGAGCTGGGCAAGGTGGTACCTTCCTATAGTCCCAGCTACCGGGGAGGCTGAGGTGGGAGAATTGCTTGAACCTGGGAGGCGGAGGTTGCCGCGAGCCAAGATCACACCGCTGCACTCCAGCCTGGGTGACAGAGCAAAACTCTGTCTCAAAAAAAAAAAAAAGAAAAGAAAAAGAAAGAAAATGCCCAGATCGATAAGGATAGGGAGTAACCTACACTCATGCACTGCAGGTGGGGATGTAAACTGGTACAACTACTATGGAAAACTGTATGGCAGCACCTACTAAAGCTGAACATATGTCTATCTATGATCCAGCAATTTCACTCATAAGGACGTACAAACCCCCTTCAAAAAAATAGCAAGACCTCAACTCTAAAAAAATAAAATAAAACTCCTTCCTATCTAAAGGGGATTGGGAGTTTCACATGGTCAAAATTTGCCAGCAAAATATGTTGATCAAAGTACTTTGTAAAAAGTAGATGAATTATTGCCCTAGTCCTTGCATTCAAAATGGTTATTTACAAAAGCATGGTAGTTGCTAAGCAACTGAAAGCAGTGCACTACATGTCGAATGACATCTTTAATAGGTGTATAGTAAATACACACCTTTCTAGTAACATTTGTCATAGATATGATTACAAAGTCAATTTAAAGTGGAGAGAAAGAAAATGCACTTTGAATTAATAATTAATAAATACTCATCTCAGGCATTTGATTAATTACTATTACAAATGTAACTAACCCCAGGCATAATTATTTAGGAGAGAATTCGGGTCTTCTCAGAACACATTCTAAACTGATATTGTTGGTCTCTAACGAGTAAATGTGTTCACAGCTAAGTTAGGTGTTCAATATTATGAAACAATATTAATTTTAAACTTGGGCTGAAGAGAGAACAAAAAATGGGCTAGTGCACAACTACATAACCATTCTCTTGCCTGTTACTTATGCAGACAACTCCAAGTTTCCCCTAATTTTTTCTTTTTCCTTTTTTTTTTTTTTTTTTTTTTTTGAGACGGAGTTTCGCTCTGTCGCCCAGGCTGGAGCGCAGTGGCGCGATCTCGGCTCACTGCAAGCTCCACCTCCCAGGTTCATGCCATTCTCCTGCCTCAGCCTCCTGAGTAGCTGGGACTATAGGAGCCCGCCACCATGCCCAGCTAATTTTTTTTTGTATTTTTAGTAGAGACGGGGTTTCACCGTGTTAGCCAGGATAGTCTTGATCTCCTGACCTTGTGATCAGCCTGCCTCAGCCTCCCAAAGTGCTGGGATTACAGAAATGAGCCACCGCGCCTGGCCTTTTTTTTTTTTTTTTTTTTTTTCAGGCAGAGTCTCACTCTGTTGCCCAGGCTGGCGTATAGTGGCGTGATCTTGGCTCGCTGAAACCTCTGCCTCCTGGGTTCAAGAGATTCACCTGCCTCAGTCTCCTGAGTAGCTGGGATTACAGGCACGCATCACCACGCCTGGCTAATTTTTGTATTTTTATTAGAGACAGGGTTTCACCATGTTGGCCAGGCTGGTCTTGAACTCCTAACTTCAAGTGATCCACCCACTTTGGCCTACCAAAGTGCTGAGATTACAGATGTGAGCCACTGCACCCAGCCCCAAGTTGCCTAATTAGGCGTTACTGAAATGGAAGACCAAGCAGGAAGCTCGTTGCTCAGAAGATGGGGCTTGTTCTTCATGTCCACAGTGCTCACTAGTAGAAGGTTCGGGCAAGTGCTTATCTTCATTGGAAGAGGATAATGGCTAATATCAAGACCAGGAAAGTTCAGTCACTTGCATAGGTCCCAGCCTCCAGGCACATAGCAATGTTAGACCAGGCCTCCAACTGACAATCTATGCCTTCCCCAATCTGCAGTGGTTCTGTATCTCTAAGTTTCCTTCTGGACTTAAGCAGGCCCCTTTGGGCCTCCACACACAGAGGGCCTGCTAAAAACCTTTCCACTAAGCTCCTAAGAGCTCCAGAAAGAAATCACTGGAGGCCGGGCACGGTAGCTCACGCCTATAATCCCAGCACTTTGGGAAGCCGAGGCGGGCAGATCACCTGAGGTCAGGGGTTCAAGACCAGCCTGGTCAACATGGCAAAACCCTGTCTCTACTAAAAATACAAAAATTAGCTGGGCATGGTGGCACATCCCTGTAATCCCAGCTACTTGGGAGACTGAGGCAGGAGAATCGCTTGAACCCAGGAGGCGGAGGTTGCAGTGAGCTGAGATCGTGTCACTGCACTCCAGCCTGGGTGATGAGTGAGACTCTGTCTTAAAAAAAAAAATCACTGGAGCCCTCCATCAAACCCTCATCCCCAAGGCTGGCTGGCCACTGCATTCCACCAGGGCTCAGACCGCACAGCACAGCTGCGCCCCAAGCCCAGAGGAGAATTTCAAAACAGGAGAGCTCACAACAGCCACTGCTCCTGTATAAAATGTTACGGGAGATGACAAGGAGGTCTGGAAAATCTGAGATCTGAGCCACAGACCAGGCAGCTGGCTGGTAGCCTGGCTCCTCCCAGTCCGGGGTAGGCTTCATAGGATCCCCATCCTTCCAGCTACTTGTGACGGTGAAAACACCACACAAAAGAGAGCTGGTTTTTTAGGAGGTGCAAGTAGGGTCCTTTAGGATAGCGGTCCCTAATGGTCTCTAACCTTTTTGGCACCAGGGACTGGTTTTGTGGAAGACAATTTTTCCACGGATGGGGAGGGGAAAGGAGGAGGGGAGATTGAAGGGAAGGGATGGTTTAGGGATGAAACTGCTCCACTTCATATCAGGCACTGGATTCTCATAAGGAGCCTGCAACCTAGATCCCTGGCATGCGCAGTTCCCAAAAGGGTTTGTGCTCCTTTGAGAATCAATGCCACTACTGATTGGACAGGAGGTGGAGCTCAGGTGGTAATGCTCGCCCACCTGCTGCTCACTGGCCTGCTGTATGGCCCCGTTCCTAACAGGCCATGGACAGGTGCTGGTCCACAGCCTGGGGGTTGGGGACCCCTGCTTTAGGAGTTCTGAACACCTGAGTTTTTGAGTATTACTGGAAAGATATGACGCCAATACACTAGATTTTTTTCCTTATACAAATTTATCCTCCACCCTTGCCAGACCCTTCCCATTCATTTCCTTTGGAAACAGTCTACCTTATTGCCCCTACACTGTTACCCAGTTGTGTACTCAGGGATCCCAGTCTACTAAACCCCTTTGTCAAGCTCAGTGAGCACTGGCAAAGAATGGAAGGAAAGGGACAGAGCTTCAGAGGTTTTATGATGTAACCAGTGGCCAAGGTCTGGGACGTGAAACTTGCCTGGGGTGCCCATGACAGCAGGAAAGGCTTGAAGGTGGCTTGGCAGAGCACTCACCTCCATGCCAGTATGGCTCAGGACAGCCCTTCTGCTGATGAGCTCCAGGCAGGTCCTGTCCTTCCCTGCTCCCTCACCCTTTCACCCTTCCTCACTGGTGTAGGCAGATGGCCCAATTCGTCAGCAATCAAGGCAGAGACAATGGGCTGAGCTGACTCATTTAGGAACAGTAATTCTTCCCAAAGAAGATTCCCCATTCATTTAGACACTGAAGCAATTATTTGCGGGCTGACACTTGTAATTACTTTTTACTGCAGGTAGGTAACTGTTCCAAGCTAATAGGATTACTGGTTTCTGAAGGACTTTTGGAACAAGCAATTTTCAAATAATCAGCACAGCATGTTCAATGAACTTTCCACCCAGGGCAAATCCCTTCCTCTGTGGCTCCTCATGACGGGCAAGATGTGGATTCCTGGATGGGGGGCACTTTGGAACTGCAGGGGCATTTTTCTTCCATGCTCCTTTGTTTGTAAATGGGACCTGAGCAAATTATGCCTGGTGATATTTCATGGGCTTGCATGTAATTATTCTAAAATTTTCACCTGTTCTGGAAGTTGGCATTAAATTATATCAACCAACCAATCTTCTTAGCAATAGCAGGGAAAATCACTTTCCCAGTTATGGTATCTCATGGTTACTCCTCCCTCTATACCATGCATTTCTGAGGGGAAGTTAAAAAAAAAAATCCAGGCTGAATGTGGTGGCTCACATCTGTAAACGCAGCACTTTGGGAGGC
This sequence comes from Pongo abelii, assembly GCF_028885655.2. Classification (NCBI taxonomy): domain Eukaryota; kingdom Metazoa; phylum Chordata; class Mammalia; order Primates; family Hominidae; genus Pongo; species Pongo abelii. The sequence continues at coordinate 94,716,625 of NC_072000.2, forward strand.
TGAAGCAGGAGGATCACTTGAGCCCAGGAGTTTGAGACCAGCCTTGGCAACATGGTGAAACCCTATCTCAACAAAAGTACAAAAATTAGCCAGACATGGTGGTGTGCACCTATAGTCCCAGCTACTCAGGAGGCTGAGGTGAGAGGATTGGCCTGAGCCCTGGAGGCTGAGGCTGCAGTGACCTGTGATTGCACCACTGCACTCCAGCCTGGGTGACAGAGTCAGACCCTGTTAAAAAAAAAAAAAAAAATCAGGAGGCCTTTTAGTCAAGGTTGTTTGTTTGTTTGTCTGTTTGTTTGTTTTTTTGAGACTGAGTCTCCCTCTGTCACCTAGGCTGGAGTGAGGTGGTGCAATCTCAGCTCACTGCAACCTCCACCTCCCAGGTTCAAGCGATTCTCCTGCCCCAGCCTCCTGAGTAGCTGGGACTACAGGTGTGTGCCACCGTGGTCGGCTAATTTTTTTTTTTTTTTTAGATGAAGTCTTGCTCTGTCACCCACGCTGGAGTGCAGTGGTGCAATCTTGGCTCACTGCAACCTCCGCCTCCCAGGTTCAAGCAATTCTCCTGCCTCAGCCTCCTGAGTAGCTAGGATTACAGGCATGCACCACCAAGCCCAGTTAATTTTTGTATTTTTGGTAGAGATGGAGTTTGACCATGTTGGCCAGGCTGGCATCGAACTCCTGACCTCAAGTCATCTGCCCACCTTGGCCTCCCAAAGTACTGGGATTATAGGCATAAGCCACTGCACCCAGTCTTAGTCAACGTTTCTAACAAGATTATCAACTGTTGTAGACCGTAAATAATGATTTTGCAACAAGGTTCTCTATTTGATAAGAAAAAGTCCATTTGAATGCTTGTCAATATTTGACCCGATCAGTTGGTTTGACGTTTAGCAGTTTAAAAAGCACATCTGACTGGGTGCGGTGGCTCACACCTGTAATCCCAGCACTTTGGGAGGCCAAGGCGGGCGGATCACAAGGTCAGGAGATCGAGACCATCCTGGCTAACATGGTGAAACACCATCTCTACTAAAAATACAAAAAAAATTAGCCAGGCATGGTGGCAGGCACCTGTAGTCTCAGCTACTTGGGAGGCTGAGGCAGGAGAATGGCATGAACCCAGGAGGCGTGAACCCGGGAGGCGAAGCTTGCAGTGAGCCGAAATGGCGCCACTGCACTCCAGCCTGGGCAACAGAATGAGACTCTGTCTCAAAAAAAAAAAAAAAAAAAGCACATTCAAAGTCTGTTGGAACGACAGTTTCTCTTACTGAGAAGGCTTTTGAGGTATTTGGTGGTTGTTGTTGTTATTCTTGTTTACTCAAACATTCCCAGCTTCTCCACTGTCCATCCACTAGTTAGACGAACTCTGAGGGGGTCATAACCATTCTCTTTGCAGGAACCATCCTGCCACCCGCCCTGAAGAGGCTGCAAAACGCAAAATTATATGGCCAGGAGAAGATTGGGAGAAGTTAATCCTTGCACCTCAAGAAGAAACGTTCTGCTTTTAAGTAGAAGAGGAGAGTGAGTAGCTGAGAATCCAGGGAGCGTGAACCACGTAGACTGCCGAATTGGAGAGCAGTTTTTAGACTTCTAGACATAGTCAATGCCTAGAACTTATAAAGAAATTCTATTATCAGTAATATGTACTCTCGATTTGGTTTGCTGATATGCAAACTCATTCAAGTCTGGGATCTGCAGAGAAGGAATTGCAATCCCACAACAAATGTCATTTGCAGCCCTTAGAAATAAAAAAAACCTCATGTATTGTTAGGAAAATTCAGAGTATGCTACACAGCAATCTCCAAAGCCTGAAAAATGCTTAGCTGAAAATCTGATCCTATTTATTTATTTTTTTGAGATGGGGACTCACTCTGTCACCCAGGCTGGAATGTAGTGGTGCAATCACAGCTCACTACAGCCTCAAACTCCTAGGCTCAAGCGATCCTCCTCAGCCTCTCCAGTAGCTAGGACCACAGGCACACACCACTATGCCTGGCTAATATTTTTTAATTTTTTGTAGAGATGGAGTCTCACCATGTTGTCCAGGATGGTCTCAAACTCCTGGGCTCAAGCAGTCCTCCCACCTTGGCCTCCCAAAGTGCTGGGATTACAGGCATGAGCCACCGTGCCCAGCCTGTACAGGCAGGCACCTGTAATCCCAGCTACTCGGGAGGCTGAGGCAGGAGAATTGCTTGAACCTGGGAGGCAGAGGCTGCAGTGAAAACAGGTTTAAAATTTTCTTTTACTATTTAAAATTATAAAAACCTGTAGTATTACCACAACCTTTGCAAGTCATTCTGATAGGGGCAACTAAAGTCATCCTCAATTGTGAGCCCCCAGCTCTACAATATCAGGGGCGTAAAGTTTGCAAATTGAGAGCAAGTAAGTAAAAGTACAAGTTTGGAATCAGACAGAATTGGGTTCAAATTACTCCCTAACACTTCGAACCTGTGTAGAATCATTATCTCCCTCATAAGGGTGGAGACAATGAGATCACACATGTGAAGTACTTACTACTATGCCTTGTGCATAGTAAATGCTCAAACTGTGATCAACACATTACTTATACTGAAGAGTCATGCTTCCTCCATGACATTACCATTAACATTTCTAAATGAAGCGTACACCATTTGCTAGCCAAGCCTCCTTTATAGCAGATCTAACCTTCTGGGATTGAGAAAGTTTCAAAGGTACCCATGACACCCACACCATCATAAAAGGTCAGTCCCATCATTGGTCCCAAAGGGTGGTCAGGGGGCCACTGCACCTGCATTACCAGCAGTGCTTGTTTAAAAAGCTGGTCTTGGCCAGGTGCGGTGGCTCACGCCTGTAATCCCAACACTTTGGGAAGCTGAGGCAGGAGGATCACTTGAACCCAGGAGTTCAAGACCAGCCTGGTCAAGATGGCAAAATCCTGTTTCTACTAAGAATACAAAAAATTAGCTGGGCATGGTGGCAGGCACCTGTAATCCCAGCTACTCGGGAGGCTGAGGCAGGAGAACTGCTTGCCTCAGCCTCCCAATGTGTTGGGATTACAGGAGTGAGCCATAGTTCCCAGCCTTCTTATGTATGTATTAGAATTCTTCATATATATGTATATAGGATGTTACGCAGGTCTATGACATATATTCTGCAAATATATTCTCAGATTGTTGTGCATCATAAGTTTTTGCTTATGTTGGAATTTATTGTCATGTGAAAGTTTTTGCAATTTCCTTTTAGTCAAACCAGCTTATTTTATTGTTTCTGCTTTTGGTGTCATGTTTAGAAAAGTCAAGACCATCCCTAGAATATATAAATATTCATCAAAATTTTCTTCTAGTTCATTCTAGTTTCAATTCATACATTTAAATCTTTAATTAATCTGAAATTTTATGCTGATGTATGATGTAAAATAGAAATCAAACTTTTTTTTTCTAAACACAAGCTGGCCAATTGTCTCAACTTATATTATCAGGTAGAGACCTGGAAGAGGTTAATTTCCACTAAAGCAAACTAAGATTCCAACATGTGCTGTATCCTCCTTCAAAGCCCAGAATCTTAGCTTCCTGCTTTCTAGAGCACTATCTGTGCTCCTGGGCATCCAGGAAGAGGTGTCAGCAGCTCCTCCTAAGACACCTCTGCTTTTGCCACATTTCCAGACTTTCTTGGATCTCTGACCGAATGGATTCTGGCAGCAGTCATTGTCATGGTGCCCACTCAGTCCCCAGCCCCTGGTCAGCTCCCTTGTCAGAAGCCTGGAAGATTTGTCAAAGCAAAACAGAGAGTTCCAGGGAAGCACAGGTTGGGGAAGTAGTGGAGGTAGAAGGGATGCCACAGATCTTTTCTCCAAAAATCGAATACGTATGCCTAGGATACCACTTCTGTGAACGTAACCTAAAGAAATACTTTCCCACACGGGGCGCGGTGGCTCACACCTGTAATCCCAGCACTTTGGGAGGCCGAGGCGGGCGAATCACGAGGTCAGGAGATCAAGACCATCCTGGCTAACACGGTGAAACCCCATCTCTACTAAAAAATACAAAAAATTAGCCGGGCGTGGTGGCGGGCGCCTGTAGTCCCAGCTACTCGGGAGGCTGAGGCAGGAGAATGGTGTGAACCCGGGAGGTGGAGCTTGCAGTGAGTGGAGATCTCACCACTGCACTCCAGCCTGGGTGACAGAATGAGACTCCGTTTCAAAAAAAAAAAAAAAAAAAAAAACCACCAAAAAGAAATACTTTCCCATATGGACAAAGATGGAAGAGTAAAACTGTTCACTGCAACATTATTGTTAACAGCAAAACACATCAATGGGAAATTGGTTACATAATGATACATCTGTATTATGGAATACTTTGCAATGACTGAAAAGAATAAAAGGGAGTGAAGAAGGGAGGAGGAAGATAAAGACTGCAAAAACATAGGAAAAGAAAACCAAGTCATAGAATATTATGTACAACATAAACTTGTTAATGTAAAAAACCCTATAAATATGTAAATATATATACATATATATTCATGAATATACATGTGTGTATACACATACACATCCAAACATACATATTCATATATGTTCAAAAATATAGAAGTATTTCAGAAAAGATATTGAAAAGATGGAAACCCCACTGAGAAAAAGAGTGGATGGAGTTGATAGGGGAGTGCTAGAAAGAGAGATGGCAGAGGTGTTTTTTTTTTTTGTTTTTCTTTTAGCAACTTACCCTAAATACTTCTGTATTTTAAAAATCTCTTTTTTTTTTGTTTTTCTTTTTTGAGACAGAGTCTCACTCTGCTCATTCTGTCATCCAGGTTGGAGTGCAGTGGTGGGATCTCGGCTCGGCTCACTGCAACCTCCGCCTCCTGGGTTCAGGCGATTCTCCTGCCTCAGGCTCCTTGAATAGCTGGGATTGCAGGTGCCTGCCACCATGCCTGACTAATTTTTTTGGTTTTTGTTTTTTTTTCCGAGATAGAGTTTCTCTCTTGTCGCCCAGGCTGGAGTGCAATGGCGCGATCTCGGCTCAATGCAAACTCTGCCTCCTGGGTTCAAGCGATTCTCCTGCCTCAGCCTCCTGAGTAGCTGGGATTACAGGCGCCTGCCACCACACCCGGCTAATTTTTGTATTTTTGGTAGGGACGGGGTTTCACCATGTTGGCCAGGCTTTTCTCAAACTCCTGATCTCAGGTGAACCACCCGCCTCAGCCTCCCAAAGTGCTGGGATTACAGGCATGAGCCTCCGCGCCCAGCCCAATTTTTTTTAGTAGAGATAGGGTTTCACCATGATGGCCAGGCTGGTGTTGAACTCCTGACCTCAGGTGATCCACTCACCTCAGTCTCCCAAAGTGCTGGGATTACAAATGTGAGCCACTGTACCCTAAAAATCTTTTACAATAAAACATTTCAGGAAATGCATATGTAATTTCTTTTTTTTTTTTTTTTTTAGACAGAGTCTGATGCCCAGGTTGGAGTACAGTAATACAATCACTGCCACCTCCACCTCTGGGGTTCATGCAATTCTCCCACCTCAGCCTCCCAAGAAGCTGGGATTGCAGGTGTGCACCACCATGCCCTGTTAATTTTTTTGTATTTTTTGGTAGACACTGGGTTTCACCATGTTGGCTAGGCTGGTCTAGAACTCCTGACCTCAAGTGATCCACCCAGCTCGGCCTCCCAAATTGTCGGGATTACAGGCAGGAGCCACCACACCTAGCCATAATTTCTTAAAAGACAGAAATTAAAAAGAAAGGTTTTCATGGAAACCCTAAGGCTATATACACCAGGATGAACTGGAGTGCTCCTCAGTTGGTCACCAACTGGGGCTAGTCTTTCGTTATCAGTAGCATTAGTGAGCCCAAGAAGGCTCAGCTGAAAGCCAGCCTACACAGGCATACCTGGGGCACAAAACTGGATGTAGAAAATGCAGAACAAAATACATTAGAACAGGAAAACACGAGAGAATGTGCAGAATGCCCATATCAAGGACCAATTTAATCCAGAATTCAAAAAACAAAAGGAGCCGTAAATAGTGAATACAACAAAATGAATCATCTCCCAGATGGAGAAGACTCGATGGCCTTTGTTTTGGGTTGAACCTGGACTAAGCCATGCATGAAATAATCATATAACTTTTTTCCCACTGCCTCAGAAGGAAAAATAGAAGGGCAGCCTGGGCAATCTAGCGAGACCTCGTCTCTACAAAAAACAAAAAAAATTACCCGGGTGTGGTGGTGCACACTTGTGGTCCCAGGTACTGGGGTATTGGGGAGCAGGAGGATCCTTAAGCCCAGGAGGTCGAGACTGCAGTGAGCCATGATCGCATCACTGCACTCTAGCCTGAGGGACAGAACAAGACCCTGTCTAAAAAACAAACAAACAAACAAAAAGAAGAAGAGGAAGAAGAAGAGGAGGAGGAGGAAGAAGAAGAAGAAGACGAGGAGGGGGAGGAGGAGGAGGAAGAGGCGGAATGCCTTGAAGTGACTGAAAATTACAAAGTTTTTTTTTGTTTTGTTTTATTTTTTTAAGTGGGAATGATCACCTGTTTTGCCACTTTGGCATGTCTCATGATTTACTCATCAGATTAGTCTTCATCTGTTTGGGCTATTATAACACAATACCATAGACTGGGTGGCTTATAAACAACTGAAGTTCATTTCCCACAGTTCTGGAGGCGGGGAAGTCCAAGATCAAGGTGTTAGCATGTTCTGTGTCTAGTGAGGGCTCATTTCCTGGTTCGTAGACAGCTGTCTTCTGGCTGTGTCCTCACATAGCAGAAGGGGTGAAGGAGCTTTCCAGGGTCTCTAATGCCATCCAGCCCTCATGACCTAATCCCTGTCCAAGGTCCCACCTCCTAATACCATCACACTGGGGGGTTGGGATTTCAACACATGCATTTGGAGGGGACATGAACATAGCAATTACCAGAAATGACTTACTAAAGACTTGACCTTTGGATCCTCCTATATTCACAGCAGCTGCCAGATTAGACTCTAACAAATAGGGAAGTAAGAAGCCCCCTGTCCCAGCCTGCAGCATCAACCCATTTCTAAGGCCCATTTGAGGCAGGAGGAGTGGGGATCTCCTGTCTAACACACTGGAAGCCTACTTTGCTTTGTCACACTGGACAGCCAGGAGGGCAAGACGGTGGGTACAGTGATCCCCTACCTGTCAAGTGCCAGAGGGAGAGCACTCAAGTGACCCTGCTCCTCAGATGTTGACTTGTTGAGGGCAGAAGCACACAGGAGGTGGGAGGGAAGCAGAGAAGCAGTGGATCCTGAGGAAAACACTGCCAGCATCATCTTTAACAAATCCTCTCCTTGCAAATTTATTTCCCACTTCCTTTGTCTCTTTAAATGAGCTCAAACTTTCTCAGGGAATGTGTCCTGGACCCCCTGGCTGGGTCCAGGTGGTTAGATACACACTGTGCTGTTTCTCCTTCATAACATTTACCACAGTTATGACTTGACTTTGCTGCATATAATTATTTGACAATACCAGAATCTCTCATGAGACTACAAACAGCAGGAACTGTGCCTTTCTTTAGCTCATCTTGGCATTCCTGTGCCTAGCCTAGTGCATGGCACATACTGGAGCTCTATAAACAGGTGCTGAATAAATGAAGGAGAGAGAGCAGTAGGAGCTCAGAGACATCTTGGAGATGAGACTGGAGGCTAAGACCTTAAAAGAAGGCAGGATAAAAGAGAGTTTAACCTGATATAATTTCCAGAAGGACCCCAGAATACATTTGCTGCCAGGTGAATCTATCATTCCATAACTAGAAAAGTTTGAACAGTACATACTCCTGAGAGAGGTATAACCTAAATTTGCATTTGCATATTAATAACACTTCCTTTCCAGAAAGCTTGCAGAGAGGTTATGCTGTGGAGAATACTAAATCAATACCCTGGGCCAGGCGCGGCAGCTCATGCATGTAATCCCAGCACTTCAGGAGGCCAAGGCAGATGGATCACCTGAGGTCAGGAGTTCAAGACCAGCTTGACCAACATGGTGAAACCCTGTCTCTACTAAAATACAAAAAATTAGCCGGGTGTGGCTGCAGGTGCCTGTAATCCCAGCTACTCAGGAGGCTGAGGCAGGAGAATTTCTTGAACTCGGGAGGCAGAGGTTGCAGTGAGCCGAGATCACGCCACTGCACTCCAGCCTGGGCAACAAGAGCAAAACTCAGCCTCAATAATAAATAAATAAATAACCTGAACACCTGAAGGTGGAAGCTGTGGCTTGATGACCATGGAGGAGGAAAAGTAAAGACCATGGTGAATGGTGTCAAAAACCATTCACCATTCTTATGTCATAGTTTTGCTAAGGGTCAGCTTACTGTTGGTCAGAAACTAACCACAGTTCACCCTGGTCAACAAGACCCCTTTGCAGTGCTGCATGGAATTCTAATGCAGTGCTGCATGGACACTGGGCAGGCACTGGCAGCCAGGGAGCCACTTCCCCTTTCAACTAAATGCATGCTAAGGGGTGGTGGAAGATATGCAGCTGGTATCCACCCAAAAGGAAGAATCATGCCCTTGAGTTCTGATCACAAGGCTCTTCTGCTGTAATTAAAATGGAATAATGTGCACCATCAATCAACCTCCAGATCCTACAAGGTACTGCCACCAAACATGGCTAGTTATCGAAGGATAGTCATCTCTTGGGGAAGATCAAACTCTAGAACCTAATAAAAGAAATGAACCTCACATCCTATTAAAAAGGACTTCCTGGCCAGGCACAGTGGCTCATGCCTGTAATCCCAGCACTTTGGGAGGCGGAGGCAGAGGGCTCGCTTGAGCCCAGGAGTTTGAGACCAGCCTGGGCAACATGGTGAAACTCTGTCTCTACAAAAAAATATGAAAATTAACTGGGCATTATGGCATGTGCCTGTGATCCCATCTACTCCAGAGGCTGAGGTGGAAGGATCACCTGAGCTCCGGGAGGTCAAGGCTGCAGTGAGCCATGATTGTGCCACTGCCCTCCAGCCTGGGTGACAGAGTAAGACCCTGACTCAAAAGAAAATATTTTTAAAAAGAACTTGCTGAAGATTGTACAAAAAGAAAAGAAACTTGAAATGGATAATTGCTTTTATTAAGCTACAGGAGTTGGATTTTTTTCTCTCTCTACTATCAGGATGCCTTTAAGACACCAAGGTGGGAAACAGATTTTTCTGCATAGCTCCAACTCAGGATATATTTCCATTAACAATGACTGGATACCCTAAAAATGCCCCCCATTCATACCCTCTGAAAGTGTTAAGGTTAACTGCATAAAAGATCATTTGAAGTTTACTAAAATCTTAGATTCTTAGAAGGGATCTCTGAGTACATCTGGATTATTTTTTATTAATAATAAAAAAATTCTATGGAATACCAAGAGTGATCCTCAACTTATGCTTGAGTCTTCACAGAAATAGGATCTATGCAAGAAGATATGGGCCAAAAAAAAAAAAAGAAGAAGGATCTAGTTTGCTTCTTTTCCACCCAACTTATTCCCTTATTCCATTATTAAGCAATTCTGCTTAACAAGCTTTTAAAATACATCTTATTACACAAGGTCCTATATAGCCAACTGGCTCAATTTAAATGTACACTGGTACCTTGTTCTCCCAAAAGAAATTGCCTAAAGAAAAATATTTTAGTTGCATAATTAAGTAAAAGGCAAAAAAATGGCAATGATTTTATTTCTGGATTTATGGCCACTGGAACATTCCTGTGGTAGGAGAGAAAGTAAACTGAATTTTGAAATTAAATAGATAGCTATAGATTTATGTTTTGGCATGTAAATTACACATTTGCAGTCCTTCACTGAAGCCCAGTTTCAGATTTATTTTATTTATTTATTTTTTAGACGGGAGTCTCACTCTGTTACACAGGTCGGAGTGTAGTGGCGCAATCTTGGTTCACTGCAGTCTCCGCCTCCTGGGTTCAAGTGATTCTCCTGCATAGCTGGGATTACAGGCGCCCGCCACCACGCCCGGCTAATTTTTGTATTTTTAGTAGAGGCGGGGTTTTGCCATGTTGGCCAGGCTGGTCTGGAACTCCTGACCTCTGGTAATCCGTCTGCCCCGGCCTCCCAAAGTGCTGGGATTACAGGCATGAGCCACTGCACCCGGCCCTATGTTTCAGAATTATTTTAAACCTTATCTTTTTTTATGTGAAACTTAGAGCCTCACAAAACACTATTTGTGAGGTATCTTTCCCATAGTGATTTATTCTTGTGAACAAAATTTCATTTCTATAAAATATATTGTTGGCAATTGGTATAGTCATTGAATTTTATGACAGTGTATTTTAGGAATAAATGCATTCCCCAAAGGGGCATTGACATATAATTAGCAATGAAAATGATGTCACTGCTGTAAGGAAATTCAAAGTGGCTAAGATTCCAGAGATCCCTGCAGAGGTCTACAGCCTATAGATTATTAAACACTGCTACCTGATAAAGGGGGGGACAAAAAGAACAAAAGCAAATGTACATGATTTAGAAATTCTGAAACATGATTTGAACAACTGAAGTAGAAATGAAAAGCTTTCTCAAATGTGCTTTAAGTAAACTATCAGAGTCAGCCTACAAAAGAATACTTTTTAACTTTGACCAGCAATTTAAAACTTTTAAAGTATTTATAAAAATCTTAAATATATAATCAGTTTATACAGAAAAATAGGCCAGGCGTGGTGGCTCATGCCTGTAACCCCAGCACTTCGGGAAGCTGAGATGGGAGGACTGCTTGAGCCCAGGAGTTTGAGACCAGCCTGGGCAACATAGTGAGACCCCATCTCTACAAAAAACTTAAAAATTAGCCAGGTGTGATGGCATGAGCCTGTAGTCCCAGGTACTCCCAAAAATCAATAATAAGACTTGATCAGCTCAAGAGGAAATTCTAAAGAAAGGGGATCTGATAATTAAATCATGAGATGTGTCTTGGACCTCCTGGCATTAACCTTCTGGGAGGCAGCAGGAAGGAGATAATCTCAGCCAATGTCTCTATTCAGCAAAAAAAAAAAAAAAAAAAAAAAAAAATTGGAGCCCAGAGAAGCTAAAATGGTTTGGGTAGAACTCCACAGTAGTTCTCTCTGATTGATATGGGCTATGTTTGATTCAGTTGCAGGAATCCGTATCAGTGAAAATTGGTTATGGCAGGAGGTTGCACTGTCAGCCATGACCCACTATTGCCTTCTACTACACTATAATTACATTTCCACTCGAAAGGGATTAGGACCTCCACAAATACTGAAGTGTACTGAAAGTAAATTGAAAACCAGTGGGAAACAAAATGCAGTTTAAAAAGCGTCACAAAACCAGCAACCTTAAACAGAAGAATTACCATTTTGCCCCAGATAAAATCTCAGGATGCCCATCAGAAGCAATACTTTAACTATTTTAGGGTCTCAAATTGTATTAGTGGGAAGGAGGCAAAACAATTCTATTTGGATTTGCACTGAACCAAAGTTAAATTAGAGACAAATTCCATAATTTAACTGGGAATCAGTGTCTTTTTCCCTTGTCTTTTATTTACTTTTTTTTTTTGTTTGTTTTTGAGGCAGGGTCTCACTCTGTCACTCAGGCTGGAGTGCAGTGAAGCAATCACGGCTCACTGCAGCCTCGACCTCCCAGGCTCAAGTGATACTCCCACCTCAGCCTCCTGAGTAGCTGGGAGTATAGGCACATGCCACCACCCGTGTCTAAGTTTTCATCTTTCGTATAGACAGGGTTTCACCAGGTTGCCCAGCCTGGCCTCAAAACTCCTGGGCTTAAGCAATCCTCCCACCTTAGCCTCCCAAAGTGCTGAGATTACAGGTGTGAGCCATCATGCCCAGCCTATTTACAGTATTTTTAAAGTTACAGCTTTGAAAGAGTTGAAAAGTGTTTTCACTATCTAACTCTGCCCGTGCTCATTGTGAACAGAAGTTCTGTGTTTGGATCCTCTACGTGGCAGAAGATAAATACTAAGTGCATCAGCAGGGGGTGTAAGAAGTGAATTCCATAAATGCTCACCCTAATGTTTTCTGCAACAGAAAATCATCTATTCTCATCTTATTTCAGCTATATAAAAAGAAAAAAGGAAGACTGTTTCACAATCGTGGATGAGTAGCTGATCACAGCTTTCATAAAATATGCATGCCAGCACTTCCGCACAATTACCTCGAAGAACCAGTCTTTTGTTCCAAACATTTCAACAGCAAAAGACCTACCTGTAGCCAGCCATTTAGAAAGTGAAATGTTGCCTAGAAAATAATTATTGGAATCAATAAACAATTAAAATTGGGGGTGGGGAAGTTCTTAGATTTACTTGATTTTTTCCTACAGATTTAAATTTAAAAATTATCAAAGAAAATAAATTTCAAACTACTGTATAAACTCCTATGGATACAAGCTACGTGTACATAAGCAGGTATTCTCCTAATTTGTGTCAAAATTATCTCCTGACACCATCAGACATACCACCCCTTCTGGTAGTACCATTCAGGATCCATAAGATGGCAGGCCTAGATTTCACAGTAGTAATTATAAGTGTATATACACTGACTGCTTTGAAAAAAAAAATACATCATATTATCAGCAGCATGTGGCTGGTAACAATCTTAGGGGCATCTATCAATTAAATTTGTAAATTAAAAAACATAGCCACTATTACCAGGTTAATGCATGCTATTACTTCATATTGAATCACAAAATATTATTGCCAGAAGAAAATTAAGATCATCTACTTTAGTCCTGCCTATTTCCATGTAAAGAAACCAGAGTGCAGATATCAGAGCTTTGCCCAAGATCACATGACAAAGTGAGTAGCAGAGAGAGGACCAGAATCCTGGTCTCCTTCCTCCCAATCTGTATCAGTCCTATTGTTCTCAATATTTCTTCAACTCCTCATGGTGGCATCGAAGTCCAAATGACTGCTCTGCTGTCGAGCCCTATCCTTGCAGTTTGCCACAGATTGCTTTTTCCTTGTCAAAGTGTCATTCATGAGTCACCACTTGTCCTATCTGGACTCCGCATGGAAGCATGGAATTCCACAGCTCTCTTCACAAACCAGTTGTGTGCATCTCAAACTGGGGTGTGGTGATGTATGGGGTACTTGAAGTCACAGGATAAATAAGTACTATCTCCTTTGATGATTTTGGTGGCGGCGGGGAGCAACATCTTTTTAATTAGAAGGAACATAAAACGTGTATGAATGTCAGACATGAAATGCATAAAGGTTCAAAGCAACGTGTAGCTTTGTGTAGCCTAGATCAGGCCACTGTGCAGGCCTGCAGCAGTACAGCTCTTCAGTCCTCTGTGCTATCAGGGACACTGTGGTGGAAAGCTTAGGGAAGTATCTCATTAAGAGGCTCCCTCCTTCAGTACATAACCTGGAGTGCACCTTGTCTTCCACGATGTATAGAATAAGCTCACCTCACACTTGTGTCCTGGAAAAATCGGCACACGGCTATCCAAATACTATGTGGGTAGTCCTAAGGCACATTTAACTTCTATACGACAAGTATTACATTATAAACATTAAAATATTCACCAAATATTAACTATTATATATGATAAATATGTAACAGAGGTCACTGCTGGGCAGAATTCTTAGACAAACCAAACACAGTGGATGGAATTAATAAAAATAAACCAACCTACTACTTTTCATAAGCATTACGCTATAGAGAAATGTACAGAGATCCAAGAAGCAGGAGAGCTGGAGGATTTTTGATCACTCATCTAATGTGTCTTGCTCTATTTTCTCCCATTTTCTCATCTATAAAAAGGAGATTGGATTGGGTTAGAACAGGGGAAAAATTTAGAATTCTAAATTGTTTTTTGCTCACCCTTTGCTCTAGCATTTCCTTGGGCATAATTTTTTAAATGAATGTAACATAAGATAATTAGCACCTAAGCATTTTCCTGTGCATTTTGACAGTGATTAATTCAGTTTCTCGGAATATACTCACCTCCTTAAAAATTCTCGGTATATTGATTGGCTAGAAATCAGTAAATTAGTTAATGTCATGAAAAACAAAGAAAGACTGGGAAACAATTTCAGATTAAATGAGACTAGAGAAAGGACGTCTGAATGCAATACATGATCCAGGATTTTATTTTGCTATGAAGAACGTTATTGCCATTATTGACAACTGGCAAAATTCAAATGACCACTACAGAACAGGCAATATTAGACAATGGCGTTGTATCCACTTCCTGATTTTGATAATTGTACTATGGCTATGTAAAAGAATGACCTTGTTTCTGGAATTACACACTGACACATTTAGGGACAAAGGAGCATCATGTCCACCGAGAGAGAGAGACAGAGAGAGAGAGAGAGCACAAGCCTAGATGCCAGTGTGGTAAATGTTAAAATCTGGGAAATATGAGTGAAAAGTACATAGGTATTCTTTGTACTATTCCTGTAAATTTTCTGTAAGACTGAAAATATCTTAAAATAAAAAATTAAAAGAAAAAATCTTAAAGACAACCTGTTTGATGGCTGCGTATAGAACTGCAATGGAAACCAGATGTAGAAAGATTAATGAGGAAGGCAAAATTACAGTTGAAGGGAAGCTGATTTATTCATAATGTATTTCTTTGCAATTTATGAGTTTAAGATAATAGACATACTATACTACACTGTGTCTTGTATAAAAGGATGCATCTGGTGAACACTCATCTAAAAATTCTTATTTGATAAATATTGTTATAATGTCACTCTGTAGTTTAGTTCTTGGGGTTTAAAAAATTTATATATAATAACTATAATATGTCTTTATTTTTCTTTCATGTTCTTCTTTAGTAAATCTTTACCTATAGCCAGTGTTATAACTTAAAATCTCTTCACAGACAACTCACGGGGAGACTTTCACTCAGAATCTATGTAAAAACATAACCAAAATGATTAAAGACAGCTTTTGACTACGAAAGAGAAATTATATATGTTGAATAAAAAAGCAATTTAAAGCAAATTACAAAAAACAAAATGAAATTTCAAAAATACTTTTACATTGAGTGCCATGGTGCACACCTATAATCCCAGCTACTTGCATCACTTGAGTCCAGGAGTTTGAGACCAACCTGAGTAATACAGTGTATTAGTCTGTTCTCATGCTGCTAATAAAGACATACCCGAGACTGGGTAATTTATAAAGGAAACAGGTTCAATTGACTCAGAGTTCAGCATGGCTGGGGAGGCCTCAGGAAACTTAACAATCGTGGCGGAAGGGGAAGCAAACACATCCTTCTTCACATGGCAGCAGCAAGGAGAAGTGCCCAGCAAAAGAGGGAAAAGCCCCTTGTAAAACCATCAGATCTTGTGAGAACTCACTATCATGAGAACAGCATTAGAGTAACTGCCCCCATGATTAACTTATCTCCTGCTGGGTCCCTTCCACCACACGTGGTTATGGGAACTACAATTCAAGATGAGATTTGGGTGGGGACAGTGTCCCCATGTCACATAGTGAGACCCCCATCTCAAAAAAATAAAACATCATGTTATATCAACAAATGGTAAGATAAAACAAGACACTAGACAATAAATTCTGGTCTATACCTCACCTGTATGCATAGATAGATTATCTGTTGTTCCCAGGATTTAGCACATAGAAATGACATTGTTTAATATTTTTTCATGATGATTTTCAAAGGGTAAATGATCTCCCATATGACTATTTAAAAACTATATTTATTTTTCAGTTTCTCAGTACATGTAAATTTTAAAAATTAGCTTCTTCTTCTGTAAATACTTGTTTCTGACTTACACATCTCAAAGTTAAAACACTCTTTTTTTTTTCTTTTCTTTTCTTTTCTTTTATTGAGATGGAGTCTCGCTCCGTCACCCAGACTGGAGTGCAATGGTGTGATCTTGGCTCACTGCAACCTCCGCCTCCCCGATTCAAGCGATTCTCCCGCCTCAGCCTCCTGAGTAGCTGGGATTACAGGCTCCCACTGCCACACCCAGCTAATTTTTGTATTTTTAGTAGAGATGGGGTTTCACCATGTTGGTCAGGCTGGTCACGAACTTCTGACCTCTGATGATCCACCCGCCTCAGCCTCCCTCCCAAAGTGCTGGGATTACAGGCATAAGCCACCGTGCCTGGTCCAGTGTTTACTTTTCATATAGTTAACTGATAAAAAAGCTTTTGTGTATATACCTTGCATATCAAAATGGGGATAAATTAAAGTTAAACTGAGATGGTTTTCAGCCATATCTGAAACTCAAAAATCTTGATCAGTTGATAACAAATTTCACACAGCCCACTTATATTTACAAAGTGAAGAGTAACCGATCTACTCAGAGCATGGCATCATCAGAATAAAACATTTTGAAAGTCCGTCCTTGAAGGACTAATACAAAATATGTTCTCATCTTTACACGTGGACTCTAGATTATTTTCCATGCTTTTGTGATGAAGTGCTGTTTTGTTATATAATTTTGACTTGGATTCTTCCCAATTATATTTGTTTATGTAATTTCAGGAGGAATACTGAACATCTGAGTCCTGGATGATACTATTATAGTAAACTAATAATTGCAGAAGTTAAAAAAAAAACACCTGCATCAATTGCACCATTGCACTCCAGCCTTGGTGATAGAATAAACCCCATTTCTTTCTTTCTTTCTTTTTTTTTGAGACAGAGTTCCGCTCTTGTTGCCCAGGCTGGAATGCAGTGGCGTGATCTCGGCTCACTGCAACCTCTGCCTCCTGAGTTCAAGCAATTCTCCTGCCTCAGCCTCCCAAGCAGCTGGGATTACAGGCATGTGCCACCACGTCCAGCTAATTTTTTATCTTCAGTAGAGATGGGGTTTCACCATGTTGGCAAGGCTGGTCTCAAACTCCTGAATTCAGGTAATCCACCCGCCTTGGCCTCCGAAAGTGCTGGGATTACAGGCATGAGCCACCAAGCCCAGCCCCCACTTCTTAAAAATATGAATTCATCCAGCCTGGTCAACATGGAGAAACCCCGTCCCTACTAAAAATACAAAAATTAGCTGGGTGTGGTGGCGCATGCCTATAGTCCCAGCTACTCGAGTGGCTGAGGCATGAGAATCCCTTGAACCCAGGAGGCGGAGGTTGCAGTGAGCCTAGGTCACGCCACTGCACCCCAGCCTGGGCAACAGAGTGAGACTCTGTCTCAAAATAAAATAAATAAATAAGTAAATACATACACTACGTACATAAAATACAAGCAACATTACAAAATAGACGTTTTCCTTATTTCATTTAACTGTTTTTTTTCTCTCCAGCTATTTTAATTGATTCAAGATGTTCAATATATATTTATTTAGCAACTAGTACATGCCAGACATGGTTGTTAAGTATTGAGAATATAAGCAAGTAATATGTAATGGAAACGTGCATAAACAAAAACATGGTCTCTGGCTTCATCCTGGTTACAATCTAGTCCTGAGAACTTAAAGGGCAGGAATGAGTTTTACAAGCTTGGTACCCCGCCGAGTGCCTTGCACATGCAAGAACCACAATAACACTCACTGATGATACTGATGATATCTGCACTGTCTATAGATCTTTCTTATTGGTAGAAGAGAGATTCTTCACGCTGTAATCAGATCTTTTTACCTTTGAAAATAGGCTTTGACTGGGCACAGTGGCTCACGCCTGTAATCCCAGCACTTTGGGAGGCCAGGGCGGGAGGATCATGAGGTCAGGAGCTAGAGACCATCCTGGCCAACATGGTGAAACCCCGTCTCTACTAAAATACAAAAAATTAGCCTGCCATGGTGGTGCATACCTGTAGTCCCAGCTACTTGGGAGGCGGAGGCAGGGGAATTGCTTGAACCCGGGAGGCAGAGGTTGCAGTGAGCTGAGATCGTGACACTGCACTCCAGCCTGGCAACAGAGTGACACTCCGTCTCAAAAGAAAAAAAAAAATAGACTCCAGCCCAGCCAGGCCCGGTGGTTCACACCTGCAATGCCAGCACTTTGGGAGGCCGAGGAGGCGGATCACCTGAGGTCAGGAATTTGAGGCCAGCTTGGCCAACATAGTGAAAACCTGTCTTTACTAAAAATACAAAAAAGTAGCCTGGCGTGGTGGCACACAACTGTAGTCCCAGCTACTTGGGAGGCTGAGGCAGGAGAATCACTTGAACCCGGGAGGTGAAGGTTACAGTAGGCCGAGATCTGGCCACTGCCCCAGCCTGGACAACAGAGCGAGACTCCGTCTTTAAAAAAAAAAAAAGAAAAGACTTCATCCAGCAAGAAAGAAATCTGTCATACCGGATTCCTAAAAGTCACTTGGAATCTCATCCTTTTTAGTAATCTCAATAGCCTTGTCTTACTGAAATAACAAAAATTGCAACAAGTTTCCAGGCACAGGCAAGGAGCTGTGGACCTTTGTAAACATTGTTCAGTGTCCAGTAATCCCATTGTTAGTTATTCACATGCAGAGTAAATTCTCAAATGACAGCTCTTGCTCCCTCTCTGCACCCTTTAACACACACATTTTACACAAATTAATTGATCTCATATACACAGCCTCAGGTTCTAGATGACAGGGCTTACTCTTCATCTGTTTTTTTTTTTTTTTTTTTTTTTTGAGACAGGGTTAGGCTCTGTCTCCAGGCTGGAGTGCCCTGCCGTGATCTTAGCTCACTGCAACCTCCACCTCCCAGGCTCAAGTGATCTTCCCACCTCAGCCTTCCAGGTAGCTGAGACCACAGGTGTCCACCACCATGCCCAGCTAATTTTTTTGAATTTTTGGTAGAGATGGGGTTTCACCATGTTGCCCAGGCTGGTCTCAAACTCTTGAGCTCAAGTGATCTGCCTGTCTCAGCCTCCTAAAGTGTTGGGATTACAGGTGTGAGCCACCATGCCTGGCTCCATCAGTCTTTCTGTAATAAAAAATCTTTTTTTTTTTTTGATACAGAGTCTCACTCTGTCGTCCAGGCTGGAGTACAGTGGCATGATCTTGGCTCCCTGCAATTTCCACCTCCCAGGTTCAAGCAATTCTCCTGTCTCAGCCTCCTGAGTAGCTGGGACTATAGGCGAGAGCCACCAGCCCCAGCTAATTTTTGTATTTTTAGCAGAGATGGGGTTTCACCATGCTGGCCAGGCTGGTCTCGAACTCCTGACCTCAAGTGATCCGCCCGCCTTGGCCTCCCAAAGTTCTAGGATTACAGGCGTGAGCCACCATGCCCCGCCCTTTCCATAATAAAACTTAGCAAATGCTGATGTGAATTAGAAACATCAGTACAAAGGAAAGAATACAAAAAACCCATTGGTAAGTGGTTCTGAAAATAACTCATACAATCACTGTTCTCTTTGATGAAAATATTTTTTCAAGATGATAAACAAGCATTGCAGATACCTACCATTGTGTTGTCTACAGTATTCAGTACAGTAACATACTGGGCAGATTTGTAGTCTAGAAACAATAGGTTATTCAGTATGGCCTAGGGGTATAGTAGTCTACACCACCTAGGTTTATGTAAACATACTCTATGATGTTCACACAACGATGTAATTGCCTAATGACGCATTTCCCAGAACATATTTCCACTGTTAAGTGATGCATGACTGTACGTTAATGTATGTGTGTTTTTCTGGGAGAAGGTTCCTATGACTTTCATTAGATTCTCAAAGGTGTTAATGATCCGAAAACTTCCTAAGAACTGTGACCCCAAAAGAAAATAATCAGCACTCATATTCTAAGGAAACTGGCACATGGAATGAATTCAATAAACATTGTTAAATGAAATCTGAGTAAATAACTTTTATCTAGAGTATCATTAAACTTTTTTTAATGCTGCCATCAGAGATACATGATCAGTATGAAAGATAAATCAGAGAAAAGAGGAGAAAAATGACAAATCAAGATGGAGTGACTACTACATTCAGGACGATGGTGCAGGTGGTGGGAGGACTTTGTTAAGGTAATTTCTTCTTTTTAGGAACATATGATCTAATTGGAATGATAAAACATACAAAGTGGTGTAAGAATATTAGCAAAGGGAAAAAAGCAGTCAATGTATTATACTATACTAGAATTTCTAAAGGTGATAGCCTCTGAGTGAAAAGCCTAGGTTTGAAGGAGTTTTTGACATATACAGGGTTTAATTGTGCCATCTGCAATAGTAAAAGACTGGAAGTATGAGGTATTGAATAGAAGATATTGGAATAAATGAAAACTGCCCCTTCCTGCTCCTCTTTTTACAGGTTTCAGCTATTGCACCAGGGCAATGCGAAGCAATCCAGCAGTTTCTGAAGGGCGCACCCCCTGGCTCTACCTCCTTATGCTACTTTTGTGTTGTGGGGGTTGGGGGCAGTTTGCTGACTTGACCAGAGGATAAGGAAATCACTCCTCCAGTGCCCTGAAATCACTACAGATTTTTATTTGTTTTTATTTTATTTTTATTTTTGGAGACGGAGTCTTATTCTGTTGCCTAGGCAATCTTGGCTCAATGCAACCTCCGCCTCCTGGATTCAAGTGATCCTCCTGCTTCAGCCTCCCAAGTAGCTGGGACTACAGGCATGTGCCACCACGCCCAGTTTTTTTTTGTATTTTTAGTAGAGATGGGTTTTCGCCATGTTGGCCAGGGTGGTCTTGAACTCCTGACCTCAGACGATCCACTAGCCTTGGCCTCCCAAAGTGCTGGGATTATAGGCATAAGCCACCCCGCACCTGGTCCCATTACAGATTTTGAAACAGGTATTAGTCCAAGAAAGATCTTCACCCAGAGGCAAATGCCTTGAAAAATTCCAGTTTATATTTGGGAAATGTCCCCAGTGGGAATATTTGAAAGCATAAAAGTACACCTCCAAGCCAGTGGTGCTGCCACTTCCTTCTGTGAGGCTTCTGAGAAGTTCCAGCAGAAGGCCAAATCCAATTGGTATCTAAACTCTTTCCCCATTTTGCTATTATGAGTTTTCTTAAAGTGAGGCATATCTGCAGCAACATATTTTGCTTACTGGTATATTATTTTTTTACTATAGAAAAGTATCTAGGAAATATGTGATGAGGCCATTACTCGGGGGAAAAAGCCCAGGAATTTAGTCCAACTATGGTGATATTTGTTGTTTTTTCATTCTTCACCTCAAATATAGAGTACAAAAATACTACCAGGTGTAGTGGCTCATGCCTGAAATCCCAGCATTTTGGGTGGCCGAGGCAGGAGGACTGCTTGAGCCCAGGAGTTCGAGACCAACCTGGGAAACATAGTGAGACACTATCTCTACAAAAAAATAAAATTAAAGTAATTAGCCGGGCATAGTGGCTAATGCCTATAGTACTAGCTACTCAGGAGGCTGAGGTGGAAGGATCTCTTGAGCCCAGGAGTTTGTGGCTGCAGTAGCTATGATCATGCCACTGCACTCCAGCCCGTGCGACAGAGTCAGACCCTGTCTCTAAACAAACAAGCAAAACAAAAATACTATCACTTATAAAAGTTATCATTTCTTACATCTTCTCCTTCCCTAAACCCACTGCAACCAATTTCAGATCATAATTAACTTAGCGGCTGACTACTACAAACCAGAAAATGAGTTCAACTTCCAGGTCTGGATGAACCTGGACAAGTTATTTATCCTTTGTAAGCCTAAATTTCCTTATTTGTGAAAAGGAGTAAATAACAAGGTTTTTGTGAGCAATAAATGACATACTGCAAGTAAAAATATTGCATGGCATACTGTAAGTGCTCAATAAGTATTTGCTATTATTCTTATTACTGCCTTCACTAGTCTCCCTATCTATAGTCCTTTGTAAAATTCACCATGTGGCTGGGCGTGGTGGCTCATGCCTGTAATACCAGCGCTTTGGGAGGTCTAAGCTGGTGGATCAACTTGAGGCCAGGAGTTAGAGACCAGCCTGGTCAATGTGTTGAAATCTCGTCTCTACCAAAAATACGAAAGATTAGCTGGGTGTGGTGATGCACACCTGTAATCCCAGCTACTGGGAAGGCTGAGGCACAAGAATCGCTTGAACCTGGGAGGCAGAGGTTGCAGTGAGCTGAGACCGCACCACTGCACTCCAGCCTGGGCGACAGAGCGAGACTGTCTCAAAAAAAAAAGAAAAGAAAAAATTCACCTTGCACTTTGCTAACACATTTGGCTTTTTCTTTTCTTTTTTCTTTCTTTCTTTTTTTTTTTTTTTTTTTTTTGAGATAGGGTCTTGCTCTGTCACGCAGGCTGGAATGCAGTGGCATGATCACAGGTCACTGCAGCCTCCACCTACCAGGCTTAAGTGAGCCTCTTGCCTTAGCCTCCTGTGTAGCTGGGACCACAGGCATGCGCCACCACGCTCAGCTAATTTTTCTTTTCTTTTTCTTTTTTTGGGGGGGGGTATTTTTTGTAGAGAAGGGGTTTTGACATGTTGCGAAGGCTAGTCCCGAACCCATGGGCTCAAGTAATCCACCCACCTCCACCTCCCAAAGTACTGGCATTACAGACAGGCGTGAGCTGTGGCACCTGGCCATATTTGGTATTCTTTTATTTTTTTCCCCTTTTTCAACTCATTGCTTGCTAACACATTTGATATTCTTAAATCACCTTTGAGTTTTGTCAGTTTCTTTTCAAAACTCTTCAGTGGATTCCATGCATACAGGATAGTCTTATCTTCTTGCCTGGAATGTGTAGCCATTCCCTATCTGGCCTTAACAAATCTGATACCAGCTTGGTCGTTCATGATGCTCGTTAATAATAGACTAAACTTCTTCCCCTTCCCCAACACACCCTGCTCTTTCAGCCTCTTTGCCTTTGTTCCTGGTGTTGTGTGTGTGGAATGCTTTCTCTATGTACATCCATATGGGGTGCTGAAGATGCCACCTTCCCCCACAAGGCTCTGATCCCTCTAGCAGAGCAAACTCTCTCTGGACTCCTGAAATGCTTGTCATTTTCTCCTATCTTGAAAAAGTGTGACTTAGGTTCACATTATCTCCCAATCGAAAATATAAGTCCTTTAAAAACCAAGGTTCCTGTTTGTTACATTTTTACGTACTCATGGCCCAGGGTCACACTCACAATCAGTACAAATACCCATCATGAAAGTAGAACGTGGTAACAGAAGACAGCGAAATGAAGTGCCGAGGGAGCCCAGTGGAGGAAGAGCTTCTTTCAGTTGCCTTCACATTTGAAGTAAACCTTTAAGGATATTAGAACTGTGTTGGGCAGAAATGATGGAAATCGGGAATCTAGGCCAAGGGAGCGACATGAATAAAGGTGGAGAGGGAAACACACAACTGAAGAACAATTCACATGCCTAAAATTTTGGTGGCAGGTTGTTAGGACTGAAAAGGCAGATTATGGAGGGCCCTGAAGGAGCTCCTAAATGCATTTGGACTCAATTTTGAGGCCATGGGAAGCTACTGAGGCTTTTGAGCAGGGAAATGACACAGTAAGATGTATGTTTTAGAAAAATGACTATCAGCTGGGCATACAATGGAACTAGGGATAAGACCATTAGTTTGCATGTGTGTGTCCTTCCAAAATTCATATGTTAGAACTTAAACCCCAAGGTGATGGTATTAGGAACTAGGGCTTTTGGGGAAGTGATTAAGTCATAAAGGCTCCACCTTCGTGAGTGGGACTAATGCCCTTATAAGAGAGGCATCAGAGAGCTGCTTGGTCCTTCCAGCTCTTCACTCACGTGAGAACACAGCATTTATCCCCTTTCACCCGCCTGCCTTCTGCCACGTGAGGATGCTGCAGCAAGGTGCCATCCTGGAAGCAGACACCAAGCCCTCACCAGACACCAAATATACCAGTGTCTTGATCTTCAACTTCCCAGCCTCCAGAGGTGTGAGAAATAAATTTCTGTTGTTTATAAATTACCCAGCCTGTGGTATTTTGTTACAGTATCAGGAATGGACTAAGGCAAAGACCAATAGTTAGAGACTTTCACAATAGTTAGGAAGACAGTGACGGTATCTTGAACTACAGTGGTGGTAGTGAGAATGTAAAGAGGCAAGATGTGAAAGGAGACAGAGTGGAAAGAGAACTTCAATGGGGGTGATGGAGAGGAAGCAGGTGTTCTCAACCTGGAGTCTATGGAGAGAACTTGGTGGGGGGTCCATAAACTTGGACAAAAAAATAGAACATCTTTATTTTCATTAACCTCTAAGTTAAATGTAGCATGCCTTCAATTACGAATACAGGCAACACACCAACGGCACCGGACTTCATCAGATTGGCAAAGGGATCCATGACATAAAAAAGAGCATCTTCACTCTAAGGACCTAAAACTCTGGTAATGTCTTTACCAGAAACAAAGACTACAATTAAATAGGAAAATTTTAAAACATTAAAAACAAAAACAAAACCCAACAATGTGTGGAGACTGAGAGAAGGAAGAGTAGCAAAAATGGAAAAAGTTCTCAGTTTGATTTTGGATGTGTCGAGTTTCAGTTCAGGTGTCAGCCACCCTTATTTCATAAGAGGACATCCGATTTCTTATGCCCAGTCGCCTTCAGCTGCAGGGAACCTGAATCATCTCTATACAGTAGGAATCTGCATTTCTCATTCTGTTCCTCCTCCTATCTCTTGGCATTGAAAAGAGTCCAGGGGTGACCAACTGTCCTGGTTTGCCTGGGAAAGAGGGGTTTTCCAGGACACATTCAATGCTAAAACCAGGAAAATCCAAGCAAACTACGATGAGCTCATCATCCTAAGCGCCCCTCAAATCTGGCACTATATGCTAATAAGGCTATAATAATACTATCTACATTACAAAACTATGCTATTTAAGGTTTCTTTTAGATCCGAGTTTGTCCATCTGTTCTTCCCATGAGATGGAAAATCCTGAAGGAAAATCTTCCTCTCATAAGGTCAGACTCAACAAATCCATTAGTAACTGCATATCAGTATGTCAACAGTTCTACAATTTATACAGTTCTGGCACATTCACATATCATGCAATCCTCACAAGAATTCCATGAGGTAGATTTGATTCTCTCCATATCACAGAAACCGAGGCTCTGCAAGATTTATTACTCTGCTTTACCTCACCCAGCAAGCAAAGTGGCCGGCTCCTAGCACTGCAGCTGTCAAAGAACACTGAGACACTGTGTGCTCTACAGAGACAAGAGTGGCTGTTGCTACACGGAGATTATGCAAAGCTGCAAGTTTCTTTCTATTGCCATTGTCCAGGAACTCAGTGCTCTGACATTACACTGATTTACAATAATATGAAGTGTTAATTTTAAGCACGAGGTACCCTAAGGTAAGGTGTCGGCTGACCTAAGGGAAAAGGTATAAAAGCCAATAAATAAATGTCCAAAACCAGTAAGATTAAGCAAGAACAGCAATAATCTGCAAATCAAAATATATGGCAAATGGTACAAAAACTATGCTCCCAGATGCAGCATCTAATCAGAAAATCTACACACGGTAGTGAGTGTACCTGTATTAGTCAATACAGAAAATCAACATGCCCGTGTGTGCCCGCATTGATCGATCCAGGAATCTTGGCCGGGGATGGAATGGTGAAAGCCAGGATAGACAAACCACCGTAGTAATGTACTACTAATGCTCCATACACTTAAGGGGCCTGGCCCTGTCAGGTTTATTGGCCCTGCAATTCACCAGCTACCTCTTCCTGTCGCCATGGCAACACCCACACCCAAGCAGCTCCAGAATTCACCTTTGGATATCCACAATCCACCGAATTTGCACCTACGCAGTTCAAATAAACTAACAAAAGATATCCCCACCCGCTAAACTGAGACAACCACGACCTTTTCCATTTCCCCGATCTCTAATTCATCCAGGGAACATGTCTTTAATTTTTCACCCATACCCACTGAAGGGAGGGTGAGTCCTAAACAACCGACCACTTTTGATACAGTAAGAGGTTTTTTCCTTTCCTCCCCCTCCCCCACTCTTTTTTTGCGGGGTTGGACATCGGAGACGAATGAAAACCGGATGCGCACACAAACAACATTTGCCTAAAAAAGACAAGTTAGTTGATATGATCAAAATAATTTTCAGCCAACGTCTCGTGGCACGTCTGTCAGGCAAGCTGAGTTTTGCCTCTGCAGGCGACCGCCTCTGGAGCTGAGAAATAGTTTCCAGCGCGGCTGTTTGATTTACAGCTCTCAAAAACAAAAACGCATTCCCTGCCGGCGGGACCGCGCACAGCGTGAGCAACAACCATGACGTATTCAGGAGAGTTTTCCAGAACGGCTCTCCGGCTCCAGCAAGATGCCCAGGCAGCAAATCTCATTTCTGCTGCGAGAAATGCAATCAAATCGCACCCCACTGCCCGAGCCCACAGAACGCAAACCAAGCGATTTCATTAAAACGGTAGTTAAACCCTTCCTCAGACCCTGAGCTCTGCCCCGAACCCCGGGGCCTCGCTTTCTACCCCCACCACATCCCTAGGACCTGGGAAAAACAAAACGACCCGCCGTAGAGGAAAAGGAAACCCCAAACAAAACTCGGGCGCAGAGCCTATTTCTACTGGCCAAAGAGCGCCGCCTAGACCCCTTCCGTCCGCGGCTGTCCGCGCTGCCACTAGTAAAGATGGCGGCCATAGGCGGAACCGCTCCCTCCAAAGGCCGCGGGCTACCCTGCCGGCCACGACCATTCACGCGGAGCCCTCCACGCCCGTCGCGGCTTGACGCATTGCAGGTGCAGCGCAACCAATCAGGCGGCGCGGCTCTTTTCGGCCAACCACTGCAGGGTCGCGCCGGCCTATCAGAGCGTCCTTGTCAAACTGAACGAGGAAAGAAGCCTCAGCAGCGCCAACTAAGCAAGCGGCTACAGAGCGCGTTCCGGTGCGTGTGTGACGACACCGCCGTGTGCTCCTCCGCTGGGAGATATAGTGCCCTCGCCCTAGCCTCGCCCCGCCCGCGAGCGCTCCAAAGGCTTGGGCGTGGGGCTAGCTCTTCCTTTCAGCTTGACGGGCGGTGGTTCACCCGAGACAGAAACTTGACTGAAAAATAATACCAAATTCCCGTGCTGCGGCCCGTGGCTCTCCATAGGGCGACCTGAACTAGCCTCGCCTGCCCCCTTGCTCTGCCGTTCGTCCTTCGCGTTTTGTGAAAACAGTTGGCGCCGCAGAAATGAGATAAACGCCCCTGAGCTCGAAACCCTCACTCGAACTGCCACCGAGCCGACCCTTCCTGTTTTGGAGCTCAGGGCCCAGCCACCCGAGAAGCACCCTCGTGGCCACTTTGTTTCTAGAAGGGCCCGTTTCCATTTCCTTCCTAAGGTTTCCTTATCTCCTGCGGCAGGAGGAGCCCGCTGGGCTCGGGTTTTCAGCTGCGTTGGAGCTGCAGAGGCTGCGGAGTGAACGCGGCCAAGAGCCCGCCTGGGAGCCAGCAGCACTCTGGGAGCCGAGAGCCGCTGCTTGGCCTTCGCTGGCCGGGTAAACCGAGGGGAAGCTTCTGGCCTCCTTCCCCTTAAGCCCTTTATTGCTTCTGTGGGGAAGGCCCTCCTAGGTAGAGGCGAAGGTCCGGGGAGATAACCTCTCACATGGGCCACATCTGCTGCCATGGTCTGTGTCGTGCCAGAAGGTACCTCTCAGCCCTCAGTGCCGTGAAAAATCTGACACCCAAGAAGGTCGATTGACACGCCTAACGTCACACAGCAATTTAGTAGCACAGCACAGGATAGAAGCTACCCAGGCTGGCTGTCTCCCAAGCCTGTGTTTCTCTACCACAGTAACACTGCATCTTCCAGAGCTGAAGCTGTGGTTGTGAGATGGCTCAAGCATTTGGGGGAACTGGAAGGCAGACCTGGGAATGAAGAGAATCGTTTTCTTTGAGCAGAATTTTCAATCAGTGTCCTACAGAAAAAGTAGAGAAGAAACATTACTTGGTTATTGTCACTGTTCCAAGAAGCTAGCTAAGAAAATTAAATCGTGTGGATTTCTTAAAACTGCTGTTTTGTGTAACCTCCAAACATCTATCTGTGACTTTGGCACAAGGTCTTTGTGATTGAACTATATTCACATCCTGTTTCTAAGATTGTGTTACTAATGGTTTTTCCTGAGGTTTTACAACCAGTAGTGGTGTCTGCGCTGTAGTCAAGTGAAGGTTCTTTGATCTAAGGCTATACTTGTCAGTTGCTGTTTATTGCTTCTTAAACTTTTACTCAAAGTCTTCTTCAAAAAGGAGAAAAGCTGTGGTTTTCTTTCTGTAGGCGGTTAGTAGTCATTCCCAAAGATGTTTGCCAAGTGAGCAAATATATTGGAACTTCCAAATGAGCATTTCACTGTAAAAATACCTGCCCCCAAAACAATACGACATGTTTCTTTTGCAATTTATATGGTATAGGAAACATGTTCTGTGACTTCTTTGTAGCAAGCCAGATCCTGATGTGAAAAAAGAGATCCAACTGTGCCAATAACAAATTGAGAATTCTTGAGTAAGTTCCTTTCCTGTGTTCTTGGGACCTCAGTTTTCTTTTTGTTTGTTTGTTTGAGACGGAGACTTGCTCTGTCGCCAGGCTGGAGTGCAGTGGCGCGATCTCGGCTCACTCCACCTCCATCTCCACCTTCCAGGTTCAAGTGATTCTCCTGCCTCAGCCTCCCAAGTAGCTGGGATTACAGGTATGTTTCACCATGTTGGTCAGGCTGGTCTTGAACTCCCAACCTCAGGTGATCCGCCTGCCTCAGCCTCCCAAAGTGCTGGAATTACAGGCGTGAGCCACCGCGCCTGACTGGGACCTCAGTTTTCTAGTATGTAGAATTTGAGGATTGGATTAGAGAATTTCCAGATTCCCTTCCAGCTCTAGTATATGATTCCACTGTGGAGAAATTGGACCATAACTTCATTATGTCATTATACTTAGGCTTATCTGTTTCTGTGTATAATGCTTGATTGACATTGTACAAGTTGCTTATATGTTTATTTTTATATTCAGTCTTCCCAATATTTATACTTCCAGAGGAAGGGTCCCAGTTTTACAAAGAAGTTAGGCTTACCAGGAAGCCTGAACTACATTTATCTAAATGTGAATCGGTGTGCCACAAAATATTCCTTGAGGCTTATTACTTCAATCCTAGTACGTGTAAAACTTGCTTTTTAGTGGTCAGCAAATGAGCTCACTAAATTGTGAATTCCTTAAGGACAAGGCCTATTCGATTCATCATGATATTGTCTGTGCCTAGTGAATTTCCCTTACATTTCTAGATAAAGATTTACTGAAGGAATGAATGAGCAGTAATTAGGACAACAGTAGAAGAATCTGGATTTGAAAGGGTCCTTGAGTCCCAAGAAAATCAATCAAAGGCCGGATGCAGTGGCTTACACCAGTAATCCCAGCACTTTTGGAGGCTAAGGTGGGCAGATCACTTGAGCCCAGGGGTTCGAGACCAGCTTGAGCAACATAGGGAGACCCTGTCTCTACAAAAAAATAACAAAAATTAGCCAGGCGTGGTGGTGCACACCTATGGTCCCAGCTAATTGGGAGCCTAAGGTGGCAGGATCACCAAAGGCCAGGAGTTTGAGGCTGCAGTGAGCTGGAGAGCACCACTGCACTCCAGCCTGGGTGACAGAGTAGGACCCTGTCTCAAAAAAGAAATCAACCAATATTTATGGAGTATCTACAATGTAGAAGGTTCAGTTTCTTTTTTCAACACAGTTTTTTTTTCCTCTGGTTGAGTTATCTCCATTTTTTATTTTTAAATTAAAGAAATATCATTGTGGAACACTAATGATCTTAAATATCAGGGCTTATCTCCAAGCTCTCCTTACATTCTTTGAAGAATACAAAGATTTAGAAGAAAATGACTTTTAAAAAACCTATCTGACTCACTCAAACAAAATTGCTCACTTTCCTGGTCTATTGTTGCTTTTCTGGTCTTTGGAAAGAGATGATGTCTTCTACCCAGACTTGGATTTTTTTCTTTTTTGTCCTTCCTTTTTTTTTTGGTGGGGGCAATTTTTGGAAATAAATGTCACAATCGATCAGTCAATTTGAGTAGGCATGGTCTAGTCTGTCCTAAGTATTTTATATGAGTACCATTTGACAAAGTCAGAATTCTATAATGATTTTTAACATTTTTTTTTTTTGAGATAGTCTCATTCTGTCACTCAGGCTGGAGTGCAGTGGCGTGATCTTGGCTCACTGCAATCTCTGCCTTCTGAGTTCAAGTGATTCTCGTGCCTCAGCCTCTGGAGTAGCCGGGACTACAGGCATGTGCCACCACACCTGGCTAATTTTTGTATTTTTTGTAGAGATGGAGTTTCACCAAGTTGGCCAGGCTGGTCTCGAACTCCTAGCCTCAAGCGATCCACCCATCTTGGCCTCCCAAAGGGCTGTGATTACAGGCGTGAGCTGCCATGCCAGGCCGATTTTTAATATTTCTAAAAAGTTGTAACTGTTGAGACAAGTCCACTGTGACCTCAGATATATATACATCCACATCTCTAAGAGTCTCCTGGTTACTAGGGAATTCCGCACAAGTTCCTCACAAAATTCACAAGCAAGAATATTTAGAATCATGAAATTCTAAAACTGGGAAGAACCAGAGAAAGTCCATCTGGTCTAACTTTTACATTTTCCAGATAAGAAAACTAAGTCCCGAGAAGGGACTAGTTAGGGAAAGAGCAGGCTTTTAGACTGCTCTTTCCTTTCACCTTTGAAAACATTTTAATCAAAGAACAATCATAATAAGGGGAGTAGAGGAATGTTATCATTCACAGGGCTTCCAAGTGACTGTGGAAAATCTTGGGAGACTTTGCTTTGGACTTTGTTATCCATTTATGGACTGGCTGTTCTTAATTGTTCTCTGTGTTAGGCCTTATCTAAACCGCTTGCCTTAAATCTTTGACCTTCATTTAAATTGCTGACACTTTCCCCTTGTGAAACTTTATCATAATTTCTTCTGTCTTCTTTAGGCTAGCAGCATTTCCCTTTCTTATTCCCAGAAGAGCTCAGAGAAGCTTATTTTTTTAGATGAGTGATGCATAAAAAGGAATGTGGCTGCACAATTCTAATTATTTCATAAAGTTCTGAGGTATTTTTAGAGTGTTGCAAAGTGCTAATAAAAAAAATCATGTTCATGGACATACAGAGTGGAATAATAGACATTGGAGACTCCACAAAGTGGGAGGGCAGTGAGGGATGAGAAATTACCTGTTGGGTACATTGTACACTACTCAGGTGACAGTCACACTAAAAGCCCAGACTCCACCACCGTGCAATATATACATGTAACAAAAATGTACCGTTTAAATCTATAAAAAATAAATGCTTTCTAGCCCTAGTTTGCTAAGGGTTTTTTTTTTCGTGAAGAACATTTATAATAAACTCTTTGTTCTGCATAAAAAAATAATAATGTTTATGTCTTTATTTCCCATTATGCGACTTTTAGGCTGCTTTCTAGAATTTTGATTTCTTTTCTTCAGGTGGTTAAAACAGTATGATTGGACCTGTTTAGAGCATGGTGCTCTTTCACAGAAAGAGAAACTTGTTCCAAGGCTTCAGCAGTATCCTAACCCCCTAACCTAGCTGGCCGTCTAGCAAATATTCACAGCAAAACAAGTTTCGAAAGTCAGAATGGCTCGATGGGAGCCTATGGTTTCACCATACGGAACACAGTTTGAAATGTGTGCTCAAACCATGAAGTATTCCCATGTGCAAAGGTTCCCACAGGTCTCAATTGAATCTGTATAAAAAATTAAAAAATAAAAATAAAGTTCCCACAGGTACAAAGCACAGAATATCTTTCTCAGTTCTCTCCCCTTCTTTAGGACTTGAAAATCAGAAATGCCTCTAGTAGAATCTCCATGTCAGCAGACCATTTAAAGTATGGCTCATATGTTTTGCTGCTATTCAGTTTTAAGGTCATTTCCTAAGTTTCAAACTTTGTGGGAAACAGGTGCAACTGTGAACCTTCATGTGGCAGGGAAGAGCTGGAGCAGTGAAACATGAAACTACAAATCAGTTCTGAGTCACAAATCTCTTGGGCTGCTCTGGAAGACAGTGATGACTCAGCAGAATTGCACAGGACTGGTGGAGGGTGAGGCGGCTGAGGGCTCAGTGCCCTGGGCACCAACCTGTTGGGGGTGCCGCCAAATGATGGGAGACCGAGTTGGATCTTCCCACTGCTGAGCCCTTCCACAGACTAACTCAGACCCCCTGACCTGGGTTCTGAATGGATTTCTGACCCACCCATTGCCATTTAGCACAATGATATTATAAGCAACCACAACGTATATTTCCCTAGGGTTTGTTTATTACACTAATGTTACAGATGAGGTAGCTGAGTCTGCCTGGCTAAGCGGCCAACAAAGCAGCCATTTAACCTAGCGAATGAGATGCAGCAATATGGTCTTCTTCTTGGGAAAAAGCTATTTGCTTTGTCAAAACAATGAAAATAACAAAGCCTTGAGTAACCCTTCATCGAAATAAGACACATTTTCTGTCTATGCTTTTGGTTTATGAGAATGAGAAGGAAGGTGACACACTGATATTCAGTTGTACAGCTTGAAAACACTCCTGAAGGTACATCTTTTCAGTGGCCAAATGATTCAATCGTCCCGTTGTGATGCCTGGAGTTGGTTTATTAGCCAATGACTCAGAGCCTTGACTTAGAATGAATAAAACTCAATAAACATCTTCACTAGATTTAGATGGAGGTGGTTTTTCTGTTCAAAGACAACTTCCCTTTGACCATATTTTCTCCGTTATAGGAAGCAGAGGATGGATCGAGTTGTGTGGAAGTCTGAAGAAAATTGCCAAAGGATGGGTCAGCCAGGGTACACACTTGCTCGTGACTGTAGAAGGATACAGGTTGGAATCAAAGCAGGGATAGTTCAGGATGTTCCTGAGGAGGTGTGGCCTCCCACCTTGCTTTCAGAATTAAAGCAAACGACTTTCTTTTCCTTTTGTATTTTGAGAAACTCACTTTTAATATCCTCTTCAGTCCTGAGAGTGAATCGAGCTCAACACTAATCAATTAAATAGTCAACTGGTGTTTAATGAGTCAAATGCTATGCTGAGTTCAAAAAGTATATCTTGGCTTCTTGGCTTCTACTACTATCTGGTTGATGTTAGATATACGAAACGATAATATCAGGTAGAAAAGGACAAGAAGGGTAGGAATTCAGTGGAGAGGAAGTTCATTTGGAGTTGTGATCATCAGGAAAGTTTGAAACATGTTGCATTTAAACTGGGCATGAAGGACCCGTAGGATTTAGATAGGTGGTGAGGATACGGATAGGCATTTGGACACCAGGAATGGCATGGAAAAGGCGATGAGTTGAGAGGAGACAATGTATATTCAGGGGACAGAGACTATACTGATTTGTCTGAGGCAAAGAATGTGTAGAATAACAAAGGATGGTAATGCTGAAAAAGTAGATTGGCAAACTGTTGAAAGGCATTGGGAGCCATTGAGGGTTTTTGAGCATGGGAGTGACGTGATGAAACTGCTGGCAGCTGTGCATTGGATAGATCAGAAGGGGACAAGCTCATTGGGATAAACAAAGATCATGGATGTGCTATTAGAAATTTTGGGATCCTCAACATCCCTGATCCAGGCAAACACAGATATTTCCTTTTTTAAAATTTCTAGAATGGAGCTATCTGATGTAACTTATTGCAATGATGGAAATGTTCCATGCTGCCCAATATGGTAACCACTAGCCATATGGGCCTATTGAGCACTTGAAATGTGGCTATAAAGACTGAGGAACTCAATTTTAAATTTTAATTAAGTTTGATTTAAATAGCCACATGTGATTAGTGACTACTGGAGTGGGCAGCACAGCTCTAGAAGGCAAGACAGAGGCTATTTATTGATTGAAAACCAAACCACACAGTTGCCAAATTAGATCTTAAGTCTGTTGGAATTGGTGGGGCCAATTCTTTAATATAATCCACAATCAGCATCAATTTACCTGATTTATCATTATGGTCTGGTTTTCCGTTCGTCAAGACCTCAGTGAAAGTACCCATTTGTGCCAATCACTGGCTCTGCTCTACAGGCAAACTGAATCACCCCAAAACCTGCCATTTCAGCTTATCGCTGTGGCCACATATCCCTCAACTGAGTAGCTGTTAAATCATTTGTAAGCTGCTAAATGTCTATTGTTGCATGGATAAGTCTTAGACCTGTTCTATGGTTTGGCCTGCATTCTAGCACATAACGTTGAAATATGAAGTTGCTGGTTATCGTTTGGATGCTAATTGAAGTTACTATTGCCCTTCCTTTCAGATTAATGAGGAAAATGGTAGTTTAAGAATTTCCAGGCCTGGCTGGACACAGTGGCTCATGCCTGTAATCCTAGCAATTTGGGAGACCGAGGTGGGTGGATTGCTTGAGCCCAGGAGTTAGAGACCAGCCTGGGCAACATAGCAAGAACCCATCTCTAAAAATAGTAATAATAATAAGAATAATAAATTAATTAATTAAATTAAAAAAAAGAATCTCCAGGCCAGGCATGGTGGCTCACTCCTGTAATCCCAGCACTTTGGGAGTCCAAGGCAAGAGGGTCATTTGAGCCCAGGAGTTCGAGATTACAGTCAGCTATGATCATGCCATTGTACTCCAGCCTGGGGGACAGAGGGAGACCCTGTCTCAGAAAACAAAAAAAGAAAGAAAAAACCCAGCTTGAAGTTAGTGTAAACAACTAAAGCACAAAACTATGATCTTATCCCACTGGGCATTTTACTAGCTGAATTCACACACAGTACTTGGTCCCTAAGTCTGTGTAACCATTGGCTGCCTTTGACTTAAGGGCTCAGTTGGTTAAAGCCCAAAGCTGAGGTTCAAGTCATGGGTCCAATCTCATTAATGGCCAGTTATTTTGTTCTATTCTCATTCTATATCCCTGACCCCACTTTCTGTGTTGCATATTTATGACGTTGGTCACGAGGGTGGCTTGACCAGAGAGGGAACAGAGGAAGGCAAATCCATCACCACAGCTACCAGCAAAACAAGCACAAACCCTGTGAATGGAGGATATGTTTTCTCCTATACAAAGCAAAGTGTTTAAAAAAAAAAAAAAAAACAAGAATGAGGCACTCAAAGCTAGTGAACGGTGCTGTTTGGAAATACTGCACTTCAGACCACTGAGTATACTGGTGACCATCACAAGCTGGAACATACAACAGGACAGTTAGTCTGGCTATGAGTCATTTAAAATCATGGAACACTAGCCGGGCGCAGTGGCTCACGCCTGTAATCCCAGCACTTTGGGAGGTGGAGGAGGGCGGATCACGAGATCAGGAAATTGAGACCATCCTGGCTAACAGGGTGAAACCCCGTCTCTACTGAAAATACAAAAAAATTAGCCAGGCGTGGTGGCGGGTGCCTGTAGTCCCAGCTACTCGGGAGGCTGAGGCAGGAGAATGGCGTGAACCCGGGAGGCGGAGCTTGCAGTGAGGCCGAGATCGCGCCACTGTGCTCCAGCCTGGGCTACACAGCAAGACTCCGTCTCCAAAAAAAAAAAAAATCATGGGACACTAAACAGATGCCCTATATGCTTATACACTAAAATGGATAATATTTTTCTCATGGTAAGTTGTCATGGCCTAACACTTGCTTATTATGTTCTGATGGTAACATATTTTCAAATTTAAATGTAATGTAAGAATGTTCCCTCTGCTCATTACCTATATGAGTCATTCATAAACATTATAACAACAAAAAAGATAATCACAAAATTTTAAATGGAAAAATAATGGAGTATTTTATTTATTGATAGAGATAACAAAACTTTTTATAATAATCCTGAATAGAATTTAATGAAATGTAAATCCAAACACAAACAGCAAGAATCTGTTCTGGCAATTGGAGATGATTAGTGAAGCGGAGAATCCTGAATGGTGGATATTCATCTAAGTACTATTGGACCATGGTGTGGAGAAGGAGGGAGTCGAGGACGGTGAAGAGGTATTATTGACTATCAAACCAACCAACCAACCAACCATATCTGTCTCTACCTCTCTCTCACACACACAATTGGATGTCTGATAGTGAGCAAGGCTCTTGACCTCTCTAGACCTCAGAGGCAAAATGAGAAGTGTCCTCCAGCTAGAAAGCATCACAAATTAAATGTTTTGCTTTAGGTTTTCTTCCCCAAACACTCCATATTCCTTATGTAGAAAATAGAGCCATTACTACATTCGTATGATCGTATTTTAAATTATTGGGTAAGAAGTATCTCTTTATAAACCAAATTTTCATCTTAATCTTTGCCACTTCTACCTCCTACCCCAAATTAAAATAAAAATAAATTCTATTAAATTGCAGGAGATAGTTATAGTGTAATGCTTAAGTGCTTGGGCTCTCAGCTAGATTTTTGGGTTGCACTTAAATTAGGCAAGTCACTGACTCATTCAGTGCCTCAGTTCCTTTGTAAGAATAATGATACCTGTTTCACAGGACGGGTAGGAGGATGAAATAATGCATTTAGCACAGGGCCTGGCCATAGTCAATGCTGAGTAATTGTTATTTTTTATTTTTATTTTTTGAGACACAGTCTTGTACTGTTGCCCAGGCTGGAGTGCAGTGGTGCGATCTCCGCTGACTGCAACCTCTGCCTCCCAGGTTCAAGCGATTCTCCTGCCTTAGTCTCCTGAGTAGCAGGGATTACAGGTGCCTGCCACCACGCCCGGCTTATTTTTTGTATTTTTAGTAGAGACAGGGTTTCACTATGTTGGCCAGGCTGGTCTTGAACTCCTGACCTCATGATCCACATGCCTCAGCCTCCCAAGGTGCTGGGATTACAGGTGTGAGCCACCGTGCCGAGCAAGTAATTGTTATTTTTAAACTATTTCCATTTCTCCATTTGCATTCTCCATTTCTCCCTTTTCAATATATGTATATGTGTGTATACATATATATGACAGAGGTTATATATGTATATGTTATAATCATATAACCTCAGACACAGGGTTTCACAGCTAGAAGGAATTTCTACATCAAGTACAAAACTCTTGTTACATCTGTGTCCTTTCTGTCAGATTCAGAGGGTTAGAGTGATTTGGTTAGTGACGGAAATGATACTTAAACATGAGATTCCTGGCTTGAGGCTGCATCATTTTTACTTT
Organism: Pongo abelii; assembly: GCF_028885655.2. Lineage (NCBI taxonomy): Eukaryota > Metazoa > Chordata > Mammalia > Primates > Hominidae > Pongo > Pongo abelii. The sequence continues at coordinate 94,753,534 of NC_072000.2, forward strand.
TCTTCCATTTACTTTTATCTTATTTAAATAACTTCCTATAGAACAATTTCCTTTAAATATGAAATGTTCCATAGGTTTTTGGTTCTCAGTAAATTATGACATTACAATAATGCGGTTTATTCTCCTGATTGCTGATCTCTTCATAAATTAGGACGTGTATTCACTTAAAGCAGTCTATTTGATAATGAAAACCCAGTGATTTCTAAATAGGCAGTCAGAAGAATCTGCTTTATGAAACAGACAAACTCCTAACATTGGGCCTTTAAAATGTTCAGATATCAAGACCACGAATATATTATCTAATATTAGAGCCCCTGAGCAAGGATTCGAGCTCTATTTTATGCCCCATCCCTGACTCACAGTAAGATCTTGGGCAAGTCACTTGACCTTCTTATATTTCAGAGTGTTAAACTGTGAAAAGCATGTCCATAAAACTGTGCAAGCATGACCTCATTATAAACCCGATGAACTTGAAAACAAAGATGTGCTTTGATACATTAAAGAATTACCAAAATAGAACTCTAGTTTGTAAAATACGAAGAATCAGGAAAATAAATTTTACTATAGTAAGTAAAAGGATTCTGAAATGTACAGTTTTTAGCAAGTAAAGTCATAAAAAGCTTCAAAATGTTATATTTGGGTGAAATAAGGTTAATGACAAAGGAAAAACATTATTTTAGAGAATGCTTGGCTTTCAAAACCATAGATTGTAGCAACTTAACCAAAATAATTACAAGGAATGGAAGACTATCAGAAACGAGTAGATCCTTAATAATTAAACACATTTCTAGGCCATTATTTCCCCCTACTTATACAATGCATAACATGTTTTAAAATGTATTTCACTGGCTGGGAGCGGTGGCTCACACCTGTAATCCCAGCACTTTGGGAGGCCGAGGCAGGTGGATCACTTGAAGTCAGGAGTTCGAGACCAGCCTGGCCAACATGGTGAAACCCCGTCTCTACTAAAAATACGAAAATTAGCCAAGCGTGGTGGCAGGCGCCTGTACCTGTAATCCCAGCTACTCAGGGGGCTGAGGCAGGAGAATCGCTTGAACCCACAAGGCGAAGGTTGCAGTGAGCCGAGATTGCACCACTGCACTCCAGCCTGGGCAACACAGTGAGGCTCTGTCTCAAAAAAAAAGAAAAATGTATTTCACTAACTACTATATGAAAAGCCCCAGAGAAAGAATACCAATACCCTTACAAAAGAAGCAGTTTTATTATTATTATTATTATTATTATTATTTTATTATTATTGGATGGAGTCTCGCTCTGTCACCAGGCTGGAGTGCGATGGCGCTATCTTGGCTCACTGCAACCTCCGACGCCCTGGTTCAAGGGATTCTTCGGCCTCAGCCTACTGAAAGTGGCTGAGATTACAGGCACGCGCCACCACGCCCAGCTAATTTTTGTATTTTTAGTAGAGACAGAGTTTCACTACGTTGGCCAGGATGGTCTCGACCTCCTGACCTCGTGATCCGTCTGCTTCGGCCTCCCCAAGTGCTGGGATTACAGGTGTGAGCCACCGCGCCCGGCCAAGATGCAGTTTTAATAAGGAGTTTGGCCATTTAGGCTTGTAACTGACTGGATTATTGAATATTCTTTAAAATTAATTTGTATTAGTCCCTTTTCTTCTATTTCCTTATTTCCAAATCTCCCATTAGTACGCACACTTTATTCCTACTCAGGTTTTCCCCTATGAGCCCAGGAGTATTATTATTATTTTTTTGCAGGGATTAGGATTATGTTTGTGAAGTGAATAGTGTCTTTCTAATCTGCAGAGGGAAGGCAGCATCCCCTGGCTTGCTGCTGCAGCCTCTCTTTAAATTAAACAGCAGGTTCACTCTTTCTGCGGCATTCCAGAAGGAACAGCTCCACAGATGCTGACGTCTTGTCTAAGGTTATCCCAAGAAGTCCTGTGGCATTTGCAATGTGCCTGTACATTTTCCCTTTTTTAAAAAACATCTTCCTGCAGACTTTGTTGAAACCAGAAACAAACATAAGCAAGCAAAGCCCTTTCTAGCACAGCATGTTAATCACACACTTTGCCATATTCTGTGAAACAGTAAGCAAATGATAACCTCCAACTGTTGCCCGGGCCCTGTAAACAGAAGATCAAATTCTGTGTTCTGCCTTGGCAAGAAAAGAAACTGCAGCATTTTGTCAAGATTTTTACAAGTCCTGGGCTTCACATTAGTGGCTGAAATTCTTTCTCTACTTTACAGAAAAATGGAAAACACTAGTAAACTTAAAGATTTAAATATTCTTTTAAAAGGAATATAATAAAAAATGGAAGACACTAGTATATTTAAAGATTTAAATAGTCTTTTAAAAGGAATATAATCAAAACTGTAGTTTAAAATACAATCTAGCTGCATAAGAGAGGCAATTGGCTGTGTGTTCCACCTGTAATGCAGGGGATTTGAAGCATCTATTTTTCCCCTTGTTTCTATGGATTTATGAATAAAGACTCTGACCCTTCTCAGGATCAGGAAAATTACGAAAAATTTAAAGCCTGGGTTTAAGGTCTGTAGAAGCTGCACAGGTACACTAATTTTAGTAAGACGGGCGCCAGGAAAGAGAACAAAATAGTAGGGGAGAAATATTCAGGCATCCTAAAAAATATTCAGTGGAAACGTAAAAACATTAAAGACTGATTAAACATCGCAGCATGACACAGATTTAGCAACTGAGCATATATAATTTGGCTCGGATATTGCTCCAAAATCCGAAGAGGACCAATTTCTTCCAGGAGGACAACTACCTCGTCCTTTGCAGATCCCTCTCCTCGGCAGCTGAAGGAGCGTGGCCAATCTGCCTCCACCTCCCCGCGGACCCCCTACTCTCAGGACCTCTCGCAGCACCCCAAACTGGAAGTGGCCGCTGCAGACCCAAGGACGAGGGGCACGCGGGAGCCGACAGCCCTAGTGGAGCGGTTGGAGATGTTGAGGTGGGAGGGTCACCCAGATGGGGTGAGGCTGGGGTGGGTAGCGGGGTGAACGGCTTCCGAAGCTCTGGGCCGCCCCCAGGTTGGACTAAGCAGGCGCTCTGTCTACGCCCCCGCCCAGGATGGGCGTCTCCTGAGGACTCCCCGCCACACCTGACCCGAGACCGCGCGCACAGCCTAGAACGCTTCCACTCCCCGATCCAGCGTAGGTCCGCCGCGACTGGCGCGCAGGGGGCGGCGGGAGGCCTGGCGAACCCGGGGGCGGGACCAGGCGGGCAAGGCCCGGCTGCCGCAGCTCCACTCTGCGCGAGGCGGCTCCGCCGCGGCGGAGGGATACGGCGCGCCATATATATATCGCGGGGCGCAGACTCGCCCTCCGGCAGTGGTGCTGGGAGTGTCGTGGACGTCGTGCCGTTACTCGTAGTCAGGCGGCGGCGCAGGCGGCGGCGGCGGCGTAGCGCACAGCGCGCCTTAGCAGCAGCGGCAGCAGCAGCAGCATCGGAGGTACCCCCGCCGTCGCAGCCCCCGCGCTGGTGCAGCCACTCTCGCTCCCTCTGCTCTTCCTCCCTTCGCTCGCACCATGGTAGGTCGGGAGTGGCAAATGCCGGCGTAGCAGCTGCCCGAGATTTCTTCCCAGATTTCTAGTTGTTTTGTTTTTTGTTTGTTTTTGGTTTGTGGAGGTTTTTCTTTTCTGAGTGTTACGCAGCAGCTGCGCTTAAAGGAGGTTGCATTTTGGATTTGCATCTCGGCGACCTCTGCCAGGGAGCTTCATTTATTGGTTCCCCTTGGAGCTGGACTTGTCCGTAGGCCGTCCACGGGCAGGGGCTCCGGCAGCAACTGCAGCGGGGCTTTCTACATCCAATCCCCCTGCCCCCCGCCCAGCCCCGCACCCACTGCATCCACTAGCGCCGCACCCGGGCTGCCTGCAGCGCAGCGTTTCGGCCTGGGAGCCGGGCGGGGCCGGGCACTAGACGCCCCCCCCCGCCCGCCCCTCCCCACCCCTCTTCTCCGCCGGCGCGAAGGTGGCAGGTCGGGCGGGCAGTGGAGAATGAATGGGCTGGAGCTGGCCGGTGGCGCACATTGTTCCGGCCGGGTGTTGAGGGGCGCAGTGAGCGCCCGCCACCTCCCTACCTTGGCCGGCCCTGCTGGGCGCCCTCCCTTGGTCGCTCTCCCCTCCTTCCCGGGGGGCGCGGCGCGGGCGTAGGCTGGGAAGGAAGGAGCCGGGGAAGGGTGGGGTTGGGGGCAGGAAGGCGAGGGGTTGGGGGCGGAGAGGGCGGAAGCGGCGGCCGGGCCGCCCTGCGCCCGGGCGGGGCCCTGCGGTGTGGCCGTGGCTTGTTCCTGCCGCTTTCGCACCCTGCGGCCCCCTACCCAGTGCAGCAGTGCGGGCGGGCGTGAGCCTCGGTGCACCAGGAGGCCTTTCCCGCGGGAGGCGCTCGGCTCGCGCTAATTGGGGCGGGGGGGGGGGGCGGGGGAGGAGAGAGCTGGCGCGCGGCTTGGTTTCCATTAGAGACGCGAAGTTTCTGCTCCGGGAGGAGGCGGCGGCGCGGCGGGCTAGTCGCCTGGGGGAGCAGAAGCGGGTGGGAGGTGCGGGTGGCCTTGGCCGCGGCCCTGGTGCGCGGGGGCCGGGGGTGGTGACCCTCCTGGCCGAGGAGGGGCGGCGTCCCGACGCCCGCTCAGGGGCCGCCTTGCCCCCCGCCTGCCCCCGGGCACGCGCCCTGCCCGGTCCCTCGCCCCGCGCCACTTCCAGTCCGGAGAGAGATGCCCTCCACGTTTCTGCTTTCTCTGCAGCCTCTAGATTGCCAGATGCGACTGTGCGCCTCGCTGGGTGTGTTTTCCACAGCCCTTTCCTCCTCGGCGTGCAGGGCTGACATCACCGACTGCGTTTCTGGTTTGGCGGGTGGGGAGATGGTTCCCCGCAGGGTTCTGGTACACCTTTGCCCCCAGGGCTAGCGCCATTTGGGGGAGGAGGATTTCGTTGTCGAGAAAGTTGGATGCCCCTGGTAACCCCTCTAACGAGAGTTTTGTAGTGAGGTGGGAGTGTTCTCCTCATAAGGTGACAGTTTCTCTTGCGAGGTGTGGCAGCGCTTCCTGTTGTACAAGACAGATGTTGCCTTGGCGTTACGTAAATGATCGTGTCCCATTTAAAGAAAGCCGATTTTTAGTGATTGAGGTAGAAAGAAAGATCCGTTTATAATTTGTAAAAACAAGTTTTCACCCAAAATCAATATATTGGAACACCATTCCTACTGTTAAAGTTTTCACTTAAGAGAATAAACTTCATCAGCTTTCTATTAGGACTTATTTTGTAATTGGCTTCTTAGGCATCCTTCTTTAAGAGAGAAATACACATTATTAGCTCTCCTTGAGATCTCGAGTTCCCTCGGCTGGAGGCACAGGTTCAGTGGAGACCAAATAATGCAAGTGAATTACCTTCGTGGCCATTACTGCCTCGAATGAAGTGTGTTTATTAAGAACAGTTCTTATGTCATTCTTAAGGTAGGTAGGGTTAATACTCTCCAGCAAATTTAGTAGATACTCTTTGCCAGAAAAGAGAGGAGTATATATAGTTTGATAATTATTATGTAGTTTTCTGTGTAATTTTTGCGTTTTGTAACACTTCATTTATAAGATGGTACCATTTTTTCCCGGCTTCTGAATCATAGGATAATTTGACCCAGGGCATTAGCCATTGTAATGGTAGGCTTTTAACAAATAACTGCCTAATTTAAAGGATTGGAAAGCATTTGTTACATGGAAATGAAGTTGGTGGCGTACCCAGTTGCCGTATCTTTATTTTTTCTACTTAATTATTTCTCATAAAATGGATGTAAAAGCCTGTTAATCCAACTCAATGCCATTATGTAACGCCAGTTTGGAGATTTCGAGGGACTGGAGCAGTGCTCAAGGTGTGCTGAAAGCCTGCCCCTGGATGAGATCTTGATCCTGGCTGTGGTGGCAGTGGCAGTGGGCTGGAAAAGGGGGACTGCGGTGTCCATGGTGCAGTAGGTGGCGCTCTTCTGTCTTAGAGCCTGCCGCCACTGCAGCTGGTGCTATGGGGCCTTCTGCCACTAGAGGTGCCATTTTTCACATGATGAAAATGGCCTTAGCCTAGTTAGATCGCAGAGCAAGCTGTAAGCCATGGGCCCAGAAAAGAAAACTTGAAGTGAGCAGATGTTGTCACTTCCTTGTAATCCTTTGTTAAAATATTATAAGGAGTTTTCTTTATTCTATTTACTTTCATTACATGACCGTGCTACAGGTTTCAAAGGATTTTTTTAAGATTGATTTTTGAAAGATCACAATATTAAAAGTATAATTGGAAAACCTATGTTGAAATCAACCAAACATGTCGTGGACTGAATGGTAACCTTTTCTTTCTTCATATAGGCTGATCAGCTGACCGAAGAACAGATTGCTGGTAAGTTCACAACTCCAAGGAGTCCCCAGAAGGCCAGAACTAGGCACTGACTCAGTTTTGGTGACTCCTCTGTTCCTCCCCTCTACAGTCTGGGCAGTTTTCTAAGAATTTATTTAAGAACAGTAAGCAGAAACATTGAGGTCAGATGTTATTCTTGCCAGTACTTTATAGATGAGGTGAAAGGAAGTAAAACTAAGGATGCCCACATGTTAAACTCTGGAGAATTTGACCATGTTTCACAATGTGCAAAGTTTGCGTGTGATTAAATTGTACTGAGCCTGCTACTCAACAATTTAGTTTACAATTCTTATGCCATGGGTCTTTCAGTAATCTGCCACGAAAGCTTGTGCTTGCTATCCTAAAATAAATGGAAATGGGTGAAAATGAGTGTTAGGACCACTGTAGTAATTGGGAAGAAAGTTACATTAGTTAAACTCTGTTGTCCAGGCTGGACTCCCAACTCCTGGGCTCAAGCAATCCTCCTGCCTCAGTCTCCCGAGTAGCTGGTACTACAGGCGTGTGCCACCACGTCTGGCAGATTTTAGCTTTTTAATATTCCTGGAGGACTTGTTTTGAGACTGTTTCTCTTTAGGAAACCAGGAATGTTTCTGAAATATCCTAAAAGTCATGTGGAGAGAGTTTACCTGGGAATGTACATTTCTAGTAACCATTTTATTTGTTATGAAATGAGGGATTCTTATGGCTTTAGAAATGTAATAGGAAGGGCCTTGAAGGGGGCACATGGACCAATCTTGTCAGATTGGATTTAGTCCCTTGAACCTGGGAGGCAGGGGTTGTAGTGAGCTGAGATTGCACCCCTGCACTCCAGCCTGGGTGACAGAGCAAGACTCCATTGTTTAAAAAAAAAAAAAAAAAAAAAAAAGATTGGATTTAGGACTAATTTAAGCATGTTCCAGCTTAGCCGCCTTGAAACTTGTGGGAATATTGTGGTGTGTGGCACCGTTTATTGGGAGCAGTGTTTGCTTTATGGGCTGCTGTATGAAGGCCAGTCCAACAGGACTATTGTGGTCTTTATTTCAGTAGATAAAGACCAGACTTCTGATACCTTGCACAACTTGAATGGCTTGCTTTGGCAAGCCGCTGGCAAATGTGTATTGTGACTGGGTTGGATAAAGACATTCATTCTAATGGGTCAACTTTTGTTTTCAGAATTCAAGGAAGCTTTCTCCCTATTTGATAAAGATGGCGATGGCACCATCACAACAAAGGAACTTGGAACTGTCATGAGGTCACTGGGTCAGAACCCAACAGAAGCTGAATTGCAGGATATGATCAACGAAGTGGATGCTGATGGTAAGAGCTTTAAAACCGTGAATGAGGGCCATTGTTGTGTGATTCAAGTTCAGACATGTTACAGGATTGTCTTTCAGTTCCCTAGAGCAAAGCAAATGTGCAAAGATCCTTTCTGTGGTTGCCTTAGGGCCATTAACAATTAAAATAGAAGATGATGGGCCTTGCGTCCATCCTGCTTAGTGTCTAGAACGTTTTCTGCATGGGATCACTATTTTTTCCTGCTTAGTGTGACCTAGAGCTCAAATTTTTTTTATTTTTATTTTTTATTTTTTTTTATTTTTGGAGACAGAGTCTCGCCCTGTCACTGAGGCTGGAGTGGCACTGGCGCGATCTCAGCTCACTGCAACCTCTGTCTCCTGGGTTCCAGCGATTCTCCTGCCTCAGCCTTCTGAGTAGCTGGAATTACAGGCGTGTGTCATCACACCTAGTTAGTGTTTTGTATCTTTAGTAGAGACGGAGTTTCACCATGTTGGCCAGGCTGGTCTCAAACTCCTGACCTCGTGATCCGCCCTCCCCGGCCTCCCAAAGTGCTGGGATTACAGGTGTGAACCACTGCTCTTGGCCGAGCTCAAAGCTTTTATCAACTGGCCCATGAGTCTGCACTGAGTCTTGAGGGGGAGGTGAAATTAAATAGCCATAGAAAGTGCTTTTTAACAAACTTACTGTGTTTAAAGAGGAGGAGGAACCCCCAGATGAAGTGGGTGACAAGCACTCTTAGAAGTTACCGTAAAAGTGAGTACAGTGTGAGCTGTAGATGTGTTTGCTGCAGAGGAGCATGTGAGGTTTGGAGGCGGATGTGTGGTGACTCTAGGGGATAGATTTGCAGAACCTAACAGAAAGGGAAGCTGTAAGGTGCAGGGCCAGAGGGAACCAGCAGTAACCCCGATAGCGGTTTGTCATCTGTTCCTCTGGACTCTACAGCAGCGGACAACAGACCTTTGATTGCTGATTTCCATCAGTAAGCAGGCTTTGAAGCACACTTCCCCACCCCTAAAAAAAAACCACGTATTTTGGTAAATCCTATATATATTCTAATGTACTATATAACAGTATAGAACATGATTTTTAAAAGATGAGTTGGGAGGAGAAAAGGGTAAAAGAAAAAATAAAAGAAGCGTTAAGAATAAACAATTGGGATCTAGATTTTACTTTCTAGATGATTGACTTGAAGGTGGTGTAGTAAAATCGCTTGTCTGGTCACAAACATTTGGAAGCAGAGCTTTTGATTAGGTTCTTTGACAAAGCTTTCAGCACATTAGAGTGGTTTTCACTAATAGTGTTTTGGAAAGAAAAGGTTGTCCATAGTTTTCTCTAGTTTGCTAAGATGATCAGCTATCTGGGAACATGGAGTAACTTCCTCTTGTTTGTGGGAGCCCTGGGAATCTGTGCCTGGAGAGGGGAGAAGTCTGTTAGGCTCTTGGATTGTGTGGAAGGAGGAGAAGTTGTGCCAGGCTACAGAATCCTGTGTTTGCACTGAGAAAACAGGATGGTACCTGACCTTCTCTGCATGGCTGTAAGATAGCTTAAAATAATTTCTTTTGTCTTTGATGAATATGAACAATATCTTAAAATTTTTGAGGCTAAAAAAGTCTTGAAGGGATCCCTGAGGTATTTTCTTTTAAAGGTACTGGTGAAAATGAGTAACTTAACCTAGGGTTTTTCTTTCTAATTTTATTTCCATTTAGTTCAGTTACACTGTTACTCTGGAGTGCTTGTCTTTGGGGGTATTCATCTCTTAGTTTTAAAGAGGAGTTGTTTGGAGTACTGGCCGTAGAACAGATTCTTCTGACAGTTCCGTAAGTGTTACTGGTCTGAGTTGTGAGAATGCTTCTGAGCTTTTCCCTTAATGGGAAATAAAGATACTGAGTTGGAAGAAAACAGGTGGCTAACCATCATAGCGTGGCTGAGAAATGATCCTGGAGAAGACTTGGTAAGACTTTATGGCCCATGCATGGCATAACAGAATCAATGTTCCTCCCTCATAATCTTTTCTCCTCTGAAACACTTTATACTCTTAACCTGCAGCTCAGTTCTAGGCCTTTTTTGCATTACTACCGTCAATAGCCAAGGCAGAGTGAGACCTGAGTGATTTCCCTAACTCAGGGATGGCAGTCGGGGGCGCTTTCTTCCCTCGGAGTGGAAAGATTCAGCCTGCGGAGTGGTGTGTGCTGTTTTTCTCTTGAATTGTACAGCCCTTCACGACCCTTCCATGGGCTCGAATCCAGATGTGCAGTTTCCTTTGTATAATTAAATACTATCCTGGGCACTGATGATGAGTTCGAGATTATGTGAAATTGCCCTGTGAAGTGTTTGAATGTTTTAGACCTGCAGATGATTGAACCTAGTAAAATAGTCTGCCCCTTTGTCCTAGTACATGTTTACCATTCTGTACAGTGGTTCTGAAATGATTACTGCAGAGCAGCATTAATGGAGTGCTTACTTTACATGAGCTTTTTGTTTTTTAATTCGAGGTAATGGCACCATTGACTTCCCCGAATTTTTGACTATGATGGCTAGAAAAATGAAAGATACAGATAGTGAAGAAGAAATCCGTGAGGCATTCCGAGTCTTTGACAAGGTAATCCAGCATCTACATAGCAGATGGTACTTACGTATGGCTTCTTCTGCTGTCACTTCTAAAAGCTATAATAATGTTATAGGCAGAAGACTTAAATCTAACTGCCTGAGCCTCTGATCTCACTTTCAAAAATCCTCTTTATGATAACCATATCAGGGGAGGGTAGGCATAATAATTAGGAATTTTAGACCATGTTTCTTGACTGTTACTTTGAATTCTTGTGAGCTTTTGCAAATCGTGTTTTCTGCATTAGCTGTTTGCATGTATTTAGTAGGTTAGAGGTGGGAACTACAGATCAGAGAATTGTTCATGGGAGCAGAGTTAGCAGTAACTTGAGAGGGCATAGCTAAGTCAAAGACCTACTTCCCCACACTACATCATTAGCAATAACAATTGCTGAATGTTCACAGGATGGCAATGGTTATATCAGTGCAGCAGAACTACGTCACGTCATGACAAACTTAGGAGAAAAACTAACAGATGAAGAAGTAGATGAAATGATCAGAGAAGCAGATATTGATGGAGACGGACAAGTCAACTATGAAGGTAAAACTAAATTCTTTGAGCTCAGTGTTTCATAGTCTTACCTTTAGGATCTGTAAGCAAGCCAACTGCTTCACTAGACAGCTTTTGACTTTATTTTATGTACAGTAAAGATGTTGTGTTCATTAAAGCTGCTTTCAAAGATAACCAAAAGTTACGATTATATTTGTCTTTTCAGAATTCGTACAGATGATGACTGCAAAATGAAGACCTACTTTCAACTCCTTTTTCCCCCCTCTAGAAGAATCAAATTGAATCTTTTACTTACCTCTTGCAAAAAAAAGAAAAAAGAAAAAAGTTCATTTATTCATTCTGTTTCTATATAGCAAAACTGAATGTCAAAAGTACCTTCTGTCCACACACAAAATCTGCATGTATTGGTTGGTGGTCCTGTCCCCTAAAGATCAAGCTACACATCAGTTTTACAATATAAATACTTGTACTACCTTAATGATAAGGACTCCTTAAAGTTCCATTTGCTAATGATTAATACACTGTTTGGGCTGGCCAGTTTTTCATGCATGCAGCTTGACGATTGAGCACAGTCAGGCCTTTGTATTAAAAATGAAAAATGAAAAAACAAATTCAAAGCCTATTCAAATGGGTTCTAGTTCAATTTGTTTAGTATAAATTGTCATAGCTGGTTTACTGAAAACAAACACATTTAAAATTGGTTTACCTCAGGATGACGTGCAGAAAAATGGGTGAAGGATAAACCGTTGAGACGTGGCCCCACTGGTAGGATGGTCCTCTTGTACTTCGTATGCTCCGACCCATGGTGACAATGACACACCCTGGTGGCATGCCCGTGTATGTTGGTTTAGCGTTGTCTGCATTGTTCTAGAGTGAAACAGGTGTCAGGCTGTCACTGTTCACACAAATTTTTAATAAGAAACCTTTACCAAGGGAGCATCTTTGGACTCTCTCTTTTTAAAACCTTCTGAACCATGACTTGGAGCCGGCAGAGTAGGCTGTGGCTGTGGACTTCAGCACAACCATCAACATTGCTGTTCAAAGAAATTACAATTTACGTCCATTCCAAGTTGTAAATGCTAGTCTTTTTTTTTTTTTTTTTTTTCCCCCAATAAAAAGACCATTAACTTAAAGTGGTGTTAAATGCTTTGTAAAGCTGAGATCTAAATGGGGACAAGGCAGGTGGAGGGGAGGCCAGTGTACATTTAAATGCCCACAGCCCAGCATTGGGTTTCCCTCCCAAGGCCCCAGCACCAACCTCTGAGCCCAAGACCTTGCCTGAAAACAAGCAGATACCAATTGCTTCATCCTATTTATGGACATGTAGGTCTAGTTGCATTTTCACTGGGGGGAGGGGGGAAGGTGAATTATGGTAACTTTTAATGATCTATTCAGACAGTAGAGCTCTTAAGGAAAAAAACCCACTTTCTCTCAAGCATGTATTTAGGGGTTGTTCTCAATTGTGCTGCTGATTACCTGTCTTATGTAACTACTTGAGACCATCTGCAAGAGACATGATTTAGTGTGTCTGTAATTCAATCTTCGCTGTGTGTGGTAGAAGCAGTAGTCACTTGTAAGCCAGTCTCTTCATGCCTAAAAGACACTACCAGTCACCTTTGATTCGCGACTTTTAATTTATGATTATACTTAGTCTCCTTTTACTTTTTTTTTTCCCAAGTTGACTTGACTTTGCTTTTTTCCCCCCAAGTAGAACTAATGCTAGCTTCCAGCTTGAAAGTAAAACTCCAGTGTGGAGTGAATTTTGTGTCTAATTATAAACCTGTAACCAAAACTCAGACATCTGGTACTGGTCTTTGCATTGAGATTGGTCCCTGCAAAACCCCTCTTAAAAGCATATTGCATTTAGTACAGAGCTCTTTTTTGAAATGAAGGCTGGAGATGTGCATTTTTCACGGTGTTAACTGGTTGTATCTTATTAGCAAGGAGATTGGGGTTTTGAGTGTTTGTGTGGGTGGTTTCAATTTGCCAGGGAACAGTGGCAGGCTGCTAGCAAGGCAGTGAGAAGCTCTTGGCAGCCAAATGGGTGCATTCAGGGCTGATTTATAGAGACCCTTGGCTTCTCCTTCTCCTACTCCCTGTCTTTCTGGCATTTTGTAGCTTGTTAGATTTTCTGCCAGAGGGGTGGGTCAGAGCAGTGGAGAGGAGACATCGCCCATGTGCTTCTGCTACTGGTCCTTGGCCTGGGTGGTTGGTAGAGGAGAGGTTGACACTATGAGCTAAGGGTTGGCTTTTGTAATTCCCTGAATCTGAAAGGAATGCCTAAGGATACCTTGGGGTTTCTCTTCTGGTGAGATAGAGTTCCTGGTTTGAGTAAGTTAATGTCCTGGATATTTCTTGTGGCAGGGGGTGGTCAAAGAGCCCGATTGGCTGACCCAGTCTCAGGCCTGTGGTCGATGACCTCTCGGTAGTTTCAAAGTGGGGCTGGAGGGGGTGATTTGACTTGTTTTTTTTGAAATGTAGCCTTCTAACCCTCAAGTCTTTTTAGAAGCTGGGTGGACTCTTAGTGGTCCTGCAGCCTATCCTAAAAGACTACCTTTGAAACAGGATTCTTGTATGACCAGGATCCTGTCTGGGAACCAGAAACCCTACACCCTCCCCCAGGGAATGCTGAGTTCCAGTTTTGAGCAGAGGTGAGGCAGAATCCACTGTAGCCTTCCCCCCTGGCATTTGGGGGGATGACCAGCCCAGGCGTTGGGTGTTAGTCTGCATGAGTTTGTGAGAGGAAATAGCTGGGTGTCTTGGCAGTGCCCTTGAAGTTGGTTAGGACCTTCCTGTAAACTCTTGCCCCTACTTCTAACTACTCTATAAATATATACATATATTTATATATAAAGTGATTAGTTGAACTGGCATCCTGCTTTAGCCTGAGACTTGCCATAAGAAACTGCTGAGTACTTGGCAAACCCTTTCATAGTTTTGTTCTCCATCTGTTTGGGGTAGGTGTTGAGCGAGGCAAATGGATCTCGATATTTCAGATGGGCTTTTGATGCACTGTTGCCAAGGAAGGCTTTTTCTGATTTTTTGACAAATGAATTTTTGCACACTTTCATTGGTGTCTTTCGGCAACTTACACACATTGAAAATGAGCTATTGTACATATTTTTATATTCTCTTTATAAATGCATGTCTGATTGTACTTGTAACAATATTGTAATGAACGGCTGTGCAGTAGGCCCAGCACTGCTGTGTCTCGTCAGAGGAATAGCTTACCACGAACCCCTCAGCATACTGGGAACCTCTTCCTGAACAAAGAATGTAAATTTGGTCAAGTCTACTCTTCCGTTCATTCAATTATTTTAAGGATTTGAATTATTTATTGTATATCCTAAATATATTTCTCCTTTGGCAGTGACTAGATTTCCACTAATGTGTCTTAATCTATCCCTCCAGCTGGCAGTTACTGTTTTTTTAATCCCTTGAAGTTGTCCTGTAGGAGACAGAAATTCTTTGCTGTCTGTATCCCTTGGAGTAAGAAGGTAGTGGCATGGGTGGAGTGTGTGTTCTTTCTCCAAATCTATTATGATGTTTATTAAACACTTCTGTAGCAAAGATGGTGGTAGTTCTTTTGTTACTGAAGTTGCCCTTCACCATGGCTATTTGAAAAGCAGATGTACTTGGACGTTTCTGTAAATCTTGAGATAAACTGTTTGGAGATCTAACCACCTCTCTGATGGGGGACCAACTCTATGGAAATTGTAAATAAGTTTTATTTATAAACCTGGCACTGTATTCAATAAACATTTCTGCAGCCTTTCATCTCTAACTGCGAACTGTGTAGGTTTCTAGCTTGCATAGCTTTCAATCCCTTTGGTCTCAACAAGATAGACCTGCCCTCAGATGTAAGTTCACTGGGTCTCTAGTACTGTGAGAGTGAGGGGCCAGAAATAACCATAGACACATCCCACAACAGCCTTACCCTAGTTTTAAGTAGTTTGAGTGTTAATAGCTGACATTTTAACCTATTCTCTTAGCCTACTAATTTGTCCATGCTTGCTTTTTATGAGGAACATTTACACCTTAAAGCTTAGTTTCCTTTTAACCCCAATCCAAGCCTCTTTAGGACTTGTATAAAGAAATACATTTTTTTCAGTAAGATGGGAATTTTAGATGACAAGCACATACCTTGGTTCATGTCAAGAGCGGGACAGCTGAGGAAAGTGGGATGGGATGCAACTCCAATTTAGGACCTTGGCATTGAAGCCTTCCCCTTAGTCAACACTGGCCCAGGCCCTGGTTCTTAGATGTAGCAGGAGAGGCCGCCTGCTTCTGCCCCCTTTGCTTCCAGAAAGGCCTTTTCCAGCTGCCTCGTGTGTTTCCCACTCTGCCCAGAAGGAGTGAGAGGGCTGAAAAGGGGGGCGGGATAAGGCCCTGCTTTCGACAGAAGGCTTGAGACACATCTCCAGGAAGCATTTAAACAGCCCCTCCTGCACACACGAGCTGGGACTACAAGGACATGGACATCACCATAGAGACGGCCCTCTGCTCTGAGGCTTTAGACCTGGCTTCTGGATTTGGTTCTGTCCCTCCAGCCTTAGGCAGGTTCTTTACCTTTCCCAGGCCTCGGTATCCTCCTTGGTAAGATCATATTGGATTTGGTACCTTCTGCCTGTGGCTTTCTAGGATTATGACCGACCCGGTTTGGCATCACTTTGTATTTAGATAGATGAAATTGCAGCCTAAAGGATGGGAGGCAAAGTTGCGTAGGAGTGCTGTGTCCTTTGAGATGACAAATGGGATTTAAAAATTCTCACCAGCTTCATGTTGGGGGTGGAGTGGAGGTTAAGCTTGCTATTAAGACGTGATGTAATATTGGAACCTGGGTCAGAGAAACTGATTGTTAAGTGACTTCCATTCTCCCAGGACGGAAATAGGAGGCTACCACTGGGCCTGTAAAGGATTCAGTCCAAATGACGTCATCTGGTTTTCAGCAGCTCCGGTTTAGAAAAACACACACACATTTCCGATTCAAGCTGAACTTTCCCGGGCACTGAGGGGCTGGAGCACCCAATGACTCAGGATGCCTTAGAAGGAAATAAAACATAAAGCTTTTTATAGCTTGGTGCTTCTCTCCCACTGCCCTCAACTCTCTGCCAAGGAGTGGGAGGAGTTAGCTCATGGACCAGAACTCCTGTTAAAGCCCCTGACCTCCGATTAAATCAAGTGGCAGTTTTCCTTATGAGAATTATGTTCTTTGTGTCAGCAACCTTAGGAATGAGTGTGAATTGACATATTCAGATTGTGGGATTTTTTTTCTCTTTTGAGGTGGGGTCTCATTCTCACTCAGGCTGGAGTGCAGTGGCACAATCACAGCTCACTGCAGCCTCAACCTCCCAGGTTCAAATGATCCTCCCACCTCAGCCTCCCCAGTAACTGGGACTACAGGGATGTGCTGCCATGCTCAGCTAATTTTTAAACTTTTTTTTTGCAGACACGGTCTCACATGCTGCTTAGGCTGGTCTCAAACTCCTGGGCTCAACAAATCCTCCCACCTTGGTCTCCCAAAGTGTTGGGATTACAAGTGTGAGCCACTGTGCCTTGGCTCAGATAATATTTCTTTTTTTTATGAGACAGAGTCTTGCTCTATCACCCAGGCTGGAGTGCAGTGGTGTGATCTTGGCTCACTGCAAACTTCGCCTCCTGGGTTCAAGCAATTCTCCTGCCTCAGCCTCCCGAGTAGCTGGGACTATAGGCGCACACCACCACGTCTGGCTAATTTTTGTATTTTTAGTAGAGACGGAGTTTCACTATGTTGGCCAGGCTGGTTTTGAACTCCTGACCTCAGGTCATCCGCCCACCTTGGCCTCTCAAAGTGCTGGGATTATAGTCATGAGTCACTGTGCCCAGCCCCAGATAGTCTTTTCAATGTCATATCTTAAAGTTTTATTTTCACTTTTACAAAGGCTAAAAGGAAAATCCAGAGTTTCCTCTAGCAACATAATTATTTGAACATTTTGTTACAACATGATCTTTAGATCCTGGCTGTAGGTAAGCATGTTTGCTTTTAAACTAATTTTTCATGTTGAGTCTTTGTATACCCTTCAAGTTGTGATTTTTTTTTTCAAGTTACTGCATTTTTTAGCAAAAGATAGATTTTTTCCCACATAGACATATCAGAATCAAGATTTGAGATAGATTGTTTTAAAAATGGAAAATAAGTAAAAAAGTAATTATAAAATCATATCTTAGTTAAAAGGAACAGGTCATATATTATAGGTAAAACTTCCTCTAAGTGCAGGTATCCATATCTGGTGATTCTCAAACTTGGAATACTTCTAACACTGGACATCTAATCCTGTTTCCACAAGGCAGAACTTGGGCTTTCTCCCTTTCAATGACAAGAAGTTAATTAATAGCCCATTCCCATTTTTTTTTTTTTTTTTTTTGAGATGGAGTCTTGATCTGTCGCCCAGGCTGGAATGCAGTGGCGTGATCTCCACTCACTGCAAGCTCGGCCTCCCAGGCTCACACCATTCTCCTGCCTCGGCCTCCTGAGTAGCTGGGACTACAGGTGCTCACCACCACGCCCTGGCTTGGTGAAACACGGGGTTTCACCGTGTTAGCCAGGATGGTCTCAATCTCCTGACCTTGCGATCCACCCGCCTCGGCCTCCCCAAGTGCTGAGATTACAGGTGTGAGCCACCGTGCCTGGCCAACCCATTCCCATTTTTACAAAAGCAATTTTCTGAATTTAATAGAAATGCTGTTGATTATTTAAAATTTGTGATGTCAAATGACCCATACCCTGTAAACTATAGTTGAGACTCTGTATTTCCTTTTGGAATTTTTTTCTCACCATATGGATGCAGAGATAGGGTTTACAACATGGGGTCCCACTGTATGTGTAAGTTTTTTTTTTTTTTTAAATAAGCATAATATTCTTTAGTATGTACAATTATATGTTGTATATATACGAATATATTACAATCTTCTTACTCCTTATACCTTTTTCTCCTCACGATATAATTTATGTACCATAAAATTCACCTTTTAAAATACACAATTTGGTGGTTTTTAGTATATTCACAGGGTTGCACAACCATCACCACTATGTAATTTTAGAACACTTTCATCACCCTGAAAAACCCTGTACCCATTGGCAGTGATCCCCATCTTCCTTTCTGCCTCCTTCCCCCCATCCCCTAATCCCCGGAAACTACTATATTTTCTGTCTCCATGGATATGCCTATTCTAGACATATATAAGTGAAATCATGTATTCATACTTTTTAAATCCTCTTTTTCACTTTTTTTTTTTTTTTTTTTTCTGAGACGGAGTCTCTCTTTGTTACCCAGGCTAGAGTGCAGTAGCCCAATCTTGGCTCACTGCAACCTCCCCCTCCCCGGTTCAAGCAATTCTCCTGCCTCAGCCTCCCAAGTAGCTGGGATTACAGGTGCACACCACCACGCCTGGCTAATTGTTGTATTTTTAGTAGAGATGGGGTTTTGCCATGTTAGCCAGGCTGGTCTTGACCTCTTACCTCAGGTGATCCACCTGTCTCGGTCTCCCAAAGTGCTGGGATTACAGGCGTGAGCCACTGCACCCAGCCTCTTTTTTACTTTTTCTACTGAACATTTCTCCATCGCTTTACATTCTTGAATATAATTTTTAAGATCTGGCTGTATTAATACAGCATTATTTACCTAACCAATACCCTAACAAAGGCCATTTGGCACATTCCCATTTTTCTTATTTCTCCAAGAAACATTCCATTTTAAGCTGCTTTAACTGTGAGCACATTCTTACTAGGCTGGAATCTGCTTCCTTTTAACCCCACCCATTGGTGCTACTGCAGCTTGGTGGTGCTAACACTGGACATCTAATCCTGTTTCCACAAGGCAGACCTTGGTCTTCCTCACAGTCACGGACCCCTCCCGACTTCTTTGTCAGGCTTAACATTTTGCTCCTTCTTTTATATTTTTTATTTTATTTTATTTATTTGTTTATTTGAGACAGAGTCTCACTCTGTCACCCAGGTTGGAGTGCAGTGGTGCAATGGCCACTCACTGCAACCTCTGCCTCCTGGGTTCAAGTGATTCTCCTGCCTCAGCCTCCTGAGTAGCTGGGATTACAAGGCCCACCACCACGCCTGGCTAATTTTTTGTATTTTTAGTAGAGATGGGGTTTCACTATGTTGGCCAGGCTGGTCTTGAACTCCTGACCTCAGGTGATCCGCCCACCTTGGTCTCCCAAAGTGCTGGGATTACAGGTGTGAGCCACCGTGCCTGGCTGGTTGTGTTTTTGTTAAGTGCACTGGTTTTGAGTTGGTTGCTCTTTCTTTTTTAAAACCACTCTTTGAGAGAAATCAACGAGATGTAGTGAAATTTACCCAGGCTGTGTATTCAAACATCTGTGTTCAAATCCTGGAATTACTGGCATGTGCCACCACACCCAGCTAATTTTTGTATTTTTAGTAGAGATGGGGTTTTGCCACGTTGGCCAGGCTGGTCTCGAACTCCTGGCCTCAAGTGATCTGCCTGCCTCTGCCTTCCAAAGTGTTGGGATTACAGATATGAGCCACCACGCCTGGCCTACAACATATACCAACTTTAATATGTAAGAACTGATGCAGGCATAGCATGAAAATGCATAAAGTAAGAATTAACAATGGTAAGAATAAGAAATCCATTATTATAGAGATTTTAATATACTTCTGGTAATTGAGAAATCAACCAGACTATAGATTTGAAACACAGAATTAACAAGTTTGATCTCTTGTATATCCATAGAACATTAGACCCAGCAGGTAGAGAATGCACATTTGAAATATTAAACATTAATCAGCACTATTATTAATCACAAATTAATAAACAATATATGTGGTTATAATATATAATTGTCAATACAAATATATAATTATATAAACAACAAATTAATGATATTAGTGTAATAAAATTACTAACAAATATCAATTAAGAAGATATTAATTAAATAGATAATTAGGATTGACTACCTGTTAGATCGTAGGGTAAATCTCAACAACTACTTTAAAAATCCTATCATATTGACCTAGAAAATAATTCCAAAAATATAACTTAAAAAATAACTGTTTAGAAAATTAAAATCCACTTCTAATAACACATGGGTAAGAAGAAATCATAATGAAGATCTAGAAAATGTTTAGGATTGAATGAAAGAAAATTCTACATTTCAAAATGAAGTACAACTTAAGTAGTACTTAGAAATGTATAGCCTTGGCCGGGTGTGGTGGCTCATGCCTGTGATCCCAGCACTTTGGGAGGCCAAGGTGGGTGGATCAGCTGAGGTCAGGAGTTCGAGACCAGCCTGGCCAACATGGTGAAACCCCGTTTCTACTAAAAACACAAAAATTAGCTGGGTGTGGTGGCAGGCACCTGTAGTCCCAGCTACTCAGGAGGCTGAGGCATGAGAATCGCTTGAACCTGGGCGGTGGAGGTTGCAGTGATCTGAGATTGTGCCACTGCTCTCCAGCCTGGGCAACAGAGCAAGACTCCATCTAAAAAAAAAAAAAAATGTATAGCCTTAAAATGCTTATAATGGAAAAGTAGAAAGGCTACAAATAAATAAGCTAAGCATCCAACTTAGGCTAGCAAAAGAATAGAATAAGCTCAAAGAAAATAGAAGGAAAGTATCAAGGATAACCACAGAAATTAATGAGAAACAAAACAAAGAAGATTGACACAGACAAAAAGTGGGCTCTTTTAGAAAACAGCATGGCAGTTTATAAAAAAAATTAAACATGGAATTACCATATGATCCAGCAATTCCAATTCTGGTTACAGACCCAAAAGAATTGAAAGCAGGGAATTAAATAGATATTTGTACACTTACGTTCATAGCAACATTTTTCAAAATAGGCAAAGGTGGAAGCAGCCAAATGTCCATTGATGGAAGGAAAGATAAAATATGGTATAGACATACAAGAAAATATTATTCAGCCTTTAAAAGGAAGGGAATTCTGACACATGCTACAATGCGGATGAATCTTGAAGACATGCTAAGTGAAATAAGCCAGGCACAAAAGAACAAATACTGTGTGATTCCATTTATATGAAGTACTTAGGGTAGTCAAATTCACACAGAAAGTAGAATGGATGGTTGCCACAGACAAAGGAATGAGGCGTTATTGTTTGATGGGTACAGAGTTTCAGTTTTGTAGAATGAAAAACTTCTGGGCCGGCTGCAGTGGCTCATACCTGTAATCCCAGCACTTTGGGAGGCTGGGATGGGTGGATCACCTGAGGTCAGGAGTTTGACACCAGCCTGGCCAACACAGTGAAACCCTGTCTCTACTAAAAATACAAAAATTAGCCAGGCATGGTGGCACATGCCTATAGTCCCAGCTACTTGGGAGGCTAAGGTGGGAGAATCGTTTGAACCCAGGAGGCAGAAGTTGCAGTGAGCCAAGATCACACCAGTGCACACCAGTCTGGGTGACAGAGTGAGACAAAAACAAAAACAAAAAAAAGCAAACTTGTGGAGCTGGATGGTGGTGATGGCTGCACAACAATGTGAATATACTTAATGTCACTGAGCTGTATACTTAACAATGGTTAAAATGATTAATTTTATGTGTTTTACCACAATTTTTTTTAAAGTCAAGAAAGTGATGAGAACATTACAGAAACATAATGTTATCCTGGAACCTGCTTATATTGCAGGCGATGTTTCATGTATCATTGATTATTTTCTCCTGTTATTGCATTCACTCATATGCTGTTTAATTATTATAGCTTTATAATAAAATCTAATTTCTGGTGTTTCAAGTGAAAAAAAGATTATTAGACAAACTTTAGGGAGTGCTAATTTTTAAAAAAATGTTTTTTTTTGTTTGTTTTAGAGACAGGGTCTTATTCTGTCATCTAGGCTGGAGTGCAGTAGTACAATCATAAACCAGAGATTTTTTTTTAAGTGTATTATTAAAAAGTTGATGTGGCCAAGCGCAGTGGCTCATGCCTGTAATCCCAGCACGTTGGGAAGCTGATGTGGGAGAATAGCTTGAGGCCAGGAGTTTGAGACGAGCCTGGGCAATATAGCTACACCCCGTCTGTAAAAAAAAATAAAAGAAAAGAAAAGAAAAAAAAAAGATTGATGCTAGTAAATATGAAGACGCATAAAATGGACAATTTCCTAAATTTCCTAGAAAATGGACTCAAGTAGAAATCGAAAATTTAAAACAAACTGTTCAAGAAATTGAAGCAGTAGTTTAAAATATATGTACTTGTGATGCATGCTTATAAAATGATATTACTTTCCCACTGAATGAGGGGAATCTTTGTCCCATCATTTTTTTTTTTTTTTTTTTTTTTTATATGGAGTCTCACTGTGTCGCCCAGGCTGGAGTGCAGTGGTGCGATCTTGGCTTACTGCAACCTCTGCCTCCCAGGTTCAACCAATTCTCCCACCTCAGCCTCCTAAGTAGCTGGGATTACAGGCATGTGCTAACACACCCAGCTATTTTTTTTTGTATTTTTAGTAGAGACATGGTTTCACCATGTTGCCCAGACTGGTCTTGAATGCCTGGCCTCAAGTGATCCACCCACCTTGGCCTCCCAAAGGGCTGGGATTATAAGCATGAGCCACTGCACCTGGCCAACTGGGCCATTCTTTCTGTCATCCCCATCCAGGTGCCAGACATGTGAGTGAGGCCATTTTGGATCCTCTAGACGAGGTCATTCACCAGCTGAATAACACCAGGTAGCCTCAGTTGACCCACACAGAGCAGAAGAACCATCCAGCTGAACTCTGCCTGAATTCTTCACCCACAAAATCACGAGATAAAATAAAATAGTGGTTGTTTTAAGCTCCATACCATAGGGAGTCCTCTGTTTTGAACTAATAGATAAAGCACTACTGAAAACAAAACAATTATCCCAGAGAATTAAAAAAAAAAATCACACTGTGACTTTTTACCTATTCTTGATAAATTCTTCCAGAAAAATAGAATTTAAAAAAGAGCTTATATTAAGACCAATTACCACACCAGATAAGAACAGAAGAAGGAAAAAAAATTACAGGCTGGACTTATGTACATAGATGCAAAAATATACAAATCTAAATATTAAACTTTCAGTGGAAGAATTGAGTCCCATGAGGGGAAGAACAGGCTAACAACCAAGCCCATGGAAGGGCAGATGTCCCGTGGCTTCGACTTTTCTGGAACTGAGGACTCCCACTCCTCCATCAAGACTCTGTCTCTCTTGTCTTGTGCCTTGCCTTCCTTCCCATTTCCTGCAGACTGGCTTTTCCCTACAGCAGGAAACGTGGCCAGCACGACTTCTAAGCTTTATATCCTACAGCTTTAGCCAGGCAGAGATAATCTGGCTCAGTTCCAGTTCCAACACTTTTTATTTTTATTATTTTTTTAGAAATGGGGTCTCACTATGTTGCCCTGGCTGGCCTCAAACTCATGGGTTCAAACACTCCTCCCACCTCAGCATCCCCAATAGCTGGGACTACAGGCGCATGCCACCACACCTAGTTCCAATTTCATTTTTGAGAAAGGATTCTGGTACAATTTAGCTAAGCTGCCCACCCTTGGACCAATCAACTGTAACAGGAATTGGAGTCTGGAGAAAGGACTGTGTATCAGTTTTCCTCACGGGTTTGGGGGAGGTGGGGAGGTCAGCAATTTCATGGCAGGGTTCAGTCCTGGAGGAATGGTCCTGGCTGGACAGTCAAGGCAGGACCCAAGAGGCTTTAATGTAATGTTGTTCTGATTGTATTCATATAGAGTCTAGCATATAGCAAAATTTAATATATTATAGCTTTTTTGTTTTAAAATATTACAGTATAATTGCCTTTCTCCCTTGTTTTTTTTTTTTTTTTTTTTTTTTTTTTTTTTGAGACGGAGTCTCGCTGTGTCGCCCAGGCTGGAGTCCAGTGACAAGATCTCGGCTCACTGCAACCTCTGCCTCCTGGGTTCAAGCAATTCTCCTGCCTCAGCCTCCTGAGTAGCTGGGACTACAGGTATGTGCCACCATGCCCGGCTAATTTTTTGTGTTTTTAGTAGAGATGGGGTTTCACTGGGCTAGCCAGGATGGTTGGTCTCGATCTCCTGACCTCATGATCCAACTGCCTCAGCCTCCCAAAGTGCTGGGATTACAGGCATGAGCCACCGTGCCTGGCCCGTTGTTTTTATTTATTTGTTTATTTTTATAGAGGAGGGATCTCACTATGTTGCCCAGACTGGTCTCGAACTCCTGGGCTACAGTGATCCTCCTGCCTCTGCCTCCCAAAATGCTGGGATTACAGGCGTGAGCCACTGTGCCCAGCCTCTCCCTTGTTTTTTTAAAAACTGTGATGAAATTCATATAAGATAAAATTAACCATTTTAAAGCATACAATGCAATGGCATTTAGTACATTCACAGTGTTGTGCAACCACCACCTCTATCTAGTTCCAAAACATTTGCATCACCCAAAAGAAATCCCCGTGCTCATTAGCACTCGCTCCCCATTCCCCCTTCCTCCCAGCCCCTGGCAACCACCAATTTGTGTTCTGTCTCTGTGGAATTACCTACTCTGAAAATTTCATATAAATGGAATGGTACCATATGTGGTTTTTGTCTCGCTTTTTTCACTTAGCATGATGTTTTCAAGGTTTATCCACATTGTAGCAGGTATCAGTATTTTGTCCCTCTTATGGCTGAATAATATTCCATTGTGTGGACATAACACATTTTGTTTACCCATTCATCAGTTGATGGACATTTGGGTTGCTCCCATCTTTGGTCTCTCTTGTTTTGGTCAGTGATACATGTATCTTAGCAGGTTTTCGGTGACGTAAGAAAATGCTGGCCCAGTGTGTGTGATGCTGCATATCACAAGTGAGAAGATAGCTTGTGCCCCACAGTCCCTGTGCCCATTTTGCTGCCTGTGAGGACAGTGCTAAGAACCCAGTCACTGAGTCACTGATACCTGGGTTTGAGTCCTGGCTCTGCCACTTAGGCTTGTGGGACCTCACCTACTGAATGAATGAGTTGGGAGCCTCCATAGATGTAAGAAACCTTTGCAAGCTGGGAAGCTGAGCTGAGGTGCAGCTGCTGCTGTTTGTCCCCAGGCTGATTCAGCGCACAAAACCCCAGGCTTAGTGCAATCCAGGATGTTTGGGTTCAAACCTCAGCTCCTCTTTTTACTAGCTGAGTGATTTCGGCAGGTTGTCAGCTTCTCTGAGCTACTTTCCCTACCTGGGCCCCTGAGCCCTGCTGGGCAGGGAACCCCTTTCTCCTGCCTCCAAACTTCAGACTCTTTCCTCTGAAACAATGGAAGGGGACACCTTTTATTAAACTGCCATGGAGAGATGAGTGACAGGCTCTCCAGTGAAGCTGGCCTGTATGAGCTTGAAGATGCAAACCTTCACACGGACATACACACATGTACATACTCACAGGGCAATTGTCAAGATATGTAATGACAGGGAGGGTCCCCTGTTCTTTCCACCAACCAGAACACTCTCTTGCTTTTGCTGGTGCAGGGTTGAGAGTTAACCTTTCAATTGGAGGCTCATGGGGGAGGTCCCAGGGGTCCAGGGAGGGAGCTGGGGCAGCAGGGGCCCCTCAGGGGGTGTTGAGGCCGGTGGCTTTTACCAGCAGGTAAGGAAGCTTTAGAATATTTTAAGGCTGTTATGGCCACGATGGTATGTATCGGACGAATGCCAGCATTGCACACCTGTGAAACCTTTCCCATGGATAGGCCCATACAAGGGCATGCGCCTTCCCACACGCACACACACACATCCTGCCACACATCAGACTTCCTGGCTTCCTGCAGTTAGTTTTCCTCGAATGAGCCAAAGCTGGGCTGACTCAGGTGGCAAACTGCCAGGATGCTGATATTTCCCTCGGCTCTGGCCTCAGAAGCTTCAGGGAAAAACCCACTCACATCCTGAATCCTCACCTGCTCCAGGCGGGCCTGCAGGCCTCCTGGCCCGGGCGCCAGCGGCAGGCAGCCTCAGTGACATCCTGCTCTCCCTGAATGCCAAGCATATTGGCAGGGAGAAAACCCTGCCACACCCAGGGTTTCTCCAGAGTCCTCCCAAGGAAGAGGTAGAATGAGGCTGGTTTTCTTAATGTTTGGAGCTGGAAAGTTATGCTGAGATAACTGGCCTAGGCTCTCACTTTTTTTTTTTTTTTTTGGTAGAGACAGCATCCAGCTATGTTGCCATGGCTGGTCTTGAACTCCTGGCCTCAGGTTATCCTCCCACTTGGCCTCTCAAAGTTCTGGGATGACAGGCATGAGCCACCACACCCGGCCCTAGGCTCCCACTTAATAGGTGAAGAATTTGGTCCCAAACAGAGACAGAGAACCAACCAAAGCCCACATGCAGAGGGTGATAAGCCCAGGGCTGAACCCTGGCCT
The DNA here is from genome assembly GCF_028885655.2 of Pongo abelii. Classification (NCBI taxonomy): domain Eukaryota; kingdom Metazoa; phylum Chordata; class Mammalia; order Primates; family Hominidae; genus Pongo; species Pongo abelii. Next base: position 94,779,666 of record NC_072000.2, read on the forward strand.
CCCGATGCCCCAGCTAGCACCTTCCACCCAGCAAGCCACAAACGACTGGATTCCCTCATTCGGTGTTCTGATTGCCTCCTGGGCAGTCCCCCATGGACACAATGGCCTAATCGACCAAGTTTTATCTTCCAGTTCTGCCCCATGCCATTCTGGAGGCCTGTCTTTCTCAGCTCCCAACAGAAGTTACCTCGCACGTGGTCCAGTGGCAGTGTCAAACAGGTCCGCCTGTTCGGCCAGCTGATGAACATACTGGTGCACTTTTTTATTTTTCTGAGACAGAGTCTCGCTCTGTCACCCAGGCTGGAGTTCAGTGGTGCGATCTCAGCTCACTGCAGCCTCTGCCTCCCGGGTTCACGTGATTCTCCTGCCTCAGCCTCCCGAGTAGCTGGGATTACAGGTGCCTGCCACCACACCTGGCTTATTTTTGTATTTTTAGTAGAGATGGGGTTTCACCATGTTGGCCAGACTGGTCTCGAACTCTTGATCTCGAGTGATCTGCCCACCTTGGCCTCCTAAAGTGCTGAGATTACAGGGGTGAGCCACTACGCCCGGCCTGATGCTTTTTTTTTTTTTTGAGACAGAGTCTTGCTCTGTCGCCCAGGCTGGAGTGCTGTGGTGCGATCTCTGCTCACCGCAAACTCTGCCTCCCGGGTTCACGCCATTCTCCTGCCTCAGCCTCCCGAGTGGTTGGGACTACAGGCGCCCACCACCACGCCCGGCTAATTTTTTGTATTTTTAGTAGAGACGGGGTTTCACCGTGTTAGCCAGGATGGTCTTGATCTCCTGACCTCGTTATCTGCCTGCCTCGGCCTCCCAAAGTGCTGGAATTACAAGCGTGAGCCACCGTGCCCCGCCCTGATGCATTTTAATTAATTTCTTCTCCTGCATATTCGGGAGGCCTTCACCCGGTCATAATCCATAAGCTCGGGATGCCTCCCAAGAAGCGATTCTGATAAGTAGGGGCCTGTGGGATCTTCCACGCCCACACAGGCTGCAGCTGTATGCGCATGGGCATGCCACATTGTGCGTTAGTTCCTTCCTTTGGTTATTCGACCCCATGCACCCTCCTTCCCAGGGCCATTCCCTGTGGTTTTCTCCCTGTCCACTGCACAGCTCCATGCATTGTCCCCCAGACACATTCTGCCAGACCCCTGCTGGGCCTCTGCTCCAGATGCACCTGCAACCTGGGGTGCCTCCCTTCAGAATCAGCCAAGTTGCTGTTACAGATACAGAATTCCAGCCCCTGCCCCAGAGATTCCCACTTGGTAAGTCCAAGGTTCACAGACAACACTGGTCCTTCCAGGCCCAGGTTCACTGTCATGTCCTCCAAGGAGCCAGTCTCCCTCTTCAAACACTGCGACTGATGCACTCTCCCTGAAAAGGCAGGGGTTCCAGATGCTGTCTCAGCCCGACTGCTGACAGCTGGGGAGGTGTGTGTCCCCTCCCCACCACAGCGGGGAACTGAGACCTACTGAGGGGTGACAAAGCCTCAGAGGTCATCCCATCTACTCAAGCATTGTTCAGCACCTGCTCTGGGGATTCGTGGCATCAGTCATTGTCTGCGTGCTGCTGTGTCCTAGCATGGGGCCTGGCCTTGAGCAGATGAGGCCTGCATGAAACAGAGGGGCCTCCAGGCTGAACGCCTGAGAGCCCCTGACCCTAGGGCTGATGGATCCATGTGACAATCACTTTCATTTAGCACAGAGTCCCCCCAGGAGCCTACAGCATGGAGGGGATATAGCTCAGTTGACAGTGATCATGTTCAAAGGTGAGTGTTGTCACAGTGGTGAGAACAAAACTCCTGGGAGCAGAGGGAGGAGTACACAGGTGGACAGACGGACCAAGCCTTTGTCCCTGGGCTGCCAGGAGGTGTGCCGAGGCCTGCGGCACTCAGCCCTGAGTCCTGGGCCAAGGTCAAATATCCCAGGCCTCCCTCTGGCCTCTACCCCCTGCCCCAGCCTTTCTCCCTCCCTGGGACTTGGCATTTATTTATTTATTTAGACAGTCTCACTCTGTTACTCAGGCTGGTTCAATCTCAGCTCACTGCAACTTCCGCCTCCCAGGTTCAAGTGATTCTCATGCCTTAGCCTCCTGAGTAGCTAGAACTACAGGCACAGGCTACCACTCCCAGCTAATTTTTGTTTTTTGTTTTTTTTCAGTAGAGATGGGGTTCCACCATTTTGGCCAGGCTGATCTTGAACTCCTGACCTCAGATAATTCACCCACCTAGGCCTCCCGAAGTGCTAGGATTACAGTTGTGGGCCACCACACATGGCCACTGGGACTTGGCCTTTGAAAGCTTTCCCTTGAGCGAAGACAGAATATTCGTCCCCACCCTCTGCCCGTCGTCTGGTGCAAACACAGTGTCTGAGCATGGAAGCCGTCTCTTCTCTACTCAGCATCCTCCAGTGGCCCCACTTTTCATTCCTTCCTTTGAGAGCCTACGTGTCTTGGTCCCTGGCCTCTCTCTCCTATCCCTCTACCTGTCCCACACTCTGCCTTGTTGCTTCTTGTGCTCACCAAATGTGCTCTTGTCTCAGGGCCTTTGCCCTTGTTGTTCCTTCGGTCTAGAACATTGTTCCTTCCGGACGGCCAGATGGCTCCTTCTCCCCAACCTGTGCTCTCTGCTCATGTCCAGAAAGCAGCCACATTGTCTCGCCTGGACCCCGACCCCTGCGCCTCTGGAGAGTCGGGGGGTGTGTGTCTTTTTCGACGATGGCTGCTTAGACCTTCTTCTTTATTTTTAAATATTTATTTATTTATCTATTCTTTGAGACAGAGTCTTACTCTGTCACCCAGGCTGGAGTGCAGTGGCACGATCTCGGCTCATTGCAACCTCCACCTCTCGGGTTCAAGCGATTCTCCTGCCTCAGCCTCCTGAGTAGCTGGGACTACAGACATGTGCCATGATACCTGGCTAATTTTTGCATTTTTAGTAGAGACGGAGTTTCACCACGTTGGCCAGGCTGGTCTTGAACTCCTGACCTCAAGTGATCCACCTGCCTTGGCCTCCCAAAGTGCTGGGATTACAAGCGTGAGCCACCGCACCTGGCCTGCTTAGACCTTTTAAAAATTCTTTGCATTTAACCCACATTTACTTCCGGGCACACCACCCATCAGTTCCTCCCTGGATTATCCGGCTTGCTTCTAGGTGCTAGGTCCAAACGACTCAGCCTGCCACCCTGGTCCATGAGCATTGGCCCGAGGTGTGTGTGGTGACGGGTGCACATGGGCGCCTGGAGCCAGGCATCTTCCAGGCCCAGGCCTCTTGTTCCCAGTCCTCTCCCACCCAGTGCACTAGGCTGAGAGCGTCTCAGAGGCCAGGGCTGGTCCTATCGACCTATCCTCACAGAGCCCAGCACAGGCCCCGGCTCCGAGCAGGCAAGTTGGATGCACCAAGGCCCGGGGTGCTGGGGAGAGGTCTGGGACTCACCAGGAGCGTAGGTTGTGGAGCACCTCGGCTCCTCCCATGGGCATTGGGGAGCTGCTGGGCCCTGTGGAGCTGGTTCTGCTCTGCCGCCCAGTCTCACTCCCCGCCCTTCCCTGCCCTGGCTCCACGTCATCATGGGTGCCCCTGCCTCTGGCTTCCAGGCAGGGCTGGCCAAAGGGAGGCACCATGGGTGACTGAGGAGGGAGAGAGTGAGGCCAGGTGTTGATTGCCAAGTGGCAGCTGGGCTGTACGTTAGCAATGGCTGTGTCCTTCAGTGAGGGTCCCAGCCTTTGTGGACAGCCCTTTCCTGCCGCTCTGGCTCAGGCCCACCCTTCGAACCCTTAAGGCTAGGGGCTGGTGCCTGTCTAGCCCTGGGGTGCTTTGACATCCTGTGTTGGTAGCCCTAACCCTGCCCATACCCTGTAGACAGCCCCAATCCCCCTGTCTGAGTGTGGCCCCTGTCGCCTGCCTGCCAGGACACTGGCAGTGTGTCCTGCCAATTTAGTGGCATACCCACTAAATTGTATTTACGACATGGTGCATCAGGATGAGAGCTGACAGACACCATTTTAGAGAATGAGGGGAAGGGGCCAAAAGCAGAAAGCATCGTAAGTGGACTCTGGGGACTCCAGCTGGCAAAACTGAGGTTCAACGCCAGAACAGGCCCCTTTGGGAAGCGAGACCTCTGAGCACAGCAGTTTCCCAGATTCAGCTGGGGTCCTGGGGCTGAGGCTGCACAATCAGCTGAGCCCAGAGAACAGTGATGGGGACCCCAGCCTGGCTCCCAGGAGGAAGAGCTCAAGGCTGCCCTTCACAGGCCCAGGCATTAGGGTGTCTGGGTGCGCAGACAGGCATCTCAGGAAGGCTGGGCAGGGTGCCCGCTCCCATCCCGCCCCTGAACCCTGCAGCCTGAGACCTGGGCTTCTAGCAGGCACATGTGTTACTGGAAAGGGGTCCCGATTGAAGAGAGGGTTCTTGATCTCACGCAAGAAAGAATTCAGAGTAAGTCCATTGTGCAAAGTGAAAGCAAGTTTATGAAGAAAGTAAAGGAATAAAAGAATGGCTACTCCATAGACAGAGTAGCCCCCAGGGCTTCTGAGTGCCCATTTTTATGGTAATTTTTTAATTATGTGCTAAACAAGGGGTGGATTATTCATGCCTCCTCTTTTTAGATCACATAGGGCAACTTCCTGATGTTGCCATGGCATTTGTAAACTCTCATCGTACTGGTAGGAGTGTAGCAGTGAGGAGGACCGGAGGTCACTCTCGTAATCGCCATCTTGGTTTTGGTGGGTTTTGGCCGGCTTCTTTACCACAATCTGTTTTATCAGCAAGGTCTTTGTGACCTGCATCTTGTGCCGACCTCCTGTCTCATCCTGTGACTGAGAATGCCCTAACCTCCTGGGAATGCGGCCCAGTAGGTCTCAGCTTCATTTTACCCTGCCCCTATTTAAGACAGAGTTGCTCTGGTTCAAACACCTCTGACACGTGGACTCTTCGGAGCTCGATGGAGTTGCCCTGAATCTCAGGGAGACGTGGGAAGGGGAGTAAGGTCTACATGAGGCCTGTTCAGACTCCAGCTTCGCCCAGTCGGTGGTGAATCCTGGGGCACAGCTCGTTACACAGGGACTGCGGCTTGCCCCCTTCCCATGCCTGGACTTTGATCCAAGCCTGCTTGAGAAGCTGTGGAGAGCTGCCTCGGCCTCTCCAGAAAACTGGAGAGAACAAAGAAGCAAACTTACCAGTTACCACGGAAACCATCCAAAATTTAAAAGACTGAAACAACAGTTTAATGTTTCCAAAACCCTCCTGGTTTTTGTTTTTCTCTATTAAAAACACATACACATACAAATCCCACTGTATCACATTAGTCTGATGAGACACTGGCCTGGAACGAGAAAAGGGTTCAGGATCTTAGGGGGCCATGTGGCTCATGGAATGCCTAGAATTAATTTTAGGGATTTAAATCAAAACATGAATAAACATTTAAAATGCAAAAATCTAAATCCTCGGGCTCCTCTGCAGATGAAACAAGGTAAAAGCTTTTTGCTGGATTAAAGGGAGCGATCATATGAGGGTGGGGAGGAGCTGGTGAAGCCAAATGGGCACTGGTAGAGGGAAGGCTGGGAGCCGAGGCCCTGCCCAAACCCCAGCTCTCGGCTCAGCCATCACTCCAGCCCCAGCTGGCCTGTTGCACTCTCTGTCTGCAGGGCCTGAGAGGTGAGGGGATGTCCTCAGTGTTGCATGGGGTTGCTGTGGGTAAGGGGGGACTGAGCTCACTCACTCTTTGTGCAGGCCATTGGGTCACCGTCTAAATGCTGGGTCTATACCAGGTACAGTGGCTTACGCTTATAATCCCAGCACTTTGGGAGGCTAAGGTGGGCAGATTGCTTGAGCCCAGGAGCTTGAGACCAGCCTGGGCAACATGGCAAACTGCACTGCTACAAAAAATACAAAAATTAGCTGGGCGTGGTGGTGCACGTCTGTAGTCCCAGCTACTCAGGAGGCTGAGGTGGGAGGGTTGCTTGAGCCTAGGAGGTACAGGTTGCAGTAAGCCAAGAGGTAGAAGTTGCAGTGAGTCAACATAGTGCCACTGCACTCTAGCCTGGGTGACAGAGTGAAACCCTGTCTCTAAAATGAAATGAAATGAAATAAAATAAAGTGAAATAAAATAAATGCAGGGTCCGGCTGGGTGTGGTGGCTGAGGCCTGTAATCCCAGCTGTTTGGGAGGCTGAGGCAGGAGGATGCGGATGCCGCCCTGGTGGGCCCCTTGCTGCCGTTCCACACTGCTGGCTGGAGGAGCCCCAGGGTTTGCCTGCTGCCTTCTGCTTCTGGGAATGGTTTCCTTCACGTTCACAGGAAACCACCATCCTCCGGGCTCAACCACGTGTTTGTATAGAACTTAATCCTTTCCCCAGTTCCAGGAGAGAGGCCTGATTTGCTACAGGGATTGGTTAAAGGACAGGTAAGGATCCCAGCTGGAGCAAGTGACCTATAATTAGATGCTGGCCTGGAGTTCTGTGAGAAAGACGCCCATCTTCCTCTGGCCTGGAACGTGGAAGCGTGATTTTGAAGGCAGTCCTCCTGAGCCCACGAACGGGGAAACCTCCCTGGAGAAAGCAGCCTGTACTACCCAGCCCCACACCCAAACTCTTCAGTTATATGAGCCAATTCATTCTTTTCTGTGCTGAAGCCAGTTTGAGTTGGTTTTATGATCATCCCCTCCTGTAAAATTCTACTTGGGACAAACACTCAACCCTGGGCCGGCATTAGAGGGTCTTGTCATCTCTCCCCTTCATTTTCTCTCCCTTCTTCCCACACCTCCACCGCTGCTCGGTGCTATTCCTTCACTCAGCACACGGATCCAGTCAGCCTCTTCCAAGCACTTGGCAGGAGTCCATCTACCAGACCGCTGCTGTCAGCACTCTCCCTGCCCGGAGTGCCTGCCCCACTTGTTATCTACCTATGGCTTCCTTAGCACTAAGTGCTACTCCTCTAAGTAGCTACTTACTTTCCAAGGCCTTCCTCCCTCATCCAGTGAGACTTCCTTGCAAATCTCCCATGCCTTGCCCCGGCTGCCCAAGTTTCTCATCTAGCCTGGACGAAATACGTCAGGTGGTACCAGAACCCTGATTATCATCCCTGGTGTAGTTCAGCAGCTTCCCAGAACTTTTTTTGTGTGAGACGGACTCTCTCTCTGATGCTCAGGCTGGAGTGCAGTGGCGCAATCTCGGCTCACTACAACCTCTGCCTCCTGTGTTCAAGTGATTCTCCTGCCTCAGCCTCCCGAGTAGCTGAGACCACAGGCACCTGCCCCCACGCCTGGCTAATTTTTTGCATTTTTAGTAGAGACAGTGTCTCACCATGTTGGCTAGGCTGGTCTGAAACTCCTGACCTCAAGTGATCTGCCCACTTTGGCCTCCCAAAGTGCTGGGATTACAGGTGTGAAATAGCTTCCTAGAACTTATTCCACTGAGCCATTCCGGCACGGGAGCTGTGCCTCAGGAGAGCTCTCCCCAGGCCCTGGCCTTGCCCTGTTCAGAAAGGAGATGCAATGATCATTTCATACTCGTTTTCTCCTTTGGTCCCCACAACGACCCTGAGAGGTACAAGATTTCAATCTCACTTTAAGAAAAGGACCTTGAGGCCCAGAGCAGCCTAGTGACTTGTCCAGAGTCACACTTCCCTGCCCTTGTGAAAACAACGACCAGATCTGTGACCTCAAACCCAGGTGTTCTGATTCTACCCCACTGCGTTCCCTTGCTCTTTCGGCTGATGAGAGACAGATCTGAATGCGAGAGAGTCCTCGGGGGATGTGTGTGCATCGCTCCTTGGCCCTGCTGAGCCAAGGTGGCACCTGTCACCTCCTGGCCTGGCTGGTGTTCTTCCATCCTGGATCCAGCAGTCCAGCCTCATCCTGACCATGTCGAATCCCAGAGGCCTTGCCGGGGGGCCGTGCCTCTCCAGATGAACAACATAAATTCATGGAAATGTTTTCACAAGGGCGTTTTTCCTCTGCTGGCCTCCATTTCCTTGAAAAACACAGACTTGGAGGTAAACAGTCTTTGCTGTTGCAAGGGAGCAAATATAGACTTCCTTCCACATCCCCCGCCCGGCAGCTCTGCTTCCTCGACCTTCCTTCCAGCCCCCTCCAATGTCCCCAGGGAGGTCAGAGAGGGCGAGGCTCCAAGGATGGAGGGTACCCCACAGTGAGGGGTGGCACCTGGAGCCCCAGATGCTTCTGTCTCACCAGAAGTTAGGGTCCCCAAGTACCTCCTGCCCTCTGACTCCCCCCACTCCCATCAGACTGGGTCTGATGCCCTGGAGAAGCAAAAGAGGGGGGCATTGCTGAAAGGAGGGGGTGTTGTCAGGTGAAAGTGGAGGCTCCATCCTAATGGGGGAAGATAATTTCTAGGCTTGAACTATGCTTTCTTCTTAATTCCAGACCCTGGAATAATTCCAGACCCTGCTCATAAACAACACATCGTCAGCTCAATTCTTCAGCTTCTTGAAATTAAACACCCTGTTAGGAAGGATTTGAATGAACACTCCTAACAGCACAGGACAAAATGAGAGGAGTTACTTTGTCTGTTTATTTACACTGTACACTTTATGCTTGCAAAATGCTCCAAAATGCATTTGATTTTGTGTCTGAGTTTTTCCGCCCCCCCACCAAGATCCCTGTGGGGATGCATCCTTCTGGTAATTCTTGGATACGGATTGGAGGAAAACAGTGGTGGAGTGACCCATCCTCAGCCACTTGCAAGATAGAGATCAACTTGATGGGTTTGCCTGGGCATATGGGATTATTGGTTGCAATTCTTTACTCCCTTGTGCTTGTATTACACACCCACGTGCCTGCCACAGCCTCATGGGGCAGAGTAGATTTCCCTGCCCTACTGACATTGAGGTTGAGCATGTGACTTGCTTTGACCAATGGCAAGGAGACAGAAGGAACAGTGTACCAGTTCTCAGCCTGGGCCCTGGGAGACTGTGTGTTTCCACTTGTTCTTTGCTTGCTTTTTTTTTTTTTTTTTTTTGAGACGGAGTCTCACTCTCTTGCCTAGTCTGGAGTGCAGTGGTGCGATCTTGGCTCACTGCAACCTCTGCCTCCAGGGTTCAAGCAATTCTCCTGCCTCAGCCTCCTAAGTAGCTGGGATTACAGGTGTGTGCCATTACACCTGGCTAATTTTTGCATCTTTAGTAGAGACAGGGTTCGCCATGTTGGAGAGGCTGGTCTCGAACTCCTGACCTCAGGTGATCCATCCATCTCAGCCTCCCAATGTGCTGGGATTACAAGTGTGAGCGACTGCATCCAGCCTCCACTTGTTTTTTGCACTTCTGCCATCTCTGTAGCAACCATTTCCCCTGTAGCCCCTTTAGCCTGGGCCCCAGAGTGAACACATAGCAGGCAGAGTCTTGCCCCAGTTGACCTGCAGACCCTCGAGTGAGGGTAAATGATGGCTGTTTAATTCTCTGAGTTTTGGGGTGGTTTGTTACATGGTATATCATGACAGTGGCTGACTGATACAAGTATGCAGTAGAAGTTCAGTAGATAGTAGGTGATTGATAAATGGCACCATTCCTGGCACATGTATTACATCCAAATTTACAGAGCATCTGTTTGTTTTGTTTTGTGTGGCACTATGATATCTTAGGTGCTTGGGAAACAAGTAATAAAAATCAATAAAATAATAATAATAAGCAACCTTTATTAAGCACTTACTGGATTCCAGGCATTGTGTTGATCTCATTTCATTTCCCCAATATTCCTATGAAGAAACTGAGGAAACTGGGGCTTTGAGAGTATAAATGGCCTGTTCCAGATCATATGGCTGGAAAGACCCATTCCCTGCTCTCAGGAAACTCACAGTCTGGCAAAGAGGGACATGTTAGTGGCAAACACTCGTGCATGCCTGTCTGTGCGACTGGACTGATGATGCTTATTGTCCAAGTATGGATTCTGTAGCAAGGCAGCAAACGGCAGACTGGCAGTTTTGATAGGAAAGTCTGCTTCACTCCTATCTTCAGGCACAGCCCTTGGAGCTGAGGGCTGTTAGGAAGTCAGGGGACAGTGAGGTTACCATCTGGCACCAAACTGCATGAAGGCTAACATGCCAGGAAACCCATGGAGGCTGAGGAAATCCCTGCCTTCCGAGTTGTAAGAGCTTAAAACTGGGTTTCTGTAGTTCTGGGCCATCTCTCCCGCAGGCATGTTGTGTGACCTTGGGTCCATCCCTTGCCTTGTTTTGACCCTAATCTCCTCACCTGGAAAATAAGCTAGGGGATGCAATTGGGTGAGCTCTATGGCAACTTCTATTTCAGAGATGCTAGAGCCCTGCATCCCTGCTTTGGAAGGAAAATTCCTCCCTTTCTCTTTGCTCTTGTTATCTGCAAGAGGGGAGGAGTAAGGAGTGAACACGTCCTTTTAGCATTTTTTTTTTTTTTTTTTGAGATAGAGTTTTTCTCTGTTGCCTCAGACTCCCGAGTAGCTGGGATTACACCACGCCTGGCTAATTTTGGTATTTTTAGTAGAGACGGGGTTTCTCCATGTTGGTCAGGCTGGTCTCGAACTCCCAACCTCAGGTGGCCCGCCCACTGTGGCCTCCCAAAGTGCTGGGATTACAGATGTGAGCCACTGCATCTGGCTGTCATTTTAGCACTTGTGTTCAAGGCAATATGAGCAGTGTGTCTTCATGTGCCTTCCTCGTAACGTGATGTTTGTTTTGTTTGATTAGAGACCATATTTACTGTGGTCCTTTCTCCTGAAAATTGAACTGGCAATAAACGCTATGGAGCAGGACTTTAGCCCCAGCATATGGGGTGTGTGTGTGTGTGTGTGTGTGTGTGTGTGTGTGTGTGTGTGTTATGGGGGTGGTGGTGGTGTTCTGTGGGTTAAATTTAGCTTTCCAAAGTGAAAGATTACAACCATAACAATAGCTACCATTTATTGAGCAACTATTATGAGCCAGGCACTTGCATTGTCTCAATCAATCCTCATAGTAGCCTTGAGAGGTGCCTGGTAGTAGGGTTTCTGCATTTTACATTAGGGGCCTGCCATGGTGCTTTCTCTTGCTCAAGATTTTCTCCCCTTAGCTTCTCTTGGGAGAGCAAGATGTTCCTCATAGCTATATGATTGTGGACAAGTTCTGAAACTTCTCTGAGCCTCAGTTTATTTATCTATGCAATGGGCATCTGATGTCCTTCCTCACACTGTTTTACATTAAGTAATATAAAAGATCTGGGACATAGAAGACAATCAATAAAGGTAATCATTTTCTTTAATGCATAATAATTATGTACTTACTTGAAATAAATTAGTAAGTCATCTTCAGGTGAAATACTTCCAACTCCATCTTTTCCTAGAAATTTCTGTTCTGCTTTTACAATTATTTTGCTCAACTCAATTTAAACCACAGAACCCCAGAACGCCAGAGCTCATAATCACCCAGGGTCTCCCAGTCCAATTGGTTTTCATATTTTTCTGTGCTTTTTTGGGGTGGTGGGTTGGGGTCCTAACTAGAGAACGCCTTTTTCTAACTGAATCTTTTGGGGAAGCCCAGTGAATAAAAAGCATAGAGCAGGCCGGGCATGGTGGCTCACACCTGTAATCCCAGGACTGTGGGAGGCCGAGGCGGGTGGATCACCTGAGGTCAGGAGCTCAAGACCAGCCTGACCAACATGGAGAAACCCTGTCTCTACTAAAAATACAAAAATTAGCCAGGCATGGTGGCTCACGCCTGTAATCCCAGCTACTCGGGAGGCTGAGGCAGGAGAATCACCTGAACCTGGGAGGCGGAGGTTGCGGTGAGCAGAGATCGCGCCATTGCACTCCAGCCTGGGCAACAAGAGCCAAACTCCACCTCAAAAAAACAAAACAAAAACAAAAACAAACAAACAAAAGCATAGAGCAGCAGGACTGTTCTGGTTGAGACAGGAAGGGTGGGTGGTGCATGGCTGGAGTCCTGACCAATGGGGGTCTCTCCTTTCCAGAGTGGGGGCTCCTCAGTGCCCCTGAGGAGACGTGCCCCACTCCTCACACTGCAGTTGTGACCCGCTAGGTTAGTCATCATGGAATCATTCAGAGATCACCACCTAAACAGAATAAAATGAAAAACGTCAGTGTGCATCGCACATGGTAGGGGTGAGTGTTGGTATGCGTCAGTTCTGTTTCGGTTCCGTGATACCCAGGTGTTCACCAGACTGGAAAGTAAACAGTTGTTTCGCATTGTGACTTGCCATCAAAAAGTTGGAAAATCACTGCCGTTCACTCTAATCCCCTCATTTCATGTTTGGGAGACAGAGCCCAGAGGAGGGAAGTGACCTGCCTGAGTTACAGCTGCAGCCAAGATAAGAACAAACATCTCTGGCCTCCTTGCTCCATGTCTTCTTTTTGAGACAGAGTCTTGCTCTGTCACCCAGGCTGGAGTGCAGTGGTGCGATCTTGGCTCACTGCAACCTCTGCCTCCCAGGTTCAAGCGATTCTCCTGCCTCAGCCTCCTGAGGAGCTGGAACTACAGGTAACTGCCCCCACGCTCGGCTAATTTTTTCTTTTTTTGTATTTTTAGTAGAAATGGGGTTTCACCATATTGGCCAGGCTGGTCTCAGACAACTGACTTCAGGTGATCCTCCTGCCTCGGCCTCCCAAAGTGCTGGGATTACAGGCATGAGCCACCGCACCTGGCCCCTTTTTTATTTCTTTTGAGACAGTCTTATTTTGTCACCCAGGCTGTAGTAGTGCAGTGATGCGATCACAGCTCACTGCAGCCTTCACCTCCTGGGTTCAAGTGATCCTTTCACCTCAGCCTCCCAAGTAGCTGGGACCACAGGCACATGCCACCATGCCCAGTTAATTTTTTTTTTAAATTTTGCAGACAAGGCTTTGTTCAAAGATAAGCCTTTGTCTTGAACTCCTGGGCTCAAGTGATCCTCCTGCCTCAGCCTCTCAAAGTGCTGAGATTACAGGTGTGAGCCACTGTGCCCAGTGCTCCATATCTGCTTGAAGCACCACACAATGGAAGGGTTAACAGTTACTGAGCCTCAGGATGTGCCAGGCACTGCGCTCAGTGCTTCAGATTGAGACCGCCTTTGCAAAATTATGACTGAGACAGTGAAAGAGATCTAACTTAACTGACTCCATCTTGCTTCTAACCTCCAAACCATCCCTGTTTATTCCTGGGTGTAGGTTGAACTAACTTTGGGAGAAACTTAGTTTATAGTTTATAGTTTAAACAAAGACAGTAACAGCCCTTTCTCAAAGCAGACTTCCTTCTTGCCTGGGGACTAGATTGCCTTTGTAGGACTAACATTAGCCACAAGATTAGAAATTATGGTTTAGGAGTCATGCAGCTGGAGGTTACAAGATGCTGACCCTCCATAAACTGCTCCTAAGATCAGTGCTTGAGATATTTTGCCGACCTTGCATTTGATGGATCAGCTGGCACCACTCAAATCAATAAACTGGCTCACCTGATCTTGTGGCCCGCACCAGGAACTGACTCAGCATGAGAAGACAGCTTCAACTCCCTATGATTTTATCCTTGACCAATCAGCACCCCTGGCTCACTGGCTTCCCCCCACCCACCAAGTTATTCTTAAAAACTCTGCTCACTTAATGCTCAGGGACACTGATTTGAGTAATAACAAAACTCTGGTCTCCCGCACAGCTGGCTCTGCGTTAATTACTCTTTCTCTATTGCAATTCCCCTGTCTTGATAAATTGGCTCTGTCTAGGCAGTGGTCAAAGTGAACCGCTTGGGTGGGTACAAGATAGGAAGTCATTTCATCCCCACCATGACTGTATCAGTCACCTAAGGCTGCATAACAAATGCCACAGACCGGTGGCTTAAAAACAGAAAGTTATTTTCTCATAGTTCTGGATGCTGGACGTTTAAGATCAAGGTATCAGTAGGGTTGGCATCTCCTGAGGCCTCTCTCCTTGGTTTGCAGAATGGTCTTCTTCCCCCTGTGTCTTCACAAGGCCTTATCTTTGTGTCTGTGTCCTAATCTCCTCTTCCATTTTTTTTTTTTTTTTTTTTTTTTTGAGACGGAGTCTTGCTCTGTCCCCCAGGCTGGAGTGCAGTGGCGCAATCTCTGCTCACTGCAACCTCCACCTCCCGGGTTCAGCGATTCTTCTGCCTCAGCCTTCCGAGTAGCTGGGACTACAAGTGCACGCCACTGTGCCTGGCTAATTTTTGTATTTTTAGTAGAGATGGGGTTTCACCATATTGGCCAGGCTGGTCTCGAACTCCTTACCTTGTGATCCACCCACCTTGGCCTCCCAAAGTGCTGGGTTTACAGGTGTGAGCCACCACGCCCGGCCTAATCTCCTCTTCTAAGGACACCAGTCACATTGAATTAGGGCCACCCTAATGACCTCATTGTAACAAAATCTCCTCTGTAAAGACCCATTCTCCAAACACAATCACATTCTGAGGTCCTGGGGGTTAGGGATTCCATATAGAAATTTGGGGATGGGGATGTAATTCAGTCATAACAACCTAGCAATAACAATACCACTGCTACTATCATCCTTATTGACAGGCGAGGAAACTGAGGCACAGAGAGGGTAAGCTGCCAGGGCCCACAGGGAGGAAGAATCAGACCTGATCCAGACCTGGATGTGTGGCTCTGAGCCTGCGCATCACTCACAGCGCCCTGCTGCCAGGAAATGAGGGGAATTCATGGGGAGCCCACGGGCTGGATGGGGAGGTCAGACCAAGGAAGAAGGAACACTGCATTTCACCGGCTAACGACTGCAAAGAGCCCAGATAGTGAGTGGGTTGGGGAGCTCAGAGGAAGAGGCAGCAGGGTGGTCCCCTCCCTCCTTCCATGAAGACTTACTGATCTCAGCCAGGCTTCTGCAGGACAGGGAGTGGCATGCCTAGGCTGGGCCTGGGGGTCCCCACTTGCTGCACCCCAGCATTCCCGGTCCTGTTCCAGAAACATCAGGGAAGGCAGGGAGCAAGGGGGGCCTATTAGGGGACAACCTTGAACCTCAAGTTCTATTGATATGAATTTGCAGCTTTACCCATGCAAATTACTCGACATGCACCTTCCCGGTGATCTCACTTGAGACATTGAGGTGGAAGGCAGTAGGCCTGCAGCAAAGAAATCGTGATTTGGTTTTTCTTTTTAATATTCATATTCTCAGCACAGCCCCTATGACTCTTCTGTCCTGTCTTTGTCTCCTTCTTCAGCACTGTCCCAGGCTCTTGCTGTGTCTCCCTGGATGATCCAGTCTTTCCCTACAGGCTCTGTCTGTCTGTGTCTCTGGGTTACCATTTCTTCCTCTCTCTCTGCCTCTCCCTCCTTTTTTTTTTTTTTTTTTTTTTTTTTTTTGACAGAGCCTTGCTCTGTCACCCAGGCTGGAGTGCACTGGTGTGATCTGGGTTCACTGCAACCTTCATCTCCCAGGTTCAAGCGATTCTTCTGCCTCAGCCTCCTGAGTAGCTGGGACCACCAGTGCCCACCACCATGCCTGGCTAATTTTAGTATTTTTAGTAGAGACGAGTTTTCGCCATGCTGGCCAGGCTGGTCTGGAACTTCTAACCTCAAGTGATCTGCCTGCCTCGGCCTCCCAAAGTGCTGGGATTGACAGGCGTGAGCCACTGCGCTGGCCTGCTTCTTCCTCCTTTGTTGCTAATAGGAGCAGAGGCTGGCTGCTCTGAATTCACAGTTCCCACCCCGTTGCTAATTGTACCACTCAGACCAAGAGACCAAAATTACACTGGAAAACGCTTTCTTGTGCAAACTTCAGAGTGAGCCCCCCTTTCCCATTATTCTCCCCTATTCTTGCCCTAGGAACGGATGGGGGCTGTTAGAAGCTGGTTTCTCTATGGGAAGCACTAACAGTGCCCTGGCAGCCACTGGGGGCCTTGAGTGTCAATTCCTGCTCTGGGCTCATTCAATTCCAGAGGGAGCCAAAATATCCACAATGGGCAGGGTAGGGGATCGCCCTAACACTAAGACACAACACACAACACTGTTTCCCTGTAGCATTCACAGGATCTTCCTAGCTGTGCTGTGAGGGAGGTTAGGAAACTGAGGGACAGAATGGCAAGCGAAGTGGCTCGACAGAGGTCACATGGCCAGTTCACAGCAGTCAAGACTCAAATCCAGATCTTTTGACCCCAACTCCAGTGCTTCTTCCCTGAGACCTCTTGAGATGGAAACTTCAGGAAAATAAATGAACATTGGTGGAGAGAGACAAAGAGGAGGAGGATGCTTAGAATTCTGTTTCCTCGGCCGGGTGGCTCACACATGTAATCCTGGCACTTTGGGATGCCAAGGTGGGCGGGTCACCTGAGGTCAGGAGTTTGATACCATCCTGGCCAACATGGAGAAACTCTGTCTCTACTAAAAATACAAAAGTTAGTTGGGCGTGGTGGCGCGTGCCTGTAATCCTAGCTACTCGGGAGGCTGAGGCAGGGGAGAATCGTGTGAACCTGGCGGGTGGAGGTTGCAGTGAGCCGAGATTGTGCCACTGCACTCCAGCCTGGGCGACAGAGTGAGACTCCGTCTCAAAAGAAAAAAAGTCTGGGCCAGGCGCGGTGGCTCACCCCTATAATCCCAGCACTTTGGGAGGCTGAGGCGGGCAGATCACCTGAGGTCAGGAGTTTGAGACCAGCCCAGCCAACATGGTGAAACCCCATCTCTACTAAAAATACAAAAATAAGCCAGTCATGGTGGCGGGGGCCTTTAATCCCAGCTACTCAGAAGGCTGAGGCAGGAGAATTGCTTGAACCCAGGAGGCAGATGTTGTAGTGAGCCAAGATCGCGCCATTGCACTCCAGCCTGGGCAACAAGAACAAGACTCTGTCTCAAAAAAAGAAAAAAAAAACCAAGAATTCTGTTTCCCACATACCGACCTCCTCTATTTCTCTGGGTTAACATGAAGAAAAGTAGCAGTGGCCTACTCTCAGAAGGGTGTAGGGTCCCCAAGGCAGGAGGGGCGGGGGAGCAGCTGGTGGGTGAAGCCCTAACACTGCCCCGAATCCCATGGGGCTGGGGCACGGTTTGTGGGCTCAGAGAGAGCTGGAGCCAGCAAGCCAGATGGCCCGGCTGCGGGCGACTGTTTATTTCCCTTTTGGCATTGCAGGGATCCTAATCCAGTCTTTTTTTTTTTTTTTTTTTTTTTTTTTTGAGGCGGAGTCTTGCCCTGTCTCTCAGGCTGGAGTGCAGTGGCGCAATCTCGGCTCACTGCAAGCTCCGCCCCCCGGGTTCACGCCATTCTCCTGCCTCAGCCTCCCGAGTGGCTGGGACTACAGGCGCCCGCCACCACGCCCGGCTGATTTTTGTATTTTTAGTAGAGATGGGGTTTCACCGTGTTAGCCAGGATGGTCTTGATCCCCTGACCTCGTGATCCGCCCGCCTCGGCCTCCCAAAGTGCTGGGATTACAGGCGTGAGCCACGGCGCCCCGCCAGTCTTTTTTTTTTTTTTTGAGACAAGTCTCGCTCTTGTCCCCCAGGCTTGAGTGCAATGGCTTGATCTCAGCTCACTGCAACCTCCGCCTCCCAGGTTCAAACGATTCTCCTGCCTCTGCCTCCCAAGTAGCTGGGATTAAGGCGCCTGCCACTACGCCCAGCTAATTTTTGTATTTTTTTTTAGTAGAGACGGGGTTTCACCATGTTGGCCAGGCTGGTCTCAAACTCCTGACCTCAGGTGATCCGCCCGCCTTGGCCTCTCAAAGTGCTGGGATTACAGGCGTGTGTCACCATGCCTGGCCGATCCTAATCCAGTCTTGATTAAAGGCTTTGGTCTGCTGCTGGGTGGGCAAAGGGGAGTGAAGGGAAATTAGAAGGAATGGTAAAGAGGGGGCAGCACCCTGGGCCCCCAAAGCCACATGGTGGTAGTGTGGCAATGAGTGTGGATGCCCTAAAGAGGGTCTGGGAGACCCTCAACAGTTGGAGCTGTAGGGGCCTCTCTCTTCACTGTCAGCTCTGAAAGGTCAGGCAGGGATTTTTATATAGGGAGCTGAGGCTGGTGGGCTGAGTGGGTAACGGAGTGGGGTGGGAGGCACTAGTCCATTGCTATCCGTTTTGGGGATCCACCTGTGGTTTAAGGACTCCAGTCCACCTCATCCGGCCTCTCTCGCAGGCTGCCTAACTCCAGGTCTATCATTCCTGTTGTGCAGTGCATAGCCTACACTCCTCTACGTGGCTGCCTGTTCTGGGAAGAAGAGGCACCTGATTTTGAGGCAAACACAGCCCAACAGATCTTTGCTCTGGAGCCTAAAGGTTGGTCTCAGTCCACTTTAGTGAAGAACTTATTTTCAGGTTGAACTAGCACATACTCAGCTCCTTTTATGTGCCAAGCTCACAGTGGGTGATCTTTCTCATCTAAACCTCCCGTCTCCCAGTGCAATTTCTGCTACTTTTTTTTTTTTTTTTTAGAATCTTGCTCTGTAGCCCAGGCTGGAGTGCAGTGGTGCGATCTTGGCTCACTGCACCCTTGTGCCTCAGCCTCCTGAGGCACTGGAGGATTACAAGTGTGTGATTACAGCTGGGATTACAGGCATGTGCCACCACGCCCAGCTAATTTTTGTACTTTTTAGTAGAGACAGGGTTTCACTATGTTGGCCAGGCTGGTTTCCAACTCCTGATCTCAAGAGATCCACCTGCCTTGGCCTTCCAAAGTGCTGGGATTACAGGCATGAGCCACCGTACCTGGCCTCTGCTACATTTTTGAGTTGGAAAGAAATGTACTTGCTTTATTGATGGAATTACCATATTTATATTCTCAATGGCAGATGGTGCATTTACAAAATTTAAGTCAGTTTTGCAGTCATGTCTGGCTTGCAATGTCACCTCTCTTTGTCCCTTTGAGAATGGTTGGGACATTTGGATTGGTACCCAAGACCCTCTGTGTGGCCCTGTTGATGTCCCTTCTCACCCTGGTGACTCTTTGGCTTCTAAGCAGTCACTCAAAGGGTCTCTGGGCCCTTGGCTCTTAGCCAGCCTAGGAAGAGCCAACGATTCCAGGAGGTTCTCTAGCATCAGGGGCTAGGGCTAGGGCTGGAGACTTTGTGGGCACCCAAGTGAGAAAGAGGCCCCCAGCCCATCCCCACTCCTTTAAGGGAGACCTTGCCCTCTGAATTTCAGCTGAGATTTGGGACTCTCCTCCCTACTGATGTCTGCTTGCTGGAGTTGCCTATGAAGCTGGAAAGGCTATGGGCCTTCTCATCAGAACTGGATTCAGCTCTTGCTTTTCTTGCTTACTAGCTGTGGACCTTTGATAAATTTCTTGCTGTCTGTTTTTGCATATGTGAAATGGGATTACAATGCATGTTGTATTATAGCTTGAGGTTTACAGGAAGTAAAAAGCATCTTTTCACTAGGCACGGTGATTCATGCCTGTAATTCAAGCACTTTGGGAGGTCGAGGCGGGCGGGTCACTTGAGCTCAGGAGTCTGAGACCAGCCTGGGCAACATGGCAAGAATTTACATTTAAAAAATTTAAAAAATTTGCCTCTACAAAAATTTTAAAAATTTGCTGGGCGTGGTGGCGTGCGTCAGTGGTCCCAGCTACTGAGCCCAGGAGTTTGAGGCTGCAGTGAGTTGTGGTCATACCACTGCACTCCAGCCTGGGCAACAAAGTGAGACCCTTTCTCAAAAAAAAAAAAATGTATCTTTTCCTTTCCTGAGTACCTACTGTTAACCTGGCCTGTGAGCACTTGGCATTTGTTAGGTCTTGTGACTTGTACCTGGCACAAAGTAGGTCCCCACTATTTGCTGAATGAATGAATGAATGAATGAATACCTCCTCACAGGGTTGGTGTCATGGGTGTACAATCTAGGCAGTCATATCAGAAGGGAACTGCGCTTGGTTTAATGCTTTGTTTTCACCATCTTGAAATGTTTTAATAATTTTTGAATGAGGGGCTGCACGTTTTCATTTTGCTTTGGGCCCTGCAAATTATGTAGCCAGTCCTGCCTCTTCATATTATCCAGTGGACCATATCTAATTCTACCACATCATACCCATTCTATAGATGCATAAACCGAAGCTTGGAGAGGTGAAATGCACAAAAGTACCCAACCTCTAAATTGCAGAGCTGGGTCCAGACATAGAACTTCATAAATGGAGCCCATTTCACTTGGGTGGTGGCCATGTTTCTGTGGCCTTGTGCCTGGGCTGGGCCCGCGAGTGGACAGGTTACGGCTCAACAGATTCAGTGGCCTTTCCCCTCTGGCTCTTAGAGGCCAGGGACTTGGAGGATCTCACCAGTCTATCACAAAACTTTCAGTTTTTAACGAAGCAGTGAAAATGGCCTTCTGTCTGCCTCTTTGTTTCTTTCTTATTCTGGAAGACAAGTGAGAAGGAAATGGGGAAGAAACAAAGAAGAACAAATGTCATGCAAAGTTAGTGGCACCTCCCTCATCAGCCTGAGCCAGGCCATAGGGACAAAGGCAAATGTCAGGGAAGAGCACCACCCCCACCCCTAACCCCAGGCCTGGGGCCTCTGGGTGGCTGAGTGTCCACAGCTCTCTGACCAGTGCTGAAAATGAAAACTCAGGACAAGCTGATCCCCGCTGCCCAGAACAAAGAGAGGCTGGTGCATCTTAGTCACTGCTAATTTCTGGCAAATTACTGGGCTTGGGAGCAGGACTGCTTGTAAAGTTCCTGGTTGCACCAAGCTGGAGGCAATTTATTCAAAGGGAAATAAGGCTGCATCTGCTGAGGCAACAAGGAGACAAGGGAGCTTCTTGCACGCTTGTAATGTCTGAGCCAGATCTTAGATTCACCTGCAGCAGGCCCAGCCCTTTCCCCAGCCTGGTTTTTATGCTTTTGGAGAGGTTTGCAAAAGGATGCTCAGAGGGCTGATGGGAGCTTGGGAGGGTGTGTGTGCGTTCTTTAAAAAATAATAAAGCCGTCGACCACGCCTGAGGCTGAGCGCATCTGAAGGGAGTCGTGGGTGGGAGGAAATTGCAAATGTTTTTTTTCAGCCTGAGATGGAAGGCGTTGGAACTGGTTCCCAAGGAGAGGGAACGCCCTGTGGGCTCTTAATTCCAAGGTGGCTGGATTCACACACACACTCCAGGTGCTCAAGGCAAGAAGGGAGCATTGGTGTCCAGGAGGGCATACATCTCAGGGCTGGAACCCTTGGGAGGGTAGGGGGAGAGAGGGAAGAGGAGATGTCTTTGCCTTCTTAGGCCTCAGTTTGCCCTTCTGTAAAATGGGATATGGGAGGCTGGACTACAATGGTTCCTTTTAGTGTGGACATTCTGGATTCTGAACCTAGAGAGAAAGGACAGGTGGGAAGAGGAGGTTCTTCCTGAGCCCTAATATGTAGACAGCACTTCAGTTTACAAGACTTTTTAAATCCATCATCCATTTTTTTCTTTTTCATCATCATTATCATGGCAGACATACAGAAAAGGACATACACAAATGGAAAGTGTATGAATAACTGTAATTGTAATAATCATAAGGAAAATACCTGTGTAACCAACAACCCAGGTCAAGCTTGAATGACAGAATGATACCAGCCTCCCCACGTGGCCTTCCTCACTCACACTCCCTTTGTCTCCTAGGTATTCACTGCTTTACTTTCATGAAGATCATTTCCTTTTTTTTTTTTTAATTTATTTTATTTTACTTTTTGTTTTGAGACAGAGTCTCACTTTGTCACCCAGGCTGGAGTGCAGTGGCGTGATCTCGCCTCATTGAAACCTCCACCTCCCAGGTTCGAGCGATTCTCCTGCCTCAGCCTTCCAAGTAGCTGGGATTACAGGCATGCCACACTACGCCCAGCTAATTTTTGTATTTTTAGTACAGATGGGCTTTCACCATATTGGCCAGGCTGGTCTCCAACTCTTGACCTCAAGTGATCCACCTGCCTTGGCCTCCCAAAGTGCTGGGATTACAGGCATGAGCCACTGTACCCAGCCCATTTCCTTTTTTAAAAATGATTTTGCTATGTATGCATCCTTAAATAATAAAGTTTAGTGTTGCCTATTCCTGAACTGTATATAAATGGACTCATATAATATGTGTTATTTGTGTTCAGCTTCTTTTACTCAAAGTCACGGTTGTGACATTTGGCTGTTACACAGATGAAAAAAATGGGGTCTCAGAGAAGATGAACAACACATCAAAGGTCACATAACTAGTCATGGCAAAGCTGGACATGAGCCACACCTTCTGCCCACTCCACTACCCAGAGTGACCAGCTGTTGGTGGTGACTTCCATTTCCAGCAATATGGTGGACTAGATAGACTGAGAACAGGAGAGATGGTCCCTATGGCTGAGCCGAGATCACAGGCCCCAGATGAGGAGCCTCTATCCCCTGCGCTTCATGGTAAGATGCTGTACCTGGAATCATCTTCCCACTGAGACAAAAAACATGGCAGGGAGGTAATTCCTCAAAAGGAAATGGGGGTGAATTAGAAAGGGGATGGATGCTGGACAGCCAAAAACAACATGTCCTTTTATTTGTCCTGCGCAAATGAAGGACAGTCATTTTTAATTTTTCCTGTCTCACTTCTTAATACGCAAGTTAGGACAAAGTGTCAGAATCAACCCCTAAGAACATGTCAGGCATCCTCATCCCTCAGTTCAACAGTTAGCAAATGAAGCTGATGGAAACATTGAATTTCTGAATTTCTTCTCCAAGCTTTGAATTTTCTCCTCACTCTTGCTCATGAAGCTGACACAAAACTAACATAAAATCATGGCATTTTATGGCAGCTGGATGCCCACAGGGCCAGCTCTTCCAGCTTCTGCTTGGACAATTGTTCTTTCATGTTACCTCTGCCTTTGCCTGGACCCTGAACTTCATGCCAGAGACCTCCCCAGTCTTGAACAACACCTTGAAAAGCGCTATTAATCAAACAGCTTCCAACAGGGGCATAAAGTGGTTTCCTCATATCCTCTTAAGTGGAGCCCCTGGCAAGTCATTTACATCCTAGCATGCAGACAGAGTCAGGTTTTCAGAAGAAATTAGCAGCTGGGATGAGATTTGTGGGGAGGGAGGGATTCTTGTCCGAAGAGGGGAGATGGGAAGGGAGAGGAAATGAATATCTGAGCAAATTGGACTGGTAGAGCCTGGGGTGTGGGAATGGCAGCCTGGAAATCACAACACGGGGGTCAAATTGTTTGGGGAGGGGGTAGGGTGGGCAGAATAATGGCTTGGCCCAGCCCCTGGGATAGGGCAGGTCCTCCAGGGTGCTCCTGACATAGGGCACAGTGCTTTCCAGGAGGGCACAGAGCTTTCTCCAGGGACTCCCCAGCCTCAGATGGAGCAGCAAGCACTGGACTGGATGTTGGGGAGCCCTGGAGACACGTGTGGCGCCGCTGTAAATATGCTCATGTCTTAGGTCATTTGAGGCTTACAACTACCCAGCACATTTTATTGGCATCATTATTTTATCTTGAAAGAGAACAGTGCTGTTCCCTTTTGATAGGTGGGAAAATAGAGGCACAATGATGCTTGAAGCTGCCCTGTGGCGGAGCCAGGATGTGAAACTCTGGCCACCTGACTTAATTTTCTTAAAAAGGTTAAAAAATGAGGGGATGGGACTGGGCGATATCCACGGTCCTTTCCCATTCCACCATCCGAGTGGCTGATGGTCTTGTCTATTGGCTTTCTTGCAGTCACACAGGGCAAAGAAACAAACCTTACAAAAAAACAAGCTGCTTTGTAAAAGACGAGCCTGTCAGGCTAACCCGATTTCCTTCCTTGAGATGATGAGATTATGAGAGAACAGCCAGGCTGGGGGCACATCCTGCCTGGTGGCCTGTGGAGTGCGGCGGTAAGCAAAGGGTCCCAGGAAGCTCCCCTGTGCTTTGTGCCTCTCTGAACCAAGCATACGCTGCCTCCTACCTCTAATGCTGGGGGAGCTCACCCTACCTCTCCAGGACACCCACCCACTGCCCAGCCCGATGCCTGGCCAGCACACACCATCAGAAACACCAGTGAGAAGACCGAAGACAGGCCTCTGCCATCCTCTCGCCATTGGGCAATACCAGGTCTGCATAAGGTGGGGTCCACCCACACAGAGTTGAGTAACCCAATGCTTTCGTTGGCCTGATTTAACCCTGGAGCCTGCTTAAGCAGAAAAGCAAAGACAAGTCATAGAGGGTGGCACGGAAGAGCCGCCTGGTCATGCTGGAAACAAACAAGCCCCTGGGGTGAGAGAGAGGAAAAGGTGGCACCAGCTCTGGGGTTAAGCTCTGAGTGTCAGGATCGAAGTTATGGTAGCACTTGGAGCCCTTGGGCCCCCCTGTTCCCTGGACAGATGACACTCTCAGCTTGGGAGGAACCTGCCCAAGTCCACGTAGCTCATGGGAGGGTAGAGCGACAGTTCAGGCAGAATCTCTGGAACCAAGTCTAGTGCTCATTCCGCCTGCCCACACGCCTTCTCATCTGGTACCAGTGCAGGAAGCCATACCCTCCGCAGCGCTGGTTCCAGCACCCAGGAGGCCCCAACTGCAATGCCAGAAACAGGAGACTCAGAAACAGGAAAGTGAGCTTGTCCCATTCTGCAAGGGAACCTTCTGTGATGGTGACTCAAGAGCAACTGCATCCCCTGAGTTCTCAGAACTCCTCCATCCAGAAACAGAGCGCCCAGGAGTAGGACCGGCTTGGCAGCTCTCTGTGCCTCTCCAGGCCAGGGGGGCACGCCTGGCCATAGCCTCAGGTGCCTCGGCTAGCAGGCCCCACCTTGGCAGCCTGTGTTGTCTCTCCCGGGAGTGGATGTTTCCTAAGTGCTCCACTCACTCTCCTGGTTCCCCTGACACAGTGACACAAATGGAATGCTCATTACACGTGCATGACAGTGCTCATGACACAGGTGAGTTCATTTACATTTCACAATAACTCACTGAGGCTGATGGGTTATTGCACAATAGCATTTTACCAATGAGGACTCTGAGGCATAGCAAGGCTAAGTGCCCTGCCTGTATTAGTTAAGCACAACTAGTAAGCAGTGAAGCCAGGATTGCAAACCCAGACAGCCTGGTTCTCAAGTCCATGACCCCAACAATTGCACTGTAAAGGAAATGAAAGAAATGAGCTTTCCCAGAGAGAGGTTCCCTCCTCCTTTCTCCTTTCTGTGGTAATTTCACTCACTCAGGCCTGCTTGCTTGCTTGCTTTCTCTTTCTTTCTTTTCTTTCTCTTCCTTCCTTCCTTCCTTTCTTCCTTCCTTCCTTCCTTCCTTCCTTCCTTCCTTCCTTCCTTTCTCTCTCTCTCTCTCTCTCTTTCTTTCTTTCTTTCTTTCTCCTTCCTTCCTTCCTTCCTGCCTTGGTTTTTTGTTTGTTTGTTTTGTTTTGAGCCAGGGTCTCTCTCTGTCACCTAGGCTAGAGTGCAATAGGTCAAACACAGTCCATGGCAGCCTTGACCTCCTGGGCTCAAACAATCCTCTCACCTCAGCCTCCCTGGGTAGCAGAGACTCACAGGTGTAAGTCACCACAATTGGCTTATTATTATTTTCTAATTTTTGTAGAGGTGTGGTCTCCCTATGTTGCCCGGGCTGGTCTCGAACTCTTGGGCTCAGATGATTCTCCCACCTCAGCTTCCCAAGGTGCTGGCATTACAGGGATGAGCCACCATGTTGGTCACCATTTCTTTTTAAGAAACCACCCCTCTTCCATCCCATGAGATCAGTGGGCGGGCACAATGCTCAGGCTGGACCAATCAGACTCTCTGGGTGCCTGTCACTTAGGCTGAGTCCCCTTCACAGTGGTGCCCTCCAAAACCCCACTTCTGACAAAGTTTTCTGAAACTGCCTTTGTTTCTTCAGCTTTTCTTTAACTTCTATAAGCTATCCAATTTGTTCCTAATAAATGGCACTTTTTTCCTCTGCTTGTGAGCCAAAATTAGGTTATACAATTCAAGAACCCTGTGGATACGACCATCACAGAAGTCATTTGCCTTTCATTTTGTATACTTTATTTATTTTTTAATTTTTAATTTTTGTGGGTACGTAGTAGGTATATATATTTATGGATACATGAGATGTTTTGATACCGGCATGCAGGGCATAACAATCACAGCATGGAAAATAGACTATCCATTCCCTCAAGTATGTATTATCCTTTGTGTTACAAACATCCAATTATACTCTTCTAGTTTTGTTTTTTTTTTGAGACAGAGTCTCACTGTGTCACCCAGGCTGGAGTGCAGTGGTGCGATCTCAGCCACCAAAACCTCTGCCTCCCGGGTTCATGCGATTCTCGTGCCTCAGCCTCCCGAGTAGCTGGGATTGCAGGCATGCACCAGTACGCCCGGCTAATTTTTGTATTTTTAGTAGAGATGAGGTTTCACCATGTTGCCAGGCTGGTCTCCAACTCCTGACCTCAAGGGATCCACCCGTCTCGGCCTCCCAAAGTGCTGGGATTACAGGTGTGAGCCATCACGCCCGGCCTCTTCTAGGTATTTTTAAATGTACGATTAAATTATTTTGACTATAATTACCCTGTTGTGTGGTCAAATACTAGGTCTTATTTATTCTTTCTATTTTTTTTGTACCCAACATTTCATATGCTCTAGTGGGCACCAAACATGTGTCCAAACAGGTCTAGATTCCAATGTAGATTCTGCCACTCATTAGCTGTTGTGATCTTGACGAAGCGACCTCACCTCTTTGAGCTTCAGATTCTTCATCTGAAAAATGAAGATACAACCTGGTTGTACCATTATAAGGAATATTCCAGGAAGAGAAAGAGCAGGTGCAGAGAAATAGAAGTACGAGAGTGTTTGCCTTAGGCCACAGTGGCAGGTTTCATGAATGGCTCCCACTCTTCAGCCCTCCCTCTGTGCACACCCTTTTCCATGTAACTTTGCAGTGCCCTCCTTATTGTAGGTGGGAAGTACTTCCCTACCTCTTGATTTTGAGATTTAACCTCAGCCACGTGTTTTGATCAATGGGGTGATAGCAGATATGGCTCAAGCAGAGACTTGCAAAGGGCTTGCAGGACTGAGTTTCCTCTCTTGTGCCACTATCATTGCCTTCAGGTGGACATACCCAGGCTAGCCCACTGGTCCCAGCAGGAGGCAAGAGACGCATGGAACAGGGGCATCCCCAACTGACCCAGCCTAAGGCAGCTGATCACCTAGATCAAAGCTCAGTAGAGATAAGGAGAACCAGTCAAGCTCAGCCTGAATCAGCCAATGCCCAGCTGAGCGACAGACATGTGAGGAATGAGGAATGATTGCTATTTTGAGCTATGGAGATTTGGGATAGTTCATTATGGAACAACTGCTAACAGGTACATAAATTGGTACCCAGAAGTGTGGTGCTGCCATAACAACACTTAAAATACGCAGCATGGGTTTTTTAGGACTGGGTGGTAGCAATGAGTAAACTATTAAGGGAGGCAGGAAAAATAGCAAAGAAACTGCAATTGGAGGTGGAAGAAGAGGCAACCCCATTGTGTAATAGGGAATTATTAGGTAAAATCGTTGTCTTTAGTAACTTATTGGGAAATAAATGTATCTAATGAACTCTTGGTCTTGGGCAAAGAGATTTCTAGGCAGAATACTGAAAGCATCCTTTGGCTTTTATGGTTGTGTTTGAGGTACTGCAAAAAAAGAGATGACTTCAGAAAATAACTGCCTAGTTTGAAAGTAGTATTAGAAAGAATATAGAAAAGGCCCAGTGCGGTGGCTCACACCTGTAATTCCAGCATTTTGAGAGGCAGAGGTGGGCAGATCACCTGAGGTCAGGAGATCGAGTCTAACCAACATGGCAAAACCCCATCTCTACTACAAATACAAAAATTAGCTGGGCATGGCGGTGCTTGCCTGTAATCCCAGCTACTCGGGAGGCTGAGGCACGAGAATCGCTCGAACCCGGGAGGCAGAGGTTGCAGTGAGCTGAGATTGCACCACTGCGCTCCAGCCTGGGCAACAGAGTGAGGCTCTGTCTCAGAAAAAAAGAATATAGAGAAGTTTGAATGTGTTCTGTTGATATGAGTTTTAGCACATGGAGTAGAGCGGAATTCAAGATACAGGGAACCCATCAAGTTTTTAGAGTGTTATGTTTGCAAAAGGACTCCCAGCCTGCAGGAAAAAATACCAAGGCTGTTTAAAATGCAAAAAGGTTTCTGGGTAGGAAGCAGTCTGAAAAGATTGCCTAAAGGATGTGTTTTACAATGCCTTCAGAAGTGACTAAGGAGGGTGATAGAAAACAAAGAATATCGCAGAGGCTGGAGCAGGAGCCATGCAGAAAATGGAGATGAACCTCTCTCTGGATGGAAATCTGGGAGCTAATCAGGGAATATTACCTACCACCAGGACAAAGGCAACTGGAAACATTTTCCTAGCAGGATTTCAGAATTGCTATGGACCAGTGACGGCTATGGGCCTCTGTTTCTTCCCCTGTTTGCGTGGCAATGTTTACTGCAGGTAAGATGGATAACTTACCCATAGATCTCTGGATTACGAGGAGCTGCATCTGAACCTGATGAGATCATGAGAAAGTGGATTTTGGCTCAATGCCATTGGTTGCTTTGGGATTGTTTTGGAGTCTTGTGATAGGAGAAAATGAATTTTGCATACCAGAAGGACCTGGATAATTGGGGTCATGGGTATGGAGTGTGGTAGTTTGATGACATTAATGGACGCAATTCTTCACCTTTCCCTATAACTATGTCCTTTGCCATGTAACTTTGCAGTGCCCCCCTATGGTGGGCAGGGGGCAGTTCCTCACTCTTTGATCTAGCCTCAGTCATGTGACCTGCTTTGGCCAATGGGATGTTAACAAACATGACACAGCACTTGCATGATGGAGCTTGTCCCCTTGCACCTCTGACATCACCGTAAGAAGAATATACTCAGGCTAGTGTCGTGATCTATGGAGCAGGACAAAAGACATGTGCAGTAGAGCCACCTCAAGCTGGCTAGCTGCAGACATATGCATTAGTCCATAAAGCCCTGAAGAACCACCAAACCAACTCAGCGTAAGTCAGCCGACCCCCAGCCAATGCACAGACACATAAAAAACAAAAAATACATGACTGCTGGTTTAAGCAACGGAGTTTTTTTTGTTTGTTTGTTGTTGTTTGTTTGTTTTCTTTTTTGAGACGGGTTTCACTCTGTCACCCAGGCTGGAGTGCAGTGACATGATCTCAGCTGACTGTAACCTCCACCTCCCGGGTTGAAGCGATTCTCGTGCATCAGCCTCCTGAGTAGCTGGGATTACAGATGTGTGCCACCACACTCAGTTAATTTTTGTATTTTTAGTAGAGATGGGGTTTCACCATGTTGGCCAGGCTGCTCTTGAACTCCTGACCTCAAGTGATCCGCCCACCTAGGCCTCCCAAAGTGCTGCGATTACAGGTGCGAGCCACTGGCCCTGGCCTAAGCAACGAAGGTTTAAAGTGATTTTTAATGCAGCAGTTCTAACTGATTTAGACACCAAGTGGAATTTTTCTCCACGTGAGGCTGCTAGCCACACACAAAGATGAAATGAACTCCTTCCTTTGTCGCGTAAGAATCTCTCCAACACTGATCACTATAATAATAACAAAAGCTACCACTTATTGAACTCTCATTGTTGGGCTCTGTGAGAAGTGCCACGTATATATTATCTCGTTGAATTCTTGCAACAGCCTTAAGAAGCGGGTATGATTATTTCCATTTTACAGATGAAAAAAAAAAAAAAAAGCCCTAAGGCTCAGAGAGGTTAAGAAACAAGGCCAAGGTCATGTAGCGAATAAGTGGTAGAGTTTGGATTCAAGTACAGGCTGGTCTACCTCCCAAAGCTATGCCAGAGAGGTTGCACAGGCACTGTAGTTAATGGGGTTTCTTGGGAATAAGTGGCCCCATTCTTCAGGTCAAACTATGGGTCACACAGCACTTGTTGGTTTTGTTTTTCCAATATAATTTAAGAAACTTACAGTATTCAATATAACAATTAAACACTTGCCCAGTCCAAGTCCCCTTTTCTCCCTGATGCCATTCCCTCTGTTTTGGAGAACTGAAAAGGTGAGACAGAGACACCAGGATAACAAAGAGGTGGAACCTGCAGGAAGCAGCAGCCACCCTTACATCAGAGAACAAAGGGAAGTGTGGGAGTTATCAGAGCCTCACAGCTGGGAGGAAGACCCTGCAGAACAGGGGCCTTGTCTGGCACCTCTCAGAGGAAGCTCTTATTTTTTTCTTTTTTTTTTTTTTGAGACAGAGTCTCACTCTGTTGCCCAGACTGGAGTGCAATGGCACGATCTCGGCTCACTGCAGTCTCTGCCTCCCAGGTTCAAGCGATTCTCCTGCCTCAGCTTCCCAAGTAGCTGGGACTACAGGTGTGCACCACTATGCCTGGCTAATTTTTGTATTTTTAGTAGAAATGAGATTTCACCATGTTGGTCAGGCTGGGCTCGAACTCCTGACCTCAAATGATCCACCCACCTCGGCCTCCCAAAGTGCTGGAATTACAGGTGTGAGCCACTGTGCCTGGCCAGCTCTTATTTTTGACAGTGAACAATGCCAAGGACATCAAGGAACACAGCTGGCTGGTTGTAGGGGGTAGGGTGGACTGGAAATATCCAGTCTGGAACCCCACTTTTTCCACATGCAAAGAAGATGCCCAAGGAGAAGGAATGGCAAGAGGGAGAGAATGGGAGTTGGATCGGGCGTCGGAAGACAGTCAGGATTTGGATAATTGAAGACATCTGAAAGAAGAATTTGCTCATCCAAGGTCCTGGGGCTAGGATGGGGCAGGGCTGGGACTGAGCACAGACCCAGGTATGTGTGCTTCTCCCTCCAATACTGCGTTGTGGGGAGCTCTGCCCTGGTACCTCCTGCCATGGCGCTGGGCATAGGCTTGTCCACCCTCTGACACAATGCCCAGGGGCACCTGCAGCCCTGGGTGAAAGCCTCCTAGGGAGGGGCAGGTGACAGAGTGGCGCCCTGAGTTGGCAGAGTATGGTGGTCACAGCTTGGGCTCTGCAACCAGACGACCTGGGACCAAATCCTCACTGTGGCACCCACCAGCTGCGTGACCTCAGGCAAGTCACTTAACCTCTTTTGTTTTTAAACATTTTATTTTGAGAGAATTTTAGATCTACAAAAGAGTTGCAGCAAGAGTTCCCGTATACTGTTTGCCCAGTGTCACCTAATGTTGGCGTCTGACATTACCTAGTGCATTCATCAAAACTAAAAAATTAACATTGGTACATTGCTATTAACTCCACTCCAGACTTTAGCCAGATGTCTCCAGTTTTTCCACCAATGTCCTTTTTCTGTTCTGGGATCTAATCCAGGATACCAGGTTGCATTTAGATGTCACCTCTCTTCAATGTCCTCATCTATAACATGGGGAGGATGGTAATGACGGCATCAATCCCATGGTCCTGCTGTGAGGAGCAAGCGACGGCTCACAGATGTACTGCATTAGCTGGTGCCTGGCACAGAAAAGTGTTCCATTAACTAGAGGTCATGATCCTTATGCTTAAGCCCTGTGATATTGTCTCATGCCCTCTGACAGCCTATCTTGGAATGTGAGCCCAGGCCTTGCCCACTCACTCAGGGCCTAGGTTATTTTGTGCCCCTCTGGTAGGCTGGGTGGGGTGTCAGCCAACCCAGCCACTATCACTGAGGCCCAAGGGGGCACTCCCTCTAACCCTACAAACTGGCCAGGGGCCTGGGGCATTGGCTAAGGACCTGCTTTGGAATTAGGCAGGCCTGGGTTCAAATCCTGCCCTCCCCAATTAGTCTCTCTGTGAACTCAGGCAAATCGATGAATTTCTCTGAGCCTCCATTGCCCCTGCCTCCCAGGGTGGCTAGAAGAGAGGGTGGTTGACAGCAGATGTCAGCCTCAGGCAGGGTACACAGCAGCCTCCCTGTTTTCTGTAGCCCACTGCCATGCTTCCCACGGTGAGCTCTCCCCATGCTGTTCTGCAGCTGGGCTCGCCAGGCTTGGTGCCTGCTAGCACTTATGTGTCCACATTTGGACATATGGCCTGGCTAATGGGGAACCCAGTCTGCCCAGTCTGCAGTTCCGTCTCCTCTCGCTTCCCTCCCTGCCCCTTACTTGTTCCCAGCTGATGCTTCTGTAGAAAAGCCAAGCCAGGACATCAGGACCCTCCCTGGAGGGAGGTCTAGGGTGGCACGGCCATATGCGCCACCATCCCGGTCTCCTCCCAGAGCCTCTCCAGCACCACCCTCGATCAGGGCTTCTGGTTGGCATCGTGACTTGGAAAGGAGGGACGCAGGCTGCCGGAGACCATGCTCTGCTGCTCATCTTCTCTCTGGGCTCCTGTCCCAGCTCCAGTGTCTCCTATTTCGGCTCTGCATCCTACCTTCCCACCCCCCTGGCATGCCCCGGTCCCCTCGGACCCTGAGCCTATGAAATCCTGACTACAAAAATGGTGAGTGTGTGGTAGCAAGTGTGTGAAGATTCAAAGCCTGCCTCTGTCACTTCCCAGTGGTGTGACCTTAGGCAAATCCCTTAACCTCCCTGTGCCTCATCTGTCAAATGGCAGTAAAGATTGTACCTACCTCAAAGGGTTATTGAGAGGAGTAAATTAATTAAGGCAAGATGCTTTTATTGATCGCATTAATGTACAGTGCTTAGAACCATGCCGTGGAGCTGATGTTACCATTGTCATTAGCAGGGCTGATACTCAGAGAGGTGGTGGCAGCTGGAAGAGGAACTTCTGGTTTTGGTTTCAGATAAAACCAGGGCTCTGGGCCTGTATCCTGGCTCCTTTACTTCCTAGCTGTGTGACTTTCCGTCGGTCACTCAAACACCCTTGATTTCCTTGGCTTCCTCATCTGCAAAATGGGGAGGAAAGCAATAATCACCTTGTAAGTTGTTGGGAGGGTTTGATGAGATGATGCGTGGAAGTGCCTAGCACAGAGCCAGGAGCAACCCGTAGGCCCTCAGTGGATACTTGGTAGATGGCAGGAGGATGGGTGGAAGTCCCTGCCTTTGCCTGCAGCATGGGACTTCAGAGCTTGGTTCTCGTCCTCAGAAGGGGCTCCCCCAAGGCCTGGGCAGGGGTGGGCCCTGGTGTCTCTGGGTTCCTGTCCCAGCTGCAGAGTTCCCCAGCCGGAGCCCACAGGGCCAGTCACATCCTGTTTCTCTTTTAGGCACCTCCTTTTGGGACCCAGCGCCCCAGATAGTATCCTGCTATTCATTTAGTCTACGGTGGGTGTAGGGTGGAATATTTAGGTAAACCTTCACAAAGAGCTAGACTTGAGGTGGGCCTTGAAGAACGTAAGTATGCCAACAGGTGGAGAGAAGAGGGGCGGAGATGGTGTTTGCTGTACACTGGCTGCATTTGTGGATCCAGAGAAGGGCCTCTGTGCATCTGTGCCCTTTGTAGTGAGGCTCTGCTGCTCCTGTCCACCTTCTGGATCTTGGGTGGCCTCAATACTTGCTTTAGCAGGGAGAAGTGCAGCAGAAGTGATGATATGCCAGTCCTGAGCCTAAGCCACGAGAGGCCTTGCAGGCTGCAACTGCCACCTCAGTGTACTTAAGCCTGGGCTAGCCTCTTGGAGTATGAGAGGCCACACAGAACAGAGCCAAGCCAGCCCAGGTGTCCCAGCTGAGGACCTGGACAAATGGGAGAGCCCAATCTACACCCCAATCTGCCAGCTCACCACAGATGCAGACACATGGGTGAGATCAGCCAAGGTCAGAACTGCCCTGCTGAAGGAAGAGCATGCTCTTAAGCCACTGCACTTGGTGGTTTATTGAGTATCTCTGTGACCATAGGTAACCGAGACAGTGAAGGTGGAGAGAATGGAGAGGCAAACATGCAGAGGAGGGACAGTGTGGGGGTGCCTGGTGGGGGATGAGCAGCCCAGAATTTCTGATTCATACGGGCCTGATGGCAAGCCCAAGTTCCCTCAAGCCAGGATGCCTGAAGCCTGTGTGGCCAGTGACCTGCCCGCTGCGGAATGATGGATTAAGCGCATGTCTGATGTACCGGATTGGCCACCAGACTGCTGGTTGGATGTCTGCCAGGTTCCCTCACAAGCAGGCCTGCCTGATATGTTTTCTCAGCCTGTTTTTTCCTATTTGCCAGCGCCCAGGCCTTTGAAACTCCTATCACAAGGCTGCTTCCACTTCCCCCCGTGGATCCTGGTGGAAGTTTCTTGATGTTGAGCAAAAACTCCCAGAAACTCCTGGAACCTGCCTCTCAGCCATGCGCACTGGCGCAGCCCTGCTGTGTGGCCTTAGGCGCCCCTCTCCTGCCCCCGGGCCTCCCTCCACTGCGTGACTGGCCACATGGCCATGCCTGCTGCTCTGTGCCTGTCTCCTCATCTGTGAAATGAGGATACAGTCATGGACGTCATGGCGGGGGGCGGGGGGAGTGTGGTGGTGGACGGGGGCGGGGCAGGGCCTTGGACTACTGTGTGTGGTTTGGATTCCTCCAGGCTTAAAAACGGCTTCCATCCCCAACTCCCCAGCTCCCTGTCTCCACTCAGGCCATTTGAACGATCTTGTTGAAAAGCACAGTGGTTTCCAAAGCAAATCCAAGTCTTGTGAGGCTCTGGGCTGAGGGTCCCACGCTTTTCACCCAGACCTGTAATCATCACAGATGTTTAGAGGAGATCGTAAGTACAGAGCTGCACGCTTTAGTTCTGCTGACCCAGGCCCCCGCCCTCCTCCCTCCTGGGTACCAAGCTGCCTCCCAGGCTAGCGGGGCTGGTGCCTGTGTCTCCTCCTAACACTCCTGAGATTTGCATCCCCGCAGACGCCAGGCGCGGCGCTGCCGCAGGAGGTGGGGTGTTTAGAACTCGCTCCCCGGGCTCCCCCAGGAGCTTTGAGTTTAGTAAAGGCAGCAGTCAGTTCCCTGGTAGGCTCAGGGAGGGACGACAGCTCCCGGCTCAGTCCTCAGCCCCCAACCCCCACTCTCCAATCTCCTTCCCAGACCAATGACCCTCTCTGCGGGAAAACCTGCGGCGAAAGGCACGGCCCCAGAGCAGGGTCTGGAGTGGCAGGACCGGCAGCCAATGAAGGTGAAGGCCGAGCATTACATCATCACCGTGGTCTCCCATTGGTTGACATCCTAGGCTTCCTGACTCCGCCTCCCAGCCTTAACAATGGGCCTCTCTGCTCCCCAGGCTTCTGCACCCTGGTGCCAGCTTTGC
Source organism: Pongo abelii (assembly GCF_028885655.2). NCBI lineage: Eukaryota > Metazoa > Chordata > Mammalia > Primates > Hominidae > Pongo > Pongo abelii. The sequence continues at coordinate 94,814,646 of NC_072000.2, forward strand.
CGAGGAGGCCACTGTCGGGCAGAGTCCTGGGCTAGGAGGGAGCCCGAGGTCTGGGCTGAGCCACTAACTAGGGGTGAGGCATGGTGTTGCCAGGCGTCATCTTCCTCACCTGCAAGAGGAGAGGGTTCCAGCTGCCAATCTCGGGTTCTGCCGCAGTTCATCCACCACCATACACTCGCCCATGAACGTCCTCCTCGTAGGCCCGGGGACCCTGGCCGGCCAGGGGTCTGGTCTGCCATGGGCTCCCTTTCCTCCCCAGAGTCTGGCAGGAAGTGAACATATGGAATGATGGTTAATGTTAACTGATGTTTTCTAAAGAGCACACACTGGGCTAAGCCTTATACATCATTTTATTCGTGTCCTAAATATTAGCCCCCCATGCAGCTCTAATTGTTCAGAGACAAGCACTGACTCTGAGGCTGGGCCAGGTTGAGTGACGGCCAAGGCCACGGACCTGGTGAGGGGGACAGTCAGGATTCGAACCCAGGCGGCTGGCTCCAGATCCCTTCAAACGATGTCACGGGAATGGATGGGGGTCACTAGCCTCCCCATTGTGACTCGTTTGAGCTCTCAGCCTGGCGTGTAGTCTGGCGGGAGCCGTCCCTGGCTGGCTCGGCAGCTCCAGGCTATTCCGAGGAAGAGTCTTCAGAGAGCCTGGGTGCTGATGGGGAAAAGCTGTTGCTGAGATTTGACAAGTTTGGTCCTGAGATGTCAGAAAGGATTTCAGCTCTTCTGCCACCCCAAGGACGGTGGCGTGTAAATCACAGTGAGCTGGCTTATGTGAGGTCGACTGTGGAATTTGATCCTAGCGCATTGCTACCTCCTCTTCCTTGCCTGCGTCTCTCCCTCTCGCAGCTCTAGTTTGAGATCGGCACAGATTCCCCGGGTGATTTTTGAGAAAACTGCCTCCTCTTTAGGACTTGGCATCCCCTAATCTGCATCAGGAAAGGGTGGCGACTGATACTCTCACACCCAGGGAGCCTGCAAGGCCCACCCTCTACCCTCCACCTGGGTTCTCTGGCATTGAGACTTGTGCCCTACAGTTTTGGGCCATTGGGGTGATGTCCCAGTGGGACCAGGGTGAGGGTGCAGGTATCTGAGGGCGTAGTAGGACCAGAACCTCTAACCTTAGAGAGGCTTCCTGGGAGCCAAGCTTGGTGACTTAGAATGTGAATGTCTGACCCATATCCCACTATCTTTTGGTGGGTGCTGCAGAGGACAATGGAGAGAGATTCAACTCTGAAGAGTGGTCTTGTGAAAGAGGCTGCTGGCTTGTTCGGTGTGGCACTGGCAGCCTCCCTAAGGTTCCCAGGTAGAAGTTTCTGACAGGTAGATTTCAGCTGTGTTTAAGGAAGAACTTTGAAGTTGTCAGAATGAGCTGTCTTGTGATAGTGAGCTCCCTGTCTCCAGAGGTATGCAAGCAGGGCACTTTCACTTATGCATTCAAGCTGACCTATGCAAGGCGTTGTGCTAAGCGCTGGGAGTGGCAGAGGAGAACAAGACCCAGTGGGGAAACACGCACTTGCAACGCTGCTGTGAGGGTGAGCAGAGGTCAGCATGTGGCATCTGGAGCACAGGGAGGGAGTCCTGAAGGCTGCGTTGAGGATGAGGATACAGCTCGTTGCTGAGCCTTATGGTGAACCAGAAGTTTACCAGGCAGACAGGGGCTGGGGAGAGGGCTGGCATTCGTCCATTCAGGTTATATTTTCTGAATTATATATAGAAGGACATGTTGCAGAAGAAATGCAAGTACAGTGAAGAATAAGACTGGGGAACTTTTACAATTCAGAGTGGCCTTCACTGTGGGCGGTCTGAATTGATGCTTGTATACAGGTGCTTCTGGGGTGACATTTCCCTGCCCCATGGAGCTCCGGGAGGAGTGCGGACCAACCCCTTCTTTGCAGGCCTGTCTGTGGGGTGCCACTCCTCCTCCCACCTCCCCACCGCACAGGCAGCCCATCAGTGTCCCTGAGCTGCTCCAGAAGGATGCAGCTCTGAGGAGGCTCTGGGACCGGCGTATCCTAGCAACCTCTGAGGCTGGCATCTGCAGGGCTAGGCCCAGACTCAAGGCTCTTTCTAATTTGCCAGCCTTCCCTTAATGATAAGCTTTCCCACACGGATGTGGGGGTGGGGAGGAAGAGGGGAGAAGTGGGCAGGAAGTGTTGCCTCCAACCCCATCACAGAGTAGGTCAAGCTTCGCCCACAATACTGCCGGGGATGGGTAAGGAGGGAGGGCAAAGTGAGTCCCTTAACTGAATATGCCACTTGTCCATCACTGTGGCCAGTTTATACCATTTAGAGGACAATGAATCCAGGCAGTGATCCACCAATGATAACTAACATCATAAAAAGATACATGGCCGGATATGATGTTCCTTCTGACGGAAGACCACAACACCAGCTGAAAAATCAAACCTGAATCGGATCAAGCCTCTAGAGGTAACTCCCAGCTATAGGAATTAGAGAACTGGGGGCATGTTAATATGTCAAGGGGTTTAAACTTCACCACAGGGAGGCGGCCAGATTTCATCTCAGGAAAAAAGTTACAGGTTTCATCAACAAAGTGGAAGGAAAAGGAATAAAAGAAAAAAAACAAAACATAAGGAGAATTTATAGATTAACAGAAGCTTAAGAGAAATATCAGCCAATTACAACATATGGACTTTGGATTCTGATTCTTGCGAACAAACTACACTACAGTGACAATACAAATGAGAAGTATTCATGAGACAATTGGGGAAATTTGAACACTGGACACTTAACATCAAGGAATTATTTTTAATTTTTGAGCAATGTGAAAATTGTATTTGGGATTATGCTTTAAAAGAGTCCTAATTGTTGAGGGATTCATGCAGAAATATTTATTGATGAATTAATGAGGCCAGGCACAGTGGCTCACGCTTGTAATCCCAGCACTTTGGCAGGCTGAGGCAGGCAGATCACCTGAGGCCAGGAGTTAAAGACCAGCTTGGCCAACATGGCAAAACCTCGTCTCTACCAAAAATACAAAAATTAGCCGGGCATGGGAGCACACTCCTGTAGTCCCAGCTACTCGGGAGGCTGAGGCATGAGAATTGCTTGAACCCAGATGGAGCCTGTTCCCAGCTGCTCGGGAGGCTGAGGCATGAGAACTGCTTGAATCCAGATGGAGGAAGTTGCAGTGAGTGGAGATCGCGCCACTGCACTCCAGCCTGGGTGACAGAGCAAGACTCTGTCTCAAATAATAATAATAATAATAAAAAAGATGTCTGGGATGTGCTTTAAAATAATTCATTGCAAAGAGAAGAAGGAAGTAAAAGTTTAGATGAAACAAGATTTGCCCTGAGCTGATTCATCACTGTGGTAGCTGGGTGATGATGGGTTCATGGGGGTCATGATACTACACTATTAATTTGAGTCTTACAAACTTGCGATTATTTGACCATTTTTGACTTTCAAAATGATTTAATGTGGTGCAAAGCAATCCTTTGGTGTATGCTGGAAATTTTTTCACAATAAAACATTCTTTTCAAGCAAAAGTGAAGGGCAAACCTGCTTTTGCAGGAGGCTCTGCCCAGGAAAGAGGTACCCAAGACTCGCACTAACATCTGTAGGGCTGTCATTAAAAAAGCCAAAAACGACTGTCAGAGGCAGCTGTAACTTGCATGAATTATTTCTGTTCAGCTAATAATAATAGTAATAGAAATAATGATGATAATAATAACAATTTACTGGTCGCTGTCAGCAAACGCTGAGCAACATGCCTGAGTATGTTGGAACTGCAGAAGATGGCTTCATTAACGTCTTAGTTGCTCAATAAGGAACAATAAAAAGTTAAAGGAATCCAAACAAGCAGTAGACCAGGCATCGAATGGAAATTCTTCTTGCTTGCAGAAAGCAGCACCCAGGGTCATTCCTGGAGCATAAACGATCCCTGCAGAACATGGGCTAGAAGACCCCACAGTGGGGTAGAGGCAGGTCCTGGACTGGGATCCCAGCAGTGAGAAGACCTGGACATCAACCCTATTTCATTGTGTGGCCTCTGCAAATCTCCCAACTTTTGGAGCTGTAGCTGCAAGCTTAGACTTGTGGTTTCCTGTACCTGGAGGAGGCCCAGGTCATTCTGTTAAGTCCCTTGTCTATTTCCTGTTTTTATCTGGATGCTGAGTTAATTACTTGATCCGACAATAAAACTAACAAGGTTTTATTTGTTTTTAATGTCTTCTCTTTGCTGAACGCTGTGCTGGGTGCTGTAGCTGACATGGTTTTTGTCTTAACAGCTCAGCAATCAAATCCCAGCTCCACCTTTTATAGCTTTAGACAAGCATTTAACCACCACTTGGGCCTGTTTCCTTACTTGCAAAGTGGGGATAATGACAGTTAATAGCTACTTCATTGTGACTTTGTGAGGATTAAATAAGATAAGGCAGATAAACTACTTAATAGGATCTGGCACATTGTAAGCCTCAATAAATGGCAGCTACTTTTTGTATTATTATTGTTATATAAAACTATGAGTGTTTAACAATGAATATATAGTAAACTGTGATTCTGAATGATGTATGATGTAAGATATCCTCCAGGACTGGTGTCACAGGGAAGTCTTGCACTAGACCTTGAAGGATAAGTCTCAGAAACTGCTAGATGTCCCCCATTACTGACTCTCCCCATTTCCTTTAATAACAAAGTTGAGACTACATTTCCTAGCCTCCCTTGCTGCTAGATATGGCCACGTGATTAACTTCTGGCCGAGGAAATGGATGCACAAGTGTTATGTGGAACTATTGGAAAGGCTGCTTTAAAGGAACTGGTTGAGTGGGAAAGAGAATCCCTTTGTCCCATTTCTTTCTACTGCTGGTCTGGAATCCTGATGTGATGGCTTGAGCCCCAGCATCCATGCTGGGGAGTGAGTTAAGGGTTTCTTAACAAGACCTTGCATATAAAAATACGCACCAGGAATGATGGAGCATGATGGGAGCCTGGGTTTCTGATGACAATATGGAGTCACTATAATGTCCCTATCTCCTTACTTCATGTGGGTATGAGAGAAGTAAGCTATCTTGTTGAAGTCCCCCTTTTTGCTGTTAAATGCAGCCAAGCTTACTTTCAGGGACGGTATTGAAAATATTTAACAACCAGAATGGCACGGGCACTGATGAGGAAGGGTTTAGGGTAGCAGAAGGCTTAGAACCACAGATATTTACCAACCAGTATGAAAATATTTAAGTATTTTAACGACCAGCTTAGTCATAGCAATGCAAAACAGCTGAAAACCAGCTGAATACTAGCCCTGCCTAACCTTTACTAATACAATCCATAATATTTGGGAATAGCTAAAAAAAAAAACCAAGAAGAAGGCCATTCAGGCCTTGAGTACAGCCTGAGTAAAGGTTTAGAGGGTGAATGGAGCTCCATGAGTTGATGTACAATGAGAACTGGAAATCAACCTGACTTGATGGGAAGGTTTTCTTGAGTGTAATGTATGTGAGTGTGTGTAGATTATAAGAGGGGCTGGAAGATATCATTGGAAATAACACCAAAGAGGTCAAATAAACCAGATTGTGGAAGCCTGTGAGGATTTGAGGCAATAAGGAGTATTTGTGGGCTTTTGGGTGACTGAGAGAGCAGATGACCCCTGGGAGTGAGGAATCTCGGCTTTGCAGTGCCAGGCGGTATTTCAGTTAGCACTGCAGTGTAACACGCCATTCCTATTAGTCAAAGAAATCATAAGTCCACCCAGATTCAACAGGGAGCAGGCATAGGTGCCATCTCCCAATGGGAGGAGTGTCAAGGTCACATCACAGCAAAGCTCGTGGATGGAACTGCTGCAGCCATCCTTGGAAATGACAGCCTGGCACAGGCGGTGTCCCTCCTCCCTGGCACCTGTCTTTTTTTTTTTTTTTTTTTTTTTTTTTTGAGACAGAGTCTCACTCTGTCACCCAGATTGGAGTGCAGTGGTGTGATCTCGGCTCACTGTAACCTCCACCTCCTGGGTTCAAGCGATTCTCGTGCCTCAGCCTCCCGAGTAGCTGGGATTACAGGCATGTGCCATCATGCCCAGCTAATTTTTCTATTTTTAGTAGAGATGGGGTTTCGCCATGTTGGCCAGGCTGGTCTTGATCTCCAGGCCTCAAGTGATCCGCCCACCTCGGCCTCCCAAAGTGCTGAGATTACAGGCATGAGCCACTGCGCCCCGCCACCTGTCTTGTTAAGAAGCCCCTCAGAGTTGGTACTTTCTCTTTCTTAGCAGTTCCAGCCTGCTCAGAAGTATTAGGAGGCTCTCGCTATCTTCTAAATGGGATATGCAGGGTGCACCGAAATTATTTATGGAAACCAACTCTATCTTTGGTGGAAAATGTCCAAGAAAAAGCATAAGCACTGAGGTAATTAGCTAATATAATTGAAACGAAGGGAATAGTTCAGACTAAGTATGACTCGAAAATGAAGAGACATGCTTGTTTTTTTTTGAGACAGAGTCTTGCTCTGTCAGGCTGGAGTGCAGTGGCGCGATCTGGGCTCACTGCAACCTCTGCCTCCCGGGTTCAAGCGATTCACCTGCCTCATCCTTCCAAGTAACTGGGACTACAGGCATGTGCCACCATGCCCAGATCATTTTTTGCATTTTTAGTAGAGACGGGGTTTCACCATGTTGGCCAGGATAGTCTCAAACTGCAGAGCTCATGATCCACCCGCCTCAGCCTCCCAAAGTGCTGGGATTACAGGCGTGAGCCACTGTGCCCAGCTGAGACATGGATTTTTTTCAGTGAGAGGTGATATAATCCCCATCACTATCCCAAATGGGATATAGAGTCATTCAGTTAGCAAAATTTTCCGAGTGTCCACTAGATGCCAAGTATCGTGCTAAGTCCAGGTTGAAGATGAAGGTGACCTGCCTCCTACCTGCAAGCTGCTGAAACTTAGCAGTGGAAATGACCAAAAAATGTGGACAGTGATGTGCTAAGTGCTCTGATGGAAGGCAAAAGGTAAGGTGTCTGGGAAGGTGGGAATGACAGGGCTCAAGGAAGCCACCTTGAGCTGAGTTTTGGAGGAGACTAGTACACCAGGTACTCAGGGGCAAAGCAGGGCAAGGAACTTCCAGGCAACCCTGGTAGCTTCCTGAGGCTGGATCTTCTCAACCACAGCTGGATGTTGATCTGTCACACAGGCCCAAAGGAGAGATGGAGAGAGACAGACAGACAGATACACACACACACACACACACACACACACACACACACACACACAGAGAGAGAGAGAGAGAGAGAGACAGAGACTGTCTCTTATCATAGCCTTAAGATAAACAAGTCAGAAACACACCAGAGACCAATCATACAGCAATATGAGGCCATTTCATGAAGGGGCAAGCAGCACCCCCAAATCTCCGTAAGCCCAAAGAGAATCATCCAATCATATTTAGGGCAATTCTGGGCCATCTGCATTTAAAATGATCTCTTGGATCTATTGTTTGAATGAGGCACATTTTAAAGAACACTATATCTTAAAGGAAAGTCAATTATCCTTACCTAAGTTTACAAAGGAACTTTTACACATACACTTTCTTTTCTTTTCTTTTTTTCCCCTGCATCTTCTTAGAGCAAGAAAGGAATACGCATATACTTTTTATTTTATATTTATTTATTTATTTATTTCGAGACAGAATCTCTCTGCTTCTCAGCCTGGAGTGCAGTTGGCACAATCTCGGCTCACTGCAACCTTCGCTTCCCAGGTTCAAGTGATTCTCCTGCCTCAGCCTCCTGAGTAGCTGGAACTACAGGGGCCTACCACCATGCCAGGCTAATTTTTTTTCTTTTTCTTTCTTTTTTTTTTTTTTTTTTTGTATTTTTAGCAGAGACAGGGTTTCACCATGTTGGCCAGGCTGGTCTAGAACTCCTGACCTTAAGTGATTCGCCCGCCTTGGCCTCCCAAAGTGCTGGGATTACAGACATGGGCCACTGTGCCCAGCCTGTTTTATATATTTTTAGAGACAAGATCTTGTCATATTGCTCAGGCTGGTCTTGAACTCCTGAGCTCAAGTGATCTTCCCACCTTGGTAGGATCCCAAAGTGCTGAGATGACAGACATACACTTTAGTCTAATTTTCTTGACAGACCTGAGAGGCAGTTTGTGCCCATTTTCCTGATAAGGCTCAGAAAGGTTGAGTGGCTTGTTCAAGGTCACTCCATTAAAATCAAAGATGGGACTCCAACCTAGTTCTTCAGAAATGTTTTACTTTATTGGATCATTAATTTCTGTGGAGCAGCTGATTCTTTTGTGCCAAATCAATGACAGGTGAATGAATTCAGGGTGACATTACGGAGGGGAGGAAGCAGTGTTCTTTCATTGTGTTGACCCCCCCAGAGTCACTCTGGGCTTTGACAATCTGGTGGTAGGAAGAGGAAGAAAGAGTGTGGAGCATTCAAAGGGAGATTTTCTGGGCAAAGTCGGGTCATGATGCACATCCCATCCGCTCCCATTCTATGGTCAGGACTGTCATGTAGCCCCATGGCAAGGCCAGGGTGGCTGGGAAATAGAGTCCCTAATTAGCCAGGCACTTCTCAGCCACCATTTACACTAAGGAACAGGCATGTGAGTGCTCAATGTTCCAATGCTCATCTCTGCTGCAAGACAACACTTACTGAGCGCTTATGATCTACCAGGCAACATTCTAAGAGCGCCACCTTATTTATTTATTTATTTATTTATTTTGAGACAGGGTTTCACTGTCACCCAGGCTGGGGTGATCATAGCTCACTGCAGTCTCGAACTCCCAGGTTCAAACCATCTTCCCATCTCAGCATCCCAAGTAGCTGGGACTACAGGTGTGTGCCACCACCCCTGGCTAATTAAAAAAAATGTTTTTTTGTAGAGATGGGATCTCCCTATGTTGCCCACGCTGGCCTCAAACTCCTGGCCTCAAGAGATCCTCCCTCCTCAGCCTCCTAAAACACTAGGGTTACAGATGTGAGCCACTGGGTTAATGTATTTAATCCTCACAACACCACCCTAGGTGGAGGTATTCCTGTGAGTCCCATTTTAGGATGAGGAGCCTAAAGCACCGAGAGTGGTTGAGAAACTGGACTCACACTGAGATCCCTGCTGGAACTAGGAGCCCGATGGGCCCCACCCCCTGCATTCCTCCATGACTTTTCCCTCTGCAATGCCTCCTGTCTTGGCCTCCTCCTCACCATTCCTTTAACCCTGTTCCAGGTCACACCGTTTCCTGTCTCCTGCATCCTCCTTTCCCTCAGCTTCTCCCCTTCCATCCACTTCCTGCTATGCTGCCAGAGATCTTAATGAAAGTCAAGTGTGGTCCTGTCCCTGCACCTTCTTACCAACACCCATACGTAGCCTCAGGATCAAGTGCAGACTCCCCTCCTTGGCATCCTAGGCTGATGCCATTTGGCCCCAACCACGTCTCCCTCCTCATCTCTCACCACCCTGTGTGCACCAAATGTGCTAGGCTGCAGTGTCTCTGAGCTTCTGCCATCCTCACAAAGAGCCCAGTTGTGAATCTAGGCCTTTGCAATGCTGTTCTTTCTTTCTAGAATGTTCTTCTCTTCTTGCATTTGCCAAATTCTCAGTTCCTCAAGACGAGGCTCAGAAGCCGCCACCCTGTGCCTCCCTTCTTGGCTTCCCCAGCCAGGTCCATCCCTCCCTCCTCTGTGCTGCTGGGGTTGGAGTTTTCCTGCAGATGGAAGCCCTTCCCACACAGCCTCATTGTTGGCTCTTTACTTGCGTATCCCCCTCCCCAGACCAGGAGCAATTTTAGATCAGGAGAGATCTTACCCATTACTATGGGACCCAGAAGCAGGGCTGAGCCCTCACACTGGCGTATCAGGAGGAGGGGGGCCTAGATTCCATGGCCTGCTCTGCCCCTGGCTAACTTTAGAGCCTGATCAGTGCCTCACCTCTCTGTGAGAGGAGAGCATTTGTCCAGTCAGTGGTTTTGGACCCTGGGAACCTTGCAATTAATACTGATGGCCAAGAACCACCCCCAGTGATCCTGACTCAATTGCTCCCAGGCAATTCTAATATGCAGCCATGGTTGAAAACCACTCTGAGTGCTTCCCTGGCCTTGATGTGCATACAAGTCCCCTGGGCCTCGTCTAAGAGTCATTTCTGGTGCAGTAGGTCTGGGGTGGGGCTGGTGTGTCTGCATTTCTCACAAGCTCCCAGGTGATGACAGTGCTGCTGGCCCACTGACCACCAGTGGTGTAGAAAGGACTTGGTCAATCTCTCCCATCCCTGGCCTGGCATTCAATGCCACTGAGATGGGAAGAGGAGACCTGGAGGCCTGCAGTTCAGGAAGGAGGGAAGGAGGGGTGGAGGGAAGTAGTGAGGCTGAGGATGTAGTCATACCTGAGTAGGGTGTGGGAAAGCAGCCACCCCCAGGGCGAGAGGCAGGAAGAGCAGCGTGGCCCCTGCCCTGTTCATTCACAACCTCCGTGCTCACTCCCAGCTGCTTAGGATTTCAGTCCTCATCAGGCCGTCATTCCCGTTCCGGCATCTGACTCTCATGGTCCTGGCCCACGGGACATGTAATGACTTGTCTTTTGCAAGATCGATTTCGTTCTGTTATTTACTCATTGCTTAGTTATTATTTTGATGGACAGAACAAGGCACCCAGCCCTCTGGGCTCCTGTGAAACAAATTGACTTCTAGCCCACACTGCTTGGATAGATAATAGATCCTCCCATTGGAAAGCCCAGGCAGGTGTATGAGGACTCCATGTTCCCTGTGTCCCTTGCTCCTGAGGACAGATCCTGTATTAGTCTGTTCTCACGCTGCTAATAAAGACATACCCGAGACTAGGTAATTTATAAAGGAAAGAGGTTTAATTGAGCCACAGTTCCGCATGCCTAGAGAGGCCTCAGGAAACTTACAGTTATGGCAGAAGGGGAAGCAAACACGTCCTTCTTCACATGGTGGCATCAAGCAGAAGTGCCCAGCAGAAGGGGGAAAAGCCCCTTATAAAACCATCACATCTCATGAGAACTCACTATCACGAGAACAACAGCATGGGGGTAACCGCCCCTGTGATTCAATTACCTCCCACTGGGTCCCTCCCACGATACATGGGGATTATGGGAGCTACAACTCAGAACGAGATTTGAGTGAAAACACAGCCAAACCATATCCGACCCCCTTCGCCTTATGCTAGGTGGGCTTTTGTGGAGTAGCTACCCCATCTGGTAACCTCTATAGCTGAGGTCAGAGCTCCTCCTTGGGGACCCCGATTGCTAAGGGGGCAGATGTCCTGAGCTCCAGCAGGGGAGAGAGAGGGAGACTGGCTCAGGAAAAGAGCTATCCAAGCCAGAGGGAAGCAGACAAATAGAGAAAAGGCCTATCCAAGGCCAGACCCTCCCCTGTCCCCGCCACTGTCTTATGGGGTCTTCATGTCTACTGACATTATTATTGCCTCCACCATCAGGCTCGGGGCTCCAGCAGCATCTGAATTTGATTCACCTCTGTCATCCCAGGAGCCAGTGTCGGGCTTGATGGAGTTGATGAGGTCTTGTACATCCCACAGGAGAAGAATGAGCAAGGGCTAGAATTCCAGTAGCTGTACCCAGCCTAGCATTTGCCACTCATCCACCATGCATGTGATGTGTTTGACTTGCTCTCAGTAGCTCACATTTATGACGCATACTTCCTACGCTAGGTTATACTCTGGTGTGTTGTTTATTCATAGCCAGTATTTCCACTTGATGAGATCCTATGGGATTTTGCAACTTATGTAACAAACTCTTAGGGAGCATTTGCTATGAGCTGAATGCCGTTCTAGGTGTTTATTTATCTAGTCCTCGTAATGGTCGTATGAAGTAAGTATAATCATTATCCATATTTTATGGAAAGCTGAAGCACAGAGAGATGAAGTAAACCTGCCAGGAAGTGAGGAGGTGGGATTCAAACCCAGGATCCCTAGCTCCTGAGCCTGTGCCATCACCCTCAGCTAAGCTGCCTCTCCTGGGTTTTCTCATTTCCAACCATTCTCTCTTTTTTGGTTGTTGTATGCCTGCCTTGATCATCATAAAGTAGTCTCCAAACTTTTTCATCATACATTCCATCAGTAAACATTTTGGAGCATGTTTTCCTCCAATATATATATGGAATGCCTGCAAATTATATACAAGCACCACTGTCAGAAATTAATATCTCAAGGCTTGGCATGCATTTAGTGCAATGATGGAAATAAATCCACATTTCAAATAGTCCCCTTGAGAATCTCAAATTCGAGGGCAGGAAATTGCTGCAGATTTGTCACCGGTTTTATTTCATATTCTGTCATTTGCTTTATTTTTTTTTCTCCTGTGCTTAAGTAACTAGTACTGTCTTCACTTCGTAGGTCCTTTGCAGGAGTCCTTTTAAGTCATCTATCCAGTAGGTGAGGGCTGATTTAATGAAGAGTAGATACTTTGCAAACCCAGTTTCCTGGACAAACTTGAACTGCCTTACAGCACTAATGAGGGAAGCTCATTAACCCCTTCACACTATGGCCACCTGACCCAGGATTACCTCAATATCAATTTGTAAATTAAATATGAATAAATCCTAATTTCTTTCCTCATTTTTACACAAAGATATGAATAAAAATTCTAATAGTATCTTCCTGCCCCTGGGGTGCACAGGCCCCCAATTACAGACTATTTCTTTGTCCTTCTCATGTTTATTAGCATAACTTCTATGGGTTTCAGGGGTTGTTACATGTGATTCAACCATTTTCACACAGATTAAACCCTTGGGTAATCAAACATTTTTAAATATCCACAGAAAATTATTTGATTAAATAAATACATGCTCAGGGACACAAACAATTCTCAGAAGCACTTTTATGTGCAGTGTTAAGTTCCAAACAAGTGATCCATGTTTAGCATTACACATGGTACAAATTCTAAGCTTGATTTTAACAGATTAAATAAACAAATGCTCCAAAGGGCTTAACGACTCCTTCAAACAATTCCCACTTTGCGGTGGCTTGGTGGATCATTTACAAGGTAACAGGCCTAGGTCTTAGGTGAGCTTGGATGCTTGAGTGATCATCCGCTGGAGCAATCATGTGATTAGTGGGACCAGCTGGACTTGTATCTCCCAAATAAGCATTTTAAGCAGAGAGATTTAATAGGGGAAGTGCCAAGTCTCAGAGAGACTAAAGCCCGTACTGATAGTTAATGGTGGAGTAACTCCCCAGTGCATCCATGTGTTCTCATTGTTCAGCTCCCCCTTATAAGTGAGAACATGCAGTATTTGGTTTTCTCTTCCTGTGTTAGTGTGCTGAGGATAATGGCTTCCAGCTCCATCCATGTCCCTGCAAAGGACATGATCTCGTTCCTTTTTATGGCTGCATAGTATTCCATGGTACTACATTTTCTTTATCCGGTCTATCATGATGGGCATTTGGGTGGATTCCATACCTTTGCTATTGTGAATACTGCTGCAGTGAACATATGCGTGCATCTATCTTTGTAGTAGAATGATTTCTATTCCTTTGGGTATATACCCAGTGATGGGATTGCTGGGTCAAATGGTATTTCTGCTTCTGGATCTTTGAGAATTTACCACACTGTCTTCCACAATGGTTGAACTAATTTATACTCCCACTAACAGCGTAAAAGCGTTCCTTTTTCTCTGCAACCTCACCAGCATCTGTTGTCTCTTGACTTTTTAATAGTCACCATTCCGACTGGTGTGAGATGATATCTTATTGTGCTTTTGATTTCATTTCTCTAATGATCAGTGACGTTGAGCTTTTCTTCATATGTTTATTGGCCACATGAATGTCTTCTTTTGCAAAATGTCTGTTCATGTCATTTCCCCACTTTTTAATGGGGTTGTTTGTTTTTTTCTTGTAAATTTGTTTGTTTGTTGTAGATTCTGGATATTAGACCTTTGTCAGATGGATAGATTGCAAAAATTTTCTCCCATTCTGTAGGTTGCCTGTTCACTCTGATGACAGTTTCTTTTGCTGTGCAGAAGCTCTTTAGTTTAATTAGATCACATTTGTCAATGTTTGCTTTTGTTGCAATTGCTTTTAGCACTTTTGTCATGAAATCTTTGTACCTATGTCCTGAATGGTATTGCCTAGATTTTCTTCTAGGGTTTTTATAGTTTCAGGTTTTACATATAAGTTTTTAATTAACCCATCTTGAGTTAATTTTTGTATAAGATGAAAGGAAGGGGTCCCGTTTCAATTTTCTGCATATGGCTAGCCAAATTTCCCAGCACTATTTATTACATAGGGAATCCTTTCCTTATTGCTTGTTTTTGTCAGGTTTGTTGAAGATCAGATGGTTGTAGGTGTGTGGTCTTATTTCTGAGTTCTCTATTCTGTTCTGTTGGTCTATGTGTCTGTTTTTGTACCAGTACCATGCTGTTTTGGTTACTGTAGCCTTGCAGTATAGTTTGAAGTCTGGTAGTGTGATGCCTCCAGCTTCGTTCTTTTTTTGCTTAGGATTGTCTTGGCTATTCAGGCTATTTTTTGGTTCCATATGAATTTTAAAATAGCTTCTTCTAATTTTGTGAAGAATGTCAATGGTAGTTTAATGGGAATAGCATTGAATCTACAAATTACTTTCAGCACTATGGTTATTTTCATGATGTTGATTCTTCCTATCCATGAGCATGGAATGTTTTCCTATTTTTGTGTCCTCTCTGACTTCCTTGAGCAGTGGTTTGTAGTTCTCCTTGAAAAGACCCTTCATTTCCCTCATTAGCTGTATTTCTAGGTATTTGATTCTCTTTGTAGCAATTGTGAATGGCAGTTCATTCATAATTTGCCTCTCTGCTTGCCTGTTGTTGGTGTATAGGAATGCTAGCCATTTTTACACATTGATTTTGTATCCTGACACTTTGCTGAAGTTGCTTGTCAGCTTAAGAAGTTTTTTGGCTGAGACAATGGGGTTTTCTAGATATAAGATCATGTCATCTGCAAACAAAGATAATTTGACTTCCTCTTTTCCTGTTTGAGTACCTTTATTTATTTCTCTTGCCTGATTTCCCTGGCCAGAACTTCCAATACTATGTTGAATAGGAATGGTGAGAGAGGGAATCCTCGTCTTGTGCCGGTTTTCAAGGGGAATGCTTTCAGCTTTTGCCCATTCAGTAAGATATTGTCTGTGGGTTTGTCATATATGGCTCTTATAATTTTGAGATATGTTCCTTCAATATCTAGTTTATTGAGCGTTTTTAACATAAAGGGATGTTGAATTTTATCAAAGGACTTTTCTGTGTCTATTGAGGTAATCATGTGGTTTTGTCTTTAGTTCTGTTTATGTGATTAATTATATTTATTTATTTGCATATGTTGAACCAAACTTGTAACCTGAGGAGGAAGCCAATTTGATCTTGGTGGATGAGATTTTTTGATATGCTGCTGGACTCAGTTTGCCAGTATTTTATTGAGGATTTTTGCATTGATGTTCATCATGGATATTGGCCTGAAGTTTTCTTTTTCTGTTGTATCTCTGCTGTGTTTTGGTATCAGGATGATGCTGGCCTCATAAAATGAGCTACAGAGGAGTCCTTCCTTTTCCATTGTTTGGAATAGTTTCAGTAAAAATGGTACCAGACTTTCTTTGTACCTCTGGTAGAATTCAGCTGTAAATCCATCTGGTCCTGGGCTTTTTCTTGGTTGGTAGGCTGTTTATTACTGCTTCAATTTCAGAACTTGTTATTGGTCTATTCAGGGATTCAATTTCTTCCTGGTTCAGTCTTTGGAGTGTGTATGTGTCCATGAATTTATCAATTTCTTCTAGATTTTCTAGTTTATGTGCAGAGAGGTGTTCATAGTATTCTCTGATGGTTGTTTGTATTTCTGTGGGGTCAGTGGTGATATCCCCCTTATCATTTCTGATTGTATCTGTTTGGTTCTTTTCCCTTTTCTTCTTTATTAGTCTAGCTAGCAGTCTATCTATTTTGTTAATTTAAAAAAAAAAAAAAACAGCTCCTGGATTCGTTGATTTTTTTAAGAGGTTTTTGTGTTTCTATCTCCTTCAGTTCCACTCTAATCTGGGTTATTCCTTGTCTTCTGCTAGCTTTGGGGTTTGTTTTTTCTTGGTTCTCTAATTCTTTTATTCGTGATGATAGGTTGTTGATTTCAGATCTTTCTAGCCTTTTTTTTTTCTTTTGGACACAGGGTTTCTCTCTGTCACCCAGGCTGGAGTGCAGTGGTGCAATCTCAGCTCACTGCAACCTCAACTTCCCAGGCTTAAGCAATCCTCCCACTTCAGCCCCCCAAGTAGCTAGAACTACAGGCATGTGCCACCATGCCCAGCTATTTTTTTTTGTATTTTTTGTAGAGACAGGGTTTTGTCATGTTGCCAAGCTGGTCTCAAACTCCAGAGCTCAGGCAATCTGCCCACCTTGGCCTCCCAAAGTGCTGGAGTTATAGGTGTGAGCCACCGCATGTGGCCTCTTTCTAGCTTTTTGATGTGGGCATTTAGTGCTATAAATTTCCCTCTTAACACTGCTTTACCTGCATCCCAGAGATTCTGGTACATTGTCTCTTTGTTCTCATTACTTTCAAAGAACTTCTTGATTTCTGCTTTAATTTCATTATTTACCTGCAAGTCATTCAGAAGCAGGTTGTTCAATTTCCATGTAGTTGTGTGGTTTTGAGTGAGTTTCTTAATCCTGAGTCCTAATTTGATTGTGCTGTGGTATGAGAGACTGTTATGATTTCAGTTCTTTTGCACTAGGCAAGCACATTTTAAGCCTCTGCTCACTTCCTGGCCACTAATATGCCAATGTCACTTGGGCAAGCCCAACAAAGTCAATGAGTGGGAAGGTTTCTCCCTTCCACCATGAGGCTATAGCAAAAGTGGGAACAAGTCCCTTTTTCATTCATCATAAGCAGTGGTTTGAGTCCACAGGGACCAAATCCCCAGCTACCTGAATGGACCTGAACTTGTGGCTGCTCCCTGCCCAAAGGAGAGGGCTGGTCTCTGAAGAACTGCAGTTCTGCCTCTAACAAGGCCTTTTTTTAAAAAATATATTTTTGTTATGAAAATGTCCAAGCACACATTAGAGAGAGAGTAGTCTAAAGAACTCCCACACACTCATTATTTAGTTTTAACATTCTGTCATATTGCTTCATCTGTTAGTAACTAATATAACCATAACACTATCATCACCCCTGATATTGACATTTAATCACTTGATACCATCTAATATGTTCAATTTCCCCCAATTGTCTCAAGCCTTTTTACAGTTGTTTGTTTGAATTAGAATTTAAACAAGGTCTACACACTGCTTTTGGTTGACATGTCCCTTAAGACTCTCTCAATTTGTATCACTTGCCGCTTCTTCTGAAAATGCCATTTATTTGTTAAAGAAACTTGTTCATTCACACTGTGCAAGTTCCCACAGTCTGGATTTGGTGTTCAGCATATTTCTCTCTCCTCCATTTTCCTGTAAACTGGAGGTTGATCTAAAGACTTAAGTAGATTCTGGTGTAGTATTCCGGGGAATAATGGAGTCACAGGTGGTGCTGTGTACATGAAGGCACCATATCAAAAGGTGCTCCAGCCCTAGAATCCGCCACTTCTCAAGGAACTCTGGATTCTTCTAGTGGGAAATGGTACTTAGAGATCACAGTCAAGATGCTAAATATGTTTATTGCTACTGGGGTATTATCACTTCTAAGGCTATTCAGTACACAATGCAGTATATATATACACAATGCAGTATATATATATATATATATATATATACTGCATACATATATATATATATGGTTTAGAAAGAGGAAAATAAATCCTGAGTTATACTGATAAAATAAATCCTGAGTTATACTGACATTTCAAATTCAAAGTTCCTCTTGCCTAAAAATGGATCTGGCACTATGGGATGTTAACCACTATTCTCTTTGGATTAATCTGCCTTGCACTCTTTGCTGACAGCTATGGGTGACAGGTTTAGGCATGTACAGGATCATGGGATATGGGGAGCTTTTTCTCCCCAAAAGAGGGAAACTTGAGAGCTGATGAGACTGCTGGAAAAGATCCTTTTGCAACTGACAAGCAGCTGCCTGAACTTTTCAGTGTTGCTGCAATGGGTGGGTCTTTCTCTGGCCTTCCTGAGCTCTTGGCCTTCCCCATCCTGCTGCAGACAATGCTTTTTTCTCTCTCATTTCCCTTTCCTATCTTTTCTGTTACTCAGGTCAACTATCCTGCCAGAGACCACATGTGGAAAAATGTCCTTGGGAGCTTGACCTTGTAAACATGTGGTGGTACTTCCTCCTGGTCTCTGCCATCCAGGGACAGGAATTTTGGGGTTCACAGCTCCAAAAATTATCTTGAGTAGTTAAAAGTCTTTGAAAGCTCAAAACTGGCTGTTCTAGACTCCTTCTGGGGAGAGCAATGGAAACTGCCCAATGTCGTAACTCAGGAGTTAAGGCTTTGCCATTTTACAATGGTGGCTCATGTTCAATCCTGGCTTAGAGAATGAGTTCTTTCTGGTTTGATATCTGCGTAACCTTGATCATTTGGTTATTCTCTTCCCCTCCACAAATCATCTTGAATTTTTCTTTCTCTGAGCACAGAAATATTGGCTTTTTGGCCTGGCTAATGCCGGGCAATAAGAAATTTAAAAGGACTTTTTAAAAAGAACACTATGCACTATGGTGAAAAGTCAGCTTAATGAAAAGTGGATATTCGCACTCCAACAGTCGGAGACTCCTTGGGAAAAACAGGAGACATCACAGACCCCATTTTGGGAAAAAACTCAGTTTTCCTCATGAAACCCCAGGATTGAAAGCAGATAAATCCCTCTCAAAATCTAAGGCTCTGTTCCGTTTTGCATTGCATTATCTGATGGTTTTAACTTTTTGGAGTATCAGAAATTACTTTGTATTACAAGAGAGATTTGATGTGTAATAATTAGGTAGGAAATATACTTTTGGGGCTAGCTAATGGCAGTTATTGGGGAATACTCAGCTCTGCACGTTTGGATCAGAGAAGCATGCTGTTGGCCACCTAGCAAGTATGGAGATGTCCCTACCCCCCACTGAGAAATAAGACTCCCATGGGGATGGGCTGATTCCTCTTTTTGGATTCCAGGATCTGGTATAAAAATGGGACCCTTTATTTTGGGTGATCTGTTTTGCCTTCTAGCTGTGCCTGCTTATTAGGCCATAGAAAAAAATATGCTTTCCTGGCCCTGTTCCTCCAAGGGCTCCATTCTGAAACCAGTAATCCAATTTAAAAAGTGACAAATGAAAAATGTTACAAGTACTAAATCTTCCTCTGTCTGTGTATTTATATGTGTTGTGTGTGTGATATGAAAGAGCTTTAATTAATTGGCTTAAAAAATAAGAGCTTAAATAAAATATTTTATCAGAGAAGTAAAAAGTGTAATGCCTTTTAGTTCATGTAACTTAAATAAGCTTTGGAAAATAAAGGCAGTTTTAAAGATTACTGGTAAAATAAAAATATCTTCAAAATTTAGACATTTCACTTAAATCAGGCAGGTCAGATATTAAGTTTGTCAAATGCTTTAAGGTCATAAAATGCTTCTTTGGCTTTTGAAAATTGTTCAGTTTACCTAATTTGGGGCATTAGATTCTAGATAAGGCCAGAGGACATGTGGAGAGCCATGCCCCATAGCTATGCTGAAAAGAGTCAGCCCTTATCTGCACTTCTGTCTGGTTCCTGGGTTCCACATCTAGTACATAATTAAAATCCCTTACTTACCAAGGTTTTTCAAAAATAAAAGTTGCTAAGAGTTAACATTGTAATATGTAATTGAGACTACTGGAAAAACAGTTTTACATGAAAGGTGTATAAGAAAAGTGAAATGTGTTTTGGTAAAAGATTATAAGAAGGCATGGAAATGTAGATTTTTCTGCCTAGATTAAAGGTTTAAGGGGTTGTGTCAAGTTAGATAGGGCAAAGCTGAAGGTTTAAGCCAGTTTTGGAGGGTTTGTGAAAAACTAATGTTGTAAAAGAAATTCTGTGTATGAACATATTGGCTAAAGTTAAAGGGGTATTCTTCAGTTTTTTCATAAAGTGAGCATTGAAATAAAAGCACAATAGGTTTTCTTTAGAGCACTGATCTGCTCTTCCACAAAAATTTGTAAAGGGTTATAAAAGATTTATGAGAATCTTACCTTATGGTCAAACTGATTAAACTGGATAGATTTGTCTATAAGGTTTTATTAAGAATTGGGTTGCTCTCCCTCTCCCTCTCCCTCTCCCTCTCCCTCTCCCTCTCCCTCTCCCTCTCCCTCTCCCTCTCCCTCTCCCTCTCCCTCTCCCTCTCCCTCTCCCTCTCCCTCTCCCTCTCCCTCTCCCTCTCCCTCTCCCTCTCCCTCTCCCTCTCCCTCTCCCTCTCCCTCTCCCTCTCCCTCTCCCTCTCCCTCTCCCTCTCCCTCCTTTCTTCGGTCTCCCGCTGTTACCGAAGCTGGACTGTACTGCCATGATCCGGCTCGCTGCAACCTCCCTGCCTCGGGCTCCGGTGACTCTCCTGCCTCGGCCTGCCGAGTGCCTGGGATTGCAGGCGCGCGCCGCCACGCCTGAATGGTTTTTGTATTTTTGGTGGAGACGGGGTTTCGCCGTGTTGACCGGGCTGGTCTCCAGCTCCTGGCCTCGAGTGATCTGCCTGCCTCGGCCTCCCGAGGTGCTGGGATTGCGGACGGAGTCTCGCTAACTCAATGCTCAATGGTGCTCAGGCTGGAGTGCAGTGGTGTGATCTCGGCTCGCTGCAACCTCCACCTACCAGCCTCCTGCCTTGGCCTCTTAAAGTGCTAAGATTACAGCCTCTGCCCCGCCGCCACCCCACCTAGGAAGTGAGGAGCATCTCTGCCTGGCCGCCCATCGTCTGGGATGTGAGGAACCCCTCTGCCCGGCCGCCCTATCTGGGAAGTGAGGAGCGCCTCTGCCCGGCCGCCCATCGTCTGGGAAGTGAGGAGCGCCTCTGCCCGGCTGCCACCCCGTCTGGGAGGAAGGAAGGAGCGCCTCTGCCCGGCCGCCCCGTCTGGGAGATGAGGAGCACCTCTGCCCGGCCGCCCCGTCTGGGAGGTGAGGAGCGCCTCTGCCTGGCCACCCCTTCTGGGAGGTGAGGAGCGCCTCTGCCCGGCCGCCACCCCGTCTGGGAGGAAGTGAGGAGCGCCTCTGCCCGGCCGCCCCGTCTGGGAGGTGAGGAGTGCCTCTGCCCGGCCGCCACCCCGTCTGGGAGGAAGTGAGGAGCACCTCTGCCCGGCTGCCCCGTCTGGGAGATGAGGAGCACCTCTGCCCGGCCGCCCCGTCTGGGAGGTGAGGAGCGCCTCTGCCTGGCCGCCACCCCGTCTGGGAGGAAGTGAGGAGCGCCTCTGCCCGGTTGCCCCATCTGGGAGGTGAGGAGCGCCTCTGCCTGGCCGCCACCCTGTCTGGGAAGTGAGGAGCACCTCTGCCCGGCTGCCACCCCATATGGGAAGTGAGGAGCGCCTCTGCCCAGCCGCCCCTTCTGGGAGGTGAGGAGCGCCTCTGCCCAGCCGCCCCGTCTGGGAGGTGAGGAGCGCCTCTGCCCGGCCGCCCCGTCTGGGAGGTGAGGAGCGCCTCTGCCTGGCCGCCACCCCGTCTGGGAGGAAGTGAGGAGCACCTCTGCCCAGCTGCCACATCTGGGAAGTGAGGAGCGCCTCTGCCCGGCCGCCCACTCTGGGAAGTGAGGAGCGCCTCTGCCTGGCCGCCCACTCTGGGAGGTGAGGAGCGCCTCTGCCTGGCCACTCCGTCTGGGAAGGGAGGAGCGCCTCTGCCCGGCCACCCCGTCTGGGAGGTGAGGAGCGCCTCTGCCCGGCCGCCACCCCGTCTGGGAGGAAGTGAGGAGCACCTCTGCCCGGCCGCCCCGTCTGGGAAGTGAGGAGCGCCTCTGCCCGGCCGCCACCCCATCTGGGAGGAAGTGAGGAGCGCCTCTGCCCGGCTGCCCCATCTGGGAAGTGAGGAGCGCCTCTGCCCGGCTGCCACCCCGTATGGGAAGTGAGGAGCGCCTCTGTCCGGCCGCCCCGTCTGGGAGCCGCCACCCCGTCTGGGAGGAAGTGAGGAGCACCTCTGCCCGGCCGCCCCCTCTGGGAAGTGAGGAGCGCCTCTGCCTGGCCGCCACCCCGTCTGGGGGGAAGTGAGGAGCGCCTCTGCCTGGCTGCCCCATCTGGGAAGGGAGGAGCGCCTCTGCCCAGCCGCCACACCGTCTGGGAAGTGAGGAGCGCCTCTGCCTGGCCACCCCGTCTAGGAGGTGAGGAGCGCCTCTGCCCGGCCGCCCAGTCTGGGAAGTGAGGAGCGCCTCTGCCCGGCCGCCCAGTCTGGGAAGTGAGGAGCGCCTCTGCCCGGCCGCCCAGTCTGGGAAGTGAGGAGCGCCTCTGCCTGGCCGCCACCCCGTCTGGGAGGAAGTGAGGAGCACCTCTGCCCAGCTGCCCCATCTGGGAAGTGAGGAGCGCCTCTGCCCGGCTGCCACCCCGTATGGGAAGTGAGGAGCGCCTCTGTCTGGCCGCCCCGTCTGGGAGGTGAGGAGTGCCTCTGCCCGGCCGTCACCCCGTCTGGGGGGAAGTGAGGAGCACCTCTGCCCGGCCGCCCCGTCTGGGAGATGAGGATCACCTCTGCCCGGCCGCCCCGTCTGGGAGGTGAGGAGTGCCTCTGCCCAGCCGCCACCCCGTCTGGGAGGAAGTGAGGAGCACCTCTGCCCGGCCGCCCCCTCTGGGAAGTGAGGAGCGCCTCTGCCTGGCCGCCACCCCGTCTGGGAGGAAGTGAGGAGCGCCTCTGCCTGGCTGCCCCATCTGGGAAGGGAGGAGCGCCTCTGCCCAGCCGCCACACCGTCTGGGAAGTGAGGAGCGCCTCTGCCTGGCCACCTCGTCTAGGAGGTGAGGAGCGCCTCTGCCCGGCCGCCCAGTCTGGGAAGTGAGGAGCGCCTCTGCCCGGCCGCCCAGTCTGGGAAGTGAGGAGCGCCTCTGCCCGGCCGCCCACTCTGGGAGGTGAGGAGCGCCTCTGCCCGGCCGCCCAGTCTGGGAAGTGAGGAGCGCCTCTGCCCGGCCGCCCCCTCTGGGAAGTGAGGAGCGCCTCTGCCCGGCCGCCCCCTCTGGGAAGTGAGGAGCGCCTCTGCCCGGCCACCCCATCTGGGAAGTGAGGAGCGCCTCTGCCCGGCTGCCACCCGGTCTGGGAGGAAGTGAGGAGCGCCTCTGCCCGGGCGGCCCGGTCTGGGAAGCGAGGAGCGCCTCTGCCCGGGCGGCCCCGTCTGGGAAGCGAGGAGCGCCTCTGCCCGGGCGGCCCCGTCTGGGAAGCGAGGAGCGCCTCTGCCCGGCCGCCCCGTCTGGGAGGAGAGGAGCGCCTCTGCCCGGGCGGCCCCGTCTGGGAAGTGAGGAGCGCCTCTGCCCGGGCGGCCCCGTCTGGGAAGCGAGGAGCGCCTCTGCCCGGCCGCCCTGTCTGGGAGGTGTACCCAACAGCTCCGAAGAGACAGCGACCATCGGGAGCCGGCCATGAGGACGATGGCGGTTTTGTTGAAAGGAAGGGGGGGGGAAGTGTGGGGAAAGGAAGGAGAGATCAGATTGTTGCTGTGTCTGTGTAGAAAAGGGTGGGCATAGGAGATTCCATTTTGTTCTGACTAGGAGAAATTCTTCTGCCTTGGGATGCTGTTGATCTATGGCCTTTCCCCCAGCCCCATGCTCTCTGAAACATATGCTGTGTCAACTCAGGGTTAAATGGATTAAGGGCGGTGCAAGATGTACTTTGTTAAACAGATGCTTGAAGGCAGCATGCTCTTTAAGAGTCATCACCACTCCCTAATCTCCAGTACCCAGGGGCACAAACACTGCAGAAGGCCGCAGGGTCCTCTGCCTAGGAAAACCAGAGACCTTTGTTCATGTGTTTATCTCCTGACCTTCTCTCCACTATTATCCTATGACCCTCCCATATCCCCCTCTCCGAGAAACACCCAAGAATCATCAATAAATACTTCATAAATTAAAAAAAAAAAAAAGAATTTAAAAAAAAGAATTGGGTTAACATCAATAATGCACTAATGCAAAGGTGAAATTGGGGTCATTTAGTATAAAAATCATACAGGAAGCATTGTCAAATATGAAATGATGTTTGGCTTTCTTTGGGCTGTATTTGTATAAATATGGTATTGGGATGTGTTCCAAAATTATGGAAAACTCCTATAATTCTAATATGACTTAGTGTATGATATCAATAACTGTACTTATTATGTGAAATTGTTGTATGCCACAGAAGTAACAAAAATTTCTTTGTTAATTGTGGCTTTAATAGTGGCTGTCCTAAAACTTTTTGTCATCTACTGACAAGTGTTTTTGTCCTCTTCAAAAGGTGGTTTTATAATCAGCTATAGGAATTTTGCAGGTGCTCTTGAATGCAGGTTTCTGATAACTTTGGAGACTGTGACACTAGAATAGAGGAAAAAACTTTCAGGATTCATGGAAAGCTAAAATCTTCATGAATATCAAGCAGAACAGGAGTTAACTGCATGAACTGCATTAATAGAAGACTGAAGTAATCTTTTTGACTTTTTGCTTAAAATGTTCCTGATGCTTCATTTTGTTTTTGAGTCAAGGAAACTTTTCTTTTGAGCTATTTACAGCTTTTAACAATTGAGAAAAGTATACCTCTGTGAACAAAATTTGGAGCATATTTGTTTCTCTCTACCTGATTTCTCCAAAATTTGGAAACTATTCGTTAGCATTCTTAATTTATGGTGGTATAGTTATTTGCATAAGTGCAATAAGAATCTGTTTTCTTTTGTAACATACACAATTGGAGAAACTGGTTATTTTACCAAGGCTTTGACTGGAATGGCATGCTTTCCTTTAGGGAATCAAAGTTGACTTGCAGAGCCAATAGAAGCCCTTTGGGAAAACTGGCCTTATGTCTTGTCTCCACAGTCCCTGTACAGGGTTCCTGACCTGTGGTAAGTAAAAAAAGTTACTTTCTGACAGGCCCAGGAGCCCCAAGTTATCTTGGTACTTCAAGATGAGAGGAATTTACCCAACTCATAGGTATTTGATGGTACAAATCCATGGCTGAGCTCAGCTTTAAAAAAAAAAATAAGTCTTATCTGAGATTCCTTCCATGGAACAAGATTCCATCAAAGCCAATTTTAAAAGCCTATGTAAAAAATTATTCTTGCTGCACTTTATACAAACAATCAGGCCAAGTATAATAAAGGAAATTGGTCTTACCATGATTTGTCTTTAGTAAAAATGGGAGGCTGAAGAGAGAAAAAATTGTATTTCAAGAACTATGGTACTCCTGTTAGATTCTGGTCTCATCAGTTGTTTTTGGGGTTTTTTTCCTGCAATTTAGACTGACCCTGGTTATTTCTGTGAACCAGCCAGTGATCTCTGGCTACTGCTCAGAAGAAACAGAGGGGTGGGTAACATAAGAATCTGGAGCAATATTTTATTTCTGGGCACATTGGAATCAGCTTGTGACCCCATATCAGCTTGGTTCCAACAGCTGTCCAGTTCATAGGAAGCCTTCTAATTTAGTTTACTTGGAATGATTTTGCTTATTTTGCTTTACTGTTGTGAAATATGTTGCTGTTCTGCTCTTTGTGTAAGAATGCAGGATAAGCTTAATGAATGTTTTCTTAAATTATACATTTATCAATCCAGATATCACCTTTCCTTGGAGTTATGAATAGCCCTCACCATACTGATGATTTCTGACTGAGCTCCTCTCTACCTTGAATACAAGAGACACTAATAGTTAGGCAGGAATATCATTGCCCCTATTCAGCCTAAAGAATTTACAGAAGATGGATCTTTGTCTCTCTACAACCATTAGGATTAAGAGTTTTCTTATAAAAGGGAGGGAGGAAATATGTCAGAGTTGTTTGAACCAGAGTGACTCCATCTTGAATAGGGGCTGGGTAAAATAAGGCTGAGACCTGCTGGGCTGCATTCCCAGTAAGTTAAGGCATTTTTAGTCACAGGATGAGATAGGAGGTTGGCACAAGGTAGAGGTAATCAAGACCTTGCTAATAAAACAGTTTACAGTAAAGAAGCCAGCTAAAACCCACCAAAACCAAGATGGCAACAAGTGGTTGTCTTCAATACCACACTCTCACGAGCACCATGACAGTTTACAAATGCCATGGCAACATCAAGAATTTATCCTACATGGTTTAAAAAAGAGAGGAACCCTCAGTTCTGGGAATTGCCCATCCCTTTTCTGGAAAACTCATGAATAATCCACCCCTTGTTTAGTATATAATCAAGAAATAACATAAAAAT
Organism: Pongo abelii; assembly: GCF_028885655.2. Lineage (NCBI taxonomy): Eukaryota > Metazoa > Chordata > Mammalia > Primates > Hominidae > Pongo > Pongo abelii. Next base: position 94,840,834 of record NC_072000.2, read on the forward strand.
GGGCTACTAGCAGCTCTCAAGTGATCTGCCCACCTTGGCCTCCCAAACTGCTGGGATTACAGGTGTGAGCCACCATGCTTTGCCTAGACACTGTTAAAATTGCATTTGAACTTCAAACAATGTGGGGACTAGGGATGCTGACCCCTGTAGAGTTGAAAATCTGAGTATAACTTTTGACTGCCCAAAAACCTAATCACTAATAGCCTACTGTTGATCAGAAGCCTTACTGATAACATAGTCAATTAATACATATTGTGGGTTTTATATGTGTTATATATTGTATTCTTACAATAAAGTAAGCTAGAGAAAAGAAATGTTACTAAGTAAATCATAGGGAAGAAAAATATATATTTAAGTTTCATTAAGTGGAAGTGAATTACCATAAAGGTCTTCATCCTCATGTTGAGGATGCTTCTTCACGTTGAGTAGGCTGACAGGGAGGAGGAAGACAAGGGGTTCGTCTTGTTGTCTGAAGAGTGTCGGAGGTAGAAGAGGTAGAGGAGGAGGAAGAAGGGGCAGGAGAATCGGGGACACTTGGTGTAACTTTATGTAAATATATAGTAATTTTTGTCTGACTTTCTTGCTTTTATATTTCTCAAAAAATGTCTCTATACAGTACCAAGTCTTCTTCCACCGTTTGCTTTAGTCTCAGGGCTTCATATCACAGACAGGTCCATGTTGTAAAAGAAGTAAAAAGCAGTGTTGAATAATCAGAACCCTTTGGTCAGATTGTCTAATGTCCATTGTTTTGTGGCACTGGCTCTTCTACGTCTTTTTCCTCATTGTCTGGCACTGGTTCAGAAGCACTCCTCTCCATCAAATCGTCTTCTGTTCATCCCTCTGTCTGTTAGCTTCTTTTTGTTGTTGTTTTCAGGTTTTTGGGAAAGATCTGATTTTAGTTGAAAAAGCAGAGGAAACCCCATACATTGCCCTGTTTTAGGCTTTAGCCTTATCGCTCTCGTGAGCCTCAGTTTTACTCGGTGCAGACCCTAAGGTCCTTCCCACCCCCGCGAGACACCTGTTAGGGTGAGGTGAGAAATCAGCTGGGGGGAGCAGAGCCACTTATGGCCAAGTGGAATTGTTCCGAGGGGTTAGTTAGTAAGCAGGAGGGTGAAAGGAGAGAAGAAAACTACACACAGGGGTTGAGCGCCTCCAGCCAAAGAAGGCAAGGCATACAGATCTCTTACCACTAGGGAAAGTATCCAGTCCGAGTCATATGGCACCAAAATATGTTACGGGTGGTGAATCCGTATCCATAGGAATCTGCAGCAACCTCAATTCTTGCCTCCTCAGAGGAAAGAATCCGACTGAGGGGCATAAGGCAGAAGGAGAGACTGAGACAAGTTTTAGAGCAGGAGTGAAAGTTTATTAAAAAGCTTTAGAGCGGAAATGAAAGGAAGGAAAGTACACTTGGAAAAGGATCAAGCAGATGACTTGAAAGGCGAGCTCTTGAATTCTTCCATGATCCATATCTTGAAACCCTTCAACCCTCTCACCCCCTACCAACTTTCTTGCCATATTCACAATATCAATCATGATTTTCTTTTTTTTTTTTTTCAGACATAGTCTTGCTCTGTTGCCCAGGCTGGAGTGCACTGGTGTGATCTTGGCTTATTGCAACCTCCACCTCCCAGGTTCAAGTGATTCTCCTGCCTCAGCCTCCTCCTAGATAGCTGGGATTACAAGTGTGTATCACCATGCCCAGCTAATTTCCTTTGTATTTTGAGTAGAGATGGGGTTTTGCCATGTTGGTCAGGCCGGTCTCTAACACCTGACTTCAAGTGATCTGCCTGCCTCAGCATTCCAAAGTGCTGGGATTACAGGTGTGAGCCACCGTGCCCGGCCCATTCATGATTTTCTTGATTGGACCTGTTATAAATTCTATGAAGTCATGAAGTCATGTACAACATCTGAAAACAGTTTTCTCCAGCAGGAATTTATTGTTTTAAGCACCGTGGCTTTCACAGCTTTTTCTATAATAACAATGGCATCTTCAATGGTGTAATCTTTCTAGACTTTCTTTCTTTTTTCTTTTTTTTTTTTTTTTTTAGATGAAGTCTCACTCTGTACCAGGCTAGAGTGCAGTGGCACGATTTCGGCTCACTGCAACCTCCGCCTCCTGGGTTCAGTCAATTCTCCTGCCTCAGCCACCCAAGTAGCTGGGACTACAGGTGTGCACAACCATGTCCAGCTAATTTTTGTATTCTTAGTAGAGACGGGGTTTCACCATGTTGGCCAGGATGGTCTCAATCTCTTGACCTCATGATCCGCCCATCTCGGCCTCACAAAGTGCTGAGATTACAGGCGTGAGCCACCCAGCCTCTTTCTAGACTTTCATAATGTTCTACCAGCTTTTTTTTCAGCATTGTTGGCAATCATTTCCATAGAGCACTGCATGTGATGAAACTTGAAGGTCCTTATGACTCCCTGATTTAGAGGCTGAACTAGAGATGTTGTGCTTGGGGGCAAGTAGAACACTTTGACTTCAGTATTGAACTGATGGGGTTCTGGATGGCCGGGGCGTTGTCCAATATCAAATGAATGTTAAAAGGCAGTCTCTTACTGGCAAGTTACTTCCTAACTTCAGGGACAAAGCATCGATGGAACTAGTCCAGAGAAAGAGTTCTTGTTGTCCAGGCCTTCTTGTTCTACAACCAAGAGACGGGCAGCTGGTGTTTATCCTTATCCTTCAAGGCCCAGGGGCTAGCAGCTTTATAGATAAGGGCAGTCCTGATCATAAACCCAACTTATTTGCACAAACAGTAGACTTAGCTTATCCCTTCCTGCCTTAAATCCCAATGCTTGCTTCTTTTCCTTACCAATGTCCTTTGTGACTCCCCCCTCCCCCAGAATAGGGCACTTTTGTTTACATTTAAAACCTGTTCAGGCAGTTATCCTTTCTTCTCAATGATTTTCTTAATGGCGCCTGGGAACTCTTCTGCTGCCTCTTGATCAGCAGAGGTTGCTTCTGTTATGCTGACATTTTTAAAGCCGAATATCTTTCTAAAATTATCAAACCATACTTTGCTGAGATTATATTCTTCAGCTTTAGATCCTTTGCTTTCCTTTCTCTTTAAGTTGTCATATAACGACTTCACTTCTTCTCAAACGGTATTAGAGTCGACAGGTATACCTTTCTTCCAGCAATCCACACCTATATAAAAGCTGCATTTTCAACATGAGATGAAAAGGTTATTTCACAAAAAATGCAGTTTATATGTCTTCTGGTGTAGCTGCAGTGAAGCTTCACAATTTTCTCTTTATTTTTAATATTATTTAACTTTTGAGATGGGGTCTCACTCTGTCTCCCTTGCTGGAGTGCAGTGGCACGACATGGTTCACTGCGGTCTCCACCTACCAGGCTCAAGTGATCCTCCTGCCTCAGCCTCCCAAGTAGCTGGGACTGTAGGTGTGCACCACCGCACCTGGCTAATTTTTAAAATTTTTTGTAGAGACAGGGTCTCCATATGTTACCTGTGCTGGTCTTGAACTCCTGGGCTCAAGCCGTCTTCCTGCCTCAGCCTCCCAAAGTGCTGGGATTACAGGCATGAGCCACTGTAAACTGGACTCTTTTTCTTTTTCTTTTCTTTTCTTTTTCAATGATCCTTACACTGGATTAATTTATCTTGAAATGGTGGGTAACTGCAGCTACTTACCTCAATCTATGGTACATATCAAGCAACTCAACTTTTTCTTGTAATGTCATGACTTTTCTCTGCTTCTTCAAAGCACTTCCAGTATCACTAGTGGCACTTCATATGGGACCCATTGTGCTATTCAAGGTGTACAATATTGCACTAAACAATGAAAAAGATGCAAGAACTGAGAGATCACTTTGTACTGCAATATGCAATTTACTGGAGAGATGAACTGCTTGCAATACTTGAGCTCATTGCAATAGCAACAGGAGGTGGTAGCTATAAAATTATTACAGTAATGCAGTGTGTACTATAGTTAATTTTATGCAGTTGTGATTTAATACTGCATCTTGACATTTGTTTACATTTTTCTCAACTGCAAATGGCATAATATATGATCTGTGTTTGTGTACGTTTTGATAAATTTTAACTTTCTGTAATACATGTGTGTATCTTTTAGGGTAGTAAATGATAAAAAGATCTATCTACATATATTTTATGCATTCATGACAAACTTAATTTTTCTGCAAATAGAGAAAATAGAGATTGGTGTTACCTCTTTCTCTCCAATTCTTCTGCCTCTTCTTGCTTTCTCTTGTCTAATTGCTTTGGCTAATATCTCCAGCATCATGTTCAACAGTCATGATGTTATTTTTTAATGTGCAGTTGGCTTTTGTTTGCTAGTACTTTATTTAAGATTTTTCTATCTGGGTTTATTTAAGATCTATCTGTGATCAAGTGAGGTTAGTGGGGCCTGTTTTTAAACCCTTTTCTGGTACCCACAGACTGTGTGTGACAGCATGAACTGCAAAGATTCTCATGAAATTCACCTTGTGTGTTCTTCCCTCTACACTGGCTGCTGCCACACCTTCAAAATCTACTCCTCTGTGCTTCCTTTTGCCTCACCCTCTGTTGGTCTTTCAGACTCCTCCTTTCACCTTCATGTCTGCTTTCTGCTCTTTCCCCTTCCCAGGGAAGCTTATGATATCGGGAAAGTGAACAAGCCTTGGACCCACACAGACCAAGCTGGTATTGAATCACAGCTCAGCCACTTGCCAGGTCTGAGGCTTTGGGCAGGTTGAAGAATCTTTTCAAGCCTCAGCTTTCTCATCTGTGAAATGGGAATGCTAACAATGCCTCACTTCACTGGGTTGCCGATAAGCGTAATACAATTTAAAAAGATAACACAGTGAACAGCTGTTTGTTAGAGCTGTTCACCAAGCCCAGTTCTTCTTCTTGGGCATAGGCTTAGATAATGTTTCCCACCCTTCTTTGCAGATGGTGTGGGAGAAGCCTGCTGTGTGCTAGCCAGTGGAACGTGATCAGAATGATGTGTACCACTTTCTGGTAAGGCCTACAAAGAGCCTCTCTCATGAAATTTTCCACGTTCTTTTTCCTTTTGCTAGTTTGATGCAGACAAGCAAGGTGAAGATGGTGGAGCCACAATGTGGAAAGAGGTTGGATCTCTGAATCACCACTTGGAAGAGAGTCATCTGCTAATCAAAAACATGGTTTTGGATTTTACATGAAAAACTAATAAACTTCTATCATATTTGACCCATTGTCCATTTCAGGGTTTGTTTTTTGTAGCAACAAACATTATCCTAATTAATACTGTGCTCAAGAAATGTGACTTCTTCCTCCCACTTTCCTCTTTCTCATCCCTCTTGACCCAGCTCAAAATGCCAGCTCCCTGGTGAGTCTTTCTCCCACCTCTTCAGGTAAAATTCGTCATTTGGTCTTTGGTGCTCTCAGAGCACTTAGTGCAAGCCCTTTCTCGATCACAAACTGGGTTGTGAATTCTTTGTTTACACATCTTTCTGGCCATCAGTGCAGTGAGGTGTCTGGTCCAGAGCCGGTTCTCAGAAGGGGTTAGTGGGCTGGATGAGGGATGAGTATGTCATTTGCAGATGTATTAAGCACATGTTCTGGTTAAAAATCGATGTGTACAAAATCTCTGCAAAAAGGTGTAGCAATAATACATTAACCATCTCTTCCAACCTTAAGTTCAAAGCGAACTGTTGACCTAGTTACAAAGTTGGGTCACCGCCAGGGACAGCTCTTAGTAAAGGCTCATGGAACAAATGATGTGGATTGTATTTCATGGGCCCTTTATTTCGTACCACATTAGGTTCAAGTCTTGGCTCTGTCTGGAACTAGCTATGAGGCCTTAGGCGTGTTACCTCCCTCAGGGTTCATACAGTTGTGATCTGGTGGGGAGGGAGACCACTTCTTACCTCAGGTGGGCCTAGGGAGGCCAAGCTGCAGGGAGCTGAGGCTGGAGGAGGCAGCCCTGGAGAAGGGCTGGAGGAGGGCTTCTTTGAGGTTCCACGTGGCATTCATGTCCCGCAGACCTCTGAAATGCCAGATTGTGGGCCTAGGCCTCAGCTCTCCCTGCTCAAGAACTTGCCCCAGCTACCAAGCTGCTCCAAACTCCTGGAAGGCGGGGCCACATCAAGACTTCCGAAGGCCCTGCATTCCAGAGAGATTCTGGCGCTCACCACCACCCTACAAGTCAGACAAAACTAAAACAATACTATAATGAAATACCATAGTGCAACCGAGTCCTGATTTTTTCATGATTATTACTTTGATAGTGCTTTTGCAACATTACATATCACTATCTTTCTAAAATATTTTCTTTTTCCTCATTTATTTTTTGGCACCCCTGTTTGCTGTCATCTTCAGCACCTGCTGGGCCTCCTGTTGGAGAATCCAGGAGGCAAGTGATACCTGTCTTAAGGCACCTTGAAAATCTTGCATTCTTGGTATCCGTGGGAGCGGAGCCCAGTTCCTGTCCGTGTGGGCAGGTGCTGATACCTCACTTGCACGTGGCTGGAAAGGAGCCAAGTCTCAGAGCTGTGGAGCTGTGGCACCTTTCCTGGGTTCCTGTGGTGTATGGAGGGGGCAGGAAGTCTTGCAAGCTGCTGTGTGTGTGGGGTGAGGGTATGACAAAGGGCGCTGGGGATAGGGACAGGAGGGGAATGGAGAGGCTGAGCTGGGAGGAAAGTGAGCAGGGAGGGGCCTGTGGAAAATGCCACTTGCGTCATCTCTTGGGCTCTGGGAGAGGCAGCAAAATGTGGAACAAGCCCAGGTGCTTCCTGGTGTAGGGGTCTCAGAGGGGTTGGCTGAGGCGGTGGCTTGGTGGGCTGGGGAGGTGGGGCTTGGCACTAGAGACAAAGAGCCCCTGGCTGGCCTTGGAATCTTTATTCTTATGTCCCTATAGTGACAGGGAAGCAGCATAGTTAAAAAACATGCACTTTAGAGCCAGATTGTCCAGATCCACATCTGAGCTCCGTGGTCATCAGCTCCACCACCTTCAGAAAACCACTGAACGTTTCTGAGACACGAGTTGTTTCAAACTAGAAGGGTCAAAAAGGCCCCTCAGCCCAGCAACCTCATTTCACAGAGAATGCTGCTGAGGCCCCACTGGGGAAGGAGCTCTCCAGAAGCTCCAGCTAGGAGGAGGCAGAGCTGGAGCCTGAACCTAGGACCTCTGACTCCCGTCCAAGTACTTCATTCAGTCCATCATTGTGAATATTGGGCATAAACAATCTGCACCCCACCAATTCTCCCCATTTAACCATTCCCCCCAACCATCCATCATGCATCCACAAATCACCAAATTCCTCCATTTCTCCATTCATATAATCCACTCCTCTACCTGCCCATCTATGATCCATCCATCCATCCATCCACCTTCCCATTCCTTCGTCTCTCTATCCAGCTATTCCTTATTTACCCATCTGCCATCTATCTATCCATTTATGCATCCACCTATCCCTCCATCCAACCACTACCATGCCCAGCAATCCAGGAGAATGACTATTGGGTATATAACCAACAGCTTGCCATAGGGTATGAGAATCTTTTTTTTTTTTTCTGAGACGGAGTTTCACTCTTGTTGCCCAGGCTGGAGTGCAATGGCACGATCTCAGCTCACCGCAACCTCTGCCTCCCAGGTTCAAGCAACTCTCCCACCTCAGCCTCCCGAGTAGCTGGGATTACAGGCGTGCGCCATCACACCCGGCTAATTTTATATTTTTAATCAAGATGGGGTTTCTCCATGTTGGTCAGGCTGGTCTTGAACTCCTGGCCTCAGGTGATCCACCCGCCTCGGCCTCCCAAAGTGCTGGGATTACAGGTGTGAGCCACGGCGCCCGGCCGAGAATCTTCAGGTACTATATTTAAATCATTTTTTCTCAATTCAAATCAGTGTTTATTAATTTGCTGTTAAGTTCATAGTATTCTAAGCACTGCTGGGTAGGGGTCAGGATTCAGAAAAAAAACCCATAAAACATAAAATATTATTTTCTAAAGAAATGTGACTACTAACTGCAATTCGGGAATGTGGGTTGGATCTTGGACTAGGAAAATAAAAGAGCTATAAAGCACAGTATTGGGGCAATTGATTAAATTTTAATATGGACCGTGAAATAGATAATAGTATATTGCTGGAATGTTTAATTTCCTGATTTTGATAACTGGGCTATGATTATACAATAGTATGTTCTTTTTCTTAGAAAATTCCCACAGAAGTGTTTAGGGATAAAAAGGCACAATATCTCCAATTTACTTGCAAATAATTTCAGAAAAAAGATATATAATATATATATATATGTACGTGTAATACACACATTACAATGTACAATGTAAAATGTATGTATATATTAAAATATATGATTATATAGTTATATATACATATATTTTATATGTGTGTGTATATATACATATATGTAGAGAGAGAGTGAGAGGAAGAAAATGGGTAAAAAGTAAGCAGTTGGTGAATTTTGGTCCATGATATAAGAGAGCTCCTTGTACTATTCTTGCAAATTTTCCACCGTTTGAAATTTTGTAAAATAAAAAGTCGGCCAGGTGTGCTGGCTCACATCTGTAATCCCAACACTTTGGGAGGCTGAGGCAGGTGGATCATTTGAGGTCAGGAGTTTGAGACCAGCCTGGCTAACATGGTGAGACTCCGTCTCTACTAAAAATACAAAAAAATGTGTGGTGGTGGGTGCGTGTAATCCCAGCTACTCGGGAGGCTGAGGCAGGAGAATCGCTTGATCCTGGGAGGCAGAGGCTGCAGTGAGCCGAGATCGTGCCACTGCACTCCAGTCTGGCGACAGAGCGAGACTCTGCCTCAAAAAAAAAAAAAAAGTCTATCTTCCAAATCCCAAGTCCCTTTCTCAGGAGTTTAAAATTAGAGGAGATACCTCTGGCAAGCCCAAATGCCTCTGAAGGTAAAGAGGACAAGACATACTTACCTGTGGTGTTTATGTCCCATCCCCGGCTCCAGCAAGGTACAAGGTGAAGAACTAGAGGGAAGAGGGTGGGAGACAGACTGTGGGAGTGGGGCTGGGGGTAGTTTGCAGGGTGGGCTGGCAAGAGCTGCAGTAGGTGTGGCAAAGGACCTTCTGAGAAGTCAGCTGAGGGTCAAGAATTCCACTGTTTTTCAAGAATCAGAAAAGGATTGAAATGTAATTTTAAGTTTCTTTTAGTTGCCAGACTATGAGTCTTTGAGTGCAAATTCATGCAAAGACTGGTTCATGTGGAGCCTTGCATTTTATTCAGGTTACAAATATATAGCTCTTCTCCATCAATTAGTACTATGACAAAGAGATCCTTGGAGAATGAGCTGGTCAGAGAAGTTCTGCCTCCAGCAGGAACTGGAAAACTATTGGAAGCAGAGATGTAAGTGACAGCTGGCTGGGCAGCCAGGAAGAGGAAGCCTTGTGAGTCCAGATGAGAAAGGGGAAAGGCACGGAGAAAACAAATATTTATGGTGCACTGTCCTAGGCTCATATACATACCTTCACGTCACTTAATCCACACAATATCCTTGCTAACTAATTATTATGAGCTCCATTTTACAGATAAGAAGACTGAGTCACAGAGAGATTGCCCAAGGTCATACTGCTAGTAAATAGCAGAACCAGGAACTGCATGATGCCAAAGACCCCAAAGCTACCCTGACTCAAGGAAGAGCATGTCATGGGCAGATGGTAGGGAGAGGTGAGATAGGGATGATCCCAAGGGAAGGCCTTGGATGCCAGGAGCAAGAGCCCAGATTTCACCAACATAGATTCTAAGAAAACTGCTAGCAGAGAAGGGAGCTGGTGGACATGGAATGTTAAGAAGGCCAGGGGTCATAATCTCACCCAGCCACCGCAGCAGCTGTCACCAAGACACCCACCTCTCAGAGAGCCTTGCTTGCAGACCCCTTCATCTGATGGATTCTCCTGAGAGGTAGGAACTGCTTCCTTCTCCATGGCACCAGGCACATTTAGATTCAGAGAGGGATGTGAATTCCATGTGGGCAGGCTCCAACTGTGACCTTGCCAGCTGCTGCTTCCTGTTCTCTCCTGATACAGGATGGGGGACAGCCCCCCCTCCTCCTTGCAGACTGGATGATTATTGAGCACACACCAGCTGCTCAGTGAGCCCAGCCTCCCTCTGCTTAGTGACTTGGACTGCAGCCTTGCCCACCTGGCCAGCTCGGAGCCCAGACCAGGCCCTGCCCAGGGGGCAGAGGGCTGAGCTTGTGACACAGGGGCCCAGAGAAAGTGGAGGTCTGGCAGGAGGAGGGGAGCAGTGAGATCCAGAAAAGAATCACTCGGGATTTCAGCAAAGTAGAAGGACAATTTTCCCAACTGGGTCAGGGCTCTGTCTTCTGTCTGTTGGAGGCAGATCACGATGAGGCCCTACAGGATGGCTGAGCCACAGGAGGGAGGAAGCCTGGGTCTCCAAAGGACCACGTAAAGGACAGCTGACCCCCACCCTCAATACCTACCCTGGGACTAGTGTGAGTGTGAGCAAGAAATGTGCTTCTGCTGCAGGGAGATGTTACCTGCGTGGGCCTGTTTGTTACAGCGGAATGCCTCCCCTAATACACAGTCTGTGTCATCATGGGGTCATGCAAATAGCACCCAGCTTCTGACTCAAAAAATAAGCCACCCATTCACTGTCATCTTGGACAGTCACTTTGCTGAGGCCCAATTTTCCCATCTGTGAGGAAAGAGGATCAGTTAGGTGATTTCCAAAAGTCCCTTCTGTTCTGTGATTCTGTTTTCTAAGAGGTGGACAGCAGTCTCTGAGAATAAAAACCCAGCCAGATATTAGACAAAAATGTCTGACAGCATCCTGATTGATAAGATGGATGCTTGCAGGCTGCAGGTGAAGACGGGTCACAGCAGGCTGAGTAATGACGCTTAAGGAGTATTGATTAGCATAGATCAATAAGAGCCCAGCAAGGAAGTCTCTAGCGATGTGCCACAGGACTCATTTATTTTATTATTTCATAAGACGGGGTCTCAATCTGTCACCCAGGCTGTAGTGCAGTGGCACAATCATGGCTTACTGCCGCCTCAACCTCCTGGGCTCAAATGATCCTCCCACCTCAGCCTCCCAAGTAACTGAGAAGACAGGCACAGGCCAACACACCTGGCAAATTTTTATAAATATTTTTGCAGAGATGAGGTCTCGCTGTGTTGCCCAGACTGGTCTCAAACTCCTAGGCTCAAGTGATCCTCCCTCTTTGGCCTCCCAAAGTGCTGGGATTAGAGATGTGAGCCACTGCTCCTGGCCCCACAGGGCTCTTTTAAAGTCAACAACTTGAACGAACATACGGAAAAGAAGTTGAAATGTAAACAAAACACAAAACAGAGAGGGCTAATGCCCAAGTGGATGAGAGACCCATGATGAGAAGACCATGGTTCAAAATAGTCTTCATAAAGCAAGAGATTGGGACAAAGGTGACAAAGGCAAACAGAACCAAAGATGAATGCGAGTCCTGCAGAACTCAAGGGCTGGGGGAGCTTGTCTTGGCAACAGGCCTTAGCAGCAGGCTGTGCAAATGTGACCTGGGCATCTCTGTTACCCACGTGGGTTCTTGGGAAGCCAGTACTGGGCCATGGCTACTGAAGCCCATGGCATTTGAGGCTGCACTGAGCAGTCACACATGGGGTCCAAGGAGGGGAAAGAAGGTATCCATCCTAAATGGTCATCCCTGAGGTCCCCTGTGCCACGGAGGGGACCATTGATGCTTTAGAACGAAAGTCAGAAATTTTCTGTAAAGGACCAAGTAGTAAACGTTTTAAGCTTTGGGCCATATAGGTTCTGTTTTCACTGTTCCACTTGGCCTTTGTAGCTCAAAAGCAGCCACAGACAACAGTAAACAAATGCGTGTGGCTGTGCTCCAATAAAACTTTATTTACAAAAACAAGTGGTGGGCCAGATTTGGCCCTTGGGCTGTAGTTTGTCCTCCCTACTTTGGAAAAAAGGGCAGACATCAATGACCAGGGTGGCGAGGGTTCTGGAGGTGGAGGCCAGTATGGATGGGTAAAAGAACCAGGTGGGGCTCACTGGGGAGAGGTAGGCATGCCCACTCAGTGGTCCCAGATGGAGAGCCACGTGGGGGAAAGTGAGAAGGGGGCTTATTTTCATCCATGCCAGGGAAGACCCCATAAAACAACAAAGGAGTGATTCCGCATTATCCGAGGCTAGGGATGGGGGAACTGGGCCGGCTGATCTTCCACACTTTGGCCTCTGCCTCCTGGAATGGTCCTGTCTTCCCATGCTTCCCTGTCCCAGCACTGGGCTGGGACATTCTGCCCACATAGTGAGGCATGAATAATACCCTGGAGGCACAGCCGCAATCCCTTCAATAATGAGGCTCCAGGAATCAAGGAGACATTTGTAAGGCTGGCTTGATGAGAGACTTCAGCAAGCCCTGCGGGGCTGGGGAGGCCTCTGGCTGCCGATTACCCTCCCTACCATATGGGTGATGGAAAGCTGGCTCTTCAGGTGGGAGGCCTGGCCCAGAGCTGGCCTCTCAGAGCCTGGTTTGTGCCTTGGGGTTCCCCCAGGTCCAAATGATAGTAGGCGGTTGGATGAATTAATTTCTCTGGTCCTTTCCAGCATAGGCATCCTGGGACCACAGAGCAGCCACCAACGACTACCGATGAAACACAAACCTCGCCGGTCACTTTTTGCTGGCCGTTGGAAGGAGGCTGATGAGTGGGAGTGGAACCTCCAGGTTTCCCAGGGCACCATTCTGGATCCCCTCACCTCAGCTCTGTGAGGTCATGGCTAAGCCTGAAACAGGTCCCAATTCATTCAATCTTGCCATAAACCTATGAAATGGGTGTCAGCCACGAGGCTTTGGTTGCAAATAACAGAAACCCCAACTTAACTGTCATATGGAAGCAGAGAAGCAACTGACTCTTTGCCGGAGGCTTATGGCATGACTCCAAGTAGTGAGGGGGTGGCTGTTCAGGTCAAAGGACTAGCAGCAATGACTGGCTTAAACAACGAAAAACTGCGTCTATGATCTTAGCAACAACATTCAGTAACATTCGGTATCACCAAGGAGGAGGACGCCACCTCCCTGGTGATAGCTGATTGGACCAGAGGGAAGCCCCAGTCCCAGGGCAGCCAATCAGCAGCCTGGCAAGCAGCCAATGAGCTGGCCTGGAGAGGGAGTTCTGCCCAATCACAATACCAATAAATAAGAGGGCCGTGCTGGATCGCTGTCTTGGAGATTTGAGCCGGAGATTTGAGCTGGAGATTTGGAAGAAATATGAGGCAATCTGTAGAAGGAGCAGAAGACAAAAATCACACTGAAGGCAGTGAGTGGAGCAGCTGGCCCTGCAGGATACAGAAGCCAGGAGGGAGTGAGACGCAGGCAGAGCCAGCCTGGCGAGGACTCAGCCATGTTTAGAGCCACGAATGGAAGGTTCTGTGTCCCCAGAAGTGAAGCAGGACTTTCCCAGTCCCCAGTTTGTTCTGGTCTTTAGAAGCTGGTGAGTGGCCAGCCATGGAGGCCATGCCAAGTGACTGGCATGGCTGAGTTGCTATCCTTATATGGGGCCTCCCATCCGCCCCTCGCCTTCACCGGAGAGGCAGCAAGGAGGGCAGTGAAGCCTGAAATTCTGAGGAATTTTCTTGTAGGATTATGGTGTGGCATAAGCCAGGCTTCCTGGGCCAGGTTCTCTCTCTGCAGGGCATCTCTGGGGAATGTGTGAGTGCTAGGAGTGGTACCTAGGTCTCTAGGGCCCCTGGACTTTCCCGTGCCATCCCTAAACTAGGGAGTCTTTCCTGAGCCTGAATGAGAGTGCTTTGGTCGGCCAAGGCCAGGGAATCAGCCCCAAAGCAGTGTTTCGGGAGGAATGGGCTGCAAGCCTCATCCTGTGCCCTGGCCCAAACCAGGATTGTCAGTATGGGGTGTAGACAGAAGGAACAGAGAGTGGGGAGGCCCAACCGGGTCTCCAGAGTATGGGCCACCTGTGCCTCTTTTCTGCCTCCCACCCTCGCCTGCATTTCACTGGGGGCCCCTGAGTTTCTCAGACAACGGAGACCATCCAAATACCTTGTAACTGAGGGTGCAGTCATAGGAGTCCCATCAAACTTCCAAGTCCACCATCTACTGTGAGTCAGGCAAGTCACCTAACCTCCTTGAGCCTCCATTTTTTCATCTGTGAAATGAGAGTGATCATAGTGCCTCCTACATAGAGCAGGGGAATTAAATGAGTCCCCGCTTGTGAAGCACATGAACCTGTGCCTGGCACACGGCACATGCGGATTAGCCACCTCCTGTAAGCAGGGGCTCAGGGAAGGGAGCCGGGAAAGAGGGATGTAGAGAGAACAGGGGGCAGAGACAAACGTTAAAAGAAGAAGAAGGAGGGGAGAAGGGTGTGAAGAGGCCAGAGAGGAAATGGGGCTCCCTGGGGTGCTGGCCTTGACCTCTCAGGCCTGGCTCAGGTCTGACTTTCTTGTTCTTTCTTCCCCCATATAATCTCTCTCTGGAATGCTGAGAAATTCTGCTTCCACCCCCCAGCAGTTGCCATGGTGATGAAAACCTGGACCCAGTGGAAAGTTCTCTGTGCTCTTGGCAACGAGGCTGCAGCACCCTGCCTCTCCCAGCCTGCCTGTGCGTGGGCGGCCAGCTCCGGCTGCTGCCAGGATTTGGGGCCAGCACGGCCTGTCTGCAAGACCCAGCCCTGCCCCCATAGAATCTAGGATGGGAGCTTCAGCATATCCGGTGCTGGGGGCTCCCAGAGAATATCTAGCCTGTCCCATTTTATGGATGGGACACTGGGCCAGAGAGGATCGGTGGCTTGTCCAAAGCCGCACAGACCCCCTGGGGTCTCCCTCCTGGGCTCAGCTGTGAGTCAGGTGGGCATGGAGCACCCGGAAACATCATAGACAGGGGACTAGCCACACGGCAGGCCAGTCCCAGAAAGCAGGCCAGCTGCTGGAGCCAGGGAGATGCAGAAGACAAAGGGACTCCAGGAAGCTGGGCACTGCCTTCCTCTTCTCTCCCAGACACAGTGGTGGGTGGGTGCAAAGGACTGAATGCTTGTGTCCCTCCACAATTCACATGCAGAAGACCCAGTCACCAGTGTGATGGTATTTGGGGTGAGGCCTTTGGGGGTGATTGGGCAAAAGGGAGGAGCCCTCACAGTGGAATTAGTGCCCTTGTGAGAAGAGACAGGAGAGACGATCCCTCTACCACGCGAGGGTGCCTGCGACCAGGGAGAAGGCCCTCCGCAGCCTGACGATGCTGGTACTCTGATCTTGCAGACTTTAGAGCTGCAATAAATCCATACTTACTGTCGAAGCCGGCCTGTCCACAGTAATGAGTTACAGCGTCCTGAGCTGACTCAGACAGTGAATTTGTTGGGGTGCTGAGTTTGCTCCACTCTCAGCAGCCCCAGCTCTCAGACTAAGTGGAAGGGCACAAGCCAGCCTTTTTTTTTTTTTTTTTTTGAGACAGAATCTCACTCTGTCACCCAGGCTGGAGTGCATGGCGCGATCTCGGCTCAATGCAGCCTCTGCCTCCTGGGTTCAAGTGATTCTCCTGCCTCAGCCTCCTGAGTAGCTGGGACTACAGGTGCACGCCACCACGCCCAGCTAATTTTTGTTTTTTTGTTTTTTTTTTTTTTGAGACAGAGTCTCGCTCTGTCGCCCAGGCTGGAGTGCAGTGGCGCAATCTCGGCTCACTGCAAGCTCTGCCACCCGGGTTCACGCCATTCTCCTGCCTCAGCCTCCTGAGTAGCTGGGACTACAGGCACCCGCCACTGCGCCCAGCTAATTTTTTGTATTTTTTAGTACAGACGAGGTTTCACTGTGGTCTCGATCTCCTGACCTTGTGATCCGCCTGCCTCGGCCTCCCAAAGTGCTGGGATTACAGGCATGAGCCACCGCGCCCAGCCAATTTTTGTATTTTTAGTAGAGACGAGGTTTCAGCATGTTGGCCAGGATGGTATTGATCTCCTGACTTCGTGATCCACCCGCCTCAGCCTCCCAAAGTGTTGGGATTACAGGTGTGAGCCACCGCTCCCAGCCAAGCCAGCCTTTAGCAACCTCCTTGCCAGGGTCCTGGGGACCCCTATTTGATTCCCCTCCTCTTTTTCCTCCTCCTCAGCAAGCTGAACGTTGGTCCTGAAGTTTGCTTCCAGCAGAGGCCAACTCCCTCCCTTTAAGGCCAGTAGGTCCCTAACCAGCTCTCTTCTGCCTTCTGCCCACCCAACTCCTTCTATGTTACTTTTCTTTTATGTATCCCATGTACTATGGTCTGAATGTTTCATGTTGCCCGAAAGTTTATATGTTGTCATCTAATCCCCATTGTGATGGTATTAGGAGGTGGGAGCCTTGGAGAGGTGATTAGGTCATCAGGCCAGACCCTCATGAATGGGATCAGTACTCTTATAAAGAGGCACTGAAGAGCTCCCTTACCTCTTCCACCATGTGAGGACACAGCAAGAAGACAGTTGTCTGTGAGCCAGGAAACAGGCCCTCACCAGACACCAGAGCTGCCAGCACCTTGATCTCAGACTTTCACAGCCTCCAGACTTTCTGTTGTTTATAAACCACTTAGTTTATGATATTTTACTATAGTAGTCTGAATGGACTAAGATACCATGTTTTCAAAACTTCTCTTTCTCTGTCTGTTCTTGAGTGAGGGTCTCACTCTGTTGCCCAGACTGGAGTGCAGTGGCACAATCATGGCTCACTGCAGCCTCGACCTCCCAAACTCAAGGGATCTTCCAGTCTCAGCCTCCCAAGTAGCTGGGATCACAGGTGCACACCACCACAACTGGCTACTTTTTCATATTTTTGTAGAGATGGGGTTTTGCCATGTTGCCCAGGCTGGTCTTGAACTCCTGGGTTCAAGTAATCCACCTGCCTCGGCCTCCCAAAGTGCTGGGATTCTAGGCATGAACCACCACCCCTGGCTGTCTCTTAAGCAAACAGCTATATTGAGTAACGACACACACAATGGCCCATTTTTGATCATCAAAGCCCCACAGAATCCAGGCTTTGCCTACCCCAGAGACACGGGACTCTTCAGGTTCTTATATGGTCATGTGATGGATATGTGGGACAGTTCCATAAGCTGAACACTGTCACTAGTGCAGGGCCTACTGTCTGCATCCCTCAGAACCCTGCAGGTGAAGGTTCCCAAGATGACATCAGTGGAATTTCCCGCAGGACCCACAGGCCCACATTGGGATGGGATGTGGGTCGTCCCAGGAGCTCTGGCCATGGATCAGACTGAAGCCAGACTGGGCCATATCATGCCTACCACAAACTTCCAATGGGACTCAACTGCTCAGACATTTTGGGAGTGTAAAATGTCCTTGTGGTTCTTGCCAAGAATCCAGTTATTGGAAAGAAGGGGCCTCCCACCCTGTTTCTGATGATAAAACTTGGACAATGAAACTACTCAACTACTCACTGGGTGCCAAGGGCTTTCCCTGGTGCCATCTCAGTGGCCCCAGAAGCTGTGGCCCCCAAAATACAGACTAAACCCATGGGTTCTAATTTTTCATGGAAATTGGTGTTGGGACATTTCCCTAGCGATGTCTTCATTACACAGGAGCATCAGTTTGATCTAGAGACGGGAAGTGATGGCACAGGCAGGGAATGGCTACAGTGTCCAGAGCCAAGTTCCATCTCTGTCACTCCTGAACTATGTAGTCATAGAAGAATCACATCACTCCCTCAGCCTCAGTCTTCAAATCTGTAAAATGGAGCTCAGATTATCAGCCACTATAATTCCTCCACCAGGTCATAAACTCCTTTGGGGAAGGACTGTGCTCTTGTTCTTTTCTGTGTTTCCAACACAAAGGCTACCAGAATAGCCCTGGCTTAATCAAAGGGTAGGCACAGATTGTGAGGGCATTCTTTCCCCTAGACCATCGACCACAGATTCATTTCATTCATGAATTCATTTTTCTGTTCAACCAAAATTTAATGTCATTATCTATATGCTGGGGACACAGCAGTGAGGGAAACGGACTGGGAGCTTACAATTGACCGATGAGACCCAACAGGTGGTCACTGCACACTGGAATGTGGGACATATAGGACGCCGCCTGAACACGAAGGAGGAGACCTACCTCAGTTCTGCAGAGTCCAAGAAGACTTTCCCGAGAAGCTGACAACTCAGCTAAGACCTCAAAGATAAGGTGGTTTAACGTAAGCCAGAAAAGCAGGTTTAGAGTTCCAGGAGAAGTAAAAGTATGATATGGAAAGGGACAGGGGAGGGAGAGGAGCCTCTGGGACCACACAATCCCCCTTCCCCCGCCAACTACTTCGCTAAGAAACCACCTCACTCACACTGAGCAGGGACTAGTGACGTTCAGGACCATGGAGAGCACCACAGTGATCTTCCAGGCACCATTTTGCTCTTGCTAATTACCTAAAGGGCCTGGCTCGGGTTAAAGCCTGAGGAGACGAGGGACAGGGTCTGGGGGTGCGGAAACCACCAGGCTGGGGGCCAACGAGGGAGAGTCCGGGGACCAGCTAAGTCTGGGGAATCAACTGTCAGCTCTCCAACTGGATGAAGGCTGTAGTCACAGACCCAAGGGGAGCCTGGTGAGTCACACTTAGGCCTGGGAGCCCAGGAACCCTACTGGGCACAAGGAAAACAGTGGGATGATGGAGACAAGTGGTTCTCTACGGTCTCTGTTACCCAGACTGGAGTGCAGTGGTGTGAACATGGCTTACTGCAGCTTCGACCTCCCGGGCTGCAGTGATCCTCCTGCCTCAGCCTCCCAAGTATCTGGGACTACAGGCATGCACCACCACGCCTGGCTAGTTTTTGTATTTTTTGTAGAGTCGGGATTTTACCATGTTGGTCAGACTCGTCTGGAACTCCTGGACTCAAGCGATCTGCCCACCTCAGCCTCCCAAAGTGCTGGGATTCAGCAGCCCAGGGAACAGGCCCAGGGGATGAGCTGCTGCAGTGGGATCTGTGGTAGGGCTCCTTGTCTCCCAACCCTCAGCAAGAAGAGTCCTGATCCAACCCTGTCCAGAGTCCACCTGAGGCCTCCAGACAGACCCCACTCCAGCCAGATGAAGGCCCCTGTCAAAGAAGCGGCCTTCTTTGGGGGAAAAGCAGAAAGAATGTCCCCCAATCCAAATTCCTGGACCCCCTCCATGAGAGAGGGGTTCCCCCTCTTCTCTTCCTGGAAGAGAAGTGCTTATCCCCAGGCCCAGTGCACCAAGACCACCAGCAGAACCCACAGCCCTTCCTGGCAGAGTTGGCAGCTCTGAGGCACCACTGTTCCTGTGGCCTGTGACCCCTCTCTCCTCCCCTTGCCTCCCCTCTCCTCTCCTCTTCTCCCCTCTCCTTTCCTCCCCTCCCCTTCCTCCCTTCTTTCCCTTCCGCTCCCCTCCACACCCCACATGTTACTCTCCCAGCTCTGGGGAGCCAGGCCCTCCCCTCCTGCCTCCTGGTCTTCTCTATTCTGCTGGTTCCAACCCATCTCCTGGCTCAGCTCGCTGTCCCCCACCCTGCTCCTGCTGCGCACCCTCTGCCTCCTCATCCTCCCCTCCCCTATCTAGGCTAGGTGGACTCAGGCACCCCAGGCCCTCCTTAGCAAAGCCGTCTCTCTGAGGTGCAGTGGTCCCACCTCCCAACCCCATCACTTCCCCCCACCTCATATTAACTGTAATTTTGTATGAATGACTTGTTGGTTTAATAAATCCCTAGTTATTGTAATATTGTAACAATAATTTTAAAAAAACATACAAAGTGTTGGGATTACACGTGTGAGCCACCACGCCTGGCTCGGTCTTTTTTTCTTTCTTTCTTTCTTTTTTTTTTTTTTTTGAGATGGAGTCTCGCTCTGTCACCCAGGCTGGAGTGCTGTGGCACAATCTCGGCTCACTGCAAGCTCCGCCTCCTGGGTCCGCACCATTCTCCTGCCTCAGCCACCCGAGTAGCTGGGACTACAGGCGCCCACCACCACGCCCGGCTAATTTTTTTAGTAGAGACGGTGTTTCACCGTGTTAGCCAGGATGGTCTCGATCTCCTGACCTCGTGATCTGCCCGCCTCGGCCTCCTAAAGTGCTGGGATTACAGGTGTGAGCCACTGCACCCGGCCTCTTTTTTTCTTTTAGAGATGGGGTCTCGCTCTGTCACCCAAGCTGGAGTGCAGTGACGTCTTCATAGATAACTGCAGCCTCCAGTTCCTGGGCTCAAGCAATCCTTCTGTGTCAGCCTCCTGAGTAGCTGGGACTACAGGCACACACCACCACACCCGGCTAATTAAAACTTTTTTTTGTAGAGACAGGGTCTTACTATGTTGCCCAGGCTGGCCTCAAACTCCTAGCCTCAAGCAATCCTCTTGCCTTGGCCTCCCAGCTAGTTCTCTACTGTTTAAAATCAGAAACCCTTTGATAATCTGATGAATGGTAAATAATACATTTAGAAACTTAACATAATAAGGCCAGGCATGTTTTTTCATGCCTGTAATCCCAGCACTTTGGGAAGTCTAGGCAGGCAGATTGCTTGAGCCCAGGAGTTTGAGACTAGCCTGGGCAACATGGCAAAACCCCATCTCCACTAAAAATACAAAATTTAGCCAGGCAAGGTGGCCCATGGCTGCTTTTCCAGCTACTTGGGAGGCTGAGACAGGAGGATCAGCTGAGCCTTGGAAGGTCAAGGTTTCAGTGAGCTGTGGTTGTGCCACTGCACTCCGGCCTGGGCAACAGAGTGAGAAAGAAACTTAACAAGTAAGTAAATGTATGGTGTGATATGTTAGAAATTGCCAAATGCTGTGGAAAAAAAGGAAAACCTCCTCCTGAAAAACAAGTGACCTCTGGAATTACACAAACAAAGTTGGTTTTTAGCCCTCCTGAGCCCTCCATGGATACAGCTCAGAACCAGTGCCCCTCCAGGTTATGACCTTCTCTACATGGGAGAGGAGAAGAGGGAAAGAGGGACTGGGCTGAGTCTGCCTGGACCCCCAAGCCAGGTGTGGGGAGACCTCTGCCCCGACCAGCTGCAAGGGGCATCCCCAGGCCCCTGGCTCCTGACTTGCAGCCCCTCCCTCGCCACTGTATTTACCAATTGAGCAACTATACTGTATCAGTCACAAGATGATTAAGATGCTGAAGGTGATCAGGATGCTGGAGGTGACATTAGGATGCTGGAGCTGATATTAGGATGCTGGAGGTGGTTAGGATGCTGGAGGTGATATTAGGATGTTGGAGGTGATATTAGAATGCTGGAGGTGGTCAAGATGCTAGAGCTGATATTAGGAAGCTGGAGGTGATTAGGATACTGGAGGTGATTAGGATGCATTGGTCAGCAGAAGCAAAGTTAATGCCCCCAGACAGCTCATATCCTAGTGGGTGCAGACAGATAATAATGAACAAAGTAATTTAAATTATATAGCATATTAAAAGTGGTTAGTGCTCTGGGAAAAACAGAAAAAGCTTAGCAGGGTAAGGGGGTGGAGAGTGCGGGGATGGGCTTGGGTAATGTATTGGGGGTCAGGGGGCTGCAATTTTCTAAACAGAGGTCAGAGTGGGCCTCACTGAGAAAGTGACCCCTGAGCAAAGACTCAAAGGGGCTGATGGGCTTGGTCATGCAGATGTTGGGGAATAGGGCTTCAGGCAGAGGGGACAGCCAGTGCAAAGGCCAGGAGGAGGGGAATGTAGCTGGCGTGGAGGAGGACCCAGCACAGGAGGCATGGTTGGAAGGAAGTGAGGGGGCAAGGGGACCAAGCCATGGGGAGCCCTCATACAGACTGGCTTCTGCTCAGCGTCACAGCAGGGTTAGAGCAGAGGAAGAACATGATCTGACTTAGATTTAAAGGGCTCTTGTGGCGAGAATGGATTGTGGAGGAAAGGGGATTGGTTAGGAGGCTCTAGCAGTTACCCAGATGAGAGGTGACGGCTTGGACCAGGGTGATGGCCAGGGCCGCAGAGATACAAGTCAGACTTGGGATAGATTCTGAGGGTGGGGACAGCAGGATGTGTGGATGGATCACAATGGAAGACAGAGGGGATTGAAGAATGACTTGAAAGTCTTGGCCTGAGCTACTGGAAGCATGGAGTTGCCATCCCCAGAGATGGGGAGACTGCAGAAGGGGCAGCCTGGGGGACAGAATGGGAGTCGGATTTGGATGTGTTCTGTCTGAGGTGCCCACTGGACATCCCAGGGAGACACTGAGGAGGGATTTGGAAACAGGATTCTGGATTTCACAGCCCAGAGTGGCTCAAATGGGACCCGCCCTTAGAAGGCCACCTGAACCCAAGGCCCGTCAGAGCTGGGACATTCTCCTCCACCCCATTTGCATCACTGCCTACATGAGTCCAGGGGGGGTCACCACTGTCTTCCCAGGCAGCTGATAGAAGGATAGATACTAAGTGGAAGGATAGAAGGATAAAGAGTGGATGGATGGAGGGATGGATGGATGGAGGGATGGAGGGATGGATGGATGGATAGAATGGGCATTAGACTGGAGGGAAGGAAGGATGGAAAAATGGAAGAAAGGAAGCAAGAAAAGATGAATAAATAATATAATAGTTGGAATCTATTAGTCTATTTGTGTGGCTGGACAGCCCTGACTGAGGCATTCTTCCTACACCGAAGGGACTTCTGTCCCAGGGGCCTCAGGGCCACAAGGAGAAACGCACAAGGAGAAATGTTGCAGCCTCAGAGAATGAGAGGCAGAGAGGAGATAGGAAGTTCCCAGTGCCTGGCTGGAATCCTTGGTGAGACCAGGGGTCCCTAACACACCCAGGGCTTCCCAACAAATGCCCCCTTTCTCTTAAGCTGGCCCCAGGGGCTTCTGCTACTGCTACCAGAGACCCCCGCCCGGCCAAGCCACATACAGACAGAGAAGCCATGAGGATTCCAAGAGAAAATGCATCAAATGCTTCGCCCAGTGCCTGGTGCAGAGAAAGTGCTAGATGCAACGAGATAATCACCTGGACCCTGCAAGCATCCAGGAGGGCGCTGGTGGGGAAGGAGACCCTTGAGTTAAGTGCTAAGAGATGGGCAAGAGTTAACCTAAGAGGAAGAGATGGGGAAAGGAATTCCAAGAATTCCCCTCCAGCCCCCAGGTCCCCAAGCCATCTTGTCTTCATACTGAGCATGTCCAGCTCCTGCCAGCCCCTCTCCCATAGGCAGTGGTCCTGCCCTTCTTTAAAAGGTAGTGCCCGGGGCAGAGTCTTGCGAGGATATATAGCCCAGCATTGATGCCGTGGAGACTGGAGCTGTGTGACGTTGGGCAAGATACTGAACTCCTCTGTGCTTTGCTTTCCTAGTCTACAGACAAGGGGTTTGTAACAGGACCTGCTTTGTTGACTTGTGTGAAGATTAAGTGGGCTCATGCCTGGAAAGACTCCAGACATGGTGGGCTCAGGGGATGTGAACACTGATCATAGCGGGGGCCTGGTGCGGGACTGGCCTCAACTCCTGCTCACCTGAGCAAACCCTGGCAGGTCCGCCCCAGCTCACAAGCCTGGTCCAGTCCATAAGCCCAGGAGGCTCTGCTTTATGGAGAAGGACATGGAGGCAGCTCAGAGTGGCCAAATAACATGTCTCAGACCCCACTGCAGGCCCAGGGCAAACTCAGCCAGAGACCCAGGGTCTCACTCAGCAGATGAGCAGTGGCCAAGGAATCGAGTGAGGGTTTGGTTGGAACCTAAGCTGCAGCCGGAAGTAGAGGAGACAGCAGGATTGGGGGACTGGGGAGGAGAGAGGAGGCAGGTTCTGGCCAGAAGAGGGAGAAGAACAACCACATCCGGAAGGGCAGTGGAAGCTCCGGCCACAGACACCTGGCTGTCCTTTTGGGTCCCCCACAGTCCCCTCTTGCTTCAGCTTTCAGTCCGGGGCTGCAGCAGAAAAGCCATTTGCTGAGTCACCCAGCAGCGTGCACAGCCTGGAGCTTCCTCTGGCTACCGAGAGTCCCCACTCAGTTCCACTTCCCGGCCCTGCAGCCCCAGGGGCCTTGGTGGCTGCTCCCAACTGTCCACCTGCTGACTGCGCATCCCTGTGCAGGCTACTGCACCTCTGTAAGTCTCAGGCTCCGGAACTGTCCAGCAGGGCTTGCTGTCACCAGAATGCAGGTCCCAGGAAGACAGGGATGCTGGTGACCTGTTTGCTGTGTATCCAGGGCCTACAGTGAAGTCAGGTACATGGTGTTCAGAAAGTGTTTGTCAAGTAAATGAAAGAATGAATGGGCCAGACGCGGTGGCTCACGCCTGTAATCCCAGAACTTTGGGAGGCCGAGGGAGGCAGATCACTTGAAGTCAGGAGTTCAAGACCAGCCTGGCCAATGGTGAAACCCTGTCTCTACTAAAAATACAAAAAAAAAAAATTAGACGTAGTGGTGGGTACCTGTAGTCCCAGCTACTTGGGAGGCTGAGGCAGGAGAATCACTTGAACCCAGGAGGTGGAGGTTGCAGTGAGTCAAGATTTCGCCATTGCATTCTAGCCTGGGCAACAGAGCGAGACTCCGTCTCAAAAAAAAAAAAAAAAAAAGAAAGAAAGAATGAATGAATGAATGAATGCCTAGCCTGCTTAGCCTTGGTCAGTACTGGACATCAGGGGAGCTAACAGGCAGTAAAAGCCAGTGCTACAGATCTGTGTGCCCACTCTCCTGGGGTGCCCCCAGGCCCCAGACTCTCCTTAACTGAACCTAGACTCACCCTGCCCTCTGACCCCTGCTTCTCTTTCACGTTCCCAGCTCCAGCATCATCACCCCTGGCCACCCGCAGGACCTCCCTCAGTACCACCGCCCTCTTCCTGCCTATCACTTGCTCCTGCTGCCACCCACGCCACTCTCCACTCTGCTCACTATCCCTCTGAGCTCCAGCACCTTCACCAGTGCAAGTCATCTCCTCTCCTACCTCCCAGGGTGACCTTCCCCCTGCCTGCAGTCACATTCCTCAGCCCTGAACATTCCTTCCTCCCCTCCCAGCCGGGGGGGCTTTCTTCTAGGGCTCCCATTGTCCTCAGGACAAAGTCCAAGTTCCTCACGTGGCTCATGGAGACTGGGCTCTGGCTCTCCTCTCCAGCCCTCTCCTCTCCACCCTCTGTCCTGTTAGCACACAACATGCTCTTCATCACCTCCCTGCTCTCCCATGCCTCTGTGCCTTTGCCCATGCCCTTCCTTCAGCCTGAATGCCTTCCTTATCTGCATGATAAACAGTCATTTCCCACCTCCCCCAAGAGCACCCAGGGAACCCATTATGACCACCTGAGGGCTGGCGACTCCACCCTAACTTGCATTACTTCTTGGAAACACATCTATTATATTGCATTTCTCAAGTTGTACCTTAAGTATTTGAAGTCTTTCTTCCCTATAAGATGTTTCTAAAATAGGCTTATGGTTTTATTCAGATTGAAAAATTTGGACTTGCATATAAATGTAAATATTTAAATATAAGTAGTATCCAGTTCAAGTAGGTACTCATAAATATGTAATCAATGAATGTATTGATGGGTAGAAAGGATGGGTGGACCAATGGAAGGAGGAAAGGAAGAATGATTGGCTAGATTGAATGATGGATGGATGGAAGTGAGGAAAAGGAAACATGGATGGATGGTTGAGTGGATATATATGGAAAGAGTATGAAAGAAAGAAAGGACAGTTGAATGGGAGGAAAGAAGGATAGATATTGAGTGGAAGGATAGAAGGATAAAGGATGCATGGATGAATGGAGGGAAAGATTGACATTAGAATGGAGGGAAGGAAGGATGGAAAAATGAAAGGAAGGAAGGGAAAAGGGTGAATAGATAAAAGAATAGTTGTATTCTATTAGTTGGATAGTTGGATTCTATTACTAGTGAGATAAATTAATGGAAGGATGAAAGGAAATAAAGGATGAAATGATGGATGGATGTTTGGATGGACTGATGGAAGAATGAAAGGCTGAAAGGAACAATGTAAGAGGATAGAGAAGGAAGAAAGGAAGGATGGGTGAATTAATGGCTGGATGCCTGGATTCATGGCTAGATGTGACAATTCTTATACCCCTTCAGCTGGTCAGCTCCCTCAGAAGGCAGTCTGGAACTCCCAGGTGGCCCCTGCAGCCGGCCTCCATTGCCTGATCTGCTACATTTATCTTGTATATTTTGACCTTAGTCAATAAACAAATAATATATTTGTGGTTATTAAGGAAAACTAGAATGCTAGAGGCCAGTTAGTCTAATAGATTCAAGGTGGTTTCAGAGGACATGGGCTCAGCCTGTCGAGGTCATGTCCAGGTCCTGCGATATCTAACGAGCTCAGCTCAGCTAACTCCACCCAGAGCTCTGCATTCTACTTTCCACTTCCCATCTCTCCCTGGAGGCTCGTTCAGAGCAAGGCCTGCCTGACCGCTAACCTAGGGAGAGAATTTTCATGGAACAAATGAGAAAGGGAAATGACCTCAACCAAGGGTTGAGGCTGGGGAGGCCTGGGCAGGGGCGGCTGCCTTTCCATACCGAATGTGACCCTGGGCACATTCTGGAGCAGGAAGAAGAGATCTGGCCCAATGCCAGCACCCAGGCACCCTGCCAGAGCCATGACACAGAAAATGTTGGGCAGCATTGATCTGGGTGCCCAGGGAACCCTTGGGGGAGGTGAGCAGGCAGGTCAGGGTGCCCTCATTGAACCCAGAACAGGGCCTGGGTGTGGAGGAGTCTGTGGCCCCTTGGTCCCTGGTGCCCTCATCTCCTGCCCCACGGTAAAGGTCCAATAGCTGAGCCTCTATGGTGTCCCCAGCTGTTTCCTCTTCTGGTAGCACTTTCTGCTCTCTTTCTTTTTTATCTATTTATCTATATCTATCTATCTATCTATTTTATTTTATTTATTATTATTTTTTGAGACACAGTCTTGCTCTGCCACCCAGGCTGGAGTGCAATGGCACGATCTTGGCTCACTGCAACCTCTGCTTCCCGGGTTCAAGCCATTCTCATGCCTCAGCCTCCTAAGTAGCTGGAACTACAGGCACGCACCACCACACCCGGCTGATTTTTATGTTTTTAGTAGAGACGGAGTTTCACCATGTTGGCCAAGCTGGTCTCGAACTCCTGACCTCAGGTGATCTGCCCACCTCAGCCTCCCAAAGTGCTGGGATTGCAGGCGTGAGCCACTATACCTGGCCTATTTTTTTATTTTAGAGACAGAGTCTTGCTCTGTCACCCAGGCTGGAGTGCAGTGGCACCATCATAGCTCAGTGCAGTCTCAAATTACTGGGCTTAAGCAATCCTCCTATCTCAGCCTCCAAAGTAGCTGGGTCTACAGGCATGCAGCACCATGCTTGGCTAATTTTTACATTTTTCATAGAGACAGGATCACACTGTGTCACCCCGGGTAGTCTCCAACTTCTGGGCTCAAGCAGTTCTCCCACCTTGGTCTCCCAAAGCGCTGAGATTACAGGCATAAGCCAACCATTCCCAGCCCCCTGCTCTCTTTCTCAGCTCCTCACACACCAACTTCATTAATGAAGTTTCCAGAAGATGCTTGCACACCTGTGGTATCCACACACCGCCCCGCATCTCTGCATCCCAGGTGGGTGGCAATGACCCAGAAGATCCATGCCTGGGATCCCAGCCACTCCCTTCTCCAGTCTCCTTCCATGCACAGTCCCCACGCTGGGACACCTGGCAGTTACTTCCCCTGGAACTTCCACCTGCACCCTCTCAGCGAGCCTTCCAGCAGCCCTAGGGTGGGAGTCAAGGGGGGGCCTGGAGTTTCTATTACACAGACACGGACCCAGAACCAAAGGCAAGAGAGGTCAGAAGAGGCCACACAGTTTAGTGACCGAGGGATACAGATTCTGGAAGTTTCCATCGAAGAGAGGTAAAGACTTCCCTGTTTGGCCAGGCGCAATGGCTCATGCCTGTAATCCCAGCACTTTGGGAGGCCCAGGCAGGTGGATCACCTGAGGTCGGGAGTTCGACACCAGCCTGACCAAAATAGAGAAACCCCATCTCTACTAAAAATACAAAAATTAGCCAGACATGGTGGCACATGCCTGTAATCCCAGCTACTTGGGAGGCTGAGGCAGGAGAATCGCTTGAACCCAGGAGGTGGAGGTTGCAGTGAGCCAAGATCGCACCATTGCACTCCAGCCTGGGCAAAAAGAACAAAACTCCATCTTAAAAAAAAAAAAAAAAAAAAGGCTTCCCTGTTTTAGCCTCTCCATCTAAGTGTGTGAGTCTTGCTGCCTGTTTTCTTTAAGTAAAACGAAACAGATATTTTCAAACTGCAACTTAGTGTTTCTCCGTTTCTTTCTTGAAAACAATTCAGAGATTGCCTTCCATGCTTCACAACCACAGAGACTGAGCAAACCTCTGCTTCGGAAAGTCGGGGGCAAGTCCAAGTTTCCCAGGGAGGCCGGCCCTGCCACGTGGGGTTGGGTTTTCTCGCCTTCTCTTGTGCAGAGTTGGCCAATCCTTGCCGCCAGGCCTCAGACACTCAGCCCTTTGTGGGCCTCGCACCCACTGCAGTTTTTAATGTCGTTATTTTTCAGAGTTAAAAATCTGTGGTTTTTAATTGCACCTGAGTATGCCCCCCTGCTCTGTTCCTAGCTGGTGTTCTACAGGCGGAACGGAAGGATTGAAGGTAAGATTCCAGGCCTTCTGTGTTGGGGTGGTCATTCACGAAAACACACAGCAATATGTATTTACACAACCAGAGACGTGTCATAGAAATCTTTACGGAGAACTAGGCATAAAGTCTAATTTTAAGACGTGTTTGTATAAATTCATCTTTTTATTATTTATTTATTTATTGACACGGGGTCTTGCTCCAGGCTAAAGTTCAGTGGCGTGACCATAGCTCACCACAGCCTCCAACTCCTGGGTTCAAGCGATCCTCTTGCCTCAGCCCCCTGAGTAGCTGGGACTACAGGTGCACACCACCACGCTTGGCTAATTTTTAAAAAATTGTTTTGGGCTAGGCACGGTAGCTCATGCCTGTAATCCCAGCACTTTGGAAGGCCGAGGCAGGTGGATCACGAGGTCAGGAGTTGGAGACCAGCCTGACCAACATGGTGAAACCCCGTCTCTACTAAAAATACTAAAATTAGCTGGGCATGGTGGTGCGTGCCTGTAATCCCAGCTACTCAGGAGGCTGAGGAAGGAGAATCGCTTGAACCTGGGAGGCAGAGGTAGCAGTGAGCTGAGATTGCGTCACTGCACTCCAGCCTGGGTGACAGAGTGAGACTCAATCTCAAAAAAAAAAAAAAAATTTTTTTTTAGACAGAGGATCTGGCTACATTGCCCAGGCTGGTCTCAAGCTCCTGGGATCAAGCAATCCTTCTGTCTAGGTCTCCCAAAACACTGGGGTTTACAGGCGTGAGCCACTGTGCCCAGCCTAAATTAATATTTGAATTGTATAAATTTATAGCAAATGTGTGAAAGTATTATACTTTGGGATTATTACTGCTCATCTTTAAGAGCCTGGCCTTCTAATAGGCCTCCTTGCCCCTTCCAATCTGCTTTCAGTAGCAGCTGAGTGATTGGGGTGAAACTTAAGGCACATACATTTAGGAGAGGGTCAGAAAACTTCCTCTGTAAAGGGCCAGAGGGTAAATATTTTAATCTTTGTGGGTCATACAGTCTCCGCTGTAGCAACTCAACTACTCTGCCAGTATAGCACAAAAGCGGCCAAGCATAACAGTAAATGAATAGGTGTGGCTGTGTTCCAATAAAACTTTATTTGCACAAAGAAGTGGTGGGCCATATTTGGCCTTTGGGTTGTAGTTTGCCACCCCCTGGTTTAGAAAAAGGACACATATAAATGACCAAAATAGTGAGCGTTCGGGAGGCAGTGGCATGTGTATATGGACTGAGGAAAGAACTGGGTGGGGTTGGTTTAGTGTGAAGACTCAGAGAGTTAGGCATCCACCCCTAAAACACCAAGGGATGGGGACAGATCCATTCAATGGTCCCAGAGCCCAACCGTAATGCAGGGGATGTAGCAAAGAGGCTCATGTTCATTCACGACAAGAAAGACCCCATAAGCAATGAAGGGGTGAGTTCCATATTCTTAGAGGCATGCAAGCAGAGGCTGGGGATTGGGAAGAATTGTTCTTTTTTAAAAAAAATTTTATTTTTATTTTAAGTTCTGGGGTATATGTGTAGGACGTGCAGGTTTGTCACATGTTACATAGGTTAACGTGGGGGAGAACTGTTCTTACACATCCAGTCCTGCTCTTAGAGTGAGAGGTTCTCTGTTTCTGCTCAAAACTCTCCACAGTCCCTGCTTTGCTCAAGGCAGAGGCCAAAGTCCCCACTAAGGCTGACCACCTGCCCGTCCTGGTCCCACTGCCTGGCCGCCCTCACCTCGCACTCTTCTCCCTCTCTCAACTCCAGCCCCGCTGCTTCTGAGCTGTGGCCCAAGCCCCTGACACCCCCCACCTCAGTGCCTCTGCTCAGGCTATCCCTCTCCTGGAGTCTCATCCCTAGACGTCACCGCGGAGGGGAACAGGACATGTGGGGAGAGGACCCTCTTGTCACTCAGCCCTCTCCCTGCCTGCCCTGGTCCTTGACTTCTTGTTCTCCTTAGCGCTCACCTCCACTTAATGCGCCATTGCATTTATTTATTTGCTTGATGGTCTGGCTTCCCCTACTAGAATGTCAGCTCCATGAGGCAGGGACTGGTGTCTGTGGTTCACGTCTGGATTCCCAGTGTTTAGTGCCTGGCTCATAGTAGGTTTGCAATAAATATTTACTAATATGGCGGTTGTCTTTTCCAGAACTGACCACAATACCTCCCATGCCACTGTGCTTCTTACAGCATGGCACTAATACCCGTCCCTTTGAGAAGTGGGGTCTTTGTTCCCTTCCCTTGAGTTCTGGCAGGACTCTGACTATGTCAGAGATAAATTTATGTGACTTCCGAGACTGGGTCATGAAAGGCAACACCGGTTCTGCCCAGTTCCTTAGAATGAAGGAAGGCTGACACCATGGTGTGAGGAAGCCCAAGCCACACAGAGGCTGCATGTGGATGCTCCAGCCAACTGCCCCAGCTGAGGCTCAGCCACCAGACATGGGCATGAAGACATCTTCAGAACAACTCTGGCCCCAGCCACCATGATGGCAGGAGAGGCTCCCAGAGAGAACCAGTCAACCCCCAGGACTGTGGGACATAGTAACAAAATCTTGTTGGGGGTGATGTTTTACCTAAAGAACAATGAACAAAAAATGCTGGTGTGTCATTGGTGCCTCCAGTGTTCCTACCTCACTGTTCTGAGACCTCACTTTTCATACCTTCTCCCTCAGAGTATGCACTCCTGCTTCTGGGCATTTCCCGGGCCCTGCCTTCCTCTGGTGCTCTCTGGAAGCTTCTCCTGGTGGCAGGGGGTATTCTGCTCTCTCCTCTAGCATCTGCCGAGACTCCTTCTCCTGGGAGTGGACCTCTGCAGAGTTCCCAGGCTTTGGGGTGCATGGGGACACCTCTTTTCTTAGGCTGCTTCCCTCCTTAGGGTGGCCAGAGCAGATGCCCCCTGCATGGAGGCGGAGGCCCCCTCAGTCATGGTCCTGATGAAGATTCCTTGCTTGGCCAAACTTTAATCAGGCTTCTGAATCTTCTGCTATACCCGTTTGTGCACTTCCTTGTAAAACCCAGTTTTAGCAAAAGAACCTGTGAAGTCAGTTTAGGCAGAACCCCCATCCTAGATCGCTGATCACCGTGGATACCTGAAGGAACGGAGTTCCTCATCCTCCGCCATCCCCTGGGCACTGTCCGATCACCCTGCCTGCAGCAAGAATCCTGTTGGGGCGGTTTTGCCACATGTTTCCTCTCAGTGATTTTCCATCCACTGACACCCGCTCTGCCTCCCCTGCTATAAATCCCCACCTGCTGGGCTGGTCTTTGAAGTCGAGCCAATTCTCTCCCTCAACAAGACCCTGGTGCAGTGGCCCCTATACCTATCACGATGGTCCTGAGCGAAGTCCTCCTTACCCTGCCTTAACCAGTGTCACTGAATACACCAGTCCTCAACACTGGCTGTCCTAGAAACTGCTGCCCACTCTGGGCTCCTGTTGCCACCTCCACCTCCAAGAGGGGGAAACTGAGGCACTGTTTTGTCTTTAACTCCCAGCTGCCTCCATGCGACCTGGGAAAACTCACCCACCACCTGGGCCACTTCAGGCCTCTGAAGGGAAACACAAGCCCAGAGAGAGCAGAAAGTCCTTTCTCCCTCCTGGACCCCAGACACTCCTCTTTCATGGACCTTCTTTCCAAGATGACTGACAGCAGCCACTCCACTCAGCTCTCCCCTGAATCCCACCCCCACGCCCATTCAGGATGTGGTGCAGCTGGTCCCAGCATCATGATGCCCCAAGAGCCCGCCACTGGTATTTTCCTGAAAGTCTGGGCTTTCATGTGCGTCCATGTGAAGAGACCACCAAACAGGCTTTGTGTGAGCAACAAAGCTGTTTATTTCACTTGGGTGCAGGTGGGCTGAGTCCGAAAAGAGAGTCAGCGAAGGGAGATAAGGGTGGGGCTGTTTTATAGGATTTGGGTAGGTAAAGGAAAATTACAGTCAAAGGGGGTTTGTTCTCTGGTGGGCAGGAGTGGGGGTCGGTCGCAAGGTGCTCAGTCGGGGAGCTTTTTGAGCCAGGATGAGCCAGGAAAAGGACTTTCACAAGGTAATGTCATCACTTAAGGCAAGGACCGGCCATTTACACTTCTTTTGTGGTGGAATGTCATCAGCTAAGGCAAGGACCGGCCATTTACACTTCTTTTGTGGTGGAATGTCATCAGTTAAGGCGGGGCAGGGCATTTTCACTTCTTTTGTGATTCTTCAGTTACTTCAGGCCATCTGAGCCTATACGTGCAAGTCACAGGGGATGCGATGGCTTGGCTTGGGCTCAGAGGCCTGACATGGGCCAATTGGTGTTACCATCCATGACCACCCGGAGGCTTCTGCTTCCTTCCAATGCCCTCTGGCCACAGGTTGGGGCAAGCTCCTGCACTCACATTCTGGTTTTTTTTTGGTGCGATCTCGGCTCACAGCAACCTCTGCCTCCTGGGTTCAAGCTATTCTCCTGTCTCAGTCTCCCGAGTAGCTGGGATTATAGGTGCCCACCACCACGCCTGGCTAATTTTTGTTTTAGAGATGGGGTTCCCATGTTGCCCAGGCTGGCCTTGAACTCCTGACGTCAGGTGGTACACCTGCCTCAGCCTCCCAAAGTGCTGGGATTACAGGAGTGAGCCACTGTTCCCGGCCAGCACCCACATCCTTTAGGAGCCAGGACAGAGGTGCAGAGAGGCAGGGCAGGGCTGGGGCTCAAAGCCCAGGCTCCAGGGCTAACCCAGGTTTGCACCCCAGCTTTGTGACCAAGGCCATATCTCTTCACCTCCCTGAGCCTCAGTTTCCTACTCTGAAAGGGGGATAATAGCACCCCTCCTGGGGCTGTTGTGAGGATCGAGGAGGAACATGTAGAAGGTGCTTTGCCTGGTGCTTGGCACATAGTAGCACACAACAAACAGTGACTGTCATTATTGCATGTGATGCAGCCAGACAGCCAGGCAAGGCACGAGTGGCCTCGTGTTCCCATCTCTGGCGGCTCACCCAGCTCTACTGCCCCCTCCACCCCGCCTCACCTTTGGTGGCGCATGGCCCAGTTGTTCTCATTAGATGATGCTGCTCTGCTCCCAATGTGTCACTCATGTGAGCCAGCACACACCTCATCCCTGCCCCCATCACTGTTCTGCTGGAAGAAACCCAGGAGCCAGGGCCGCAGAGCCAGCTCCCCCTGTGCCTGCCTTCTTGGGCGTGCAAATCAGAGTGAGCTCTTCCCCTCTGCCTGGGCAGACTCCCGCTGACTCCCCCTTCATTCCTGTCTGCTTCTCCCCAAACAAAACAGAAAGGAGGGCCCAGGAAAAGAAGGGGTATCAAAATCAGCCTTTTGAATCAGGCTGAGAATGAATCAAGGTTTGGCCCCTGGAAGCAACATGAACCCCCAGAGGCTTGCGAGGTGCTGCTCTGCCCCTTACTAGCTTTGTGGCCTTGGGCAAGTCCCTTTACCTCTTTGAGCTCCAGCTCTGTCACCTCTGACACAGGGACAGTAGTATAAGCCCTGGGGCACTGTACACTCCTGCCTGGCTCTGAGCTGAGCCACGTTGCCTCTCTGAGGCCACTTTGATTTGGTCTCTCCTGTTCCTGGATCCATCATTCCTGCCGCCTGCCCTCCTACACAGAAGTCCGACAGGGTTACAGGCGTGAGCCACTGCTCCCGGCTAGCACTTTGGGAGGCTGAGGCGAGCGGATCACCTGAGGTCAGGAGTTCAAGACCAGCCTAGTCAACATGGTGAAACCGTCTCTATTAAAAATACAAAAATTAGCTGGGCGTAGGGGCACACGCCTGTAATCCCAGCTACTTAGGAGGCTGAAGCAGGAGAATTGCTTGAACCTGGGAGGCGGAGGTTCTAGTGAGTCAAGATCGCACCACTGCACTCCAGCCTGGGTGACAGAGCAAGACTGTCTCAAAAAAAAAAAAAAAAAAGGAAGAAAGAGAGAGAGAAAGAAAAGAAAAGAGAAAAAGAAATCCAGGGTGACGCATGTTTGGGTCAGTGTGCCCTTCACCTTTGGGCACCTTGATGGCCGGACCTCCCACTGTGTCCCCTGCAAGCACCTGTGCCCAGCACAGAGCCATACACAGAGAACCCCGCCTGGGTCAGATTAGCAGTGGCTGATCAATTTGTGACGTCACACCCGCAGCAGGGCTGAGTGCCCAGGAGAAAAGGGTCGTAACAGCACCTGGAGGTGAGTTGCCAGGCCGGGCAGGGATCAGGGAAGGCCAAGGAGGAAGGCTGTGAGCCACCTGGCCTTCAGAGAACTCCCAGACAGTGGCCCAGGGACCAGTCCAGCCCAGACCACCTTAGGCAGTGACCCCTCTCCCAGAATCCAGGCACCCTAGAGGCACCTCAGCGGAAGAACTCTCTGAGGTCTGCAGGCTTGAGCTGTTCTGCTTTCTCGAAGACAGTCTCATCCTGTAATCGTTGCCATTTTCATTGTCATCATCCCGTTACAGTATATTTGTTTTATTTGAGAAATGTATGTAATGATTATTTCTGGCACTATGCTAAGTGCTTAAAAAGTATGAATTCACTAACTGCCTCAACCCCATAAGGTGGGTACTATTTATGAACCCTGAGGCCCAGAGAGGTCAGTAACGTGCTTGATGTCATGTGGCTGATGGATGGCCACGTGGGGCTCTCGGCTTCCCTCTGAGAGGCAGCTGCCGGGGATGGGACACACGATTGCTCCAGGCCCATCTCCAGACACAGCATTGTCCCCTATGTTTCCCCCGTGCTCCCTGGGGCCTTGCCAGCTCCAGATTATTCATCTGTAAATGAGGACAATAAGGCCAGCTCTGGGGGCCCAGGGCTGGGCCTGGGGGAGGGCTCAGCCCCACAGGGCCCTGCCCCCTCCTTGCTGTTCACCATCTGTCTGAGGCTCACTCAGAAGCTCCCACTGACACGATTTGATTCTGCCAGAGCAACGTGCTGAGGGGTAGGTGCAGGGCCCGGTGGGAGCCCCAGACTGCAGGGTGAGCTTCCCCTGGGGGCAAGCCCAGCCGCACCAACCCAGGTGAGGCGGCCTGTGTGCTCTTGCGTGCCCCTGAGCTTCCCCTGCCAGGCTGGGAGCGAGAGCTGGCTCTTTTAAAGAACACTGGGCCAGGATCGCAGCCACCCCAGGCCAAACCCTGAGCTGTGGTTGTTTGCCAGGACAAGGTGGCCCTGGGGCAGGGAGGCCTCCCCAGGATGGGCTGCCCCCACCATAGAGGAAATCCACACAGCAGCTCGGTTCCCCAAAGGATTCCCTGCCTAGAGTCCAGGCCACACCAAAGTACACAGAGCCTTTGTGTGCGGCAGGAGGAGAGGGCGGGACTCCAGCAGGAGAAGCTTCCCGCCTTGCGCCTTGCGCCTTGCGGAAGCCCCCAGGCACCTGCCCAGGGGTCATAGGGATTCTTGGAGATCAGTTTCCAGTCCAGAAAAGCCTCCACCCCAGCCCTTCCAAGCCCTCAGTGTGGGGAGAGGCAGAGCCTCAGCACAGCTCACCCCTCCCTTGGAGGAAGGGAGTCAGAGGGGGTGGGCACTGACTAAAGGTCACGCAGGAGCCCTGGCTGCCGGCCGCCTTGGGCTGGGCCTGTCACAGGAGGCTTCTTGCGCACTAAGGGCCTCAAACATAAGCCTTTGACATTCTCTCCAAAGGAGGTTACAGCCTCAGGCACAACCACGATGTCTGCAGGGCCAGAGGAAGTTTGTTTTACAGCCACCGGGGAGGGTCCCATCACTGGACGCACCTCCTATGGCTCCTAAACCTGGATGTGTCGGAAATAAATCCCATATCTACTTGGTAGCTACCACTAGCCTATTGCCCCAGTGGGGGCTGAAAGTGGTAATTTGTTTATCGTAAGCATTGCAGACAATATTATGATTCTTATAACGTGATCTCCATGTGTTGGTAAGACATTAAGACCCTTAAAAAATGACCAGGGCTCAAGTTGTTCTCTGCCTCCAAGGGCCTGGTTCCAGAAAATTCTCAGTGGAGGTGAGCTGGGCAGCCTCCCTCTAACCTCCCCGGGGAATGGCCTGGGGACTTAGCCAAACGCTGACAACCAGGGACAGGTGAGGGACAGGTGGACGCTTCCCAAATCAGCTCTGTGCAGAGGACAGACCGCAGCTGTCAGGCCTGTGTTCGCCTGACCCTCCTCTGTGACCTTGGGCCAGGGACCCCCTCCAGTGTCAGCATCCCCATTAGAGCCTCAAGAGCTGAGCCAAGTGACCCTTCTGATGCTCCCTAGCCCTGCCACTCGGCTCCAGCTCAGCCCCGGGGAAGCCCCTCCACTGTGGGGACTCACCTGGAGCTACCTGAGGCATGAGCAGCTGAGGAAGGAAAGAAAATGCTCTTTAAGTTGTCATAACAGAGCGGGGCCTCCAGCACCTCCTGTTTACTGAAGCTGAGTAAATACAGCCGGGCCCTTAGCAACAGGCACAAAAGGGCCCTTGTGCCGCCTGCTGCTCACTGCTCGCTGCTCCCTCGGCTCCCTCCCTGAGCTCAGCCCCAGCTGGGAGCTCTCTGAGAGGCAGGCTGGCCTGGCCCACAGCACTGGCCTGACTGGGCGGGGAACGGGGCGGGTGCAAGGACTGCTGTGTGCCAGTCTCCAGGCGTGTCGGGGAGCCAGGCCTTTAGAGGTCCCTGTCCTCTGCAGGCAGAAAATTCCACCCCATTCTTCTGACCAGCAAATTGGGGTTCAGAGAGGCCCCTGATTTGAGTTTGTCACTCAGAGATGGAGCGGGTGAGCCTTGGACCAAGAAGCCCTGAGTTGTACATCAGTCTCGGCCATGGGCGCTTTGGCGTGTTCTGTGTTACGAGTCCCAGTCTCTTCATTTCTAACAAGGGGCTCATGCAGCACGCCTGGCTCACCTGGCTGCGTGCGCATCAAATCAGCTGAGTGTGTGAGGACGTTCATTCTAAACTCTACAAGCTCTGAGCAAACAGAGGGAGTTATTATTTGGGCCAAGGGGGCAGACCAGACGTTAGAGTTGATGATAAATCGGTCGGGCCCCTGTCAAGCACTAGGAGCTTCCAGAGCCCCTTTTTGAACGATGAGGTGTCACGCCTCCTGGAACCCCAGGTACTGGCAGCCGACTCCATGCCAGGCTGGGGAAACGGGGTGAGGATGGTGCAATCCCTGCCTACAGGGCCTCCCTCTCTAAAACAAAGGACTAGTTCCACAGTGTATGAAGCACAATAATACATCAATAAACTGCGAAGGCCTCAGTTGAAAAATGAGAAAAAGACATGGCTAAGTAATTCATGAAAGAATTAAGACTGGACACAGTGGCTCATGCCTGTAATTCCAACTATTTGGGAGGCTGAGGTGGGAGGACCACTTGAGTCCAGGAGTTTGAGGTTGCAGGTGCCACTGCACTCCAGCCTGGGTGACAGAGGGAGACTCCATCTCTTAAAAAAGAAAATGAATGCTTATCAACACTTAGAAAAAAAACAAAAATAGAAATCAACCTGATGAGTAACAAAAATGAAAATAAAAGCAACATTGAGATTTTCTGCACCCCCCATTAGATTATTAAAAAGATTAGAAACATTTCCCCCAGCATGGGCAAGTTGGTTATGAAGGCTCTGCCCCTCACTAACTTTTTTTTTTTTTTTTTGAGATGGAGTCTCACTCTGTCACCCAGGCCTGAGTGCAGTGGCGCGATCTCAGCTCACTGCAAGCTCCGCCTCCCGGGTTCACGCCATTCTCCTACCTCATCCTCCCGAGTAGCTGGGACTACAGGCGCCTGCCACCACGCCCGGCTAATTTTTTGTATTTTTAGTAGAGACGGGGTTTCACCGTGTTAGTCAGGATGGTCTCGATCTCCTGATTTTGTGATCTGCCCACCTCGGCCTCCCAAAGTGCTGGGATTACAGGCGTGAGCCACCACGCCCAGCCGCCCCTTACTAACTTTTGACCTGTAGCATAAACTCCATGCCTCACTTTACCTGTCTGTAAAATGGGCACTAACAATACCCGCCTTGCAGGTTTGTCGGGAGGAGTAAATGAGTTACTGTGTATAAAGTGCTTTGAGGGATGCCAGGAGTGTAACTGGTATTTAATGCACTGTAGTTATTATTTTTATGATCACCATTGGTTCAAAGTATAGTATAGACAATCTTGTCTTGTTTGTTAAAGTAAAAAGTTGGAAATCATCTAAAGTCCTTTAACTGGGAACTGAAGAATTCGATTAGAATCTGTGGATCCCATGGAATACGTTCCCGCAACTGGGTCAGCGAGCGCACGGGTGTTTGTATTGACACGGAAGGTTCTCCATGTCACATTGATGGATGAACAAGCAGCCACGCCAAAGAGATCCCGCTTCTGTGGAGTTGGAAACATGGATTTATTGGTGTGTATTTGCGCTGAGACACGGGCAGGGATGTTCTCCAGCTGTTAGCGGCGGCTTTCTAGGAGTGAAGCATTTTAAGTCTTTTGTTTTCTTCTCTACACTTTTCTGTGTTTTTAAAAAGTACAAGAAGTTTCTTTTTTGGTTAAAAAAAAGTTTACTAAAGCCATTTTCTTTTGTTTGAATTTCAAATGCAGTAAGTGCTGAACGGAAGCACTGAGGCATGAGTGACCAAAGAGGGAACAGGGAAATTTGGGCTTGTCAGTGGGGACGAGGTGGGGGAGGCAGAGTCAGTGTTGATGGGGTGGGAGGTGGACTATGTGGCAGGAGGGCAGGGACTTCGAAGAGTCCAGGGCTTTGAGAGGGACGGGGCGGGGGGGCAGTTAGAAAAGCAAGTTGGTTGGGCGTGGTGGCTCACGCCTGTAATCTTAGCATTTTGGGAGGCTGAGGCGGGCAGATCACAAGGTCAGGAGTTCGAGACCATCCTGGCCAACATGGTGAAACCCTATCTCTACCAAAAATACAAAAATTAGCTGGGTGTGGTGGCACATGCCTGTAATCCCAGCTACTCAGGAGGCTGAGGCAAGAGAATTGCTTGAACTCAGGAGGCGGAGGTTGCAGTGAGCCAAGATTGCGCCACTGCACTCCAGCCTGGGCGACAAAGCAAGACTCCATCTCAAAGAAGAAAAAAGAAAAGCAAGTTGAAGCAAAGTCACATCATTGGAAGGGCAGATGGAGGTTTTATCTGGAAGGTACAGGGTAGTTCAAAAAAGTAAGATAAGGTGTGGACTCTGATCTGGCCTCTGCCCTATTTTGGTTGTTCTCATTTGGGCCTCAGTGCTCTGGGCAGGAAAGTATTTGAGCAGGGACACAGGCGGGAGCTTCCTGTCCATTTTCTGAGAGAGACAGGCCAGAGGAGGCAGCTGGATGTTTGAGTATGAAGAAAGCCCCCTGTTTAGGACTTGCATCTCTCCAAGTCCAGTAGGGCCTCGGCCACCCTGAGAAGAGAGCCAGTCCCCGCGTGTGTGCTGGGACTTGAAGAGCCTAAGAAAAGGGCTGGGCCTTCCCATGGCCAGCAGGCTCTCACTACCCCAAAGCCAAAGACCACAAGCCACTCTCCAGGGCCACGGGATGGCGGCCTGATGAGTAAGCGCAGTTACCTGATCAAGCAGCATCGCGCCATGAGAGGGGATGGCATGCGCCAGTCTCCAGCCGCTCTTCGCTATTCCCCGGGCTCTGGGACCGTGGAGTTAGCTGACCAGGCAGAAGTTGGCTCCCCGGCAGCACGCTGGTGGTCCCGAGATGCCCTGTTAATATTTGGGGGCTGGATAGGTCCACGTGGTGGGGAGCTGCCCTGTGTATGGCGAGAATTTTAGCAGTGCCCCTGGCTTCTACCCACTAGATGCCAGTAGTATCCCTTGGCAATTGTGACATTGCCAAATGGTCCCTGGGAGACACAATTACCCCCATTTGAGAACTTCAGCTCCATGGTGGCCTGCATAGCCATCAGCCGCTCTCCAGGGCTGAACACTCCTCGGGGGCAGGGTCTCCATGTCCCCAGCATCCCGCACAGGCTCAGCACACAGCAGGTGTGAACACCTGGGCTCTGGCCCTTCCTCACCAGAACCCCCTCCCTTCTTGCAAGGAGTGTGGCTGTAGCCATAGAGGACACCCAGTCCCTGCCCCTGTCCCCAGCCCGCCCAGAGCGGAGATGAGCTGAAAACCCCACTGTGTCTCCCACCTTCCCCAGCTCTGGGCTCCAAGCGGCCAGAATGCAAAGAACCAAATCCTTTGAGTGAAACAAACTTTAGTAACCTTTTCAGACAAACACGCCCTCCCCTCCCACCACTTGCTGGAAGCCAGAGCTGCTGACACAGCCATGTGGGGACCTGTGGGGACTCCCTCTCCTTGAGTCGCGGCACATGCACCCTTCACACCCAGCCACTCCCTGCCACCCGCTCTCTCAAAGGGAAGGGCCACCTGGATCTACTGCCGCACTCTTTTTTTTTGCTTCGAGACAGGGCCTTGCTCTGTCACCCAGGCTGGAGAGTGGTGGTGTGATCACAGCCTTCCCAAGCCCCATTCTTAACACCCAAAAGCATTTATAAGAAGTTCAGTTCTCAGTGTTTAGGGAGACAGTGGGAGCGAGATCTGTCCAAATGGTGCTGAGTCCTGCCCTGCCCAAGTACGAGATTTCTTGGGGCTCCCCCAGCAAGTGTCCTGGGGCCTTGCGCTGCCTGGAGGGGCTTCTGCTTCCATCTCTGACTCTGATCTGGAAGGGATTCCATCCCCTCCCTCTCCCAGTGCCTGGGACAGAGACAGCTGCTGCCGGAGATCTGCAGGGCCTAACATAAAGCAAGAAGCCGTGCTCGTTAGGCCGGCGGCCAGCACCACAGAGCATGCAGAAGGAAATGAACTTCCACTAGAAACGGCTGGCTGGGCAGGCAGGAAGGGTGCTCCAGGGAGCTTGGAGCTTTTGCAGGGTCAGGGACCCCAAACATCGTGTGCACAGTGCCTAGTGCTCCAGCTCAGGAGAGCATCCCCAGAATGCATGACCCGGACCAAGGCCCACAGGGCACACATGGTGTCAGCAGGACCCTGGATAGGGGGCTTTCAGATAAAATCCAAACAGGAACTCATCTCCCAAAAAAGACTCATGGTTGGTCCTGGACAGCCAAGCCCCACCCTCAGCACTCAGCCAGGGCTGGTCCTCAAGCTGTGTACGGCTGGTCCTCGAGCTGTGTTGACTGAAGGGCAGGCCGGATTAATGTCACTCCAGAAGGAACCTGACAGCCAGCCCTTCTCAACAAACCATCTTCACAAATGCTCCACGAGGCTGTCATTCCCTGCACGAGGGACTCCCGGCTGGCTCCATGTGATGCCTGCGGGAGGTGAGCTACTGACTTCCTGTTGTCTTTAGTTAGAGGGGACTCCAGGCTACCCCATGACAGCATCATCGGGCACTCGCAGGCAGATATGTTTTGGTGAGGGCTGGTGAAGGGTAGGACGGACATGGGCATGCACCCATCCCATCCATGTGTCATGGCAGGAAGAAGCAAAGGTTGAGAACCACAGCACTAGATATCTGGGTTCAGGGACATGTGCCATTGTGACCTGGATTCTGGTGCCTGGGGTGGGCACAACCAGGTACATGCCTTGTTCCAGGAAGCTGTCTGCAGCAGGCCTGTTGCTGGCTGGGTGTGCACTGGAATTTGGGGTCCCCTCATCCCCCGCCAGGCGTTCAAACCGCTGTGCCTTCTGTGTCCTCTGTCCCACACTGCCCCCTGGAGGAGGGATGAAGGATGGTGCTGAAGGGCACAAGCGGTAGACATTTTCATCCACCTTCACCTCCTCTTCCTGGCCAATAGAACGCTGATTTTGTTCGAGGCAGCAGAACGCCCAGCCCCAGGGACAAGTCTTGCTTCATTGTATAAGTCAATGATGATGGCCCTGTACCCCGGTGCCAGGCCCTTTCTTTCCCAGCCTCCTTTGCAGCTAGGGGCCATTGACGCAATTTCAGGCAATGAAGTGTAAGGGAAAGTTTTTTTGTGGGGGTGCTTCTGGGAGAGCTTTTGCTTCTTAACAAAAGGGAAGGGTGTGAAAGGAGAGTTATCTTAGGTCCACCCTCGCTTTCTTTCATGCTGGGGTGCAGACGTGGTGGCCGGTGCTACAGCAGCCATCCTGCAGCTATGTGGCACCAAGTTAACACAGAGGATGGTGAGCAGAGAGAGGGAAAGAACCTGGGTCCTTGATGACCTCACCAAGCGGCCAAGCCACCCTGAAACTGCCTATGCCCAGGGTCCTTGTGAAGTAACAATGGCCGTATTTGTGGTTTCGTTGAATTCTGTTACTTGCAGCCAAACACATTGGGGAAGCCCTGAAGTGTGAGGTGCTGTGTGAGGTGCTGTGTGAGGTGCTGTGTGAGGTGCTGTGTGAGCATGGGCAAAGCACTTAGCACAATGCCCCGCCTATGGTAATTGCCTATAAATGGTGGCTATTATTACCATCATGTGCATCTGCAAGTGTGCGTGAGTTGCTAACTCGTGTGGGCACATATGGGTGAATATGGATGTGTGATGTGCAGGTGACCTCTGGTTCAAAATGTGATTCAAGTCCTGTCCTGTTACTTGGCCCAGGCACTGGGGCCACTCCCTCGACCTTGCTGAGATGCAGTTTCCTTAACTAAATGGGGAGGACAATGACTTACATGGGTCTAAGCTGGCAGTTGGCATTGCCAACCTCGCAATCACCCAGAGGTAGGACAAGAGTACTGGCTCCACCTGGCAGATGGGGAAACTGAGGCTTAGAGAGCATAAGTGAAATGCCCACATTTAGAGCCAAGAAGTGGTGATGCTGAGACTTGAACCATGTGGCCTCACACAGAACCTGAGTGCAGGGCTGTATGTGAGTGTGTGTATGTGCAGGGGTGTGTGTGCAGGGCTGTATGTGAGTGTGTATATGTGCAGGGGTGTGTGTGCAGGGCTGTATGTGAGTGTGTATATGTGCAGGGGTGTGTGTGCAGGGTGTGTGTGCACATGTGTGCGGGAGTGCATGTGAACATGTGTGCATGGGTCTGTGTGCAGGGAGTGTGCACATGCG
Source organism: Pongo abelii (assembly GCF_028885655.2). Lineage (NCBI taxonomy): Eukaryota > Metazoa > Chordata > Mammalia > Primates > Hominidae > Pongo > Pongo abelii. The sequence continues at coordinate 94,884,236 of NC_072000.2, forward strand.
AAGTCACTTAGGTCAGTGTGTATGAAACCCAAGCCATTCTGGACAAACCATGATGACTCTGTCTAGAGGGAGGGTCTCTCCTCATTCCTCAGAGGAGCAGTTGGGCCTCCCCCACCCAAATCTTTACTGGCTCTCTCAGACTCCTGGGCTCCAGCAGGACTGCCTCTGTTGCAGTGGCTCTCTCTGGCTCTCCAGGGCCCTGGCGCTCCACAGTGGCTGCCTCCTGCTCCCTTTTCCAAAACAACATCCGCAGCAGCTCCCAAGGGGTGAGCCACCTCCCTCCTGTTTACCACTTGCATGTTCCCCCGCCCTGCGGGGCTAGCTCCAGGCTGCCATCAGCAGGTGTGTTTTCCAGGCCCTGGCCCTTTCCCCTCCTGGCACCTTTGAGGCCCAGCTACAGGGCAGCTACTCTCAGTAGGGTTTCCTTTTCCCTTGAGACCAGGACCCACCAAGTCAAGGGGTACTTCCCAGGCTTCCCCATTTGGGTCCAGCCTGGTAGGTGGGGAAGGGATGGTGCTGACTGAGAGAGAAGAAAGGTGAAGGGAGTCAGAAGCTTCTAGAGACAGTCCCGGCTCCTTGCCCCACCCTCACCTCCTTCCTTGTCTGAGCAGATCTTTTAGGCTTCTCTGAAGACGGGTCCACTGGGACCTCAAGCTTGGGCCCAGAGGTTGTCCAGTCACAGCTAACACACTGGGAGGCTCCTGTTCTGGCTTCACCCTAAAGGGCTCCTTTCTCCACCCTGTGCTCCTTGTCCTCACCACCTCTTCTGCATCTGTGGTGAGAGACAGAGAGGTTCCACACCCCTTCCCCATTTGCAGCCTGAGGCAGCCCCGCCTCCTGGGCCCATCTGTCCCCTCCAGACCCTAAGACACAAGCTTCACCTCCACGATTTTCTCACAGCAAACACACTGTCCTCTCCTACTGTCCTCCCCCAGGGAGTCTTTGATCCAGCTTGGGCCTTGAGCCAAAAAGTCATTAAAAGAAAGTACAGCCAAGGAGAGGAAAAAATTGCTCTTCTGATGGGAGAAAGCCAAACGCTGTCACACGCCAAGGCCACTGGCTCTCACCCAGGAACTTGGGGGAGAACTTTCTGGGAGGTAGGGTGGGGGCCAGGGGCTGAGGCAGAAGGAGACGGTTATAGCAAAGGTCTTGGGGCCCAACAGACCGAGATGCAGCGACCAGCTTTGTTCTTGCTGAGGCCTCGAGCAAGTGCCCAGCCTCTTGGGAGCCGTGACCTTGCAGGGTTGGGTGCCATGGAGACCTGGCATGCAGCAGGCCCCAGCTAGAAGGACCTCCTGAGGTCTCTGATGTTTTCCACAGCTCACAAAGGCGTTTGGGAGGGAACAGCGCCAGCTGGAGCCTCTTACAGGACAGGAGACCGAGAGGCCCCGGGAGGGGTGACCTGTCCAACGTCACACAGCAACTGGATGCCCTTGGCTCTGCCTGCATCCCCTGCAGTCCTGGCCTGTAGGAGACATGACAGCCAGAGACAGCGTCATTGGTGAGCCTCACCTTCTCAGCCCCCAGCTGGGGAAACTGAGGCCCAGAGTGGGAACTCCCATGGGCATGTGAGCTGTGTAAGAGGAACACGGGCAAGAAGGCACAGGTCCTGCTTCTCCCTGCCTCGTGCCCCTCTAAACCGAATAGCTGATGCTCGCTGCACCAGGCACCTTGTACTTGAGGCTTTCAAGACATGATCAGATTTGATTTTTACAACAAGCTAATCAATGAGGTAGGTGCCTTTATTGCCCCTCATTTACAGATGAGTAAGGTGGGGTACAGAGAGGGCAAGTGACAGACTGAAAGTCACGCAGCAGATACACAGTGGAGCCGGACTTGAAACCCAGGGTGCGTGACTCCAGCACCCGTGGCTGTGGCCTTCAGTGGGGCCAGAAGAAGCTGACCTAGTCCTCCATTCTCTGCTCACTCCCTGAACACCTGGGCCAGGGGGAGGAATGCCCAGAGCACCGCCTGTCTGGCTCCTTGTGCGGTGTGCCTGGTGCACAGTGGGTGCCTGCTGAACATGGCACTGTGCTGAGTGAGGTGGGCTCAGCAGTTGTGCTAGCACAGGGCGCTCGGGCTGAGACCCCTGTGGGAGAAACAGAGGCGGGGAAGGGCCTTCGGCTGGGCGCACACACTCAGGCGCTCACAACAGTGCGTCACTCTGGGCCACGCAAGTCAAGGGCAAACTCTTCACCTCCGCTGTTGCTGTGGGAAGAGCGCCAGCTCTGGGTTTCAAGCCCCTCTGCCTGAGTGGAAGGACATGTGGGGGCGTCTGTGAGGATTTGAAAGGAGCAGAAGAGCGGACAGCACCAGGGGAGGCTCTGGTCAGGAAAACCAGCCAGGAGAAGCTGCGGGGGCTGCGGTCAGGAGTGGCTTCCTCCAGGCACTGGTCCTGGCCTGGCGTGGTGGTGACGACAGGGGAGACTCCTCCTCGTGCCGTGGCCTGGGCGCCTCCCCTTTCTCCTGGCTGCAGTCCTTCCCTGGCCTCTGGAGTGTGTACTCTGAGCACCTACCCCATCACCTGTCCCCTGAGATCTCTCTAGGGAACTGGATGTGCCTGGGAGAGGTGCCTTCTTTGGCCCCCACCCAATCCTGTCCCTTTTTGCAGTCACAGCAGCGCTCCACGCCACCCTCTGTCCTCCCCCTACCTCTCTGTGAAAACAGCTCTGGCCGGAGCACTCGAAGAGAGACCCCACCCCACATGGGCACCACAGCGGGGGAGGGGAGAGCTGGTCCTTTGGCTTCCAGCCCTGAGCCTGTGGTGGTTGCCAGGGCAACAGCAGCCCATGGGAGGCAGGCCTGACAGTGTCGCAGGAGGCTACCCAGCCCCTCCATCCCTCCCTGCTCCCAGGGAGGTGTAGCACCTGGTTGTGTGCACGGTGCGCGTCTGTGTGTACACACATGAACCTGCAGTCTGGGTGCCGCCGGCCCTGGGTTCCGCAGAGCTGGTCACCAATGGCCTCACTGATCAGAGAAGGGCGGGATGTCCAGGGGCTGGGTGCTTAAAGCTCTCTCAAAGTTTTTGGGTGCGGTGACTCATGCCTGTAATCCCAGCACTGTAGGAGGCTGAGGCGGGTGGATCAGGAGGTCAGGAGTTCGAGACTGGCCTGACCAACGTGGTGAAAGTCTGTCTCTACTGGAAAAAAACAGAAATTAACCAAGCATGGTGGTGCACACCTGTAATCCCAGTTACCAGTAGGCTGAGGCAGGAGAATCATTTGAACCCGGGAGGCGGAGGTTGCGGTGAGCCAAGATTGTGCCACTGCACTCCAGCCTGGGCCACAGAGTGAGACTCTGTGTCAAAAAAAAAAAAGAGAGAGAGAGAGAAATGCACGGTTCTGAGTCATTTCAAAATTATTTGAGTTGCTGGATTTTTCTTTCTCGAACCACAGACATAAGAACTGGGCCTTCAGGTTTAGAAGAGCACCAACCACACAGCAGGTGATCAGAACATGTGTCCTGACCCCTGCCCACAGGCATGGTGGTCCAGGCCTCAGCCACAGGCCACGCGGTGTTTGGGGGCCACCGCGGCAGTGGGCCGAGGCCTTTGCTTGTGGGTGGACAGGGGGCTGTGCTGGGCCTCCAGAACCCGCCATGCTCCCTGGAAACAAAGGAGGCCACGTGCAGGGTCTGACCTTTAACTCCCCATAGGGACAGGACAGGATGTGTCAGCAGAGGGTGAGCAGTGGAACCAACCTGAGCTGGCCACTGTTGGCCTTGGGAGTCCAGGCCTTGGGTCTCACCCTGCTGGTCCCAAGGCCTAGGTGGGCAGGAAGGTGTCAGAGTTGTCCAGGACACCCGGATGGTTCGCCTGACTTTGCAAGGACAGAGGCTCAACTGAGAAGCGGGCTCCCATCAATCCTCCCTCAGTAGCGTCTTTCCTGTCTCGGCTGGGCCTTGTTGACTGTGATCAATGACTTCCACTTCCCCTTTGGGGAAACTGAGGCACAGAGAAGTCATGCAGTGCCCTAGCAGCAGGGCTGAAATTCACTGGGGCTGTGGGCCCCGCCAGGAAGCCACTGGCCGCCCCACCATGCACTCCTGGCAGCCCAGCTCTCAGCGAAGTGGGAGACGGGGTGGACCTGGCCGGAGCTAGGGAAGGGTCACCGCAGCCCCAGCCCCACCCAGACAAGCCTCCACTTCCTGAGCTGGCCGCCAGGACAGGCTGGGCTCCCAAAATCCTTCCTAAAAAGGAATCAGGCTGTGGTGGCCCACACTATTTTTAGATAATTGTGTTGAAAAATCCCAAGGCACATGTAGCATCATGCATTTTTTTATTCAGGAAGAAAAAAGAAAGGGACCTCCCCACTCTTCTCCCCATGGCCACGCCTGCCCGAAACAGGTCATGCCCCTGGAGGGGCCTCGCACCCGTCCATCCCAGGAGGGGCAGTAGCCTGGGCCCTGCAGCTGCCCAGCCCTGGGGGTTAGGGCCCTGGGGTTTCTGGCTAGAAGCAGGGCTCACCTTGGTCTCCTCCTAAGCCTGGAGCTCTCAGGGGGTGCAAGGCACACGGGGATCCCCCACATTGCAGGTGGGGAGACTGAGGCCAGGCTGTCTCATCTCCATTTCCAGGCCTTTTTTTAAAAAAAAAAACAAAAACAAAAACAAAAAAGCAAAAAACAGCTTTATGAAGATGTGATTGGCATGTAGTAAAGTGCAAGCATTTAAAGTATACAGTTCAGCTCTCCCACTCCCTCTCCCTCTCCCTCTCCTTCTTTCTTTGATCTCCCTCTGTTACCGAAGCTGGACTGTACTGCCGTGATCTCAGCTCGCTGCAACCTCCCTGCCTTGGGCTCCTGTGATTCTCCTGCCTCGCCGAGTGCCTGGGATTGCAGGCCCGCGCCGCCACACCTGACTGGTTTTTGTATTTTTGGTGGAGACGGGGTTTTGCCGTGTTCACCGGGCTGGTCTCCAGCTCCTGGCCTCCAGTGATCTGCCTGCCTCGGCCTCCCAAGGTGCTGGGATTGCAGACGGAGTCTCGCTCACTCAATATTCAATGTTGCCCAGGCTGGAGTGCAGTGGCGTGATCTCGGCTAGCTACAACCTCCACCTCCCAGCCGCCTGCCTTGGCCTCCAAAAGTGCTAAGATTACAGCCTCTGCCCTGCCGCCACCCCGTCTAGGAAGTGAGGAGCGTCTCTGCCTGGCCATCCATCGTCTGGGATGTGAGGAGCCCCTCTGCCCGGCTGCCCTGTCTGGGAAGTGAGGAGCGCCTCTGCCCGGCCGCCATCCCGTCTGGGAGGAAGTGAAGAGCGCCTCTGCCCAGCTGCCCCATCTGGGAAATGAGGAGCACCTTTACCCGGCCGCCCCGTCTGGGAAGTGAGGAGCGCCTCTGCCCAGCCGCCACCCCATCTGGGAGGTGAGGAGTGCCTCTGCCCGGTCGCCACCCCGTCTGGGAGGAAGTGAGGAGCGCCTCTGCCCGGCCGCCCCGTCTGGGAGGTGAGGAGCGCCTCTACCTGGCCGCCCCATCTGGGAAGTGAGGAGCGCCTCTGCCCGGCCACCCTGTCTGGGAAGTGAGGAGCGCCTCTGCCCCGCCGCCCCATCTGGGAAGTGAGGAGCACCTCTACCCGGCCACCCCGTCTGGGAAGTGAGGAGCGCCTCTGCCCGGCTGCCACCCCGTCTGGGAGGAAGTGAGGAGCGCCTCTGCCGGGCCGCCCCTTCTGGGAAGTGAGGAGCGCCTCTACCTGGCCGCCCCGTCTCGGAAGCGAGGAGCGCCTCTGCCCGGCCGCCCCGTCTGGGAAGTGAGGAGCACCTCTACCTGGCCGCCCCGTCTGGGAAGTGAGGAGTGCCTCTGCCCAGCAGCCGCGTCTGGGAGGTGAGGAGCGCCTCTGCCTGGCTGCCACCCTGTCTGGGAGGAAGTGAGGAGCGCCTCTGCCCAGCCGCCCCATCTGGGAGGCGAGGAGCATCTCTGCCCGGCCGCCCCGTTTGGGAGGAGAAATTCTTCTGCCTTGGAATGCTGTTGATCTATGGCCTTGCCCCCAGCCCCCTGCTCTCTGAAACATGTGCTGTGTCAACTCAGGGTTAAATGGATTAAGGGCGGTGCAAGATGTGCTTTGTTAAACAGATGCTTGAAGGCAGCATGCTCGTTAAGAGTCATCACCACTCCCTAATCTCAAGTACCCAGGGATACAAACACTGCGGAAGGCCGCAGGGACCTCTGCCTAGGAAAACCAGAGACCTTTGTTCATGTGTTTATCTGCTGACCTTCTCTCCACTATTATCCTGTGACCCTGTCACATCCCCCTCTCCGAGAAACATCCAAGAATGATCAATAAATACTTAAAAAAAAAAGTATACAGTTCAATATGTTTTGACATTTGTATCTATCCATGAAGCCATCGCCACAATTAAGATAGGGATCATATCCATCACCCTCCAAATGTCCTTATCATCTTTGAAACCCCTCCCTCTGGCCCCCCTCCACCCCCAAGTCTCCTTGCCCCAGGCAATCACAGGTCTGCTTTCTGTCATTCTAGATTAGTCTAGAACATTTTCTAGAGTTTTCTATAAATGGAATCACATAGCACATCCTTTTTTGACTGGCTCCTTCAACTCGTCACCACTATCTGGAGATTCACCCATGTTGCTGCCGGCACCAAGCCCCTCGTATGGACAGGTCACAATTCGCTTCGCCTTTGATCTGTTGGTGGATGTTTGGATTGTGATCAGTTTTTGGCTATTACAAATAAAGCTGCTATAAACATTTGCGGAGAAGTCTTTGTATTTTATATTCGTACATATATTTCCTTTTCTCTGGGGTACATACTAAGAGAGGAATTCCTGGATAATTCTATGTCTAACTTTTTAAGAAACTGGCAAACCGTTTTCCAAAGCGGCTGTACCATTTTACATTCCCACCAGCAACATACGAGGGTTCCAATTTCCCCACGTCCTCACAAACATTTGTTATTGTCTGTCTTTTTGATTATAGATATCCTAGTGGGTGTGAGGTGGTATCTCTTGGAGTTTTGACTTGCATTTCCCTAGTGAGTAATGATATTGAACATTTCTTCATGTGCTTGTTGGCCTAGATCTTATTTTTAAAAAAATAAACTATTAAGTTTGGGATAATTTTAGATTCACTGAAAAGTTTCAAAGATAACACAGAGAATTCCCATTTACCCTTCACTCAGTTTCCTCTAATATAACCTTTATGTTACCTGGCACATTTGTGCCAACAAAGGAACTGACATCGGTAAATTACTAGTAACCAAACTCCAGACTTTACTTAGATGTCAGCAGCTTATAATACAAATGTGCCTGATATGGTTTGGCTGTGTCCCCACCCAAATCTCATCTTTAATTGTAGTTCCCATAATCCCCACATGTCATGGGAGGGACCCGGTGGGAGGTAATTGAATCATGGGGGTGGTTACCCTCATGCTGTTCTCATGATAGTGAGTTCTCATGATATCTGATGGTTTTATAAGGGTTTTCCCCCCCTCCTTTTGCTCGGCACTTCTCCTTCCTGCTGCCATGTGAAGAAGGACATGTTTCCCTCCCCTTCCTCCATGATTGTAAGTTTCCCAAGGCCTCTCCAGCCATGCTGAACTGTGAGTCAATTAAACTCGTTTTCTTTATAAATTACCTAGTCTTGGGTATGTCTTTATTAGCTGCATGAGGACGTACTAATACAGTGCCTTTCATCCAGGACCCCATACCACCTAATATTTAATTACGTCTTCATGGGCTTCTCTGGTTTTCGTCAGTTTCTTAGACTTTTCTTTTTTCATGCTCTTGGTAGTTTTGAGGGATATTGGTCAGGTATTTTGTAGAAAGTTCATCGGTTTGGGTTTGTCTGATGTTTTCTCATGATTACACTGGAGTTATGGGTTTGGGGGAAGAAGACCACAGAGATGAGGTGCCCTGCTCACCTCATCATATCTGGGGGTACCTCGTATTCACATGACTCATCACTGGGAATGCTGACCTTCATTGACTGGTGAAGGTGATGTCCTGCCAGGTTTCTCTGTGGTAATGTTACTATTTTTCCTATTTCCACATCCTTCTCTCTGAATGCAAGTCACCAAGTCCAGCCCACACTCCAGTGATGAAGCTCCCCAAGCTTCACTTGACTCTGAGAATCTTCTACGCCAGGCACTTCACACTGATGTTTCACTTAACCCCACCCCTGTTACTGTCCCTCTGGTAGAGGTCCTAATAATCTCCAAACTTAGCAAATTCGCAGTTACAAAGGCTCAGGGATCACTTAGTCAAAACCTTCTTTACCATTTTTACAGATAAAGAAACTGAGATCCATAGAGAGATGTGACTCACTTTTTTTTTTTTTTTTGAGATAGAGTCTCACTCTGTCACCCAGGCGGGAGTGCAATGGCACCATCTCAGCTCACTGCAAGCTCTGCCTCCTGGGTTCATGCCATTCTCCTGCCTCAGCCTCCCGAGTAGCTGGGACTACAGGTGTCCGCCACCACGCCCAGCTAATTTTTTGTAGTTTTGGTGGAGATGGGGTTTCACCGTGTTAGCCAGGATCATCTTGATCTCCTGACCTCGTGATCCACCCGCCTCAGCCTCCCAAAGTGCTGGAATTTCAGGCGTGAGCCACCATGCCTTGCAATGTGACTCACTTTATGATCACATCACAAGCTAAAGGAAAATGGCCAGCCAGGTGTGGTGGCTCATGCCTGTAATCCCAGCACTTTGGGAGGCTGAGGCGGGTGGATCACTTGGAAGGATGTCTTGATCCAGAGTAAATGCTCCATAGGCATTTATTGGTTGACAAGGTCGGCATATGTTGTATGAATAAGAGCTTCCGTATGTGATAAGGTTTCTCTCTGTGGATGACATAGCCACGGGGTCACCTGCTGCCTCCCGGTTACCCATACAAACCATGGAAGCAGGAATGGGTGACAGCCTCACACTCCCCTGCTGTGAGCCTCCAATCCCCTGGCTAGCTAAACAGCAGCACCAGCTCCTCCTTCTGTCCAGCTGGACAGAGAGCCTGGAGGAAGCTGGAGTCTGGGTTTCAGTGGCTACAGACAACCCTCCAAATGGTCAGTTAAGAACCAGGGCCACATTGTGAGTGGACACTTTCACACTCTGCAGGTGACCATGCAAAGTGGTAGAGCAACTTATTTTATTTTTGTCATTCTTTTGAGGCAGGGTCTTGCTGTTTCTCCCAGGCTGGGGTGCAGTGGCACAATCACTGCAGCCTCGACCTCCCACTTTGTTACCTGTTTCCCATGGCGTAACCCAGGTGCACTTTGCTACCCGTTTCTGATGGCGTGACCTGGCTGCACTTTGTTACCTGTTTTGGTGGTTGTTTCTGATGGTGTGACCTGACTGTGCTTTGTTACCTGTTTCCGATGGTGTGACCCGACTGTGCTTTGTTACTCGTTTCCAATGGTGTGACCTGACTGCGCTTTGTTACCTGTTTCTGATGGCATGACCTGACTGCGCTTTGTTACCTGTTTCTGATGGTGTGACCTGACTGTGCTTTGTTACCTGTTTCTGATGGTTGTTTCTGATGGTGTGACCTGACCACGCTTTGTTACCTGTTTCCGATGGTGCGACCTGACCGCGCTTTGTTACCTGTTTCCGATGGTGCGGCCTGACCGCGCTTTGTTACCTGTTTCCGATGGTGCGGCCTGACCGCGCTTTGTTACCTGTTTCCGATGGTGCGGCCTGACCGCGCTTTGTTACCTGTTTCCGATGGTGCGGCCTGACCGCGCTTTGTTACCTGTTTCCGATGGTGTGGCCTGACCGTGCTTTGTTACCTGTTTCCGATGGTGTGACCTGACCGTGCTTTGTTACCTGTTTCTGATGGTGTGACCTGACCGCGCTTTGTTACCTGTTTCTGATGGTTGTTTCTGATGGTGTGACCTGACTGCACTTTGTTACCTGTTTCCGATGGTGTGACCTGACTGTGCTTTGTTACCTGTTTCCGATGGTGTGACCTGACCACACTTTGTTACCTGTTTCTGATGGTGTGACCTGACCGCGCTTTGTTACCTGTTTCTGATGGTTGTTTCTGATGGTGCGACCTGACTGCGCTTTGTTACCTGTTTCTGATGGTGTGACCTGACCACGCTTTGTTACCTGTTTCTGATGGTTGTTTCGGATGGTGTGACCTGACCGCGCTTTGTTACCTGTTTCCGACGGTGTGACCTGACCGCGCTTTGTTACCTGTTTCCGACGGTGTGACCTGACCGCGCTTTGTTACCTGTTTCCGACGGTGTGACCTGACCGCGCTTTGTTACCTGTTTCCGACGGTGTGACCTGACCGCGCTTTGTTACCTGTTTCCGACGGTGTGACCTGACCGCGCTTTGTTACCTGTTTCCGACGGTGTGACCTGACCGCGCTTTGTTACCTGTTTCCGACGGTGTGACCTGACCGCGCTTTGTTACCTGTTTCCGACGGTGTGACCTGACCGCGCTTTGTTACCTGTTTCCGATGGTGTGACCTGACCGCGCTTTGTTACCTGTTTCTGATGGTGTGACCTGACCGTGCTTTGTTACCTGTTTCTGATGGTTGTTTCTGATGGTGTGACCTGACTGCACTTTGTTACCTGTTTCCGATGGTGTGACCTGACCGCGCTTTGTTACCTGTTTCTGATGGTTGTTTCCGATGGTGTGACCTGACCGCGCTTTGTTACCTGTTTCTGATGGTTGTTTCTGATGGTGCGACCTGACTGCGCTTTGTTACCTGTTTCTGATGGTGTGACCTGACCGCGCTTTGTTACCTGTTTCTGATGGTTGTTTCCGATGGTGTGACCTGACCGCGCTTTGTTACCTGTTTCCGATGGTGTGACCTGACTGCGCTTTGTTACCTGTTTCCGATGGTGTGACCTGACTGCGCTTTGTTACCTGTTTCCGACGGTGTGACCTGACTGCGCTTTGTTACCTGTTTCCGACGGTGTGACCTGACTGTGCTTTGTTACCTGTTTCTGACGGTGTGACCTGACTGTGCTTTGTTACCTGTTTCTGACGGTGTGACCTGACTGTGCTTTGTTACCTGCTTCTGATGGCGGGATCTGACTGCACTTTGCATTCATGGGGGCACCGTCTGGCAAGGTGAGCTTGTCAGGGAGAGGCCATTGCCCTCACTACCGCTAATGACTGGCTACCACACAGAGGTTCCAGGCAGAGTCTAGCTACTGGAGCCAACCAGTGTGGCTTCGGCCAGTTAACAGATCACTTCTTGGAGTCATGAGGATTAACTGAGTGAGCCCATGGAAAATGCACAAACTAAGCCCTCAATAAATATAGCCCGATGAACTGCCATTCTGCCTATCCTAATTCTTTCCTAAGATAGATAATCAGAGATGCTAGGGGAAAACATGAGCATGTGAGTGGCTAAGAGTATGGATTCTGGAATCAGGCAACCTGGGTTCAAGGCCTGCTGTAGTATTACCCAAACTTGGGCAAGTTTGTTCATCTTCTGAAGAGGGCTTCACTTCTCACCTGGTCCTGTATTAGTAATAACCGTATCCATATCATAGCACTGTCATGAGGATTAGATGAGTTAATACATGTCGAATGATTGGTGCATAATAAATGCTCAGTAATTGTGAGCTGGCATTACCCATTCCATTGTATGTGGCATGACAATGTGAAACCACTTAAATCATTGACAATAAAGAAAGGGTTAAACAGTCTGCAGTGCATCCATGTGAGGGGAGGTTATGCTGTCTCTAAGTTACCTAGAAAGAGTTTTAATGACAAGAGAATATTAAGTGAAAAGATCCATACGGTGTTATAGATAGTATTATTTCACTTCATTAAATACCTATACTTGGCTGGGCGCTGTGGCTCATGCCTGTAATCCCAGCACTTTGGGAGGCCGAGGTGGGCGGATCACGAGATCAGCAGATCAAGACCATCCTGGCCAACACGGTGAAACCCCATCTCTACTAAAAATGCAAAAAATTAACCGGGCATGGCGGCACGTGCCTGCAATCCTAGCTACTCGGGAGGCTGGGGCAGGAGAATCACTTGAACCCAGGAGGCGGAGGTTACAGTGAGCCGAGATCGCACCACTGCACTCCAGCCTGGGCAACAGAGCGAGACTCAGTCTCAAAAAAAAAAAAAAAAAAAAATCTATACTCATGGGAAAATGCTGCAAGGCAACAGGCCAAAATGCTGAGAACGTGAGCACTAAACAGTGGAATTTAATGATCTTAGTCTTCGTATGTCTGAAATTGTCCCCATGGTGACTATGGTAAGTGAAATGATGGTTCCCCAAAGATGTCTGCATCCTACTCTCTGGAACCTGTGAAGATGATCACTTACCTGGCAAAAGGGGCTGTGCAGACACCGTTTGATGAAGGATCTTCAGATGGGAAGAGTGTCTTGGATTATCCAGGTAAGACCAATGTAATCAGGAGGCTCTTACAAGGGAAAGAGGGAGACAGAAGGGTCAGAGGCAGAGAAGGAGGAGTCACAGAGATTGCTCTGCAGCAGAGGTCAGAGTGATGCCACTGCTGGCTGTGAACATGGCCATGAACCAAGCACACCCTTGAGAAACTGGAAAGGGCAAAGTTTGATGTCTTTCCTAGTACTTCCAGAAGGAACAGCCCTGCCGTCACCTTGCCTTTTGCCCCACAAGGCCCGTTTTAGACTTCTGACCCCCAGAACTACATGTAAGACAGGAAATGTGTGTTGTTTTATTGGGTGCAGTGTATACTGCTCGGGCGATGGGTGCACCAAAATCTCACAAATCACCACTAAAGAACTTACTCATGTAACCACTGTGTTCCCCAATAACCTATGAAAATAAAAAATTAAAATTCTATAGAATTTGAAGAACAAAATGTAAATCTGCATAAATCTCTGTTAATAGATACAGGATATAAAATGATATAATTTTAATATTAATAGCTGAAAATGTAAAGAGTTTTGTATTCAGTTGAAGTTGTTATGAGATTAAAATATATTGTTATAACTTAAAAAAGAAAGAAAAAATTGTATGCTGGTTTAAGCCACTATATTTGTGGCAATTTGTTATAGCAGCAACAGGCAGCCGATACAGTGGGTGTAGGTTTTATGATCACAAAAGAAAAGAAAAAGCTGCTTGCTTAAAAAAACAAACAAACAAACAAAAAAACAGCCGGGCACAGTGGCTCACGCCTGTAATCCCAGCACTTTGGGAGGCTGAGGCGGGCAGATCACCTGAAGCAGGAGTTCGAGACCAGCCTGACCAACATGGTGAAACTCTGTCTCTACTAAACACAAAAAATCAAAAATACAAAAAAAAAAAAAAAAAAAAAAAAATCAGCTGGATGTGATGGCGCATGCCTGTAATCCCAGCCACTCGGGAGGCTGAGTCAGGAGAATAGCTTGAACCCCGGAGACGGAGGTTGCAGTGAGTCGAGATTGTGCCATTGCACTCCAGCCTGGACAACAAGAGTGAAACTCCTTCTCAAAAAAAAAAAAAAGCCGTGGGTGAACTGGCTTCATTTCTACACAAGAGCTCTGTCCATCTGCCAGTGTAGACAGGCACAGTCCAGATCCAAAGGACAAGCTGGCTCAAGATTTTGAAAGCAATGAAGTGAAATTTGAAGTTGAAATTTTTGAAGTGAAAGTATAAAGTTGAAAGCCAGAGAATCTGAAAACACTGGACTGAAAAGTCTCATTGTGTCTGAGCTCTGCCCCTTTCTTATTTAATTTTGTAGTTTTTGAAACTGCTGCATAGGCCAGGCGCAGTGACTCACACCTGTTATCCCAGACCATTAAGAGGCTGAGGGGACCAGATCACTTGAGCCCAGGAGTTGGAGATCAGTCTGGGCAACATGGCGAAACTCTGTCTCTACAAAAAATTAGTGGGGCTTGGCATCGGTAGTCCCAGCTACTCAGGAGGCTGAGCTGGGAGGATCACTTGAACCTGAGAGGTGGAGGCTGCAGTGAACTGAGATCGTGCCACTGTACTCCAGCCTCGGTGACAGAGCAAGACCCCGTCTCAAGTAGAACAAAAACAAACAAAAACCAAAACTACATAAAACTATTTGTAAAACTATATAAAACTACATAAAAATATTTGAAAAAATTAACATAGTTACCTTTGGACAACATATTAAAGAAAGAAACTCTGGAGATAATTTAAAGTTGATCCCCTATTTGCAGATTACAGGATGATCTTCCCTCGTCACATGGTCTGGTCCTTGCTGCCAATGTGAGGATGGGCCAATGTGAGGATGGGCCAGCCCTTTTGTAAACTGGCTGGGCCTAGTCATCTAGTACAAAGTGGCAGAACCTGACGCTTTTGGGCTTCTGCTCACGATCCTTCTTAAAGGTGGAGAAGCCCAGAGTCCTCCAGGGTGGGCACCTTCTTGTCACTCAATGTCACTGTCTTACAGAGGTGTCCCCGACCATCTGATCTAAAGTGACCCTCCCCGTCACTTAAAATTTGCTTTAATCATCTCTGCCAAGCTGGTAATTATCTTATTTGTTTACCCCTCTGTTTGGAGTCTGTCTTCCCAGTCCCCAATAAGACCACCAGCTCCCCAGGCCAGGTACCTGTGTCTGGCCAGGGGTCCTTGATACACTGTGGCTGAACACAGGCAGGAAGGCCTCACTGCCACCTGGGTGGGTGGAGGTTTAGGCTGGGCTGGGTGCCCAGGAAGCCTCCGTGGGCTTGGGGAGGTCACCTTCCTGGTAGCTGTGCTTTCCTGGGTACTGCTGAATGGCAGGCTAAGCTCAGGCTGGAAACCCTGACCTCCTGCCATGCCCGGGGGAGGAGCCATGCAGGTGTAGGGCCGGGCTCTGCTCGGCCATGTGCTTGTGTTTTACACACTCTGAATCTTTACAACCACCTTGTTCTCCCCATTTCACAGATGAGGAAACTGAGGCTCAGAGAGGACTAGTGACTCACCTAAGGCTCCTAGGAGAGTGGGTGGCCAGGTCCCGATGCAGACTCCAGCCCAGCAGGCCCACGGCCCGAGCCCTTGGGCCACAGGCACCGCCTCAGGCAGCGGCGGATGGGAGCCTCCTGTGCTGTGACCAAGTGGGACAGGGATGCATGACCCTCCTCAGGCCTTGGCTGGACCCAGGGCCCGAGGATGACCCTGTGGGGTCAAGGAGGCAAAGACAAGAGTGGTGGCGGTCACAGAGGCCCCTCACCTCCTCCTCCATGCAGAGCGGGACTCGGACTCTGCCTCAGCTGCAGCTAGCTCTGCCCTTCCTGCCCTGCTTCAGGGACCCCTCAGCACGTCCCAGCAGCCACTCACCCCTCACCTGAGGGTGGAAGAAAGAAGGAAAGCCTTTACGGTGCACCCTGGGGGCTCCATGCCTTGTCCAGGTTGACCTCTGTTAATAGCCCCAAAAGCCCGTAAGGGAAGTTACTCCCCCACCGTAGAGACGAGGAGACAGAGTGCTTCCCCATCAGAGGTGACACGGCCAGGCAGAATTGGGATTCCAGCCAGATCTGTGTGACCCACAGCCCAGTGGTCACCAGGAAACCCTATTGTCCTCAGGGGGTCAAGGGTCAAACAGCAGAAGATGAGGGAGACGAGGAGGGTGGTGGGGGCCATGGGTGGCCCGGATGGTCAGCAGGAGCTGCTGGCTCCAGGCAGACCGGCAGAAGGTCCCCCACCACCTTCCTGCCACCTCTCCATAGTCAGCCCCACTCAGGGCCTGAGTGTCCAGGAGTCCTGCCTACTGGCCTGGCCCTGAGGCCCTGTGTGGTGATCCTGAGGGGCGGTGGCCCTCGTGTCCCCTGCCTGGCACACACCACCTCTGACAGTTGCCTGCAGACTCACATCTCAGCCCAGAAGGCAGGCTGGGCAGGGGTGACTGTCCCCATCTGATTCTGAGTCCAGGGAGGGACAGTGCACAGTGAGGATCACCCCCAACAGGTGCAGAGCTGGAGTGGGTCCCCCACAGCGTGACCTTGAGGGAGGGCCTCAGCCTGGCCCCCAAAAGACCTTCAGGAGGAGCACATGCCTGTCCGAAATGGTGCAGGATGTCCTTTTTCTGTTCCTATCCGGCTGCAGCGTGGGCAGGGACAGCAGGAAATGCGTGACCACAAGTGTGGGAGGAAGGTTAGTGGTGGGAACGGCTGCAGCCCTAAGGCTCAGCCCTGGGGCTCGGCCCATTTTCCTGTGTGGGGTCCTCAGGCCCAGTGCGGCTGCTACTGCTCGCCTCCCCCGGAGGACTCCGGCCAGGCCTCAAAGGTTTATGGTAAAGTGTGTGGCTGCTTCTGGAGTAGGCAGGATGGACGGGGCAGGCAGAGGCTAGGGGAGGGATGGGAGCAGCCACCTGGCACAGTGCCCAAGACGCTGTTTACAGAACTTCAATATGAGTGGTGTCCCCTCACTGGGCAATGCCCACCCTGTCGGCCTTGAGAGGTGGTGGGGGAGGAGCAGGAATGAGAAGGTGGAGATATGGAGAGAGGGGGCTGAGTGGCAGGGGCCGAGCGCTGGGAGGGTACGGGGGCATTGGAGGGAGACAGTGGCCAGAGTGGCTGACCCTGCCCTGAAATTCCTTCAGTGGGGCCAGGTCACCCATTCCAGCCTGGAGCCGGCTGTGCTGCAGCGACCTGGTCTGGGGCTGGGGCAGCAGGTGACAGGCTGGTGACAGGCCCAGCATGGACAGGGCAGAGGTGGAGAACTCCACGGAGGATGGGGAGGGTGCCTGCAAAGGGGGGACTTCCTGCAGGCAGACAGTCCGGGCCCGCAATGATGACCGTGTGGCTGCCGGGGAGATGTGTGGGACCATCTGGTGGAGTCTGGGGTTGCTCCATGTGATCACAGACATGCCCATCTGTGCATGGATCCCAAATGGGGCTGGGGATGGGAAGTGGCCTGCCCTGGCCATACCTGCCCAGGCCCCCAGCCTGGCTCTGTCCTGAGATCCTCTTGGCTGAGTGGGGTGGCTCCTTCACAGAAGGGCCTCCTCCCTTCTCTGCCTCCTCCTTCCTTTCCTGGTCCATTCGCCACCCCACCCTGCCCGAAGTTGGCTCCCTGCTCACTGAGGAGTGGGTGCCCCTTCCCCAGGGCTCCCTGGCTTGGGGCTACCCAGGCCTCTGCCTCCCTGCTGCTGCTGCTCTGGGGAACCACCAGGCCCCCAGCCAAGGCAGCCCCCCTCAGCTTTCCTCTCTCCTTCCTCACACCTGCCCCGCTGCAAACACAAGGTGCTCAGCGAGGCCCGCCCTCAACACTCAACGCGGCCCCTTCCCCACCGGCCTCCTACCCTGTGCTCTCAGCTCCCCTCTGCAGCTATGCTCTTGAAAGAGACTTCACCTTTTCCTCCCCCTTGAGCCCACTCCAACCTGGCTTGACCCCACCTTAGTCAGCTTGGGCTGCCGTAAGAAAACCGCCACAGACAGGTGGCTTCAACAATGAAGTTAATTTCTCACAGTCCTGGAGGCTCAAAGAACAAAGCAAAGGTTCCAGCCCATCCGGGTTCCTACGGGGCTGCCTCCTGGCTTGCGGGTGGCCGCCTTCTCCATGTGTCCTGGCGTGGCTGAGCGTGAGCTCACTTGCACTTTAGAGTCTCTTCTGGTGAGGACGCCAATCCTACTGGGCCAGGGCCCCTCCCAATGACCTCACTTCACCCGAATTACTTCCTTAAGGGGCCTTTCTCCAAATACGGTCACACTGGGGCGGGGGCTCCACCCTATGAATCTGGGGGAGCAAGACTGCATCTCCAGCATGGCTCTGGTCAAGGTCACTGCCAACCTGCACACGGCCAGGCCCACGGTCAGCTCTCAGGCCACCCTGCTGGGGTCTCCAGGCATTGAGATCGCCCACCCGCCTCCTCCAGGAAGCTCACCCTGCCTGCTCTCCGCCTCCCTCGCAGCTGCTCCTGCGCCTTCTTTTCTGATCTCTTCATTTCCCAGCCTGGAAACCCCACCAGCCCCGGAGCTCAGCCCTGACCTCTTCCTCTTTGTCTATGCTTGTCCCGAGGTGGCCCCGTCAGGCCCATGGCTCCCAGCCCCGCATCCCTGACACCTCCCACATTCTCGCCTCATCTCGGGCTCTCGCCTGGGCTTCTGCCCAGCCAGCTGGCCTCCCACTCAGAGGCTCCACAGGCATTTTGTATTCAACCTGCCTGAAAGCAGACTCCCGTCTTCCCCTCTCCTCCCCAACCTATTCTTCCTGTCTCCTGGCCGTCAGCGCCATCCTTCCCGTAGCTCAGGACAAGACCCTCACCCTCATCCCTGGCGTCTCCCCTCCCTCACACCCAGCTCCATGTGTGAGCAACCCTCTTGGCTCTGTCTTCAGAATCTTCACAGTCTAGTGCCTCTCGCCACTTCCTCCACGCCCCTTGGTCTAAGCACCATGGTCGCTGTGTGACAGCAGGAGCCTGACAGCCTCCCAGCTCCCACGCTGCTGCCTGCAGAATAACGTGCTCCCCCCGCCCCTCAAAGACGTCCACATCCTGAGCCTTGGAACCTGTGACTATGTTGCCTTCCATGACAGATGGGGCCATGCAGATGTGATTGAACGAAGGCTCTCGAGGTGGGGCAATGGCCCTGGACTATCCAGGGGGGCAAGTGCAACCAGCAGAGTCCTTAGAGGGAGGCAGAAGGTCAAAGGCAGAAGGGTGACGCAGTGACAGAGCAGAGGAAAGAAAGGCGACATGAGGCAGCCACGAGCCAAGGCCGCAGGAAGCCTCTAGCCGCTGGAGAAGACAGGGACACCCGTCCTCCTCCAGAGCCTGGGGAAGGAGCACAGCCCCACTGAAACCTTGATTTGAGACTTCTGACCTCCGAAACAAAGAGAATAAATCTGTGTTAAGACACTAAATTTGCGGTCATTTAAATTTTTAAATTTATTTTATTTGTAGAGACAGGGTCTTGCTCTGTCATGCAGGCTGGACTGCAGTGGCGTGATCACTCACTGCGGCCTCAACCTCCTGGGCTCAAGCAATCAGCCCATCTCAGCCTCCCAAGCAGCTGGGACTACAGGTGCACGCCACCAAACCTGGCTATTTTTTTTTTTTTTTGTAGAGATAGGGGTCTCACCATGTTGCCCAGGCTGGTCTTGAACTCCTGGCCTCAGCTGATTCTCCTGCCTCAGCCTCCCAAAGTGCTGGGATTACAGGCAGGAGACACCATGCCCAGCCAGTTTATGGTAATTTGCTGCAACCACAGGCAATTAATATACACTGTTAGCATGGTCCACGAGGCCCCACCTGTGTGGCCCCTGTTAAACTTCTGACCTCTTCTCGTCCTTCACCACCTGACCATCCCCCTCTCCTATGGGCCTTTGCACCTGCTGTTCTACTTCCTGAGATGTCCTCCTCCCAGGTTACCTGCCTTTCTTCAGCCAGATGTCACCTTCTTAGCGAGGCTTCCTTAGTCACCTTCTAAAGGGCAGCCCTGCCACTCCCTACACCCCTTCCCTGGCTTCATCTTTCTCCATGCGTCACCCCACCTGCCATATTCCTCATCTATCTGTTTCCTTCTACCAGAAGGTAGGTCCTAAGTGGATGTGGCATCTGTGCCATGCATTGCTGTGCCCTCAGTGCCTGGAATAAGCATCTGGCATGTTGTGAGCATTCCATAGATATTTGTTGGATGAATGAATGAGTGAATGAATGAATGAAATTTTACAGATGGGGAGACTAAGACCAGGGAACAGGAACGCCTTGCCTAAGTTAGGGTCAGCACTAGTCCTGGAATCAAACGCGGCATCTCCCGCATCTCACTGTCCAAAAAATGCCTCCACTGGGCAGACCTGGGCACTTTTGAAAGGTTTATCCCTCAGGCCTGTCTCAATCTTAGTCCTACCAGGTAATTTCACAATGACCCCAGGCAGGTGTCCTGCCCTCTTAGTGTCTAGCGTCTGCGTCCTCATCTGTTAATAGATGGATGGATGGATGCATGGATGGACGGATGGATGGATGGATGAATGTCCTTAGTTGGGAAAGGCTCAGCAGGTCAGAAGACTAGGAAGGCCAGAGCCACGAGAGGGCTTGGGGAAGGAGAGGCAGCCAGGCACACAGGGGGCTGGGACACAGAGTCTGGTTCCAGGCAAGGGCTTGAGAAGCCATCAGGGGTTTATAGAGAGAACCGACTCAATCCTCCCTTCTAAGAGGACTGTGCAGACATTGGACTGTGTGGGGCTGGGGCCAAGGTGCTGGGGATGAAGGCGAATGGGAGATATGAGATGCAATTTGGGTAGAAAAGACAAGATTTACTGGAAAACAGAATATGAGGTGGGTGAGTGGGATTAAGGTGGGGACTGAGGAGTCTGGAAGAGTGCCCAAGTGGGGAGTGCCAAGGACAGCAGGACTTTCCTGCATTTCTTAGGCACCTTTTAGGTAGAAGTGACAGAAACCCCTGTGCTTGCTAAGCAAGATGGGAAACCGTATGGACTCCTATGACGGAAAAATCTCGGGCCGCAGTGCTGCAGCCGTGACCCGGGGCCTGGCTCTCTTTCCACCTCCTCATTCTCGTTCTCTGCGTTGGCATCATTCTCAGTCAGGCCACCCCATACAATGTCAAATGGCACCCACAGCCCCCCACTGGCATCCTATTAGGACATCAAACCCAGCAGAAAGAGGCTTTTTTTCTAATATTTTCATAACAAAAGTCCCAGGGGTGCTTCTCATTGGCCCAAACCCAAACCAGTCACTGACATTGGGGAGCTGGAGGGCTCTGGTTGTTAAGGCTGGGCCCATGTGTCCATCCTTGAGCCATATGGGTGGAGAGTGGGGGTGGTTACCTGACGGAGATGAAGACAATGGAGAGATGCTGGGCAGACACACAGGAGCCAGCCCCCGCGCCCTGCGGGGCTGATATGCACAGGAGTCTCTGAGGTGAGGGCCTGGCGGAGGTCTGGTACAGTGCCTGCACCATCCGCCTTGGTGGCCCAGCCTCCTCCCTTCCTGCTCCTGATCCAGTGGGCCTTGCCCCACGCTCCCACATGGGATGGCAGAGCCCAGCCCTGTGCCTCCAATCAGGGCAAGCTGCTGCCACACTGAGGACCTGCCCCGGGTCCTACATTGCAAATTCCATGACTTACGACCACTCAAAGCCACAAGTGCTGCCTGGCAGGGTCAGTGCTGAGGCTGGGGCTCCCACCTACTGTCCCCCGCTCCTTGGCTGCCCCCTAGCCCGCCTGCCTCAGTGAGCCAGGGAGGTTATGCCCAGTCAGAATGCAGTCCTCTAGGCTTCAGGGCACCTAAGATCAGAGCTCAGCCCTTCATATTTCCCTGGGTCCTGGAAAGGTGGGGCCACCCTACAGCTGTCCCTGAGGGACTGCAGATACCTGCTCAGTTTCTCTCCGGTTCCGGGTCTTGCTGTCTACTCTGTGGGATTCGGACTTTGGCTCGAACACCTCTACACCTTCTTCTCATGGCGGCAAGAGGGCTGCTGCAGTTCCAGCCTCACTTCTCCGCTTGAAAGGCAGCAGGAAAGAGCGACAGCCTTCCCTGGGGCTCCCGCTCTGACTGGACCGCTTTAGGTAACATGCTCACTCCTGACCCTCTGTGGCACATGAGTGCAGGAGGCTACTTGGGCAGGCCTGAATTGCATGCTCCAATTCCAAAGCCCCATCGGGGGAGAGCTAAGGCGAATTCCCAAACCAAAACCAGGGCTGTTGCTGCAAAAAGGAGGCCTGGGTGCTGAGGACTCAGGAAACACGTCCCTACCCAGGGATCATCTTCAAATTATAAGTGAGGAGATGGCCGGGCATGGTGGCTCACACCAGCACTTTCGGAGGCTGAGACGGGAGGACTGCTTGAGTCCAGGAGTTCAGGACCAGCCTGGGTAACATAGTGAGACCCCGTCTCTACAAAAACAAACAAAGAAAATTAGCCGGGCATGGTAGTGTGCGCCTGTGATCCCAGCAACTCAGGAGGCTGAGGTGGGAGGATCACCTGAACCTGGGAAGTCGAGGCTGCAGTGATCTGTGATCGCACCACTAAACTCCAGCCTGGGAAACAGAGTGAGACCCTGTCTCCAAAAAATAAAAATAAAATAATGGGGAAAGAGAGGCCGGGCTTTCTAGTGTCAAGGGCTGACATGTCCAGGGTGGGCCCCCAGGTACAGACAGCGCCCCACCCCAGGAACTAAGCCTTTCTCAGGTCTTTGAGCTTTTACGAATGACACAGGCTATGAGTCCATTTAAAAATCATTTTATTATTAACATCATCTTCCCATGTAGCCAAGTGTCTGTCATGTATAAGGAATGTCGGTAAATATTCCATTTGAAGCTTCTTTGTACATATTTCCCTCGATAAATAAACTCTGAATTCACATAAAAAAGTTAAACTTAAATAACTCATATTTCCTTCTCTTGTAACAGGCATATATTGGTAAAATATAAATATTCTCGGACTCAGGCTTTGTTCTAAGTGAGGACGGTAATTGATCACATGGTACAATTATTGACAGTAAAACCAAGAAATTGTCAGCTGGTGTCCTGGCATGGACTAGTGCTGAGGTGGGAAACAGGAAGTTCACATTTGGTTTCTGGGCCAAGGTGGGGCAGGAGGGGTGGTGGGGAGAAGAGGACAGTTGTTTTCTTTACAGCTCTGATAAAAATAATCTGTGCTGCCACTGAATTTTAACTTTGAATATATTCTTCTACATTTGCTGATTACTGAAAACTCAGATGTCAACTAACAAAATATGGCACATGATCCATTTTGAACAATGTCAATAGGTTCAGAAACTATCATTGGGCTGGCAAAAAAACAAGAGAAACGCACATGGCGAGAGTGATGATTCGGGGTTGGTTTGGTTGGTTCACTGTGGCCCACTGAACACTCGTCCCTGGCCTCAGTGTGGCAGATTCATCCCCTTGGGGCGATGGGATAAGCCCTGGTGCCCGGCAGGGCCTCTGAGGCCTGAGCGGCAGGTGAGGCTGGCAGGCGCCTGCTCAGAGCACGCGGGGGATGATGGTGAAGGGCACAGCGGGGCTGCTGGCCTCCAGCTCCAAGGCTGTCAGGAAGCACTCTGTGGCTGCCGCGTCGTTGCCCTGAGCTTGGAGGACCTCGCCCAGCCCGTTCCAGACCTCGTGGGCTGTCGAGTTCACCTGTACCGCGTCTCGGAGGATCTTCTCCGCCAGACTGTAGCGGCCCAGCTGGTGAAGGATCAGGGCCTGGAGAGGTCAGAGAGAGACAGTCAGCCATGGAGGCTTCAGGAGCTCTGCATCCTACTTATCCTTGAGTTTCCAGTCAGTTCCTCGAAGCCAGGAATATATCGCCATTGGGCTGGGCCCATAGTAAGTTCTCCAGTATTTCCTGCGTTCAGGAGGAACAGTCAAAATAGTCGCCAAGCTGACTAATATGAAGTTGCCAATATTCAGCCATGTTTTGAATATAAAAATGGCAACTTCATATGGTTCATCTGAAAACTTAAGAACCATGAATGAACTAATTCGAAGTCCGCAGTCTGCACTGACCCAGCACGGTGTCAGCATGGGATGGGACTATCATCCTTTTTTGTTTGTTTGTTTTTTGTTTTTGAGATGCAGTCTCGCTCTGTCGCCCAGGCTGGAGTGCAGTGGCGCGATCTCGGCTCACTGCAAGCTCCGCCTCCTGGGTTATGCCATTCTCCTGCCTCAGCCTCCTGAGTAGCTGGGACTACAGGTGCCCACCACCAAGCCCGGCTAATTTTTTGTATTTTTAGTAGAGACAGGGTTTCACCATGTTAGCCAGGATGGTCTCGATCTCCTGACCTCGTGATCTGCCCACCTTGGCCTCCCAAAGTGCTGGGATTACAGGTGTGAGCCACCGGGCCTGGCCTGTCATCTTTTTTTTTTTAACCTAAAAAGAAACATCATTGGTGGAATTATACTATCAGAATGATGATGACAGTTTTTAAATTGCTCACAGCCCCTTCCCCGACCAAGGCCCTGACCTCACTGTCCCTGCTTGCCCGAGGCTGTGCCCAGCAGTCATCTTTGTTTTTCTTGGTTGGGGTGTACCCATGGGTCCCACCTATTTCATCATCATCGCGTTTCCAAGCTGCGTACCTCTATAAGCGATGCGTGTACTCTCTCATCCAATGGACACTCTCACTTTCTCAACCTCTCCCTCGGGGCAGAAACATTTAGGTCACATCCAATCTCTTTGCTGTTCTGAATCGCACAGACATGAACATCTTTCCAGAAAGCACCTCTTTGTTCTTTAGATCAGTGGATTTCCGATCTTTTTTGTATCCCTGAAAACCTTTGGTTAAATGAAATCTTACAGAGAACACCCACACAGTCTATGTATAAAGAGACAAAAAGGAACAGCTCGGGGGGGTGGGGAGGGGAGTCCAGTGTCCCCCATGAGCTCCTTTTAGGGGCCCTGGGGGAGGCTCAGTGGAATGGGCTTGACAACTATTTGGACATCCTCCCCTTAGGGCAAATCTCCCCAAAGTAGGGTCTCTGGGTAAGAGGATATGACTCTCTTTAGCATTCCCCAAACATTTTGCAAATTTTATCCCCAAAGGTTGCCTCACTTTTTCAGCCATCAGCAGTTTCTGTGGTTGGTCACCTGCCCGCTTCGATCATGACTCTATTTCTGCTAATGTCGTACGTGCAGAATGTCCCTCCTTGTTGAAATCTATATTTCTTTAATAACCATTGAGGTTAAATATTTCCCATGCTTTTGTTTAGGAGCCTTTCATAAGATTGCTATTCATCTGCTACCGTAATTTCCCAGCCTATTCTTTGACTTTTGAGATTCTTTTCTTTGAAAAGTTTTAAGTTGAAAAATTAAATTTGTTGATCTTTGATGATTTTTTTGCCACTTCAAAACTTAGAAAGTTATCCTTTCAAAGAGCTGACACATGTTCAATTCCATTTATCTTAATTTTCCCTCTTTTAAGTAGTTGACTACTTTATCTTGGCAGAGTGATGGATTCCTCCTACTTTGCTAGACACAAACTAGCTCATCCTCCCTCCCCTCACTCTATAAAGCACTGCCTCCATCCTAGAGTGAATTATTACATGAATCAGGGGCCTTCCACTATTTTCCAACAAGCCACAATATCAAACTTCTGCATCAGCACCACAGTTTTCATTTCTGTTACTCCCAAAATCATGTTTTAATAGGTAGAGTCAGAGCTTTCCCTCACTGCTCCTTGCTTTTAGTATGTTTCCTGACAATCTTACCCTGTACTATTTTCGATGAATTTCAAAATCAGTTTCTTCATTCCCTTTAGAAGTCAAATTGCATTTGCGTTACCTCTCTTGGAGAGTGTGGAGAAGCCTGACATCTTTACAATGTCTAGTCTTCCCACTGAGCAATGAGTTATGGCCCTCTGCTCTTTCAAATCTCACCTTAAATCTCCCAATAAAGCCTTGCCCTCGCTTCAGGCAGTGTGAGCATGTCACTCGCGAGGCAGCCCAGCCTGCTCACAGGCCCTGGCTTCATCAGCAGGCAAGAGGGCAGCAGGGTGGCTGTCAGGAGCAGAACCAGCCAGCGTGACGGCAGGAATGTGCCTGCCTTGAAGTAGCATCCAAGGGCCTGAGAGACAACCTGGCTTCCATAAGCCCCCAACAGGAGAGCTGGGGTGTCCACCCAGGAGGAGCACGTGGTTGGGATGACAGCCAAGGAGACCCATGGCCGAGGGTAGTGTGTGGGCCCTGTGGAGGCTCAGAGTGGAAGGTGGAGGAAGGAGACCCCCAGCTCTGGGAGGAGGAGGCAGTTTAGGGAGCTCTCCTGGGTGAGGAGGAGGCGGAGGCCACGCTGCCTCAGGTAGAGAGGGCTGCCCTCCCCTGGCTGGGAACAGCAGGCTTCCGGGTCAGCCCTACCTTCTCAAGAACACAACAGAAACACCCGATGTTTCTTTTCTTATGAATATCCAAACATGTGTCCGTGCTGGAGTTCCTGCATATGACCAGGTCCTTGATGGCATCTGCCAGAGAAGGTTCTGGGGTGGCCAAACAGCCGAGGGTAGCTGGCCACTGCAGAGCCACACCTCCTGACTCCTGGTGCCTGTCTGAAGGGCTTCTGGGTGTGGAGTCCAGCTGGGGGTGGCAAATAATCACATCCATCTCCCAGGATGGTGCTCTGGACCACCTTGGACCTCCTTAAGAGGGAATCTGACAACTCCACATCCTCACTTCCCAACCTCAAAGGCCAGCAGAACAAATGGTAGGCCACCCACCCAGGTTGCACTCAGTAGGACATGAGGCCGGATGAGATCCTGCCCCCTTTCTTTGAGGGGAGGTTATCACCTGTGCTCACCCTAGAACATTCCAACGTAACCATGAGGGAAGGGAGGTTTCTGGGTAGCGGCCGTGAGCAGCAGCCTGGAGAGATTATGGCAGAAGCTTGTCACACGCCTTCCTGTCATGGCTTTCTTGGTGCATCAAGATACTGAATACACACAACAGGTTTCTGAGTGGCTCTCCTGGCAGGGAGACACGTGCTGCATGCTTCTGGCAAATAGGTGATGAGCGGTAAGCCACTGTGCTTACTTGGTTGCAGGTGGAGAATGTAATTCAGGTCCCACTAGGCTCTGCCACTGTAGCATCAGCCCCGTGCTGTTTTCTTCCTCCAAGTGGAGGGTTTTTCCCCACTGGGCACCACGCTAGCCCTGTAGCTAGGCACTGTAGCTAGCCCATCTCCTATTACTACTGCTTTAGATACAAGAAGACACGGTTCAGAAAGGCCACGTTCTCGCCCCAGGTCCCAGGGCCAATCAACATCGAGCTGCAGCCTTGCCCAGGTCTGCTTGGTCCTGAAGCAGCCCATACTTCCCACCTGGTCCACACTACCTCTGTCGCTTTAAGAGGCAAGCCCTGGGCCAGCAGAGGAGAGCTCAGTGGAGCTCTCTCAATGCAGGCCCCAGGACACTCAGGCAATAACCCAGTTACATCCAAGCAACAGGAAAGGGGCATCTGCCACGCTGTGTCTTCCCTTTCATTTCTCTGACCACTAACTGCTGATTTTATTGCTCCTTCCCATGTTATGATTGGGAAATTGCTCCTCTCCAAGGCACAGCTTCCCTCTGGCTCAGACCTGCATCTTAGAGCCATCCTGTATATCTGCTCATGGAACGGAGGGCTCCTTGCCTCAGGACAGCTGTGATCTTGAGGCTTGGGAAGGCTGCCACAGCCAAAGGACTGGGCCATTCTGTCCACCAGAAAGTGGATGGGTGAGATGTGGAGGCCAGGAGGACCAGGGCCTTGGCCCAGTGGGATGCAGAGGGCTCTGGTCTCAGCACCCTGCTGGAGTGGGGAGAACCCACCAGTCCCTTCCTGCTGGGATTTTTGTTTAGAAAGTGGCAGGCCACTGCATCTGGCCAACTGTGGGGGCTGCAGGGTATGGGACAGGGGCATGTCTAACCGCCCTCAAAAGTCCTGCAGAGAACCAACCCCGAGGGGCTAATCTGAGCCAGCACCCTCCGTGTTGGCCACTAAGAGCCTCTGCAGTACTCTGGTATTCTAGGGTTCTTGCTGGCTTGGAAATTTCCAGCCCATATACCTGGACTTGTAGTCCTAACGTAGGAACTGCCATTTTCAGATGACCTTGAAGCTTCCTGAGCAATCTGTTCAGTGGAATTAATTCCTAAAGCTGGAGCTGCTTAGGGAGACATCGCAGACTTGCCAGGGGCTGCCAGCTCAGGCTTGGCACAGGAATGAAAAATAGGCCTCTCCCCAGTGAGCCAGGAGCAGCTCAGAAATCAGCCCATGACGGGATCAACCAGAACAAGCTCCAGCTGCAGTCAGAGCCGCTGCCTGGAGCCAGCACAGCTAGAGGACTGGCCAGAGGTGGGCAGGGACCTGGCTGTGTCTGGCTGTCAGGAGTGACACACCGCCCAAGCTCCACAGTGCTGACCAGGGACCTTCCTTCCTTTCCCTTCCCTGGGCTCCATGTGCTCTTCTGCACCGCAGCCCTCATGTCCTTTCCAATTCTAGGGGCCCGGCTTGCTCTCTCCTCCAGAGATCAAAGGCCTAACTCCTGAGGCTGGCATGGAGCTGTTGTCAGCACCAGCTGGGTCCAACCTTCCCTGGGTTCAGTCAGGCTTGTCTGTCAGCCAACGTGTTTCTGCAGGAGGCAGCCCCAGCCCCCTCCTGCCTCCCAGCTGCTGTTGGTCAGCCTGGGGCCTTCCTGCTAGAGCCCTTGTCCATCTGCCTGAGGCCATAATGCACCCCATCCCTGCAGAGCCAGGCGGCCACACTGCCCCCAACCAGCAGCGCTGCCCAGCAGCATGCAGCTCCTGCTCCCAGCCATCAGCCTGCAGGAGGCAGATTCCAATGATGACATATTACCATATATTACCATATAACCTGCCACTCCCTGCCCCCATATCAAACCCAACAAAACCCACCGAGTGATTGCTTGGTGCTGGATAGAGTGGGTAAACGCAGGCCTGCTCTCAAAGAGCTCGGAGTCCAGTGCAAATCACCAACAGCGCTAAGCATTAAGGTCTTGTTCCATCCTCTCTCACCTCCAGGAGCCAGCGCTGCTGGGGCTTGAGTTTCACAGACCAGATGACCTGCCTACAACCCTTGTACAGGTAGCTGGCAGCAGAGCTGAGGCCTGCAGCTGTGCTGCGTGTGCCCTTGATACTGGGCCCTCTCCCCTCCCCTGTGTGTGAAGAGGATGCGCACACAGACTTCCACCTTCCCCAGCACTGGTGTTCCTGCAGCCACTATGGGTTGGGAGCCGGCTGGGGCTGAGCTTCAGAGAGCTGGGAAATCACTGAGGAAGTAACTTATTAGTCCCTTTCTTCAGACACAGATGAAGGCTGCCTCCCAAGCTGGTAATTATCATAATCAGGTGTTTTGTACAAATAGGATCTTGATGATGCACCAAATTGGCAATAAGAGATTAAATTAAACCTGTTATTTCAAATGAGATGAAATGGACTTGGCCAGTTTCAGAGCAATTAGCATCTTCCTCTCTTTTGCCTTTAATTGCTGCCCAGGGGCTAAACACCTTGCCAGACCCCGAGGGCGCCTGTGCCAGAGCCCCTGGAAGGCTCCTGTGCGCAAGGTTTCCTGCTGCAGCCTTGGTGTAGGAGGCCCTCAGCAGGGCGGGCCTGCACTATCCTCTGAGGCAGAAGCCTGCAGGACAGAAGCCACTTTGGAGGCTGGACACCATGGCTCACGCCTGTAATCCCAGCACTTTTGGAGGCTGAGGCAGGTGGAACGCTTGAGCCTGGGAGTTCGAGACCAACCTGGGCAACATGGTGAAACTCCGTCGCCACTAAAAAAATACAAAAATTAGCTGGGTGTGCTGGTGCACATTGTGATCCCAGCTACTTGGGAGGCTGAGGTGGGAGGATTGCTTGAGCCTTGGAGGTGGAGGTTGCAGTGAGCTATCATTGTGCCACTGCACTCCAGCCTGGGTGACAGAGACAAAAAAAAAAAAGCTCCTCTGGGAGATTTTGGACATCCCCATGGCACTTTGCACAAAAGCAAAGTCAGCCCTTTGCTGGGTTCAAGAGCACATCACAGACCACTGCTTGTCCCTCTAAGGGTACAGGTACAGGGAGATAACGTCCCTGAAAGCATCCTTCCCAAGGAGAAGCCATTGCTGAAAAGAAGTCCCGTGGCCCAGCTCTGGGTGGGGGTCAGTCGGTCTACCTGGTTATTGCTTTTCTCCAGGCATAATGTTTTGGAAATCAAACATTCAGCAGCAGGGATGGAGGCGAACCACTCTGAGTGCTTTCCACGCCAGGGCGTGGCTGATGGGCAGGCTCCCCTGCCAGCAGTGCTCTCAGCTTCTCTGAGCAGCAGTGCAGTGTTAGTGCAGAGAGCAGCGAGCTGTCCCTCACCACATCACAGCCGGCCTGGATTCTGCAGAGCCTGCTGGGCCACACCAGGGCCACTGATGGGTAGAAAGTCTAGTGTCAGGGATGGTACTGGAGCACTTAAAGATCTTTGTGTTCTGCTCCTGGGTCAGAAACTCCACCATTACCCTTTGCAGGGGGTAGAAGTGGGCATGGGTGGCTTAAGGCAGTGTTGTCAGGTGGCTTCTCCAAAAACACAAGTAAACCTGGGAGGACAAATGCGTGGATCACCAGGCTCTATTAATTGTGCATGTGCAAGCCAGTATGATCAATGCAGTGTATGTTTTGCTGACTGCAAAGTGCTTTTGACACCGTCTCGTGTGACGGGTGCCACATTAATTGAGGTGGCTTATCTCTAGCTCTGTTCCCCCACTAGGCTTTGCTGTGAGTGCCTGGAGGGCAGGGACTGGGTGAACCCTGGTCATCTCTGCACCACCAGGCCTGACACTGGGCAGGTGGCCAGCAACTTGGGGCAGAATGAATAAATGAGCAGACCCAGAAACTCGATGAGAGCAGCATACTGTTGAAAGCTACCATGGACTGAGCATGGGTCTGTCTGCCTGGTCCAGGGCCTGTGCTCTGACCCCCCACAGCTTGCCATGGAGAGGGTGAAAGATTTTCTCAGCATCGGCTGGGCGCGGTGGCTCACGCCTGTAATCCCAGCACTTTGGGAGGCCGAGGTGGGCGGATCACAAGGTCAGGAGATCGAGACCATCCTGGCTAACACGGTGAAACCCTGTCTCTACTAAAAAATACAAAAAATTAGCCGGGCGTGGTGGCAGGTGCCTGTAGTCCCACCTACTTGGCAGGCTGAGGCAGGAGAATGATGTGAACCCGGGAGGCGGAGCTTGCAGTGAGCAGAAATCGCACCACCACACTCCAGCCCGGGCGACAGAGCAAGACTCCGTCTCAAAAAAAAAAAAAAAAAAAAAAAAAAAAAAAGATTTTCTCAGCATCCTGCAAGTCAGCTGCTCATGCAGCTGGTGGAGGTCAAACCTCACTGGTGGAGTGGGGCCCCTTCTCCTCCAGAGGGAGTGAGGCCCAAAGGCAAGGGTGGTGGGGGCTGAGGACCAGGATCAGCGGCTTTTCCCATGGCTCAGCGCCCACCTGAGCTGCTGGGGCCACTTGAGCCGAACGGGCACCACCATGACTTTTGAACAAAGTCACACGGCCTCCTCATGGTGAGGTGTCAGGGACTGTGGTGGCAGCTTCTGGGGTGGAAAGCCCATCCTCCCAGCTTTGTCTCCCTTTGGGAAGATGACAGTGCTGCTGAGCTGGCTGTGGCCGGAGCTGCAGTTGTGCTGGCCACAGATGGCACACTGGGGGCTCAGGGTGTAGGTGAGGGGCCTGAAAGGTGCTACAGGCCCTGGCTGCTGCTGGTGGCTTCTGCATGGAGGGACCTGGCTGGCCACAGGGAAAAGGCACGGTGCTCTCTGGGACAGCGGAGCGTGGAAGTTGGGGGTGTGAGTCCTAGGCTCACCCCAGCAGACTGGGCTTGAATCCTAGCTCCACCGTTTACTTGGACAACTTACTCTGAGTGTCAGATGCTTTATCTGCATAATGGGGAGAAATACTAACCAACGGGGGAGTTAGTTGGACTAACTCGTTTAGTAAGGACTAAATGAGGTCACGAGTTTGCAAGGCACTTAGCAGATCGCCCAGCACATTTGTACGCCTTCAGTGGGTGGCAGCTCTCAGCAATATTAGGATTATGGCTGTTCTCATTACCGTTGTTAAACTAGAGACCATAAGACTGATGGAACAGACTCGCTGTGCAATAAGATACCAAATCATAAACCAGAACTAAGACCACGCCAGGCAAGGGTTAAGTCACATATCCCTGAAAGAATACACTGCCTTCTAACTGCCACAAGGTTTTTGTTTTTCTCTAGCAGCTAAACAAGCACTGGCCTCGAGATAAGCAATATTGAAACAATTGCAGCTCACCTACCACCAGACCCTAACTGAGCTCCCATTCCGCAAGTTGCAACTGCAGCTTTGACTGAACAAGAGACCACCAACCACAGGCTGGTTCTGACTGGTTTAGTAAGAGGCTGAACACTGTGTGTCTTCCTGCCCCTGCCTCATCTGTTGATGTATAGGACCGAACTGTAATGCATCTAAATGTTATGTCTCCACCCTAAAGTGAACATGCAATGTGTGTAATTTGCATATTTGCTTATCACACACATGCACACATCCCCCTTTTGTGAATATTCATAGCTCCTCCTATAACCTGTTGAATATGTATACTTGGCCAACCAGTTCCACATAAATCCCTGTTCCACCCTCCCCTCTCTCAAAGTGCTTTTGCTTTTGGTCTCTGCCTGAGGCTACATTTCCCAGCCAGTCAAGATGGCCACCCTGCAGGCTGCAATCCATTATAAGAAATGAAGTCTTTTCTGCAAATGTATGAACCTCCTGATTCCTCAGGTGACACTATTAGTGACTCCAAGAGGAGGGGGGGCCCTTCCGTGATGCCAGTAGTTGGCTGACTCTTCACCTCCATCTGTCTCCCTCTTTAAGGGCAAGGACCACCATGATTTGTCTTTGCATGTACGGCACCTGGAGCGGGCCTGGTACAGAAGAGGCTCTTGGGGAATGCTTGTTGGATAGATGGAGGGATGGAGTGGGATGCTGTGGGGTGGTAGGGAAGGAGAAGTCCCAAAGAAAGCTCTGGCCTCAGGTCACCCTTGTCTATGCTCCCAAGTCAGGCCAGCATACTCAGAGCCTCCTCTCCTTACAGAATCATTAGCATGACGGTCTCTGGGGGATGAGAGCAACCCCTGGGAGAAGATGCGCTGCTCCCAGCTGAGCCCAGTGGGCTGTATGGCTTCCCCTCAGGCTATTTGCTCGCACACCACAGATCAGACACTGCTCTCTAAGAAAATCCCAGAACCCACCCACAGAGCCAACACTCTTACAGAGGAGAAAACAGAGGGCCAGAGAGGAGAACAGCTTTGCTCAAGGCCTTGACCCTGCTGGACACAGAGTGGGGCTAGATGGCAGGCTCCTGAAGGGCTGGGTCTGGAAAGCCTGGTGCAGGGCCTGGCCCAGGGCCAGCCTCCAAGTTTTAGACTCCGATTACAGTGCTCTAACTCTGCCCTTGACTCTAGCTGCTTTCTGCTTGTCCTGTCAGGGGCTATGTTCATGGCAGACTAGGCTTTCTGGAAGCCCACCAGGCCCCTAAGAGTGGGTTCCCTGACTTGAGGAAAATGAGGACCCCACAAGAGCTCCAGCCCCTTCCCATAAGCTGCAGCACAGTTGGTCTGGCTGTCTGCATTCGCTGAAATATAGGCATGAAATGAGAAACACCAGCACACGTGAGTCACCACTTCTCAGGAATTTGAATTTTCCTTCTAGAGGATGCCATTGATCAGAGGAAAGCAGGGTGGCAGCGGTAGTGTTTTCAAAAATATTTTTCTTTTAAATCAGAATATAAATAGACTGCAAACCAGTACCACTCTGAGAAGCCCACAGGAGACTGGCTTTGAAAGGGTTTCCTTGGAGCAGCTCAGGAACACAGAGCTGAGGGCTGCCCCTGCCTCCTTTCCTCCCGGGCAGCCCTTTCTTCTCTGGCAAGTGTCAGAGGCACTGTCAGTTCTGAGTACAAGCATTTTGTGGGCGCAGCTGAGGGGGCAGCCCTGAGCCCCACCCCGCTTTCCAACAATGCCTTGAAAAGGAACTGAAAACATGCGTGGGTGGGGTGGGGGCTGTGCCAGCTTTTCCACCTGGATTCTAGAAGCTCTGGGCGAGGCCTGGTCTCTATGGGGCTCTGTTTTGTGTTTCATTTCTGTTTGTTCTGAGTGCTTAGAAATGGCACCAGTTTGCCAGGGGGCCAAGTGTGTGTGTCTTGCCTAATGACACCAGCCAGAAGGCTGGCCTCCCCAGGCCAGAAGCTCCGCAGGGTCCAGGTCCCGGTGTTCTGGCTGAGGGGAGGCATCCCCAGTCCCACAGCCCCACACCTCCTGCACACCTCTGCCCGTCAGAGCTCCACCGTGGGGTGGGACTCACATGCTGCCACTCACTCAGCCCCTCACCGGGCCAGTCAACAGCAAGTTGAAGGACCTTCTGGGCACCAGGCAGGCCCACCTTCCTCTCGGCAGGTCACAAGTTCTGGGCAGGGGCAGGTGTGGGGCTGATTTACTCATCTGGCCTATTTTACTCAGCACTGACCCAGTTTCCCTGAAGGCCAACCCTAGGTCTTCCTGACAGCCTGTGCCCATCTAAGCCTCATACACAGCAGGTGGCCAGGGCCTGCATACGGCCCTCTCCCCAGCGACATGATGGCTGCCGCTGTCACCGGGTGGCCTCCAATCCTGTCCATCCCCAGGCTCTCAGGTGGGGACAGAACATTCGTGTGGCCACTTCACCTCCAGATCCACAAAGGCCGCTGACGTGCTGGTCCAGGAACCCACGCAGAAGGGCAGTGCAGGAGGAGGGAAGGCACCTGCAGTGCAGCTCCTGGAGACACGCTGCCTTAAGAAGGGTGTCCTTCTGACAGAGGCCAGCTCAGATGAAGGGGGAGAGCTCCAGAAGACATAAGCGGGAGCCTGGCCCCCAGGCCGGACACCTTTTCCCTTGGGCCTGGGGTCGAACACGGAAGGCAAATCTCCTCCAGTCCCCGTGGCTCCCACCTTCCTGCTCAAATGTCAGAACCGAAATGGGGTAGCTGCTTCCTCACTCCCTTCAAGTTAGCCAAACAAATGCCCCCAGTTACTGGCAGCCAGTCCCAGTCAGACATAGGGGTGTGGAGCCCCAGAGAAAAGACTGAGGCCCAAAGAACCTCAGGAAGGGAAGTGATGCTTTTGTCTGGGGCAGGGACAGGGGCTGTGGTCTAGGCGCAGGCCAGACGCCCCCAGGAGGCTCTTCCTCAGGGAGTGTGCCGAGTATTCCAGGAGGGAGCAGGGGAGACCCACAGCACGCCCTCTCAGAGCACTGGGGGCACCATGGGCTGCAGCACAGCCAGAGGCAGCCCCAGGTGCAGCACCTCTGCTCACCTGGAACAGCTGATGGCAGCAGGGGCTGCGCTATCACGGGGCCCCTTTTCCAGGTCAGACATTTTATCTGGAGAAATGCGCCTTCTGGGGTTTAGGCCTTTCCAGCATTGAACTCAACTCAGAAGGAAACAATAGTCATTTTTTCAAAAAAACCTCTTATTTTTCTAAGCCAACAGCCAGCCAGCTATGGAAGCAGAACTCCTCAGGGTTTGGGGGGTGCCTGGGCCTCGGCTCTCCGATGCACAGCCCCTGCTGCTGTCTCTGATGGGCAGCGCCCCCTCCAGGGACCAGGAGCTTGTGATTTCCCGGGGCAGCCCACACCATGAGTGGACAGTCTGAACTGTTGGTTAAATGTGGAGCCCTCAGTGTCCTTTTCATCAAATCCCCACACTTTGAAGTCCTCTGAGTCCTCTGGAACCACGTGGAAAAGCCCCTTCTCTTTCCACCCGATGGGTTTTCAGGATAGGAAGAAAGCTTCCAGAACAGCGCACGCTCCCTCTCTGGGGCCTTGGAGGAATGGCGGATTCAGACCTCCCGCCCACTCTCCCCACCTCCCTGAATTCTGCTGCTTAACATAGCTCCTCGAAGAAGACCTGGCTGTGGGTCCAGATGAAGGCTCCGTTAAGCCCCAGGAAAATATGAGCATGGCTTTGACTTCTGTCTTCTTTTTAAAGCATCTGACTGGCAGAATCTCTTAAAGCTGCTTTCTTCCAGGATGATTTGGAATATTCTGGAGGAGCTTATTCTGCAATTAGCAGTGCAGAGTAATGGGCTGTCAGGCAGTAAACGCCAGCAGCTAGGGTGCCAGCAGCCTGGCCAGAAGCCAAAGGGCTTGATCAGCCTTGCGTGAATCTCACAGACTTGGCCCCCAATTTCCCCTTGGCCTAATTTCTTTGAAACTGTGTGCTTCAGCATTGGTGCTGACATATCCACAGACTGTGGTGGCTTTTAGAGAACAGTTGCTGGCAATCGGTGGGACATCCGGAGAGGGACCCGCAGCCCATCTGCCAGCAGCTTCTGAGCCCCAAAGCCCCGCAGTCCCCCACACACTCTGCGGCAGGTGTCCAGAGGGTGGTCGGGGTTGCAGTGAGCAGGGCATTAGAGCATTCCCCAAAGGACCGGCCGTCCTATTTGATAGGAGGGCAAACAGAAGCCCGGAGAGGGTAAGTGTCCTGCCAAGAGCACGGACGGAGTAAGGAACAGCATCCGGGTGTTCGGGTTCCGGGGGTGGGGCTCTGTTCACTCTGCTCCAACCAAAATCGTTTCTGGTTCTTTCCTCCCCTCTACAAACGCTCGTTGAGCGCCTGTGGGTGTTCTGGCACCAATGTCCCGGTGCTGTGCCAGGTGCGGGGAACTCAGTGGCACAGGCTGTCACTCGGGCCACGCTCTTGCCCTCGCTCAAGGCTCAGGACTGGAGGGGCTGGTTTGCTGTGGGTCCTGCCCCAGAGCCTCAGTCATTCATGTGTGTAGTCCCAGCATCTGCCACAGAGCAAGGCCTATTGGAAGGAGGATGAGGGAGGACATTCCAAAAGAGACAATATGATGCTCTCCCCACTTTAAACAAAGAAGAAGGCGGAAGCTCAGGGTCAGGGTGCTGGTTCATGGCCACACAGCTGAAGAGGAGGAGCTGAAACTTCAAATAGGATCTGATGTTTCTGCTCCAAAAGCTTCCTGTGAACAGAGGTCTGATTCTTCCTGGAGTGGATCGACTCTTAGTGATCACACCTGCATGATCTGGGGCAGGCTCCTAGCTCTCGGCAGCCCTGCCTGGGAGGTCTTAGTGGTGACAGGGTACCTCACTCCAGGTCAGGAGAAGGAGGGCAAGTACCTGGTTCAGTTACCAAGCCAGGTAGACGTCAGGTGTCAGAACCCAGGTTTTGTGAAGACCCGCTCAGGTCTCTCTGCTCCATGGCAGACTACTGAGATCTCTAGAGAGGGTAGCAGGCATTCAGGGACCAGGAAACACACTCCAAGAGTCCTTCCCTGATGGTCAGCTGACTCTGGACCCCACGGCTCAGCACTCCCTACGCCAGCCTGGGGGAGAAGCTCCGAGGACATGAGAGTGACGCAGCCGACTTCCCTGCTGTTCTCTGTCAGTCTGCCTGGCACTGCAGGCCCTTCCTCCACCTGGTGGCTGCCAGATTCCCGGTGAGCCAGAACACGGGCTCTTGGGACCCAGGTGACATAAGAGGACCTAGGGAAGGGGGGGTGTTTGATGGGGATGTCTCCCTCTGGGTGACGTGAAGAATGGCTGCCCTATCGCGTGCACACTGAGGGGTCCAGGAGGGTAATCTAAAAAGCAGCCCCTTCACAGTCTGGATTCTGCTGGGAGGACAGGATGGTGTGGGGACAGCACGGCTCCCTTCCCTGCAACCTGCACCAGCGCCATTCTGCCGACTGTGTCTCCAGCCCAGCTGCCTAACCCAGAGTCCTTTTCCTTGCCCTTGGGATTAATGGTGTGGTGATTTTGTGAGTCAGGAAAGAGACGGAGAAATGGCTGTGAGAACAGAAGGATGACTTGACCTCAACATCAGTCATCTCTCAGCTCCTCTCTGACTTCAGCTCTGGAGAGACCAAGGGAGGCATCTGCCTTCTCCTTGGAAAAGAGCACGAAGGCAAGCTGAGAGCTGCCTCTGCCTAGCCCTGGGAGTGGAATAACTTGGTCACCCTTGTGTCCGTGCACCTGGGTGCTGCTGCGGGCAGGGTCGCCGGGGACCCGTCAGGGGAGGGTGATGGGGAATCCCGGTGCCCCGGGGTCCATGTGAGCTCCCTGCCGGCTGCAGCCTAAGGCATAGATAGCACTCACAAATTCAGTGAACACACTCACAGGAGCGCCAGCACAAGCACCTCCAGCGTGCTGCGTGGTGCACTGACCTAATTGAAAGTGTCAGGCCAGCAAGTCCCATGTAACATCAAAGGACAGTCAGTGAGAAAGGAAGGCCAGGTCCACTGGCGGCAGCGCAGGCTGGGTAGGGGCCCTGTGGGAGTGGAGAGGAGACAGGAGGAAGCCTTGGGGTCTCCAGCAATATGTGGGGACACCAGGCATCCCCCCTATCCTGAAGCCTGGGCAGTCCTTGGTAACATTCCAGAGTCTCCAGCCTCCCCTCCCCCATCTGCCATTTAAATCACGTGCTTTGAGGCAGTGAGTTTTAGCTCAGAGGCTGGCCGGAAAGTGGCGGTAGCTGTCAGCTCATAGGAGGGAGGAAACTTGGGTCCTGCTGCTGGGGGGCCTACTGCACGCCAGCCAGGGTCTTCTGTGGGTGCTAACACAGCCCCCCTCTTGCTGGTACTTTTCCACTGGTAATGGGCAAGAGACTCCTGTTCACTTATTTCTACATTTCCCTGGTTGACTT
Source organism: Pongo abelii (assembly GCF_028885655.2). Taxonomy (NCBI): domain Eukaryota; kingdom Metazoa; phylum Chordata; class Mammalia; order Primates; family Hominidae; genus Pongo; species Pongo abelii. Next base: position 94,922,235 of record NC_072000.2, read on the forward strand.
CTTTATTTTTACCTATCTTCCCCAACAAGTCAGGCAGAGACCAACAGCACAGAGCAGCCTGGAAGGCGGCACTCCCCCATGGCCCGGCTGATGCTCATGGTGGAAAGTTTAGTGCTAATCACCCCCTAAAGACCCCTCCTGCCCTCTGGGGAAGCCAGTGCCCCTGCACATTGGGGAAGGTGGCGCTGTGCCCCAGGCCATGTGCGCCAGGCCAGGGAGATGCAGGCGTCAGGGACACTCTGAGGGAACTTGGCCCTGCTGCAGGCACAGGCTTCCCCTGGGGTCCTGGGACCACTGCCTCCACAGGGGAGAATAGCAGGCCCAGGCAGAGGCTGAGCTCCCCCAGAAGCCAGGGAAGGTGGGGACATGGGCAGGGCTATGACCCCAGGGCTCTGGCGGGGGAAGCGTCAGGCACGGAAGTGTTGGAGGGTCTCCATGGTCAGAAAGCCATTCCCATGCGGCCACTGCAGTGCTGCACGGGGATGCTTCCTGGGAGTCCCACGGCCTGAGACAGGGAGTCCTAGAAACTCTGACCCCACTCTTTCCCAAAGACCCTGACAGAGCCTCATCTGCCCTCTGCTTCCACCTGTCCTCAGGTGGGGCGGGGCGGGGCGGGGCTCATCCCTTTGCGAGGGCCTCACTGTACTCAGGGCTGACCTTTTATCACTGAACACTGGCAGCAAAGGCCTGTCTCCAGTTATCTCAGCGAGAGGGCTGAAGGCATGCTCCCCCTTCAGGAGAGCAGGGCTGGGAGAAGTCACGCGGGGCAGAGGGCCACGCTCCCACACCTGCTGTGTGACCTCCACCAACTGCCACTTAGGCAGAGGCTTCTCTCTCAGCCTCAGTGTTCTAATCAAGAAAATGAAGCAGCAAATTCTAGGGTTTGATCTCCAGCTGAAAATTCTAGGGTTTGATGAAATCTTCCACCCAAGGAATATTTAAATGTTGGAGCACCTACTATATCCTTAGTGTGTATCTGTTCTTCTAGGACTTGAGTGGCAGCGGCCAACGCAGCAGGGAGGGCTTCCTGGATGAGGGTCCTTGGCAACTCAGCCTGCAAGAGCAGAGGCCTGGCTGGTGTCCCCACCTGTAGCAGCAACACTGAGCTCAAACAAGATGGCAGCCCTGGAACCCCATTCCCTGCCTATGCTCGGGGGGAGAGGGGGAAGCGCCCCTGCTCTGGTGCTGCCTGGTGTGTGGGGACCGCGGGCTCACTGAGCAGCGCAGCCCAACTTTCTCCCTGACTCTGTAAAGGCAGGCAGCGGAGTGGAGTGGTGACAGACGATGGGCTAGTGGGGAGTTCTGAAGGCGATTGGATTTACAGGAAACTCTGGAAAGCTAAAAAATACCAATGGTGCAGAGGAGAAGAGCTGCCAGGCTTCTGAAGACAGGGGCTCATTGCTGCATGTCCTGACACCTGTGTGGTCCTGAGGACCCAGTAGACACTCAATAAGTGCTCCTTGGCTAAAAGTCACTGCAGTCCCCGGCACATTCTTGGTATACTGTCGGCACTCGATAGATGACTATGGTAGGGGTATTATCTCCCAGCTGTGCTGCAGCCGCGCCTGCCGTCCAGCCCAGGGTCCACTTGGGAAGGCCAGCCTCCGTGCCAGGGTGCCCCTCTGGCCTGGCATGGCTGCCTGGGTGGGGGATGGCAGGTGGTCCTCAGCAAGGCTGCCAGACCCTGGCCGTGAGTCCACCTGGGGAGGTAAGCCCCGTCTAGATCTCCATGGAGAGTGCCGGCTACACAAACAGCTGCCAGGACGACCCCAGGCCAAAGTCCCAGCTTCAACACACAGGGGGCTGAGGGGATGGGCTCTGCTTTAGGGCTGCCCCCGCCAAGCCCACCCCAGGCAGCTGGAGAGGAACTGTTTTTTCCACACCCCTGTGTGACACAAAGGCCGGATGAGTCACTACCTGCCACGGCAAGTCCGGTCATTTTGGCGAGTGGCTTCCCCCATCACTGCCAGGGTTTCGCATTCACTATTTTTCCATTTTTAAATAGGAACAAACAGAAATGATAAGACACCTTCTGATGAAGGGAGGCCTGGAACTGATAGGCCTTGGAAAATTTTTTTCCACAAATAACAAAAGAATTCACAACCCCAAAGGGCGGGGGGCCTCCCCGGCCAGCCCTCCTCTGCCCTGCCAGCCTCCGTTCACACCGCGGGGTGATTCTAGTGCATTAGCGCCGACGAACACTGGTTAGCGAGGAAAACAGAAATGGGCAGCTTGCCAGAAATGGGGACCTTCACTCCTGGAGTTTTTTACAAACTTTCTCCCCAGGGCCCCCAGGGCTTGGCCCCAAACTCAGGCCCAGGGCTGGAGCAGAGGCGACAGTGGACAGGCAGGGAACACTGTAGGGGAGCAACTGCCGCCTGGGAAACTGCATGGGGGCGCGGAAATGATGCTTGGGTGACGGCAGAGACCCAGCCCGGCACCTTCTTTCCTCACACAACTGAGCTCTTATCAGTTACCACGTCAATATGGAATAATTCAGTATCAAGAATAGAGCCATTTCCTCAAAACCTCCAGTCAGCTGTGACAGGCAGGGCACAGTGATGTGACTGCATACCCAGGCCGGGCAAATGTGGAGCTTGGAGGATCCACCCGGCCACCTGCCACATATGGGTCAGTTAACAAGGAGCATCTCCAGCCTCCTCAGAAGCCAGAAGCCCCTGCAGGGGTTCACAAAACGGGTCTGGGGCAGGGGCTAAACAATGACTTCGAGGGAGACCAGGAAATTGCAAGAGTAAAAGCAACAGCACGTATTGCTTCTGCAGTGCTCACAGGAGTCTTTGCGAATGTAGTGGCAGTTCTGCGCCCAGGGGGCCACAGAGGTGGCTGCTTAGAGCCAGAGGGGACTGGCGGGGCAGCTCTGGCTTTTCAGGAGCTGAGGAGATCAGCCTCCCTGCAACTCATCTGGGCACCCCCTGGCTCTCAGATTGGGACACTAGGTGGAAAAGTAGGCCCTTTCCTTCTCTAAAGAACAGAGAAGAGGCAGATCTGTTACGAGGCCCTAAAGCCCACCCTGCATGGACTCGCAGTGGGAGCCTCTGTGCTATACACATGATTCTCACAACACACAGGATTCTCACAGACACTCTGTTTTGGGAGAAAGGAAGGCACAGAAGACTAACAGCTGCCGGGTACATCCTATATGCTGGGCAGGTGCTAAGAACCGTGTAGAACCCGTATGACAGTGCTGCTAGGGTGGAATTCACTTCTGTATTACAGAGGTTAAATCACACGGCCACAGGGCCAAGGTCCTACAAACTGCCAGTGTATGGCAGAGCTAGAATTCAAACAAGGGGCTCTTTTGCTCCACAATGCATGCTCCCCCACCATGCTACCCTTCCTGCCACCATCCTGGGCAATTCCAGGGCTCGTTCCTTCCCCCTTGGCCCCTGTCCCTCTGGAATGGCAGAGAACCTCCGTCAGATCTGTGCTGTGAGCTCCAGGAGCCCCGGGTCAGGGCCATTTGGCACCGTTCTTCTCTGCCAATGTCCAGTGCTCTCCCGACTCTGCTCCCGTCTCCTGTGCCTGCCTTCCCCCCATCACAGTTCAAACCATCTGAGTCCAGTGGTGTCAGCAAACTGCCTCTCTGAAAGAGAAAAAGGCCTTGATTTGTGGCACTTGCCAATTTCCATGGTGTAAACATTTCCACCATGGCTGATTCCAAGCTACTGATGTGATATCATTGTGGGTGGAGCCAAGGAGAGGTGAGAGGAACGGACATACTGGCATCAGCTGCACTGCATGCATGCGTGAACCAGCAGGACCTGCAAGAGGCACTGGCACTAGAGCAGAGACCACACAGAAGACACAGGTGACACTGGATGACATGAAACACACTGATCCCATCATCCAAAGCACTCTGTCGTCTTGATGGTTGAGGGGAGCAACACAAAAATACTATCCTCTTCAGTGTTGAGGATTCAGAAAGGGAAAAGAGATACATTTTCTTCTATCACAGAACAACAGAATGAGGAGAGGCTCAAAGCATCATTGAAACATCCTCAGAACACTTCCCACATCTAGAAAAATGAGAAGGCTCTGTCTCCTCCCATTCAGGCTCCAAACGGTGGCTCAGCAACACAGCCTTCTGAGCTTGATTTCCCTACAGCCAATTTCCTTGTAAACTGGGCTGTGTCCATGTCATACTTGCTGGTGGGTGTGTAGGCGTCTGAGTGGCAGTAGGGCTAGCTGGTGGGGGCTGCTGGCGGCAAGGAAGGTGAGATTCTAGCTGGCTTTCTTTGATCATTGCAAAGGCAGAAGCAGATTTGTCACCTTTGTGTAATATATCAGACAGCAGGTAAAGAATTTAACAGCTTGTGGGAGTTCTAATTAGAGAGCCAATTATAACTCAATTGACCTGCCTTGCTTTGAAAGGCCTGGAAAAATGCATGTTGTCCTCAGGAAGAGGCAGATTTTGCTTCTAGTTTGTTCTGGGAGATCCCCGCAGGGATCTCTCACTTGTGCTTTGGTTCTGGCCCCATGCATCTGTGTGGTGCGGGGTGCCCTGATGTAGAGAATGAGAGAGAACCTGCAGGGACACCGATCCCTGAGGGGAGGGGCCGTTTCCTGCAGTGGGCCTGCTCTGCTCCTCTGTTTATGAAGAAAGACGCAGCATCACATCTCACTGGCTCCCTCGAGGGGCTGGGCCGGCAGCTTCTGCTTCACTCGGAAGGTCACTGGCCAGCATTCAACTGGATCTAATCAAGACTGAACTGGCAAGGGTGGACCCCAGGCATACTGTACATGTGTGCACGTGTGTGTGCATGTCGAAGGTTCCCTTCAGGAGCAGTCACTGTTGTTATGGGCTTGGGGTCACCCACCGTCCCTTGAGGGATGGACACCTGGCAAGAGAATCAGGTTTCAAACAGGCGTAAAGAGGGGACGCTTCACATTTCTCCTGAGAACCAAGGTGCGGCATTTGTTGTTAGACACCACTGAAGTCCCTCTGGCTCACACATGTGATCACATCTAATTTTCCCACAGCCCGATGGGATGAACACCATCGTCCCCACACACAGAAAGAAAAACTGAGGCCCAGAGAATTGACATGACTTGCCCAAGGGCCCCAGCTCCTCCCTGTGGATGCCGTCTCTAATTCAAGCCACTTCTGCTCCTGACACTTATCCAAGAGTGATTTTGCTGAGACCCTTCCTGTGCATGGTGGCTTGGTGGACATCACATAAACCATGGCAGGGAACAGGGCTGGCTGCAGCCCTAAGCTGAGAGCAGAGTGGGGCTGTGGAAACAGGAGGGTTGGTGAGTCTGGCAAAGCCAGCCCCAAAAGCTTGCCATAGCTGGGATTAGCAAGGTGGACTGAAAAAACGTATGAATATCAGAACCTACCCGTCCTCAGGAGCCTCATTTCCCTCCTGCTTCCAAAACGTGGGTGCTCCTTGGGTTCTGTCCTAGGCCCTTTCTCTTTCCTACTCTCTGGAATTTATATCTCAGGCAGTCTTGTCTCCTCCTATAGCTTCGGGTACCATGTACCAGCTGCTGCTGCCCCCAAAACCATTGCCCCAGCCCGGCCATGCCCCAACCTCCAGACCTCCCCAGCCACATGGCTGGAAGAGGCAACCCTTCCAGGAAAAATCCTGGTCAGCCCACCTCCACACAGCCAACCAGACTTGCCATCACCCTTCGTTCCGTACCTACCCCTCCCTCTGTGTCCCCTCATGTTGGTGAAGGCATCTTACCCATCCAGGCTCCTGAACCATGTGCCTGAGTCAGCCTCAAACCCTCTGGTTCCCTCACCAACCCTTGTGAAGTCTCCCTTTTCAATACTCCCACCTTGGACTGTCAACGTGTTATGATAAGATGAGTCCAGACCTTAGTGTCTCTTACTTTTCACCTAACCTGTCCTCCACAGCTTCCAGAGCAATCTGTCTAAAATGCAGACCTAATTATGTTCACTCACTTGTTTAAACTGTATCTTTAAAAAGTTCCAACCTGCAGAAAAGCAGCTAACATAATGGCTATCTCTAGACCTACCATCTGCATTTAACAACCATTTATCTTTTCTGTATCTGCTTCATCTGTTGGGGGCAAAGGCTAGTATTTTAAAGTAAATTGCAGGCACTGTGATATTTTACCCCTAAATACTTCAGGATGAATCTCTAAAAAATAAGGACATTTCCTTATATAACCATGTAACCATATCCCACCTAACAAAATGAACAGTACCTCCATTCCATCATCCACTAGCCTTTCCACACTCAAACTTGCCCGAATGTCCCATGCATCCCTCCAAAAGCTGGCATATTGCCTATGTCAACTCCACCTGTCTTCCCACTTGTGGGAGAGTCTGCGCCTCTACTCGGCTGCCAGCACTTGGCCCACAAATCACGAGCACAGACCCACACCTCCCCCTCCAACCCCCGCTGCACCATACCCTGCACATCTGTCTATCACAGTCTCCTTGACAACCCTTATACTCACTTGTATATGTTAACGTCTCTCCCTATAGACTTTCAGTACCAGAGGGGAGGGACTAGGATAGAGTCATGTTTACATCCTCAGGTCCTAGTCCAGTATTGGACTCAAACTACATTATCTTACATGTATCATCCCATTTAATCCCTCCAACAATCCTAGGAGGCTGCTATGCTGAATCAATAACTGGTGACTGAGTAAACGTGATGCTTAAAGGTAAAGCTCGAAGGACACAGGCATGCCTCGAAGCTACCACAGGTGCAGCTCCAGGCCACCGCAATCAATCAAATGTCACAATCAAGCAAGTCCCAGGAACTTTTCGGTGTCCCAGTGCATCTAAAAGGTGTGTTTACACTACAGTGTGTCTATTAGTGTGTAATAGCATTATACCTAAAAAAAGTACATAACTTAATTAGAAAACATCTTGTTGCTAAAAAATGCTAACAATCCTGTGACCCTCAGCAAGTGATACGCTTTTTGCTGGTGGATGGTCTGGCCTCCATGTTGATGGCTGCTGACTGATCAGGGTGGTGGATGCTGGAAGGTGAGGCGCTGGGGCAGTTTCCTACAATAAGACAACAGTGGGTACAATAAGACTCACTGATGGACCCTTTCTTGGACAAAAGAGCTCTCTGTAGGAAGTGATTCTGCTTAATAGCATTTTACCCACAGCAGAACTTCTTTCAAAGTTGGAGTCCATCCTCTCTAACCCTGCTGCTGCATTATCAATCAAGCTGATATAATATTCTAAATTCAACAATGTTCACAATGTCTTCACCAGGAGTAGAATCCATCTCACAAAAACACTTTCTTGGCTCATCCATAAGAAGCAATGCCTTATCCATTCAAGTTTTATGAGACTGCAGTAATTCAGTCACATCTCCAGGCTCCATTCTTGCTCTCTTGCTATTCCCACCACGTCTGCAGTTGCTTCCTCCAACAAAGTCTTGACCCCCTCAAAGTCATCCATGAGGGTCAGAATCAATTTCTTCCAAACTCCTGTTAATGTTGATATTTAGACTTCCTCCCATGAATCATGGATGATCTTAATGGCATCTAGAATGCTGTATCCTTTCTAGAAGGTTTTCAGTTTACTTTGCCCAGATCCATCAGAGGAATCACTATCTATGTCTAAATTGCTCCTTGATCCATGGGCTGTAAAGTGGATGCTGTGTTAGCAGGCATGAAGATAACAGTCATCTCCTTGTACAGCTCCGTCAGAGCTCTTGGGTGACCAAGTACATTGTCACTGAGCAATAATATTTTGAGAGGAATCTTTTCTTCTGAATAAGTGTCAAGAGTGGGCATAAAATAGTCATTGAACCATGCTTTAAACAGGTATGCCATCATCCAGGCTTTGTTGTTCCACTTACAGAGCACAGGCAGAGTCAATTTCACATAATTCTTAAGGGCCCTAGGATTTTCAAAACGGTGAATGAGCACTGGCTTCAACTCAAAGTCACCAATTGCATCAGACCCTAACAAAAGAACCAGCATATCCGTTGAAGCTTTGTAGCCAGGCACTGACTTCTCCTCTGTAGCTATGAAAGTCCTAGATGGCATCTTTTTCCAATAGGAGGCTGTTTCATCTACATTAAAAAACTGCTGGGCTGGGCACAGTGGCTCAGGCCTGTAATTTCAACACTTTTGAGAGGCAGAGTTGGGAGGATTGCTTGAGGCCAGGAATTTGAGACCAGCATGGGAAACATAGTGAGATCCCCATCTCCACAAAAAACTTTAAAAATTAGCAGGGTTGTGGTGATATGTGCCTATAGCCCTAGCTACTTGGGAGGCAGGAGAATCACTTGAGCCCAGGAGTTCAAGGCTGCAGTGAGCTATGACTGCGCCGCTGCACTCCAGCTTGGGAGGCAGAGTGAGACCTCAAAAAATAAATAAATAAAAAAAAATAAAAATCTGTTGTTGAGTATAGCCACCTTCTTAGCTGGATCTTCTGGATAACTTGCTGCAGCTTCTCTATCTGCACTTGTTGCTTCACTTTGCACTTTTATGTTATGAGACAGCTTCTTAAACCTCATGAACTAACCTCTGCTAGCTTCCAACTTTTCTTCTGCAGATTCCTCACCTCTCTCAGCCTTCAGAGAACTGAAGAGAGCTGGGAACTTGCTCTGGATTAGGCTTTGGCTTAAGGGAATATTGTGGCTGGTCTGATCTTCTATCCAGACCACTCAAACTTTCTCCCTATCAGCAATAAGGCTGTTTCGCTTTCTTATCATTCGAGTATTCACCGGAATAGCACTTTTAATTTCCTTGAACAACTTTTCCTTTGTATTCGCAACTTGGCTAACTGGTGCAAGAGGCCTCACTTCTGGCCTGTCTCAGCTTTTGACATGCCTTCCTCACTAAGCTTAATCCTTTCTAGCTTTTTTTTTTTTTTTGAGACGGGGTCTTGCTCTGTCGCCAGGCTAGAGTGCTGTGATGCGATCTCGGCTCACTGCAACCTCCAACTCCCTGGTTCGAGGGATTCTCCTGCCTCTGCCTCCCGAGTAGCTGGGATTACAGGCATGCGCCACCATTCCTGGCTAATTTTTGTATTTTTAGTAGAGATGGGGTTTCACTATGTTGGCCAGGATGGTCTCGATCTCCTGACCTCGTGATCTGCCTGCCTTGGCCTCCCAATGTGCTGGGATTACAGGCGTGAGCCACCGCGCCCGGCCAATCCTTTCTAGCTTTTGATTTAAAGTGAGAAACATGCCACTCTTCCTTTCACTTGAACACTCACAGGCCATTGTAAGGTTATTAATTGTCCTCATTTCAATATTACTGTGTCTCAGGGAATAGGGAGGTCCAAGGAGAGGGAAAAAGATGGGGGAACAGCTGGTCAGTGTAGCAGTCAGGACCACATTTATTAAGTTTGCTGTCTTATATGGGTGTGGTTCATGGTGCCCCCAAACAATTACAATAGTAATATCAAAGATCACAACAGATGTAATAATAATAAAAGAATTTTAAAATATTGTGAGAATTTCCAAAGTGTGACACAGAGACACACAGTGAGCATGTGCTGCTGGAAAAATGACACTGATAGACCAGGCACGGTGGCTCACGCCTGTAATCCCAGTGCTTTGGGAGGCTGAGGTGAGTGGATCACCTGAGGTCAGGAGTTTGAGACCAGCCTGGCCAACACGTGGAAACCCTATCTCTACTAAAAATACAAAAACTAGCTGGGCATGGTGGCAGGCGCCCAGCTACTTGGGAGGCTGAGGCAGGAGAATCGCTTGAACCCGGGAGGCGGAGGTTGCAGTAAGCCAAGATCGCACCACTGTACTCCAGCCGGGGGAACAAAAGTGAAACTCCGTCTCCAGAAAAAAAAAAAAAAAAAAGGGAAAAAAAAAGGCACTGATAGATTTGCTCGATGCAAGGTTGCCACAAATCTTCAATTAGTAAAAGATGAGTATCTGCAAAGTGCAATAAGGCGAAGGGCAACAAGACAAGGTGTATCTGTGCCTGTACCCTCCTCCTTCGCAAGCCCTTGGGGTGACTGACCAGTTGATGTTCTGAAAGACTCAAAAAAAAAGAATCAAAACACTAACACCTGGAAAGGTATTTTAAGAGACAGTTGTTATATAAACACCACGCAGATGAGAAAAGGGAGGAAGCCAAATGGAGGAGGGAAGAGAGAGGTCACGTGTCGTTCATCAGTGAACGTGGTGGGCAGTGAAAGAAGCAAGGCCCAGGGGGTGGGGAATTTCCTACTGGGGCAAAGTGGTCTAGAGCCCAGGAACTCTGGCAGAGGCTCCCTTTAGCTAAGGAGTTCTCTAAGGGTTTTTCCAAAGCTCTCAGCGACTTGGAGTGTTCTGGACATTGGGGCCCTCAGACCTTGGTTGGTTTGTTCCATTCTCTCCTTTCCCCAGGAGATTGCTGAGGCCTCCGGGAGCCAGGTAACAGGCAAGGCCACCTCCTGACCCCAGACTGGGCTTGCACCAAACGCTCTGGGTGGAGCCTCACACAACTGCACTCTCATTCCTTGGTCAGCTGCACTCATCAATTTGAAAGGGGAGGGCGGGAGCCGAGGCGGGGGTGGTCTCCAGGGCCAGGGCCCAGAGCAGGCATCCGTGGATCTGTGCAGGGGAGAGAGGCCTGCCTTGGCTCCAGGTCAGCACCCCCCAAGAGCCTGAGGGTTTGAGACTTGGCGATTCTTGGTAGATCTGTCTTCCTTCCTCCTAAGCAACCCCACCTTGGCAACATGAGTGCCAAAGGCTAACCTGGAAACTTCTCTGTATCCAAATGAGCTCGTCTATCGACGCTGAGGCTGGCAACTCAGGCACGTCCTGGGCTCAGGGAAGCTGTGAGTGCAGGCATGCCACACAGCAGGGAGAGACACATCTAGGTGGGTAAGGGGCAAGAGGAGACACGAAGACTTCTTTCTAGTGGAGAGTGAAAGAGAAAGGCACCAAGCTCAGTGGATGCTGCATGACTACGAGACCTAGAGCTGGGGCTGTCTGAGCCTCAGAGAACAGTGAGAAATTCCCCCCATGCATTAGAGTGCAGACAAAGTTCTCTAGGGCAGTGTCAGCCCTGGAGGAGTTCAGAGAGCTGATCTCTTTTACCTCCATCTCCACCCCCATCTCAAGAAGGCAGGTGCTAGTCTCCCATTTTACAGATAGGAAAAGTGGACACGAAACCTTCAAAAGCGATGGAGTCAGGATTCCTGGTGGGTTGGCCACTCACTGCTCTGGGCCCTTGGAGGAGTCCTTTCCCCTGTCTGGCCTCCACTTCCCCATCTGTAAAAGGGGGTGATTAGATTAGGGCATTTCAATGGGATTCTCAGTCTGCAATGCCTCTAACTCTCTGGTGAGTGTCAAGTCCAAAGATTTCCATCTGCAACCGGTCCATTTTAGGGCCTCAGCCTTGATGTTGGGAGAGACTTCTTACAGGATATTCTCCCTAGACCTTTCGGCTCAGTGATTCAAACTCGGTCTGAAGGTCCAGATCACACGTGGGGTTGACACGGCCCAAAGAGAGCCCCCGAGCCCTCAATGGGGAGTCTCTGGGACCAGCACCAAATGGTGGGAAAGCAATTCAGGCCCAAGACGGCTTGGAAGCAGCAGTTGGCACAGAATGCCACTTTCGGAGTGACAGCCATCCCCTCTGGCTGAGTTCAGAGGCAGGCGGTGTGGGGGAGGGGGGTGGCTGAGGAATGAAAGGCAGCAGCAGGGCTAAAGTCCAGGGAGGTGGGAAGTAAGGAGCAGGAATTCGGGACCAGTATCTGAGAACACAGAACAATCCACAGAAGTGAAAACGACAGGCCTGATCCAAGCTGGGGAGCAAAGCAGGAAGGCGATGGAACCTCAATGTCAAATCACACTGAAATAACGGGGCAGAATTTCCAAGAATAAATGGTTTGGCTAGAGTATGTCAGATTTTAAATGATTTTAGATCATAATTACTAATGACAGACTGAACTGTACTGCCCGTAATTAGTCATCTAAGACTCCAAGACAGAAAACAGAAATAAACACAGCATTCATTTTTTCCTTAAGCTGAAGCAAAGGAATGCCTAGTGACAAAAGGCACCGCATGCTTGCATTTCAGAGCCTGCCCTGGGCCCATGAAGCTTCTGGGTCTGTGGCTTTAGTCCTCGGTGAGGACAGGGTGGCCTGGTGCCATGCCTCCCTGGCCAGCACTGAGAAAAATGCTCCAGTGGTAGGAGAAATCCAAGCACCAAGCAGAAAATGTCTGCAGAGACTATCCCTGTGCCAAATGATGTTGTTTTGAGCGGGAGGGTTGCTGGGGAGAGGTGGGCAAGTCACCAAACAGGAGTCATGTGGATGGACGGCAGAGATTCTTATTCCCAGGGACATTCCTTTTACTCCAAGGAGGACACAGATGCTCAACAAGGAGAAAATATTATAAGCTAAAAAAGTGCAGTTTCAAAAGGATGTGAGAAAATAGCTTACATCATAAGAAAACTTTCAATTACCTGGTTCTCACCTCACACCTGTTCCACCAGTACCTCCCCCAACTCAATCCTCTCCACTGGGTTTGCCCCTCTGATGGGATTCGACAGCCTCATCTTTAATTGGTTATTGCCACCGCTATCACCTGCAGCCTCAAAGACAAGGTGGCAGGCACTGCAAATCCAGTGAGACCCGCATGGTCTCCATATCTCCTCCCCAGAGGAGCCCGCCCTCCTTCAGGCAGTGGTGAAAGCCATGAAAAGGCCTCCGTGCTGTGGAAAGCAGAGGAGGCTGCTTTCATCTAGGTTTGGGGTAAGGGTGGAGGCAACAGAAGAAGCTCCCTCTCCCTGGATCAGGACGGGAGGAAGATCCTGCCTTGCACGGACACCGTGATCTCAATCTACAGAGGGAACCGCCATATGCAGGGCTGAGGATGTGTCCGAAGTCACCATCCAGGGATGAGAGTGTGTCCCAACAGATGACTGGGGAGTGACTAATAGAAACTCCACTAGCTGAGAATTCATCTGACCTGAGGGAGGAGGAGCCTGATGTCTAGCCTAGAGGGCAAGCTCCTCTGTGGAGGAGGGCGAGAGAGAGCACAGGGGGTCTGGCCCAGGAAAAGTGCAAATCCTTATAAATCATCATTTTGGTTTCTGCTTGGGAACTCAGTCTGTCAAGAGCGTGATTAGTGTAAGTCTGTTTCTCAGAGAGGGATCTTGTCTGAGTGAACTGAGAGAACAGAAGGACCAGGCCTTGGACTCCTGTGAAGCCAACAGACACCTGAGCCTAGACACGCCTGCGCCTGGACATGCCTGCGCCTGGACATGCCTACACCGGGACATAACAGCCCTCAGGCAGGTGCCTGCCCCCTGAGCCTCTCTCAGCTGTGATTGCCCATGTGGACAGAGAGCAAGCAGCCAGGGACACACATGTGGCCAGGGGAGACTGCAGGCTCCAGCAGGGTACTGTTCCACATTAGTCTCTGTCAAAGGATAGTGACACCCATGCCTCCCAAATGGGATACAGAGTCTGACAAGGAAGAGTGTGCTTGGGGACAACAGGGCTGAGTGTATGAACTCGGGGGTGGTGGTGACTGCCTCCACCAAGGGCCCTCAAGCACAGGCGCTCCTCCAGCCTTTTCCCATGTTCAGGCCCGGAGTCAACACTGCAGATCAGCCTGGGAACCTGGCTGTACCCAGCTCACTGAGTGAGAGCCCCACTTACAGCCTAACGGCCTCCTGAGGTCCGGCTTGTAATACACTGACATCCCACTGTGCTGGAGGGTTCCATTAATCAGCCTGACCAAGCCTCATGGTCTCAGGTCAAATCACATGGCTGCATCATCCAATCCTGCCTCGAAGTCATTTCCCGCACTCATGGTCAGCAAAGGCTGTGCCAAGGCCAAGCCAGCAAACACTCAAAGCCTCTGCACCAAGGCAGGAGCCCTGGCTGGAGAGAAACAGCTGGTTCTGATAACCTCTGCTCAAAATCCATGTAAGGGAAACCACCTGGTGCTCTGGGGGCCTTATCTGGAAGACGGGATCGGGACACCTGACCAGTCCGCTTACAGGTGTTGCTCTCCTCTCTCCTGCCCCCCTGCCCCGCCGATTGCCCCACACTTGGTCAGCGCAGGCCACTGAGCTGTCTCAGGCATGGGGCCTCCCCTCGAGGAGCTTCCAGTCAAGGCAGATCTGCAACCAGACTTCCCTGTTGGTTCACCCAGGGCTTCAGGAGAGGAAAGTCAAGGGCTGAGGGCCCCTCTGTGGGGTGGTGGTGGTCAAGAAAGGCTTCTCAAAGGAGGAGACACTTCAGCCAGGCTGCCCTCCAGGCTGGGGACCCGCTCCCACCCTGGCCATGGGAAGGGACCATCTCTCCCGAGCAGGGAGGCCCAGTTCAAGGCCCTCTGAGACCCACGCAGAGTCAGCACTGCAGATCAGCCTGGGGACCTGGCCGTACCCAGCTCACTGAGCGAGAGCCCCACTTACAGCCTAACAGGGCCTCCTGAGGTCTGGCTTGTAATACACTGACATCCCACTGTGCTGGAGGGTTCCATTAATCAGCCTGACCAAGCCTCGTGGTCTCATGTCAAATCACATGACTACATCATCCAATCCTGCCTCGAAGTCATTTCCCACACTCATGGTCAGCAAAGGCTGTGCCAAGGCCAAGCCAGCAAACACTCAAAGCCTCTGCACCAAGGCAGGAGCCCTGGCTGGAGAGAAACAGCTGGTTCTGATGACCTTTGCTCAAAATCCAACACTTTCTATCTCCGCCTGGGAACAAATCACCCCAGGGGCCTCCACCAATGCACTCTCCCACCCTTTTCCACCTCAAAACCAGGGCCCTGGCTCCGCAGAAACAGGCAGCAAGTTACACTCAAAAGTGAAGCATCGTGCTTGCGGCCGACCACGCGCCAAGATATATTCTCATTTCGGCTCCTCCAACCAGTGAAAGTCAGTCACGCTGGTGCAGAAAGGGAAGCTCCACGGGGCCAGGAGATGACTCACTCACTGTCAAACAGACGCAAAGGAGCTCCCGGCCCAGGCGCGACCTGGATTACAGAGAATGACAGCGACACTCAGAGCTGATATTTGCGGAGTGCGAGGCACCCTGCTAACTCATTTAACCCGCGCAGCAACACCACCGGGCACTGTTATCACTCCCATTTTGCTGTGGAGAAAAATGGAAGCACAGAGAGATGAAGGGACTTATCTCAGGGTACGCAGTTAGTAAGTGACACAGCCGGGACTGGAACCCAGGCAGCTGGCTCCAGCACCGTGCTCCTGATCTTTGCACCGCCTGTCACTGAAGCTCTGGGTTCCTAAGGGACCACACCAACATACGATTTCACGACTTTCTTGTTCTGCTTCTGCTCCTAACTTACAAGTGACCTGCGGCAGGTCACCAAGAGCAGGGTCCCCATCAGTAAATAAGAAAGTCCCCTCTCACTGTGTACTAGGAGAGCACACGCAGCAAACACGGCATATCAGGCTTCAAAGTTCTTTGTAGAGAAAGGTTATCCTTATGCCAAGTATCAATAATTGTTGAAAGGGCTTCACACAGCTATGAAGAGGCTAAAACTATCAAGCAGCTATCGAAGAGTGTATGTCACCAGACAGAAGACAGAGCAAAGATCGAAGACGAAGTGTCCAGTAGGAGGCATCCAGTAGGAGGCACTATTTTGTCCTCGGCACTGTGAGTTGGAACTGCAGTTACAGCGAGTAAAGGGAAGAGAGAAATGAGGGCCTGTGCACTTTTCAGGGTCCTCTCAACAAGCACACGGACGCATCGGAAGATTGGGCACTAAATACTTCATAAGCCTTGCTCTAGAGGAAAAAAAATCATTCTCCTCAATTTGGAAAGCATTTTTTAATTATGAAAGAAAACAAAATACAATTAACAGATGAAAGGGCCTTCTCACTGGACTATCATGAAGTTTTGTTTCCTGCCAGTCATTCTTTCTATGTATGGAAAGAAAACTGATACTTCAGATGAAAGAGATCCACGTCTAAAGATGGCCATTTGAAAGGGGAAGGGTATTCCAAGTCTATTTCATCAGCTTAATTGTGGCCGGGCCTTATCCAGAGGAACAGAAGGGATCAAAAGATGTCTCTTGAAGACGTGTCTCCAAGGGAAAACTGCAGATGTGCCGATGTGTGAGCCTGTCCTGCCTGTCTGGATCCTGGGTGGCCCTCACTAGGCTGATGGATAAACTGGACAGACACACGGACACCGAGTGCCAGTTTCTGGAGGAGCCCCCTGGGAAGTTCATCATCTTCATGCTGAATCTCTCATCCCACAGGGTCACAAACTGGAAAACATGGTGCCAACTAAGAAAATAGGAGACAGCAATTTTCCCCAAATCTCAATGAACAGATGGACAATTTAAGAGATGGGAGAGAGAGAAAAACACCAGCGTTTTATAATCTAGCAATGCCAGGCAAGCCGAAGCTCGCCTCTTTCCCTCGATTCCAGCCCTCTCTGCCATACTTCCAGCTCATCACGCATAAGGGGATGAGATGTTTTCACACAGTAAACAAGCATGTAAGCTGGAAGACAGTTTAAAGAAAGCTCCGACTTCAGATCCCTCTTTGAACTTCAGAAGAGCCGCCTTCTCAGAGTGGTGTCGTTAGTCAGCAGTGTCGTTAGTCAGCCTTTGGAGCTGTTAAAACAACTGAAAATGTAGTCATAATCCATAAGACATATCCACTGCACCTCACATCGTGGGGCCGTCTCCCAAACCTACCATCAATCTGCTTCACCTTCGGGTATTTCATAAGAAAATGCATTTTTCAAGCAGCTCGGCCAATCTCTGCAAGTCTTCCGCTACTAATGTAGTCCCTTGAAATAGAACGGCAGCGCCACTCCTCAAGTTTTTATATTTGATGTTATTCCAGATTTCTGATGTTTCAGAAAACAGAAGATCATAGAGGAACTCCTCAAAGACAGCCTGTGTATGAAACCTTTAGCCTGCAGCCATCTTGATTGAACTAAGAGGTTTTCTTGTCTCACAATCCATCCACAGAAGACAAACGATGACTTTTGGGCCCACCATGCCCGGAACAAAAAGCTTATTCTATTATTAGGTTGACCCCTTATGGTAACCTGAAAAATGTGTTTTTCCACCAAGCAGCGCTCCTGATCCAAGCTCCCTGCCAAATGCTTCCCACGCTCCACTCCACTCCAACCCACCACCCCTAGGACCCCTCCAGATGAGGCACACGGCCCCCAGTGTACCCTTTGGGCCAACTGCCTCAGCCCAACCCCTAGCCACTGCCTGTCTCTCCTCCCCATCACTTTCCCCTTCTCCTTGGTGAGCTTCCCCAGTAGTCTTTTGTCACTACTTCCTTGGGGCGGGGCGGCAGGGGTGCGTGAAACACAGCCCCTCTGCCATCTTCTCACAAAGGGCTGATGGCTTTCTGTCCCTTTCCAGGCCCTCAGCCTTGTCTTGGAAACTTCATTTAAGGGGATGGCCCCTTCGTGCTTTTAATCTAGATGTCGTCACTTCTCAGCATCGGCTGTGAAATATCATGGCCTCCGTCCTAGCCTTGGGGAATGCTCATCCTGCAGGTGGATGCAGCAGTTCTCCTAGTTCCCCGCTGCGGGGTGGGGGCTCCATCTCACTGCTGTCCCCTGATACTCTTCCCATGGTTCTCAGTGCACGGTCCCTCTCCGGCTCATGGTCCCTCTCAGCTCACGGTCCCTCTCCGGCACACGGTCCCTCTCCGGCTCACGGTCCCTCTAGGCTCACGGTCCCTCTAGGCTCACGGTCCCTCTCCGGCTCACGGTCCCTCTAGGCTCACGGTCCCTCTAGGCTCACGGTCCCTCTCCGGCTCACGGTCCCTCTAGGCTCACGGTCCCTCTAGGCTCACGGTCCCTCCGGCTCACGGTCCCTCTCCGGCTCACGGTCCCTCTAGGCTCACGGTCCCTCTCCGGCTCACGGTCCCTCTAGGCTCACGGTCCCTCTAGGCTCACGGTCCCTCTAGGCTCACGGTCCCTCTCCGGCTCACGGTCCCTCTAGGCTCACGGTCCCTCTAGGCTCACGGTCCCTCTAGGCTCACGGTCCCTCCGGCTCACGGTCCCTCTCATCTCACGGTCCCTCTCGGCTCACGGTCCCTCTCGGCTCACGGTCCCTCTCTGGCTCACGGTCCCTCTAGGCTCACGGTCCCTCTCGGCTCACGGTCCCTCTGGCTCACGGTCCCTCTCGGCTCACGGTCCCTCTCGGCTCACGGTCCCTCTCCGGCTCACGGTCCCTCTCGGCTCACGGTCCCTCTCGGCTCACGGTCCCTCTGGCTCACGGTCCCTCTAGGCTCACGGTCCCTCTCTGGCTCACGGTCCCTCTAGGCTCACGGTCCCTCTGGCTCACGGTCCCTCTAGGCTCACGGTCCCTCTGGCTCACGGTCCCTCTAGGCTCACGGTCCCTCTCCGGCTCACGGTCCCTCTGGCTCACGGTCCCTCTGGCTCACGGTCCCTCTGGCTCACGGTCCCTCTAGGCTCACGGTCCCTCTCTGGCTCACGGTCCCTCTAGGCTCACGGTCCCTCTGGCTCACGGTCCCTCTGGCTCACGGTCCCTCTAGGCTCACGGTCCCTCTGGCTCACGGTCCCTCTCGGCTCACGGTCCCTCTCCGGCTCACGGTCCCTCTGGCTCACGGTCCCTCTCCGGCTCACGGTCCCTCTCCGGCTCACGGTCCCTCTGGCTCACGGTCCCTCTGGCTCACGGTCCCTCTAGGCTCACGGTCCCTCTGGCTCACGGTCCCTCTAGGCTCACGGTCCCTCTGGCTCACGGTCCCTCTCGGCTCACGGTCCCTCTGGCTCACGGTCCCTCTCGGCTCACGGTCCCTCTCGGCTCACGGTCCCTCTAGGCTCACGGTCCCTCTCCGGCTCACGGTCCCTCTAGGCTCACGGTCCCTCTCCGGCTCACGGTCCCTCTGGCTCACGGTCCCTCTCCGGCTCACGGTCCCTCTGGCTCACGGTCCCTCTCCGGCTCACGGTCCCTCTCCGGCTCACGGTCCCTCTGGCTCACGGTCCCTCTGGCTCACGGTCCCTCTAGGCTCACGGTCCCTCTGGCTCACGGTCCCTCTAGGCTCACGGTCCCTCTGGCTCACGGTCCCTCTCAGCTCACGGTCCCTCTGGCTCACGGTCCCTCTCGGCTCACGGTCCCTCTCGGCTCACGGTCCCTCTAGGCTCACGGTCCCTCTCCGGCTCACGGTCCCTCTAGGCTCACGGTCCCTCTCCGGCTCACGGTCCCTCTGGCTCACGGTCCCTCTAGGCTCACGGTCCCTCTCTGGCTCAAGGTCCCTCTAGGCTCACGGTCCCTCTGGCTCACGGTCCCTCTGGCTCACGGTACCTCTAGGCTCACGGTCCCTCTGGCTCACGGTCCCTCTCGGCTCACGGTCCCTCTCAGCTCACGGTCCCTCTGGCTCACGGTCCCTCTCAGCTCACGGTCCCTCTAGGCTCACGGTCCCTCTCAGCTCACGGTCCCTCTAGGCTCACGGTCCCTCTAGGCTCACGGTCCCTCTGGCTCACGGTCCCTCTAGGCTCACGGTCCCTCTGGCTCACGGTCCCTCTAGGCTCACGGTCCCTCTGGCTCACGGTCCCTCTGGCTCACGGTCCTTCTCGGCTCACGGTCCCTCTGGCTCACGGTCCCTCTCGGCTCACGGTCCCTCTCGGCTCACGGTCCCTCTGGCTCACGGTCCCTCTAGGCTCACGGTCCCTCTCTGGCTCACGGTCCCTCTAGGCTCACGGTCCCTCTGGCTCACGGTCCCTCTAGGCTCACGGTCCCTCTGGCTCACGGTCCCTCTCGGCTCACGGTCCCTCTCCGGCTCACGGTCCCTCTGGCTCACGGTCCCTCTCCGGCTCACGGTCCCTCTAGGCTCACGGTCCCTCTAGGCTCACGGGCCCTCTAGGCTCACGGTCCCTCTGGCTCACGGTCCCTCTAGGCTCACGGTCCCTCTAGGCTCACGGTCCCTCTCAGCTCACGGTCCCTCTGGCTCACGGTCCCTCTCAGCTCACGGTCCCTCTCAGCTCACGGTCCCTCTAGGCTCACGGTCCCTCTCGGCTCACGGTCCCTCTAGGCTCACGGTCCCTCTAGGCTCACGGTCCCTCTGGCTCACGGTCCCTCTAGGCTCACGGTCCCTCTAGGCTCACGGTCCCTCTCAGCTCATGGTCCCTCTGGCTCATGGTCCCTCTCAGCTCACGGTCCCTCTAGGCTCACGGTCCCTCTGGCTCACGGTCCCTCTAGGCTCACGGTCCCTCTAGGCTCACGGTCCCTCTCCAGCTCACGGTCCCTCTCCGGCCCACGGTCCCTCTCTGGCTCACGGTCCCTCTGGCTCACGGTCCCTCTCAGCTCACGGTCCCTCTCTGGCTCACGGTCCCTCTCGGCTCACGGTCCCTCTCGGCTCACGGTCCCTCTCAGCTCACGGTCCCTCTAGGCTCACGGTCCCTCTGGCTCACGGTCCCTCTAGGCTCACGGTCCCTCTCGGCTCACAGGCCTCTTCAAAGTGGCCTCACCCCACTTCACTCCACTTGCTGTCCACTCCGCCAAGCCCTGGCTGACCCCCACCATCTGCTTCTGCTTCACACCTTTTCTCAACCTGTCAAAGGGACTGGAGGCGGACCCGAGCCTCCTGCTAATATTCTCCAGCACGCATTTGTTCCCTAGCAATACTTCCCATCCCGGCCTTATCAGCTCCCCTCCACGCAACCTCCTTGGCTCCCTTCCATGTTCTTCTCTCTCCTGAAAGCCCTTGTTCCCTTCTTACTTTCCAATCTCACACTTGCCCTCAAAAGCCCAGGCTGACGTTATCAGAGGGCAACCAGATGTCCCTGTTTGCACAGCCTGTCCCTGTCCTGGTGATTTTGTCCTTGGCCTGGGAATGACTGTCCAGGGATGCTGGTTCTCTGCTCCTGCGTCCACCATGAGCCACGCTTCTCTCCTCTCCCCACCCCAGAACATGGAATAACTGCTTTGGAAAAAGTTGCTCTATGTTTCTTTAATTCATTTTGCATACTGAGAGCTAAAGGGTTTTTAACATAGCACACGAATAAATGTAAATTTATACACTTATGCAAAAATAATATAAAAATATGCCTTTAGATTTTCTGAAAAAGTCTGGTCAGTCTATGAATTCCTCCCCTTGTCAACAACATTACTTGGCAACTCCTTATCCCTCTAGCATGCTGCTCCCTTAATACCCGCCCATCCTCAGCAATCTCTGCCTCCCTTGTCTTGTGCTAACTCATTATCGCTAATAAACACATGATTTCTCTGCTCCCTTCTCACTACACATGAATTTAAACACATACATGAAGGCTAAAGCTATTAGAAGATCGTCCGTTTCCTCTGGGGGTGAATTTACATTTCTCTTGTCAAGTCTGACCTCTGATTTACTGTTCATGAATACTAAAGTCACTCTTGCTTTTTAACAATACTAAAAGGTTTGCATTTCCGCTTAAGCCGTAGCCCTCCTGCAAGCTGGTGATCTGGCACCTGCTGCCACTTACAACTCCTGGCATAACTGTTCTCTGCCGTCACATCAGCCACCTGACCACCACCTGTGACACAGACAACGAGGCTTCCTTCTCCCCAACAGCCCCCATTGACTGCTTGTCCCCGGGCTCCTTGCCTTCCTCTCCGAGCATCAGGGCTGCTGCAAGCACACTTTCCACCTCTCCCATCACCCACGACCTGTCTCCCAGTTGGCTCCTTCCCTTGGAGCCTCCGTAGTTGGCTCCTTCCCTTGGAGCCTCCGTAGTTGGCTCTTTGATGCTCCCTAGGGCTCTGTTCTTTAAACTCCTTCTAGTCTTGACCTTCTGACCCTGGCCTCCCTGGCCGCCCCCTCGCCGCTCTCCCTGCGTGCCAGGCAACTGTCAATGCTCAGCTCTGTTTCCGCCGCCCTCTGTCACACAGGTCAGGGGCCCTGCCTCCTCGCTGGGGCTTGACCTGGTAAGACAGCCTCTCATCTCCCTGCTGACACCTTCCTCTTAACTCAGGGGCTTGCAAACCAATCCACCTTCCGTGAGGGTAGAGACAGAACCTTTTGGGACTTAGCAAGAGATGTCAGTTCTTGGGTTTAATCTGTTTCTATGATGTATTGCTGTGGTTATCCCCATTTATATAGCTGAGGAAAATGAGGCACCAAGAGGGTGAATAACCTGTCCAAGGCCCCACAGCGAATGGGGCCAGAGCTGTGATTCTAACCCAGGCCAGCCTGGCTCCAGGGCCTCCTCCTGGGCCTCTAGGGTAACGTGAAGGCCCCTTCCTCCCTTCCTCCATCCAAGGCCACAGAAACACAGCTTCCCTGTGTAGCTTGTAGGGAAGAGGACAGAGAGGGAGTGTGATGTCTCACGGCTGAAAAGCCTGTGGGGTCCATGGGCTGCCCCTCCACAGGCACCAGAGTGTCCTGCAGCACCAGTGGGAGGGGGACCTGCCCTTGGCTGCATGGGGCTCCCCCTGGCTGTGGGCTGGGCTCTTGGGGACAGGCTGGGGGAGAACACAGGCCAGGTGCATCATTTAGAAAATCACCAAGAAGGCGTGCTCAAGCTACCTTCGGGAGCCACACTGATCATTCACTGGGCAAAGTTTCTGACTGCGAGACTCTAAACTCCTCAAATCTGTAGTCTGGCTCTTCTCAACCTGCCTCCAATCTGGATGGTTTGTCAATATCTCAGGATCCACAGAGAGAGGTTTTAATAGTTTATTATGATGACCCCTCTCTACTGGCAAGATCTCCAAAGCAGCTCATGTCTCTGAGCCTAGTAAGGCTCAGTCATTGCCGATGGACCCGGCAGGCGGGGCTCACCGTGGCCCCAGTCTCGCTCACCAGCTCCCTCGTGCTGGGTCAGCTGCTTGCTCCTTTCAGAAAGGAAAGCACCTGGCATGTGTCAGGCATCTCAGGTGTCTTGAAAAGCTCCAAAGGTGAAACAGAAAACTCTCCCGGTGCGATTTTCCTATTTGATCTTTTGTCTCATGTGTTCCCTTTGGGGATGAACAAGAAATACTTCCCTGAATAATTCATAGGCCCCGAGATGGAAACATGCAGCCTCTTTTTAATAAAAAGGCTGGGACATGGCAGGGATTGTATCTCTTCTAGATGCTCTCAGCAAAAGCACAGAGATCTGACAAGCTCTTCACAAATTCCTCTTCTAATCGTGAGACAAAAATTAAAAGCCATGTAGTATTTTTAATCAAACAGATTAACATTTGGATAATATGTAAAATTATTTATGAAACTGTATGGGGCTACAAAAAACTCACAAAGGGAAGTTGAAAAAAATTAAGTAGCTGTAATTATGGTAAGGTTTGATTTCTTTTTAAAACTGAAAATGACTGTCTTCAGTTTCCTATTTCATGAGCACCTACTAGGTGCCAGGAACTCTGCTAAGATTATTATGTAAATCATTTCATTCTTTCTGGCTACATCCCACTGGGGTAGGAGCCCAATTCACCGAAACACAACAAGGCACCTAAAGGTTAAGTGACAAGTCCGAGCTTCCCCAGGAGTCAGGACCAGGGCTTAGTTCGAGTGCAGATGTAACTCGTAAGCAGACACTCTTTCCACGGGGCCTAATTCTCGTGCGTCAGCATTCTTCTGCTGGAAACCAGCAGTTAGTGCCCAGCCCCTTCTACATTTTGCAACATTACTATGAGAAATGGCAAGATAATGAAGGCTTTGGGATGCTTCGGGGAACATTTTACTTATTAGTTACAAAACCACATCCTATTAGTCTTGGACAGACACAGCCTGTCTAGTCAAATGCCTTCAGTTTGCAGAAAGGACACGGAGGTGCTGAGAGCTTAGGGGCCTTTCCTGAGGTTAAGGAGCAAGCAGCTGATGTTGCTGGGACCAGAACTGTGTCCTCAGACTCCCTGTCCAGTGCTCACTCTTCCATATCACACACCACCACCTGGTTATGGGTGCTAAGCCTCCACGGATGCGGACACGAAGGGCCCTGAGCTTTATAATAAAAGGCTCTTCTTTCCTGCGGTTCATGACATCAGCGATGTCTACTGCTAAAAATGAAACAACAATTCAGAACCAAAGCCCAGCATGCAGGCCCAGAGAACGTGGCACGGCTTTTCACAAGCTCCTCAGACCCTGGTAACTTGTGAGTTTCAATTCAGACCCTCGCAGGAAGATGACAGAGGACTGGTGAGGCAGCTGCACTAACATACGTTCATAACGGACAGAACCCTCCTGAGCGAGCAGTGTCCCCACCTAACTGAAACCGACACGGCCAGTTGGCCGGCTCCAGGGTCTCTCAAGAATGATCCATGGCAAGGGGTGGGTGCAGCAGGGCAACCTCAGGCTTCTGGCCCAGGCTGTAGATGAAGGATGTGCAGTCGTGGAGCGCCGCCACACCCCTGCGCAGCGCGGACACTGGGGCGGCTCATCTGCCTCCCACCTCTCAGGGCAACATGGCCAGACACCCCCGCTGGTAGGATGCTCCCTCCCAGCCAATGGCCTCAGAGACATGCTGGAGTCTCAGGCTCCCTTAAGGGAAGAGAGCCTCCCAGTTTGTAAAGTGTTCTGATTCTCATCCTGAAGTCTCCCCGGGATGTGGAAACCCCCAAAGGTGGCTACTGTAAGCAGCGCAGAGGCTGAGATGACAGTGACAATGCCCCACGGCCACAAGAATGTCTTTATCAAACCCAGAGCCACAGGGTGGCGCTGGCCAGGAGACCACAGCACCTAACAGGATGTCGGATAGGGCTGCTGAGGCTATGCACAGCCAACTCTGGGGCGCCATTTGCATAAACTATGGTAGAAACGGTGCCCTCTGGCTTCAGGCCATGTGACAGCCTGGCAAGTTAACTGCATGGGGCCTTTGGAAGCAGAAGAGGGTGTGAGGGTCATGTGCTACCTGCCGCTTCCAAGGGCTGTCACCATGCCAGAGTGGGGGCCGCCGCCGGGCTCGCGGACTCACCAGTCGCTGCATGCTCTTCACGTGGGTGGGGCTGATGGCTAAGGCCTCTTCATACCACCGCCGTGCCTCGTCCATGCTTCCCCGGAGCTCGGCAATCTGGCCGCGCATGTAGAGGACGTTGTGGGACATTGGGAAGAGATTGGCAGCTTCTTGGGTACAGGCTGTGGCTTCTGCAGGCTTCCCGATGCCGATGTAGACTTCAGCTGTGAGGAGAGAGCAACGGCACATGCTTTCCTGGTGCCCCTCTGAGGCCCTGCGAGCAGCCACCACTCTGATGTTCATGTTCCCCGCACGGGAGTCTGGCGGGGCCCGGAGCCAGCTGATCCCTGCTCCGAGTAGAAAGGGCTGCCGCCGACAGTCCCTCCTGCCCACTCCTACACAGGGACTGGAGTCTCTCGTGTTGTGGGCCTTGCAGGGCAGGCATAGGTCACCACCAGGCAGGGGGCAGTGAGGCCTGCCTGGTCCCTGCCCCAACCTCTGAGGACACCCACCCTCAGGGCCCACCTGGGGCTCCTCAGTGTCTGGACAGAGGCTGGCCCGGTCCAACCCTCGGCTCTGACTGCCATAGAAAAAGGGCCAGAATGAACAAGGGGAAAAGCAGACCAGAGGCACACAGACCCTCAGAGGGCAATGGCTCCACCCTCTGACCCACTCTCCTGATGCCAAGAAGTATGATGGGGCTGCAGGCTCCGGCTATCACGTTCACAGGCGTGATGCAAGATGGCTGCCCCACCAGACCCGGCCCCTGAGCTCACCTCTGACCAGGGGAAGTTGATGCACCCTGTAAACTCTTATCTGTGTCACAATGACAAAGCCCTTTGACAAGCCAAGCTATCGCTTTTAAAACAAGCAGGAAAATGACCCTCCTACCGATCCCAGGCCTCAACTCTCTCACCTCTACATGGAGCCAAACCCCTCTGCAGCCCTGGCCTCCCTGAAGAGCCCTTTTGAGTGTTTCCAAGGGTGGCCTCCCTGCCTCCCAGGTGCATACTTGTTGAATATCCAGGGGGAACGTGTCACCTGGCCCCGAGGGCCTCTTCTCCTGAGGCCTTGCCAACTGAGGCACCACCATCTTTCTAGTCAGCTGGGCCTGAGGCTTCAGGGACATCTGAATCATCCCCTATCCCTCTCCAGGGCCAGCAGGGCCACATGGTCAAGTCTGCAGCCCAGAGCCTCACGCAGGGGCCGCCTGCTCTGTCGGGGCTCAAAGACCCCTTCTCCCACCTGCAGGCCAGACCCTTCCTCAGCACTCTTGCCTTGACCACTGGCGTATCCTGCAGTAAAAGAGGTTTGCACCCCCATCTCCCGGTTATGTGTATGTTTGTATGAATTAATATCTTACATGTCATATGATCCACAACAGCACACAAAATAGAAATGTTAAAAGAACAAAAATAAAAAAAGAAAGTTTAGGCAGGGTGCGGTGGCTTGTGCCTGTAATCCTAGTACTTTGGGAGGCCAAGGCGGGCGGATAGCTTGAGGTCAGGAGTTCAAAACCAGCCTGGCCAACATGGGGAAACCCCGTCTCTACCAAAAACACAAAAAATTAGCCGGGCGTGGTGTTGCGCACCTGTAATACCAACTACTAGGGAGGCTGAGGCAAGAGAATCACTTGAACCTGGGAGGTGGAGGTTGCAGTGAGCCAAGATCATGCCAGCCTGGGTGACAGAGTAAGACTCCGTCTCAAAAACAAAACAAAACAAAACAAAAAACACCAAACAACAACAACAACCAAAAAAAAACAAGAAAGTTTTACTATTTTCTTTGTGCCCCTTACCGTGTCATCTCCTGGAGCCCACTTTGGAAACTGCCTCAATTATGCAGAGACTCCCCTCCCTGCCTCCTGCCCTGGCCATGAGCCTGTCCTCCACAGCTGCTGCCAGGTTAACCCTGAGACCAACCTCTGGGGCAGCAGCCACCTGCTCCGAAGCCCTCCTTCCCTGGGGCCTGTGGCTTCTGCGTCTGCCCAACAGGCAGCCAGGCCGAGGCCCTGTGCTCTGATTTTCTGGACCCACCGGAATATGGGCTGTAAGCGACAAGAGGGCA
Organism: Pongo abelii; assembly: GCF_028885655.2. Classification (NCBI taxonomy): domain Eukaryota; kingdom Metazoa; phylum Chordata; class Mammalia; order Primates; family Hominidae; genus Pongo; species Pongo abelii. The sequence goes on from NC_072000.2 coordinate 94,949,072, forward strand.
GGGATGGTGTCTGTGCTGCCCACTGCTGCGTCCCCAGGGACTAGAACAGTGCCTGGCACATAGTCAGAGCTCACTGAATCGCTGAATGGGTGAATGGTAACTAACAACAGCAGTAGCTAACACTTATTAAACATGTGCTTTGTACCTAGGGGCCTTCTCAGTTCTCATTTTATCTGCATGGTGATCCAGTAGGTACTACTATTTTATCCCCATTGTTCAGAGGAGGAAACTGAGGTACAGAAAGCGTGAACACCCTGCCCGAGTTCTCAGGGCAAACTGGAGGCAGAGCTGGAATTAGAACCCCGGCCACCTGGCTGGGAGCCTGTGCTTGCAGCCTCCACAGAGAACAGCATCTCCTCTGGCCCAGGGTGACATCCGACTCCTCTGCAGGCCTTGGGAGCCAGGCACACTGCCCTTATCTGCTTCCTACTGCTTCCCCGAGCCCCCGGGCTCTGGCCTTGCTAGTGCTGCTTCTGCACACACAGTGGGTGTCCCTGTCTCCACACTTGTGTTGATTCTGTGGCTTGTGCCTGTAAAGCCGTCACTCCAGCCTCCTTCAGGGCCCAGATTGATCTCGCCGTCCCAGGGAGCTCTCTGACCACCTGCCTCAGCTGAAAGGAAAGCCCAGCCTCTGCAGCTCCTGATAGCCGGGTCCCCGTAAGTATTTTTGTGAGGTCTCGGGTATGCCTGGGATAGTACGCTTCCAGGGCAGGCGCTGGGGCAGATCCACCTTTCTGGCTCCCAGCTTCAGGCCCGGGGGCGGGGAAATGGCTGGTGTGTATCTCATGGTTGTGGTTAGTGGCAGATGCTGCTGACCTTTGACCTCAGTCAGCCTGGCTGGCTGGTCCCTCCCTCGAGCACCTCACTTTCCTGGTGATGATATTTGTACCAACGACTGATTCCCCAGGCCTTCTCTCCCCAAGAGAAGGCTCTGGAAAAAGCGGGCCTCACCTGGCCCCGATGCACCCAGTACCTTCTATCTGTCCTTGTGCCTGCCAGTCCCTCCTCACCAGAGATGACGGGGCCCAGGGGCTTGTGGAGGGGCATACTGGGTGACTCCTGCAGACACAGAAACTCAGGCCATTCCAGCACCATGCATTGAGCCCTGAAGGCGACCGCCCAGCCACGCCTGCCTCCCAATCTCAGGAGACTCAACTCAGAAGGTACCTCCTGAACTTCTGTACACACAGGGGACTCTATAGGGACAAAGAAGACATTTCTCTGTCCTTTAGTTTGGACCAGGCAAAACCTCTCCCTTCTGGGAGAGAAACACCTCCTAATGACACCATCGGGCTGTCTGATGCCTTTCAGTAACACAATTCCCTCGACGCCCTCACCAAAGAGTCAAATGTGTGCCCACTGAGGTTTTGGTTCTCGAGTGCGGCAGCAACACAGGGGAGCGGGACAGAGCATCCCTCTCATTGCATGCCTGCCTCCTGCCTCACTGCCAAGCTGTGAGTGAGTTCACTTCCAAGATCCCAATCCTGGAGATGCTGTGGGCTGGTGAGGCCGCCCAGCCTCTCCCACTTAGAGCATTATGAACAAAGGCTGACATGGGAGAGCAGGGATGTACATGTCCAGAATAAGAATCAACGTGGGGAAAGCTGTAAATGCCAGTAAGACTGTGTGCATGTCATTCCTGCTCTCCAGGGGTCCTCCGTGAGACCGAATGTGATTCCAAGTATCTCACTGGTCGCCGAGCCTGCCTAAGCCTCAGGCCTGATGCTCTCGCTCCCTTCACGTGATGGGGAAACGGGAGACGCAGATAGAACCAAGTCAGGATCATGATGGTGAGGGAAAGAATCCAGCCCCCCATGGCACTTTTCAGTGCTGTGGAAGTTGCTGGAGGAAACCTATGGCTCTGATAAGGCCTGTGACACTGACAGATGTGGCAGGAAAATGCACAGCCTAGGGTTGCTCCCAAATCCCTCCGTTTCCAGCTCAAAAGGAAGGACTGAAGGCACAACATCCTGCAGTGATTTTCAAACCATTTTCACCAGTGAAGGCTGTTTCTTCCAAAGGGATCCTACCCCAGGATGTAAAAGACTCCTAAGAGTGGGCAGTGTGGCTACCTCTTGTTTGCCCCCCTCCTCTGCCTCCGAGGCACCACTGGGAACACTAGGGTTTCCAATTTGCAAGCCACAGTGTCATGAGAACATGGAGGACTTGGTTCTTGGCCCTGGGCCTCGTGTGTGGCCTTGGGCAAGTCGATCACTTTCTCTGGGCCTGTCCACCTGTCAGGTGGGGGGCCTGCGCCTGGCCCACAGCTCTCCCAGGGCAGTGGCGGGCATCAGACATCACAGGAGTGGCAGGGATCAAGACAAGGCCGTGCCAAGGGATCAACCCTAGGCTGAGCATTTTCCTGCCACATCTGTCCAGGAGCACAGGCCTTATACCAGTGCCGTGGGTTTCCTCCAGCAACTTCCATTCACCAGGAAGTCTGAAGCCCAAAGCGAGTCACAAATGGTGAGGGTAACTCTTAGTCAAGCCTAAGCTCTCTTGGAGACCGCAGGGTGAGGAAGCTGAGGTGCAAAGAGATAACTGGACTCATTTGAGCCTCGCAGCTCTATTTCACCGGGTCAGAGTATTTGGTGGATCCAGGTCACCATGGCCCCTTAAGACAATGACTCTGAATAGGCATTCCCTCTCTAAGAGGAAATTACACTTGCATGGGGCACAATGTCTTAGGCTCCAGGAATGACGCTTTAGTGGTGGGGTTTCAGACACCAATCAGGTAGTTTGAGATGGAGTTGGAGAGGAAAAGGAAAGGATTTCTAAGGTTTCCCACCACCTCTGAGATCACCCCAGGATGTAGCTTTTGCCTAGGCATGTGGCTGGGCCTCTAGGACAGAACGAGGCCACAAGTATTGACTATGAACCTGCACTACTTGAAAAGCCTTCTTTCCTGGGAGTCCGCCGCCAAACAAGGACCACATATTTCCACCCAGCTTCCCCAGTAGCAGAGCTGTGGATTTGATCTCCATCTGCCTCCTTCATCTTCATTGGTTTGGAACTCAGGAAGAAAAGAATATCATTTATACTTTCCCAAAGCCCCTCACATAGAAACAGTATGGCTTTCTCACTAAACTATAGACAACTCCTAGTCACAGTCACCTCTGTATCCCTCAGCAGAGGATCTAGAGGCTGGTCCCCTTGGACACAACTTAGCAGGTGCTCAAGAAAAGTCTGCAGATTAATGAATGCTGGGTGTAGGTCAGAGCAGGGCAGCCATTTCTGTGGCACAGGTCAACAAAGACAGGTGAATGCCAGGGAAGCAACAGCAAATGAAATCTCCCTGTTCCTTTCACCAAGGAGTGAATTCAATTTAAAGAAAATAAAGGGCCTTGTGAGCTTATTAAGAGATACAAGAACTGGTACCAAAGGAACAGAATCACAGCGAAACAGGCTCTGGGAACTCAACGCCATCAGCTGCCAACAAGAACGCACTTCAGCACAAGGTCAGTGCTCCAGCTGCAGGGTCTGGAAGGTCACTCTCTGAAGAGGTTCCAGGGACAGATATTCTGTCCTGGCTGCTGGTGGCTGACTGCCTCTCACCAAAGGTAAGGGGTGTGGATACTTCCTACCTTATTTTGGGAGCTCCATAAGTTCTGAATGTTCTCTTAGGAACCCTTGGTTTGTCCCTGCTATTGGGTTACTATGAAAAATGTTGTGGATAAAATCTCCCCACCGTGTACAAAGCTTATTTGGCATGAACATAACCCGTATGCTTTTGCTTGGCATTTAAAATTCAAAATTAGGGCCTGCCGCCTTTCCAACCTCCTTTTTTGCCCCAAATGCCTTTCAGCTTCCCTCTGCCCAGGACCTCCCAGAAACCCAGGGCAAGCACTTTTCACCCTCCCATTCTTCCTCTACCCTGTGTGTGCTCTGGGACACCCCTCGACCTCATCTGCCCTGTCACAGTGAGCCACAAGTGTGCCAACCCTCCCGCAGGGCTGGGTCAAGCCTGTTCCTTCCTCGCACCCTAACTCTGCCTTGCACACAGAGGGCTTCCTGGAACGGTTTGCTGAACCAGACTGGAGATGTGATCCCAAAAGGGCTGAGCTACCATGTGAAGGTTTCTCTCTCAAGGTGAAGTGGTGTTCCTGGCTGGGGGACCTGGTGCTAGATGCACCCAGAACCTCACGCGGGTCTAGTTTCCTCATTCATTCATTCATTTATTCATCAAATGCTTGTCAAGCCCCTGCTTCATGTCAGCTGCAAGGGGCTTGCCCTGGACTTGGCTGTGCAGGGAGTGCACAGGCACTGGGCTGAGGGGGCTGACAACCAGCCTGGGCCCCACTGCAGGCTGTATGCCTGGACAGGGCTGCACCAGCCCGGAGGAATGCAAAGAAGCCCTTTGCTTCTCACAAAGGTGTCCTCCACTAGCCAAGGCTGCTCCCTCTGGGGGCTTAGTCTATTCAGAAGGGACATCTTTCGGAAACGCACACAAAGGAGCAGTCTAAGCTGGAGGCAGCCCTCAGAACGGCCCCGAGATCTTCTACCTCACCTGCACCTGGCAGAGAAACGTGATGGAAAGGATGCACGGCAGTAGGTACCTCCCGACCTCGAAGCTCAAGCCGGCAGGCTCCCTGACCCCTCCAAACCATGTCCTTTACCCCTGACCCTGCCTCCCTAAAGAGAGATGCTGTGGAGGGCAGAGGGGTCCCACCTGATTGCAGGGTGTCTGCTAGCACAGAGGGTGCTCCTGGAGCCCACCTTCTTTTTCACATAAAAATCAGCACAAGGGCCAAGCAGAAAGGGATCCTGTGTCCTGATGGGTCTCCTGTCACCCTTCCAAGCCCTCAAGGCCTAGAGAGGCCTTCAGCTCTGTCGGCTCTCACTGGACTTAGCCTTAATTCTTTTTTTGTCTGAGGAGGGTTAGCAAGTGGAAGGAGGCAGTGATTTTGTCTTCAGGTGCAGACCTACCCTGAGCTTCTCTGGGCCAGGCGCCGTGCTGGGACCTGAAGTTCCCAAATTGAGCACAGCCCAGGCTCTGGCCTCACTGAAGGCCCAGCCAAATGTCTTTGCCAGGGTCGGGCTGTGCAACTGCCATTAGTCTCTGAGTCTGCGTCTGGCTGTGTCAGTTTGTCAAGAGGGATCCCTTCTCCAGGGGCTCCGTGGCACAGCAAGACAAGCTCCTCCTCCCCTAGCTGCAGCAGTGACAGGCGCTAGCCCTTCCTGGCCTCAGCCCCACTGTTCTGACTCCTGACCCAACCCCTCGGCTGCCTTGACAAATCACTCAGAGAGAAGTCAGAAGCCAGACAAGTGGACCCCGAGCCTCTTCTGGCCACCAAACTGACAACTCATCTGTGTCCTCTGTTCCGTCCACTCTGTGTCTCTTCTGCCTTTGCTGCTGAGAGCCAACCCCTCTGCCTGTGCCCTGGACCCCACCACGCTCTTGCTGGAGGAATTCATTTCACCTCCACACATCCCCCCTCTCTTCTGGATGCCGAGGGCCTCATTTTTACCTGATCATCCCTGTTGGCAATCAACGTGCTCCAATGGGCTTCAGCCTCCTCGGTCCCCATGCAGCTCTGCACACCCAATCAACATGCTCCAACGGGTTTCAGCCCCCTTCAAGCCCCAGGCTCCCCGTCACATCCCTCATTTCTGCTCCAGAGGGATTCTTCTTGCAAGAACTGTGCACCTTCTGTGCCTCAACTTCCTCACTTGCCATTTGCTCTGCAACCCACACCAGATGGCATCCATCTCCACCATGCCACTAAATCCAGTCTCGTCACCATCACCAACACTCCCATACACCAGGTCCAGCAAATGCTTTTGTCTCTACATTCCCAACCTCTCAGCAGCACTGCCCACTGGCCACATCCTCCTTAAAAATCGTTATTTTAGTAGTTGTTATGTGTTTGCTATGTTATGTGGTTGTCCTAACTCTCTTCATTTAACAGAGGACACAGAGGCTCAGTGGGAGTGGGAATAGCTTGCCCAGGTATTACTGCTAGTGTGTGGTGGGGCCAGGGTTGTAACTGATGAGTCAGACCCAGGTTCTCGCCTTCACTGCATGGGTTCCTTCCTGCCCCCACGGCTGCCGCGATGCCGTCTGCCCTGCTTTCCTCCCGCCTTGCCGACCACTCCCCTTCAGTTGCTGTGGCTCTTCCTCTGCTCCTCAAGCTTTTTTTCTTTTTTCAAGATGGAGTTTCGCTCTTGTTGCTCAGGCTGGAGTGCAGTGGTGCGATCTTGGCTCACTGTGGCCTCCGCCTCCCAGGTTCAAGCGATTCTCCTGCCTCAGCCTCCCGAGTAGCTGGGATTACAGGTGCCTGCCACCACACCTGGCTACTTTTGTATTTTTAGTAGAGATGGGGTTTCACCATGTTGGCCAGGATGGTCTTGAACTCCTGACCTCAGGTGACTGACCCGCCTCAGCCTTTCAAACTGCTGGGATTACAGGCATGAGCCACTGCAGCCGGCTGCTCCCCAAGCGTTAAATGTGGAGGGGATCAGTCTCAGTCTGGCCCTTTTACTTCTCCACCTACATTCTCTTCTTAGGCCGTCTTAGCACCTATCTTAGGCCTTTAAAGGGGATTTTAAATCCCAACTCTTAAAGGTATGTTTCCAGCCCAGATCTGAAATGTAGACTGGAACATCCAGCCGCCTGCCTGGCATCCTGACTTCCTTGTCCTCAGGCACCTGACGCTTCCAAGCTCAAGTGGGACTCTGAAGTCTCTGCCTCCCTGACCCCGACTCATCAGTTCTTCCCCAGGCTTCCTCATTGCAGCAAATGGTGTCACCAGTCACCCACAGATTCAAGCCCCACACTCAGGTTTCCTTCCGTATTCCTCCTTTTCCTTCACCCCTCAACATCCAACCTACAACAAGTCCCATCAGTTCTGCCTCAGAAGGCATCTCAGGGTCCCCTCCTCTTCATCTCCATTGAGATCGCAGACCAAGCTGCTCTCCTCCACTACCTGACCAGTGCTCCCAGTTTCCTGCTCTGCTGGTGTCCACTTTGACTGCCTTCCATCCCATTCTCCACATTTAGCTGGAGTGATTTTTTTTTTCCAGAGAGGGGTCTTGCTATGTTGCCCAGGCCAGACTCAGGCAATCCTCCCACCTCAGCCTCTTAAGTAGTGCCCAGCTTGGAGTGATCTTTTGAAAGTGGTCCTTTCATGCTCCTGCTTCAAGTCCCTCAGTAGCTTTCCAATGATTTTAGGATTAAGTAAAAGATCTTAGCATGGCTACCAGGGGTGCTGGCATGACTTGAGCCTGGGCCTTTCTCCTGGCTCCCCTTGGCTGCTTTACTGCTTACTCCTCAGGGTTCATGCCCCAGGGGCCAGCATTCCTCTAACACTCAGAGCTCAGGCTGCCCCCAGGACTTCCCACATGCTGTTCTATGCCTCCATCGTCCCTGACCTGGTGCTAGTCACTGCTGAGGTCACTGCCCAAGTGTGTGCAGGCCCCCTCTGGCTCCCCTGGTTGGGGAAGGCCTTGTGTTATGAGGGGTCGCAGGGGCCTACAGTGCTTCCCCCAGCACTCGGCACAGGGAGTTAAGTGCTTCTGTCATTGTTCTGTTTCACATCTACAAACGCCATGAAGGCCAGGAGCTGTGTCTGCCTTCATAACCATAGGACTCCAGTGCCTCGCTCCACTGTGGCATGTGGAGATGCTGGACGATACTGTGTTGACAACTGAGTGCCTACTGTGGGTTGGAGCTAGGGTTCTGGGGCCACACTGGTTGGGTTTACATTCTGACTTTCTAACTCATTAGCCATGTAACCTTAGGCAAGTGATCTGATAGCTGTGTCTCAGTTTCTTCACCTATAGAATGGGGTGAATACGGGTATTTATACCTCATAAGGTTATTATGAGAACTGAACAAATTAAGACATATTAAAGTCCTTGGAATAGCATCTGACACATCCACAGTGTGTGGTAAACGTTAGCTGGACAGGCTTGACCCTCAGGGACGTCGTGTTCCCTCTCACAGGTGCTCCCTGTACAGTGACTGCACACACCACCTGTCTGGGAGCTGTCTTCATCTCATCACGAACGGGGCAAGGCTACGGGATTACCCCTTAACCCTGCTGATGCAACCTCTGGTGCCTGGGAGGAGTCTGGGAAAAGGGGCCAGGCCAGGCCAGGGCCAAGGAATTTGTGAGAGTATTATAGCCTTAAATTTCCAGCAGAAATCAGAAAGTCTGATCTTGCACATCTAAGAATAGCCACTGGTTTCAACCATGAGAGGTGCCAAAGTGAAAGCTATAATTATTAGTAAGTAACAAGCAGAAATTAACCACCTACCGCAAAGTCATTTTTAGCTGCCGTCCCAAGGTGGAAATTGAAAAATGGGCACCAAGAAGCTGTTTGGTTTGGAAAAGACCCTGGCTCAGTGCTGAAGAGCTGTGGACATGCGAATTTCCAATGCCAGCAGTAAGGTGTGCACTCAAGGAAGATGAGGAATGGCTCCTAAGGAACCATGTCTTGAGGTGCCACATCCCATGCTTTAATGGCACTCTCCTGACTTCTGCACATCGAGACTGCAAAGGCGCTCACTTCTATCCAGCCTGGGCTCCCACATTACAAAAATGGAGAAAATAACCTTTCTCTGACTTTCTTTACAGAATAGTATATAGACAAATGGCACTGGAAGATACCCGGAACTTTTAGGAAAAGAAACCATAAACATGAGTTGTTGCTTTCCAAATATCATGGGAGGCACAGATGCCATTAGAAAAAATTGATAAACTTATTTTAAAAAATGGCAAAAAAGACAAACAAAAACTAAAAAAAAAAACAAAAAAAAAAACAACCCTTGGAAGAAGATGTTTACAGCACCTCTTTCAGAGACAAGGCAGATTTCTTTGACACACAATAAATGTTTGAAATAAAAAGGAAAAGCTCAGTATCTAAGGAGATAAATCATCAAAAGCTATGGACAGAAAACTGAAATACCATTTTCTACTTGTCAGACTGGCAAAGATCAAGGATTTTGAGAATTCATTGTGTTGGCAAGGGTGTGAGAAAGTGGACATTAGCACATTGTTGACTGGAATGTAAACTGGTACAATTCTGTGGAAGGCAATGGACAAAACTCATCAAAATTAAAGAGTACACACCCTTTCATCCATCAGTTCCACTGTTTAGAGTTTATCTTACAGATAAAAAAAAAGTACACAGTCGGCCCTCAGTATCCATGGGGAATTGGTTCTGGGACCTCCCTCGAATACCAAAATCCATGGATGTTCTAGTCCCTGATATGAAATGGTGCAGGATTTGCACATCCTCCTGTGTATTTTAAATTATCCTATGCACATCCTCCTGTGTATTTTAAGTCATCTCTAGATTACTTAAAATACCTAATACAATGTAAATGCTATTTAAATAGTTCTTATACTGTATTGTTTAGGGAATAATGACAAGAAGACAAAGTTTGTACTTGTTCAGTACAGACAGATTTTTTTCAGATATTTTTAATTCAAGGTTGGTTAAATCCATGGATGCAGAACCTGAGAATGTGAAGGGTAGACTGTGTATAGGGATACTTATTGAAGCATTATCTGTAACAGCAAAATACTAGAGCGGGGGAGCTCAAACCACATAAGGTAAAACCCGACAGTGCAGTGAAAGCTGTTTTCTTCTAAATTTACCTCTTAAAAGGCTATGTGAATGTATGATATGATTCTACATCTTGACTCAAGCAAAATCATTGCTTTGAGAGAGTCAATATGGCACAAATTGCCATAATAATCTAAATGTTATCAGCTGAATTTAAGATTCAAATCTAAATGTTAATCAGTAGAGTATCGGTTAAATGATGGTCTAACCATACAGTAGACATACTCTGTAGCTGTGACAAAGTATAAGTCACCTTACAGGTGCTGATGTGCACTGACCTACCAGGTAGCACATTCAGAGGGTGGTGGGGGACAAAGTACAGCGTGTGAGATTTCTGGAAGATGCACAGAACCGGTTGACAGTGGTTGCCTGTGGCGGGGGTGACTGAGGCTCAGGGATAAGAGGGAGCCTTTTCACTTTGTGGCTTTTCAATTGTGTGCCATGGACTTATGGAAGGGAGCACCTATCACACAGAAAGTGGGGACCTGCTGTGGGCAAGCATCCCTCATCTCCTGGGCCTGTCCCCTTACAAAGCAGCTGGTGGCACAGGTATCCTATTCACTATCTCCTTGCCATACACATGCACAGACAAGTGGCCTAGGGACTCTCTGCTACGATAGATTTCTCTGCTGGAAATCCAAGGTCATCTCCGAGTGACCTTTCCTGCAAGCCTCAAATCTGGGTCCACCTCCACTGTGGGCTCCCATCACGAGCTCCCACTGTACTCAGTTCACCAGAAAAAACCACCAGGAGAGAACAGGCCCACAAATGCCACCCAGACACCATGGCTTTGGGTGTCAGGCCTTGATCTAACTAATTTCTTCTAAAGCTTACAAAACTTATGGGCTCTGGCAGTATTGTGGGAGCTGATGATAGACACAGGAAACAGAGGTTACCTGGTTTCCAAGAACTGCCAAAAAATTGAGTCACATTTATTTTGCCTCTCAGAGCAGCAGAACTCAAATCACATAAGGTTAAAACCCGGCAGTGCAGTAGAAACTGTCTTCTAAATTTTCCTCTTGAAGGACTATGTGAATATATGATACGATTCTAAATCTTGACTCAAGCAAAGTCAAACAGTCAATATGGCACAAATTCCACAAAGATCCTAACTGACTCCATTCATTCGTCCTACACGTAATGCTCACCGTATGCATACAGCACAGTTTGCTCAGGGTCTACAGGGTCGACAGTCACTTTCCATAGCTCAATTCCACCACCTTCTAGAATAGTAAAGCCACACCCATTAGCTAGGAAGGAGAACTTGACTCTGTCCTACGGACCATGCAATGAGAAATGGATCTTGTGTGATTATATTAAAATTCAAGGACAGCTCCAAGAAGGCTGGGCATGGTGCCTCACACCTGTAATCCCAGCACTTTAGGAGGCTGAGGCAGGCAGATCACCTGAGGTCAGGAGTTCGAGACCAAGCCTGGCCAACATGGTGAAACCCTGTCTCTTCTAAAAATACAAAAATCAGTGGAGCATGGTGGCAGGCACCTGTAATCCCAGCTATTTGGGAGGCTGAGGCAAGAGAATTGCTTGAACCCAGCAGCAGACGTTGCAGTAAGCCGAGATCACACCATTGCACTCCAGCCTGGGCGAAAGAGTGAGACTCCAACCCCCCGAAAAAATAAAATGAAAGGATAGCTCCAAGCTGAATCTTAGCCATCAAGTTCTTCAATATTCTAATAATCAGCTACAAAATTTCCTCCCCAACAGTCACAGCAGGCCATGCAAAGTGGGGCAAAGTCTCTGGATAACTGAGTTGGGGGCAGCAAGACACCAGGTGGAGGTCTCCTGGAATATGTTGACTTTCAGATCATTACGTTTTCCGAGAAACAAGCAAGAGAAGCACCACCTTTGAGGTCAGTGGGCTAGTTCCGCCCTGGAGGGATGGCCTTCAGCCCTTCTGGTGTTTTAGACTTCAGCACTTCAGAAAACCAACTTTGAGACCAATTTGAAAGGCAACTCTGCCCCTACACCAGCCCCACAAGTTCAGGTTTACCTGGCCTGGACACTAAACCATACTCCTTCCCTTTCTGTTCTCTGTAGTCGTTGTTCATGGGGGTGACTGACTAGGACAGGCATCAGAGTTCTCAGCCAGGGACTGGACTTTTGCATAAGGGAGCTGTGGAGGAGGCATTACTGCTACTCCTTGGCCCTTAGAGCCAGAATGTCTGGGACCTCTCTAAGCAAGAGGCCAAATGCTGCAGGCGTCTGCAGCAGAGAAGAACAATTGCGAATTCATGAATCACCCCTCTTTTGTACTTCTGCTTAGAAGAATATAATTTGTTAATTTACGGTAGTCGTTATGGTGCAATTGAAGATGCCAACACAGAAAAGGCTGACTGAGCTGGGCTCTGTGGCACACCAAGGCCAGGTAAATCCAAACATGTTTTCCATGTGAAGGCCTGCCAGTGGTGTCAAACGGGGTGGAATATCACACGATTAGCCTTGGCAAAAAAGGAGTCAACAGAAGGACAATTGGTGGATAATAAGCACCCTTCTCAGCCAAATGTGGGCTTTCACCACGCACTGTAAGAGTCAAGCCTGAGAAGGCCCAGGTAGGGCTATACAGACGAAGTGATGAAACCTGAGGAGGGGAATTACCTTTTATGTCAAAATATAAATATGTAAGTAAATCCACAGCCATTATTTCTTGGAAGCGCAGAGTAGTGGGATTCTCGTTATTAAAATGCCTGCACAGGCCAGGCGCGGTGGCTCACGCCCGTAATCCCAGCACTTTGGGAGGCCAAGGTGGGCGGATCACCTGAGGTCAGGAGTTCGAGACCAGCCTGGCCAAGATGGTGAAACCCCGTCTCTACTAAAAACACAAAAATTAGCCGGGCATGGTGGTGGGTGCCTGTAATTCCAGCTATTTGGGAGGCTGAGGCAGAAGAATCGCTTGAACCTGGGAGACAGAGGTTGCAGTGAGCTGAGATAGCAGTACTGCACTCCAGCCTGGGTGACAGAGCAAGACTCCGTCTCAAAAAAAAAAAAAAAAAAAAAAAAAAAAAAAAAAAGCCTGGACACTGCGTTTATTTTTGGGCTTTTTAGTGGTGCAGAAGCATCGCTAAGCCAGCAGAGTGCTCTGGGAACTGGGGAAGGGGCACACATGCCCCCATTCTGGACCAGTCTCCAGGTCAGAGGCTGCTGCTGTCTCTCTAGGAAATTACAGAGAGAGCCATCAGAGAGGGGCAGAGAAGCATAGGAACATAGGGGCACCAAACACACAGCCCCTTCCCTGGCTTTATAAAGACATCTGCGTCCTTAACACTTCCTGGCCCTCTCTCAGGGGCTCTAAGAATTCACTGTCAAGATGTGCCAGGCATTGCATTCATCAACCCTGGGAGATGGGTGCTATTCCTAAGCCCATCAAACAGAATTGGAAACTGAGGCTGAGTTAAATACTTTAACTCAAATCTACCCAGTTGGTACAGCTATGACTCCAAGTCACTCACAAAGACAGTCTCTATAGCACAAACCCTGCACCCCACATGGCAAACTCCCCAAGAATCCTTAGAGTCAAATCCAGAAAACTTTCCTAGATGTCTGCTCTGTGCCAGGGCACCGAGGCAGGGGAGAGGGATCGGGGGATACAGAGTCACTCGTGGTTCCTGCAAAGAAGTAGTAACATTTTGGTGCATGACTGCGAAGCTTTGATCTCTCCTAATGAGGGGCGTGGGCTAAACAGGCAAGTGCCCAGGCTCTGGCACAGCAGTGGGTTGTAGGTATGGGCGGAGTGGTACCTGCATGGAGCCAGATCTGTGCCAGCGTCATCCAGGGGTGTAGCGGGCCCTGCTTAGGGGCACTGCTCTGCAGAGACGAAGCCACTTCTGACAGTGCCTGCTCCACTCTTGAGGCTGCTACTGATGTGGCATGGATGGAGCCTGTGAGAGGTTTTTGAGAAGACTCTATCAGGAGCGAAAGAACAGACCCAACCAATCAACCCTTTCCCACACAGACAAGTGCGGAACACACACACCCCTTCCCCCATGATGTTTCTAAGATTTACTGTCCACAAAGAAATGTGAGCAATCATGGCCTGGGGCCTTAGTTTCCATCCTTGGGCTTTAGCTAATCTTTCTGTCAACAAACAGAGCACATGCCCCCTCCAGGAGCTCAGCCTAGCAGTGTGAGTGCTGGGAGATGGGGGGCCAGATACACAGCTGTGATGATACTAGCATTTAAAAATCACATAAATGAAGTGCTGTAAGGGGACATTACAAAGCGCCCCTGTAAGGGCCTAAACCTAGAAACTTAATCAGGGTGGGGGGAGGAATATACTTGCCTCCTGGGGTAGCATTTGGAGTAGAGGTACTGGCCATTCTCAAGACAAACCCAGCAACTTCCCGTTTCATTAGTACAAGCCTGGCCTTGGAGAGGTGGGCTACACCCTCGGTTTAGAACCATATTCTAAGGCATGACTTAAAAACTGCAGAAAAAAGCACACTTTTGCCCTGTGTATAAGTAGATGTCTATCCTTAAGGCTAGACTAGCAGGGGATGGGATAGAATGGGTTTGTAGCACAGACTCCTGGGGCTCAGAATATGCACCTGCCTAATTATTCTGTAAAACCTGCTGTCCTGAAAGGCTGAGAGGGGTCGACCGAGCATGTTCACTAGTCAAGGGTTGGGGGAGTGCACAAATCAAAATGCAAAACTCATTTCTCTTCACGTTGACCTCTTGGAGGATCGGAGACCACCTCCTTAAACAGAGGCTTGTTTCCCACCTCTTTCCAACATTCACTCTTGGAGATGTGGTTTTAGAATCGAGAGCAGGATTCTCAGTTGTTTCAAATTTGAAACTGTTAATATTTCTATTCACCTGCATCATTCTTAATTTGTACTTCATCAAAAAGTTTAGTATGGAGATAAACATCCCAACATTGAGAGTGGTAACTACCAACTCATCATAAAGTTTAAAATAGTAATAATCTATAAAGATAAATGCTGACTACAAAATAAATGGAGTTATATTCTTGAAAATACAAAATTGTGAGCATAAAAATAATTTCAGTTGTGCTTTGGAATGCACCCATCATCCATAAATTTAAAGAGTATTCACAGCAATAGATGCGCCATCCATATTGTTTTGATTGCTCCAATATAATGGTAACATGGATGCCTCTAAATGCACCTGAATCCTTTGGTGAGGCCTTGGTGGATGGAAATCAGAGTGGGCCAACAGTGCCCACAAGGATGACCAAGAGGAGAGCAGCCTCTGGAAAGGTCTAACAAGTCCTGCTGCACAATACAAAACTCAGAGGCTGAGTTAAAAGAGTCTAGTGGCTGGGCGCGGTGACTCACGCCTGTAATCCCAGCACTTTGGGAGGCCGAGGCGGGTGGATCATGAGGTCAGGAGATCGAGACCATCTTGGCTAACACGGTGAAACCCTGTCTCTACTAAAAACACAAAAAATTAGCCAGGTGCGGTGGCGGGTGCCTGTAATCCCAGCTACTCGGGAAGCTGAGGCAGGAGAATGGCGTGAACCCGGGAGGCGGAGCTTGCAGTGAGCAGAGATAGCGCCACTGCAGTCTGGCCTGGGTGAAAGAGCGAGACTCCGTCTCAAAATAAATAAATAAATAAATAAAATAAGTAATCCCAGCTACTCGGGGGGCTGAGGCAGGAGAATTGCTTGAACCCAGGAGGCAGAACTTGCAGTGAACTGAGATCGCTCCATTGCACTCCAGCCTGGACGACAGAGTGAGACTCTGTCTCAAAAAAAAATAATAATAATAATAAAATAAATAAAAAATAAATAAATAAATAATAAAA
Source organism: Pongo abelii (assembly GCF_028885655.2). Classification (NCBI taxonomy): domain Eukaryota; kingdom Metazoa; phylum Chordata; class Mammalia; order Primates; family Hominidae; genus Pongo; species Pongo abelii. The sequence goes on from NC_072000.2 coordinate 94,964,426, forward strand.
AAAGAGTCTAATTGATGGTATATGAAGGGGGAACCTAAGAAGTGTGCTAAGAATCTATCCTTGTTTAGACAAAGTATGTCTAACTACTATTTTTTAAAAATCTACATAGCAAAGTGATTAAACTGCTGTCAAAATTTCTTATTTGTCACCTTTTTATGGAAAGTAATATTTTTAACTTTGATAACAAGGACTTGATGTAGTTTCCCTGAGATTTTTAGTAGCAATGATAGTTAAATAAATGAGTAATCTAGAGGCTGTTGTTGCCCTATTCCGCCATTACCAAGTTGGCTACCTTCTCATTGGCTTGAACAGTGGTTCTCAACCTTAACTTCACATCAAAATCATTTGGGATTTAAAAAATCATGATGTTATAGCTACATCCCAGACCAACCACATCACTCAGTCTAGGGGTGAGGACTGGCATCTTTGTTAATCACCCCAACTGATTCCAATGTATAGCTAAGACTGAGAACCACTCGCTTGGAGAGACAGGAAGCAAATGTTACGAATATTTGGTCAAAAAAACCCTGTACACGAGCCAGGCAGCCTGAGCTCTCCTGCTTCCCTGCAGCACAAGGGTCACCTGGGGAACAGAGTTCCAGGAAGATCTTGTTCTCTAGAACAGGGGTTCTTAGACTTTTTGGTCTCAGAATCTCTTCAGACTCTAAAAAATCATTGAAGACCCTAAAGAGATTGTTTATATGAGTTATGTCTATTGATATTCACATTAGAAGTAAAAACATGTTTTTTTAACATGTTTTAACAGACATGTTTAAAATATTCACTTACTAATTCATTAAAAAATAACAACAATAAATTATTGCTCTGGAAACATTCCATACACTTTCTACCAGGTTCTGTGAATCTTTTGCTACAAGAGTTTGTGACTTTTGGAAGGGCTAATTTTGGTTTTTGGATTAACTGTTTTGTTTGGTCCACAAATAAATAATCAGAACTACTGCCAAAGTTTTTTCTCTTTGTGATATTTATACACAACTAAATCAATTAATTCCTAGCACAATATATTTTACTATGAATAAAGTCTGGCAGATGATGATGATGATGGCAACGATGATGACAGCAGTGGTGGTTGTCAGTTTTAGAGAACACACCATGTTTCAGGCACTGCAATTGGCACTTTATATGTACTAATCTTTAACCAGAACACAAACACTAGTCTGATTCCAAATCTGTCCTCTAAGTCCAGCTCTGACACCACCTCTTATAGGAAGGCTGCTGTGAGCCTTCCACTTCTCCCTACAATAAGTGAGACTCTCTGGTCCTTGGTGCTTCTATGTGGTTGTCACTAACAATGCACAGACCACATGTTTTAAAGTTAATATAACTGTCTCCCTTATTAGACCGTGTGGGTCTAGAAGATGGGAACTACGTCCTCAGTATAGGGATTTTCAGGGACTAACAATACCAGGCCCATACTAGGTATTAGGTAAATGAGTGTGCAGGGAATGAACGAGTGCTGGTAATAGACACATCACTGTCTGAAATTCAGAAGAGGGTGGCCCCCTCTCTGGATGCACGTGTGCTCTACTCTTCACCCCTAACAGTGGCTCAGAGGCCAGAACCTTCACCCACTCAAAGGGCACTTCAGTGCAGTCCTCATCACTTCCAACAATCCACACTAAAAATGACAGTGGTGAATAGTTCCAATTAAATACGGACGTTTCCCCTAACATAAAATTAAAATATAGAGAAGCATAACAGGTTTATTAGAAATAATGTTTTTCTTCCTAGTCAATTTCTTGGTACACACATTTCATCAGGGCAGAGAGCCTTCATATTCTGAACCAGGGATAAATATTAGGGCAGTCACATAATAACAGCACATAACTAACAATAGTGAAATTATATAAGTTGGTATCTACTATTCTGAAAATAACACAACAAATAAAATTCTTCCATTGAATTAGCATTGGAAGGAGGGGGAAGGAAAAACATCACTTTAATCACAATGGATACAGCTGGTTAAAAAACAAACCAAGCAGGCAAGGTGCGGTGGCTCATGCCTGTAACCCCAGCACCATGGGAGGCCGAGGCAGGCGGATCACCTGAGGTCAGGAGTTCGAGACCAGCCTGGTCAACATAGTGAAACCCTGTCTCTATTAAAAATACAAAAAGTAGCGGGGTGTGGTGGTGCACACCTGTAATCCCAGCTACTCAGAAGGCTGAGGCAGGAGAACTGCTTGAACCCCAGAGGTGGAGGTTGCAGTGGGCTGAGACTGCGCCATTGCACTCCAGCCTGGGCAACAAGAGTGAGATTCCATCTAATAAAAAAACAAACAAAAAAAACCCTGTACTGTATTTTATTGTTTCATAGAACTGAAATGGTAAGTGACTATATAGACACTGGATTCTGACTTATACAGGTAAACAGCTGGAAACACTGGCTCTAACCAGCACATTTTTAAAGAACCCCTTTCTTTCTCACCACGGCAAACATGTTCCCACATCGTACATCAGAATGAGAGCACTATTAACTTAAGGTGGAGATGGGCAAACTGAGGCTTGAAAAAGGAATCAGAAGTTAGAATATAGGACATATTTCCAATTTGAAATCCAAGGCTCTGCAGAAATAAGTTTCCAAATAATCAGGTTCAACAGGTAAGCCAGGGAGAGCACCTGGGCCACGGTGCATCTCTTATCTGCCACCCGGCTTCAAGAGGTCCCGCCACTGCCAGAGCCCACAGGACTGTGTGCTGCACAGCGGCTGCCATGTTCCATTAGGAGACAATGCGCCTCTGCCCTGCAGTCACAGGACACAGGGGCTCTGAAAAGCCACTGCAAGACCCACTGTACCAAGGGCTGACGTAGGCAGGTGAGAGCTCGCTCTGAAATCTAGCACAGGTCTGTCGTCAAATGGCCCGAATGGTGCAGGGGCATGTGACGTCCAGGAGCGGAGGCCATCTGCATTTCCACAAGCCAATGGCTTTCCTTGCCCTCCCACCTAGATCCTCAACCGAAAATGTTATCTTGGACACCTGATACAGAGGCAAAGTGCCACCTGAAGAACGTTCAGAGCCAGGGTTTCCTTCTAGGCTCCTCTCTCCATCACCGTGTGTGGGGGTAAGAAGAGGGGAAGGCAGCCGAGGACCTAGGAACTGTGATGGGAAGGCATTTCCTCATGGGCCAAGAGGACCAGGAACCAAGGTCACTGAACTCAGGGCACCATGAGTCCAAGCTCTGAACCCCTCCTGAGGTTTTCTGACCCACGCTCCTATCGTACACTGAGGGCTGTTGAGAAACCTTGCCTGCCATAAGTAGGACACTGGGACGGCTAGTTCAAATTGCCTTTGCAGGTGAAGCTTTTCCAAAAATCCTTTTTCCGATGCACATGACACCTGTGGTGAATTTCACATAGACCTCAGCTGTGGCAATCACATGTGAGCCCTATTCCACCAAAGTTCATCATCCAAAGGGATCCCAGCACCAATAACTCTGTGAAGAAACGGCACAGGCTGGGAGTGGTGGCTCACACCTGTAATCCCAGCACTTTGGGAGGCTGAGGTGGGTGGATCACTTGAGGTTAGGAGTTTGAGACCACCCTGGCCAACATGGCCAAATCCTGTCTCTACTAAAAATACAAAAAAAATTAGCCGGGCCTGGTGGCGGGTGCCTGTAATCCCAGCTACTCAGGAGGCTGAGGCAGGAGAATCACTTGAACCCGGGAGGCAGAGGTTGCAGTGAGCTGAGATGGCACCACTGCTCTCCAGCCTGGGTGACAGAGCTAGATTCTGTCTCAAACAAAAAAAAAAAAAGAAAGAAAAAGGAAAAAGCATAACTGATAAATTAAGTGGCTTAGTTATGCTTCATATCCCTATATTTGTCACACGCAAGTGTTGCCGAATAAATAGGATATATTATATTCCAGCTCTCCTTCTAACTATCTGGTGGCCTCAGTTAAGTGGCTGCAGTCTGAAGGACCCCTCGCCTTCCCTCTCCCCTCACAGCACGTAGAAGATGAGCTGGATCTCAGATGGAATCCTGCCCACCCGGTGACTTGGCGAGCATTCCAGTGCCAGGAACAATGGACAGCCACATTACATGATGTGTGAAAAACATCCTCTACCAAAAGATGTCAGCCGACCACCTCACATGAGGCTGGCGGGATTTGGGGCAGCTCCTTGCTTCCCAGCCCTGGAGAACTCACTCCATGCCTCATGAGTGTGAACGTGGGAGAACGACGGCACGTGGCCGCACCCCAAGCCCCATCTCTGTTTGGCACCCACATTCTTTCTGCCTAATGCTGCAGCGGCAGACACCTGCCCTCCCCACATTTTTCTGACAAGTAGCTGAGCCACTGCAGTCGTGGGCATGCAGAAATCACCTGCTGCTAATGAATTTCTGCTGTACCTGTTTTCCCTTGACCCTGAAATGATTCCAAATTCTCTGTCAACTTATTCACAATTAAACTAATAGGAAAAAGCAGCAGTTCCATCTCTTAAAGAACCTGAATATTAAGCAGCAATCTGAATGACTCAGCATTTTGTGAGCTAGCTTTGCTTTAGAATTTTCATTTCTCAACAGGAAAAAAAAAATTCTGTTTCTCAAGATAGGGCTTGGAAATAAATCAGTCCAACACTGCAGACTGCTGGCAGCTCTATGCCCTTCTGTCTCTGTGTGTCACCTGTGCTTGAAGAACCAGAATGTCCTGGGGGCTGAGGACGGGAGAAGGCGGAGGAGCTAGTGATGGCTGTCTCTTATTTCTTGAAGGGAGAGGAAGGGGCGTGAGTGTCCACTCTCACTGCGGCCCTCAAAGCAGGCATATTTCTCCATACCTTTTAAAAAACATAACTGCTGTCCCCTCATCTCCCTGGTGCACGGGAGTTAGGACAATTCCCATCTTTGCTGTAGGGTAGTCCTGCTTTCTGAGGAGGCGACTCCAGGTGGTGGCTCCTTGCACCGCGCTGTCACAGCTCTCCTCTCCATCTGCTGCTTCCCTGGGAGCTGCCCTCACGCCTTGTGTCCCCCAGTGTGACAGCAGGGGTGGGGCCGCTGCCCACCCAGTCCCACCAACCATGAGGGCTCCTGCTGTGGGTTCCTCTGATAAATAAATCACCTTAGTCACCATTCTAGTAGACACTTCCGTTTTTCACCAAGTGAAAAAAGGATTAAGACTCATAGCCCCAAGACGGGATCAGTTTCCCACTGTCTTTAACAGAATATCAAGCACCGTTTAAACCTGACAGCACGTGTTTTTTCCTGAGAGGGGGAAGCTCTTTCCAGGGAAGGACCCCAGTAAGGCAGGGAGGGCCGGGGACATGTCGTCACCGGTGGGCATGCGGGGCTAGCGCAGCATGCTGCTGGCGGGTGCTAGCAGGACCAGGTGGTCACACAGAAAGCATGGAGGGAAGCCGTTCACACGCATGCAGGAAGGCGCCAGCTGTCAGAGCGAGCCGCTGCCGGTGGCTCTGCGCTAGAGACAGTACCTTCTGGAGGACTACATTGGGCAGATGCTTCCATCTCCACCTGAATCCTCCCCGATGCATATTCATAAGGCTGTGTCTCGGGGTGGAAGTGCCTTCTGCCTGGGGAAGGCTCTCTGAGCCTCCAAGTGCCTGACTGCCGGCATCCTGGGGAAAGCCTCCTAGGTTGGGATGATATTCTAATGCTGGACACACTCCCCAACTTCTACCTGAGTGCCACTTACTGTTGGCTTGTCAGTTTCCTATCATTCCACTCAATCTTGTTTAAAGAAAGATACTACAGAACTAATTAAGGAGGATTATATTAAATTAATTTTAGTTTAATTAAAATAGCAAAAGAGGTTCTATATCAGAGCTGAATTTTAAAAATCACCACCCCTCAAAAATGGTACAGTCATCACAGAGTGATGTTCCCATATATACATAGATTTCTTTTAAAGCTACTTTATTCTATGAAGCAGGAACAGAGACTAAAACTGCCTAATTGACTAGTCACTTCCTGATCATGATATACATTCTTGAGTGTTAGAAAATGCAACTCAATAAAATGCTTGTCATGATGGAAAGAGAAAAACATCACTACTCTCTTGAATTCCTTTCTCACTCTTATTTTATTTTAGAGGTATGTTCTTCATTAACGTGTTTACTCTCTTCTTCTGGTGAATTACTGCTAAAAAGAGCAGCAACTTCACTAGAATCAGTGATAGGAAAAATGGAGCCAAGAACTCAAGTCGGTAATCTTGATTTTAGCACGTTCTTGGAGAGGGGAATAAAACATCAGCACAGATTTTTCTCCAAAAAAACAACTGCTAGGGCACCTGCAGGGGAGCACCCAGGGTCCTCTAAGAAGTGATGAGCAGCATGCAGAGAGCCCTGCTGGTTCGCTCCAGTCCTGCTCAGTCACCTCCACTCTTCTGGTCCTAGCTGCCCAGGGTGTAACTCAGGGGGAAGGCACCTGACTCGCCCTTAACCCAGGATCCATGGCTGCCAAATCATAAGGGCGGTGTACATAGAATAACTATGGAATTTACATTTTTACTGATGAGGAAATGAGGCCCAGGGCGATGCGGTGAGTTGCCGGGTAACTCCAGAGCTGGCCCTTGATGGTGAAAGGAACCTGGCAGGGCTTCTTTTATGAAGCACCTAATGTGTGATGACAACACCAACACACACCTCTTTTCTACTATGGACTGTTTTTAGTCCAGAAATAAAGGCACATCTAGGCTGAGCTGGATTTCAGAGGGTGGAATCAACTCTTAAGGGTGAGGGGCAGTATTTGCCATAAGCTAAAGGCTCAGGTCATTCACATGCACTGGATCCCCATATCCACCAGCATTTCCCCAAATGCAATCCATGAACACTGATTTCCTAGGGTGGAAAAAACGATTACATTAGTTTGGGAACACTGGGTCAAACTGCGGGACTTCTCAGAACGTTTAATGTGGTTAAGGTGAACTATGAAGCACTAGGCAGGAGATGGACTATCGTCCAAATATATTTGACCAAAGAGAATCAGTGGTCTAAGAAACATCCTTTGGCGGATTTGACAATTCACTAATGACTTAAACACCGCCAAAAGCACTGTTAGGCTGGGCGTGATGGCTCACGCCTGTAATCCCAGCATTCTGGGAGGCAAGGTGGGAGGATTGCTTGAGCCCAGGAGTTGGAAACCAGCCTGGGCAACACAGTGAGGCCTCCTCTCTGCTAAAAATTAAAAAATTAACTGGGTGTGATGGCGTGTGCCTGGTGTCCCAGCTGCTCAAGAGGCCAAGGTGGGAGGCTCGCTTGAGCCCTGGGGTTCCAGGCTTTAGTGAGCTGTAATCGTGTCATTGCACTCCAGCCTGATCTACTGAGTGAGACCTTGTCTCAAAGAGAAAAAAAAAAAAAAAGCACTGATCCTACATCCAGGGAATTAAGCAATTCTTTTAAATTTTGGTAGATACAGTTTTAAGTTTTATGATGTCAGCTTATTTTTAGAAAAATTAACAGTTAGAATTGCTCTCCTATGCAACAATAATGGTTGGATTAATTACAGAAATTTCAAGATCCAACTGGCTCCCTCTACCTAAAACTTACTGGCCACCCGCCTTGGGAAGGCAGGGCATCTCATGCTTCCAATCAGTGCCAGGAGTGCTTCTCATCCACCCACTGCACACCCAGAGTTGGCCTTTTTCCCTGCAATGCCTTCTTTTGTAGTCCTTCTCAGATCAATACTGCCTCCTCATATATAAACCCAAGCTGCGTTGAATGCATTAGGATCTCAGGAGGGATGGGCTCCAGGTGGCAGAGTGGGCAGGCAGGTGGCAGAGGGATGTCCACGTCATCTCAGCATTCTCAGCACTCAACAACCACAATGCACATTCCATGGTGGGGGAGTGCGGTTCTGGAGGCCCTCGGAAGGATTAATAGATTGGTGAACTACTTACTAACTGAAAAAAGGGAAGGAAAACCATGAAAGTATGCTTCTGGAGAGTTGCCTTGGAACAACAGATCAAACCAAAAATTAAAACCAAGAAACAAAACATTTGAAAAATCAAAATTAAGGCTAAAAAAGCGAACAGAGTTCTAATAACCTTCCAACTGTAAGTCTGGCTGTCTAGAATCATATTTCCATTCAAGAGTGGCACACATTTTTCCACTAACAATTTTTTTTTTTTTTAAACCAAAGAAAGGCCAACTGGGCATTCCCCTATCCATTTAAATGTTCACCCAGCACATGAAAGCTGACCAATTCATGCAATGTATTTTGTTTCCAGAGCAGGAAATTCCAAAGCGAAGGGAAAAATAATCAAACAAGCAGGTTTTGGGTCTTTCCACACATTAACCCTAATCATGACTCCAATGGTTTATTGGGTTGGGCTAATTTTCTCTTCTATGAAGTCAAAGGGTTGGAGGGAGAAATTCATACAACTTCAGGTCTTGACTATCTGCTTGTCCTAATGGAAAAGTTGGGACTTAAAATCATTACAATTTTAATTAAGAAATTCTACATTTGTCAGTATGTTTTCCCCCTCTCTAACTAAATGCTGACTCTATGGGAGGGTGTAGATTCTCGAGAGCTTCAGTCTTAGTTGAAACACCTAGTTACTGGCTAGACAGTCCTTGAGGATGGAAAGATGACTTCAGCTTATTAAGAATAAACAACTGAGCACTGCCCGGGACATACTCCATTCAGCAGAAAGCCCAGTGGGTGCTCATCACCCCAGAAAGTCACTCATTAATCAGACATAAAGTGCCTCCCCTGAAGAGTCGGGACTGCAATCTTCAAAGCCTTTCAGGATCACAGGGCTCCCAAGATGCAACACGAAAAATACGGGCAGGTTGGTCTGTTGTGCAGAAAAGAGTGGACAGGGCAGTGGGAATATACCATGTTATTCTAGAATGGGAAGATCCCATTTTCAGACAATAAACTCATCAAAAGTCAATGTAAAGAATTTTTCTAGAAATATCAAAGTTGCCAATTGCCAGTAGGCATTGTATTAAGAGAAAATGTCTATTTTAAGAAATGCATTAAAAACAACATACACGGTGTTTAAACAGTATCTTCATCTTCCATTTCATAAAACTGGGATTGCCATGAAAGCAAAGTTCAGAACACTTAATATGCAGATAAGTACGGTCAGCGAGTTTTTTGGCGTGGATCGTTTATTTTGAATGGTAATCTAATTTCTGCCCTGGCTTTGTGTGTGTGAGAGCTGAACACAGCGGGTGAGCCATCAAAAGATGTGCACATTAGAGAAAGTGGTTCTTTCTGGCAGCAGTTCCCCTTAAGAGCTTTTGTTCAGCATATAACTGGGCATTTGGAACAAAGAGGAGCCCTTATAAATCACAGATATAGAGATTAAATTCTCTGGCAGTGCTGGCAGTGAACATTAAATAAATGAGCAAAAGAAAACAAGGATGGGCTCCCTGGGTCAGACTCATATTTAGGTCCTATTTAAGGGTTTTAGCAACCAGTGTTCATTTTCACACAGGGATATTTCTTGTTGCTGTTCATGGACAGGTTCTGGAACTCCCTAAAGCTGACTTTCAAAATTTCTGTGTTATTTAAAAGCAAGATTAGACTAAATAAAATACTATTCAATTTCTCTGCATAGTTTCATGACACAAACCCTACATTTTCCTTCACTGCCAATGGAAAACAGTTTACAGCACTGTTTCTCAAAATGTGGTCTAAAACCCACTGGCATTGGAATCGTAGGGGAGCAATTTATAAATCCAGATTCCCAGGCCCCACCTCAGGCCTAGTGAATATAAAGTTGGGGGGTGGGGACCAGGGGATCCGCTGCTTTAAAGGCTTTCTGTGTGGTTTTAATGCATGGTGAAGTTTGAGAACCACATGCTGAAAGGGCTGTGGCCCTGATCTGTAGAATACGGCCTTGATGATTATACACTGGTTGAATTCATTTCTAAATTGAAAACAGGAGTTTTTGCGCAAAATGTCATAATTTGCCTTTTAATAGGATTAATTTTTATGCATTTATATCAACTCCAGGAAAGCACGGAAGGACCCAAGGATTAGAGGCAATATTCTAGAAAAACTTCTATCCGTCCTGCCCAGAAGGTTTCCTTTACTTTGCAAAGAGGAGGCTGGAGCATGGGCTCTGATGCCTGCAATCTCAGGTTTCCTTCTGCCCCAAACAGCTTTTGGATTTTCAAATGAGCAAGATTTCTCTCTGACAAGTCTGATGAAGTTTCCACTCCAGCTTATCAGTTAGGAAGATTATCAGAAGGTAAAACACGCAAATGAAGTAGGTCTCACAAGAAAGGAAAAACCATGTTTACAGAGAGAGGGTTCCCGGCGGGGACCTGCGTCACTGAATGAATGAGCTGCAGGGGGCCACACAAAGGTATCGGGTTTGGGAGAATGAAGATGAGAAGACACAAACAGGTGGAGAGGAGATTCGGTTCTTGAAAGAGGAGAGGAGGAGGAGGAGGAATCTGACACTAAAAAAGTGAAAGAGAAAAAAAGGGTGAAGGCAAAAAAAAAAACTTTAGAAACACAAAGAAAAAAATAAACTCGCTTTTAATATACTCACATAAGCTGCAAAGAAAATGAGGTCATGTAATACACAATCATTCCTCTACTTGACAATAGAATACAAGTGCTTTTCGAAGAAAACAAATTTGTTTTTCCACTGGTTATTTAGTTGGTCCACAACACCACCATGGAATAAAAATAACTCAAGATTTACCTGGGCACAGATTCAGCAGTGTGATCTGCTGAAAATAATACATCTTTAGCCTACAATATCCAGAACATTCTAGAGGAAACAATATGCTTTTCAACTGGAAAGGGTTAGGACTTGACTTTACAAGGATTTGTTTTTTATGAGAAGCACTTATATACAGTTTACTTGAAAATAAGGTTTTCCAAGGTGCAGAGTACTGAGGTGCAGCACTATGTCATGGTCCCAGCATTATGACAAGGGGGTGCTAAGCTTTCTGGGGTGGTCTATGGTTGGGTGTGCAGGTTGGGCACTTTGGGAAAAAAGCCAGTATGGCTGCCTTCATGTCTTACAGCTGGAGGAACACGTGGCAATGGGGAGATCACCGCAGCTGCAATTAGAAATTTACCCAAACAAAGTGGATCAAACTTTCAAGTTAAAAGACTTATTTTGCGTTGTATAGGTATTTGTTGATATCTACCAATTATTAAAGATAAATTCGCTTACCCCACATCCTGTTTTAAAGGCAAAGGAATAAAATATTTTTTTTTCATTCTCTATTTAAGGAACTACCAACTTATTCCAAAGAAAAGACAATGACTCAGAGCTTCAAAGTAAAGACTGTCACTCTATTTGAGTCCTCTTTCACTGGCTGGGACCTATGAGATGGCAGAAGCGGAAGGAAGGGACGCCCAAGGTGATACCTAAGGGGAAGTCATGCTCTATAAGGGGGGCTATTTTAGTTTGACAAGTCTGTTTAATGAAACAAAATTCCACTCTATTAGCTACAGTGGACTTGGCCAGTTCAAAGCTTATAGACGTGGGTGACTCCTCATGTTATTCCACAGCTCTGCATATGGACAATTTCAGAGGTAGGAAACCGTATTCCAGTTAAACAACCACTTCCAAAATCATGAACACTGAGGCTGCACTGTATAAGGACCCAGGGTATATAATAATAGTATTGTAGTTATATATTTTTAAGCTCTTATCAGTTACACATATATCCTGAAATTTTAACAGGCAAAATAGGATATTAGGGACTTGCCTTAAAATACTCTAGGAAAAGCAAGTGTGGGACAGGAGACAGAGAGCAAATGAGAATGCTGACTGCTAAAACTCACTGGTGGGTAATGGGAATATTAGTATCTCTGTTCTGGCATATTAGAAATTTTTCCATAATAGAAATTAAAAAACAGAAAAAGAAAATAAATTTAGTTCTGGGGGAAAACAAAACAAAACAAAACAGATCGAAGAGGACTTGCGGCCTCACAAAGGAATCTGCCCGCACAGCGGGTGATCCTGGGCGTGTGCCCCAGGGTTGGCAGGATCTCGACAGTGGAAGTTCACTGTGGCTCTGGCTGTGCACCCTCATGGATGCTAACACTGCAGGGCTCTGCTTGTGTCGGACGCCTGTGCCCTTTAAAGGGGATTTAGAAAAGCAGTTAAGTGTCAGGCATGACGCTGATAAGCTGCCACCGGCCAGGGCTGGGTTCTCCCAGGCCATATTTGATCTCAGGGTCACTTCTGTTTCACTGGGAACCATTCTGACCTCGGATAAGTTCCTTTTCTCTTTGCCTCTATAGCCCAGTTGCTTTTCTAGATGAGCAGTGCCGCAGTGGCTATTCAAAATTAGCCAGGCTCTTTTAGCACATGAACTGAAAACTGTTCAAAGGCAAAGGGAGGAAAAATGACTGTGGTCATGCTGGATGGATAAGAATCCAGAATGTAAAATCCATGTGTCATGGAATACTATATGGCTGTAAAAAAGAATAAGGAAATTCTCCACAGATGGATATGGAGGCATCTTCAGATACGCTGTGAAGTGCAAAATGGCAGATGCTCAAAAGCATATATAGTGTGTGGTCGTCTATGTAAAGGGGCAGAAGAAATGATATATATGCTTGTTTGCATGAAAAAATACTGGAAGGGTAAACAAAAAGCTAATAAATACAGTTATTTTTAGGAACAAATAAGATGGATGGGCAGGGATGGAAGCCAAACTTCTCTACAGCACCTTGTGAATTAGTTTCTAGCTTTCGAATTATGTAAATGTATTTCCTCTTCAAATCAAATCAAGGTGAGGGAAATAATCTGTGGGTGGTTCGCAAGGCGGGCTCTCCACACAGGTGTGTGAATGACAGCGTCTGCCCCTTCTGTGACTGTACCACGAGCTGAACCATATGCAACTGGGCTTTATTAATCAAGGTGGAGGCATTTTTCTCCATTTTTAGGCAAGCCTTCCCAATGTGTAAGTTTCTTTGATTTACACTGTCATTTCAGAATGTTTTACCCTCGTTTACAAATATGACAAGGCCTCCTAAAATGGCCTTCCATTTTTCTGATTCCCTGGTCTCTTGGTTAAATTGTTGGCGTGCAAATCAGTATTTTGCAGCTGCCTGGTTGGGTCGGGGGTGGTGTAGGGCTGGTGGCAGGAGTCTCAGAGGGACTCTCGTGGATGACTCAACAATGAAACAGTCTGTGGCAGTGCCTGGGAGGCTGTGGCTTCCCCCCTGTTGTTGAGGAAGGGCACAGGAGCCGGCGGTCCTGACTCCAAACACCTAGGCTCTCCGGAAGTGAATGGTGGCCCACCCGAGAGACCGGCTGCATCAGTACCACTAAGCAGAGGGGGAGGAGGAAGACCTGGGGCCAGGCCCAACCCAGGGCAGTGACACCCCAGACTGTGTCACACAGGCACATCTTCCCTAAACACCATGGCATCTGAGAAAGCTGCATCTGAAGAGGGAGACTCTCGAGCACTCTAGGGAAAATGTCCCAACGGGCAACGGGAAGAATGAATAACAAGGACCTCATTTATTTTCTGACACTATCTGTTCTCAATGTGATGTGGCATTAAAGTCTTGGGACCTCCAGGGAAATTAAGGTCCAGGCCAGCTGGAAGGAAAGGGGGTCTGAATTTAGTGTGGCTGTTCTCACAGGATACTTAGGAGGGAGAAAAGCGGGGAGACGGTGCTGGGTAGCTACAGCAGCTGTTTTGAATCAGCCGAAATTGCTGCTGGTGCTATAGTGAGTTTCACTTCCTCCTCTTCCCAATGTCCGAGCCTCACCTTGCAGTGGCTAGTCCTGACAGCCTGACCTCTTCCCTACAATGACGGGGCCTAAACAAGTCCCTCGGCAGGAGCTGGGATGATGCAGAACTCTGCTGTGCTATTCCAGCCAGGGTCTCTGCCTGGTGTGCAGTCTAAGCCCACCAATGACTGCTGACCTGTCCGGAGAGTGGTCAGGCCACTCCAGGGGGTGAGTTTCTCCATGGCTCAGTCCACATCTTAAGCAGCAGCTGCAAGCCAGATTAAACTGCACCAATTTACGATTTGTGCCGCTTCCAGTGCCCAAAAATCTTTTGACCCAGGAGCCGCAGGACCTTTGGATCTGATTTCTCAAGCTGACTTTAAATTTGGTACAAGGGAGCCTGGGGCAGAAATGCAGTCTGCAAGGCAGCTGTTGGGGTGGGCCTGGCTTGAACATCACATCTGGCTCCCAAAGGCCCTATCCCTCTTAGCCCACCTGGATAGGTTTTTCCAGGGGACAAGCCCTGGCAGTGCAAGACTCAGAGCTGCTCTCGGGCTTTCTTTGGAAAGGTTCTGGCAGAGCTGGGATGTGGCACAAGGACAAGAAAATAACCTCGTGGTCCCTCTCATGCAGCCAGCCCATAAAAGACCAGGCATACCCAGATAGAGATTAAGCGGTACACGGTCCCCTGTGGGTGGGGGAGAAGGAACAGGAGCAGGTTCCAAATGATGCTCTAGAATGATGTTTGAGGCTCAAGGAAGAGCAAATTTATATGTTTTGTGGGTCTGTCGAGTCACCCAGATTACCACTGAATCGTTGGTACGGGTTGAGCATCCCTAATCTGAAAACCCAAAATCTGAAATGCTCTAAAATCGAGAAATTTCTGAGTGTTGATACAACACAAGTGGAAAATTCCACACCTGACTTCATGTGATGGGCCGCAGTCAAAATGCAGTCAAAACTTTTGTCTCATGAACAAAATTATTTAAAATATTGTATAAAATTGCCTAAATTTAGGCTCTGTGTATAGGTGTATATGAAACAGAAATGGACTTTATGTTTAGACTTGGGTCCAATCCCAGGATATCTCATTATGTTTATGCAAATATTCCCAAATCCAACATACTTCTGGTCCCGGGCATTTTGGGTAAGGGACACTTCACCTGTGTCACCGCTGTGGGGTCTACGCAGGTGGACTCACTCCCCTGTACTTAGGCAAATGTGGAACACACACACAATGAGGTGTGCAGATTTGCTTATAGGCAGAAAGTGCCTCGGGCCCCCGCATGGGGACAGTGGAACCCACCTGCCACCCTATGGGGCCTTGTGCTGGGTGTATGTGTGTTTATATGTGCAACTGATTAGAAAGTGAACTTTGCTTTCAGCAAGGTCTGAAACCCAAAGAGAGAGGGAGACACAGGGAAGCAGAGGGGAAACCTGATGGGGACAGAAACCACCTCATTTTAGTTTCAAATTTTAAGTTCCAAGAGCAAAGGGGGAAATAGATTTGTCCCCCCTGTGAAGAAACACTTGAGAAAGACATTGGAGCAATGCACCTCGGTTGAGTGTTTAAGCTATTTGTGCGAGAAATTTTTCCAACCCAAACCCGATCAGTCTCATCCCATGTCACTCGGTCCCAGGCCCCCACATTCTCCATGACACCATTTCGTCCCCTCTGGCTTTTTATTCTCACCTGTCTCGGGATCGCTGAAGTCTGGCAAAGTAATTGTATTAAGCTGTCGTCTGTCAGCAATGGTTCTATCTAAGAGGCTGCTCCCACGTCCAGAATCACTGCAAAACACAGCTACAAATGTCAGTCACCTGCAAGGTGGGAGGAGGGAAGGAAAGAGAGGCAACCAATACTGACTCCTGAAGGCCAATGAATACCTTCTGTGCATTTTTTACGTTCTTCAGCATCTTTCTTATGAAGGAGGCATCCTGCTTCCTGGCTCGGCCTGGGCTGGGATTCCTTTCAGTGTTCACTATCACAAACAGGGCATAAACCACACCCACAGACCCTGGCTAATTTTGGCCTCTTTTATGTCATTAGAAGACACAAAAATGAAAACTTCAAGCTTCGTTTTCCATCCACCTTACAAGGGGAAACTGATTGGCATTAGCAACCTTAGAAAGTGAAGTCTTAGCAAGTAAGTCCATGAATACGCCATCCATGAAGAATTGTCTTCATGAACCAATGCTCCACACCTGTGCTTCTAAAACCCAGGCTGCATGGGAAAATCACCCAGGACATCTCTAAACAACAGACGCCTAGGTCCCACTGTGGACCGAACAAATCAAAACTCCTGGGCTGATCGACATTTTTCACAGCTCCTCAGATGGTTCTAAGGTGCAGCTGCTGGATTCAAGAACCCCTGACCCCCTTTTCCGAGTGTGATTACAGTCATGCACTCATTCTGGGGTCCCCAGAATGTAGGGGGTCCCCAGAATGTAGGACTTTGTGCTACATCGTGTGGTTAACTTTCCTGCCGGTGTACGAGCCCTGTCTAGTGTTCCTAAGCTGGAGAAAGCTGGCTGATAGGGACACGCAGGGACTGGGAGAGAACATGGCAGGGTTTTGGTGGCAGCCTCCATACCACCACTCCTACAAGCTTCCTGCACTGCCAAGCCCATCTCTACTGAGTCCCCTCTCTAGCTTGTGCCTATAAAACAGGCTTGGCACTGTTCACCCGGTAATGCCACACGGGAAACCACAGTGGGCCTAACTGGGAGAGAAACAGTTAAGGGATCTCATCTAACATGGATTTCTTTTTTAAATTCTAGGAAGCTTGTAGGTAAACACTATTGCTTTTTTTCCTGTATCATGATATCCTATCAAAGCAGCTCCAAAAAGAATCACATCTGTCTCTTGAGGTTTGAATCTTCAATGGTTTTCTTTGAATCTATTTTCTTTTCCAATCTGGGGGCTTTAAGAGTGATGTTTTGTTGTGAAGAAGTTCAGATTCTACAATAAAGGGACACAATTTCCTTCCTTTATGCAGCTGTTGCTAAAGCAGTACAAACAAGATTTGGCATGAAACTTAATACAGTTTACAGGCTGCAATTTCCACGTCCAGCGATTTCTCTAACTACATTACAGAAATCCACAGGAAGCAGAAGAAAACTTCCTTCAGGACAGACTATTTGTCAGCCTATACTTATTACATCATCCCAGACATGTTTTTTGGAAACTGCTCTTTTAATTGTTTCCATAACTGAGACACAATACATGTCTGTGAACAGAAGACAACATAAAAGTACATGCAAATTTTCACTCATCACAACACTGACTGAATATTTCTGGCACGGGTCTGTCCAGGTAGCATTTTTCACATAAATACTACTAAGTACAAATTATCTGAATATTGCAATGGCTCTCCACTTAGGAGCTTTTCCAGAAGATTTATCTCAAAATACGGTGAAACAATGGCATATTATTCACCACCTTGGGGATTCCAAGACACATGATGAGGTATCAGCATTGCAAAGGAAGGATTTGCCTGGGTTTCTGGTGGTCCAAATCTGAGGTTTGTTTCAGACATTCTCATCTTCCAGGCTTCCCATCTCACCACGTTTTGATGATGTCACTAACGAGCCTCCCATCTCACCACGTTTTGGTGCTGTCACTAACGAGGAGGTCACTTTGGGCAAGGCAGCTTTCCCTGTGCCTCACTGACTTCCCTGATCAGGTGAAGATAAGGATTGTTGTCCTACACAGAACTGTGTGAGGATGACATAAGGTCACATAGATGGAGCATTCTGAAGACTTACAACTTCTAGGTACACGCCAGGTGTAATTAAAACCACATGCCTACAACACACATCTGAGGCTAATATGGCCAGCCAATCCCTGCAGCCACCTTATCCCTAGGCTTCCGGTGCAATTGCAGGAGGTATGGGGAAGCTGAGTTAAAATGTTAGAAACCCCAAACAAACCATCATCTGAATTTTGAACCTCACCCCCTGACAATGGCACAGGATCCACGTTCCCTCCACCAGCTGGGAAACAGTGTTCAGTTACATCCTTAGTGTGTCTGCCTTAGCTCCTTTTGAAAACAGTGTGTACGCAACAATCAACTATTCAACATAGAGATGCTTCTGTTTCCACATTCAATGTTTTCTCTCTAAAAATAATTAGGGCTGGGCACAATGGTTCATGCCTGTCATCTCAGCCCTTTGGGAGGCTGAGGCAGGAGGATAGCTTGATCTCAGGAGTTCAAGATCAGCCTGGGCAACATAGCAAGACTTCATCTTTATTAAAAATAAAAAAATAAGCCAGGCTTGGTGGCATGTACCTGTGACCCCAGCTATCTGAGAGGCAAGAGGATGGCTTGAGCCTGGGAGACAGACTGCAGTGAGCTATGATTATGCCACGGCACTCCAGCCTGGGCGACAGAGTGAGACTGTCTCAAAAAAAAAAAAAAATTAAAAATAATTAGGTATTTGTGACCGATTGAGAATTTTACTGGATGCTTGAAGCAATTTTTAGTTCTTCATTTACATGGTATAGAGTCTTTACCAATCAAGGTTTACATTTGACTCCTAGAATACAGGACAAGGGGCAAGGAGAGGCCTTGAGCAACCCTGAGTCTCCCTAACTTGCTCACTCTGGCCAGTCTCTCAGGCAAGCTGGAAAGTCACCTTCCTCTCTCCCTCTCGGACACATCTGCTCAGGTTCTGTGAACCACCCATTTCCTCCTCATAGCCCAGTCACCTCACCTCTTCTCTGCCGGGCCCTTAGGCTGCCAGGAGCACTTCCCAAGGAGGGAGGCAGGAAGGGAGAGAAAACCATCCCTTGTGAGTGTTGTAGTAGAGGGATAGGAAACTGGAAGGACCCCAAATCCATGGTATGTAAGCGGGAGATGCCCACATGGGTAGATGCGCACATGCAGGGACTTCTATTCCCTATTATCACTGAATTGTCATGAGAGTTAAAGTTATACTGGCTATTAGAAGCCTCTCTTGGAAATCCTCTGTCTTCCACGGAGGTTAAACACAAGAGGCTTGGTGGCGGTGGGGTGGGCTTGGAGTCAGAACCCTGGAGCTCTTGTCTCAGCTGAGCCTCTTCCCAGCTCCTGGAATAGTGCCTGGCGCACAGTAAATATTGCACCTAAAAGAAGGGCCTCGGCTAGGAAACCAGAGCAGGGGCAGATGGGAGAGGAACTTCTGTTTTTCTTCAGGTCTCTTAGGCCTGGATGATAAGAGTCAAGGTAAGTTCCCAATATCCCGAAGCCTCAATTGTCTCATCAGTAAAATGGGTATGAGATCACATGACCTTGGCCCATTTTATGGAGCTGCTTCAAAGATGGAATGAGGACAAGCTTTATAAAAAGAAAAGCTCCACCCAAATGCTGGTGACTGTAAGGATGAAATGGGATCTCTGACTCCTAACTGAGGTTACAGCAAAAAAATGTGAATGTGGGTATGTGTGTGTTTAAATGCTGTTTGTTAGCAAGTAACTGAAACAGGACTTTGAATCACCTGGAGATGTCACCTCTTGGGTACATGATGGAGATGGGTCTAGTAGCAGTGACAAGAGGGGGAAAGAAGTGGTTAACAATAAAAAATGAAAAGAAACTGGTTGTCAGCTCAAGAGAAGCAGCATGCCTGTGTGGAGAGAGCTTTGATGTTAGGCCTGGGGCTGAATCACTGTTCTGCTACATATTCAATGGGAAAAACTTGGGCAAGTTATTTAGCCACTTTTAGCTTCAATTTTATTTTCTGTAAAATGGAAGTAATGGTAGCTATCTTGCAAGGCTAATGTAGGGATTGAAGATAACACATCAGTGGCTAGTACAGTGCTGGCATGGAGAAGTTTCAATAAACGTGGTTATTACCATCCCTGGCTGAAATGCTGTGAGATTCAGTTCAGGGAGCCTGCTGGGACCTTCTGGTGAGATTCTGGTCAGAATTCACACTGTCTTGAGTGGCTGGGTCAATATGCACAAGGACTGAGGGAGCCTTACACTTCACCCAGAGAGACGAGGCGAAGCATGAGACAGATTTCTATCCTAAATGCAAGCAAAACTGCAGACTGAGAGAAATAGAATCCAGGCTTCTGAAATGACAAACACCTCGCCAAATGTAAGAGAATGCCACCCACCATTTTGCTCACAGCAAGAGACGCATCTCCAACTGCAGGTGGAACACTATTTGCAAGTTTTCCAACGCTCAGTTTAGTGACTAGCTCAGTATAATTTTTTCCCCCTTTAAGCAAAAATCGAGAAGAGGGAACGGGTTGCTGAGAATATGAAGCTAGGGTCTATTCTCAATTTGGCCACTCACTCCCTGCTACTGCCCACGTCTTCCTCATCTCACTGCCCTGGAGGCCTGTGCAGAGCCTGGGGTGGATCTGGAAGGGGGTGGGAAGACTGGGAAACTGGCAGATAGAGCAGGGGGCCCATTACAACCCAGCATGCTCAGAAGCAAGGAAGCCGGGAAGTCAGCACAGACCAGCTCCGGGGAGAAGCCAAATGCTGCCTGCCAAAATGCTTTCTGTTCAGTTTTCATTTTATTTTAAAGAAGGCGTGATTCTTAGGCGCTTATTCATGTGGTTCCACCCTCCTCTAAAACACTGTATGCCCTGATCGCAGCCTCTAGGCTGCTGGAGCCGCTGCGGCCCCACTCCGGAGTGTTGCAAGGTGTGCTGTCCTCTGAAAGACACAGCCCTTCCTTCAGGCTTTATGCTGTTGCCAGGGTCACCTCTTACCGAGCAGGCTGGCCGGGATGACCACATTTACATAATGATAAGGGCTACAGGAGAAACATTTATTTCTATCCCAGAGAAAATCAAGTTAAAAAACCAGACAGGACACTCCTTAATAAGGGCTGCTCAATTCACCACCCCTCCCTCAAGGCTTTGCGGGGAGCTGGAGGGGGAATTCTGAGTGACCAGTGGGGCCTCTACCGCCCACCCCATCCGCCAGTCCCCACCAGACACTGCCTGGAGCCAGGGTCCTCCCCACTCTGGCCCTGAAGGAACCTTCAGGAAACAGAGGAAGTATGGACACAGCCCAGGCATTTGGTTAAGTATTTTTAAAAAGCTTTCCAATTCTGCTATTTTTTTCTCCTCACATTCAATATTCTTGGTTGCTAAGTGGGAGGGAATGTGGGGAGGTGGGAGAGGTGTGGGGAACTGAGGGGAAATTGGCAACATGAAGCTGATGGGTTTATTTTTTCATTTCTAAAGGGGGTACAGGCAAAGGAACGCGCTCCAGCGCCGAGGCAACCTGCCTGGGCAGCATCTCCTGCTAGCTGGTTCGGAGGCAGACTCCCCCAGATCCTGAAGATTTCATAGGCCAGGAGTGGGGGCTTTCGGGGGAGATAAATATGGACAGTTTCTATTTTTGCTTCCAGACTTAGAAATGTAGAATTTTAAAAAAATTAAAATGATCTTTATTTTGAGAACATATCCACAAAAGGGAAGAGGCCAGTCTCATGATTACCTTTCACCAAGTGAAGGGCGGGTGCGCCCAGCAGCACAGCGCCACGCCGCCGTTCCTGTGCTTGGGAAGGGGACTTCCAGCTGGGGGGGAGGTGGGGGCTGGGGCTGCCTGGGGGTGGGCGGGGCAGGAGCTGAACAGCACATGGCTTTCCAGGCAGAGCTCTCTTCCTTCCAGGTGCACTGCCCACAGGGCCTGGGGTCACAGGTCTGTCTATCAGTTTCCAGGGGGTCCATCCCCTTAACAGGGCCCTGACTTTGAACATTTTTTTTTTAAACTGCAGAAACATTTGTAAAACAAAATCTCACAGAGAACCCCATCTCTGTTCTGATGCCTCCGTAGCCCTCCCTCCCTGCTGGTCTCTGCAGACCACGGCCACCAGCTCACTGCCCGCCTCACCCTTAGTACTCATTTACATTTTAGGTGACATATTTTTAGGCCCCGGACTCTTAAAAGCATGATATCAGCCGCCCAGACACCTTGCTAGGAAGGTAAAAAATACTCTGAGTATAGGAGCAGTTGTGTGAATTCACTTGAATCATTACATCCCTTCTCATCAAATGACTTCCTCCACTTAGTAATCTAGACACATGCAAGGGAAAACTGTGCAAGACTTGGAAATGGGCAAATAGGTGGGTGTCTGTCTGTGGAATGCTGGGGGTTGACCAGCAGACCTTCCCCGGGTTATCTGACTCTAAAGGGCAGGCACCGTTGACTCACTTCCCATTGACTAAGCTACTTTATAGCTCTGTAGGGGTAGAAATTAACCCGCAGAAAACTGATAATAAAGCAAGTGAATTTTGTTTGGGGGAGAGACAACTGATGTCACCCTGTAGTAAAGAACCCCAAACGATATCTTTCATCATCTTATAGGATGTTGTTTTTGTATCTACTTGCAAATCATTTCAGCATTCCTGCCTATGAGTATCTGTTCTTCAAACTCTTCTGTGAATAGGTCTTAACATTTTCCTGGTTCCTGCATTAGTTAATAAGATAAATAAAATCTTTGACATGTGTTTGATAGTTGTATGCATCATGATTTTAACTTTTTCACAGTGATATTTTATGCCAATAGCCACTTCTCTTCTTAGTAGCATGCGGCCTGTTGTCTGTGCAGGTCTTTTAAATATTACTGCAGAAACCCCATCTGGAACACATACGTGACTGGTCTATACATAAATTACCAGAAAGATAAGACTTGTCAAAGGAGTTAGGTAAACGGGTGTTAGAGAGAAACCGGATAGAGATCCATTGTGAACTGAGTCCAGTGGGTCACTACGGCAGTGAAAGCAAAAGAAACCCAGGATCTGGAGGCTTCATCAGCCACCGGGAAAACAGCCCCTTAAACATGGAGTGTGAAGCTCCACTGCTATCATCTGCCACTTGTGGGGGCCTGGAGATGCACAGGGGTGACAGAGTTAATGCCTGCCTGCTAAATGCCAATCAGAGAAGGCACTAATAGGCAGGGGCCCATGCAAAAGCCACGCAAAACAGGCCCTGCTGGCCTCTTACCTGGGGTTGGTGAGGTTGTAGCAGGATTTCCATATCTGCAGCATGTGCTTACAAGTCAGCAGTGCCTCGTCCGGGCCTCGGCAGAGTGACTGCAACTTCACTTTGGAAAACAGTAGTCTGCAGTGGGGAGACAAAGGGAGAAAACACCACGGCTCAAGCCACAGAGTCCCCATCCCAACAAGACAAGTGGTGGGCTTAGACCCAGAAGCAACTGTACTCATTTCAGAAAGGGAACATCCACATGTGTGGTCCAAGGAAAGCGGGATTCCAGAACTCCTGGCTCAAGATGTTGCTTTGCATAAGTCTCACCACTAACGCAAATGCAAGCACGATGTGACTATTTGTGGTCAGGCTGAAAGCATTAGAGTGGCCAATTTTATTCAGAACACAGGTAATTTATTAAAAGCATGCTTTTTAGAACCAAACCAATTTATTTGTGAAACCTCAAAAACTCATTAAAAGCGAATCTTGGTTTATTTACAGAATTACACAGGAGATATGACTCAGTTGATATAAATATCTACAGATAACCCTCCACAATGATGCTCACCATCCTGTGAGCTTTGAAAGCCTGAACGGAAGTCCCATGAAGAAGGGCAGCCTCTGGCATAGGCCCTCAGCTCCTGTGTCTTCCTATTCCTGCTACTGAGGGCCTAGGGGTTGTTCCGCAATCACCTAGGTCTCTCTTCCGTATTTTTGTTACAATCAACTGCTCCACCCTCCATCTAGACCTTCTGGGCACTAAGCTCAGAATGTTCTCTCTTTCGTGGCCCCTCAGGGTAATGCCATTTCCAGATTCTACTTATGTTTCTCTGCCGACATCAGCCTAGGTGCCTGTAGACATCAGTTCTCCTGGCCCCTGGACTTGTCACCACTATCCTAGTAAAAGTCCCAGTATGAGCCTGGTGTTCTTCCTGTCCCCTGACTTACCCGCTCTCACACATCTTATTATAAAGATCTCCAAAAATCATTCTTTTCCCCAAGACGGAGTCTTGCTCTGTCACCCAGGCTAGAGTGCAGTGGCACGGTCTTGGCTCACTGCAACCTCTGCCTCCTAGGTTCAAGTGATTCTCCTGCCTCAGCCTCCTGAGTAGCTGGGATTACAGGCATCTGCCACCACATCCGGCTAATTTTTGTATTTTTAGTAGAGGTGGGGTTTCACCATGTTGGCCAGGCTGGTCTTGAGCTCCTGACCTCGTGATCCTCCCAAAGTGCTGGGATTATAGGCGTGAGCCACCGCTCCCAGCCCCCAAAAATCATTTTTGTTCCCACCTCAAGAAACTACAATTATCCCTTACTTATACTGTCTGTAATAATAAGTCAAAATTGTGTATCTCATCGTTTAAGGCACTCCACTAACTAGCCACTCTTCTTTCACCATCTCATCCAATTGGACCCTCTACTTCTGCCAATGTAATTCATAGGCCAAATGCTACCTTTCTGGCACAACTCTATGGCTATACATGCCACGTCCCCAATTTTAGCTTCTACTCATGCACATCTTTCTTTAATTCTTCCCAAACCCAGCCAAAACCCCACTTAAATAAGTAAGTCTTCAAGTTTTACCCCCTTATCTTCTCTACTCAGTATGTGCCATATTAGCTGGCATTTGTTGTTAATAATAAAAAGAAGAAAAAGAGAGGGAGGAGCTCCTGCTGACTGAAGGCATCCTACATGCCAGGCCTTGTGTTTGGCACTTCACACGCTGTCAATGTCCTTAGAAGAAGCTGTCAAGGCAGGTGGTGTCTAACACTCTTCAACAGATACGGAAACTGAAGCTCAAACAACCTTTGGTTGTTTTCTGGATGTGATTTCCTTCCTGAGGACAAGAGCCCTGACATCTCTCTCTGCCTCTCTGTAGCCTCACCTCCAGTTCCAAGAATTGTGCTCTGAGTTTCATGGGCCTTAAACCAGCATTTACTCACCGACTACTTTTTCTATAAAGCAAGGCGTTTTAGAGATTTCAGTTAGAAATCCAGGAGAATTCCTTCACTCTGCATGATGTGATGTCCTCATTCAAAGGTAC
Source organism: Pongo abelii (assembly GCF_028885655.2). Taxonomy (NCBI): domain Eukaryota; kingdom Metazoa; phylum Chordata; class Mammalia; order Primates; family Hominidae; genus Pongo; species Pongo abelii. The sequence goes on from NC_072000.2 coordinate 94,989,042, forward strand.
CTTAGAGGAGGAAAGTCTCTTTTTCATGTGTGAGAGGTGGAATGAAAGTGGTCCTAACCCATCACTGCCCAAGCTCAGGATGGGTTCACACCAAGCGCCCCCAGCAACTCCTCCAAATGGAACACAGGAAGTCCAGGGCGGTGTGGTGCTCCCAGTGGGGCCACGGCTGCGGCCTCCCCATGTCTGAGCTTGCAGAAGCCTGGAATGATGGCCAGGGCTGCGGCCTCCCCATGCCTGGGTTTGCAGAAGCCTGGAATGATGGGACGAGGGCCAGGTAAAGGGAGGGATGTAGTCCCTGATCTACAAGCAGGTGGGCATAAAGAGTGAGGCTAGATGTGAGAATAGGGCTCAGCTTCTGCTCAAAAACATCCCAAGAGGCGGAAATGCTTTGGAAGCCTTACCAAGACTGCCTAAATGGAATGGCAGCCGCTCAGGGTGCCTCTGTGGGGATTTAAAGACACCAGAAGCTGGCTCCTGCTGAAGCCTGCCTGAGTCCAGAACATGATGGGAGTACTTTTCCACCAGAATCTCCCACCAAACTGGGGTCAACTGGGAGAGTAGATTAAGGAAGGAGAAGCTGCCAAACAGGTCACCATTGGGTGGAGACGGTGGTAAGGCATGGTTGCCAAGCAACTGCAGCAAGGGGAGGCCCCATGGAGGACTATGGGGGGTCCAGGAAGCCATGCACGTGCTGCACAGGCTGGAGCTCTCTGGGGGCCACGCCAAGAACTCCCCTCCAATGGCGCCTGCCCCCCAGAGGAGGTGCCTGCCCCACAGCAGGCAGTGGGGTGCCTCTAACAGCAATGAACTGTGTGGTTCCTTTAACTGTACCCAAAGGACAGAATGCCAGAGTGCATCTCTAAGCCTCAGCTTAGGGGAACAGTTTTGAGCAAGCCTTCTTGGCTGGAAAAAGAACTTCTAATTAACATAAAATAACAGCTTTCAAACACTTGACTCAGGATATGGAGTTGAAAAGGTGTGGGCTTGGATTTCAGAGAACCAGACAGGAAGAACAATGGTAGAGTGGCTGAGCACAAACGATGGAAAAAAGCACTTGGAAGACCTCTCAAGAGGAACAGCATGAGAGAGGCTGGCAGAGAAAAGGAGCCAGGGACACAGCAGGGACAAAGAGGAAAGCCTGGCAGCTGCTGCCTAGGTACGGCCGGGATGATGAGGCAGAGGCCACACGGGTTTGGCCGGGATGATGGGCAGAGGCCACATGGGTTTGGCCGGGATGATGGGCAGAGGCCACGCGGATTCGGCTGGGACGATAGGCAGAGGCCACGTGGGTATGGTTTGGATGATGGGCAGAAGCCACGCAGGTAGGCCATGTGGGTACAGCCGGAATGTTGGAGAGAGGCCACGCGGGTACAGCCGGAATGATGGGCAGAGGCCACGCGGGTACAGCCGGAATGGTGGGCAGAGGCCACGCAGGTACAGCCGAGACAATGGGCAGAAGTCACGCAGGTTCGGCCGGGACAATGGGCAGAAGTCACGCAGGTACAGCCAGGACAATGGGCAGAAGCCACGTGGGTATGGCCGGGATGATGGGCAGAAGCCACGTGGGTACAGCCAGGACAATGGGCAGAAGCCACGTGGGTATGGCCAGGATGATGGGCAGAAGCCACGTGGGTGTGGCTGGGATGATGGGCAGAAGCCACGTGGGTACGGCCGGGACAAGTGGCAGAAGCCATGCGGGTATGGCTGGAATGATAGGCAGAAGCCACGCAGGTTCAGCTGGGACAATGGGCAGAAGCCACACAATTGTAGGCAGTACAATGGGCAGAAACACCTGCCCCGCCCGTCGCCAACACTCCCTGGGATGCCCAAGGGAAAGAAGGAACAGAGTGTGCCGCCTTTCCATCATTTCCCCAAACCTCAGCTTGTTTACAAGATACAAAACAATACTGAAAACAAGCAGTGATGCTCGTCATCCTATTTGCTGAACCTGCTTACACACTACAAGACTGTTCAAAAACATCTGGCTGGGTGTATGTTACGTTAGCACAGAAAGGAAGAGTACGCAAACAATGATCAGCATTCGTTTGCTACAGCTGATACCCAAAGATATAGATTCAATATGTTGAGGAAACCCTGAGGCAAAAAGAAAGTTACAGAAAAACTTGGGAAAAGTTAACATTTAATCCATTTCAATATGTCTAACTGTCAACATGATGAAGAGGGCAGGGGAGACGCAGGTGAGACTGTGAGCTAGCCACACAAAGTTCACGATTCTAATTTTTTTTTTTTTTTTTTTTTTGAGACAGAGTCCCACTCTGTTGCCCAGGCTGGAGTGCAGTGGTGTGATCTTGGCCCACTGTTAACCTCTGCCTCCCGGGTTCAAGCAATTCTCCTGCCTCAGCCTCCCAAATAGCTGGGACCACAGGCACATGCCACCACACTTGGCCAATTTTTGTATTTTTAGTAAAGACAGGGTTTCACCATCTTGGGCAGGCTGGCCTTGAACTCCTGACCTCAAGTGATCCATCTGCCTCGGCCTCCCGAAGTGCTGGAATTACAGGCGTGAGCCACCGTGCCCAGCCATGAATCTAATTTTAAAAATTTATATATTAGCCGGGCATGGTGGCTTAAGCCTGTAATCCCAGCACTTTGGTTGCTGAGGCGGGTGGATCGCTCAAGCTCACAAGTTCAAGACCAGCCTGGGCAACATGGTGAAACCCTGTCTCTACAAAAAAATATAAAAATTAACCAGTCGTAGTAGCATGCACCTGTAATCCCAGCTACTCGGGAGGCTGAGGTGGAAGGATTGCTTGAGTCCTAGAGGTCAAGGCTGCAGTGAGCTGAGATCATGCCACTACACCACTCTAGCCTGGGTGAAAGAGTGAGACCCTGCCCCTACTTCCCCCCAAAAGAATTATTTTGTTCACAGACTCATTAAAAACTTACAGAAAATTAATGAAGAAAAGAAGAACCTTGCTAAAATACCAATCTGACTCCATTACTGATGACCCAAATCTAGCATTTCATACAATGCCTTTGCGGTCGGGCTCCTGTCCACCCACATGCTTAGCTACCAAAAGATTTGTCCATTGCCCATCACCTACGCCCCCACTCGAGCCGTGGTCAGCTTCCCCCACGTGTCACTCTCCTCCATGACCCTGGGTGTTTGCACATGCTGTTCCCTCTGTTTGGAATACTCTTTCCATCCATTTCTGCCTTTTAAGCATCTACTCCTCCTTCAAGATTCAGGTCAAATAGCAACCCCTCACTGAAGCCAGCCTTAAGTAATAGGAGTTAAACCTTCCAAATGGAAACATAATTATAAAAAACACGAGAGCTCACAACTGTGAAATCATAAGCTACAAGCCAGGAAACTTCTGCTTTGAAGACAAGCAAAATAATAACAATAATAACAGCAGCTGCCAGACACTTTAAATATTTAATTCCAGATTCTTAACGACAACCCTGCAAATGAGGCTGAGTTAAGTAATTTGCCCAAATTAACACCACTAGTGATTGGTAGGATGGAAATTTAAACCCAAATCCATGTGAATAAGAAACAGAGAAGGATGACTGAAAATCCCACCATACTACTGGCACTAATGAAGGTACAGGACATTTTCTCATCCATTGCCAAATATTTAAAACTCCAAAATGTGCAAAGCTCTGTGCTGGCTATGTTGAATACAAAGTGGTATAAAATATAGTCCCTTGCTTACAAAAAATTTACAATCCAATTGGAGAAAAAGATTTGACCACTACTATTGGGCAGGATTTCTAGTTTTGGGCCAGATGATGGCCCTGAAACTGGAGTAGGGCTACAGGTGAGCAGGCGTTTGGGTTACCAGGGTGTTGCTCCTGGGATCTTTCATACATAGTTCTTTAAAGAACAATCACATTTGCCTGGGCGCGGTGGCTCACGCCTGTCGTCCCAGCACCTTGGGAGGCCAAGGCAGGCAGATCACTTGAGGTCAGGCGTTTGAGACCATCCTGACCAACGTGGTGAAACCCCGTTTCTACTAAGAATACAAAAATTAGCCAGATGTAGTGGCACACATCTGTACTACCAGCTGCTCAGGAGGCTGAGACAGGAGAATTGTTTGGAGCCAGGAGGTGGAGGTTGCAGTGAGCCAAGATGGCACCACTGCACTCCAGCCTGAGCGACAGAGACAGACTCTGTCTCAAACAACAAAACAAAAACAAAACAAAACAAAACCCATGAGTGTGCCTGTGTGCATGTGCGTGTGTGTGCGTGTGCATATGTGTGTGTGTGCGCGCGTGCGTGTGTGCGCGTGTGTGTGTTTTGTGACTTGTCTTTCATCTAAAAGTCTGGTGCATATAAAATCTAGTTTTTTGAAGGACCTCGTTAATCAAAGTTTTACTTTTCATTAAAACAAATAGAAATACTATTTTACTGTACTTCCGGAATATTTTAAGAATCTCAAGATAACTCTTGAAATAACAACTATGTTTGCCTAGAGCAGGGCTTAGAAAGAAGACACTCTGGGGCACGCGGCATCGTGACTTTCCATTGTTCACCTCAGGAAATGAGTCAAAGCGGCACTTGTCAGGGCCAGGCTCAGTGTCTCATGCCATTCCCCGGGAAGACCTCGCTGACTCCCTGGAAACTGCCCCCAACCACTGGACACGCACCTCTAGTAGCTCACACCCTAGTTTAGTTTTAGCCTTGGTCCCACCCCAATGAGTCCCAGACTTGGGCAGGGGCCAAAGATAAAGTGAAAAGGGCAGATATTTCTGAATTCTGAGCCATCCGAAGAACTCTCGATGAAAATCAATTAGAGAAGTTCAGAGAAATACTAAAGTAATAATTCCCTCCCATCTTCTGTGCCAGTATAAAAAATGCGCTGATTATATCAAGGAAGAAACACACATATTAGTACACAAAACCTTCACTAATTAGGTGATCCGTGAATGCTGCAGTCTCAGGAACTGCTTTAGAGGTAACATCACGGGAACCTTGAACATTTCGTTATCTTGTGCTGATCTGCGTTTGTGAGCTCCTGGGCTCTGCGTGCCAGGGACCTGCTCTTTCTTTGTTTATCTACTGAATGTAGGCAGGAATGCAAAATGGCTGTGCAGAAAAGCATGCGGGATCTGCCCAAGCAGGGCAGCGGCTGAGGGGGCCCTGGATACCTTCCCCATCTCTTGCTGCCTCCTGTCCAGATCGGGGGAGCTGGAGTGCGGCTGGCTGTCAAACATCCGAAGGAAAGTGAGCATCTGTCACCAGGTAAGAGAAATAATGGATCAGGCTGAAGGGGGCAGGGGGCAAGTATGTTGAAATTTTAACTTGAGAAGGCTGTTTGGCAACTGGCCAATCAGAATGGTAAGAGAAGTCAAAGGAGATGTGCCAGTAGCACATGGTGACCGGGAGAAGGCAGATGGGAATGTGAAACCAGAGAACTCGGCTGGGAACAGAGAGTCTGAGATCAGCCCAGTGCTGCCCAGGGAGAGGGATGTCATCGAATCCATTGACCCAGGCCCTCGGCAGGGAGGAGAGATTCCTTTCAGGTTCCCATGTGGCTGGAAGGAAACTGATCGCAATTCATTTTCACCACCATTTCTGAGGGCCCACCATATGCTGCTCTTGGAGCCACTGCTCTCCTGGCTGGGTTTCCAAAGCACCCCAATCTCAGAAGGTGTTATATTCCTGCAAACGGCAGCCTCTGGTTCCAGGCTGAGTCACTGTCACTGAAAATCAATACCGTCACTGGCCCGACCTCCGCCAGGTGAGCCTATGATGCTGGGATGACAGCTGTGCATGTCCTGGAGCTGGGAGGCCTCAAACCACCCCGAGGTTCCTCTGGCAACAGCTGGAAGGGATGAAAAAGGATGGAACAGTTCATGTGACCGTTCCCACTAGATACCAAATACTGCATGGGGCCTCCCAAAATGCACATCCTCAATAATGTCACGTGAATAATCGAATTCCTCAACGGTTACACAGGAAATAAACAATTCTTAGATCATCTGGCTTAACCAATTGCTGCATTGATGTGCTATTCATTGGGGTTCATTAGAAAACATATAGACGTTTCCAATTAACCCAAAGCGGGAAAAGGCCTTGAGGTCCGATAATACTTTGCTACTCAGAGCGTGTCCAGGGCAGGCAGCCTCAGAATCCCCTGGGAGCTTGCAAGAAATAGAAGAATCTCCAGGTTCTCCACTCACCTTAGACTCACTGAGTCAGAATCTGCATGTAACCAGATCACAAGGGGATTCATGCGCAAATTTAACGTCAAGAAGCACCGCTCTCATTCATAACTCTCCGTCCTAACCTGCCGTGGTCTGATTTTAAAAAGAAAAAAGACTTCCCAGGGAAGAGTTCTCACAGTCCCTGCACTTAGGAAATTCTGTGCTCATTTCATTCCAATAAGAACTGGGGGAGCATGTCTTGGAAGACATTTTTCAGGATGTATTTTGTTCTTAAATTCAGTGAGAATTCTGAACAACCATTTACATTAAGCCCCCAAAGGAAGGCCACGCCTGCCCATGTCTTGAACAGAATGCTTCCTTCCTTCTGGAGGGATCCCCTGGATCACATTCTGAAGGCGCTATAGCCCTGCCCAGGTCCTCCACATGTCTCTAGTGAAGGAGCTGGGGAGTCCACAATGTACCCACTGAGGGGGTACCATTCATACTGTCACCCCCATAAAGGGCACCTGCTTGAGTCTGCAGAGCACTGAGTAACTATCCCTCTCCCATTGTGGGTTCCCCAGGGGCTGAAAACTCAAATGTCTTCCAAAACAGGCAAGTGTGATGACCAGAAGTTCAGCAAATTCAAACTTTTTTGAAATGTGCACTGGCCTAACACAACGCTGCTAGCAGATGCCAGCTTATGGGCTGCCAGCTGGAAATTGTGTCTATATGCTTTTCATACATCAAACCTGAGTACCTGGTTTCTGTTACAAAACCCCAACCACATGCCAGCCCCAGTCAGTCCAGTCTGCCAACAGAACCAGTAACAGGGGGTTTAAAGAGCATGGATGACTCCTCTTCCTAAGTGCATCTTCTCTAGGAATGAAGCCCTGGCAAATCACTGGCCTGGGGAGCTTTTTGGCAAACTTCTGTCTGGGAGTTATTTAACCACCAAGGAAGTTCTAGAAACTTAACCACTTTTATTTATCTTGTTTTGTTTTGCTCGAGACAGGGTCTTGCTCTGTTGCCCAGGCTGAAGTGCAGTGGCTTGAGGGTCAAGACCCTCGACCTTCTGGGGCTTAAGAGATCCTCCCACCTCAGCCTCCTGAGTAGCAGGGACTACAGGCACGTGTCACCATGCCTGGCTAATTTAAAAAAATTTTTTAGTAGAGATGGGGGTCTCACTATGTTGCCCAGGCTATTCTTGAACTCCCGGGCTCAAGAGGTCCTCCTGCCTCTGCCTCCCAAAGTGCTGGGATTACAGGTGTGAGCCACTGCACCTGGACCGTGTGACCACATTTAATGTCTCCAGCTGCTGGAGAAGGGGTCGCAGCCCACGAGGCTGGCACATCCGGGACACTCACACTGCGTTCCTACCACTCCAGTCTCACCCATCAGTGTGAGCACCGGGCTGCACCATCCTAACCTAGACTCCCAGATCCACTGTCCTGGAAAACTCCAGGCCACATCTATTTAGCAAAACAAAGTTTCTCAGGGCCAAAGTATAAGGAGGAGACACCTCGTTCTTCAGAACTTAGCAGCCCTTATCTTAGCTGGGAGGCTGTGGTGAGTGGCAGCACTGGGGCCGGGGCTGTGGCCGTCCCGGGTGGTTTGGCTGCTCCTCTTGGTGTCCTAATCCTCCCTCTTCTTTATGACAGGCAGGAGCTCCTGTTAGAGCTCATATCAGTTACATTTTGCTTCTCATTTCAGTCAAAGTGTCAACAATCTGGAATACTCCCCCATCCTTCTAGTGGTATTTTTAGCATGAACAAACAACTGACATAGTTAGCTGGAATAAATCACCTCAAGAAACCCCAGTTTGGCTCATTTTCTGCTCCCACGTCAGCTATTAATCTCCACTCAGATTGGCATCTAGGAGCTGGCACCTAAGCTGGAGATGACCTGGTCAGGTGCAACTGAAAACACCTCTTGCACCTTACTGCCTGTGTTCCAAAGACCTCTCCAGTCCCTGTGAGTGACATTTTCATGAAGGGAGCCATTTCATATAGTGCCATCCGTGAAGCCAGAGAATCTACACAGCCAGGGCTATTCCTGAGGGCTACCTGAGCGCATGGTGTTAGGGCTGGGGGCCTGCAAAGCAAGTGAGGGGCCCAAAACCCGACCCCAGATTTGGAAAATGAATTGAACAAGTGCCTTTGGAACAGGAAGTGTCAAATAGCCATCTGCTAAGTACATACGTGAACAGGGCATGTTTGAAAGCAAGTCTTCCTGTCAGACTACTCTGGCTCCTAAAAGAAATACACTGTTCTCTCTGAACCGTAAAGCTTTTTGGTAATTTCTGACATTTGGGAAGCAAGTCCCGGGCCTCTTCTGCTCTGCCACCCTTCCTCTCCTAGAGGACCTTCTCTCTGGAGGATTTCTCGGTCTTTATTTCTGGCTGAGCCCCCAAGGCCCTGATTTCCCCACATGCCCCAGTTTGAGGAGGGGAGCACAGTGAAGAAATGAGACATTGGGACCCAGTTCAGCAGACAATGGCAGATGCCAGAAGAATGGGAATCCCAGCACCTAGACCTAGAAGGGGAAGGGCCTGGGCCACGATGTGATATGGACTTGATCCATGAAGCTCTGTGATACAGAAATGGTGCCTTCTGCACAGTCAGGAGGGAACTAGGAAGGAAGGGGCCTGGCAGGGCACCAGGAAGCCCAAGTGGCTCTCCAGGACCAGAGGTGGATGATGCGTCTCTCTGGGCTCCGGGGCCACATGGGACCGCGCATCCTTGCATTATTAGCTGCTCCTGTGAATCCTGGCCTGTTTTACATTTCCTGCCTTCTCTGCCTTCATTTCCTGTGTGTTTCCATGAGGGGCTGTTTGGTTTTGCATGGCTTGATTCCACTGTGCCAAGGGACACTGAAGGCAGCACTTTTGTCCATGCCTGGCCTAGAGCTCGGAAACAGACAGCCCTCCTCCCAGAAGGTGAGCGATTCTTCGGAGGCATAGCACGCTCCAGTATGATTCTGCCTCCACATCTCACTGCGTGCTGCGTGAAGACTGGGATGGTGCCATCTCCCGCCTTGGCCCTCCTGAGCCTGGCACCATGCCTGGCTGAAAGCAGGCGCTCTCTACCCATGAACTGGGGGAGCTGTTCAAAGGACAGTGAATCTGATCATCTGAAGGTGGCTTATCAATACTCCCCAGTTGTTTTCAGCTCAGGATCCCCACAAGAATACTTATAGGATAAATTGGGAGATTCTCTTATTTCTCTTCCCTGTTCTCAAGTTCCTTTTTTTTTTTTCTTTTTTTTTTTTCTTTTTTTTTAAATAGTAAACTTTCCTTACTTTAAAATGCGACCATTACAAATGAACTAGAATTCAACTGTGTTTGGAATATCTGATGTTTTTTCACAGCTGGCTGGGTAACCAGCAGGCACCTTATACCGCCCATTTGCAGAAAGTATGGCCATCATTTTATCAGACAGTGAAACTCAGCAGAGTAGAAATCAAAATGCATAATAGATTAAACACAGGCAGACACAAGCTTAGCTATGAACGAAGAGCTACCAGGCTACTCTGCACGGACAAAGTTTCAAGCATGCATTGCACAGACAGGTATTAATGTTTGTAGCAGGCAGCCCGGGGCCAGGTGCTGGGGAGCCAGAGGTTTCCAGGAAACACCTGCAAGAAGTCGGAAGAGGACACTCCCATACTCTGAATTGTTGAATGAGATATGGGGAGAACCTGGAGATCTTGGAAAGAAAAGCACGAAAATAAATAAACCTTCTGGATGTTATGACCGGCGGGGAGTGGCTTTGGTGTGGGCCCCACCATGGTGCCCCTCCTGGCCCAGCCTCGCCTCTCCCAGCTGCTCGGCTTTCTGAGCCCCCGGCAGTCAGCCAGTGCTCTCTCCTGTGGCTGACAGGGAGGCTGGGATGCCCTGAAGGCTTGTTCTCCAGCATCTTCGGAAAAAAAACTAGAAAAGAGAACTTCTCTGGAAAAGAAGCAGAATATCCAGGATTTAAACTGGGGGACACCAGTCATATGCAAGCCTAGTACTGGTTGTGAAAATGGGGGGAGGGGTTTGGGCCAGCACCACTCCTAATCTCAGGACATGGCTATCTCCAACCCCGGAGAAAGGAGGATCCTCTCATAAACAAACGTGGCTTCAAATACATTTTCCTGCCATTTCCCCTCTTCCAGTTCTTCTACTTTTGCCTCTTAAACCAAATCTTCAGTTTCCAAACAATTTTTCATTGCATTTGGGGGATTTTGTCCCTCTTGACAAGCATCTATGTTTAGTAAAGGCAACAGCACAGAGCCAAAGCCTCACAGAAAGAGGACTTCCATGCGCCTGGAGTGCTGGGAGGCTGCTTCCGTGGCTCAGCAAGTCCATCCCAGAAGAACATTGGCTCCGTGATGCAGAGCCAGAGAATCTCAAGAGCAGAAGGGTCCCACGTCATCTACGAATGCTGGAAACCCTCCTGCAGCCACACATGTCAACAGAGGGAGCTCAGAAAGTTTCGTTTCTTTAAAATGTAGTAAAATATATGTAACATAAAATTTGCTAATGAGCCATTTTTAAGCGTACAGTTTAGTGGCATTGTGTACATTCACACTGTTGTGCAACCATCACCAGCCTCCATTTCAAGTACTCTGTTAGCGTTGCAAAACTGAAACCACACCCACTGAACAATAGCTTCCCATTCCCCCTCCCAGCCCTGGCAACCACCATTCTACTTTCTGTCTCTATGGGTTTGACTACGCCAGGTACCTCATATGAGTAGAGTCACACATTATTTGTCCTTTTGTGACTGGCTTATTGCATTTAGCATAATGTCCTCAATTTTCATCTATGTTGGTACATCCATCAGAATGTCCTTCCTTCTTGTTTTTTTTTTTTTTTGAGACGGAGTCTCACTCTGTTGCCCATGCTGGAGTGCAGTGGCACGATCTCGGCTCACTGCAAGCTCTGCCTCCTGGCTTCACGCCATTCTCCTGCCTCAGCCTCCCGAGTAGCTGGAATTACAGGCGCCCGCCACCACGCCCAGCTAATTTTTTGTATTTTTAGTAGAGACGGGGTTTCACTGTGTTAACTAGGATGGTCTTGATCTCCTGACCTCGTGATCTGCCTGCCTTGGCCTCCCAAAGTGTTGGGATTACAGGCGTGAGCCACTGCGCCCAGCCATGTCCTTCCTTCTTAGGGCTGAATAAAATATTCCATTATATGTGTAAACTGCATTTTGTTTATCCATTCATTCATTGATAGGCACTTGGCTTGTTCCCATCTTTTGGCTATTGAGAATTATGCTGCTGTGAATGCGGGTGTATAGATCTGTTCAAGTCCCTGTTTTCAATTCTTTTGGGCAGACACCCAGAAGTGGGACTGCTGGATCACATGATAATTCTATTTTTAATGTTTTGAGGAACTACCATACTGTTTTCCACAGAGTCTGCATCAATTTTTTTTTTTTTTTTGAGACAGATTCTCGCTCTGTCACCCAGGCTGGAGCGCAATGGCATTGTCTCAGCTCACTGAAACCTCCGCCTCCCAGGTTCAAGTGATTCTTCTGCCTTAGCCACCCAAGAAGCTAAGACTACAGGTATGTGCTACCACATCCGGCTAATTTTTTATTTTTAGTAGAGACGGGGTTTCACTATGTTGGCCAAGCTGGTCTCAAACTCCTGACTTCGTGATCTGCCCACCTCAGCCTCCCAAAGTGCTGGGATTACAGGCATGAGCCACCCTGCCTGGCCTGAGTGCACCATTTTACATTCCCACTAGCAATGCACAAGGGTTCCTATTTCTCTACATCCTTGCCAACACTTGTGACTTTGTTTTTTTGATAAAATCCATCCTACTGAGTATGAAGTGGTATCTCATTGTGGTTTTGATTTGCATTTCCCTAATGGTTAGTGATGTAGAGACTCTTTTCATGTGCTTATTGGCTATTTGTATATCTTCTTTGGAGAAACATCTATGCAACTCCTTTCCTTTGCCCATTTCCTAAAGGGGATGGGGTTTTGTTTCGTTTTGTTTGGGTCGTGGAAAGTTGATTTTAAATAAGCTACTGCACCACTAAGTCCCACTCCATTGTGAGCCCTGTTGTCTTCCAGGCTGCCACCAACTCGCCTGTGTCCAAAGACCTCCCTCCCTACTGGTATCCCTGGGGTGGTTACTGTGTGCTCACTCCTTCCAGACATCCTTCAGGTATCAGTGGATCATTTCTCTAGTTTAATGAGATGAACAGCCTCTTTCCTTGTGGTCTAACTTCTTATCAAATGCTAATTTAGTGGGCATGTTCATTGCTTCATCACTCAGCTCAGGCAAAAAAATTGCCCACAACCCCTGCTCAATTTTAATCACTAAAATTGTTTTAATCACTAAATCAAAACATTATTCAATATGATGTTTCAACTTAAACTGAACTTCTCTGAGAGTATGTGTGTGTGTGCCCGAGTGAAAAAGAAACATTAGTCTCACTTGCCAAGTAATGACTTAAAAAAAAATTATATGTATACTCCACTCAAGTAAAGAATGATTATAACTATGTTTCCTAGTTTTTTCATTCCAGATTAACAGGGGAGATAGCATAAAACTCCTGCTCATCTGGGTTATAAGCTCTAATGGAGCAGAAACTGACTCGTTCACAGCAGTAATCCCCAACATCTAGCATGGCCCCTGCCATGTGGTAGAAACTCAATGCTTCAAAGTCAGTTCGTGGTTACAAGCACAGATGGCGAGGCCAGATTGCCTGTGTTGAAATCATGGCTCTGCCGTTTTCCAGGTGTATAATCTTGGACAAATTACTTAACTTCTCTGTGCCTCAGTTTCCTTATCTACAAAATGAAAATAATAACAAAACTACCCATTGTAGATAGTTCTTGCGAGGATTAGTTAAAAATGTGTAAAGTGCTATTAAGAGTGCCTGTCACAATGCAGGGTATAAACATTAGTGGTTACTAACGCTGAAAGAATGACTGATTAAATGAATGAATGTTATATATGTTCACTTCTTCCCATACAGTTAGTTTCCACTGATGTAAAAAGAAATGTGACTGTCTGATGAAATCTGTGTTGACATGTATAAGAGCTGAGGCCACGGACAGAAGTGTTCTAGAAGACCTCTGTGCCTCCAACTGAGGGTGTGTCTCAATATCATCTGATGTCTTATAGTTATGTGTCAGAGAAAACACTTCAAACACTTGTGCGTACAGCATCATGATCTCATATTTATATTAGCAATCTTGAGAGGTTTGCTTTGTGGTGACATCTGATGTTTTCTTAAGTGTGCTATTGATTTGATGACCTCTCTGGGAGCACATGAATAGGAGTGAGTATATGTTCTATTTAAATAGGAAACAATAAAAATTCAAATCAATTAAAAATCTATTGAAGAATTACATAACCCCAATTGTCTCAGGGCAAGAAAGTTAAATTCTGGCAGTGGCTTTCCTTAGCAGCCATTGTAAGGCTTGCTGAATGAGAACGCAACCTTTCAGTAACACTGAAGTTCTTAAATGCCACCATAAAAGTATGATACTATCTGATATATATTCCAAAGACAAAAAATAACAAACTATCAGTTCTTAACCTGATATTTTTTTCTAAAAATGAATTTCAATGGCAGAAACACAGTCTGAGGGCCTGATCAAAGCCCTCAACCAACAGTGCCCCATTGCCGTTGGGAGAGACAATTATGTACTCCAAATATCACCTGTTACCTTCTACCTTTTTGGGCCAATGAGGAAAATTACTAAGTAAAATGTATTAATGAAGGGAAGTTTTTACAAACTGTACTGCAAAAGATGAAAAATCAGGGCTCTTATGGCAAATATAATAGATAGTGAAACCATTGAATCCATTGGAATTCATGAACACCTTTCAGTATAAAAATGTGTACTTTGTTAATTTTTTTTTTTGGGGGGAGGGGGACGGAGTCTTGCTCTGTGACCCAGGCTGGAGTGCAGTGGTGCGGTCTCAGCTCATTGCAACCTCCGCCTCCCGGGTTCAAGTGATTCTCCTGCTTCAGCTACTCCCGAGTAGCTGGGATTACAGGCATACACCAACATGCCCGGATAATTTATGTATTTTTAGCAGACAAGGGGTTTTGCCATGTTGTTCAGGCTGGTCTTAAACTCCTGACCTCAGGTGACCCACCTGCCTCGGCCTCCCAAAGTGCTGGGACTATAGGCATGAGCCACCGCGCCCGGCCCATTGTTAATTTTTCCCAAACTTACAATGTGTCTGAGATAATTATTACATAATTAGTTAATATTAACTTTTCATCCTTTTGTTTAGATATTTAATAGTTCAGGGGTTTAAAAAATAATTTTTCAACAAAAAGAAGGCAGATTAAGAGGAGCAACAAAAAGACAAGACACATGAAAATGGCAGATGTGAATCCAGCCATAGCATTAATTATATTAAATGTAAATGGACCAAACACTTGAGACAGAAGGCAGAGGTTATCAGACTAAGTAAAAAAGAAAGGCCTATCTGCTATTTATTATATAAGAAGAGAGGGAGGCCAGGTGGGGTGGGTCAGGCCTGTAACTCCAGTATTGTGGGAGGCCGTGGTGGGTGAATCACCTGAGGTCAGGAGTTCAGACCAGCCCGGCCAACATGGCAAAACCCCGTCTATACTAAAAATACAAAAATTAGCCAGGTGTGGTGGCATGTGCCTGTAGTCCCAGCTACTCGGGCGGTCAAGGCACGAGAATTGCTTGAACCCGAGAGGCAAATGTTGCAGTGAGCTGAGGTCATGCCACTGCACACCAGCCTGGGAGACAGAACAAGACTGTCTCAAAAAAACAAAACAAAACAAAAAAGAAGAGAAGTAATGTATGAAGAAAGAATGGCTGGGAACTTCTTGGAAACGATAAATAATACAAACAATACCAATACAGTTTTAAACAGCCCAATGAATACTGAACAGGATTCACCCTTAGATGTGTCATAGCGAAAGTGTACAATAGCAGTAACAACAGCAATTACAAGCAGCCAGAGAGAAAAGACAGATGACGTTAAAATGAACTACAAGTAAACAAATAGTTGACTTCTTAACAACTACAAAAGGAGCAAGATCACTTGTGCTCCTTTTGTCGTTGTGAGGAGTCAACTATTTGTGAGAAAATGTTTGAGCCTAGAATTGTACATCCAGTTTGAAAAACTTCTTTGGAGAGTAATGCCAAGTACACTTTTAGATACAGTCTAAGAAAGTCTGCCAGCAATAGACCCTCACTAAAATTTCTTGGGTAATCACCAAAGAAGAAGAACTAAAAGAGAATGTTTCTTTTCCATATTAGCAGAGAAAAAATGTATCATAAAAATATAATCGATCTAAAAGAAAGCAGAAAAGGAGAGGATATGATATGGAACAAAAGGCAAGTCAAATAGAAAGCATAAATAGCATGGTAGACACAAATATAAATATGTCAGTATTTACAATAAATAGAAATGAACTAAATATTCCAGATACCATAAGTCTGGGGTTTAAAAAATTATCAGTATATGTAGGCCAGGCGCAGTGGCTCACGCCTGTAATCCCAGTACTTTGGGAGGCCAAGGCAGGAGGATCACGATCAGGAGATCGAGACCATCCTGGGCTAACACAGTGAAACCCCATCTCTACTAAAAATACAAAAAATTAGCCAGGCATGGTGGCGGACGCCTGTAGTCCCAGCTACTTGGGAGGCTGAGGGAGGAGAATGGCATGAATCCAGGAGGCAGAGCTTGCAGTGAGCCGAGATTGCACCACTGCACTCCAGCCTGGGCGACAGAGTCAGACTCTGTCTCAAAAAAAAAAAAAAAAATTATCTATATATAATAAGCAGAAGAGTACATCCAAAACATATTTTAAAAATTCAAAAAGAGGGCGAGTGCGGTGGCTCACGTCTGTAATCCCAGCACTTTGGGAGGCCGAGGCAGGCAGATCACTTGAGGTCAGAAGTTCGAGACCAGCCTGGCCAACATGGTGAAACCCCATCTCTACTAAAAAATACAAAAATTAGCTGGGTGTGGTGGTGCGCACCTGTAATCCCAAGTACTCAGGAGGCTGAGGCAGGAGAATCACTTGAACCCAGGAGGCAGAGGTTGCAGTGAGCTGAGATTGTGCCTCTGCACGACAGCCTGGGCAACAGAGTGAGACTCCATCTCAAAAAAAAAAAAAAAAAAAAAGTTTAAAAAGAATGGAAAATGATAGTCCAAGTCTGTATATGTGTATATGTATACATGTGTGTATACTCACACATATGCACACACATATTTGTACAGATGTATAGCTACACATATATATGTATGTGGCTATATGTATATCATACAAAATAGACTTTGAAGCAAAATGCCTTATATCTTACAACATAATCATAAAAGGCTGAATGTACCATAATACATAGCAACTCTAAATTTATATGCAACTAATAGCACAGCTTTAAAAGATAGAAAGGAAAAACTGCTATAACAATGTGGTAAAAAAAAAAAAAGCCAATCCGCCATCCCAGTGGTAGATTTCAACATACCTCCCCTCAACAAATGATAAAGTAGACAAAAAACATCTATAAAAACAAAAAAGCTCTGAGTAGCATAATTAACAACTTAAACTAATAAAATATATTAAAATTTCCTCAACAAATGCAGAAAACATTATTTTCAGGCACACATGGAATATTTACAAGAAGTAACCACTGGGCCACAAAATAAGTTCGACCAATTTCAAATGTGTATATAGTCTTTAAACATAATTTAATGAAGTTAAAAGCTCATAACAAAAGATAAGTTGAAAAAACTCATATTTGACAATTGTAAAACACAGTTCAAAGACAACTAATGGATCAAAAAGAAAATAACAGAAATTTCAAAATATTTAGAATTATACAATAATAAAAATTTCAAATATTGAAACTTGTAGTTTACAGCTGCAGCAGCATTTAGAGGAAAATTTTTAGTCTTAAATGCTTATGTCAGAAAATAAGGCAAAAAATGAATGAACATCCAACTAAGAGATTAAGAAAAAAAAAAAAACCCAAAATACAACAAGACAGAACTTAAAGAAAACAGAAGATAGAAAATAATGAAAATGAGAACAGAAATTCATGAAAGAGAAAGTAAACCTACAAGTGAGTTGACAAAAAAGTTACTGGTTGTTTGAAAGGATCAATGTAACAGACAAGTATCTGGCAAGAGTATTCAAGAAAAGAAATAAGGTGCATTAAACAATATTAGAATTGAAAAAAACTTAACCAACAAATGCTATATGAAAAATAAACATTATGAATTATCTTATGCCAATAAAATTTAAAATTTAGATGAAATGGACAAATCCTTACATATAATATATATTACAGCTTATACATTATACATAACTTAATAAAAAAAAGAAATAGAAGGACTGAATAGACTATAATCATTTTTAAAAAGCATCAGAAATCTTCCCACAGAGAAAAACCCAGCCCCACATGGTTTTACAGATGCATTCTACCAAAACTTATTATTCTCAGAACAAATAATTCCAAAACATGCAAAAAGAAAAAGTACTACTCCAACTCACTTTATGAGGCTGGGCTGACCTTGATGCCAAAATCTGGCAAGAACAGAAGGAGAAAGGAAAAGAATAGGCCTATTTTGCAAAGGTACACAAACGCGAAGTTCTCTAAAAAATAAGTGAATCCATAAAAAAGCTAATTTATCACAATCAAGTTGGGCTTATTCCAAGTATACAAGGTGAGGTTAACATTTAAAAATATAAATTAATATATAACATTCATAGATGAAAGGAATAAAGTCATATAATCATTTCAATAGATATAGAAAAGGCATTTGATAAAATCTGCTATCGATTCATCATTAACAAAACAACTCTTAACAAACCAGGAAGAAGGAAACTTCTTTAATCTCTTAAATAGTATCTACAAACAAACCTGTAATAAGCACAATTCTTTTTTTCTGAGGCAGGGCCTTGCTCTGTTGCCCAGGCTGGAGTGTAGTGGTGCAGCCTTGACTTCCTGGGCTCAATGATCCTCCCACTTCAGCCTTCTGAGTGGCTGGGACCACAGGTACACACCATCACATCTGGCTACCCTTTTTTTTTTTTGTCTTAGAGATGGAGGTCTCACAATGTTGCCCAGGCTGGTCTTGAACTCCTGAGCTCAAGCGATCCTCCTGCCTTAGCCTCTCAAAGTGCTGGCATTACAGGCGTGGACCACTGCACCCAGCTAAATGTAATTCTTAATGGTAAAACATTGAAAGAATTTTCTCATTTAACTACTAGGCCCTAACTAGTACAGTAAGACAAGTTAAAAAAATGGAAAGATTAGAGAAAAAGAAACAATTTTAATCACCTCAGAAAAAAAGTCATTATCTATGTAGAAATTCCAAACTGAGTTATATATGTCATTAGACTTATTAAGAATTTAGCTGAGTCAAGAAGAATGTGCAAAAACCAGTTACCTTTCTATACCTTTGCAACAAGTACATAGTAAATTTGATTACAAAAATATTCTGTATACATATAGTGCATATAAAAGCTTGAAAAACTTTTTCAGGTAACTAGAAATAAGTCTAGTAAAAAATGGGCAAAATATTTATTAAAAAATTATAAAAACATCCAAAAATACTTGTAAAGGCCTAAATAATTAGGGAGCTATAATGGCTATGGATTAGAAAACCTACTGTCATAAATATACAATTCTCCCCAAACTGAGCTATTAAATTAAACTAATTCCAAAATCTCCAGAAGTTTTCTGTGGAACTTGACAAGCTGATTTGAAAATTTATGTGAAAGTTTAAAGGCCCAAGACAAGCCATGGCAACCTAAAGAGCAGGATACAGAGAGGGACCCACCTTACATATAATGAAGCTATGACAATGACAAGACAGTGGCAATCACATGGGACTGGCACGATGGCCAATGGAACAAAACAGGAAACTTAGAAACAACTGCGGACATTTGGTTGATGACAAAAGTGGCACTGTGGAGCAACAGGGCAAAGAATCTTTTCAGCGTTTGATGCTAGGACAATTGAATATCCTATGGGGAAAATCACATTGGCTCCCTCATACCATACACACATAAAACAGTCCATTCTAGGTGGGCCCTTAGGTTTCGGTGTGAAAGACAGCACAAGAGGGCTTTTAGAAGATGATTTAGGAGACTACCTTCATAATCTTGGAGAAGGAAAAAGTTTCTTAAACTAGACATAGGAAGTACTGTCCATAAAGGAAACGACTTCTACTTTCTATTACTTTAAAATTAAGAACTTCTGTTTATCAAAAGACATCATGAAGAGAAAGCAAAACAAAATCACAGCTTGGGAGAAGATTTCTGCAACACCTATAACCAAGAAAAAGACTTGTAACCAAAATACATAAAGAAATATTATTAAGAAAAAGACCATCCAATAAAAAAGAAGGAATTTCACATACACTTCACAAAAGAGAAAAGCTGAATGACCAATAGACAAATAAAAAGATGTCCAAACTCATTAGTAATGAGGGACACGCAACTTAAACTCACAAGGTGACATCATTAACCAGCAACCATTCTGCCAAAAATACGAAGTTGGGCAGCACTAAGTATGGTGTACGGAACCACAGGGCTCTTCGGCGCTGCTGATGGGAGTGTAAACTAATACAACCCCTTTGAAAAACAGTTTGGAATTATTTGGTAAAGTTGAAGATACGCACATCCTACGACCTAACTATTTCACTCATAGAGAAATCCTTGAACGTGTGCACCAGGAGCCCTGTAAAGAAGATTTACAAGCACTGTTCATAATAGCCAAAACCTGAAAACAACCCACGTATCTATTCACAGTACACTAAGTAAGGAAATCTTAGTGCATTTACACAATAAATACTATTCATTCATGCAAACCAACGAGTCACTGCTGTGTGCAACAAGGAGGAGCCTCAGGAACGGGATGTTAAGCAATGAATGCAAGCAGCATAAGGACATATTCAGTCTGATTCCATTTTCTACCAAAAGTTTAAAACAGGCAAAACACAATTTTTATTATTTAGGAGTACACGCTGGGTGCAGTGGCTCAGGCCTGTAATCCCAGCACTTTGGGAGGCCGAGGCGCATGGATCGCTTGAGCTCAGAAGTTTGAGCCCAGCCTGGCCGACATGGTGAAACCCCATCACTACGAAAAATACAAAAATGAGCTGGGTATGGTGGCACACGCCTGTGCTCCCAGCTACTCGGGAGGCTGAGGTGGAAGGATCCATTGAACTGGGAGGTTGAGAATGCAGTGAGCTGTGACTGTACCACTGCACTTCAGCCTGGGTGACAGAGTGAGGCCCTGTCTCAAAAAAAAAAAAAAAAAAAAAAGAGAGAGAGAAAGAAAAAGCATAATATACATAGTATAGAAACATGAGAGAATGATTAACATAGAATTTAGAATGGTCATTAACCTGTCAGGTGACAGGCAAAAGGACAGGATACAGAGAAAAGTCATTGGCAATATTACACGGAAAATCCATATACCTAGGAAATACATATACATGTTTAAGATACGTGTAAGTATATATGTATAAATAAATCTACACAGGAAATTCACAGATAATATTAATGTTCTTCTTTCTAAACTACGAATAGGCAAACACATATGTTCATTGTATGATTTTAGATATATTTAATAAATATTCATTTGATTTTATTCAATATTTAAGAACAATTCTAAAGGATTCTAAAATACCATATTTGAACACACTTTAGTAGTATTGGTAGTAATAGTCATAGTAATATGAGTTTCTACCAATTATTATGTGATTACCAGGTACAATGCCTCAAATACACTAGCTAAATCAATTCTGACCACAACTGTCTGAGATGGATATTTTATTATTCACATTTTGTAGATGAGGAAATGAGATTCAGAGAGATTTAGTGACTTGCTCAAGGTCACACAACTTAAAAGTGAAGGATGTGGAGTCCTAAACTCGACTTGTCCGATTGTAAGACTGTGCTCTCAACCATTACAAAAAAAGCCTTCCTCGTTCCTTTCCTTCCATACTGGACTAACCCTATAACACTTCCAAAAATGCCTGCTTCTCCAGCGTAGTGAGCTTATTTTGCGGGTTCCCTGAAGAAAGAATTCCTGATTCTCACAAATCCGTACAGTTAGAAACATCTTCTCAATTGTTGATTCTACCGTTGTCTCAGCCCTGCTTGGAGTGACAAAGTGGCTGAGATGGTACCTCTCAGCTTAGAACTTTTTGGACCCTGTTAAGCTTATTCAAAGTACTTAAACAGCAAGTTTTATCATTTCGTGGTGAGAAGAACGTAACGCTGGAGGGACCAGCTGCTCCTCCAAGGGCCTTCAGCTGTCTTCTCTACTAACTGCCCAACAGGTGGACGGAGCTGACCCTCACAGAGGGAAGGTTTCACCTCCATCGAGGCCTGACTACCCATCAGCTATGTCCTCCACTCCCAGGCTTCAGGGAGTCTACAGTTCTGCTGCAGACAAGCTTGTCACAAACAAACAGATAATACTGCATGGCAGTTGCAACAAGTGCCCACTTAATCTTGTTTAGGTTGGTGTTGAAATGTTTTAGCCAGGTTGGGAAGAAACCATGGGATTCACTGATTACATCTGGCCCCAACTTTTAATAAAGTATTCTTGGGAAGAAGTTTCCCATCGCAAAGAAATACAAATATTTAAAAAGCAAACAAGTCACGGACTGCTCTCAGACCTGCTGCCATATGCTTTGCTTTTTTGAGCTTACGGCTTAACATTAAAATAACAGCCTTGCATTCCTCAAATATCTCTACTGCTGTTCCTTACTTCCACTACTTGAAAAGGCTGTCAGCTGCTGTCACTTGGAGGCATTACCATATTAGCCACCACTGTTTACTGCTTACCATGTGGTATGGCTATTAGTTTAATAAGCCTCCTCTTGGATGACACCCTAGGCTATGGAAGAAGGAACCATACCCTGGAGTCCAATGCCTAATGAAAGAGCGTGTGTGTGTGTGTGTGCGTGTGTGTGTGTGTGTGTGTGTGTTGGAGGGTGAGACATGGAATGACGCTTTATAAATATTGATGAGAGACACTGAATTCAATTGCATCAGGTTGTACTTTACCGATGGTTAAAGGATCGAATATTTTTTAAAGTGCTTTAACCATTTTAAGGTTCCATGGGATAAACAGCTTGGGGTAAAATCCAGAAATATAGTTGGTGTACAAAAGAGCAAGTTTGAGATCTGCAAGAAGTAAAACACTGCAGCAAAGCTCTTTAATTCACTCTGCATAAATAGCTGAGCCTACAAAAGAAATCTCTAGTCAGAGGTTTCCTGGATTATAACAAGAATTCTCTCGATGGGAAGAAGTGCCCTTTTCACTTGAAGACAAAGAAATGTTTGTAATGGAAATGTGTGAACCAATTTTCCAAGGAGAGCTGCTGAAAAGCACTGATTAAAAACACAGTGAGGTGATGAGGCAGTGAAATAAAGCCAGAGCTGACCCACTTAAAGTTTGTGGCTGCACTTCCTTCTGAAAGTGAAGAGAGCAACCCTGGGCCACCTTCTACATTCTTTCCCTTCTCCCCAACCCCAAGCAGTCCCTGCCCCATTACTGACCCTGCAACTCTGTAGACAATCAGAACCTTCCAGTGTGCAGGAACGTTTACTATTTCTGGCCATTGTGTACTGGTTACTAAGCTACTGCTGCTGAGGATGAAATGGTAACCCAGTAGCCCAAAAGACAAAGTCCTTCTCAACAAAGCCTAACCAGCAGGAAATGGATTACAGTGATTCAGAGGAAAGATAAGAAGGTAGGTAGATGATTCTAGCATATGACAGTTTACAGTGATAGTTCTTAGGTTATGTATAATATTGATTGTTTAAGAACTTCCATTTCCTAGAGAATAAAACTAAGACACAGAGAGGGAAGGTATCTTAATCAAAGTCGCCTAAAATAGGAGAATCACCGAGAGCTAGTGGAAGCCCTCAGTAACTCAGGACAAACAAGCTATAAAGCCCTGTTTCCCAGCTTTCACCCACTGGAGTTTAACATCACTTCTGCTATATCCAAGTATATCTGGCAGAAGTTACTTAATATTTTTCTTTAAATTGACTTGGAAAATTCTTAATAGTCCCCTGAGCAATAATTTTCATCAAATCACTACATTCTAATGTACATTTAAGAATGTGTAACTAGGCCAGGCACAGTGGCTCATGCCTGTAATCCCAGCACTTTGGGAGACCGAGGAGGGCAGATCGTAAGGTCAGGAGTTCAAGGCCAGCCTGACCAACATGGTGAAACCCCATCTCTACTAAAAATACAAAAATTTAGCTGGGTGTGGTGGCAGGCGCCTGTAGTCCCAGCTACTAGGGAAGCTGAGACAGGAGAATTGTTTAAACCCGGGAAGTGGGGGTTGCAGTGAGCCGAGACCATGCCACTGCACTACAGACTAGACAACAGAGTGATATTCCGTCTCAAAAAAAAAAGGAATGTATAACTATTAAAAATGTTCATCCACAGTCCATCTAAAATTGTCTCATGTGCTCCAATGGTACACATTGGGAAAGAGTGGATAAAGTATTTTAAATAAATAAGGATGACCTAACAGCCTAAGTTTTTGTTTGTTTGTTTGTTTTTTGAGACGGAATCTCGCTCTGTCGCCCAGGCTGGAATGCAGTGCAGGGGTACAATCTCAGCTGACTACAACCTCTGCCTCCCAGGTTCAAGCAATTCTCCTGCCTCAGCCTCCCAAGGAGCTAGGATTACAGGCGCCCGCCACCACACCCAGCTAAATTTTATATTTTCAGTAGAAACAGGGCTGCACCATATGGTCCAGGCTGGTCTCAAACTCCTGATCTCAGGTGATCCACCCACCTCGGCCTCCCAGAGTGCTGGGATTACAGATGTGAGCCACGGCGCCCAGCCCTAAGTTTGTTTTTAATATCAGGAAAAAATAACAGTAAAGGGGATTTTATATTATTGACTGCCAGGGTGCCCGTGAGGGACTTAGACAGATTGGAGAGAAGGCAGGGAAAGAAGTAAATTTAATAACTTCTGAGTAAGGGAAAAGCGAAGCCCAGGATCACTTACATGAAATTTTCTGGGTATTCGCTCAGGGCCATGTCGATGATGTTCAGAGCGTCATGGTAATGCTTCTGTGCTGACAGCAGGAGGGCAAGGAGGTGCAGGGAGTTGGCATCGTCACCTTGAAGCTGAAGAGCTTGGCGGACATACCCCAGAGCCTCTGGGATCTGGTTTAAAACAAAACCAAAAAAGGTTTTACACACACACACGCGCACACACACACACGCGAAAGAAGCCATCTTTTCAATGTCTGATTCTCTTCAAATATCGAGTTGTTTCACATTGTGCCTCATTCACATTTTAAGCCAAATCTTTATGGCAGCCCCAGGATATTAACCACAAACATGAAAGCAGAAGCCACCTTTAAGAGACATTCTGACTGACAGAGTGATACAGGAGACCCTGTTTCTCTACATAGCTGCCAATACTGCTCCAGGTCTTTCCCTTCTCCCTGAGTAAACACTTTCTCATTCTTTCCACAAAACTGATCTACTTTTGATTATGCCCAAGATGATTTTGCTCTAAGTGGAGACACATACAAAGTGTCAGTTTTTAGTGGAATTAAACTGCCTTAGCTGAACCGTTCTCATTTTTTTCAAGTATTACTGAAATTAAAGTGCTTAATAAGTTATAAAACCTTTAACAGAGCTTTCCGAGTGATCAGAGGCTTGTGATTCTTTTCAGGTTCCTTTGTCTTGGACCTCCATTAGACATCAAGGAAAAACACCAAAAAAGTAAACAACAAAGGCCCCACACCTTTCCAAACTACAACCCAAAATAAGTTGATCTGAGAAACAAATTGCAATGCCACATGCAAAGCAGATGTGTCCAAATTCATGTAGGACCAGACACATCCTGAACCTTTAAATGCAACAGCTGTTCAAGACTTTCTTCAAAATCATCCAAGCACAAGGGTTGATAAAATGCACACAAAATGGGTATTTGACACCCTGGATTCCATGCAGGTTTGGCAGTAACCAGGGAGAATTAGAACCCGAAGCTAGATTTCGAAATAGAGCTCTGGACTGAAGCATTCTTGCACAACCATCCCACAGACGCCTTCCGGTCTTGCTCCAACTCCAGTCCTCTGTGGGGCCTCTTCTCAGCTCTCCTGCTTTTTCCCAAACCCTCAATAACCTCCCTCCTTAGTAGAAGGCTATGACTTCTCTTTCCCAAACCAATTACTTTTCCTCAATGAACTTCTTTTCTTGATGGATTTAGGTTGTAACTGCTGGCTGTGGAGGCTTTCTGCTTTGGAACCATAGAATCACGGCTCTCACAGTTGGAAGGGAGACCATTCACCCCAATCCTCAGTTACAGGGAGGAAGCTGAAGTCCCGGGAGGTGAAAGGGCTTGGGCAAGGTCACCCTGCTATTGAGTGTCTGACAATAGAGTGATTCCTGTCCATCCTCTCCTCCTGGTCAAACCCCCTCCCCTGGGGAAGCAGGGAAACACTCCCTCAGAGCTCTGGTGTTCTGACACTACATGCCCACAAAGGCTGCTGCCACACCCACAAGGCTCCATTTACTCATCCTTCCCCAGGTGACAACCTACTATGTGAACAGCATTCAACCTGGTATTGGTGGGTGGGTCGAAAGGCACAGCACTGGCATGATGTTGATTTGCAGGGATGACCAGAGCAACCAGGGACAAACTGATACAGGGATCAAAATGATGTCTTTAAGGGATAGCTGCCTTGAAGGAATTCAAAGCTGGTTCCTTCATTTAGCGAGTATTCCTGAGTGCTGAACACGTCAGGTGGCATTCCAAGTGCCAGGGTAAAGCAATGACAATGACGGGCACGGGTTCCTGGAACCTACAGTCCAGTGAGAAAGACACATACTGAACAAGAAAGCTGGGCAAAAGGAAGAAGTGCAGGCTGCTACAGGAGCAAGGCTTCACGGAGGAGGTGAGAGAAGCTGTCGGCATAGGGGAGAGATCAGATGGTCAATCAATGCCCACACCTGCTGCAGAAGCCCAGCTGTGAGCCACAGCCAGGTGACAGGACCTTTACAGGGGAGGTATCTTGGTTTCCTCAGTCCCTAGGTTGCCAACGGAAGCCACTTCTCAATGCCATTCCCAAGCAACCAGGAAGACAGGTGCATACCTCAGCCCAGGCCTGCCAGGGAAATGGCATGTCTGGAGAGCTGACCTTTGAATCACCCTCCCAGTCAGCACTCAGGAATGTGCTGGGGTTACCACCAGTGTCTTGCACCTGGTGGGTGGGCAGGCATGTGGCCAACAACCCCAGAACAGCTGGGAGGGGATAGGAGGGTTTTGGGAATGGCAGAGGCAGCATCTAAAAGCTGCCTTTGGGAAGATGAAGGCCGACAAAACTTGCCCCTCCCGCAAGGAGATAGTGTTAAGTCCCCTTTTTCGAGTAGCCACGGTGTGTAACTGTTCATGTTTTCCACATATTGTAAAGGACCTGGTTCTTTTGTCTCTGCCTGCTGGCATCTTCCTGCCAATCAATGACACCCTTATGACAACCAGACCCCAATCAGTGGCTAAATCTCCACCATGCAGCTCAGCACTGGGTTCTGCTACCTGGTTCCTGTTGGCAAGGGACAGAGGCTCTTTGATGACTCCTGGGATCAGGGTATATGCCATGTGCTGCTCCCCAGGTTGCCATCTGACCCTAGCTTGGGCCCTCCAGCTGTGTGGATTTAATGTCCAATAGCAGAGCCTGGAACTCCTGTGTCTTCACAGCTGATGCTCAAACCAACCAAAACACCAGGCTCTTTGCTGAAACCTCTGAAGGGTTCCTGGCTCCAGGTCAGCCTCAGTGGAATAAAGGAAGATCACCTACCACTTCAAACTGAAGAGCTGAAGGAGTTGTATCAAGATACAGAGTGCAGCAAGTATAGGAAACATTAGAGAAACTGACCTGTCTGGAGATGGCAAGCTGCAGAGCCAGGTAGAAAGCTGCTTGGTGATCTGTGGGTGACAGGCTGTGGGCCCTGAAAAAGTATTTATGGCTATTAGTACATGGGAGAGGAGGCCATTTTTACTTTCCCTATCAAACAAGTCTTCTCCACATTTGCATTCTTATACTAAGGCCCCATATTTATTTAACTATGTAATGCTTCATTTAAACTCTTCTTCTTTGTCCACCTACATATGTAAACAGTTTCCCTCTTACCACTTATAAAGGTACAGAACAGGAGTGCGTTTCTGTGTTTTGTCTACCATCTAAAATGGCAGCCGAAGCTTGGCGGCTTTGCGGAGGGCCTCGAGGTGAAGAATCCATAGGCCCTGAGGTCTGATCTCCCCAGCAGATGGGTCTCTGTGTCATGCTGGGACACAGCGAAGCCATGTGTGCACTTGGCAAGGCGATGGCTGCTTTGGTTAAGTTTGGCTTGGCCTTCCTTCATGCTACTTTATCCAAATTTCTAGATTTCAGAGAAACCATATGAAAATCAAAGACCCAGCTTTGCTTATAAAATGAGGTTTTGGTTTTTGGTGAAAAAAGGGAAGAGAAAGACACTCATTCAGTCTTTTGAAGCTTCTACAAAATTCCATGCCGTTCACTGATTTATTCCAGATAACTGTGATGTGTAAGAGTGTGGTGAGACACTAGGCTCAGTTTTAAGAACTGGCCTTTGACGTCAGATGGGAAGGGACCATACTGGCCTCCTAGCTGATTGCAAACGTGGTCTTCTCTGCTTCTATGTGGAAGTCATTTGTATTTCAGCATAAGCAACTCAAAATGTGACTACGTACAAGACATAATTCTGTGTTTAACAGTCTGCTGAGAAGAGAAAAACAAACTTCTACTTTCTTTAAAAGGCACCATGGAGCAGACTAATTAGGTGGGACCCAGATAGTAAACAAAACTTCATGCTGTTCTGTCAACATTCTGTGATTAAAGGAGGATCTTCTACCAGCAGAAAACAAATTCGAGATAAAAAAGAAAACCAAATCATTATGGATTCAACTGTGGCAAACAGGCCAAAGATGGCTTTCTACAATAATAAGGCCTTTTAATTGGATTGTCTGCTGCAGGGAAGGGAGCTAACAAGCCTCCCAGGTGTTTGCCATCCAGAAAATATGCTAAGTCCACTAATTTAGGGCATTGTTTATGCAAATGTAGTAGCTCCTGTGCAGGTCCAGGCTGAGGCAAAGCTAATCTCTGTCCTTATATTAATCTTAGGAGCAAAGCACCTAGACTTCCATTCCAGGGGACTCTTCACTTGGCCTCAAGACATAGCCTTAGGACTTAGCTTAGTTGAAGAGGCTGAAGCTGATATTGCCTGTGTTATCCTTTTACATGTCTTATTTCTTTTTTTCTTTTTTTTGAGACAGGATCTTACTCTATCACCCAGGCTGAAGTGCAGTGGCATGATCACTGCTCATTGCAGCCTCAATCTCCCAGGGCCCAAGCGATCCTCCCATCTCAGCCTCCCAAGGCGCTGGGACCACAGGCGTGCTCCCTATGCCCAGCTAATTTATAGAATTTTTTGTAGACCCGGGGTTTCAACTTGCTATCCAGGCTAGTCTGGAACTACTAGGCTCAAGCGATCCTCCCACTTTGGCCTCCCAAAATGCTGGGATTACAGGCATAAGCCACCACGCCCAGCTACTAAATGTCTTATTTCTAAGGTCCACTTAGTATATAGCAGCTTTTATAATTTTACAAATATTGGCTTTCTATGAATTTGTACATCAAAGAATATTTTTCTTTGGTGTTTATAAAAGTGAGATTGAAAAATCATGGTTTCTCTCATAATTATTCAGGAAAAAGAATACACACTTATGAAGAAACTTTTAAGATTTATCTTCTTTCACAAATAATAAAGTTTACACAAACCTCAAAAAGAACTTCTTAGAGTTATAATTTTCTCAGTTCAAATCATATTCTTCACGAATAAATCAAGTCATGGTTGCCTCTATGCAATACCAACCAACTGAAGAGCTGGCAATGATCTGTTGAGTTGAGGGTGTGCATAAAGATAGTTCTGGCTAAAGGCCCCATGCTGGCCTCATCAAATGATTTTTCTCTGTTAACCACAGCACCGTGAAAGGAACAAACCAGAAGTGCTAGAGATCTTGGTATTTCTGGAGTACATTAGGGCAACATCTGAAGGATTTCCAACTTGGCTAATGATGCATATTCAACTGCCAAATTTCCAATGAGGCACAACTGAAACATACACATTTTAAAAACCTTATTTCTACAATTTGGCTAATGAATTCAACTGACCACTTTACCCTCTGAAGGAAAAAAGGAAATAAGGAAAATGCCAAACAAAACAAGAAAAAGCTCCCTGTGTTGATCTCAAGTAGATGCTAAAATACTTGCTTCCTGTGGAGCAACTTCAGCAGCTAAGCTTCCTGTGGGAAAGCCCCTTTGGTATGCCACAGGCAACCCGCTGGACAGAAATCCTCAGGCAAGGTAGATGAGAGAGAGGACATTAGCGATCAGAAAAACTGCAAGCCTTCTGAACTCTGTAAATGAATCTAAAGCAGCCTCATAAACTCCGTGCCCGTATACTGAACACCTGGCTAGACTGCTCAGAAATACCTAAAAGACCTAAAAATGTCACCACAGGGACGCTCACAAAATGCTTCCCTTATCAAAGCACCTCCACATAATTAATTCAGTTTCTCTCCCATGAAGAAGAGCCCACTCATCCTTTTATCCACTTACCCACGCATCCACACACCCACCCATCCACCTACCCATCCATCTATCCATCCATCCATCCACTTACCCACCCATCCACCCATCCAACCACCCACCCATCCATCTATCCATCCATCCACCATCCACCTACCCATCCATCCACCATCCATCCATCCATCCATCCACATTATGCAATATCTATAATGTGATGCCAGGCCCTATGCTAACTTCTGGGGAGCATGGAGATGAATCATGCTAGTGCCTTTCCTTGATGAGTTCCCACCCCTGCCCCAGAGGGAGAGACCCAGAATGACCATCATTACAGTGCAGTGGGAGCAGTGCCCAGAGATAGGCATGCTGGGCTGCTACTGGAAAGCATCACATGGGCTTCCCAGCTCACCTGGCTAGAACCCAAGGATGTTGTGACATCTACCCCAGGGCTCTCCTAGATTCCATTTCCAATATTCTCTAGAGCTGAACCAAGAATATAGAGAAGGCTAATCAATGTTGACCCTAGTCCATAAGGCACATATCTTGCAACAATAATAACTACAATTTGTGAAGTTATCAACTATTAAGCTTCTTGTCCAAGAACAGCCAGCAAATGAGAGAAAGCCAGAACCTTGCTGCCTTGTTTAGCCAATTCTCCTTGAATTTCCCTTCAGTCCTGATTACAGGGGCCATGGGATTCGTGCATTAAGTTTTTTAAAAAGTGCAAACCCTGGTTAAATCTATTGCTCAGGAATCTCTTGTTAGTTACACACACAGGGTGACCAACTTGTCCTGGTTTGTCCAGGATGTTCCTGATTTTAGCACTGAAAGTTCCATATTCTGGGAAACCACTCAGTCCTCAAGAGATTGGGATGGCTGATCACCCTATATGCAGACATCATACCACACTTAAACTCAAGCTAGGACAGAAAGGGGAAAACGAAGCAAGATTGTGTACCCTATGCCACAGTGAGTGATACACACAAACACTACCATGCCACCCCTGCCTCCTGGAGCACCAGGCTTTATGCATACTGTGGGCCATGCAATGAAAGGTGCTCTCAACTGTTTTCAGGATGGCTTTTCTCAGTAGGATGTGAGAGCTTGCAGAAGAAGCAACTCAGATCAATTCAGCATCTTCAGAAGCTTTGCAAACAATATTATGTTCTTCTTCACTATACTTTTGTACAGGGCAAATGAATTGGTTCAGCTGCTTGGGTTGAGCTTACGAGTGTAGGAACAGCTGAGGGTCTCACATTCAGATGCAGCCACCCAACCTGGATGTCCTCAAAAATCACCTCTTTGGATCCACTAGAGAACAAATATGTCTGAATTCTGGTTGCAGTCATAATTAAGAGTTAACTTTCTTGTGCTATATCTGCAACCCATCCCTTCTTGAATTGTGTTTTCTTTTTAAACAAAAAATGCAAAACATTAGTATAAACAGAATTGTGGGGAGAATATTTAAAATACGTAGTAGAGAAAGTACTTCTCATCAAAGTAGTTTTAAATTATCCATTTACATTTAAGGAGTAATACAAATCATTTTCACTTACTTAAAATCTTTCCCTTAAAGATTTTTGTTAGGATTGCAATTTACTAGAATAGTCCTAGTTAATGTGTACTTGAAATAAAATGAAAAACATTCTATATTTCACACAAATTCTAATTTAGGTTAGCCTTCTGCAATATCATCAGTTAGGTTAGTGGGATTTTATTACTCTTTATTCCCATATGAACTAATATTTTAAAAATCTCTTTGAATTTAAACTTAAGCAAAAGATGAACAAAAAAGAATTCAGGCCAATGGAGCAGCTGTTATATAACATGAAGTTATACTGGCAGCTCAAGGCAGACCACCACTGTGGCTGTTTTTAGAGAGCCAGTAAGATGTGCTGATTTAAGAAAAGTGAAACAGATGTAATGACCACTTTCTTAAGCATCCATGTGTGGGTTTTACAAACTAGGACTGGAGAATTTAAAACTCCAAATCATTTGAAATGGAAATGCTTTCCACACTCCGTGCTGAAGAACATCAACAAAAGCTTAGCACAGAGACAGGAGATCTGTTTGCAGATGTCAGTTGGTACTTTTTGTCAATACCCAGACTGGGGCTGGCAACCTGAAGTAGCTACCGGCAAGCCTGCTAGGAAACAGAAATGAGACGGAAGAGTTTCAGACTCACTGAAACCCCTGATCATGATTTCATGAAAAAAGGCATACGGACACCATGATAAATCAGTAGGCAGCCCCAGTTCTAAGGAAAGAGTCTAACGAAGCTTGTCAGGTATTGGAAGGCCTCATGAAATATTCGTAACTAAGTTTCTAATACAGTTCCAAGAAATCAGTGTAACTCAGATATATTTAAAGTGACAGGATCAATACCAATGCTAGATTTCACATCTTGGGGCTATACTTCCAGACGATTTCATTTTTGTGGTTATACCTGTAATAAGAATCAAATGAGGGCAGTGTAGTATGGTGGGGCAGGAGAAACTGGGTTAGAGTCAGGAGACCCTGACCGCACAGACTTCAACAGCTGCGGGACTGGCAGCTCCTGTAACTCCTGCGCCTCAGTCCCTGACCTGCAAGGGACATACTGCCTGTCCGTCTTCCTCACTTGTGTGTGGTAAGCAACAAATCAAATAAGGGATGTGAAGGCACGCTGTGACGCTCGAGCATTTTATAATTGCAAGGCCTTCTCCTAATTTCCTGAGAGGCACAATGACAGAGAGAAGCACAAGGTGTTATGGAACAAGGTGGGGGCGGGGAGTTTGCGGCTGACTGTCTTCACTCAGTATTTCAGAGACTTCCTGAAATCGGCCTTCTCATTCCTTAATACAAAAACCTGCAGTTTGACATGTTTTTTTTTTTTTAAAAAAAAAAGCTAGAAAAGAATAATCTCTTCTCTAGATGATGACAAATGTCTTTAATAAAAGACTCATCTCCCTTGGCATACAAAGTATCTATCTTTTTCAAGCTGAAATCACTTTATTAGGAATGAATAAAATGTGCCCAAATGGATAAACAGATTAAGAGTGCAGATTGACACAGCAACAAGTGATGTAGCAGGGTTTGCATGCTGTGTGTTCGGTGCTCAGGACGAAAGACTCTCAGGGGTAAAACACTGTTTACATAATCTTTATAAATATCTCTTCTTTTTATACTCATCATACTTTGGTGTCATTATGTACAGCCGAGTGAAAAGATGAACTCCCACTCACCTCTGAAATGCAAGAAGCGCCTTTCTCTGTAGGACCTCCTGCATCCCTCGCAAAGAAGCTAAGAAAAGGGTTCAATTAGTCAGTGGCATGGGAGATCAGGGAGTTTTGACAAATACAAAACCCATCACAAAACCTGTACATTCAACTGGATTAAAAGCAGCAATGTCTGAGTGCCTATGTGCCCAGTCCTGCACCAGGCCCTGGAGAGGATAGGAAACAGAGCCCAGCCCTACCCCTGAGGTGCCTGCACTCATTGGGTGTGACTGTGGAACAATGCCAAGGGGACAGTGTGAGTTGGGTGGTCACTCTTGGTACTCCCAGGCATATGGGGGCCATTTGCAAAAGACCAGTTGGGAACTCCAGAAGAAACATGACTGCCCTCTCAAGTGTAGGCATATAACTCAGGGGAACGACAAGCTCTATGAGGATGGGGTGGGAGGGATGCAAGCACCAGCAGTGTTGATTTTGACAGCCTTGCCTTCAGAGTTCCTTCTGCCACTGAGAAGCTGCAGTCCTGGGCCACCGACAGTAGCTTGCTGCCTTGAAAGGCCAGCTTGGTTCACACTGGGAAATGGCCAGGACCTTTAACACCTTCATGTGAACACAAGGGATGGAGTAGGCAAACCCAACACTGATCATGGAAAATTAGCTCAAAAGCGTGAGGCCACCTTGCTGTGAATCAACACTTCCCCTGTGCAGAGCATGTGAGAAATGGCCCCTTAAACCTGGCTAGGAATGAAAAAGGTACTTTTTACTAGGGCAAGAGAAAAAGTCCTGGAGGAAACTGTTTATGGCTGGAGCTGCAAGAGGCCGTTACCTAACGCCTCCAACATGGCACCTCCCAGCCTGGCATGAGACTGAGAGCAGTGAAAGGCTGCCAGGGGGTCAATGTGTCTGGAGACCATGGCTAACTTAGAACAGCAGTGACACAGCTAGAGAGAACCTCAGAAAGGACCCAACTGACCCAAGAATGAAAGAGGAAGCCCCACAGGGTCAAGCAACTCTCCCAAAGTTGCAGGAGTAATGAGGGGTAGAGTCTGAAGAATTTACGTGGGTTAACATGTGGCGTTAAATTTGCCCCTCACTCAAAGTCTACTATATCAAAAGCTACGTGCTGGGTATTGCCAATGTATCATGTGTATATGGAAAATTAGCAAGTAATCCATATTGAACAGTAATTAATATGCACAACTTCCCCAGGACCTTTGATATTTTAGGGCAGAGAAAAGAATTTGGAGTAATTTGTAAAATAAGTTACAACAAAACCATAAAGAAAAAAAAGAAGTATTATAAAAGCCAGGATAGTATTTCCTCGTAAGGGAGAGAAGGGAGTTTGTGATTGGGAGGGGCACACGGAGGGCTCCCCAGGGGGCTGGCAAGGTTCTAGCTCCTCAGCAGGGTAATGGCTACAGGATATTTTGCCTTATACTAATTCAAATTCATTAAATTATCCATTTGTTTCTGAGATTTTTGTTTTGCATTTGTGTTATATTTAACAACATGATAAAAGAATAGTAACAGTTCAGGAAAAGTTTGTTAAACTTTCTGCAAATATCACTGAAAACTTAAGTATACAAGATTTTTTCTTAGCTAGAATCCCATCCATCAGAACTCTAAGCATGTCCAAAATCACTGTGCCCAAGACCCCTAGGTGTCTTGTGAGCTGCTGCACTGCACATGTACGTATCTACAAAATTAAAATGTGCAAATGGAGAAGGGGCATTTCCTGACCAGTCAAGGGAAGCTTCCTGGAAGTGTCTGGCCTTGACTCTTCCACATTCCTGTACCTAAGATCCAGCATCCCTTCACACAGGACAGCCCAGACCAAGTGGTGGGACAGGGGCAGGTGCAAGGCTAGGTGGATGAATCATCCCTCAAAGCCCAGTGAGGTACCCAGTGCGCTACCAGCATAATGTACCTGAAAATGAGGCCTGGGAGCCCTGGCACAGGGCCTTCCTCTCTGCCCTCCCATTCTCCCATCAGACCAAGCAAAGAGGACAGCAGCACCAGGGGCCCCACCGGACGGCACACCAGAATGCCCCAGCTTCTGTACCCTCCTGAGACAGAAGGGGACTGTGGGAATCCTGCAGTGTAGACTTAGGCAGTCCAGCCCTGCAGCTCAGCAGCTGTGGGGGTGGGACGTCTCTCACCGTCAGTGGCCTGCAGACTGTACGTGAGCCCCAGAGCTAAGTAGCCTTTGGCCTTGAACTCTGACGTTTTCTCTCCCACATCAACGACAGTTTTGGCAAACTTTTCAGCCTCTTCCAACTGAAAAATGAGACAAGTTAAAAACAACAACAACCTGCAGAATTTCTAACATGAGTTCCCATAAGCATCTGCTGCCAAAATTGGATTTCTGATGAGTCACTTTGAAAATGACTCTCAAATCTCCCAATCCCACTCTGGTGATTCTGTTTTCTTTCTTGAGCCTCTCTAACAGTTCGCAGGATTCCTGCCTTGCTTTTTCTCCTTAAAGTTTTCCTTACTGCTTATTTGCCTTCTTTTCCAAAGTTGCTTTCATATTTGGTGAGGGTCTATCTTTTTCATCTTTATTTTTTACTGACTGGTTCTATAATGAAGTTGTGTTAGGTATTCAGAAGTTGGACTGAATATATTTGTAAAGAATAAAGTTCTTGAAATGTTTTATGTTTGAGCCTTTCTTTTTTTTCCCCCCCAGGATATAAAGAATCCATTTAGGCTTGGATTCTCTTTGCCATGAGCTGTTATAAATTTCAAAACTCCATCCACTTATTTTACAAACCACAACACATGTACCTTGTGCCAGCAGATACCAATGAGAAAATGTGCACCTGTAAACTACACCCACAATAAGACCTGGTGCACAATTCATTAGAGGCAAAAATAGTAAGATTTGTTCCATTGAAGTATGGCAAATGTTGATGATATTGAAGTTGGGTGATAAGACACTGGAGTTCATATACTCTTGAGTTTTGTGGTATTTGGAAATTTTAATAATAAAAATGCAGGAAAAAATATACAGAAAAGATTTGTTACTCCTATATTTTTTTTTTTTTAAAAAAGAGGTCTATTTAAGGCATTTCAAGATGTATATGTTACAGTAATAAATAAAGCCAGAGCTGGGAGGAGGGCAGTAGTCACTGCTGGGAACTGGCATGTTCCAAATGCAAAGGTTGTGTCCACTCCTCCGCCTGCCCACTCCTGGAGCCGCCTGCGCCATCCCCTTGCCTGCTCACAGCCCCAAACTGTCAAAACCCACATGACCACACTACACCTTCACAGCTGTGCGTTTCAGGTGAGAGCCTGTGCTTTCAAAACATCTTTTCTACATTTTCCCAAGCAAAATGGAACTAAAGTGGAACACTCTTCACTAGGCTTACTTTTCTCCTGCTGGGTGAGAATATGTGGAAAAAAACCAAAGAGCAAGGATATAAGGGTGAACAACCTGAGTTTGTAAGACGCTTCGGTCTTTTTTGAGAAAATCCTTTTTATTGCTAATGTTGACATGAAGTTAAAGAAAAGAAATTAGAACTCTATCGTATGTGGCAATTATCTATACCACCATCTCGGCAATTAGACTGAGTTTTCTATTTCTTACTCAAATGATGTATTTTTTGAGGTACTAGAATTGTTACAAATCAGGCTATTGCCAAATTCAAATTTGAACAAGAATATTTGAAGAAAAATGCGTATGTGAAGGAAGAGAAATGAAGACAGTTGAACATATGAGCTGAAATATAGGGTGACTCCTTGCTCTACAGAAAGTGCCAGGCTCCCAGCCTAGGCAACAGAGTGAGACCCTGTCTCTACAAAAAAATTAAAAAATTAGCCAGGTGCAGTGGAGCACACCTGTAGTCCCAGCTACTCAGAAGGCTGAGGTGAAAGGATGACTCGAGCCCAAAAGGTTGAGGCTGCAGTGAGCTATGATTGTGCACTCCAGCCTGGGTGACAGAGCAAGACCCTGTCTCAAAAACAAAAACAAAAGCAAAAACAAACCAGGCTCAGCCAGGGATGCTAATTCAGTGACGTGTCTCTTCTCAGTCCCACATTGCTTGAATAAAGCAAGATGTATGGGAGTATGAATTATAATTCTATCTTATTATCATTATTCCTGAAGCACAATCCCATAGGAAAAAACCCGTGGAGTACCCCAGAGTACTCCTCAGTCCTTGAGGGGAGTGGATGAGGCCTGAGGAGGCCAGGGGCCCAGGCCCAGGGTCCGTGGCTCTACACAGTCTTGTCTTTGTACAGCTGATGAATCACCCTCGCTTTCTCTCTGTGCCTCGACGTGAAAAAAATGGGCAGTCCTGGCCCAGAGTCCTCTGCAGGAGCAGGGAGGGGGGCGCCCCTACTCACCCAGTGCAGGGAGCCCATGCAGAGCTTGGCAGCGAGGAGAGGGATGGTGGCGTCGTCCGGCTTCAGGCGGATACACTCTTTCAGCACCTTCACGGCACGGGCAGACTTGGCAAAAGAAGATTATTTCCGTGAAACTCAAAGTGTTTGACAGAACCGAATACTACAGCCTTCTCAGAGGGGTTTTTGGCCAGGGTGGCCTCCTCGTGGGCTTGTCCAACTTTAAGCCCAAGCAAGCAGGGTTCTGGGGTGCATGAAAACCAGAGCCTGCGGCTTCTGAGTGACTGGGGAGTACACTGGGTTAAAAGCCAGCAGGAATGCTTCCCTGGCACTACCTGAATTTCATTCCATACTTGTGTAGCTATTGGAAAATTAAGAAAAACATAAAGACGGTGGAAGTTTGTTCTTATAAAAGGTAAATATCCAATTTAAGGCACAGAATACTGTATTTCTGAATTCACTTAGCTCAAATAATCTTCTATCTCAGGCTTCATTCGCTAAATGGCCCAAATTAGCAAGAAAAACAATAGCTACGACCTCTGTTGAGTGTATACACAGCAAGGAGCGTGCCTCTAAACACCTCTGGTGTAGCATCTCATTCTCCTGATAACACATCTATGGAGTGGGTGCTGTTCTTACTCCATTTTACCAAGGAAACTGAGCTACTCAGTAACTTGCCTGGGTCACTCAGCTGGGAGGGCAGCACCAAGCTTCCATCCTGCCATTGGACTCCCTCAGCCCACATTTTCATCCAGTATCATGCACTGCCTAATATAATACATTGCTCAAGATAACCAACAGGTTTCCCCTCCAGGAATCAGCTTAACTCTCAGATGAGTGGAGGTATCTGTGTAAAACATTAGCTCTAGTTCAAGCCATGTCCATGACACCTGATGAAGTCACAATGACTGGAAAAAGACAAATATTTCAGAATTTTTCTTCTCAGTGATAAGTCCATCTTGGCTCCCCAAACAATTAAATCTGATTGTTCACTGAGAACGGACCAGGTTAGTTTCCCAGAGTGACTCGAAAGACTTCCACAAAGTCTATCATTCCGTGCAATTCCATGACATTCAACTCTTTGGCCTTAATAGGATAGGCATAAAAAACTGCCCATCACAAAGGGGACTCACTTTTCCAGCAGCCATCAGGGACAGAGCAAACTGGTACCACAGGTGGAACTCCTCAAAGGCAAACTTCATGGCTCTTTCTAGGCACTGGTTGGGAAAGAAAAACAAATGCAGACATCTGAGAATCACTGGTGCCACAACTGCACAAGTGTGAGCTTGTACCTATGCACACTAAGGTAAGTCCCATAAAATCTGCTTCCCTTGAATGCTTAAAACATAATCCGCCACCAAACGGCTCCTATGGAGTCCCCACACAGGACGATGCACCATGCCGGTGGCCAGGACAACCCACAATTGACCAAAGCTGTGACAATCCCTGCCCTCGAGTAGCTTTGTATCTGGCACAGGAAAAGAAGCAAATACACCAACAACACAAAGACAAAGACAAACTC
Organism: Pongo abelii; assembly: GCF_028885655.2. Taxonomy (NCBI): domain Eukaryota; kingdom Metazoa; phylum Chordata; class Mammalia; order Primates; family Hominidae; genus Pongo; species Pongo abelii. The sequence continues at coordinate 95,027,854 of NC_072000.2, forward strand.
AGGGGTGCCCCCAGGGTGAGAAACAGGACTGTGATGAAGTGATCCCAGGAATCAGGAATGGCATCAGGGAGAACGGAAACTGAGCTGGGCCTTCCCCAACCCAGCATCACTATGAGACACCATCAAAGGCAGAAACCACAACTTCTTTATCTTCTCAGTACCGGTGCATTGCCTGCCGTGGTGAGTAATCTACAAACGGACTTCCCTCTCAGTCAGTGAGGAGCCTCTGGTCCCTGCACAGAGTGACACGATGACGTTAGAGCTTTAGGAAGACCGTGTGGGACTGGGGTGAGCAGGGTGAGGTGGAAGACCTTGATGGAGGCAGGCCAGGAACAAAGTGGATAGAATGGTCCAGGGGTTTCAGAATCGAGAAATATGTCCGAGGTCAAATCAGCAAGGATGGGTCACCTGTGGAAACATGCAGGGACTGGGGAGGCACAGGAGGTTCCCAAAGTTTCTGGTTTGCATACCTGGGGGAAAATCCATGCCACAGAAGGCCTTTGTGTATCCACGAGTGCGTGTGTGTGTGTGTGTGTGTGTGTGTGTGTGTGTTTGAGAGAGAGGGAGAGAAGGGGAGGTGTTTTTTTTTTTTTTAAGGAGAAAGGAAGAATGGGGAAGGAAGCTGTCATGAACGAGTTTGACATGGGAAATACTGAGTTCGAGGCATCATGAGGTAATTTACCAAAGACATTCTGGGACCTCAAGAAAAAGATCTAACAGAAGACAAACATTTGAGAAAAGAGCTGAAGTTACTGGAAGAGATCAGATCAGTCCAGAAGAGTATTCAGAGAGAAGGCAGTGGGGCCAGACCGTGGAAAGGGAGAGAAAAGGGATCTGGAAAGGAGGGCGAAGAAGGGAACTGGGTGGGAGGGCATGCAGCAGTGTCACGACATGGAGAGGGACCCGGGAAGAGGCCAATGGGGCCAGCGGCAATGGAGGCCAAGAAGCCACTGCAATCGATCGGGTGACGAGCTCTGCAAGTATGGCTTTAGGGGACATGGGAGGAGAACACAGGCCATGGGGACCGATAAGCAAAGAAAAGATGGAGATGAGGCATGAAGGAAGGATGTGTGGGGTGAAGAAAGGCTTTTTATCTATGTGCTTAATTTTTCATAGGGGCAACTCAAGCCTCTCGCTAACATGAGCAGAACGAGCATGCAGAGTGAAGACTCTGGGGAGATAAATTAGGTCCCAGAAGACTAGAGAGAGCCAGGTTCCCGGAACAAATGTATCCCTGCTGAGAGGCCTTCTCTTACAGAGGTAAGATCCTCCAGATAAGGAGGAGAGAATGGCAGGTGCTGTCGGGCCCAGCCAGTTTTCTCTGTAAAGATGGAATGAGGTGGGTGCTGGGAGGAAAGGAAAAGAATAATGGCAGGAGGTTTTAAAAACAGAGGCGGCTGGGCGCAGTGGCTCACACCTGTAATCCCAGCACTAGGGAGGCTGAGGCAGGAGGATCACTTGAGGCCAGGAGTTCGAGACCAGCTAAGGCAACATAGCGAGACCCCCGTCTCCACAAAAAAATTAGTAAAAATTAGCTGGGTATCGTAGTGCACACCTGTAGTCCCAGTTACTCAGGAGGCTGAGGAGGGAGAATAGCTTGAGCCCAGGAGGCCGAGGCTGCAGTGAGCTGTGATCGTACCACTACATTTCAGCCTGGGCAACAGAGCAAGACCACCCTGTCTCAAAAAAAAAAAAAAAAAAAAAGAAAAGAAAGAAAGAAAGAAAAGAAAGAAAAACAACGCAAAAAATAGAAAAGGTTTAAACAACAACAAAATCCCCCTCCAACAAAGGGGACAGAAGGTTCACAGCAGGGTCAGCTCAGAGACTGTTGCAACCACGCAGTGGAGCCTGCACCACTATGTTGCCACCTTCTCTCATGCTGCTAGGTGGCCAGTGCAGGAGCAGAGGAAAATGATGGGATGCTCAGGATTCACAGACAGTCAAGGAAGGAGGGCAAGGAGCTGGGGACCTGGAGACAAGGAGCTGCAGTGAAGGTGACAAATGGGTAAAGGTAAAGTGAGGTGGTGGGAGAGGAGAGAGAAGAATTCTAGAATTTTAAATGATATATACAGAGGTCACACAGTAAATATCATGCTAGTTGGTTTACTGTGAAAAGCTGTTCTGACAAAAACATATTCTATTTAAAAGCAAAGTAATAAGCATTAATAAGCACCTAGTGCTTGGCGACGGCACAGGGTGGGCATCCGAAGACCTTGAGCAAGGTGAACATGGGCAATGTGTTCAGCTCAGGGCTGGCTGAGGGCCTCATCCTACGCCATGGGACATCGGCAGGAGTGGCTGGGCGAGGCCTCCAGGAGAGTCCTTTAAAAGCAGGGCATTCTCTGCCAGCACACACTTTGCCCTCAGCCCTGCCCCTTCAAAGCCGCAAGTAGAGTGGCCAGGAATACTGAGCAGAAAGAGAAAGCGCATGGCCCTGATGCCATGAGGTGCTGTAGCTGCTGCACCAGCCTCTCACAGGCTTCTTGTAGGGGGAACCAAATAAATTCCTCTTTGGCTAAGCCACTGCATGCTGGTTTTGTTAATTATATCTGAATATACTCCTCATTAGTGCAGACACCAAGCAGCAGACCTGGAATCTGAACCTGAACCCAGGGCCCTCTTAGCTGCTTTGCTGTACTGAGGAAGGAGTCACTGTGCCTTTAAGGAGCACAGCGGGGAGGGAGAAATGAAAGCAGCGTGCTGAGATCAAGTAGGTAAGACAGGGTGGCGGGAGAGACCTGACCCAGGTCTGGAAGGCATGGGCTGGGACTAAGTTGGGGAGGACAAGTGTGATGGAGGATGCTAAGCAGTGAAAAGCCAGCAATGCCTAGAAACTGACTTGGGGATGGGGATGAGGGACGATGGAGGAGGAGGAGGAGATGAGAATGATCACTGTGGCTGAAATGAGACACGGGAGCCGATATGTGGAGAGATGGTAGATAATCAAAAATAAGGATTGTTCTAACAGCCCTACTCAACCAATACATTGCAATAACACCACGAAGTACTTCAGTATACTTAGTAAGTACTTAAACACTAAGTACTTAAACATTTATATGTTTAAATGGTTTTTTGGTCCTCCTTTTGCTAAGAGGAATGATAAATATCAACTGTTTTCCTGATCAACAAAAGGAGCTCTGCAGCTGAAACAGTCTGTTCTGAATCAAAAAGCTAGATGCTATAAATAAGTATGCACCCTTCTTTTCTTGCATGCCAAAGGCTAACAGCCTCATTAAACTCTGTGAAGCACATTCACTGGAGGTCTAATTGATATAGAGCTGCGTTCCAGGTGCTACAGGAAAGAAAAACAGCCCCAGTCCTCATCAGGAGTAGAATCACGGGATCCTGTGGCTGGCAGATCACTTGGGGAGCATCTAGTTGAAGCCCTCAAAGGAGAGGGCCCTTGTCATTCTGGCTGCCTGTTACTTCAAAGCTCTTCTGATTTTGGCAGGGGGGACGAGCAGGCACTCCCAAGAAGAGAAGCGATAGGAATGTGGCACACGCGTGGCACGCAGACAACCAATCACAGGCTCCTGCCAGCCTCTGAATCTGCAGGTAGGGAGGCAGGGAAGGGGCCTCTGGACCTCGTTCCAAGCAACCTGAGTGAGCTGGGACCTCCCAAATTGGGGCAGGGCCCTTGTCTCCCTGAATCTGTTCCAGTCTCTTCAGCCTCTGGTGGAACTGGTGAGCTTAGCAGTGCAGATGGATAAGTTCCTTTTCTGCTTAACAAGTCCAGTTCCGTCACCTACAGCCAAGGCCCTGAAGGTACGCCTAATCAAACGCTTCAGGCTCCTCCTGTGACAACCCCTACCTTCCAGCCCCCAACAAGTTGTAGAGCTTCTGCCTGAGAACCCTTCAGAATAGGGAATACACAACCTGAATGGCAGCTAGAAATACAGTATCAAGGTGCACAACAGATTGGGTGTGTGAATTCAGGCAAGCAATTAACCACTGTGTGCCTAGATTCCTCACTGTAAAATGGGAACTATGACAGTAATTAATGCAGAGAGTTACTAAGATTAAATTAGTTACTACATACAATGCCACAGGAAATAGCTCCTCAGAAACAGGCCAGTGAGTACTAAACAAAGGTTAGCTATTATTCCTTTTTAAAAATTTTAACATACTTATATTAGGAATGGAAACACAACAAATTGTATCATACCTATCACTACCCAGATTCAATGTATGAAAACTCAAATTTACAATGCATTATATCAGAAATAAATATCTTTACAAAATATTTACAAAACTTTATGAAATGTTTCCTCATTTTAGAAAAGGAGTCAATCTGAGACCCTTGAGAATAGGGCACAACTTTACAGAACTGGACCAGAATGTATGCTTATTTCTTTATTACTTTAACAAGTGTGGTAACACTTACTCTGTAGCCAGGCACTATTTTAATTACTTTACAAGCATTGCCTTATTGGGTGACCCTAAGGACCCTGCAAAGTACAAGGCAGGTAGGTCCCTTTATCATCATCCATTTGCAGGTGAGGAAACTGAGATGCAGAGTTGTTAAGGGGGTACACGGGCCTCAGAGTTGGTGGTGAAGCCAGATGGGAGTGAAGCGGTCTGGTTCCAGAGATTGAGCTCTTCACCACAACACTACTGCCTTTGAAACTTTAATTATATCGTGCCACTCACACTTCATTTATCAGGCCCACTCATGCTGCAGAAAGCAAAGGACAACTAAATAAAAGGCCCCTAAAAAGGCCACATGCTTCTTGAACTGTTTCAGAGACTCAGCAATATTTTTTTTGCTGCTAATGGGGACCCTTGCTTGAGGCTACTAAGGACTGAGACCTTTCCAGCTAGTAGAAGTGTCAATCAACTTTACTGATGCCACAATATCCACCAGCACCACGGCAGCCAGTGGTGCCACGTCTCCAGCCCATCGCAAAGTTCTCAATTGACAAAGATTACATGAGTCCTGTGTTTCCTCTACAGGCAGCATCTCTCCCAGTTCCCTCCTAGTTTGGACCTCTTTCTCATAATGATAACAACTCACCTCCCATAACAAGCCATGAGGGTGTCCTAAAGAGAGTTAGGAAATCTGGGTCAATTACAAATTAGCCCTCCACCCCAATTCAGAGGTGTGTGAGCTCTGGCATCACAGCCAATGTCGCTGCCTGCCAGTGGGCTCTTGGCATCTTATGAGATACAGTGACGGCACCCTGGCTTTGGAAAAGCGCCCAGACAGCTTCAGATGCTCCTGAAATGCTGATGCCAAGCATGCTGCCTGGATATATAACATGTCCTCCCCTATGTCCGTAAACATGAAGATTACATAAACCCCTAAGCAGCTCAGGTCAACCATACCTCAACTACAAAAGGAGACTCCCTGCCAAAAAAATGCACCCACAGTAAAAAGGAACGTGGGTTGTCACTACGGGCATTCGCTATCCACAACCCTCGCCCCTTAGGCTGTTTGCTCATCCCAGTTCTGTTTGCCTATCCCTTTTTAAGAACCCAATTGTATGTGTACGTGACAGAGTAAAAAACTGCAGTTTTAATGTTGTGAGGAGACGGAGAACATAAAATAAAAGCATTCACATTTTTAATTTTTTTAATATTTATTTATTTTGAGACAGGGTCTTGCTCTGTCACCGAGGCAGAGTGTAGTAGCACAATCTCAGCTCAGTGCAACCTCCGCCTCCTGGGTTCAAGCGATTCTCCTTCCTTAGCCACCCGAGTAGCTGGGATTACAGGCGCCCGCCACAATGCCCGGCGAATTTTTTGTATTTTTAGTAGAGACGGGGTTTCATCATGTTGGTCAGGCTGGTCTTGAACTCCTGACCTCAGGCAATCTGCCCGCCTCAGCCTCCCAAAGTGCTGGGATTACAGGCTTGAGCCACCATACCCAGCTGCATTCACATTTTAATAATGGTTCCAGTGAAAAAGATGCATTGATGAAAATGGACTTTTCAAAAGATGGCAGGTGTTCCGTGCATGGGGGACATATAAGAGAGTGCTTTAATCACTCAAGCCCAGCTCGCAGGGCGTGAGGACAAAAAGAGCAGTCACATGGTAAAGGCACTGGTTCGGGGGCCAGGCTGCCTAGGCTTAATCCAAGCTCCTCACTCCCAGCCATGGGGTTGTAATGGGGGTTAAATGCAGAAATACATGTGAAATGCTCAAAAGAGTGGCCCACAATGAAGGCTATCGATGGGTTGGCTTTTATGAAACAAAGCAAGAGTAGATCTTCAGGGTTCTGAAGGGCAGATGAAGGGGAGAATGAGAACCCCTGGGAATGAGGGTGGGCATGCCAGTGGATGGCAAAGGCAGTGTGAATAGGAGTCTTTGAGTGGCATGAGCTAGATTCTGGTCCCTTTTCCACTTCTGGAGTCCAGCGAAGGGATGGCAGTGTGGGCCTAGGAAGGGAAGTGGGGCCAGTCCAGAGCTGCAGATCCCTGAGTCACCCACACAAAACAGCAGGTGACATCTCCAAATCACCTCCCTCACAAGAAAAGAAGATGGATTTGGCAGTGGTATTATTTCTACCAGGAAAGATAGGTCCATTCGCTGTAATCACATGACTGCCACCTCTCTAATCCCAGATAACATTCATTTAATACCATGAATATTTGGTAGAACAATAATTAGACTCTAAATGGCATCCTAATCATTTAAGTGCGAGTCAAAATGTCACTTGCAAAAACGTTTCCTTTTGGTAGCAAGAGCTTATGCCTTTCCAGTCTCTTTTTCCGGCTTTTCATAAATCAGCCATCTTTGAGGGGGCTCCAGGAATGAGAAGCTTTTCTGGCATCAGAAAGGGATTTAGCAATTACCTCCCTAGTACACGAAGCCCAATTACACAAACTGGGTGCACGGCAGCGACAGCTGTACAGTACCACAAGCACAGCAAAGCCAAAGTCTATTTTTGGAATTCAAGAGTAAGATTCTGCATCCAAATCCTATTGGGGAGGGGGCAGAAATAAAATAATCAGACACCCCTCAAATTTAGCCTGAAGTCTACGTCCAAAATTCATCACTATTAAAAGACAACAAATAGCATAGTGAACTGTCATCATTATTTACCTCATAGACAGGTCAGCCATATCCTAAAAGTTCTTATGACATAGATCCTTCAGTTCATCAGGGAGCCTTTCTCTTCCACATCGTGTATACTTCACGAGTCAGTTAACCAAATTCCTTGCAGTTGTGTAACTGATTGTTTTTAAACATGATATACACAAAATATTTCACTTCCTTAACTGTTAGCAATAAAAAACTCTGTAAGCTATTCAAACATTTTGGGCCATCATCTTAGACCCACAGACTGACAGAATCACAGAGCAATTTGAGGCCTTTGAGATTATCTGATCCCATTCTTACTTCACGGATATTGAAACTAAGACCCAGAGAGGAGACAGGACCTCCCCCAGGGCTGCACACAGTGGCAGACCTGGAGTGAGAGCCAACATCTCATGATCCTCAGTTCAGAGCTCTTACTCCTAAATTTTTTATTGTTGTTGTTAGATAGAGTTTTGCTCTTGTTGCCTAGGCTGGAGTGCAATGGCGTGATCTTGGCTCATTGCAACCTCCACCTCCTGGGTTCAAGTGATTCTCCTGCCTCAGCCTCCCAAATAGCTGGGATTACAGGCATGCGCCACCATGCCTGGCTAATTTTGTATTTTTAGTAGGGACAGAATTTCGCTATGTTGACTGGGCTGGTCTCAACCTCCTGACCTCAGGTGATATGCCTGCCTTGGCCTCCCAAAGTGCTGGGATTACAGGTGTGAGCCACCATGCTCGGCACTCCTAAATTAATTAAAAATGAAAGTACAAATTAAAATGGAGTTTGAGAGGTCTATCCACAGGAGCTTGGGTCCAGGAAAAGCTTCTAAGAGGCATACTTATGGGACTCTCGGCTACAAATAAAAGTCCCCCTCCTCGCCCCAAGTTTGGAGAAAACATAGACATCAAAGCTTGCTCAAGTTTTCTCTCCTTATACTAGAAACAAAGCAAATGTATCCATGCCCTACCTCTTCCCATTTCTCTTTTTGCTTTAAAACAGAAATACTGCTCCAAGCAGGGAAGTCTCAGAGTTTTATTGCTTTGGCAAACACTTAAAGGATATCATTGCCTCTGGCCACGGTGAGAGGAGTAGAGTGGGTTGTTTTCAAAGGTCACAGACTTTATTATAGAATTTGAATGCTGGATGCGGTTTTCTGGCATGCTCTCCTCTCAACTCTACAAATCAAGTAGACCAAGCTTGCACATTGAGTAAGGGGTCTCAGGGGTCCTACTCAAATACTACTCCATCCGCTGCTTTGCCAGTGTAGCTGTTCCTTGCAAAATGCAGTGAATTCAAAAAATGGGCATTCCATTCCTCCTGTCTCCTCAATTGCCTCTCACCTTTTGGTCTTTTCAGTCTCTCTTCCCTGGCTTGGAGCACTGGGTTTTAATCCTTCAACCATGGCTGCAACTTAGCCCATGCCAAGACTAAGGCAGGAAGTAAGGAGTTGAGAGTGCGGCAGCCTGGGACATACCATGTACAAAATAGTTGCACAGTAAATGCTTGAATGAAGGCTGGACAGAGAATTGGGATCCATTCTTTTGGAGATCCTTTAAGGAGGGCCACAGCAAACATGGAGGCAGGGAGGAGTACTGGAGTTGCCAAGACTGGAGATGATGACATAGCAGAAAGGACTGAAGCAGGGTCGCTGAGCTATGGCCTGAGGGCCCAATGTGACCTACTGCTTGTTTTTAGAGCCCAAAAGTTAAGAATTGCATTTATAGCTGAACATTCACCATCAATTTGGTGAGAGGGGGTATTAACTTTAAACCCAAATAAAGCAAAATGTTATCCCCTACCCCTGCAAACAACCCCATTCTTCTCATTCATGGATCTATGGTACAAAGGTTGTACTCATTATATTTTGAGTTTCATTGATTAAAATGTTGCGGAAATTTGTTTTCTCTCTTGTTATACCTACATGCTATTCTTGGTTTTGTCTCTTAGCCTTTGAAGCCTAAAATATTTAGCATCTGGCCCTTTAATTTACTGACGCTTGTTCTAAAGGAACTGGGAGCACTTTAGGCTGAAGGAAAAAAGACAATATGACAACTGTCTTCAAAATTTGGTGGACTCAATAGGGAGAAGGAGCCATCCATTACCAGGGCATCTTTACTATGGAACATTCTCCCATCTGTGAAGAAAGAGGCTGATCTAGACACATGAATCTGGTACAATCTTCAGGACAGATCACCAGCTGGATAAAACATAGATCTTATGTCCTGTGGCATGCTAGTTTTGCATTGAAGGGGAACACACACATATGCATAGTGGCCTATGGATTCATAGTCAGTCTTTAGAAGAATACACAAGTAACTTCCTCTTCATGTTTCCCCTTGGCTCTGTTGTAATACTTCCCTTGTGCATATATTACCTGCTCAAAATAGATAATAAGACCAACCAAAAAAAAAAAAATTGGTAGACTGTCAGTGAGGTGAGGCTGGACTTGCCCTACTGCTCCAAAAAGACAGAATAGGTAGAAATTACAAGGAAACTCATTTTAGATCAATCCTTTCTAATAACCAAAGAGGAATTGAATGATATATATTACCCATCAATTGCTGTGCTAGCTACATTATAGCCATTATCTTATTGAGCTTCCTAACAGTCTCTGAGGTAGGAGCTCAGAGTAGCCACGTATCTTTCTCAAAGTCTCACAGCTAGGAGAGGGCGGAGCCAGAATTTGAACACAGATCTCCCTGACTCCAGGGCTGAATTTTTTTTACTATACAATGTGTACTTCCCTATATAAGGGTCAAGGATCATCTGCCAGAGTTATTATTTCATACAAAGGAGATTTTTACGTTAGAAAGCAGATTATTAATACCACCAATAATAATAGTAACATGCACTTCTTGCAGTAACATACATTATCTCCTTAATCATCACAATAACATTCCAAGGTAGATCTTATTATTATCTATGTTTTCCATGTAAGGGGACAGGTTCAGAGAGGTAATGGAATCTGTTCAAGTTCATATTCAGCATGTAAAGTAGCAGAGCTGAGATTATAACACAGGTCTGATGTTAAACTATGAGGCATTGTTGAGACGGCAATGTCATCCAAAGTGATCTATAAATTCAATGCATCCGTATCAAAATTTCAACTTTTTTTTTTTGCAGTAATGGAAAAGCCAATTCTCAAACTCATATGGAATTGTAAGGGATCCAGAAACAAACTGGAAAAAGAACAAAGTTAAAGGACTCATACTTTCCGATTTCAAAGCTTACTACTAAGCTACAGAAATTAAAATAGTACGGTATTACATAAAGATACATATACAGAGCAAAGGAACAGAATTAAGATTCCAGGAAAAAATTCATACATTTATGGCCAATTGATTTTTGATAAGGGTGCCAAGTCCATTGAATAGGGCAAAGAATAGTTTTTTCAACAAATGGTGCTAGGACAACTGGATTTCCGCATGCAAAAGAATGGAGTTGGACTCCTACCTCACACCATATACCAAAAAAACTACAAATGGACAAACAGCTCAAATATAAGAGCAAAACTGTAAAATCCTTAGAGGAAAACAAAGGAGTAAACCTTCATGACCTTGGATTTGGCAATGGATTCTTAGTTATGACACCAACGGCATAAGCAACAAAATAAAAAATAGATACACTGGACTTAAGATTTAAAACTTTTGTACGGCAAAAGACATTTCAAGAAAGTGAAGCTGGGCATGGTAGCTCATGCCTGTAATCCTAGCACTTTAGGAAACCAAGACAGGAGGATCACTTGAGGCCAAGAGTCTGAGACCAGCCCAAGCTGATTTCTACAGTCTCATCTCTACAAAAAAAAAAAAAGCAGGTGTGGTATCTCTAAAAATATAGCTGACCAGAGTTTATTATTTAGACTTTAAAATAGGCAAAAGACTTGAATAGTAGTTTCACCAAAGAAGATATACAAATGGCCAAAAAGCACATAAAAAGATGCTCAACATCATTAGTTATTAGGGAAAAGAAAATCAATCCCACAATGAGATATCACATCACACCTACCAGAATGTCTATATTAATAATAATTTTAAAATAACAAGTGCTGGTGAAGAAGTGGAGAAATTAGAACCCTGTGTATTGCTGGTAGGAATGTAAAATGGTACAGTCACTGTGAAAGACAGTCTGGCAGTTCCTTAAAAAGTTAAACATAGAATTATCATATGACCAAGCAATTCCACTCCTAGGTGCAAACCCAAAAGAACTGAAAAAAGGAACTCGGAAAACATGCTGTGTCCTTATGTGCAAGTGTTGATGTTGGCTGGGGACAGGAGAAGGAAGGAAAGTCCAACGACAGTATTCACTGCAGCATTATTCACAATAGCCAAAAGGTGGACACAACCCAGGTGTCCATTGACAGATGAAGGGATAAACAAAATGTAACATATACATACAATGGAATATTATTCAGTCATGAAAAGGAACGAAGTTCTGATTAATGCTATCAGATATATTGTTATAACATGGCTGAATCTTGAAAACATTAGGCTAAGTGAAGCAAGCCAGACATAAAAGGGCAAGTATTGCCTGATTCCTTTTATATGAGGTACCTAAAATAAGCAAATTCATAAAGACAAAAATTAGATTAGAGGTTACTAGGGTATCAGGAAGGAGAGAGTGAAAAGTTATTGCTTGATGGGTACAGAATTTCTATTTGGGATGATGGAAAAATGTGGAAATAGTGATGATGGTTGCACAACATCATGAATGTAATTAAATGCAACTGAATTTTACACTTTAAAAAGGTTAATATGGCATATTAAAAAAAAATTTTTAAACAAAGAACTAAAACAAAACCATGAGGTATATACCTAGATTCCTTGTTTCTCTGAACTATGCTACCCTAAGAGTTTAAACCCCTTCCATTCCTCCCAAGCGTATTGGCATTTTCATTGAGGACCACATTAAGAAAGCAATGCTTAATTCGAAAGAACATTTCCATAATGGTGAGAATGGAGATCCCAGGGGCCATGTCAGAGGCTGACATTCTTTGGGGCAAGGTGTCATGCAAAAATGGTGAAGATGGTTCCTATTGAGCCGACTCACAAAGCTGGACCAGAGCTGGGAACTGTCCAGGTGCTCTGCCCCAAGCCGGGCCCATCCCTTACTCTGCTGCCCATTTTCCACTCAATGACCTTTAACCTTTGGGCCTGCCTGGGGAAGATACACTCCTTGCACATCTAGGGACCTCTAAAACCAAAGAAAAGGGGGCAGGATGAGGGTGCATCCTGCATTTGAAGCACTGGTGCATTCAGCAAGTTATTATGGACCACCTAGCATTAGCCAAACACCCTGCCTTGATTTCTCAGAAGTCTATGGCTCCATTTGTGTCATGCCCACTGATACCTTCTAGAAAGCTTGGCACCTAGCTCAAGGCTGGGTTTCTGCAGTACAAGCGGGACTGCATGCAATGCTGAACTTTAAACAAATGGTGGGCCTGGCAAGCAGACGTTGTTAGATGTGCAATGCTTTTCACTGTGCTCCCTGATTAAATAAGCATTTAGGTTAGGGAGGTGTAAATGTCCTTTTGGTACAATCACTAGTCAGACAGTTCTACCCACAGAACTATGGTGTTGTTGAGATTTACCACAAACACATGAATATGAGTTCAACAGGAAAGATAAAAATACCATTTCTGTCTTTAAAGCTGCCTTGCCTATGGAGGGGGGACACATAAAACCTTCTAAAAGGACCCCATAATATCCTGTCGAAATGGAGCCATTAATAGTCAAATTCAAGAAACAAACCTCCTTAGCAGCTTGGGTTCATTCTGAAAAACAGAGGAAGCAGTGATTGCTGCTTTACTTTTAATAGCGCAGGTTGTCATGCCAACTAGCGCTGCTGTTTAAAATGAAGAGGAAAAAAAGAAGTGTTCCTTCCTACACAAACCTTTCAGCAGGGCTCACAATTAGTCTTTAAAAACACAAAAACTCACAGCACTGGAGATATGGTAAACATTGTGCTTCTATTTAAACCTGTCAGAATGAGGATGTGATAAACCTTTGGTCTGTGTCTCCTTTGTACAATGCTCTTTGGCCAGCATCTGGCTGAAAAGTCCATAAGGAAAGAAAGGCACGATGATGTGGTGCACACAGAGGCGGCCGGTCTTGAGATGGGAGAGCAGCCTTCCATCTTGAATAAGCACAAGAGAAAGGCCAGCTTCCTTGAGAAAGAGAGGCTCTGCTCCCACTTACCCCTGTGAGCACAGTTATTAAAAGGCTGGGTCTGCACAGTGCTGCACAACACACCCACTGCACAAGGGTGCCAAGGACAGGAGAGAGGAACACGTGCTGGCAGGGGCAGCAGAGGCACCCCCACCCTCTGTGATGCCCGTGGGCCCAGGTCAGCCAAGGAGAGGAGCCAAGAAGCAGGAAGACATGCTGTGCCCTGATGTGTAAGTGTTAATGCTGGTTGGGGACAAGAGAAGGAAGGAAAGCACAAGGACAGGGTGAGAAGGAGGTAAGACCTCTTCTCTCTCTCACAACTGACTGATGGTTTTATGAACTTTTCTGTCCACAAAAGCTTCCACCCATGTAAAAGAAGATCTAGCAACGTTTCTGAGGCAAAGAGGACTTGCTCACACACGAGCCACAGGGTGATATGTCTAGATCGCATCTTCAAGAGGCACACGTAAAGTCTGCCAACAGGTTGTGGTGCTGACAATCAGGCCCCACACTTTCTTTCCAAGCTCCTCTCCTCCCACTTCTCCATGAGAGCAAGCCCTGGGTTCCTGTTCCCTCGGGTCCAGTGCCTTCACAGCTCCGCAAGCTTAAGGATGAAGAGGGTCTCTCTCCTCCTAGACCACTTAATGCCTATCAGGCCTTGAAGAGCCAATTCATGTATCCATTGTTCATAATCTCTTACTGGCACTCCTAACCTATAAACTCTGCTGCAATTGGCCTATTCCATTCACCTGCCAATTAACATGCTTTGCACTATTATGTATTCTCTAATTTGATTATCTTTTTGTTTGTTTCTATGTGGTCTCCCTAACTAGAACGGACATTTCTTGAAGGCAAAATATCTTTTTGTATCCTTTGTTGCTTCCCCTGTGCCTAGTAACTCCTGTGTATACAGTGGTAGTAACTGCAGCAGCATACAGTTGCCTCTTAACGAGCTCTAAGTGCTGGGCTCTGTTCTGAGTACTTTACATGGATTAATGAATATGCATCTCCCAACTGTCTGAGATATACATACACACAATTATTACCCCTATTTAACAGGAAAAGAAACTGACGCATAGGAGGTTAATGATGTGCCTAGGCTCACACGACTGGTACATAGCAGACCCAGAGCTCAAACCAAAGCTCTCTGACTCTAGAGCCTGTGACACACTATATTGATGACCTGAGTTTGGGGTTGAGGAGGCAGAGGTGGGTGAGGTGCCAATGGAGGAGAGAAGAGAGATAGGGGATATCCACAATAAAATGTGCAAGATACTGTCCCATTCAACAAAACTTACATAATGCACACATTTATTCATAAAGACAGATGTAAAGATTGCCTCTAAAATGTCAGTCAACTATCTCAGGCGAGCTGGATTCTAAGGCACTTTTCTTTCCTTTTCTATATTTTGCATGTATCGTTTGATTCTCCAAGGAGCATGCAGGACTATTGCATATGGCGAAAAGATAAACAATGAAGTCAATTTCATTATGGGCGGAAAGGAAAACAAAACAAAAAGAGAAAAAAGAAGGAGCGAGGGTCTGTCGAATATTTCTGAACAGAAGGGTGGCATGTCTGTTCCTGCGTCTCAGAAAGATCGCCCTGCTGACAGTGGAGGAAATGAAGACAGGGAAATATAACGTATCTGTAAGACAAATGATAATAACAATAATTGCTAACATTTATGGAGCTTAGAGAAAGGTAATATAGGAAGTTTAAAATCCAGTTATCCTCACAGCAACACTGTTCATAGTAGCCAAAAGGTAGAAACAGCCCACATTTCCATCAGCTAATGAATGGAAAAACAAATTGTGGTAGATCTGTACAATGGAATACTATTCAGCCATAAAAAGAAATATTGATCCATGTTATAATGTGGATAACCTTGAAAACATTATGCTATGTGAAAGAAGCCAGACACCAAAGCCCAAATATTGGCTATTAATATTTACATGAAATACCCCAAATCAGTATCCATAGGAAAAAAAAGCAGGTTAGTAGTTGACAGGAACTTGGTGGGAGTGAGGAATGGGGAGTGGCTGCTTAATGGGTATAGGGTTTCTTAAAGGGTGAGGAAAAGGTTTTGCACTTAGAGGTGATGGTTGCACAGTGGTATGAACGTACTAAATGCCACTGAATTCTACACTTTAAAATGGTTAGGTTTGTTACGTGAATTGTACTTCGATTAAAAAAATTTTTTTTTAAATCCAGTTACCCTTTTAACTTAAAGTCCTGAAAAAATGGAAAGGCAGATGAGGAAGGAAAAAAAATGGATTCAGAAAAACCCCAGTAAATGAGGAAATAAGACAAGTGGAACACCCAGAGTAGGATGTGGCCTCGGACAGAGGGAGAGAGGGTCCACACTCAGCAAAGGGTGGACCTAACCCCTATCTTCAGTAACTAAGCTATCCAACCACGGGCCAGGCAGCCTTGAGATGCTGTGAGCTTTCATCTTTCTCCTACGACATCTACCGTTTTAGTCGGATGATCTGAGACAACACAGTTGGTGAATGCTCGCTCCAATTGCCTAAGTGGTAGGCACAGGCAAGGCTGAAGCCAAGTATCTGACCCCTAGATAAGGCATGCAGAGCTTGTGCTGGGCCCGCCCCCATCAGCACATGGGCCGCAGCTGCTTGTCACACCTGGCAGCTCCAGGCTGGGGGCAGCTTGTGAGCAGGGGCCACACCTTGCTCCTGGCTGTATCCCTGGCCTTAATCAGAGCCCCTGGCACAGAAGAGGTGACAGTACATACATGCGTGGAAGAAATAAACATCTTCCATTTCATATATTTTATCAGTTGGTTGAGATTTTTAGTAGATAAAACACAGATAGGGTACAAAATTCAAAAGGCTCCGGGGGATATACAGTAATAAATTTGCCTTTCTTCTACCCTCCTATTTCAGCTTCTCTGAGGCAACCTTTGGCACCACACCACCTTTTGCAATGTGACTAGGGGAGTGAAGTTCTGACTTGCAAAGGTTCCCACAACCACACTACTCAGTCATCTGGGAGGCAGGTCACCACCACGAGATGGGGGCTACATATGGTATCAAGACAGAAGTCATCTGGGTGAAAACAAGGTCCTAGTATTCTGTGCCAGGAGCAGGCACAGGACCCGGAGCCGCAGCTTGCAGAGGAAACCACCAGGGTGATGACCACCCCCTAGAATGTTCATGGAACAATGGGAAGCCCGGGGGCAGAGACCACCCAGCCAGTCAACAGGGCCAGACACCTCAAGCTCCTCACTCCTGTTTTGGACCTAGGAGATTTCGAGCTGGGGAAAGGCAACATTGCTACCCAATAGGATGGAAGCAGATGTGTGAGTACCACTGTCATCCTTGGACCTAGAAAGGTGTTATGTGTTTTGTCTGGAGGAACAAATTCACCTTAAAGGAATTCAACTGTGAGCTGGGTGGCATGGTCCCCAGTGACAGGCTTTGTCGTGGACACAGCTGACAGGAACTTAGGTGGTGGGGAGAAGGGGGGTCCAGGAAATCAAGGTACTGGGAGAGGTTCGATCCATTTAGTGATGAGCAACCTAGGCCAATCCTAAGCCTGGACTGAGTCCCGGGGCTGAGCCGCGTGTGGTGGGGGCATCTGCACACACTGCTTTGTCAGGCCGGATTGTGAGGCTAAGTAACCACTGCCCTGTAGAGTCACCAAACCATGGACTAAAAAAAGATTCAAGCCACACAGGCTCATCTGTTTCCCCAAGGTTCCTGCCTAATGTGGCGATGCACTGGCAGGCTACAGGGTGAGTCGGACACTTATCTGATTTCAGCCAATCTGTTACTGTATTTCATTCCCTGTCCTCGTGCCCAGAGGCTGTTGCAATGGGTATAAATTTAGAAAGAGAAAGATAAATAACATGGAAAAGTTCCTTTTAAAAAATAGGGATTTTTTTCTCTCTATTTTGCTAAAGAAAAGATAAAATGATCTTCTTGTTATTTATTTAGCCTTACCATGGTAGAATTTGATATTTTGGGCAGGAACCTAATAATGCATAACCATAGCCCAAGATGAACCAGCTTCTCCTGAAACTGTCAAAGAGTCAAGCCTCCATCCTAAGCGTTTCTTAGAAACTGAGGGAGTGAGAAGATGACAGTACCTTGCACAAGATCTGAAATCCACGAGGGTCCCTGCTGAACAAGCAAAAGACTCTAAAAGACGACTGTCTCCTTTATATGAAACGGTCTACACCAGCTAACATAACACGCTGTGCCTGAAATTGTCAGGCCACTGGCAACTTCACTGTACACATTGATACTTTAAATGAAACCTGTTCTATGAGGAAATTAATATCACAGATGAGAGATTTTCAGTTGGTGGAAACTAACTGAAAGAGAAACTGCTTGAGAAATATTTGCCTTCCCTCACACACAAACTCACAGCCCGGTGGGTTATGGAGCCCTCATGGTAAAAGACTAGATCAATTCCACCACCTAATCATTTAGCCCAAGGCCCATTCTACAGGGGAGAAAACCAAAGTTTAGTGACTGGCCCAAGATCACATGGCTGCCACTAATAGATGGGGGCCCAGGACCAGGTCTTACAGCGCTTCCCTGGGGTCACCGTGCAACTGCCACCCACCACCTGGATGTCAACCAGACTCAGCAGCTGTACCTCTGACAGCATCTCATACTGGCCTCTTCTTCCAAGAGCAATGGTGAGTAAGTCATAGACCACAGACGCGCTCTGCAGACTGATGAGGCGGTCACTCTTGTGTTCAGGTATCCTGCTCAGCACAGCATCCCGGTTGGCCTGAAAAAACATGGAAGAGAGAAGCAGATGGAGAGTGAGCCTAGTGCTGCATGGTGGGGAGTCCACCCAGGCCCTCCTGCCCCTACCAGTTTGCCAAGGGAATAGAGACAAGGGTAGGAATGAGCAGAGGCCTCTCATCTTGGGTTATTTATTCAAAATCCCCTGGGCACCGCAGAACATGATATACGGGATGATCCAAACACTGAAGTCCTGGAAGTGTGAACCTAGAGGGCACCTGTACCTGTCGACAGGCATTTGGAGGAAGCCTTGGCAGCCGATACAAAGTTTTCCCTGGGCTCGGGTTCATAGCCAGCCTCATGGAAGACGCAGCTGCGCTCTAGAACAGCCGAATCATCCATCAAGTGAGGCCCTGCTGCGCCTCACTCATGAATCCTGCTTCTGCTCTACATTAAAGAGTGGGAGAAAATTCCCAGCCCTGCATTTCCCAACACCCAGTTGTGTCATCAAGTTCCATGAGTCCTACAGAGATATATCTTACTTTTCCTCTATCACCAAGCAACATTCAAATCCCTATATGACATCCTCACTGGAACACAATACAAAGACGAATTCAATCTTGTTTAGGGAAGCACAATACAGATATATAAGAGAAAACAAGAAGAAAGCAGATTTTTACTTTAAAAGATATTAACACAGACGACTCAAGAGAACACCGTCAATTTCCTATGCTTAGCACAGAAACACATCAGACACATTCAAACTTATTAATCTCATCTATCCAGAAATCAAATGCTCTTTACAGCAACTTGTTTCCATTACTTCTAAAATTTAATTTCTCTACAGATTCCTCCAAATATATCACATGTCTGAGACTCAACAGCTAGCTCATTTTCCTTTTTTCCCTAATAGGAAGTTCAGAATCAGCAAAGTTAGATTTCGCCTGCTTTCTTCCCCCTGCTAATTAACAGAAGTCTGCAGATCCATCTGTCCGTAGGAGCAGAGAAAGGCCCCCCCAGTCTTTCCTGTGAAAGTGGTACATGAGGTTCCGGGGTCACTTGTCCCAGCAGGCTGACGTTGATCTTCCCCCTGACATTCAGAAAGGCCACACACACACCTTCCCTCTCACTAATGAGACAAAATACATTTTCTTTGTGTGTGAGTCCAAGGCATTTACTTTTAGCCACCCATCAGTACTTACTCACTTTAAAACTCCTTGCTGTTAAATGTCAAAGACAAATAAGAATATATAAGGCAGGCCACTTCCTACAAAGTGAGTCATCTCTTACGGAAACAAGCCTGCTTTTGAAGATTTCATTCTAAGTTTTTCTTGTTAGGAGTCCCTCTTGAGCCCAAAAAAAGCAGCTCTGAAGGAAACAGGGCCTGTTGCAAATGGTCTCATTTTATTTATTTGCTATATATGTTCCATACTGAGACCAATGCCTGGAAGAGAACAAAACAAACATACTATTTATGAGAGATTTTCAAGTTATACCAAATGCACTTTTCATTTTTAGAGAAAGTATCAGTATCTTTTGATTAAAAAGGTACAATATAGAATCTCAAACAGACCCACAAATAATAAATATCCCAGAATATTGCCTCAGTGGTAGTTCTGCAAATCAAGTTCTTATAATCCCATTCTCCTAGGGGAAACTAATTTGATTTGTAGTTAGAAAATAGCACAATTCTAAATGATACCTTGTAGGTGGAGAAGCTATGGACAAATTCATGCTTCTGAATTAAAGTCAGAAGCAACAAAGAACACAATTTTCTGACATCCAAAACACACAGCAATTTTCATTTTGGTTTTGAAATTGAGCACATTCATTTTCTGTCTAAAAACTAAAAAATAGAGAAGTCAAAGGATATGGAAAAAAGGCTTCCAAAGGCAACTTCATTTAGATTTCTACCTACATTTTCTGAAATGATTTACAGAGAGAACATAATCATTTTGGTTAGAAACCTCGTCCTTCATATCCACTGATGACATCACTGGATTCAACATCCCCTGAAGAGGTTTTTCTGGAAATTACGTACCACAGAGCCAAATCTGACTGTCTCAAAGGGATCTCAATGTTTGAGTATTATTAGTTTCTATCACTTCAATTAAGAAGCAGGAGAGTTGGAGACATCATTCCAAAGACATCTCCACTTAGTGCAAGCATTCTAGAGAGGTGGCCATGTTTTCCAAATTGCAGACTGGAACACATCACCTGACAATGGAACATAATGTTTTCAATTGGAATTGTCCAGGTAATCTAAAATGTACAGTCACCATGCTTTCAGAACTTTTACACCATAACCAAACAAGTTTGCCCAAAGGGAACTACCTGCCAAGGACCCAGCTTGGGATGAGGGAATGCTGAGCAGGAGGCCAAGATGAGCTGGCTCCACGGATGACCCAGTGGGGAAGCCTGGGGAGACTTGTTCACTTGAATGCCACTAAGTGCCAGCCTGCTCACCTATGTGCTTCCCTGACTGCACCAAGGCAAGTAGAGAATGTAAATGACACCATCCTAAGTTACCAGCTGACTATCGGGCAACCTGCTTCCTTGGGAGGAAGTAAGCCCAGTGACACCAAAGAGCCTCCAGATCAAAAGAGGTGGTAACTCAAGCAGACTTGCTCTTGTAAACATCCGTGGGCCATTCAAAGTTTTAATCAAAGGCAAGAGAGCTGCCCTCTCATGAGTTCTGGCCTCTTCTGAACCCTCCTTCTCTCCGCGCATGTACATTATTATGCTCAGACCCCATGTCTATACTCACCTGAGTCCATTTTATACCTCCCATTAAACAGTATGTGTGGGGAGGGCAAGAAGGGAAATGCCTTCTCTTGCTTTAGTTATGATTCCCTTTTCTCCCCTGGGCTGCCCCGGGGGTTGGAGGTAAGCGGTGACAACTATGGGGAGGGGGCAGTACAATCTCCTAGCAGGAGACCACTGCATGATGTACGCATTCTGCCTGCTCTGGGCCTCGGGTTCCTCATGTATAAAATAAGGGAAGGGGACGTGAGCCCTCAAGATCTTTTGATTCCAGGAGCCCACCCATTCTGCTCAGGTGCTCAGTACACATCACTTTTCTGCTGAGGAATTCACTATTACAACACACATGATCCTGAAGGTTTCAAGCCAGGGCCACAGAGCCTAGTGATAGATACACAGGGCAGAAACCCAATAAATGATGAGTGGTGAAAGAGACCTAAAATTCGATATTCTGGCCAAATACTAAGAAAATGTTTCAAAGGAATAAGAGGGTCTGACAAAAACTCCCTCACAATAGCAGTGACAGGGAATAGAAGTGAGCTCTCACGGCCTGGGACTTTACAGTGTCTGGCAAAGCCAGGAGCTGGAAGAGACAACGAGGGCAGGAGGATGAGAGTTTCATCAAGCTCCTGCTGTGAAGACCAGAGCTTTATAGATCCAACAAATGACTTATCCCAAAATTCTTGTCCACTCCAGGGCAAATTGAGAGGCTTATAAAGGTCACCCTTTGGGGGCCTCTTTCTCCTTTTAAGGTTCCTCCGGTGGTCATTTTAGCTGTGGTTTACCTAGATACAATTGCAATAATGTTCAGCCAATACTGGATGGATGAATGAATGAACTAAGAAACCTGCTTCAAGATAGAAGATAGAGAAGCTCTAAGCTCCAGGCTAACCAACGGACATTGCTAGCTGGTCCAGGAATTAAGAAACAACCCTCTTTTTAAACCTCTACTGGTTTTTCCTATCCAGGTATACCCTCTAGAAAGTATTTTCTCTTAAGAAAAAGAGTCATGATACTGGCAGAATGGCTATATCAAAAAAGGGTCTACAGGGCCAGGGGAAAGAACAATGTAAAAACACATTCCACTTACCATTGATTCACTAATCAGCAATAACAACAGGGCTTCTTCCGTATTTTCTTGAGGACAAAAAATGCTGCAGTAGAAAGAAAACCGACTTTGATATATGGCAGTTTCAAAATAACACAAAATATACAAATACAAGCAGAACTGAACACTAAAAGCTTCCAGAATTTTATATAATACCCATGAAAAATACTGTATAATTTGGACACTTGAATTAATTTGCCTATTTCTATGGTAATCTATGGAATTCATACATTTTAGCAATGCATTTTAGTGGTAGGCAGAAGGGTAAAGTAAAGCTGTAAAAACCAAGTTAAAAGCCCAAATAACATATGTACATATTACAGAGGCAGAATTTTAGATTTCAATAAATTGACATTATCTAAATAATACCAGCTTTCTCCTAAACCTATTACAGAGGTATAAATTGCAGGCATTTCACTAAACAGTACGTCTTACCTGCTAAATGGCATATCTTATACTGTCGTTTAGATGAAATAAGAGATTAGAAGCAATTTTAGAGTTTGAATAATTTCTCTAATACTGTAAGAATTTAGTAAGCTATCTTATTTAGACACATAAGTTTTATTATGGGGTAGCATGCAAGAGCTCTTATTAATCTATTTTATGGAATTTGGCTGAACTCCTAAATCTTGGATTAAAAGAAACAGCTTTTTAAGCTCTATGTTGCTCAGGATTAGAGAATAATAAAAACTCAGCAGAACCTCAATCTGTATTCTCTACAGCCTATTTTCTGTGTTGTGAGCAATTGCAGCATTTTTTCTCCTCTTCTAAAGCTCTAGAATCCTTTGAGCAGAATTGTGAATGTTATCACCAATTGGGTCAAACTCAATATTTTTTCATGAAATGGACGAAGAGAGTGCAATACATAAAAATGAACTTGGTTTAAAAAAACTCCTAGATATCTTGAAGATGACTAAAAACAACTAAGTTTATGTCTTCCCAGGGATAATATTACAATCATGTAATTGAAGGGATTTCCCCCCACCCCCAATAAAAGGCAAAAAAAAAAAAAAAGGATTTCCACATAATTATAAACATTTGTTTTCTTTGAAGTGCTGGCAATTTTTGTACTGCATCTTAGGATGATAAAGAGCAAGACAGAAGGAATACAGCGCCTGGTATTCTCGTTACAATGCTGACACTGCCGGAGGTAAGGAAGCCACCTGCAGGATGGTTTCTATCGTTCTTCTGAGGCTAAAATTTTATGAAAAGGCTGGCCTGAGAATGAGGAGCAAGATTCGGGGATGTGCAGTGACTTGCTTCAGAAGTCAGCTTGAGATGATCTGGGTTTTTCAGATGTGACACTTCTTTCCCCTTAGATTCTGGAATAGAGCCTAAAGGCTCTGAATTCAGTGTCTCCCAAACAACCACCTCAGTATGTTGTTGTTGTTGTTGTTGTGTGTGTGTGTGTGTGCGTGTGCAGGTACATGCACACTTGTGCCCCACAATCATTTCCTGATATCCTGGCTTGTGGTTACATGCAATTGGGACCTTGCAAATAAAGCAGTAACATGAACCATTGTGTGTGTGTGCACGCGTACACCCATATGCGCACACCCATGCCCAGCAATCATTTCTTGATATCCTGGCTTGTAGTTACATGCAATTGGGACCTTGCAAATACAGCAGTAACATGAACCATTGTGTGTGCGTGTGTGCGCAAGCACACACCCATATGCGCACACCCATGCCCAGCAATCATTTCCTGATATCCTGGCTTGTGGTTACATGCAACTGGGTCCTTACAAATAAAGCAGTAACATGAATGATTTTTTTTTCATGGCTAGCCAGTTCTGCATTGTCCAGACCAATTGAAAAGAGAGGCAGCCTATGCTAATTGTGACTTAACAGCAGTCAATTCAGTCCATGGCTAATCTCCAAATTCTGTTTGAGCCATCCAGCCTGCTTAAATGCTAGTTTGTGTTATTTTTACCATAGTTGCTAACAAGTGGCACATTAACCGAATCCAGCTCCGCTTCCTCTATCCTCCCTATTTGTGGCAGGCAAGGTGGGTACTCAGGAGCACTGCAAAGCTCCCAAGGCCAGCAGGAGTGGGGGGAGAAAAGGTAGTTTTAAGAGACCTACCTAAACAACTACACATTGGAAGGCTCCCTCTCAATCATTATGAATTCTCTAGACCCATTTCCAGCCAATTCCTTCCCTCTTGTTTGCTCAGGGAAGCATGGATGGAGCTCAGGGTGAATGGTCAAAACTGCTGGGGCTTTCCTTTTGTGGCCTTCTCTTTGGGGCCCATGAGCCTCAGGGGGAGATACTGGGGTACTCAGGCCTCAGCCTTGAAGGGTGGGAAAACTGGGGCCCTAGATCCAGAGGAAGTTGCGTGAAGGAGAAGGTGGGGGACAAAAGGGGACAAGAAGAAAACAGGGCTCAGCAGGCATGAGGACAAGCTCCCAAGAGCTGGCGGGCTGGCAAAGGAGGCAGCAGTGCGGGCAGCTGCTGCACTGAGAATGGGAGGGTGCGTCCTCGTCCCAGCTATGCCACCAACTCACTGGGTGACCTTTAGGCAAACTGCCCATTTTCTTACTTTGGATGAATTTACCAACTCGTTTTCTGATTCTACAGAAGACATAGGGAACAAGGGCAAGAATTCTCAGGTATAAGTAGTAATCATCATCTTGCCAGGGCTCCCACATAATAGCTTTTTCTTAAAAATTTCCTCCAAAAGGTGGAAACTTTACCTTAACGGTAGACACAATCATACAAAAGAAATTAATCCAACTTTACCCAACTGCATTTCATCTCTTCTGTCATCGTTAGCCATTATATAACTAATGACAAGTTGAGGTCTAAAGGTCACTGGCACCCCTAAAACTCTATATTTAGGTGCAGGGAGGGCCTTGAACACTGCCAACCCACGAGAAAGTTGATTTGTAAATAATGACATCAACTCTAAGGTCTAGTAATGGTTCCTTTATAATTTTAATATGTCTGGCTGAGATACTACTAGGAAATTCCTGGAGAAACACAGCCACTGAACCACAGCCAGCCAGATAAGAGCTGAGGCATGGAGGCCAAGAATGGCTGAAGTCCCACCCCGACCCCAAGTCACACTGTCTGCAAACATGCCAAGGCAGAATCTACTATCAATCCCAGGTTTATGTGGATAAATGGGTACCAAAAAAGGAATAGGACTTAAACTGAAAATTAAGAGTGCATCTTGATTATTAGGGATCAGCTAGTCTGATGTAAGGACTATCGAGGCCTCACCACGCTTCCATTTTGTGTCAATTCATATAGGTCAAAAATCTCCCCATGACAAAGAAAGAAGCGTTCCTCATGCAGCCCAGTGCAGGTCCACTGGGCTACACTCTGCTGAGTGGGTCAGGTGAATCCCACATAGAACATCACCTTGCACAAGTGCTTCCATGTTCCTGCTGAGAGGACAGGCCTCTCCACAACTCCAAGGTGGGCTGTGTACACCAGAGGCAAGGAGACGACAGGCAGCCAGCGGTGTAGCTGGTCGTTTACACAGCTTTGGTTTGGCCATCAAGAAGTCATCCTGACCCTTCAACATCCCTCTGCTTTCCATTTTATTTTATTTATTTATTTTTGCAAGCTCTTGAGGATTTATTGTGTCCAAGGAAGGGCCCAGCCAGTGCCTGGCTCGGGCTGTCCTGCCCTCCCCGGCCAAGACCCCTCCATTTTCCATTTTAAGCAGCATCCCCATCCTTACCAAAAACTCCTGGCAACCAGGAGGTTCAGATCTACACTCAGTATTCCATGATAATTACCTTTTCCGCCGAGACCTACAAAGGAGTTTAGACAATGCCTGGCACTCACTAGCATTCAGTGAATCTTTTCATCATCTGCTTCTTGGCAATATTATCCAATATTAACCAGTATCCACAATAGCTGTTTTTAATCTTCTGCTTTACTTTGTGTTAACTATCTAGTCTAATGTGCATTTAATTGTTGAAGCTACCTCAAATGCTTCTTACAAGAAGAAATACAATGAAAAAAAGTATACCTGACTGACTGAAACACACACACACACACACACACACATATATATATATATACATTAAGAAACATGTAGATGCAGGGGGAAAAAAGAAACATGTACAAGACTCTTCTGTTCCTATTAGCCCCAAATGGGAAACAACTCAAACTCACAACACAAGCAGAATGGGTCAATATATTGGAGGACAGTCATAAAATGAAATACCTCGCAGCAATGAAAAACACTGCTATATGAAAAAATATGGGTGAATAGTTCAAATATAAAGTTAGATAAAAGAAGTTAAACATTAGAGAGTGCATATCATATGATTCCATGTATCATACGATAGGGGCTAGACTAATTATTGCAACAGAAGTCGGGAGAGTGCTGCCCTGGATGGGGGTGGTGACTGGGAGAGGCCATGGGAGGGCGTGTAGGGCTCCAGTAGTGTCCTTTCCTGACCAAATGCTACTTACATGGATATGTTGATGAACTTGATGGAAGTTCATCAAGTTTCATACTTTTGATTTATTTTTCTCTATGTATGGCGTGTATCCAAAAAAGCTTACTCTAAAAAATAATTAAACAAAAGCTGATACAATTCTTCACAGAAACCACCCAGAAGAAAAGAAAGCAAGGAAGCCTATGACAAGTGATCCCTCTTCTCATTCCATCCAGGATTTTCTATATTATATTTCCTTTCAAATTCAAGATGGGCAGAGTGAACACCCTGTATGCATTTCACGTTCAGGTCTCTTTGACCCGGGGTGCAGCTTCCTGGCAGGGCATGTTTTTCAGTTATGTTCCATTACGACCAACTCTTCTGAATGGTCCTTGTGGTTTTCTGGAGGTAAAAGGATCTCTGCCATCTAAATTTTGCTTGACACTTATTATACTTCTCATAAGAGACTGTGGGGAAGGAGACCGTTAGCCAAAACGAGGTTTGCGCATTATCTACGGATTCCCTTTCCCACCTCCAAACCGGCATAACTGAATGGTGAGAATGTGCCTTCTGCCAATGTGGATGGGTCAGAGTCCAGCCTTGGTAAGAAGGGAACGTCCAAACAAGAATAACTCCCACAGCTGTTCCTCTTTACTAATATTCTAAGAAGTAGAGCTCTGAACCCACAAAATTACAAAGCTAAAAACTGATGGTGATAAATGAAGGCATAGGATTCATGTGGAAATCAATGAAACAGAGAACAGAATCGCAATAGAAAAAAGTCAAAACCCAAAGTTGGTTCCTTAAAAAGATCAACAAAATTGACAAAACTTTTAGTTAGACTGACTCTAAAAAAGAGAAAAACGACTTAAATTACTAAAATGAGAAACGAGAGAACATGACAACCAACCCTGTAGAAATACAAAAAAATTATAAAGGAACGCTATGAACAACTGTACGGAAGCAACTTAGGTAATTTAGATGAAGCAGACACATATTTAGAAAGATGCAAACTATTCAAACTGATTCAAGAAGAAATAGAAAATACAAATAGACCTATAATAAGTAAAGAGATTGAATCAGTATATATTTAAAAAAAAAAAAAAAAAAAAAACAACTTCCTACAAAGAAAGCAAGCCTAGGTCTAGGTGGCTTCACTGGTGAAGTCTACCAAATATTTAAAGGATTAATACCAATTGTCCACAAACTCTTTCAAAAAGAAGAGGAGGGAATAGTCTCCAACTCATTTTATGAGGCCAATTTACTCTAATACCAAAACCAGACAAAGACATCATAAGAAAACTGCAGAATAGTATCTTTTATAAATATAGATGTAAAAATCTTTAACAAAATATCAGCAAATAGAACCCAGCAATAATAAAAAGGAGTATACACCATGACTTGGACAGGGATGCAGGTTGGCTTAATGTGTGAAAATCAATTAATGTGATACACCACAGCATTAGAATAAAGGACAAAACCCACATTATCATTTCAATTGATGCAGAAAAAGCAGTTGACAAAATTCAACACCCATTAATAATAAAAATAACAAACTAGAAATAGGAAGCCCTTTTCTTAACCTGATGAAGGGCATCTATAAAAGCCCACAGCGAACACCATACTCTGTGAAAGACTAGATAATTTCCCCCGCCTGAGATCAGGAATGAGACAAGGATGTCCATGCTTGCCACTTCTGTTCAACATTGTACTGGAAGTTCTAGCCAGGACAATTAAGGAAGAAAATAAAATAAAATGCATCTAGGTTAGAAAGGAAAAAGTAAAACCATCTATATTAGTATTAATAGATGACACAATCTTGATATAGAAAATCCTGAAGAATCCAAAAAAACTATTAGGCCCAATAAACAAATTCAGCAAGGTTACAGTATACAAGATCAATTTACAAAATCTGTTGTATTTCCATATACTTGCAATAAGCAATCCAAAAATGAAATTAAGAAAACAACTGTATTTATAATAGCATCAAAAAGAATAATGCACATTTGCATGCACGCATGTGCACACACGTGTGCACACACATTTAGGAATAAGCGTAACAAAAGAAATAGAAGCTTTATATCCTGAAAAATACAAACCATTGTTGAAATAAATTAAAGACAACCTAAATAGATGCAAAGATATCTCATGTTCATGGATCAGAAGACTTAATATTTTTAATATGGAAATATTCCTCAAATTGATCAACAAATTCAATGCAATTCCTATTAAAATCCCAGCTGCCTATTTTTTTTTTTTTTTTTTCAAAAATGGACAAGCTAAAATTCATATGGAAATTCAGGGGCTTGGGAGACAGGAAGGTGACAGCTAAGAGGTGCTGGGTTCATTTTGGGGGTAATAAAAATGTTCCAATCATGGCGATGGATGCACAACTATGCAAGTATACTAAAAGCCACTGAATTGCACACTTTCAATGGATGAATTGTATAATATGTGAATTATGTTTCAATAAAACAGTTTTTTTAAAAGCTGATCACGTGTATCCATGTGAACTGAAACTTGTGACTCAGTAGCCAGTGCTACTATGGGAATGCTCCCTTTAATAACTGCATTTTCTGGAGCTGCATTTTGCTTCTATAATTCTCCTTGTACACATGGGAAAGTTGACATTAGAAAAGTGACAAAATCTGAGTGGTTCAGGAAATGGAGAAATGGCCAGCACTGCCAGCACTGTGAGCTTCTCTGCCTTCAAGGGGTGAGGCCATACTGGATGGCACCCAAAGAGACACAGAGCTCTGGCCATTGTCAAAGTGGACTGGGGGAAGAGGGGGAGAGTGGAGTTCCTTAATGCACCTGGCACCTTGGTTATTAAGAAGCATCTAAAGCAGGGGAAAACTCTAGAGTCTATTTTTATGATACAAATATCACTTAAAAATGAACCCCAAACCTGCTTCATAATGAGGGGTCAGCATTTTAAAAATAAGAGCATTGAAAATTGCTAGAACAGATGTTCTATGAATCCAGATAAGGACTAAAGAGTAAACACAGATTGTGAATTAAACAAACTCATGGTTCAACAAGGCTGTAGAAAAGGGGGATGAAAACTAAATTAAGATAAGCCGAGGGAAAAAGCTAAGAATATGCTAACTCATCTGAATCCATGTAAGAAACACAAACTTGAACAAGAAGGTGACAAGAGAGAGAAATGCAAGGGTCAACTTCAGAGGACTATTAAGAGGTGGCAACCTTGAAGAAATGTCGACTCCTCTGGAAGTACAACAATCATTTTCAGATGTTTGAAATCTTGATCTTCAGATGGAGAAAGCGTGTAGTCACGCCATCTCTATTAGTGCTTTCTCTGGGACTTCAGAAGCAGCCACCTCATCCTCTAAGCTGTTTTTCTAATTTGAAAACATGGAAAAGGTCTTCAATATTTATTCATGTGTGTTCCCCTTTCCTTCATACAGAGAGTCTGAAAAGCCATCATGTCTTGTCCTTATAAGAACAGGCAAAGGCCAGAGCGGTGGCTCATGCCTGTAATCCCAACACTTTGGGAGGCCAAAGTGGGCAGATCACCTGAGGTCAGGAGTTCAAGACCAGCCTGGCCAACATAGTGAAACCCTGTCTCTACTAAAAATACAAAAATTGTCCCAGAATGGTGGCTCACACCTGTAATCCCAGCACTTTGGGAGGACAAGGCAGGTGGATCACGAGGTCAGGAGATCGAAACCATACTGGCCAACATGGTAAAACCTCGTCTCTACTAAAATACAAAAAATTAGCCAGGCATGGTGGCACGCGCCTGTAGTCCCAGCTACTTGGGAGGCTGAGGCAGGGGAATCACTTGAACCCAGGAGGTGGAGGTTGCAGTGAGCCGAGATCACGCCACTGCACTCCAGCCTGGTGACAGGGAGATGCTCTGTCTCAAAAAAAAAAAAAAAAAAAAAAATTAGCTAGGTGTGGTGGTATGTGTCTGTAATCTCAGCTACTTGGGAGGCTGAGGCAGGAGAATCACTTGAACCTGGAAGGCAGAGGTTGCAGATTGCGCCACTGCACTCCAGCATGGACAAAAGAGCCTGACTCCATCTCAAAAAAATAAAAAATAAAAAAAATTTTAAAATTTAAAAGAGCAGGCAAAGATGGGAATTCAAGACTTGAATGGGAGGCATTGAGAATGAGTCAACAACCATTCCAGCCTCGCAGCCCTTCTCCTTGTCTCTCCCTCCTCTGTCTGGCTTCCCCTGGCCTGAGGAAGGCTCATGCTAAGACTCTAGTGACTCTCTGACCCATTATCCTCCAAGGTGATCAAGTCTCAAATTTAAAACTTAAAAAAGATAAAGAAATTCTAAAGAGACATCACTTTCCAATCACTTGCAAATATTAGATTCTCCTTCTTATATCTAGTTCCATTTAGAACAAGATTTTAAACAAAAGGATCAAGGAATTGCTGAAGAAAAGAAATGTTAGATGGGTGAGATCGATGTGAGATGTTAGATGGCTTACAGATAGCTTTATTTCTGATTGCTGTCTGATGCTGAGGTCTTATAATAAATGGAAAGAAAATTCCAAAAACCAATAGTGATGGCTGCAAATGGCACCCAAGCACTGAGATGAGAGCATTTTCCTACTTAAAATGTCCCTGCTAGTGCACAGATATTTGCTGAAGTTACAAAAAGTAATGAGGAATCTCTACTAAACTGGAAAATTAGACTTGTTCATTTGATTTTCTTTTAAGGAAAAAATCTACTCTTGTACTTCTCATCATCCTTGAATTTTCCCAAGTTTTCCTCCCATCCCATAACCTACAAGTGAGGACATCAATTTTCATACTTCTCTCCTGAGTAGACACGGGCTCTCCGAGTGAGAGTGTAGGTTTTTGTGTTTGCTCCTTTGCGGAGAGGATCGTCCAGAGGTGACTGGCATGGTGGATCCTCCAGAGGGTTCCAGTAGCTCTGCTCACACATACCCCGCAACAAGATCTCTGCCAGCTGCCTGGCTATTGTCTGGGAACATAAACGAGGAAAAGCATAGCCATGAATCTATTTTGTATTAGTCATTCAGTCAGTCAATAAATGTTTATATCATCACATTGTGCTAAGCACTACTGCAAGGCTCATAATTAAAAATTTTTCTTTTACGATGGTAATTATACCAGTTTATGACAAGAAAGAAAAGAAAATATGATTCACCAAGATGTTTGAACACTTAAAAGGTTCATGTACTTCAAATGCCACCCCATCTGTCACACTCTGGAATACTAAATATGTTTTATACCTGAAACAACTGAAACTTTTGGCTAAGCCCTTTCCCAAGAGCTCTTATAAATAACAGGTGAGCTGCAGATATCAGCATCACTAATGATGTGTGCTAAACCTCAAGCCTGGCAAAATGCTCGTACTCAGCTTAGATAATGCTATCCCAGAAAAAATTATCCTCACTGACAATCCGATGTCCACTGTAGACATCTTCTTTCTTAAATGTACCAATGGCAGGGCCTATACATCCCACCCCCGAGGACTCAGCACCTGAGTGTCTATTCTCAGTGCATCCTGGGCTCCTGGCCCAGAGGTTCTCACTGGCCTTGTGCAATAGGGAAGGCAAAGTGGGAACATGGTTCCCGATCAAGAAAGACCTTTCTTCAAAGCTGGATGGGTATCCCCTTCTTCACAGTGAAAACCCAGAAACAACTGGATCCTGTCCTCCAAGTTAGATGCAGATTAATATGCTTCCTGTCCTCCTCCTGGATCCTGTCCTCCAAGTTAGATGCAGATTAATATGCTTCCCAAACTTCTGTAACTCCATTGCCTAAAACAGTACGATGTATAATATAATGTATGGGGGGAAAGAATGTGTGGTATGTACTAAGAAGTGTTTTGTTGACTGATGCATGTCAGTTCACTTAGCTTGTAATCTTCCAGTAACAAACAAAAGGATAAGTAATTTAAAAAAAAATCCCTCTGAAAAGAGAAGCACTGCATCCCAGGGTAGTTCACTCTACCCATGATCAGCCAGAGGTGGCATCATAAACCAGCATGGTCTTCTACCAGGTTTTAGCATTCTTTGAAGATGCAGACAAAGACTGCTGATCTTCTGAGAAGGAGCCTTTTTAAAAAAAAATAAGTAAATGTTTCAGAAGAGGGCTTTGCTAAGCTTTCATCCATATGAAATCTCTTAAAACACCACAAGGAAAGTTAAATCCAACCAAATCACTAACAGAGTGGTTTCTGATAACCACTGGGTAAAGGCAAATTTTCTTGATTATTCCCAGGTAAGACCCATTGGCATTAAATGTCTATAAAAATGGGAAGTTAAATGCACTCTGATCATCCCCAACTGAGCAATCTGTAAAGATCTCATAAGAACACAATTTTCAGGACCTAAACAGCTCCTGAACTGTTTTCTTAAACCTTCCATTATAGTTTCATTTTGATCTCATTGCAGTCATATAAGCTAATGACTTTTGCTGGAAACTTCAACTGGCAAAAATAACTTCCACTCACTATAGCTGAGAAATAAGCATTAAAGGGGAAAAAAATGAACAAGGAATTTCATTTTCTGAATATATTTGCCATGGAGGGATTTTAAAGTTGTAAAAATTTCTGCCCTAAACAGTTTGCTTGTTCACTACTAGATAGCTCATGCTAGGTCTCATTTTCCCTCAGCATATTAACCTTCCCGAGAGATTTTTAAAAAATGGGGTTTTGATGTGATTGCATATTTTAAAGACATCACTTCACCAGTGCTCTACCTATTAAGAAGGCCATTTGGTTATGTCCACTGAAAGCTCAAATGAAGTTCAGAAAAAAACAATAAATACGAAATTACCAGCAAGATCACCAATATCTAGCATACTTTTTACTTTTTACACTCAACCTACATTTAGCCTGTAGTTTAAATGCATCAAATTGTTGGTAACTATAAAATAAATTCAGAATCAAAGGAGACAAAGGTGGGAAGTGGGCCTGAAATAAGACCTGGATATTTACGTACAAATTTGGTCATTAAATGCCCTTTTTGTGTGTGTATGTGTTTTAAAGCTTGTGATGAAATTCACATAACATAAAAGCCACCATTTTAATTATTTAAAGTGTACAATCCAACAGCATTCAGGACACTCACAATGTTGTGCAACCATTAGCACTATCTAGTTCCAGAACATTTTCATCACCCCAGAAGAAAACCCTATATCCTTTAGGCAATCACTCCCCACTTCCCCTCCCTCTCAGACTCTGGGAACAATCAACATGCTTTCTGGCTCCATGGATTTGCCTATTTTGGACATTTTATATAAATTAAAGTATGTGATATGGGTCTTTTTGTGACCAGCTTCCGTTACTTAGCATAAAGTTTTCAAGGTTCATCCATATCGTTGTATATGTATCAGTACTTCATTCTTCTTTATGGCTGAATGATATTCCATTGCACGGATATACCACATGTTGCTTATCCATTCATCAGTTCTAGACATGTGTATTGCTTCCAGCTTTTGGCTATCATAAATAGTGCTGCTACAAACATCCATGTACAAGTTTTTGTTTGAACATCTGCGGGTTTTTTTGTTTGTTTTGAAACAGGGTCTCACTCTGTCACCCAGGCTGGAGTGCAGTGGTGCAATCACACATAGCTCACTGCAGAACACCTGTTTTTAATTATTTGGAGTATATACCTAAGAGTGGAACTGTTGAAAATATACTTTTAAATCCTTCTCTGCTACGATCTCACACCAGATAGAGTTTACAAAGCAACTTTTCCATCTCATAAGAATATTATAAAATTGTAATAATCAGCTAATCTAAAACAATCATAGTTATTAAGGCTGATGGAAACACTGCTTATGAATGTCATTAGATGGAGAAACTTTCCAACGTCCAATGTAAATCAAGATACCAGTGAGAGTCAACAATATGAACAAATGCTCCATATTTAAGCAATTTTGAAAGACTGACTTTTTTAAATGCGCTTTTAAAACAATTATGAAAACACTTGCCAATTCAGTCAGTTACTTTAATTGTGCTTCCAAATCTTGGAAGAAGCTGTTCATATTGACCAGTTGGGACGTTTTATGAAATACTGAGAAGAGGTAAATTTGAGAGAAAAAGACAGCTGGCAACAACTTTTATCCATATTCTTGTAGGTTCTTCTGCCTTGAAGAACGCTAAAAATGGAAATATTTTGTTTGAACTTCTTAAGGCACCTATAAATCACATCGATATATAAGTAAATTTTGAAGGCCAACTGAGCTCTTGGTGGTGGTGATGGCAGGGTGTGTATGAGTGTGTGTGTGTGTGTGTGTGTGTGTGTGTGAAGTTGTCCATCCGGTCTCACCCCCATAATTCGAGGAAAGCCCAGCTTGGCCATCTGGCCCCATGAGTTGTACATCCACCTCTTAAAACTCTGGAGACACCACAATGAAGTCATTTCCTATGACAAGAATCTCTTAGTCTTGCCCAACTGAATAATCTCCTATAGCATTTAAAGGATTCATGATAAAGAAAGGACAAAAGTATGGGCAACAAAAGATAAATTGCAATCTTACATGAGGTTGTTACATCAACTGTGACATGTGGCATTTGCTTAGCTTTTAATAAGCACCAGTCCTCCACTCAAGCACCCACTGGCTATGGCTGTGTAGGGCAAGTTATAGAGGTCTATCTAATGAACGTCCCTAGATAGGAAAGTGAAAGGATTAAAAAGGAATAGAAAGAATTCAAGTCAACAGGAGAGCCAAATTGCTAACCAACCAGTTAATTTAACTATGTTGTATATTTCTCTTCCAAGTTTTATAGTCAATATAATTAGCCAAACAACTAGCAGCCCTCGGGATCCAATCTGCCTTATTCTGTCTGAGTTTGGTATGAATCATAAGCATACACCAGCCCCTCAACACCCTGGCAGCCATTAGGGCCTACATTCTACCTGCCTTAACAGGTGCAATTCTCAGGTTTCAGCAGAGAACGCTGCCAACAACACAGGAAAGGATGCTCAAAATCATTAGCCATCAGGGAAGTGCCAATCAAACCACAATGGAATATCACTGCACTCCCACCAGGATGGTTACACCTAAAAAGATAATAACAACTGTTGTTGAGGGTGTGGAGAAATTGGAACCCTCATAGCTGCTGATGGGAATGTAATCTGGTACAGCTGCTTTGGAAAACAGTCTGGCAGCACCTCAAATTGTTAAACACAGTTACCATATGACCCAGAAATTCCACTTCTAAGTATACAGCCAAGAGAAAGAACACATATGTCCACATAAAAACTTGTACATGAATGTTTGTAGCAGCATTACTTGTAATTGCCCAAAAGTAGAAACAACCCAATGTCCATCAGCTGATGAACGGACAAATAAAATGTGATATATCCATACAATGGAATATTATCTGGCAATAAAAAGGAAAGAAATACTGATCATGCTGTGACCCAGAGGAACCTTGAAAGCATTATGCTAAGTGAAGAAAGTCAATCACAAAAAGACCACAAATTAGTCAGGTGTGGTGATGCGCGCCTGTAGTCCCAGCTACTCGGAGGCTGGGGCAGGATGCAATGAGCCAGGATTGTGCCATTGCACTCCAGCCTGGGCAACAGAGCGAGACTCTATCTCAAAACAAAAAAACGAAACCACAAATTGTATCATTCCAGTTACAGCAAATGCCCCAAATAGGCAAATCCACAGAAACAGAAAGTAAATTAGTGGTTGCCAGGGACTAGGGGAAGGGGAAAATGGGGATTGACTACTAACGAGTAAAGAGTTTCTTTTGGGGGTGATTAAGATGTCCTGAAATTAAATATTAGTGATAGCCGGACAATTCTGTGAATATGCTAAAAACTTTAAATGAGTAAACTGCTATTTATATATTATAAATATATGTCACATAAATATCCATCATGACACAGAAGTGAAAGGGCTTGCTCAAGTTCACAAGCCCAGTGACATATATATTTATATTTATAATAAATATATGTCACATATATTTATAATACATAAATGTAAAAACATATGAATGTAAATACCTTTGAGACAAGTGCCCTGCTGGCCTCAATCAAGTCACTGGTCACACTTACCATTCGCAGGTTTTGAGTCGTTCTCGTTTCAACTGCTCTGAGAAGCTCTCTAAATCTTCCGACTCCTCTTGTCAAGTTCCTGTGTGGACACAGAATTTGACGGTTTTCATCTGGCATGTATTAATATTAAATATTTTATATGCACGTTTCAATGCATTTTGTCTGCATAAAAGCTGTTGGCTAGATTTTAAGCAAACGATTACTCTGCACGTGTCTAGCCATCTTTGGTTAAATGAAACATTTGACCTAAGATTGATGGCCTTTTGTGTTTTCTAACCCCTAGCACATTTTCTCTAAAAAATAAAAATTTGAAAATCAGTTGAAGCCAACAAATTAAAAAGCAAGATACCTTAGAAGAGTCTGTGTTCAAACTCTCAATGGCTCTATAGAGTGGGACTGAAATCTATATTTTCATTTAAAAGGTGGGAGACAACACTGGGCAACAGGGCACAGGAATATGAGCAAGCACCGTATGCAACATGGGTAAGGATAAAATATGAAGATGGAAGGCACAAAAAAACAGGAACTCCACCAAGCAACCACTCTGCATTTTTGAGAACATAAACTTATCAAACCCAGTAAATTCATCAAACCAACCCCCCTCCAAACCCCACACTGAAAAAAAGAAGCAAAGGGTCAGAGGCCCCTTCTGAGAGTGAGCGTGTGAGCTCCCTGAGTGTGAGCAGAGCACACCTCATCTCGCTGCCACTCACACCCCACAGGGACACATTTGGTGACATGTTTCATTAAGAGACAAATAATTATTTTGTAACATCCTCGTCAATATTTTCAAGCCCCACTTCTCCTCTCTGAAAGCTGCATCCAGCCTGTTGAGCTGGGAACGCTCCCCAGCCGATCCCTTTACATTAAGCACTGCCACCACCTATGACATAACTTGGCGATATATATAACCTGCTCATTAGAACATATCTCATCTTTCCAAAAAGCCACAGCGTGGGTCAGCCAGTGCAAACGTGTCAGCCAGCCTCTGCAGGCCGTGGCAGATGCTCTAGGTATTTGGCTCTCTTCTTGGATGACATTTTGAATCGCGCAAAGGTACTAAACTGGATGTGGTTCTGTAAGTTACAAGCACTCATGAGGGTTATTAATTCGCATCTTATACCTACATGACATCCCAGGGCTCTCATGCACTAGAATGGCCCCAGAACTTTAAGATAATGATTTATTGGCATAGGTACATAAATACTCCCATAGTCCTCTCACCCACACATATCAGATGATATCAGATCAGAAGCTTGACGGTGGCATAAAAAGAGAAGCTGTGCTCAGGATGCCAAGCAGCACTAAAGGAAACCTAACAGAGACGTGAATAAAGATTAGGTAACAGGCCCTGGGACATGCAATCTACTCTGCTTTCTCCTTCATTTGTTTTTATGGGACCCATGTTCACAGGCAACAAAGTACATTTGCTTTGGACTGAAGCTCAGTTCTCTTAAGTAACATGGCGGGAAGGAAATAGCTACAGCTAAACAAAGGATGGGAATGGATATGGTAGTCTAACTTTGTTCCAGAATCACGGATTAAACTCCTACTGGGTAC
Source organism: Pongo abelii (assembly GCF_028885655.2). Taxonomy (NCBI): domain Eukaryota; kingdom Metazoa; phylum Chordata; class Mammalia; order Primates; family Hominidae; genus Pongo; species Pongo abelii. The sequence goes on from NC_072000.2 coordinate 95,065,618, forward strand.
AGAAGGGATGGTACTTTGAATTGTATGAAATAAGCTGTGACTGAGGCAACATAAGTGGAGACCCTGGTTGAAGGGGCTGATTTACCAGGTAGAAATCAAGCCTGGAATAAGCAGTATCAAACCTAAATATTGTAACCCAGGGAAGCCTACAAATAGGAACTGGTCATTCAGAATGTTTCCAGTGTCCTAGGAAACAGAATGAGCTACTTAGACAGTTACAGAAGCACAGAATTTTCCAGCTATAAATGATCCAACAGAATCTGGTCCATTATGACACAGAAGTGAAGGGCTTGCTCAAGCTCACAGACCCAGTGAGAGAGTGAGCTGGGAGCTTTCTACCATACTCTGTTACCTTCCTGGGTACACATAAGCTCTAAAACAGAAGTGTAACTCTAGAGGAAGAAACAAAATATGAATCCAAGAGTTCAGGTCTATGTTTTGCATCATTAATATGCAAATTACTTCATATATTTATAACATAAATTCTGTGTGTCCCAGTGATGACAACTAATGAGATACTCATTACTGGTCCAAAGCTGGAAAGAAAATCCGTTGGCCCAGGTGAAGAAGTCCAGTGAATGCGGGTAATGCCCTGGGCTGCCGAAAGAGATCAATGATGGGTAGAGAAATTCAATTCCCCCGTTAAGGTGCAAGACGGTTTCTCCCGTGCAGGACCGAGGCCCTCTGGTGGAGGAACAGAGGAAGTCTCCGCCCCGAAGGAGGCCAAGCAGGATGAGGCAACACCAGTCACTGGGTGCGTATTCCCGATTAAGCCTTTGAAGCAAATACAAGTTTTTCTCAAACTGTTTCCAGTTTATTCCTGGAGAGAGTTTAAGATTCAGAAGCAAATTCTTCCTCAAGCTGGGAAGCATCTGCCTGTAAACAAAGAAGCCACAGTAACCACAGAGCTGAGAAGACCTGAAGCTACAGCCCACTGCAATGAATGCGGCACCCAGAAGGGTCCCTGCCCCACCACAGATCAATCGGACAGCAAGAAGAGGTGAAACAGGCACATCTCAAAGTGCCCAAATATAAAAGCACGATTCCCAGGAAATCCTGTCTTCCAAACATGTTTAAATCACATAATTTTATTCAACTAATCACTTCCACTATTGCCATGAGAGCAGAAAAAGAAAAATGTTCAAGTACACGGATAATCAGAACAAAAAAAAGAGGAAGTTAACTTCCAAGAATTCTATTCCAAATGCTATGAGATAACCCAATTTGAGAGAGGCAAACAAAACCCACACGATTGCCTTCATATCTCCAAACTGTTAGTTAATTCTTAAAATGTTGAGATCAATTAAGTATCTAAGAAGGAACTGTTGCTTAAAACTCCGCTCAAAATGAAGATAAGAGAGCCAAGGAATCTCCCAATCTCCCTGTTTTGAGGGTTTCCACAAATCCCTGACATTAGGTCATTTATTCCATTTCAGCACCCTTGCCTGAGAGAGTGCAATGATGTCAGAATTCATTATGGTAAACTATTCTCAAAACAAATGTTCCTGCCAGCATTCACGCAGCGGGCACTCTGGCAAGCTGTCAGAACTTGGGGTTCATCTCCTGCACTTTACTTCACAAGCTTCCTGAGCTGGGTGCATTTCCTTCCACTTGGAATGGTTCCCAACAGCTCGGCTGGGACCAAGGAGGAAAGGGCCTGCAGGTCCCCGGAGCGCCAGCTGCTCATTCCGCCTGACAGGCTCACCAACATCACTGTCCTCAGCCCATTATGGAGAGCTCAGGCCAGAGTCCCACAGCCTTGCTCTCATTCAAATCCTTGTTTTCCCAATGGCAGGAAAGCCTACCACTTTTCATGGGGACATAGTCTACTCTTCCCTTGACCTACTTCCATCTTTTCTTCTCTCCTATCTTTTCCATCTGGTTTTATCCTCCTCCTGCTGAACCTCCTTCCAGGGCTTGTCTGCTGACTCGCCAGCATTCGACCCTCCCTCTTGACCCTCTATCCTGGCGATAGGTTCCAGTTCCCCCTTGGGCCCCATGGCAGCACCTTTCCAGGCTCTGAAATGTACATTCTAATGTACAAGCTTACCGCACCTGGTTTCGTCCTGTTCTATGACTCTGAACCACATTCTCGGCTCTTTAATATTGCCATCTGTCCCTCTGTAATCAAACCAAGGAGGAAATGTAAATGGGAAGAAAGCCAGAGCTCCAAAATCAAAATGGAAAACCAAGGCTAGAGAAATTTGGGGACATGAGAATCATTTCAGCTTGTGATGAGTGCCTACTTCAATAACAAGCTCAATACATTTTTGTTGTGTTGTTATTTCTCCTTTTATTTCTTGGGAGTAGGGTGGGAAAAGACAATTCTTCCCTTTAACTTGTCCTTCCAAGTTATCTTCAGACCTCAAAATCTGACCCAGCCACCAATACACTTAAATTCAATATCACCTGTCATTGTCGTGGAAACTCAAAGTAGTAGTGTGAATAAAAGACTGGGTCAATTTCCTGGGTAATGAGGAAAAGGTGGCCTGCTAGAGTCTATTCAATATTTTTTTCTCTTATGTAGCTGAGAATTTTATAACGAAAGATCAAACACAATAAATCAACCCAGTAGATCTCTAAGAGCAAAGAAACCGTCTGCCTTTCTCCATGTTTTCTTCTCACCAACCAGCACTCCCGAAACGCTGAAGCAGTAGGTTACTTCCACAATGACTGAGCAATGTTTCTCAGCAGAGGCCAGGTTGGTCCCTGAGGACACACTGTTGAGCAGGGGACACCATCCCTGCCTCAGGGAGCTTAGATGGCTTCACATCCCCACAAAAATGTAAGTGCCTCCAAGACAGAGGCCTTGGCTTTATTCACTGATATAACCCAAGCCTCTGAAACAGAGCCTGGCATACAGGAAGCACCCAATTAATATTTGTTGAATGAAAAAGAACCATCATGAGCCGAATGAACCAAGACCACGAGGGGATACATTTCCTATCCGTTTCTTGTCTCCTTCTTTCTCACTGAACACAGTCCAGCAGGCAGCAAAGCACTGCACTCTCTTAACTAGAATAGCCTAGTATGCCCTCGGGGACTTTCCTTGTAGCGTGGAGACCTGGGGGAGCAGTACTCCTACACCAGTGACATGCCCAGCCTAACAGTTTCTAGAGAGCTACGTGGATAATGGAGATTTTGAGGTTTTTAAAGAAAAGTTCCAGGCATTTCAGGGAAACCTTCCTGCCCTTGTGCCTTCACACATGCTCCTCTGTCTGCAGGGTCAAGACCCAGGGCTGAGGCCAGCCTAGATAGCACTTTCTACCTTTCCATACTGATTTTCATTTGAGTTTATATCTATTCACCAAACAAACTGCAATCATTGTGAAAGCAAAGGCCCCCTGTGTACCCACCACTCCTCGTCTCAACTGCCTCACAGGGCCAGCCGGTACCCGTGATGTTTAACAAGCTGGGCATCCCCAAAAGAAAGAAAAGAGTGAGCACCATCTTATATTCCCAGACCCCTTTCCCCATCTCCTTGCTGAAAAGAGTTATCTTAGTTACAAAGGGAACAACTAAAGCAGGTACTTGGTATACCATGAGATACATCCCATCATCATATACGTATACCCTTATGGTATGTGTCTGCTTTTCTGGAGTTATAAGTGTTGACAAAGACAATGTCATTCTGGATATTGTCAACACAACTCTGGAAAAGCAGATACATACCATGTATCTTCTAGATCCATCACTTTTAGTTCTCAGGCTTGAGAATTTATGTAACCCTTAGCATCATCTATCTTGAAAAAGTCTGAAATCAAAACCAGATACCCAGATCTGGAAAGTGGGAGAAGAACAGATACCCTTCACAGTCCAAAAGGACACCGTGGCCGGCTGTCAGGGAGCTGTTTTTCCCAGAATGGAGTCCAGCTTCCCCCTCTGTACACACTGTCCTCCTCATATCCAATGACACGCATTTGTGAAGACAGATGGCTTGCTGCAGTCAGGGGCCAGGGATCAAACCCACAACCTTGGCCTCGTTAGCGAAGGGCTCTCTCTTACCCACGGAGCAAGCCAGCTGCAGCCTGGATATAGCGACGGAGGGTGTGACAGCCATCCACGCCGGGATGAGAACAAGCAGGCGAGGCTTCCGGATGTCTCACCTCAAACCTAACGAGAGCTGTACTGGGCTTAACAACATTTTTTGGACTACTTCAGCAATTGAGGCTTCCTCGTGACAAAAGCAGTCAATTATACATTTGGTCAGCCGGCCAGGCGGCACACAGTACAGGGAGTAGGGATTACGGCCCAGGCAGTGTAGGTGGCACCAGACACATAGAGTCAAAGAAGTCACAGAGAGTGGCTTCTTGGAGTTCATACTTCATGGGCCAGGACAGGAACACATAAACAAGTCCTTCCAACAGGCGTGCACAAGGCCTATGAATGAAAGGTGGCCAGACTGCTCTGACAGCCCAGCCAGAAGAGCAACTCGCCTGCCCTTCACCTGTTCCCTCCACTCCCCTAAGCTCTGAGTCTCTGAGAAACACGAAGTGTTGAAAGGCTTGCCCCATCTCACATCCTTCCTTTCAACCTCTGGGAATGAGTCAAAGAATATCAGTACTCATTCCAAAAGAAAAATATATATATACACACACAAATATATATTTCTCTCTCCATATATATCTGTGTGTGTATATATATATATGTGTGTGTATATATGTATATGTATGTGTGTGTATATATATATATATATATATATATATATATATATATATATATATATATGGAAAGACAGAGAGAGAACACCCATACCTGCTATGCACTAAAAAGTGAGGCACAGTGAACGCAATGGTAAGCCAGTCAGCAGACGTGAGTCCTCATGAACTTGTATTTTAATGATGTTCAGTTTAACTCTAACGGTATCCAAACACACTTGGACTCCTCAACCTAACAATACTTAAAACAAACCAATCAGAACTTATCTATCATATAAGGATTATCTTTCAAAGTGTTATCCTTCAATACTTGAAACAAACCAATCCGAACTTATCTATCATATACGGATTGTCCTTCACCCAGGAATCCATACGCTTATCTATATACCTGAACATAAAGAGACAAAATAGAGTCGTGGTTACAGACCCTGGAGCCAGACAGCATGAGTTCAAGTCCAAGCTTTGCCATTTATTAATTGTTGACCTTGGGCAAGCGCCTGTGCCACAGTTTCATTATAAAATGGAAATAACAACTGTACCCACCTCATTGAACCATACCTACCTCACTGTTGTAAGAATTAAACTAGTCAGTAACAACTGTACCCACCTCATTGGGTAACTGTACCCACCTCACTGTTGTAAGAATTAAACTAGTCAGTAACAACTGTACCCACCTCATTGGGTAACTGTACCCACCTCACTGTTGTAAGAATTAAACTAGTCAGTAACAACTGTACCCACCTCATTGAGTAACTGTACCCACCTCACTGTCGTAAGAATTAAATTAGTCAGTAAGAACTGTACCCACCTCATTGATTTGTTGTAAGAATTAAACTAGTCAATACATGTAGGAAGTGCTTTGTAAGTATTTGCCATTATTACTTCTGTTAGCCTCAAAACCCTACCATTGTTTAAAAAAAAAAACTTTTGGAATTCTGGAATCTATTTTCCAGTCAATTTATAGCATATGAAAACCTGCTTTACTTCTTTGAAGTCATTTAATTTTGAAGGAAAAAAAGGTATTCTCCAGTTTGATTCATTGATCCTCTTTACCATTTACTGAAAGTCTACCACGTCCCAGGAACTCCCTACGTAATTCCCAGGTCTGGCTCACAATGACAAAAGACAACAACCCATGTCAGGTAAGAACAGTAAAAAACTTTCTCTGGGGCCCTGTGGTCACCCTCCTGGGAAATGATGTGACATCTCCTAAAAGTGCTGGTGCCCCTGACGGGGGGAGGGGAACAGTCTCCAGCCATGGCTTTGGGGCGGGGCACGGACAGATGACCGCGTGTCTGGCAGGCGTGAATCCTGATTGCTCCATCACACTTTGCACAGTGAGCATGTGGAGACTGTTCTGAATTCATCAAGAAGGGCCAGATCACACTAAAAAATGTGAACTCAAAAGTGAACCACCAAAGCTTTACGAGCCCATAACACAAAGCTGGAGAGGAAAGCTTGCCACTTCCACTGGGGAAGTGTCTGCTCCAGACCTGGCCAGAGCTGGAAGACAAGTATGAGGGCGGGGTCCCCGTCAGCCTGCTTTATAAAACAGGGCTCAATTAGCTGCACAGAACACTGATGGGCACAGGCCAACAATATTCATTTTTAACAGTCCAGAAAGGTGCAGAAAAAAAAAATCTGGAAGGTAGAAATGTCCTGCTAACAAAATGACTTCATTCATCAATTCTGAGTGGCAAAGTCACATAGGAAAAGAACTTCTGGCCACCCTGTCCATCCACTCAACTGGGCTGTGGAGAGGAAAAAAAGGCAGAAAGGATGTCAAGGGGAGGAAAGTCCCTCCAAACGCACCACAAGCACTTGAGCTGGAAGTTTGAGTGTGAGGATAAGAGTGCAACGTTCACTTCCATTCAATTGACAGGAGAATTGCGTTTCCAACACAACTCTGGGGACCACATTTCAAAGCTAGGACAGTGAGAAAAAATCCAAGGGGATCATTTGAAAGAAAGGAAAAAAAAAAAAAAAAACATTAAATGTGCAGGGGTCAGTAGTCCAAATGGCTCCAGAAGCCAAGCAGGTGGCAGAGGTGGGTGAAGACAGACTGTGGGACGACAGGCCTCGCAAGCCTACAGGCCTCCAATTCAAAACCATAACATAGAAACTCAACAGGGAAGGGAGGCTCTTTGCCATTAAATTGGTAAATAAAAGCCTCTAATATTTTTCTTGGGGAAACAAAGCAGTGCTGCTCGGTTTGAGACAGCACGGTGCCAATGGGATTGTCACACATTCTCAGGAGTGGGACCAGATAACCCGCTTGGGCCTGGGAAAGGCAAATCTGCTAGGGAGAGAAGACAAAAAGGGCAAAGGTTGAGGAGGCTCATGAGAAGAAGGACCGGAAGTGAGCATGGAATGTGAGCCATCTGGGAACATGGCAAGGGGAACAAGTACCAGATGCCAGGCATGCACTGAGATGGGGAAGGACTGGCCAATGGGCTTCATCTTGTCTCTTCCTCATCTGCAAAACAGGAGTAACACCTACTTGCCATACTGAATGAGATGGCACCTGGAAAGCTTCTGACTCCATGCTCAAAAACACGTGAATCCCCCGCCTTTCCCCAACCAGCTGCTACTTCCCACCATCTGGCCCTTCATTCCACATACAAACATTTACTGGCTAAAAGCCAAAAGCAACCACTGGTGTGATTGTGAACCTTTGGTTTAATAGAAAACAGTGCAGAATCAGAACTGGTTTCCATGATGTACTACACTAAACTCTTCTTCTCAATTGTAGCTTTATACATGAGGAAACACAGGTTTAGAAATAATAGGGAACATGCCCATAATCACACAGCCCACAGCAGAAGAGCTGGGATTTGAACTCAGGCCTTATCTGATGCCAGTGCTAAGGAAAGGTGAAGATGATCCCTGTCATGTAGAAGCCTGCAGTCAAACTGGAAAATGTGACTACCTCCTATGACGCAAAACAAAGGCATCCCAGGGACAGGAGAGCAGCCCGGGAAGGCTCCCAGTGGCACAGGCCAGCTGAAGTCTCTGTACCTAGACACATCTGGCTGCAAAGAAGGGGATGGGATCCCACTGGGAGTGGGTGACAAAAGGGATAGCAGAGAATTTATGCTGAGGCGTTTGAGCTTCACAGCAGAAACAGGGCTCAAAAGAAAGATGGTGTCGGGGAAAAAGACTAACATTGATAAGATGGTGACAACACAGAAGATGCTCTGACCACAAGTCAACCTTCTGAAGTCAATTCTTTCATCGCACAGCACCTCATTTATTTGGCTTTCCCAGTCAGAGTTCACACTCACTCACTCCGACGGGAAGCTCAGGTTTACCTTGGCTCTATCTACAGAAAAGAAAAAGCTTTGCTAAGCACATCAGCAGAGCAAACATGATCTGTGAGGAGAATATTTAATTTGCTCAGGGGAATAAGCTATTTTCAAGCCCCTCTAAGCCATCCAGAGGAGCTGCCATTTACTAATAAACCACTGACACGGTAATTAAAATTATTCCACTCTTTCATCAAGAAAGTCCCCACAAGAGACTGGGCTTCTTCAGGACAGAGACTGGGTCCCTCCCACTAGAATGGAGTATGATCCAGCTGCACACCTACTCATGTAGCTGTTGTGAGGATGAAAGGGCACAGTCACTGCCCAGGAAAGGTCAGCCATCATCTTCTTCTGAGATACCACTAACTGGTTCCATGCCATTCCCCAACTCATTATTCCAGATGATCTGCCAACCAACCTAGTGACACAGGCAGGAATTTGTTACTCGCAACTGATAATGAGGGAAACTGAGTCCCAGAGAGAGAAGAAAAGAGTCTGGCCCAACAGTTCTAGGAGGGGCTGAGCCAGGACCTGACTCCTGGCCTCTGGGTTCCCAGGGCAAGGATTCCCTTCCCTGCCCTCTGCTGGGTAACTCTTCTAGCCCATATTTCATTGACCTCCTCAATTCTTTCTTAATATTTTATTCGATAAAATATAGATACAGAAAGCCATATAAAATAATTGTATGCATAGGGGACTATTAGAAGGCACACACCATGTAACCACCACCAAAAAAAAATAAAGACACTGCCATTCACCATATCCCAATGAACAGCCCCCTCCAACTAAAAGTAACAACTACCCTGACTTTTCTGGTTAATTGCTTTGTTACTCATGTAGGCATCCCTACACTATAGCCTTGTCCACTTTTTTTCACTTGATGATTCTTTAAAATCACTCTTACTTTACACCTTCCCCCCTACCTCTTTTTTTACAACTTATCTGCTAGAGAAAACCTGAACTGTTCAGCCTATAGAGTTTCCCACTGGCTAGAAAACTGCACATTCATGCTACAGTTCAATACGTGCCTCTGTTCTCTGTATTTCCTGCAATTTGGCAGCTGGATCCGAAGGCTTGATCAATTCAGGGTCGATCCCTTTGGCAAGACTTCAGCAGTGTTGTGCTCTTGTTCTGACATTAGCAGCCCTTGGTACTCAACACTTACAGCATCAATCTCCTGGGAGTTACTAAGTGGTGACATTCTAATTCTCCCACTGCATTTTCATTTATTAGCTGGAATAATTTTTTTTTTTTTTGAGATGGAGTCTCGCTCTGTCGCCCAGGCTGGAGTGCAGTGGCGCAATCTCGGCTCACTGCAAGCTCCACCTCCCGGGTTCACGCCACCTCCCGGGTTCACACCATTCTCCTGCCTTAGCCTCCTGAGTAGCTGGGACTACAGGCACCTGCCACCACGCCTGGCTAATTTTTTTGTATTTTTAGTAGAGATGGGGTTTCACTGTGTTAACCAGGATGGTCTCGATCTCCTGACCTCATGATCCACCCGCCTCGCCTCCCAAAGTGTTGGGATTACAGGGGTGAGCCACCGCACCCAGCCCTGGAATAATTTTTATAAGATGTTTCATCTAATATTTGGCTTTCCAGTGGCTTAGTACACATAGTAAAATGTTTTATGTTTTCCATTTATTTGCTTAGTTTTCAAAATACTGAATTAGAACTCATGAACTTAAGCTTATTTGATTAGTCTATTGCAATTTTTACCCTTCTTGAAATTCAAACTATCCTATATTTGACCCGAGTCCTTTTAAAATGACCTAGGAATCTTTGATACCTTCTTCGCTATATGGATGTAGGTAAAGGTGTTTCAGGCTCATCTTATTCATTTCCTGCCCCAGAACTGGCATGAGGTTTCTTTTATTGAAATCTGATACTTCAAGATCAAAATCTAGGAGCTAGGGATGTTCACTGCTAATAGTTCAGTCACCTTAGCGAGAACTTCTCTCTCTCTCACATATAAACACATACACACAAACATGCATATATGTGTGTACATGCACATGCATATACACACACACACATATATAGACACAAATACCTCAGATTTCATACTGATATTTCCAATTTGATTATTCAAATTCAGGACTACAGTTTTTCCTAGACTACTTCTATCTTAAATCTGCTTTTTCCTTTCTTCCATAGCAAGAATATTCATTCTCAAGGACACAGGGGATGATGGAATTAGAACATTCCATAACTATTCAGTTGCCTTATTCCGTGTTATATGAGAAGTTTCAGAATAATACTAATAATACCACCATCAATTATTTTCATCATCTGTTATCAGTGATCTTTGATAATACCATAATTGTTTGGGGGTGCCACGAACCATGCCCGCCTAAGATGGCAAACTTGATCAATAAATGTTGTATATGTGCCCCACTGACCAGCCATTTCCCCATCTCTCTCCCTTTCCTTGGTTTTCCCTATTCCCTGAGACATAATATTGAAATGAGGCCAATTAATAACCCTACAATGGCCTTTAAAGTTCAAATGAAAGGAAGAGTTGCACATCTCTTACTTTAAATCAAAAGCTGGAAATAATTAAGATTAGTGAGGAAGGTCTGCCAAAAGCCAAGATGGGCTGAAAGTGGGGCCTTTTGTACCAAACACTTAGTCAAGTTGAAAATGCAAAGGAAGACTGCTTGAAGAAAATTAAAAGTGCCTACTCCAGTCAACACACAAATGATAAAAATAATTTTTTAAAAAAAGCAAAAGAGCCTTATTGCTGATAGGGAAAAAGTTTGCATGGTCTGGATAGAAGATTAAACCAGCCTCAACATTCCCTTAAACCAAAGCCCAATCTAGAGCAAGGCCCTAATTCTCTTCAATTCTTTGAAGGCTGAGAGAGGTGAAGAAGATGCAGAGGAAAAGTTTGAACCTGGCAGAGGCTGGTTTATGAGGTTTAAGGAAAGAAGCTGTTTCTAGAATATAAAAGTGCAAGGTGGCCAGGTGTGGTGGCTCACGCCTATAATCCCAGCACTTTGGGAGGCTGAGGCGGGCGGACCACGAGGTTAGGAGCTCGAGACCAGCCTGTCCAACATAGTGAAACCCCGTATCTACTAAAAATACAAAAAATTAGTCAGGCGTGGTGGTGGGTGCCTGTAATCCCAGCTACTCCAGAGGTTGAGGCAGGAGAATAGCTAGAACCCGGGAGGTGGAGGTTGCAGTGAGCCAAGGTCACACTACTGCACTCCAGCCCAGGTGACAGTGCAAGACTCCGTCTCAAAAAAAAAAAAAAAAGTGCAAGGTGAAGCAGCAAGTGCTGATATAGAAGCTACAGAAAGTTATCCAGAAGTTCTAGCTGAGATCATTAATGAAGGCGCCTATAGTAAACAACAGATTTTCAATGTAGATGAAACAGCCTTCTATTGGAAGAAAATGTTATCTACGACTTTCATAGCTACCGAGAAGTCAACGCCTGGCTACAAAGCTTCAAAGGACAGGCTGACTCTCTTGTAGGAGCCAATGCAACTGGTGATTTTGAGTTGAAACCAATGCTCATTTACCATTTTGAAAATCCTAGGGCCATTAAGAATTATGCTAAATTGACTCTGCCTGTGCTCTGTAAATGGAACAATAAAGCCTGAATGAAAGCACATCTGTTTACAGCATGGTTCACTGAATATTTTAAGCCCACTGTTCAGATCCACTCAGAAGAAAGGATTCCTTTCCAGATATTACTGCTCACTGACAATGTACCTGGTCACCCAAGAGCTCTGATGGAGATGTATAAGGAGATAAAAGTTGTTTTCATGCCTGCTAACACAACATCCATTCTGTAGCCCAAGGGTCAAGGAGTAATTCTGACTTACTGTTTACCATAGATAGTGATTCCTCTGATGTATCTGGGTAAAGCAAATTGAAAACCTCTGGAAAGGAATCTACAATGAACTCAAACAAATTTACAAGAAAAAAACAAACAACCCCATCAAAAAGTGGGCGAAGGATATGAACAGACACTTCTCAAAAGAAGACATTTATGCAGCCAAAAAACATGAAAAAATGCTCATCATCACTGGCCATCAAAGAAATGCAAATCAAAACCACAATGAGATACCATCTCACACCAGTTAGACTGGCGATCATTAAAAAGTCAGGAAACAACAGGTGCTGGAGAGGATGTGGAGAAATAGGAACAATTTTACACTGTTGGTGGGACTGTAAACTAGTTCAACCATTGTGGAAGTCAGTGTGGCGATTCCTCAGGGATCTACAACTAGAAATACCATTTGACCTAGCCATCCCATTACTGGGTATATACCCAAAGGATTATAAATCATGCTGCTATAAAGACACATGCACACGTATGTTTATTGTGGCACTATTCACAATAGCAAAGACTTGGAACCAACCCAAATATCCATCAATGATAGACTGGATTAAGAAAATGTGGCACATACACACCATGGAATACTATGCAGCCATAAAAAATGATGAGTTCATGTCCTTTGTAGGGACATGGATAAAGCCGGAAACCATCATTCTCAGCAAACTATCACAAGGACAAAAAACCAAACACCACACGTTCTCACTCATAGGTGGGAATTGAACAATGAGAACACATGGACACAGGAAGGGGAACATCACACACCGGGGACTGTTGTGGGGTGGAGGGAGGGGGGAGAGATAGCATTAGGAGATATACCTAATGCTAAATGACGAGTTAATGGGTGCAGCACACCAACACGGCACAAGTATACATATGTAACAAACCTGCACGTTGTGCACATGTACCCTAAAACATAAAATATAATAATAATAACAATAATAATAATTTCTCAACCTGAAAAAAAAAGAATGTTTATGAGCAATTACATAATTTATATCTTAAAGAGTGGTATTATTTAATAATGCTTTTGTCATGGCATAAGTCTAGCATAATATTAATTGACATCAACCCTTATTTATATACAGTTTATGTTTGAGGGCTCAAATCTAACCAGTGGCAAATCCAAGTTTATGTAAAAATTAAATCTCTTCTAATGAGTGTAATTTCATGTGCATTCTTATAGTTTCTCTTTTATTAAAAAAAAACCTTATGCGCCAGAAAAAAAAAAAAAGAAAAGAAATTGTATTTTCAGGCTGCTAACTGTCAATATTTTGGATAAACTTTTCTACTTGAAAAAAAAAAAAAAAAAAGAAAACCTCTGGAAAGGATTCACCATTCTAGATACCACTAAGAACACTTGTGATTCATGGGAGGACGTCCAAATATCAAGAACCGGAGCTTGGAATAAATTGATTCTAGCTCTCATGAATGACTTTGAGGGGTTCAAATCTTCAGTGGAGGAAGTAACTGCAGGCATGGTGATAATAGCAAGAGAACTAGAATTAGAAGTAGGGCCTGAAGATGTGACTGAACTGTGGCGATCTCATGATGAAACTTGAATGGATGAGGAATTGCTCTTACAGATATACAAGGAAATAAGTTTCTTGAAATGGAATCTACTCCTGGTGAAGATTCTGTGAACACTGTTGAAATAACAACAAAGGATTCAGAATAGTATATCAACTTAGTTGATAAGACAGCAGTAGGGTTTGAGAGGATTGATTCCAATTTTGAAAAAGTTCTACTGTGGGTAAAATGCTATGAAACAGCATTGCATGCTACAGAGAAATCTTTTATGAAAGGAAGAGTCCATCAATGTGGTACACTTCACTGTTGTCTTATTTTAAGAAATTGCCACAGCCACCCCAAACTTCAGCAATCACCACCCCATCAGTCAGCAGCTATTAACATCAAGGCAAAACCCTCTACCAGCAAAAAGATATGACTTGCTGAATGCTCAGATGACTGTTAGCATTTTTTAGCAATAAAGTATTTTTTAACTAAGGTATGTACCCTTTTCTGGACATAATGTTATTGCATACTTAACAGAATACAGTATAGTGTAAATATAACTTTTATATGTGCTGGGAAACCAAAAAATTCATGTGACTTGCTTTATTGACATTATTGTGTGGTCTGAAACCAAACCTACAATATCTCTGAGGTATGGCTGTATTCAAACTTCTGAAGAAAAAACAAAAACAACAACACCTTGTCAATCAAGAATTCTACATCCAGTAAAACTATCCTTCAAAAATGAGGAAAAAATAAAAACATTCCCACCTAAGCAAAAAGTGAGAGAATTCATTGTTAGTAGACCTGCCCAGTACAAAATTTTAGGGAAGCCTTCAGATGACAAGCAAATGATACCAGAGGGTCATAGGAATATATAGGAATAAACTAATAAAAGCACCAGAGATGTAAATATGTGGGTAAATATAAAAGACTGTATAAATATTGTTTTATCTTTTCTTCTTTTAATTTCTGTAAAAAATAACATTGTGTAAAGGGAAAATTAATATATTACATGGTTTTTATAACACAAAGAAGACGGGGGAAATGAAGCTATATTGGAACGAAGTTGCTAGTACTGAAATTAAGTCAATACTAACTTGAAGTTGACTGTGATAGTTTAAAGATATATATTATAATCCATAGAGAAAACAGAATTATTTTTTTTCCCGATGGAGTCTCGCTCTGTTGCCCAGGCTGGAGTGCAGTGGTACGATATCAGCTCACTGCAACCTCTGCCTCTCTGGTTCAAGCAATTCTCATGCCTTAGCCCCCCAAGCAGCTGGGATTACAGGTGCCCACCATCATGCCCAGCTAATTTTTGTATTCTTAGTGAAGACAGGGTTTTGCCATGTTGGCCAGGCTGGTCTCAAACTTCTGGCCTCAGGTGATCCACCCGCCTTTGCCCCCCAAAGTGCTGGGATTACAGGCGTGAGCCACTGTGCCCAGCGGAAAACAGAAAATTTTCTTCCAAAAAAATGCAGTTCAAAATCAACAGAGGAATTTAAATGGTATACTAAAAAAGTATTTTTTAACAACCATTAAAAAGGGTAGAAAGGAGGGATGAAGAATCAAAAAAGGCATGAGACATACAGAAACAAAGGGCAAAAATAGTAGGTGTAAATCCAATCATATCAATAGTTACATTAAATGTGTATGACTACACATTCCATTCAAAAGGCAAAAAGGTTTATACTAGATAAAAAAAACCAAGATCCACCCATATGCTATGTATAAGAGATAGAGACACTTTAATTCAAAGACACAAATAGGTTGAAAATAAAAGGACAAAAAAATATATTATGTAAACAGTAACCATAAGAGAAGTAGTGTGGCTATATTAATATCAGGTAAGACAGACTTTAAATCAAGGAATATTACTAGAGACAAGAGGCATCTATCAAAAACCTACAGCTAACATCATACTTAATGGTGAAAGACTGAATGCTTTCTAAGATCAGGAATACAATAAGGATGTCTGCTC
The DNA here is from genome assembly GCF_028885655.2 of Pongo abelii. Lineage (NCBI taxonomy): Eukaryota > Metazoa > Chordata > Mammalia > Primates > Hominidae > Pongo > Pongo abelii. The sequence goes on from NC_072000.2 coordinate 95,080,924, forward strand.
TTGCCACTTTTATTTAACATTGTACTGGAGATTCTCGACAGTGCAATAAGGCAATAAATAGAAATAAAAGGGATCAAGACTGAACAGAAAGACGTAAAATTGTTTATGATCCTATATGTAAAAATCCTAAGCAATCTATTACAAAATTATAAAAATTAATTCAAGAGATTAGTCAGTTTTCAGGATACAACATCCATATATAAAAATCAAAAGTTTTCAATAACAAAAAATAATTTGAAAATGAAATTAAGAAAGCAATTCACAATCACATGAAGTGAATGAAATACTTAGGAATGAATTTAACAGAAAATACAAAAGCTGAAAACTACAAAACATTTTTAAGAGAAATCAAAGAAGATCTAAATAAATGGAGAGGGGTTGGATTAGAAGATTTGCTACTGTGAATCTGGCAATTCTACCCAAATTGATCTAAAGATTCAGTACCACCTTTATCAAAATCCTGGCAGGCTTTTTTTTTTTTTTTTTTTGACAGAAATTGGCAAGCTGATTCTAAATTTTATGGGGGAATGTAAAAGCCTGAAAATAGCCAAAATAATTTTTAAAAAGAACAAAGTTGGAGGACTTATACTACCAAATTTCAAAACTTACTATAAAGCTACTATATTCAAGACAGTATGGTATTGGCTTAAAGACAGACATACAGATCAATGAAACAAAATAGAGACTCCAGAAACAAACCTTTATGTTTATGTTAAATTAATTTATTTTTTTACTAACGTGTCAATGCAATCCAATGTGAAAAGAACAGACTTTTCAACAACTAAATAAGAAGACAACAATCCAATTGAAAACAGGGCAAAACTTTTGAACAGACATTTCACCACAGACGAATACTAAGAATACTTTTTTTGGAGATGGAGACTCATTCTGTCACCCAGGCTGGAGTACAGTAGAGCAATCTCGGCTCACTGCATCCTCCACCTCCCAGGTTCAAGCAATTCTTGTGCCTCAGCCTCCTGAGTAGCTGAGACTACAAGTGCACACCACCATGCCCCGCTAATTTTTGTATTTTTAGTAGAGACGGGGTTTCACCATTCTGGCCAGGCTGGTCTTGAACTCCTGACCTCAGGTGATCCGCTCACCTCAGCTTCCCAAAGTTCAGGGATTACAGGCATGAGCCACTGCACCCAGCAAGAATGCTCAGAAGCACGTGAAAATTTGCTGAACTCCGTTAATCATTAGAAAAATGTAAATTAATTAAAATCACAATGGGATACTACTGATACTACTACAAACTTACTAGAATGGCTCTAATTCAAAAAACTGACAATGCCAAGAGTTAAAGAGAAAAAAAGCTGGAGCTCTCATACGTTGCTGGCGGGAACGTAAAATGGTACCATTGGATGGTTTCCTAAAAAGTGAAACACAAACTTACCATATGACCCATTAATCCCACTCCTATGAATATACTCAAGGGAAAACACATGTTTACAAAAAGATCAGCCCATGAATGTTCACAGCAGCTTCATTCATAATAGTCAAAAAGCAAGAACAATCCAAATGTCCATCAGTTGGTAAATAAATAAACAAAAATGTAGTATATCCATACAATGTAATAATAATGACGACTCCACAATAAAAAGGAATGACCTGCTGATATACGCTATGATGGGAGTGAACCTCAACAACAGTATGCCAAGTGAAAGAAGTGAGACACAGGCCGGGCGCGGTGGCTCACGCCTGTAATCGCAGCATTTTGGGAGGTGGAGGCAGGCAGATCACCTGAGGTCGGGAGTTCAAGACCAGCCTGACTAACATGGAGAAACCTTGTCTCTACTAAAAACACAAAAAAATTAGCTGAGCATGGTGGCACTTGCCTATAATCCCAGCTACTTGGGAGGCTGAAGCAGGAGAATCGCTTGAATCCAGGAGGCGGAGTTTGCAGTGAGCCGAGATCACGCCATCACACTCCAGCCTGGTCAACAAGAGCGAAACTCTGTCTCAAAAAAAAAAAAAAGTGAGACGCAATCGACTACGTATTCTATGATTACATTTATGCAAAATTTCTAGAAAAGGCAAATCTATAGACACAGAGCCACAGAGCAGATAAGTGGTTGCCTGGGGCAGGGGGTGGCAAAAGGAATTGACTAGAACAGGCACAAGGAACTTTTCGAGCTAAAGGGAATGTTCTGAAACTGAATTGTGAAGATGATTGCACAGCTGTGTAATTTTTTTTTTTTAGAGACAGTCTCACTCTTGTCGCTCAGGCTGGAGTGCAATGGCGCAATCTTGGCTCACTGCAACCTCTACCTCCAGGGTTCAAGAGATTCTCCTGCCTCAGCCTCTCGAGTACTTGGGATTACAGGCACCTGCCACCAAGCCTGGCTAATTTTTGTATTTTTAGTAGAGATGGGGTTTCACCATGCTGGCCAGGCTGGTCTTGAACCCCTGACATCAGGTGATCCACCCACCTCAGCCTCCCAAAGTGCTGAGATTATAGGCATGAGCCACCATGCCCTGCCTATATACATTTATTAAAAACAACCAAATTGTATAATTATTATAGGGTTTTTAAATATGTAAATTATACACAAAGCTGCTTTAAAAAATATAGCAGCTTCCTCTATGACAATTCCTGGCTATCTCCCCCTCCCCAATTTTCATCTCTATTTTCTCATTCTTTCATCTCTTACATCACTTCTTGATCAATTTTCACTCTGCTCTCAGCAGTTTCTCTTGTAGCAGGGCCCAGTCCCAGAACAGAGCCCTAGTGAGTCAGTTTCAAGTCATCAGAAGGGCCTGACTGCTCTGGCCCCTTAGACCTTGCTGGGCAAAAATCCTCTCATTTTCAGCTGCTAATCTCAAACTGGCCAGACAAGCTTCCCAGTAAATACTTCATGGCTATTTTAGGGTCTCCTGTTCCCAGACCCATCAGATGCCCTGTTGCACACAAATGCAAATAATATGCCAGCTGTGAAGCTGTTGGTAGTGTGTCCCCATCAGCTGGTACGTTGGGGCTCATGAGCATACTCTGCCACCTAGTCTAGCTCTAAATGTTGTTCCTGAGCTTTTGGGTCTGCTCTCTAATCGCTGTGTCTTTTTTTACGTGGATATAGGAGAAGACCCAAAACTACGCTGCCACTGGTGCTGCCACCTTCCCAGATTTCTTAGCTGCGAATTCTTGCCTTTCTCTCTATGGGAGCTGGAAACCCTCTACTCTGTAGGGTTTGATTTATTTATTTATCAAACCCTTATATAGTACTTGCTATGTGTAATGATAATGTGTTCAAAGCACATTAAAATTACTAACTCTCTAAATCAGCCTAATAATCCTATGAAGCAGGTCCTATTATTATCCCCAGTTACAGATGAAGAAACTGAAACAGAGAGAAAGTGAAGGGACTTGCCAAGGTCACACTGCTGGTCGACAGAAGACCAAGCATGTAAACCCAGGAGCAGGATCCAGAGTCAGTGCTGCACAACTCTGTCTCTCACGAGCACATAAAGTGTATCTGGTCTTGTAGATTCGGTATTCAACCACGGCCACCACCCCACCCACTTCTCCCAAGACCCCTGTCAGACGGTATGTTTCATCCCTCCTTCAAAGAGCAAGTCCACATGTTAATTCTTCTAAGAAACCTAATGAATTCACCCAAGTAGTTAACTATAATACTTCCGCCTTCCTCCTCTCCTTTCTCCTTCTCCCGCAGTACGACCTTCATTATACTGCCTTTCACAGGGTGATATAATTATTTGCTGTGTTAAAGAAAAAATTATTCAATGACACTTGTTAAGGCAGAGTAAGGAGGACTTTGTTCAGGACCATCACGATAGGCAGAGGGACCACTGCAACTGGGTCTTGCAGTGGGAGGGAGGGAGTGGCTAGACTCCAAGTACAGCCTAAACAGGTAAAGATTTACAGCCAAGAAGGAGGGTGCGGGTCAGTGGGTGGAAAATCACTAAGAGGAAACATGAGGAGTAGGAAAGATTCTGGCTAAACCGATCTAACAGGATTCTTGCTGAAGACGGGCCAGGGTGATCAGATAGCACCTGGGGGATGGTAGTGGCTGAGGAACCTAATCAGACACTGAGGATGATCAGGTATTAGAGAATGGGGGATTCTGGCTAAAATGACTTCACAGGTTCTTTTGCTAAAACTGGATTTTACACGCAAGTGTACAGATGGGCCTAGCAGAAGATTTCGAAGCATGACTAAAGTTTGGCCAAGCAAGGAATCTTTGTCCATTGACATCCTTCTCTTTCCCATAGCTCAGAGAATGCTTCTGTTCATCTTATATCCCCAGAGCTTACCCAGCAGGCTCTCAATAAACATTCATGGAATTGAGTAGGCAAGAGTTTTTTGTTTGTTTGTTTTTTTGTGTGTGTATGTGTGTTTAATTTACTAGCTCAAAATGTACTTGAAAGCAGTATAATTGCATCTTTTAAAAAGATCTGTAATTCAGGTTTTACTAAGCCTGGCTAATGAGTTTTTCTGGGTATTCTTCAGAAAAAATATAGCTTTAGATTCTTCCTGGTATTTTAACTGCTTATTTCCAGGATGCAGGGATCACTGCTTCTGTTGCTAATTTGCCAGGGAGATTCAGAGGAGAACCAGCTACCGCAACCATCAGTCAGCCAGAACAGAGAGACAGAAGATGCAAATTATGCCAGGGGAACGCAGAAGGAGGAAGAGCTAGAAGAAAAAAAGATACAGCGTGTCCATGCCAAACCTGGAGAACCATCACCAGAAGGCATTCATAAATAAAAAGCAAAAATTCAAACCCAAAATACAGAGGAAGGTGGAAAAAACGAATGTCAATTAAGAAATAATCCAGCCGGGCGTGGTGACTCACGCCTGTAATCCAAGCACTTTGGGAGGCCGAGGCAGGCAGATCACGAGGTCAGGAGATCGAGACCATCCTGGCTAACATGGTGAAACCCTGTCTCTACTAAAAATACAAAAAATTAGCCGGGCGTGGTGGCGGGCGCCTGTAGTTCCAGCTACTCAGGAGGCTGAGGCAGGAGAATGGCGTGAACCCGGGAGGCGGAGCTTGCAGTGAGCTGAGATCGTGCCACTGCACCCCAGCCTGGGCGAGAGAGAGAGAGACTCCATCTCAAAAAAAAAAAAAAAAAGAAAAGAAATAATCCGTGACTTTTCTAAACCCTGTAATTTAATGCAGGAATTTGCTATGAGAACATACAATCATATTATAGATTTCCTTATTGGTGGGCAGGTCTATGGCAGACATTGCCATACAAATATAAAGGTGGGTGCTTGTAGAAAAATTTATATCCCCTCTCATTTTCAATAGAAGGCTCTAGTGTATCCTAAGAAAAGTCATAAATTATCCCAAGATGTCTCAGTCATTTTCTGGGCTTTAGCTCAATCTCTCTGCAATTTTCTCTAACAGTTGACTAAAAATATCGCTGCAAAAAAAGAATGGAGAGGAAAAGCATGATTTTTTTAAAACAGGTAGGAAATATCCCTTGAAAAGAGCTGGGTCCCCACCCCCAGCCCACCTTTGTGTAAAATACTAATGCATTTGACACCTAAACCCGGGAAGGGAAAAGGCAGGTAGGTGATTGAGCTTTTGCTCTAGGCCAGAGCCAGAACAGGGATGCGTGCTTCCCCCTCCTCTCCTTCCCATCCACCCTGCTTCCCCAACAGATACATCTAGACCCCCTCTGTGATGCAGATGTCACTAAATTACCAAGACAGCTCTCCACAGTCTGACAGGCTCAGAGAGGGTGAAACTTGGCTTCCTTCTTGACCAGACAGGATATGAATTCCTTTTTCGCCACACTCATGTGTTATTTCAATGGTCTGCCCTTGAGGGGTGGCCTGCAGAGGCCACACTTAAACTCTCTTGTGGGCTTCTCTGTCCAGCTGCACCCCATGAGGTTTCAACTTGAAGAGCTACATATTTGAAGTCTTAAAAAAGTTCAAGTCTGGGAGGCTGTGGGAGGAAATGTTCTCAACAACTAAACCAGGGAAGATGATAGCTCCCTTTCCTGCTGCGGGAACTCTGGAATCCCATCCAGATGTGTGGGTTAGGCACCCTCCTCGGAAGGAGGCCTACAAGACTAAACTTCCACTGGGCTAGGATCTTCCCAGAAAAGACTCTTTCAGAGCCAGCTTGAGGAACTTAATAAAGCCACCGTTATTGTATTTCCCTCCAACCACAAAGACAGGGTAGAAAGCAGAGGTCTCTGTGATCTTTCCAGAAAATGTGTTATTTCTTGCTAAGGTCAAGGAAATTGTTTGATGCCTGGCACTCACCATTCTCCTTTAACAGAATGAGATCATATCCAGGAAGACCTAGGTGGTCGTAGTGTATCTCCCGCTTTACCACAAAGAAACAAGAATAGGAGCTGTAAGTTCCATGAAGCCGGTCTGGGCTGTCCTATTTGGCCTTAGATCCCCAGCACCTAGCACAACGTGCACAGGTGTTACATCAACTACTTTTACAGACAATATGCAACTCTCAGATAGACATCTATGAGCCACAGCAGTCTCAGCTGAAAATAAAAAGTGCATCCATTTATTCATTCATTCATGGATGCACAACTATACACCAGACACTGGGGCTTACAGGTACAGATCTGTTCCCAAGCAAAATTGACCAAAATTCCTGCCCAAGTGGAACTTAGGTTCTACTGATGCTCGGAGACAAGTGTAAACAAATTAAATAAGACAAAATACAAATGGGGGCAAAGGGTTAAATTCCTTCTCTCTTCTTTTGAGAATTTAACCTCAGGTGTGCTGGACACAGTGGCTTGCACCTGTAATCCCAGCACTTTGGGAGGTCCAGGTGGGCAGATCACTTGAGCCCAGGAGTTCGAGACCAGCCTGGGCAACATGGTGAAACCCCGTCTCTAAAAAAAATATATATATACAAAAATTAGCTGGGCCTGGTGGCACGCACCTGTAGTCCCAGCTATTTGAGGCTGACATGGGAGGATTGCTTAGCCCTGGGAGGTCAAGGCTGCAGTGAGCTGTGACTGCACCACTGCACTCCAGCCTGGGTGACAAAGCAAGACCCCGCCTCAAAAAACAAACAAACAAAAACAACAAAAATAACCTTAGGTTAACTTTCTAGTTTTGTTTCCCTAGAAAGCTTAAAAAGATAAAATGTCAATTATGTTACTAGGCAACACTTTCTATGATAAAAATGGCCCCTGACTGATAACTTGCAGCCAAACTGGGAGGAACTGTAAATACCTGATAGGAACATTGTGTCTGTGGGCTTCCCTGAGTGTGCTGATTCTTACAACTGAGTGTATCCCTTGGAAGACCCTGAAGACGTGGGGCCTGAGATGTTAAGCCAGGGCAGATGGCAAACCTACCCAATGTGAGTCTCATTCCCTAGCACCTGAGCTGTCACTTGAGGTGAAAAGGAACAAACAGAGCAGCTCCTGGGTGGCTGTAGGGACTGCTGGGAGAACTCACGTGGAAAGAAACCCCTGACCTTTCCCTGCTGGCAATTTTTGGTTCTGTTCTATACCTATCTAAGTAGATGGGTGTCAAGGGCAGCCTATGAAATTCTTGTGAGTTGGAATCTTTCACTAAACCTAAGAAGATCCCTGGTTTATAGTGTATTTTGATGCCAGTTAAATGCTAAGGAGTAAAATGAAGCAGAGAATAAAGGATGAGTTGGCTGGACAAGATGCCTTTGAGGATTCTTTTGGGTCTAAACCAAGCTGGTTCAACCTGCGGCCCACATGCGACCCAGGATGACTTTGAATGCTGCCCAACACAAATTCATAAACTTTCTTGAAACATTATGAGATTTATGCACAGACCTTTTTTTTTTTTTTTTTTTTTAAGCTCATCAGCTTACATTCATGTTAGTGTATTTTATGTGTGGCCCAAGACAATTCTTCTTCCAATGTGGCCCAGAGAAGCCAAAAGATTGGACACCCCTGACTAAACAATAAGATCACCACTCCCTTTACCCTACCTCACCTTTGCCAGTTAGCTCCTACTTTCCAATTCATCTTCAGGTTTCTGCTCAGTCACTTCCTCAGGAAAACCCCCATAACCACCAATTGTAGGTTAATTTCATTTTAAAATGGACTCTCAGAAATGGGTACCTTTCCTCTTCAATGCTATAACTATCTTAGGCTATAGTCACACATCCAAGAGTATAACGATCTGATTTCTCTCTGACAGCAAAAGCCTGTCTGGCTGCTCACCATTTTATCCCCAGCACCCAAAGAATGCCTGGCTCAGAGTGGAAGCTGATAAACACTAGTAGAACAAGTGAATGCCGTAACACATCATCTGAAACCAACAGCGGAGGGCAGTATCCCTCAGACCACACGGCGTGTTCCTGCAGTGTGTTCATTCACGATACTCCCATCCAGAACATGAGCAAGAGCTGCTCTGAAAATACTGCCGTCTGATAAGGTCTTATATCAGCAATTCCCAGGGAGTGAATCTCCAGTTATGTCAAGAGGTACTGGGAGATGCTACAAAAATTAACTCTGACTTTTAGACACAAAATTATATAACCATCTTTCTAAAAGAAAAGCTGCAGGTGAAAAGCTAAGGTAAGAAAAGAAAATAGTATTATCTTCCCCTTTCCTAAAGGCATAGCCCACTGGTAATTTACTTGTTTTTTCTTCTCCTGCTGGACTAGAAATTCCACAGGGACCATTTGCTGTCTCGACCCTAGCTCCTAACATGTAAATATTTGACAGATGAATAAATATGTGAATGGATAAACAAACAAGCAAGGAATCTATTCCTCCGCTCCTGCTCCCATTAAAACTGAAAACCACTACCCAAGACAAATGCTAACCAGTTCATCTGTCAAGGAATTCCAGTTTGTTGGTGGTGATTAAAGGAACTTTAGCCTGCCTTCCAAGAGGCAGCATATCACCGGTAAACCATGCAGGGAGGGGCCTTTGGGAGATACAATTAAATGCCAATCACTAACCTCCTCCCCGACTTTGGAAGCTTAGAATGACCCACCCCATTCTTCTGCTGAAACCAAGGAGAGATCAACACAAATGCACCCATCTTGCTGAATGCTGAGGAGGCTTTCTGACGGCATCAGATCTCTAACCCTCACTAAGTGCTAGCACTCGTGAAGTACACTGAAAGTAATTACCTGTCTCCATAATTCATCACTGAAAAGAGGGGTTTCGGAATTTCATAATTAAAATCGTTAGAGATTCTTTTGTTTCCACACTAAGGTTTTGATGGCATTAAGGGATGAGCAAGACCTAGCCCACATTTAAACAGAACAGATAAGATCTGGCTGATGCTTTTTATTCATACATAATTACGTCTAGACTTGCTTTATTTTTATTTTTTAATTACATGAGACCAATTAGAAGATGATAGACTAGCTTTTTAAGGTCCTTAATTTTCAAGTGTAATATATTGCTATGCTGCTCATGACTCCATTTTCAAGAAGGTACTGACAGGGCATGGTCAGTATGGCCCAACTGATGAGAGGACTGAACTGGAAGCCAGGAGCAGGAGGACAGGTCCCAGCTCTGCCCTAGTCAGTTGTGTGACCCTGAAGAAAATCATATTACCTTGCTAATCGATGTTTCCCCATTGATACGTAAACTCCATAAAGCCAGCGACTGGGTCTGACTCATTCACTTAGAACAGTATTTGGCACTAGTAAGTAACCTAGTAAGGGTCTCCGTCAATGTTTGTTGAATAATTAGTGAACAGGATTTCTCTGAATCTCATGTATCAAGAGAAGTGATGGAAACAAATGCTCTCTAACAGCTGTCGGAGCTTCCAGATTTTCCGGATAGAAACTGCACCATCAGTTCAACTATTACGAAGATCTCCCTTCAAAGTGAAATGACTCATATGAAGAACGCGGAACAGCGATCTAAGTGAGTCAAGTCTTCCAGACATGTGAGTGCCCAGGCGACATGTGGCATCCCCAAGATGGCCTTAGCTGCCCAGGCTGCAGGAAGGCGCCCTATACCTCACACTACTCCATCAACTTCCATTCTGAAGCTGTTAAAGCAGCTCTCACACAGACTCCCTCTTGGCTCTGTCCCTCCCGGCTCTGTCCCTCCCTCCATCACCCCCACCTTCCTAGTATGGTTCCTGCTGAGGCTAAAATGTAGCCTGTGGCCAAAAACCAAGTAAAATGAACCTGATCCTACTGAAATGGGGGACGTGGCTCTGGTGGCACTAGATTCCTGGTGGCCAAATCAACTACCCTGTTCTTGGCCCTTCCCAAAACCCCACCTTCCAGATCCAATGGCTTCTCCACACCTAGAGAATGAATTCCCTATTCCTTAGCCTGCTGTTTAATCTTCCACCAACATTCTGCCATCCGTCCTTCCAGCATGAACTCCACCTTAGAAAAGAAAATGGAAGGGGAAGAACATTTCTGGGAAGTGGCCTGTATACAGAGCTGCAATTCATCCTGTAACATCTGCTCCTCAACTTCCCCTGTCCAGTTTCTGCTCTTACCACTCCACCAAGTCTGTTCAGGGTCACAGATGTCTTCCATGGTATCTGATCCAGGGGTCACAATTTGGTCTTCTTTATTAACATCTAAGCAGCATTCAGCACAGGTGACCACTTCCTCTTTCCTAGCACAGGTTCCGTTTTGGCTTCCACAAGGACACACCCTCACGATTTCCCTTCCACCTCTGGCAGTTCCTTCACAGGATCCTCCTCCTTTACTCAACTTCCAACTCTTGCAGGTCTTCAGGCCGAGTCCTGGGCTGTCTTCTCTCTTTACTCTCTGCCCCTTCACTGATCTCATCCAATCCTGTGGCCTTAAATATAATCAATATGCTGAAATTCCCCATTTATAACTCAAGTCAAACCCATCTTCTGGTCATGTTGACACTTCCACTTAGACATCTCACAGGCATCTTAAACCTAACAGGCCCAGAGGCAAATTCTTGATTTCTCCTTTTCCAGATCTGATCCTCTCCTTGTCTCCACCCATCTAACCAACTGTTCAAGGCTGAAACTGGGGAGTCATCTCTGGTTCCTCCATTTCCCTTACCCTCTGTCCCCCAAATCCAATCCACCAGCAGTCCTAACTCTAGTAGTTCTAACAGACAGCTCAAATGCATCCAGTTCTCTTGGTCTCTATACCCTTTGTTATCTCTAAGATACACATCTAATGTCTTCACCACCTAGTATCACCTACCCTTTGTCCTGGTGACTTGGGGACTTTTCTTTGGACAACCATCACTCTCCCACTATATGCTGCACAGTGGACCTTCCTTCTTCTGGGTAAGCCAGACCGAGAGAGTCTGTGACCCTCCTCCTTCCAATGCTTCTACTACACTGGACTCCTTTCTGATTCTTGAACACACCAAGCTCTTTCCCGGGTCAAGACCTCTGTACATTCTGCACCCTCTCCTTGGAGCTCTCTTTCCCCTGTGCTTGACCTGGTTAGTTCCTTCTCACCCTTCAAGTCTTGGTCTCATCTCAATGTCACCTCCCCCGGAGACCTGGCCAGGCCACCCTATCTAAGCAGGGGCCTTCTGTTATTTGCTTTCACTGCACCCATTCACTTCCTAGCACCTATTCCAGTTTGTAATTATATACAACCAGTACTTACGTATTATCTGTCTCTCTCACTAGACTGTCTCCTCCCTGAGAGCCTGGACTATGTCTCTTATATTGGCCAACATATACTAGTACTGAGCACAGTACTTGGTACTTAGCAGAACTCAACAAATACTCGTTGAATAACTGACCAAACCCACTGCATGCCAGGTCCCATGCTGAAAGCTTTATAGGAACATCCCCAGATGTCTACAGAAACCATCACTCCGGCCAGACTGGTCTCATATCCTGTAGAATACACACAATACCGAGTGCAGTTCTAACTCCATACTCTACCAACCTGGAACGTCCCTCTGGCGCTTCCCCATCTGTAGGCATCTACGCCATCTCAAGCCCACTTTTCCAAATCTTCACTCCCCTTTCCAAATCACATGGCCCTCCCAGCAGAGCAGCACTCCTGTTTGCTTCTATGGCAACCTGGACTTCCCCAGTGATAACACATACGACTATCCTGAAATGGCTTATTTTAATTCCTAATTCTCCATGAGACTCAGTTCTCCATGAATTCTAGGAGGGCAGGGACTTTCACCACTCGTCCCCACAACCTAATGTAGGCCCTGTGATATAGTTTGGATGTGTGTCTCTACCCAAATCTCATATTGAAATGTAATCCCCAATGTTGGAAATGGGGCCTAGTAGGGGGTGACCGGACCACAGGGGTGAATTTCTCATGAATGGTTTAGCACCATCACCCTTGGTACTCCTCATGATAACGAGTGAGTTCTCGTGAGCTCTGTTCGTTTAAAAGTATGTGGCGCCCTGCTTCGCCCTCGCTCTCTTGCTCCTGCTCTGGCCATGTGATGGCCCTGCTCCCCCTTTGCTTTCTATCATGATTGCAAATTTCTTGGGGCCTCCCCATAAGCCAAGCAGATGTCAGCATCATGCTTCCTGTAGAGCCTGTGGAACTGTAAGCCAATTAAACCTCTTTTCTTTATAAAATACCCAGTCTCAGGTATTTCTTTATAGCAATGAGAGAACGGGCTAACACAGCCCTGGCACGAATGGTACACAATGAATCCTCATTAACTGAATGAACGAATGATCCTACTTGAATGCATGAATAAACGGGCCTGGAAGCTTCAGCTCATTTAAAGTGATCAGGTGTTCTTTCATTGTTTATGCTTTTATAGAACCATGTCATAACCTTTAAAGTTACTAATGTTTATGTCTTCACCTTTTTTCTTTTCTCTACCATCTCCCAGATGACAAGGCCCATTTCCTTTTCATCTCTGTATCTCTTGAAGAGGGTTGCATACAAAAAAGTGGTGGTTATTAAATGCTTACAGGAAACGTGTGTGAATTCTCTTATGTTCACTGCAGTGGACTCGTACTGTCAAAAGTAGTGTGCAGTTTTAAAAGTGAACACTTGCTACCACTGCAAGAGGGAAGATGACCTCCAGAAGGCCAGAATGCAAAGGCTAAGTTGCTCAAGCACCAAGAGAGACAACTGCATCCAGCAAAGCACGCTTACGTCCTGGCGGGCGCCCTCGCCATGATCACCTCCCCACAATCACATGGGATGTGGGAGCCTGTCTGCTGCTGCTGCTGTTGTATCTGAGACATAAGCCCAGAAAGCACCCTCCTCAGCAGCCCATAGGATACAGAAGGGCCTCTTGGACTCCTTTTCCTGCCTTCTAAGTCTAGGTTACACTGAGCAGGGCTAAACAATTGCAAAGAGATCATATGGGAAGATTGAAAGCTTTTTAAAGTCGATGCATAGTGGTGATGAGTGATCTATTTGTTTGATTATAAAAACAGATGTCCAAAAGCCCTTCCATACCACTTTATTCCCTGGCTTGGCTGCAAGTACCTGAGGGGGATCCCAAGGTCTGAACCAGCCTTGCCTGACTTCCTGCTTTCTGAGTCAAGGCCTCCCATGCAGCACTCGGTGATGTAACCTAGAAAATGGTACAACCCCATGGGTGCATCTCCCAGCTGACAGTCATTTGCCTTTTGCATCAATTTATCTCCACTCCACCTGAATTAAAATCAATTCAAAGCCAGTGAAAACACACTACAATCTGTTTTGCTTACCCAGGACACCTGACACAGCTAACAAGAAGCAAGGTTACTTTAAATGTGCTTTGCTACCCTTTGTTTACAAAAGATGGGTAAATATTCCTAAAGCAACCTGCAGTAACTAATTGGCATCCCAGCTGGGCACGGCGGCACATGCCTATAATCCCAACACTTTGGGAGGGCAAGGCAGGAGGATCACTTGAGCCCAGGAGTTCAAGGCTGCAGTGAGCTAGGATCGTACCACTGCATTGCAGCCTGGGCTACAGAATAAGACCTTGACTCTATAAAGAAGTAAAAATCCAAAATTGATTGACATGCCCAAATCAAGCTTCTCTGGCAATTCTGGCGGCAATGACTCAAGTAGGGAGTAACATTATCTTCTCAGAAGGCCGAGGGGAACCCGAGGGTGAGGCCGTTTCTCTGCTGCTAGCTGGGTTGCGAAATGAATACCCAGTGCTACCGCAGTCAGACCAGTCAGTCCCACCTATTTTCTCTGAAAGTATTAGAATGTTATCTAAGCTCATGGTTATGCATTTTGAGCAGCACTACCTTAAGCCAGTGCCACTGTAAAGAAATGCCCTGCCTCCAAGCCCTGGTAATGTCCGGCTCAGTCATCTACTTCTCCACAAACTCCCACTTCAACCAGGATGTGACCTTAATCTGGTCCCACTTTCAGCTGGTAAGTCAGCCAGGCATCGTCACTATTGGAAGTCACAATTTACCTCCTGCTGTTTGCCTGCCACCCCACGAGGTGCTTCTATGTGCATATTTTTATTTGCTCCTCACTACTGCTCTACGAGGTGACTGATATTCACCTTATTACACAGATAAAGAACCTGAGACTCAGAGGAAGAAAGGGCTGGTTCCAAACCCAGCACCTGAGCTGCCCTCGCACAAGCGCTTGCTTTGGCGAGGCGACTTAGAGCCCTCAGAGGTGGCAATCCCAGCCCTCTGAGGCTACTGTTCTGCTTTCACCCTCTGCAGAGCCTCAACAAGATGTTTTTTCAGCCTTAACAGGCTTGTTGCTGCCACCCAGAGGGATAAGAGAAATAGATGTGAAATGGATCTGGGTACATGCCAAGTCGGACCACGCCCAGAGACTCGGGACTGGGAGGCGGAGGAAGTTACCGGCCTGGATGACAACTAGCTGTTCTCTCCTGCCTCATAAGGAAAGAGGGAGCCCAGGAAGAGAGGAACTAGGAAGGAGGGGAAGGAAAAGACATGAAGGAGAAGAAAAAGAGGGGTGGAAGAGGGAAGAGGAGGAGCCAGAAAGGGAGGCCGGGGGAGAAGGGAGAGGAGAAAGAGATCCTTTGTGACACGCTGTAGGTGCTTTGAGACACGAGGGAAAGCCTTAGGAGAAATCACCAAACCAACAGAGGCTGGGAACTGTCTGTGGGCGATGTCCTGTCCTGGGGGTCAAGTGCTCCCTCACAGAGGGAGGGTGATGGACAGTCAATCCCTCCCATCAACTCCCTCCACACCGAGCCGCAGCACTTCCCACATAGTGGCACAGTGGTGAAAGGACTGGAGCCCAAGGAACTGTGTGACCTGCAGCAAGGCACATCCCCTGTGAGTCTAAATTTTTCTAAGCAATAGGGGCAATACTGCTCACATTGTCCACAGCAGGGGCAATACTGCTCACACTGCCCACTGCACACGGTGGAGGGGCAACGCTGTGAGGACCAGTGACCCATGAAGGACAAGTGTTTAAGCCAAACTTAAAAGCAGCCCTTGGATCTAACACATCAGAAGGGGCCTAGGAACTGGTGCTGGCATCAGGTTTTCTGAAAGAGATGCCCAAGTCCACCAGTTCAGCAGTGACTTCTGGAAAAGATGGGAGAGTTCTAGAAGAATCAGATTCAAGACTATAATTCAGTGAGTCCTCAGGAACGACAACTAAAAAGCTAAGTATACATTTAAGTATATTTCCAAAGAAAAACATTGTGTTTCATCAATTCCATCTCTTATTGCCAAAATCTAGTGTATTTTCCTCCTACTGAAAATCAGTCAATCCTGTCCATTATATCCTTCCAGATACACAGAAGAAAACTGCAGAAGAGCCAAAGGAGTGAGACAGCTGGGATCAAGTACATCACAAGGAAGTGTGAGAAGCTGCTGGTGCTTAGGGACAGCAGTTACCTCCATTCTGTCCCCGCTTGCTGTAGGCATCCACTGACAAATGAGCCCTGGCTGTGGCCCTCGGGTCCTGCGTAGCCCACTGGTATGGGTCAAGCAGCCCTGACAGCACTTGGCATGTTCAAAACCTCCCATTGCTTTTTCTCCTTGGTCCACATTCTGCGGCCCCCAAACCAGCCCTCACCTCCACCTCCTAAAAGTAATTCCTCACTACTAGCCTTGAGCTAGTTGCACCAGCAGGGACTGCACCTAGCAGGGACCTTTGAGAGTACCTGGCCCAGGGCTGGGCGTGGTGGCTCACACCTGTAATCCCAACACTTTGGGAGGCCGAGGCAGGCAGATCCCTTGAGCTCAGGAGTTTAAGATCAGCCTGGGCAACATAGCAAGACCCCGTCTCAAAAAAAAAAAAAAAAAAGAGTGAGAGTACCTGGCCCAATCCCATCACTGGTCTTTAGAGCCCAGAGAGAAGAGCAAGAGGACAAGAAAAGAGAAAAAGCTTCAAAGTTAAGCAGTCCCTTAAGGCTACATCAATAGGCATTTCCTTGAACTCGAGAAAAGTAAAATAAAATCAGAAATGAGTCAGTAAGCAATCCATGGCATGTAATCCATCACCTAGTGCAAACCTCTACATTATTATTTTTTAGTTGGATTCCAGTGGGCAGCCAGTGTCTCAGGGCCCAGTAGTCTTCCTTTCTCCCCAAGGAACAGGCTTCAAAGATGAAAATAAACTATCCAACCCACTCTTATTAATCTCACACAAAACATTTTCAACTGAATGTATGGATATGGCACCCCTGGGACCCCCAGGGGGATTAATTCCCGGGTCTGGACCTCCATATTAACACATACAGACACAGGTTAGAGAGAAGGAGGGCAAGGGCCGGAAGCTCCTCTGTAATGACCACCATTTATCGTGAAAAGGGAAAAGAAACATCACTAGAAAAATATTCCATGTTCCCTCCCTTCTCCTTCTATTTATAACAGCAAAGAAAACAGAACTTCATCTTAGCTTAGGGGATGTGCGCCATTGCTCAAATGATCTCCATCAGTGGCAGATGAGATCGAATGCAAGAGCATCTTTGTGCCAAGGCCACTGAGCTGCTGCAAACCTTGGGGTGTGTGTCATGGCCTTTTGTGGGCCATGTGGAGCTCAGCCAGAGGCCTCTGGACCAAAGCAGGCCTTCTCTCACAAGCAGTTTAATAGGACTTGAAAAATAGGCATTTATTTTCAACTAATGGGAAATGGATGCATGCGGCTCTGGGCCACAGGCAGATGAAATCCCAATTTCATGAGCTACACCCCAAGGTTTGAAGCTCTTAAAAATGAAGAGGGAGCAACTCCATTGTTCATTTTTCCAGAGGCTGGGGCTTGGGTCCCCTCTGCCATTCAAAGCACTACTGGACTACTCTAGAGGAGGGGAACAGGCCTCTAGGGGCCTCCCATGCAAAGCCTACGGGGGTGCTACAGAGGAACCAGATACCTACGGTTGGTCTTCATGCACATCTGTCCTGCAGCACAATGTCAAAACAAGGGATAACTGAAGAGATTTGGAACAGAGTCGGCACATTTCTCACAAGAGCAACACAAAAAGGAAAACAAACATCAAATGCATTCGAGAGCTGTCCCTCCCATTCATGTCCTTCAACCTTTCTTAAAAGCCTTTTCAAAGCCACACTCACTTTCATAAAAACTGGCTGAGATTTGGCAAATCCAATTCCCTGAATGATCAGCCACTGAAAGGGTGATGCTCCTGTGTGCCAGGATTTCCAATTCATTAACTTTTTCCTTAACAAATGGGGAGGCTGGTGCAGAGCCATTCATGGAGGGAGGGTATGGGAAGGCGTGGCTCCCATCAGGCCCACCCCACTGGTCTTGAGGCTGTGTACTTGTGACTCGGGTTCCCTCCCTCCCTTCTCCCACCTTCACATCTCATGGGAAAGCAAGGGAGCCAGGTAGAGAAGAGACAAAAACAGCCAACGTTCATTCTTTTAAAAAAAAAAAAAAAAAAAGTTCCAATGGTAGTTCATATTTAAAATTCCTTTATTATAATAACTAAACTGGAGACAGCATTGTTAAAGCTTTCTGCTTTCCTTCTTTAGGAAGTGGATTTAAAAAAATGAAGAAGGCTTACCCATTTTTGAAATAGAGGACATGGGCTCTCTGAAGTCCTGTTTCTAGGAAAAAACCTAGTTCTTGATCGTGGGGAGCAGGGCCAGGCTTAGGGCTTCTGTTTTGAATATTAGAAAGTATTACCTAGAAGGGGAGAAAATTGGAAAACTAATCAGATGCACATCCAAGCCTACTTCCTTCAAACCCTATCTCTAAATGTACTGCTCAACCTAAAAAACCAACTTCCTCAGGCAAATATCAGTGCAGAGGCACAGGTGTAGAAGTGCAAGCATTAGAAAAGCAGACAGAATGGTTCTACTAGACAGGAAGCAACCAGCAATCCAGGGGCACACAGGGCCCTCCTGGTACTGAGAGCTGAGGAGTCGGGGGTGCTGATGAGCAGGTGGTGCCGTAAGAAGCACTAGAGGCAGAGAGGCCCTGCTGAATGCCAGGATACTGACAGGAAGGCTGAGGGACACAGAAGTGGGTCCTAGCAAAGGGCGGAAATACTTGTGATCCGCCAATGGCCGAGGTCACTCACAAGCAGACTGCAGCTGCAGCCCTGCATGTGCTTGATGAGCTCCAAGATGAGCTGATGAGTGCTGTGATCCGCACTAGCCCTGGAATCAACCAGAAAAAGGCAGACTCACCAGGCTCCAGAGCTGAGGGACATTGCAGCTTTGCAACCTGGTGAGGTTGGGCTGCGTGGCAGTCCTCTATTCTCAAGGGGAGAGCTGAGCAAAACACCCTCTCTCCCCAAACTTGACTTCTTAGCTTATCAACAGATAATGGGGTTTTTAAAGGTTTAATTTTTTAGCCCTGCACGAAAGACTGCCAACTAATCAGGAGGAAGACTTGCAAGTTGGGTTGGGTATACTAAAGCATAAACATGTAACTGCTACTCTTTTTTTTTTTTTTTGAGACGGAGTCTTGCTCTGTCGCCCAGGCTGGAGTGCAGTGGCACAATCTCAGCTCACTGCAAGCTCCGCCTCCCGGGTTCACGCCATTCTCCTGCCTCAGCCTCCCAAGTAGCTGGGACTACAGGTGCCCGCCACCACGCCCGGCTAATTTTTTTTTTTGTATTTTTAGTACAGATGGGGTTTCACCTTGTTAGCCAGGATGGTCTTGATCTCCTCACCTCGTGATCTGCCTGCCTTGGCCTCCCAAAGTGCTGGGATTACAGGCATGAGCCATTGCACCCGGCCTGCTACTACTCTCTTTAAATTCACAAGTCAAAGCATTTCTCAGAGGAAAGCCTACTTGTGGCTCACATAAAAACCAATGTTCTCCAAACATGCTGTCCACATTTGCTGAAAGTCAGCAGCAATTCAAAAGACCCAGTTGTTTGCCAAACCCCAAACATCCTAGAGGTCTTGAAACCTTAGTCTCCAAACAGAGTGGAAGTAATTACTAGCTCCCTAACCTGCAAGCTTTGGGGAAAAGAAAGGTAGAAGGTACATGATAAACAAGACATTGAGGAATGAAACCCAGGTGGGCAACCCTTGCCTGTGAACTGGATCCCAGCATCTTATAGAAATTGCCCAGCTCCGTCCTGACTTAGCCCTCAGCTCTGCACCCCTGACTCTCTGGGAGTTCCTCCTCTCTGGGAACCTCATTTCCACCCACTACAGGCTCCTCCCCCACTCATCCATCAAGTGCCAGAGATGCATGCGGCGCCATCGGAGCCACACTCCTTTCTCTCTTAGGTCTCTTGAGATGACCGCATCCATCCCCAAGAGCTTCAAAATCATCAGTATGCTGCCAACGCCCAGATTTATAGCTGTAGTCAAGATTTTCTCTGTGAATTTCCAACTCACATATCCAACTGCTGCACTTGAAGGTCCAGCATGGAAACTTTTAAAAATCATCCTTCATTTGCTTTTCAGCATAGTTTTAATTTTGACATGCCATGATTATTTTAAAGCAAAAAATTCAGTATAGCACAAAAAAGAAAATAAAAAAAAATCACCTCACAATTCCATCACACAAAAATAACCACAGTTAACATTTATTGAACGACAATCCAGATATCTTTGTGGACACATGTATCAAGCAGAGAAAGATAAAAATCATTTTACAAAAAAAAAATGAGATCATGTTATATATGCTAGTTTTAAATTTAAATCATTATATTTAATTTAGTTAAATTTAACAGAAGGAACTAAAGTGTAACCAAAGTTACACTTTAGAAAGTTTGTCCCTCCTAATTATTTCTCAACTATGTCTGTGACTATCCATTTCTACTACCATTACCTCATCCGAGCTGCCAGGACTTCCTGTTAGATTTCTATAACAGCCTCCTGAATGGAGTCTCCATGTCCTCTCTTGCTTCCCTATTTCCCTCACTCTCTATAAGCAGCCTGAATAATTTCTGTCACCCAAGCTGGAGGGCAGTGGCATGATCATGGCTCCCTGCAGCCTCAACCTCGCAGGTTCAAACGATCCTCCCACATCAGCCTCCCAAGTAGTTGGGACTGCAGATGTGTGCCACCATACTCGGCTAATTTTTGTATTTTTTGTAGAGATGAGGTTTCACCATGCTGCCCAGGCTGGTCTTGAACTCCTGAGCTCAAGCAATCCAACTGCCTCGGCCTGCCAAACTGCTGGGATTACAGGCATCAGCCACTGCGCTTGGCTCCTGAAAAATTTTTTATAATCCCATCTGGATAATGTTGCTCTTAGGCTCTTTTTCCTCTTTCTCATCTCTCAGATATCAGCTTGCTTCTGCTTCTTGCTTCCTCCAAAGGGCCTTTTCTAACAACCAGCATAAAGAAAGTCTGCCCTATTCACCTGCCCACAGCATCCTTTCCTATTCCTTCATTGCATTTGCCATTGTTATTTCTTCACTTGATTCCTGGCTGTCTCTCTCCACTGTGCTACAAATTCCACAAAGCCAGAGGCCACGCCTATTTTACTTACCCAGTGTCTAGTGCAGGATAAGCATTCAATATACATAGTAAATGAATAAACTTTCAAGGCCAATCATGAATGCAGAGAAAAGGCAACAGCAAAGTAACCCACTGTGTCTTAGGCACCATGTGGGTACATGGCTATCTCATGTAATCCTCCACAAAAACCCACCGAGATACACACCATTATCCTCTCTTTACCAGAGGGGAAGCGGAGACTGCTCCACCGAGTGAGGTGCCCGAATCATGTGGCTTGAGAGCGGTGGAGCTGGTGCAGAAACCCAGGTCCCCCTGACTCCACAGCCCGGCTCCTTCCCCTTCATCCGTGTCTGCTTGCAGAGCAAAGTCCAAAACACAAGGGCAGCCAGGAGGTGGCTTAAGGTTATAAATGGGAGAATGGGAAAGACGCAAGAGAAGCCTCGGAGGGACTAGCATAGCTCAGGGCTTACCCTGAAGTCTAAGCATCTTGAACTTAATCCCTTCCTCACAAAGAGCCTCCAACACATGGGCCTGGGCAGAAGCATTGTTTGGCAGTGCTGAAGCCACCACTTGTTCTGTGGATAAACACTTCCAGTGAGGAGACTGCCAACAAGCGTCCTTAACAAGCGCAGCTGGCTCTGGCAGAAGCAAGTACCCAATGACCGAGGAAGCACGGGGGAAGGGGCCGAAGATTTTAGTCAAAAGACTGAGGCGCAAGGTCTGGTTCTGACACTGCTCACCCACCATTCGCGGACTTAGGACAACACCTCTGACCTCACAGACCTTCACTGCCCTCATCTATATAATGGGGATAATAATACCTACCTCACAAGGTTGGTTTGAATTGCAAATGAGAAACTTCATGAGCAAATATTATACATTATTATACAAATATTATAATCCTTAATGGAGCTACATTAACTGCAGGAACAAATATTATACATTATTGTACAAATAGTATAATCCTTAATGGAGCTATATTAAAGAGTTACCTTTAAGTAGAAACAAAATAAAAATCTTTATTTCTTAACATCGTTTTATAAATTATGGCAATAAGGCATGAGAGATATAAGATGGAAAATATTAGAAAGGAGGAAACAGGCCAGGCGTGGTGGCTCATGCTTGTAATCCCAGCACTATGGGAGGCTGAGGTGGGTGGATTGTTCGAGCTCAGGAGTTCAAGACCAGCCTGGCCAACATGGCAAAACCCTGTCTCTACTAAAAATACAAAAACTTAGCCAGGTGTGGTGGCGTGTGCCTGTCGACCCAGCTACACAGTAGGCTGAGGCATGAGAATTGCTTGAACCTGGGAGGCAGAGAGTGCAGTGAGCCAAGATTGCGCCACTGCACACCAGCCTGAGTGACAGAGCGAGACTCTGTCTCCCCCCCAAAAAAAAAAGAAAGGAGGAAATGACAAAAATCATTCCACCGCATAGATCCATAGGCTGCAATGAGCTATGATCACTATCATTCTTTGAAAAACATCAACTCTGTTTCTACAGAACACTTCAATATTATGGACAATAACCACCATCCTTGCCATCCTTGACACTGCTATCCTTGTCAGCCTTCAAGATGCTGCTCAGGCGTCATCTCTTCCAGGAGACATCCCTGAACTCCCACACTGGCCCAAGGTCTTTTCTGGAGCTCTCAGAGTTCTCTAAGAATTCCCACCACAGCACTCCTCCTGGCTAAGGACCTGTGTCCTCATGAGCTTCTTTCTAAATCTTTATTTTATTATTTATTTATTTATTTATTTATTTATTTTGGAGATGGAGTTTCTGTCGCCCAGGCTAGAGTACAGTGGCGCGATCTCGGCTCACTGCAAACTCTGCCTCCCAGGTTCAAGTGATTCTCCTGCCTCAGCCTCCCGAGTAGCGGGGATTACAGGCATGCGCCACCATGCCCAGCTAATTTTTATATTTTTAGTATAGACGAGATTTCACCATGTTGGCCAGGCTAGTCTTGAACTCCTGACCTCAGGTGATCCACCTGCCTCGGCCTCCCAAAGTGCTAGGATTACAGGCGTGAACCACTTAAGGGCAGGCTCTGTGACATACCCATTCTAGTGCCCCTGCAGTCAAACAGTATCCAGAACATGGAAGGCACTCAATACATGACTGTGCAAGTGAATTCAAACATCACAGGCATATTTATATGTTAAAATATAATTTCAAAAATGATCTAGGCCAGGCACAGTGGCTCACGCCTGTAATCCCAACACTTTGAGAGGCCAAGAAAGGTGGATTCCTTGAGACCAGGAGTTTGAGACCAGTCTGGGCAACATGGTGAGACCCTGGTCTCTACAAAAATGTTAAAAATTAGCCAGGTGTGGTGGTGTGTAGCTGTAGTCCATACTACTGGGGAGGCTGAGGCGGGAGGATTGCTTAAGTCCAAGAGCTTGAGGTTGCAGTGAGCTATGATCACACCACTGCACTCCAGCCTGGGTGACAGAGTGAGACCTTTTCTCAAAAAAAAAAAAAAAAAAAAAAAAAAAAGATCCTATTCATAAAGCAATAAAAATAGAAAAGATCTGAGAATAAAACCACCTACTGGCCAGGTGCAGTGGCTCACGCCTGTAATCTCAGCACTTTGGAAGGCCAAGGTGGGTGGATCACTTGAGGTCAAGAGTTCGAGACCAGCCTGGGCAACACAGCGAAACCTCATCACTTTTTTAAAATATCTTTTTTTAAAAAACCTACTAAAGTCTATAGAACAAAAAATCTTGACAAAATAGGAAGACGGTCAGAGATGACAGGAGACTAAATATAATTCTCCAAATTAATGTATGGAATTAAAAATTCAACCAAATCCCAAAAGGATTTTTCTTGAACTCAACAAAATTATTCTAAAATTTATCTGAAAGTATTAGAATGAGATAAGAACAAAGGATAATCTGAAAAATAAAAGTAATGAGTAGTTACTAATCAGTTAAATGTTAAAACCTATCATAAAGAAGTGCCTATTAAACAGTGTCATGTTGGTACAACACAGATTAGTGCAACAAAATTAAAAAGCCAGAATTTTATTGAATGACTAAAAATATACGACAGAAAATATGAAAAGGAAAGATCATCTTAAAGTAGCACTGAAATTTGGGAATTTGGGAAATTTTAATTGGGAAAAATTAATTTACAGCTATATACCACAATGAACCCCAACTACATTTGGAAATTAAAAGTTTTTTGTATGTTTGTTTTTGTTTGTTTTTAAAGGTTTCTCTGTACATAGTGAAAAAATTTTTGTTTTCTGTTTTTCAAAAAAGGGGGAGGAGGCTGGGTGCAGTGCCTGTAATCACAGCACTTTGGGAGGCCAAGGCGGGTGAATCACGTGGTCAGGAGTTCGAGAGCAGCCTGGCCAACATGGTGAAACCCTGTCTCTACTAAAAATACAAAAAATTAACTGGGCGTAGTGGTGGGCACCTGTAATCCCAGCTACTTAGGAGGCTGAGGCAGGAGAATCACTTGAACCCAGGA
Source organism: Pongo abelii (assembly GCF_028885655.2). Classification (NCBI taxonomy): domain Eukaryota; kingdom Metazoa; phylum Chordata; class Mammalia; order Primates; family Hominidae; genus Pongo; species Pongo abelii. The sequence continues at coordinate 95,105,089 of NC_072000.2, forward strand.
GGCGGAGGTTGCCGTGAGCCGAGATCACTCCACTGCCCTCTAGCCCTGGCAACAGAGTGAGACTCCGTCTCAGAAAAAAAAGGGGGCGCGGGTAGAAAATGGGGCCAGGCTTGGTGGCTCATGCATGTAATCACAGTACTTTAGGAGACTAAGGCAGGAGGATCACTTGAAGCCAGGAGTTCAAGACTAGCCTGGGCAACAAAGTGAGAACCTGTCTCTACAAAAAATTTAAAAATAGGCCGGGCACAGTGGCATGCAGCTGTAGTCCCAGCTAACTGGGAGGCTGGGGCAGGAGGGACAGGAGGATCTCTTGAGTCCAGGAGTTTGAGGGTGCAGCGAGCTATGATCACGCCACTACGCTCCAGCCTGAGCTGAGCAACAGAGCAAGACCGTGTCTCAAAGTATATATATATACACACACATACATATATATGGAAAATGGTTGAAAGTTATCAAATCCTAGGGAAGTTTATTCCAACATTCAAGCTTTAAAAACAGTAAAATAAAATATAATTAAAAAGATAATCAGATTCAACTATATACAGATTCAAAATTTACGAGCAACTTAAACATGGAAAATTACTGGTTAGGAAAATATTCAGAGCAAATACGATAAAGAGTTAACATACTTATGACATAGTTTATTCAAACTGTAAGAAAACAACACTTCCAAAAATTAGACAAAAAGGATAAGCAGACAAAAAAGGGTTAAACATAAAGTTACCACATGACCCAGAAATTCCACTGGTAAATATACTCAAGAAAACTGAAAACATGTCTACACAGGAACCTGCACACAAATATTTATAGCAGCATCATTCACAATAGCCAAAAAGTAAAAGCAACCCAAATGCATATCAATTGGTGAATGCATAAATACCATGTAGCACATATCCACACAATGGCACAATTATTTAACAATGTAAAGAAACAAAGTACTGATATATGCTACTACATGAATGAATTTTCAGAACATGATGTTATGCCAAAGAAGCCAGCCATAAAAGATCATATATTGTATGATTCTATTTCTTTTTTTCTTTTTTTTTTTTGAGATGGAGTCTCGCTCTGTCGCCCAGGCTGGAGTGCAGTGGCACAATCTCAGCTCACTGCAACCTCCACCTCCCGGTTCAAGCAATTTTCCTGCCTCAGCCTCAGCCTCCCAAGTAGCTGGGACTACAGGCGCACACCACCACGCCCGACTAATTTTTGTATTTTTAGTAGAGACGGGGTTTCACCATATTGGCCAGGCTGGTCTCGAACTCCTGACTTTGTGATCCACCCCCCTCAGCCTCCCAAAGTGCTGGGATTACAGGCGTGAGCCACTGCACCTGATGTATGATTCTATTTCTATGAAATGTCCAGAATATGCAAATCTACAGAGACAGACAGCAGATTAATAGTTGCCTAGGGCTGGGGAGGCTGGATGTAAAATGGGGATTGACTGCTGAGTGCAAGGTTTCTTTCTGAGATGATGAAAATCTAGAATTAAATATTGGTGATGGTTACTGAACTCTGGAAATATGTTAAAAAGCACTGTACAATTTAAATGGGTGAATTGTATGGTAACAGTAATGCTATTTTTGAGAAAAGAAAATAGAAATATAACTAGTAATATAACTAGTATTAAAAAAATTTCAATCTCACTGGTAATCCAAAAAATGTGAACTGAACTTGCAAGGTACCATTTTCATCTAGCAATTTCGGCAAAATAACTTTTAAACAATAGCAGCCTGTCAAGGTTGCAGAGAAACCACTACTCTCCCATACAGCCATAGGTAGAAGAAGTTAGTAGAGGCCGGGCACGGTGGCTCATGCCTATAATTCCAGCACTTTCGGAGGCCAAGCTCTCGAATCACCTGAGGTCAGGAGTTCAAGACCAGCCTAGCCAACATGATGAAACCCTGTCTCTACTAAAAATACAAAAATTAGCCAGGCGTGGTAGCAGACACCTGTAATCCCAGCTACTCAGGAGGCTTAGGCAGGAGAATCGCTTGAACCCGGGAGGCGGAGGTTGCAGTGTGCCAAGACTGAGCCATTGCACTCAAGTCTGGGAGACAAGAGTGAAACTCTGGCTCAAAAAAAAAAGAGGTTAGTATAACTTGTAGAAAGCAACTGGACACAATACATAGTAACAAGAATAGTAAAAATATCCTCACTTCTGAGAATTTGTCCTTAGGAAATAATGTAAAGCAAGAGAAAAAGCAACCCAAAGGAAGTTGGTGTGGAAGCATTATTTACAACAGCTTATACACAACAATACATTCATCATATTGCAGAGGTCACACACGTGAGACCAGCCTGGGCAACACAGAGAGACCTTGTCTCTACAAAAATAAAAAAATTAGTTGGGCATGGTGGTGCGTGCCTGTGGTCCCAGCTACTTGGGAGGCTGAGGTAAGAGGATCACTTCGGCCTGCGAGGTTGAAGCTGCAGTGAGCCAAGATTGCACCACTGCACTCCAGCCTGGGCGACAGAGCGAAACCCTGCCTCAAAACACAACAAAAAAACACAAACAGGAAATATACAAAAATTAAAATAAGCAACTGCTCTTGCCTGGTATCCAGACTCTCCCAACTCAGTTTTCACTGTGTTGTAGCCTCCTACTCCAGGCTCCCAGATAAAGGGCTCAAAGTCAGAAGTGCCTAGAGCAGAAGCACCTGCCTAGCCAGTCAGTTTCTGGACATCTCTTTAAGGAAATATTACATCAAGCTATGAACTGTCCCCTTCTGGCTTTGGCCTGAGTGAAAAGGTAGGCCTGAAATGAGAAGGAAAGGAGGAATTGGCCTTTTCTTTATTGTCTCACATTTTAAAGTCAGAAGCACAATCACCTGGCCCTCTAGAGCCACAGCCCCACCTTTCTCAGCAGCAGCACTGAGTGCTTTTCCTAGGACACCTGGTTCCAGTTCAAGACCCGCAGTAACCTGCATCTAACCCAGTTCGGAATCCAACACCTCAGCGACATCACTGCAAATCCCTCCTGCCGGGAGAACATAATCCACTCAAGGCATGGCCAGGATGCCAGTGAACAGCACCTTCATGAACACAGGAAGTCTAGGTGGGGCACTGTAATATTTGGGGACCTGGTGTTTCTTCTAGAAACTTTAGCATTAAAACAGCTAATAAAATGTCATGGGTACCCCATAACTTAGCATTAACTTCTTTTCTAAAATAGGGTGTAGAGAAATGAACTGTCAACAGAAGGTCAAGTTCCACCCTGGCTCTACTCCTGCTCAAGAGAGCCATAACCAGCTGGTTGGCTGATGCATGCAAAGGACAGAGACAGGATTATTTCATCTGCCAACAGCAGGGCTCATATTATGATATCCAAGGGTGAAGTCATCTTTATTCCCATCACTGCACCACTAGAAGCTCCTTGCAGGGCAGATAACTTTATTTACTGTTGGCACAATGCCATCATCTGAAGATAAACTAATCAAGGCCATCCTATGCCATTTCTAATTCTATCTGCTCTAATGTAATTTATTTGGTTAAATTATTTCATATGCTCAATTTTAGGGGTAGTTTATCTGTAATTCCCCTTCAGGAAACAAACTATCAAAGACTATTTGTAGGTGTCTCTGTGACTCTGATATAACAAGGACAACATTAAACAAATATTTGATGCACATAGCTTTCATTTATTCCCATTTTCTTGGCCCCGCCTCTGCGTCTGGAACTAGAGGGCAGAGGAACACCTGGAAAGCTCCTAGGTACTGCCTGGCACATGCTGCTGCTCTCAGCAAGGGCCACTTCTCTCACCCCAGAAAACCAGGCAAGTCAGGCAGAATGAGCCCCACCCTGGAAGCACACAGAAACAAACCAAGGTCAAACGACCAGGAGTGAACAGAGAAGTCCAGACACGGGGATACCAGGCAAAACGTTGTTCCACTGGCTTCAGCACAAGAAAGGGAAAAGCAAATTCTCCAGAAAAAGTTACTGCATAAACATTCCCCTGAAATTCTTTGACCTTTTTTTTTTTTTTTTTTTTTTTGAGATGGAGTCTCACTCTGTTGCCCAGGCTAGAGTGCAGTGGTGCAATCTCGGCTCTCTGCAACATCCACCTCCCGGGTTCATGTGATTCTCCTGCCTCAGTCTCCCGAGCAGCTGGTATTACAGGCTTCTGCCACCACACCTGGCTAATTTTTGTATTTTCAGTGGAGACAGGATTTCACCATGTTGGCCAGGCTGGTCTCGAACTCCTGACCTCAGGTGATCCGCCCACCTCATTCTCCCAAAGTGCTGGGATTACAGGTGTGAGCCACCACACCCAGCCTCTTTAACATTTTTAATGAAACGGTATGTTTATAATATTCCAGATTTTAACATAAATATCTGAAATTGTCCAAGGTTAGGAAAGATTCCACAGCCAGGTGACACAGGAACAGATAAGGGCAAGAGAGCTGACATTTACTGCACGCTGACAATGTGCTGGGAGGCACATGAGTTAACCCACCTCACCTCACAGCAGCCTCATGGCAACTATGACTGCGATTTTACAGACGAGGATCCTGAGATACAGAGAGGCTGAGCAACCTGCCCAAAGTCCCACAGCTAAAGGCGGCAAGGCCAGGGTCCCAACACTGGTAGTCACTCCCCCGCAGTGCTCTGCAGCCTCCCACAGCTTCTGTCAGCTGCCTCGAGGGGAAGCCAGGTCAGTCCTCGTTCTGAAGTGTCACTGCCCTTCAGGAAACCAACAACTCAGAACATCACTGAACATCCCGACTACTAGAGAAACTCAGAGAACGGCACTCCCTCAGAAGCACAATTATGAAAAGTCACTGGTCATGACACTCCCAACTGTCTCCAAAAATCCTCCCCAAATTTTACTCTTGCTAGTGAATAAAGTTAAACGCCAGCACTAATAAATAAAATGTCCACAGACACAACGAGCAGAAGTTTCTTCACTACAGAATGGCAGGGAAGTGACAGGGCACCATGGAGAGGCCGCCTCTGCCCAGCGGAGCAAACAGGAACAGCGTGTGTGGTTTCCTACCTGGCAGGGCTGATCCCAAAACAAAGCCCTATTTCCCTTGGCTTGCTCAAGGCTTTGATCAGATTCCATCCCCTTTTCTGTTTTCAATTCAACATAATTCTTATTGAGTTCAAAATTAAGTCAGTTAAGTTCAACATTTAAAAAAGAAAAAGGCCAATCAAGTATCTCTTGCATGGCACACAACTATCTTGCCACATAAAAACCTGCAAACTTTCACCAAGCCCATTGGTCACCTAAGGAAGGTTATTCTCCCCGCTAGCCTTCTGCTTAATCAACAGTTAATTTCTCGAGTACTTACTACAGTCAAAACAGATGTTGGGTTCATTCAATCTCTCTCATTGCTAATGTCTCAGCTTGCTGAAATCTGGGGAGGTCCAAACTGGTTTTCCAAAAAAGAAAACGCATGCTGAAAAATCAGAGCCAGAAATTTGAAAATCGTGTACCTACACTGAGATTTAACCTTAGGCTAAAGAAGCTGCTTCCCAAATGCTACCAAAAGCTAAAGCTTACTTGGTCAAATAAAACACATTTATTGAGTTTTTTTTTTTAAGTGCAGTAGTACAATCATAGCTCTCTGCAACCTCAAACTTCTGGGCTCAAGCAATCCTCCCACCTCAGCCTCCCAAGTAGCTGGGACTACAGGCATGTGCCACCATGCCTAGCTGGTTTCATTTCCTTTAGTTTCATTCGTTTCTTTCTTTCTTCCTTTCTTTCTTTCTTTTTTTCTTTTGTTTCTCTCTCTCTCCTTCCCTCCCTGCCTCCCTCCCTCCTTTCTCTTTCTCTTTCTCTCTTCCTTTCTTTCTTTTTTTGTAGAGACAAGGTCTCCCTATGTTGACCAGGCTGATCTTAAACTTCTGGCCTCAGGTGATCCTCCTGTCTCGGCCTCTCAAAGTGCTGGGATTACAGGCATGAGCCATCACACCCAGCCTTATTGAGCACTTTCTCTAAGTAAGAGTGTGGAGAAATGTCATGCTTTTTCTTTGTTTGCAGCAGCCTGGGAGAATGAAGTGAGCCAGCACTAAGCTAGGTGTCATGTGAGTTGAGTTCTAAAACTAGTTTTGGCCTAACTTTCTGTGTGCCTGGGCTCTCCCTTTCTAGACCTCAAGTTTCTTCTCAAAATCCAACATCCTATGATCACCATTTCCCCAAAATCAAAGAAAAGGATTTCTTTTAAATCCTACGACTATACAAGCCTCCTTGATGGTCCTGCTGAAGAACCCAGCACTGAATGGGGTGTTGTGAGTGAACATAACAGAAGTGTATTCAGATCTACCAATTTCTACATCACTACAGACACATGTAACAGATGAGCCTCCTTTCTCCCAGCCGGGAGAAGACGGCTCCAAAGTGACAGGGCTGGACAACAGTGGAGAGTAAGCAGCAAGATAGGGCCCTAAGTGGCCAGGGCTGTGTAGTCAGCGGGAACAACTCAGATGGGATAAGCAGACTTCTCCACTGCCAAGCACGGTCCATCAATGAGGCAGACAGTGGAAATAATGGGGGTTTTTAAAGGAGCTGGATGATCATTCCTTTAAAGATCATATCGTAAATTCTGAATAACAACAACAAATTCTCTTCTCATAGCAACCTTCTGATAGAACATAATTCTGGCAAGACAGACATGTATCTTCCTGAATTCCCAGATATCTTAAACCATGGCTTATAATCCATTCTGGTTGAGGCTAGGTCAAATGTTATTCCCATCACTCTCTCCACCTCTCCTGCTGTGATTCTCACTCTAATCTCCCTGCCTCCTAAAAAGGCAATTCTGATGCACATCATATGCACCAACACACGACAACATGATTTATGAAAAAAAGTTACTTCCTATCTGTTCATTTATAAAGTAACAAAAGCTAGGGAGACTTTGGCAGTCTGTCTCTATTCTAATCCTTATAAAAACAAGGAGCCCAGAAAATTGCTGGAAAACAAGACCTCCGATCATTTTCAAAGTCTCACAGGATTTCTAATCATTTCAAACACTCATGTAGGGTACCATCTCTGGGTCTGAAGGGGTCAATAGCAATGTCCTTGGTGAGAACTCCAGGAAACACTGCCAGCAACAGCAACTGCTAGGAGCTACTGTTATTAATAAAAATAAGTGACATTTACCAAGAATCCGATATGTTCACGAATCTGGGCTAAGTGCCTTTATTCACAAGACCTTATGTAATACTCACAAAAGCTTCATGAAGTAGGAACTATGATTATGTTCTTTTTATGGACGGAAAAATCGAGGCTGAGAGGTGAAAAAACTTAGTAAAGAGCAGAATCCAAAGATGAGAATCTGAAACAGGCATGTTGCCTCCACCTCCCTGGCCCCATCCAGCCTCCAGCCTCCAGCCTCCAGCCTCCAATCTCCTCTGTCTGAGGCTGTGAGCTCAGAACCCCGAACTCACTCGTTCTCTGCTCAGAGGCCCTCTTGTCAGCTGCTCGTTTCCATCACCCACACCACAGGCAAAGCACTGACGGCTGAGAGCAGACCATCCCTGATGGTCTCCGGGGATACCCGATGTACTCAACTCGGTCCACTTCGGTCCACGTCCCCAGCAGACCTTTGCCATATCCGTCAAGGTAAGGCCTCCCAAACCCCAGATGAACAGGTCTTGGCACAGCGTCAAGTACTTGAGTACAAATGAAGCTCAACCCATTTTATTAGGAAAACTGGGGTGGCTGGCCAGCTTCAGGGTGCTGAAGGTATGAACAGATGCACACTGTCATTTCTGCTCAGAGGATGCTAAAATGCTTCACAAACACTGAACCATCTATTTTTCTTTCTTCCTTGCTTGCTTTTTATTGTGAGACGGAGTTTTGCTCAATGGCCCAGGCTAGAGCGAAGTGGTGCAATCTTGGCTCACTGCAACCTCCATCTCCTGGGTTCAAGCAATTCTCCTGCCTCAACCTCCCAAGTAGCTGAGATTATAGATGCCCGCCACCACGCCCAGCTAATTTTTGTATTTTAAGTAGAGATGGGGTTTCACCATGTTGGCCAGGCTGGTCTCAAACTCCTGACCTCAGAAGATCCACCTGCCTCATCCTCCCAAAGTGCTAGGATTACAGGTGTGAGCCACCACGCTGGCCCAACCATCTATTTTTCATAAGGTACAGCAATCACTACCACCGTCTCCTTAGCTTTAAGGAGCACAAGTAAAGCTTTGCACACACAGACAGACAAGTTGAAAGCTTCCTAGAGATTAATCACAGTTGTCCGCTACCTGATTTGAGGGAAAAAGTTATCAGGAACAAACACGTGGTCCTCACTTACCCTTTCTATCTCTTGGAGATACAGGAGTGCGATGTCCCCTGCTTTCTCATAACAGGTGATGACATCCTGTTCCCGGTCCACATGGAGATTACTGGTAGAAGAAGAAATAGGCAGCTTCTCCAAACAAAGTCCTTAAAAAAAAAATCAGACACAAAAACTGAGTGAATTTTTTTTCAAAAGGCTTCATTTTTAAATATTGCTCTAGAGGGCCAGAAGATGGCTGTAGAATATCATGTTGTTTGCAAATAGACAGTTTACTTCTTCCTTTTCAATCTGGATGCTTTTTATTTCTATTGATTGCCTTATTGCACTGGCAGGAATCTCCAGTACTATGCTGAATAGAAGGGGTGACAGCCTTCTGTGGTGGCACCTACCTGTGATCCCAGCTACTTGGGAGGCTGAGGTGGGAGGATCACTTGAGCCCAGGAGTTTGAGACTGCAGTGAGAAATGACTGCACCACTGCACTCCAGCCTGGGCAACAGATGGAGACCCTGTCTCCCAAAAAATAAAAAATAAAAAATAAAGAAGAAGAAGTGGTGAGAATAAATATCCCTATCTTATTCCTGATCTTAGGGAGAAAGCATTCAGTCAGAAAGCATTAAGTTTGAGATTAAAAGTTTTTCTTAGACGCCCTTTACCAGGTTGAAGAAGGTGCCTTCTACACCAGTTTTGCTGAGAGTTTCTATTAAGAATCAGTGTTGGATTTGCTCAAATCCTTTCTCCATGTTCATTGAGATAATCATATAGCTTTTTCACTTTTAGTTTTTAAACATGGTAAGTTACATCGACTGATCGTCAAATGTTAAACCAACCTTCCTTTCCTGGCAAAAATACCACTTGGCCAGATGAATTATCCTTTTTTATATTTTTGGATTTGATTTGTTAAAATTTGCCTTCAATTTTTGTTTTTCTTTTTGGAGATGTAGTCTCGCTCTGTCACCCAGGCTGGAGTGCAGCAGCGCGACCTGGGCTCACTGCAACGTCCACCTCCTGAGTTCAAGCAATTCTCATGTCTCAGCCTCCCAAGTAGCTGGGACTACGGGCGCATTCCACCACACCTGGCCGATTTTTTTTTTTTTTTTTCAGTAGAGACGGGGTTTCACCATGTTGGCCAGTCTGGTCTCGAACTCCTGACCTCAGGTGATCTGCCCGACTCAGCCTCCCAAAGTGCTGGGATTACAGGTGTGAGCCACCGTGCCTGGCCTCAAATTTTGTCATTTATGTTTCTGAGGAATATTTGCTTAAAGTTTCCTTGAAATGCCTCCGTATCTGGTTTTGATATTAGGTAAATACTAATCTCATAAAATGAGAAATATTCCCTCTCCTTCGATTTTCTGAGAGTGTTTGTGTAGAACTGATATTATTTTGTCCTTAAATGTTTGATAGAATTCACCATTAAAGCCATCTGGACCTGGAGTTTTCTTTATGAGCAGCTTTTCAATTACAAATTCTACTTCTTTGATACAGGGTCATTCAGATTATCTCTTTCTTCTTGAGTGAGCTTTAGTAGTTTATATATTCCAAATAGTTTGTCCATTTCTTTTGAGTTGTCAAATTTATTGGTATAGAGCTGTCCATGATATTCTATAATCCTTTAGTACCTGTAGAATCTTTAGTAGATGGCACCTCTCTCATTCCTGATAATTGGCAATTTCTATCTTTTCTTCCTGATATCAGAGGTTTATCAATTTTACTGAAATTCTCAGTAAAGATTTCTTGATTTCATTGATTTTGGTTTCATTGATTTTTCTCTATCCTTCTGTTTTCAATTTCATTTATTTCCGCTCTGATCTTTATTATGTCCTTTCTTCTGAATACATTGGGCTTTATTTGCACTTCCTATTCTAGTTTCTTGAGGTGGAAATTATTAATTTTGGACCTTTTTTATTTCCTAATATAGGTATTTAGTGTCAGCAATTTCTCCATAAGGACTGCTTTGGCAGCATCCTACAAATTTTGATATTCAGTTCACAATATTTTCTAATTTAACTTTTGCTTTCTTCTTTAGAAGTGTGTTATTTAGTTTCCAAATATTTGGGAGTTTTCCAAAGATCCTTCTTTTACTGATTTCCAAGTTAATTCCATCATGATCTGTGCAGTAAAGGGCTGACTTAGAGCCTTGGGATGTTCAAACCCTGTACATTCCAAAGGAAGGACTGGCCCTTACCAGTTCCTGGGAGAAAAACTCTTAAGCCCTCAGAATATCCTACCTGACAACTGTCTTTGTTTATTTGGGGCCTTGAGCCATACCAGATAGTTTATGCTAACAATGTTATTTATGGCAGAGGACTAGGGCCATGCTATATCAGTCTGATCTCTGCAGGGGCTGGAGAATGACTAAGGCCAGTAACATGGGTGCTCCATGCCTATGTGACTGACCCCTAATAAAATCCCTAGGCACCAAGGTAGCTCAGGTGATCTTCCTTGATTGGCAATATTTCAAAAGTACTGTCACACTCTGTTGCAGGGAGAATTAAGCAATGTCCATAGGACTCGACTGGGAGAAGAAAACTGGAAGCTTGAGCCTGGTCTCTCCTGAATTCTGCCCTATGTGCCTTTTTGCTTTTACTGATTGTAATCTGTATCCATTTGCTGTAATAAACTGTAACCATGAGTATAACAGCTCTTCTAAGCTATGGGAGTCTTTCCAGTATATCAATGACTGATGGTAGTCTTGAGGACCTCTAACACAGTCCAGAGAACACACTCAAAGTCTCCTAATTTTGTTAAAACTTGTTTCTGACCCTGTATATGGTCAATCTTGGTAAATGTTACATTTGAAAAGAATGTGACTCTGTTGTTGTTGGGTGGAATGTCATATAAATATCGATTAAGTCAAGTTGGTATACTGTGTTGTCCCAAGGCATCTATATCCTTACCAATCTTCTGTCCACTTGCTTTATCATTTATTGAAACATGGATATTGCAATCCCCAAGCATAACTGTGCATTTGCCTATTTCTCCTTGAAGTTCTATCAGTTTTTGTTTCATGTATTTTAGAACTCTGTTATTAAGATCATAAACCTTTGGAATTGTTATATTCTTTTGATGGATTGACATCTTTGCTCTAAAACCTGCTTTGTCTGATATTAATATAGATACTACAGCCTTCATTTGATTAGTGTTAGCATGGTAAATTTTTTCATCCCTTTACTTTTAATCTATTGTGTCTTGGTATTTAAAGTGTATTTCTTGTAGCCAACAGAGTTGAGTTTTGCTTATTTTCCAATCTGACAATCTCTACCTTTTAAATAGGGTATTTAAATCATTTATACTTAATGTAATTTTTTAAACAGATAGGTTTAAATCTACCACTTTGCTATTTGTTTTTTATTTGTTCCATCTGTTCTATTTTTCCTTTTTCTCCTTTTTTTCTGTTGTCTATTTGAGTATTTTTACATTTTATTTTACTTATTGGCTTATTCACTAAAATTGATATTTTCCATGTCAGTGATTGCTTCAGGGTTTAATTTGGCATAGTCTACTTTGTTTTGTTTTGTTTGGGATGGAGTCTCATTCTGTCACCCAGGCTCAAGTACAGCGGCGTGATCTCGGCTCACTGCAACCTCCACCTCCTGGGTTCAAGCGATTCTCGTGCCTCAGCCTCCCAGTAGCTGGGACTACAGGCGTGCACCACCACACCTGGCTAATTTTTTTTTTTTTTTTTTAGTAGAGACAGGGTTTCACAATGTTGGCCAGTCTGGTCTCGAACTCCTGACCTCAAGTGATCCGCCCATGTCAGCCTCCCAAAGTGCTGGGGTTACAGGCTTGAGCCACCATGCCCAGCCCCTACTTTAAATGATATTATACTACTTCACATATAATATAAGACCTTTACAATTGCATACTTCCATTTCTCCCTCCCAGCCTTTATTATCTTATGTACATTTTACTTTTACACAGGTTAAAAACCTTACCCTATGTGGTTATTATTTTTGTTTAGTCAATTTTTTTAAACCTTTAGATCATAAGGAAAAATTCTTGTATATTCACCAAATTATAATTTCCAGTTCTCTTTGTTCTTTTGTGTGTAAATTCATATTTCCTCCTGGTATCAACATTTCTTGTGGGGTAGTTCTGCTCCTGCTGATTTCTTTCAGCTACTATCTGCCTTGAAAAAGCTTAATTTAGCTCTAATTTTAGACAGAGATTTCATGGAGTATGGAATTCAGGGTTGACAGTTTGCTTTTTTCCCCTTCCATTACTCTCAAAAGTGCTGCTCCACTGTATTCTCACTTGCATGGTTTCCGACAATAATTTTGCTGTCACCCTTATGTTTGTTCATTTGTATATAATATGTCTTTTTTTCTGGCTGATTTTAAGATTTTATCTTTATCACTGGTTGTCAGCAATTTAGATTATGAAGTGTTTGGGCTTTGTCGAGCTTCCTGGAACTGATGGTTTGTAGTTTCCATAAAATTTGAAAAATATCCAGCCATTTTTTCTTCAAAAATGTTTATGTCACCCTCCTCCTTCCTTAGGGGACTTTACGCACATATTAGGCCAAGTGGAGTTGTCCTACAAATCACTTAAGGTCTTTCCACTTAAAAAATAATAATAATTTTTCTTTCTTTTTTTTTTTTTTGAGATGGAGTCTCGCTCTTGTTGCCCAGGCTGGAGTGCAATGGTGCAATCTCGGCTCACTGCAACCTCCGCCTCCCGGGTTCAAGCAATTCTCCTGCTTCAGCCTCCCGAGTAGCTGGGATTGCAGGCATGCACCACCACGCCCAGCTAAGTTTGTATTTTTAGTAGAGATGGGGTTTCTCCATGTTGGTCGAACTCCTGACCTCAGGTGATCCGCCCGCCTCGGCCTCCCAAAGTGCTGGGATTAAAGACATGAGCCACCACACCTGGCCAATAATAATAATTTTTCTTTCTTTCATTTTGGATAATTTCTATTGCTATGTCTTCAGGTTCACTAATCTTTTCTTTTGCAATGTCTAATCTGCCACTAATCACATCCAGTGTAATTTTCATATCAGACATGGTAGTTTTCATCTCTAGAAATTTGATGTAGGTCTATTTTTATCCACATCTCTACTGAACTTTCTGAAATAAGGAATACGATTCTAATAACTTTCAATGGCCCTCCAGCCTAGGTGCTCAATATTCATTCTCTTTCCAGTTAGCACCAATGTCGTTTATGCAATTGAAAATAATCAATAAGTAGCCTCTCTCTAGTGTGAACTGTTATAACCTCTTGACATTTTCATTGGAAGAGAATATCAATAAAATGAACAAATCCACCATTTGCCAGAATAGTTCCGAAGCTACTCAAAACCAAATCGCAGATTTGGAAGCATTACCTTCCCAAATATGCTTTAAGTGCTCACTTGTGCAAAATTAAAACCACCAAAAATAACAAAAAGAGATAGATTGTTTCATAGTCTGCCTTCTGCTTATATGAAAAGCAAGAATATTGTGCAAATTGATATCAGGGATTTAATATTTAAAAAACTAATTCCCCAGAGTACATCAAAAGGTCAGGAAAAACTGAGTGTACTTTTAGGCATTTTGTACTGCTTCAGGCTGGACTCTGACCACTAATGCTCATGAAAATGACCAAGGCTCTCAGAGACCTGCCAAGCCCAGTGAATCAAAGAAAGGCCAAATCCAGTTCAACATAATTTTACTATCATCTATATTTTATCGTGTTCTAAAATACTTGAAAACCAATCATCTATGGCAGCAATCCACAGTCATGTGTGGTCAGTAAGAAGATTCAAACCAGCTACACAACTTAATCCTCCACAGTGAGGAGAAACTAGTGTTTCCTGTGGGTTCATGTTCTAATTAGGCAGGTATGTGGACACCCAAAGTCTGAGCTGGCAAATTGATTCCTAGCAACAAGTCCATTCTTGAGCAGGAGGCCCTTTAAGGTATTACATTAATTAAGTATTGTTCCTTTCCCTCTTCCAAATGCTATGGCATTTATTCCATGTACCACTGGACACATCTCAGAGCAATGGCAGAGTCTTGATTTATCACAGTGAGTTTGTGCCTATGCAGGTCAGTTCCAGAAAATTTAGTTCTCTGTCAGAAGCTATTTACAGGCCCTCTGGACTGGTCTATAAATTTTCGAGTGTCCAGGATCATATCAACACTGTCTGAGAAGCAGAGTCCTGAGGTCATGGACAAAATTGGTCCCCATTAAAATGTCAGATGATGTACTGTCAATTTGGGAAGCTATCATCAATAATGTTTTTACTTATTTTCTTTTTTCCAGAGACATGAATGACAAAAATAAGTGAAAAGCAGACTTGAAAAATAGTGGTATGACAGCAATGCCTAGTAAACATCTCAATAAGATCTACATCTCCAAAGTAAAGCTATGTACAAAAAGGGTGGAAATTCCGTGTTTTCTCACCAACCATGATCAGCTCTAAAGGATGAGCGCTAAAAGTGGCTGACTGTGTGATTTAAAGAACAACGAATCGCCACACAACCCAAAATTTATCTCCCTGCCACACAAGAGCGTTCCCACAGATAAACTCACTTCTGAAATGCCCTTTCTAAGAAGCGTAACACATTTTACTTTATTTTTAAGAGATAGGGTTTTACTCTGTCTACCAGGCTGGAGTACCGTGGCATAATCACAGCTCACTGCAGCCTTGAACTCCTGGGCTCAAAGCAATCCTCCCGCCTCAGCCTCCTGAGTAGCTGGGACTACAGGTGCGTGCCACCACACCTTGCTAATTTCTTTTATTTATTTATTTTTTATTTTTTATTTTTTTTGTAGAGACAGTGTCTCACTATGTTGTCCAAGCTGGTCTCAAACTCCTGACCTCAAGAGATCCTCCTGCCTTGGCCTCCCAAAGTGTTGGGATTATAGACATGAGCCACTGGCCCCAGCCTAGGTAACACATTTTAAATAAATTAATGATGATAAAATTTTAATTACACTTGTTTTCAAACCCTTCCATGTGCCTGTTTGGTCCTGTTCAATAGGTACTATTCTCCTCTCTATCTCGTGGAAAAAGAATGAGAGTCTCAGAAAAGTTAAGTGACTTGCCCAAGGTCTATGCAGGAGTCAGAAGTGGAAGCCCCTTATAAGGGAGCCCATTAGCTGGGGCCAATGCATCCTGCTCTGGGTAATGTCCTAGAGGGGCAACAAGGACTGCTGAGTGCACAGGGTGGAGTGTGGAAAGCAAAGGTGCCAGACAGAAGCCAGTAGACCAATGGGACATCACACGGGGAGGGGTGCTGGGTAGCTAGCTGATAAGCAGGCTGAGGACCCTCTATAGGTTTAAAAGCTCAAACATGCCCAGCCTCTGAACTGTTCTATTTAGGTGTAACTAACAGAATATAGTATAACAAACCAGACTCTCCACCTTGCTTCCTTCCACATCAAGATTAAGGGCCAGGTGCAGTGGCTCATGCCTGTAATCTTAGCACTTTGGGAGGCCAAGGTGGGAGCACTGCTTGAGCCCAGGAGTTCGAGCCCAGCCTGCATAACACAGTGAGACCCCATCTCTAAAAAAATTTAATTTAAAAAAAGAAAGATTCAGGCTCAATACCTCTGACAGGGAGCTATTTTCTCTCCCCAAGGCCTGTAGATTCTCTGGAAGTTTGGCTGAGGATGTGGAGAAAGCTACACATCTCATTGCCTGAAAATCCAGTGATCACTGAGGGGTTAGCACCCCACATTCTTTCAGGTCTGTCTAAATTTGAGATCCCTCAGCTAGGAGCCTTATCTGGGTATGTAAGACTTCAGTTTCAATAATAACAAAGGTTGATTTATCAAAGCCCTACTCAGCACCCAGCACTATGCCTGGGATACGACAGGCACTATTTCTAATTCTCACAGCCACCCTGAGAGAAAGGTGTTAACACCACCTTATAGATAAGACTGAATTAAGGGCTCCACAGCTAGTAAATGATAAAGCCAGGTTCCGACCCCTGGTCTATCTGACTACAAAGTGCTGCTCACAATCTCCTGTCTCACTGAGCTGTTGACAGCAGCCTATTCAGTGTTCAATAACAGCAATGACAACAAAAATGAATTTCAAATTGAAAAGGCAAGAAATCAAAGTCTAGAACTTTAGGGTGCTGATTTTCTTTCCTACCAAGAGCTGCATCACCCTAGGCAATTCCCCATATCTCTGGGCCTCCTATTCCTTGTCTGTGTCATGAAGGGTTGAACTACTGAGATACTGCCTTGAGCTGTACAACTCTAAGAGACTAACAGCCAAAACAAATTTTTGATTTTTTTGAACTGCATTGAAATGGACAGGAAATTAATTCCTTATAAAGTTAAGTAATGCAAGAAAAGACTATAAAATATAATGACATGAACTATGTACTACAACTCTAGGGACTGCTTCCTCATTTATCTTAACCACATCTCTGGAAGTCAGGCCTGGGACAGGTACACCCTGATGCTTTGCCGTAACATGACCCACAGGGGTGTTTATAACTGAAAGTACCAGAAAGCCTTTATATAATAGTAAGTTTCTGATAACCCAGCCCCATGGTATAGCCTTCAAAGGTGATAAGACAACGTCCAAGGGTCTCAATTTCCAAGGCTGAAAAGAGACTCAGGAAAAGAGGTTCAAGAGACACAAAGCAAAGCCTTGGCAAGGGCAGCCCCGATGGCTGGTCTTGTGTTCTTGCCTCTATAAAGGCTGGGCTCTCACAGGTGTCAGATAGACTTAGCTCAATAGGAGGACAAGGCCCTGTGCAGGGGTGTAGAGGGGAGGAGAATATGCCAATGGAAACCACCAAATGCTGGGGGGAAGCAGAGGGACAGGGACGCCGGCCTGGATCCCCTGTGAGGTCCCTGTCAATCCAGAGCATCTATGATTTTTGGAAGTCTCTTGGCTGGGAGCCATAGTTGGTCCCTTCTGGGTGCTTTCCTGAATTGCTGTTTTCCTGCCACAGACAGCATATCCTTCTTAGGAGGTGTGCACACAGGTCCACACACAAACACACACACATCCCTCATAAAAGAAGAGGATGCCAGCCTTGGATTAGACATTCCCCTGCTAGAGCAGATGGTCTTTCAGTGTCCCTTCCGGCTCCACAATTCTGTGAGCAAATGAGATGCTAGGTCAACCTGAGTGCTCACTAACTGAGAGTCTGCAACTTGAATTTATGCTCTTTCAGTCTCTATTTAGTAACCCTATGATAGTAATAAAGATAACATGTATTGGGTGCTAGTTACATGCCAGATACTGTTCTCAGAGTTTGCGATAATTCATCTATAAACGCTATGAGGGAACCCTATGTGAAAACCCTACGAGGGGGGATTTACTATCATCTCCACATTGGAGATAAGGAAACTAGGGCTCTAGTCTGTCAAGTAACTCACCCAAGAGTGTACAACTGGTAAGTAAGTGGCAGAGCTAGGATTCCAACCCAGACAGCCTAACCCCTGAGTTCTCATTCTCGGCCTCTACCTCACACTGTCATCCCTATGATGTATCTGTCTTTATATGTAAAGCAGTACAGCGGAGTGGCTAAGACTGTGGGATCTGATGCCAGACTCCTTGCTTTCTAATCCACAGCTGATTTTATATGCAAAAATGCTAAGCGTTTAGAACAGTGCCTGGCATATAGCAGACACACAGAAAACAGTAACTCTGATTATTATTATTTATTACCTCACTATTAGATTTAGGCAACAGTAGGCTGGAAAGTCTCCAAGTAGAAGAATTGTATTTGTTTATTATTATTTTTGTATATATTAAATAACAGCTTGATTGAGATATTATTCACATACCATAAAATTCACCCATTAAAAGTGTACAGTTCGGTGGTTTTAGTATATTCACATAGTCGCCAGTAGCTAATTCCAGAACATTTTCATCACCCCCTGAAAAGCCCCATCTCTATCAGCAGTTCCTCCCTATTCTACACTTCTCCCAGCCCCCGGGAACCGCCAATCTGCTCTCTGTCTCTATGTATTTGCCTCTTCTGGATGGTTCATATAAATGAAATCATACAGTATGGGATCTTTAGTATGTGGCTTCTTTGACTTAGCACAATGTTTTCAAGATTCATAGCTGTTATAACAAATATCAGAACTTCATTCTTTTTTTTCAATTGAGGTGAAATTCACATAACATAAAATTAATCATTTTAAAATGATTACTTCAGTAGCATTTAGCACATTCACAATATTACACAGCCATGACCTCTATCTAATTCAAAAACTTCATTCCTTTTTATTGCCAAATAATATTCCATTATACAGATATACCACTTTTTATTTACGCATTCATCAGTTGATGAACAATTGGGTTGTCTCCACTTTGGGGATGTATGAAGAATGCTGCTATGAGCATTGAGGTATTGGCTCTTGTTTGGGCACACATTTCCAATTCTCTTAGATATATACCTAGGGATGGAATTAGACACACACCTAGGGTGGACCACGTGGTAACCTGTCTTGTTATATTATTTTTCATCTTTCTTCTAAAAATCACCTCTACTATGTAACTGCTGAACTGCGGGGTCAAATATTAAGAGTGAAAATCCAGAGCTGGGCACAGTGGCTCATGCCTGTAACCCTAGTGCTTTGGGAGGTCAAGGCAAGAGGATTACTTGGGGCCAGGAGTTTGAGACCAGCCTGGAAAACATAGTGAGACCTCATCTTTAAAAGAAATAATTTTTTTTTTTTTTGTATTAGCTGTGCGTGGTAGTGCACACATGTAGTCCCAGCTACTTAAGAGGCTGAGATGGGAGGATCACTTGAGCCCAGGAGTTCAAGATTACAGTGAGCCATGATCATGCCACTGCACTCCAGCCTGGGCAAAAGAGCAAGACCCTGTCACTTAAAAAAAAAAAAAAAAAAAAAAACAAGAAAATGTCTGGCTTCTGACAGACCTGGATTCAAACCCTTGCTTCTCCATTTACCAGCTCTGTGATTTGCAGCAAGCTACTTAACATCACAGAGCCTCTGTTCCTCATCAAGCAAATGAGCAAAATAGCACTTGTTTCAACTGACTGTTAGAAGGCTCGGCCCAGTGCCTGGCATACAGTAAATACTCGATAAGTACTCTTATCAATATATGCCTTTCCTGGGACAATGATAATCCTCCTCAATTTGTTTTGAGGGGTAGCTGAAAAATGCAGAAAAGCATCAAGAAGACAATAACAACCACCCATATTCCCACCGTTCAAAATCAAACACAGTTCACATTTTGGCACAGACCCACAACCTTACTAACACATGATGCCTTATAATTTTGGTCTTGGTTCTAGTTTCCTTCCTAAGAAGAGGGGACTCATCACACCAGTGATGAGTAAGTGTAGCCTCTGGGGTCCCCAACTATAGCAAGGAGTGAGAGCAGCCAGTGAACAGGAGTCCTGAGCTTGCTCCATTCCACAAATTCTCACTAGGCACCAACTGCGGGCAGCACTCTGGGCTAGGGGTGGGCTTCACACAACAGGACTCTGCCCTTAAGAAATCTCTTTGTCCTTGAGAAATTTCACCTCTAGTAGAAGAGAAAGATGTTTTATTTTATTTTCTTCTTTTTTGTTTTTTTGTTTTTTTGAGACGGAGTTTCGGTCTTGTCACCTAGGCTGGAGTGCAACGGCGCGATCTCGGCTCACTGCAACCTCTGCCTTCTGGGTTCAAGTGATTCTCCTGCCTCAGCCTCCCAAGTAGCTGGGATTACAGGCACGCGCCACCACGCCCAACTAATTTTTTGTATTTTTTAGTAGAAACAGGGTTTCACCATGTTAGTCAGGCTGGTCTCAAACTCCTCACCTCAGGTGATCTGCCTGCCTCGGCCTCCCAAAGTGCTGGGATTACAGGCGTGAGCCACTGCTCCTGGCCGAGAAAAATGTTTTCAAAACAATGTTAAAAATGCAGTGACTGAGACAGACATGGTGTCACAGAAGAATTAAGAACAAGCACCTCAGCCAACCTGAACTAAAGCTCCAGCTCTCTGAGCTTCCTCTGGACTCTCTAAGTCCCTGCTTGCTTCCAAAAAGAGAACCAATGAGAATCTGACTAACACAAGCAACATTAAATATGAATATGGGTCAGTGGCAATAAAAGGGTTCTTACTCTTCTTACACTGTCTAAATATAAACAGGAAGCTTTGACCAGCAACCTGAGATGAGCGGCCACATGCAATACACCCATCTAGCCGCCCACCATGAGCAGAATCCAGAATGGGAAGAGGCTGAAGAGATCATGGAGTCAGAGATAAACAGTTAGCAGAAGGCTTAACGTGGTGGATCTCCACCAGGCATGGCCCCACAGCGCCCCCTCACAACCCCTACTCCCACATCTCTGGGTTTCCTACATAGGCAAAAGAAAGCACGCCGGAAAGCTCCCCTGAACCACGTCGTTCCCTCCACTCATGGACTTTTCTATAAAACTACTTGTTTCACTGCACCCTAAGTCATCTCAATGATTCCAAAAATGAAAAGCAGTCCTGGCGCGGTGGCTCACATCTGTATTCCCAGCACTTTGGAAGGACAAGGTGGGAGTATCATTTGAGCCCAGGAGTTTGGGGCTGCAGGGAGCTATGATCGCACTACTGCACTCCAGCCAGGGTGACAGGGCAGGACCCTGTCTCTAAAAAAAGAAAGAAAGAAAAGAAAAGCAGATTGTCAAGGAAAAAAGATCGAGCTCTATCTTCTCTCCTGTCCTCTCTTTGCAAATGAAGAGATTCAAGCTCAGAGATGATTTGCCCAAGGTCACATGGGCAAATCCTGATCCAATGAGCTTACTACCACAGCAGGTCCACAGCAGTTGCCACACAGCTCCCAATAGACTGGAGACTTTTTCTGCCGGGGAAAAGGCAATGTCAGTGGTCACTTGTCTGTCCTATGGCTCTAGGATGACACCTAGAAGATCATGGTCATTAGCAAATATCCAATTCAAAAAGGCTGGGATTAGATCTCACTTGAAGACATGAATCTCTCAAGGAACACTCCAGGAAAATCCTCTTTGGGCTTTTATAGTCCTTATGACCAGGAATTTTCGGTCCACGAAAAATATGACGTACTCCAATTCCTGCTAAAGCAGGAAACACACCTTTACATCCTTTCTCTTTGTAAATACCCACGCATTGAATGTTTAACGTATTAAATGCTGTCAGCTTCTAAGAGAGTCTCTATAGATATGGTCTCAGAAAACAATAAAGGGGCACATCGGTGAAGGCTCAGCTGCTGCCTGGGAACAGCCAGGGCCTGTGAGTGTGAACGCCTCCCAGAGAGCTCGGCTTGGTGAGTCCCTAAGGAGGCTCACTAACGCGAGGTTAATCAAGAGAGTTGGCAAGTTTGCCTTTCTTCTCCATCCCTGAACTCGAGTTGAATCGCGGAATCAACCCAAGTTCAGGGGCTTCAAATGGTCAGCCGGCCTTGGGGGACCACTGTCCCGGTGGCCGCGGCAGGAACCAGTCCTGCAGTCCTGCGGCGGCACCTGCGCGGGAGGCAGGGCAGGTGCTCCAGGACGGCGGGGCGGGGCGGGGCGGGGCGAGAGAGCGAGGAGGGGCGGGGCGAGACGGGGCAAGAGCGTGGGGCGGGGTGGGGCGGGGTCGGGGAGAGCAGTGGGCGGGGCGGGGCGAAACGCGAGGCGAGGGGAGGTGGGCGGGGCGGGGCGGGGCGGGCACGGTCCCAAGGCCGACCCGTCCGAGGACGCACGGAGCAGTTCCGCGCATGCGCGACTGTGGCGAGCGACTACGCTACAACGGGGCTCCCGCGACCCCTGGCGGCGGCTGCCGAGGGGCTGCGGGACGACCTTGGGCGGCAGCTAGCAGCGAGTCCTAGCTGATGTGGCCCTGAGTCAGCTTTTAGAGGTCCCAAGACTCGTTCACAGACCGCTAAACGCAAACTAAGGCACCTCCCAGCACACCAGGATCGACGTGTCCTCCTTCAGTCCGGACTTGGCGGAATCTGCACCTGGGAGCCCCTCCCGAAACGACCTGCCAGCCGCAGTCCAGAAAGCAGGCACCCCTCACTCCCCCTCTCAAATGGGGGCTCTATTCCTGTCTCTAGCCCTAGAGTTGTTGTGAGGATAAAGGAAGCTAAGGGACAAGTGCTTAGAACAGTGTCTAGAAGGAATTATTTTAATGCTGTAGTCATTATTAATAATGTATTATATTTTTACAATTCCAGAACCTGGCACACAGTAGGTACTCAACAAACCGTTCCTCTGTCTGTCTTGAGAGACTGCGGTGGGCCCTGCAGGGCAGCTGCCTGCCTCTGCCTGGTTCAGGGAAGGCCCAGCCAGGCCGGCCCCAGCTTCCTTCCTGCTCTTCTGCCCCACTCCGGCCCACTCCGGAGAGCCACGCTCTGAGCCGCACATGACTCTCTCCTTCTCCACAGAACAATCTGTGTTCTGCTCCCGCCCCCGAGAGAGTTCTGAGCTTTCCAAATATGGATGCTTTTTGCATTCCCAAAGCATCACGAACATTTGGGAGAAGAAAATGAACACCAGACATGGTTTGGAAACGATGGAAGCCAAGGGATGGGTGGTGACGGAACAAGCACCGTACTAGGAGTTTTAAAATATAAAACACGAGTCTGGCCTAGGTGATGTCTTACAACCTCACTAGCTTTGTAGCAGTCTAGGCCCCAAGGAGATCCTATAAGTAAGCACCCAAACCCTAAGAATAAAAACTACAGCGGCCACCACCACACATTGCAGAGGCGAAAACTGCATTAAGGAGGCCCAGAGAGTCACCTGCCGTCAGAGGAAATGAGCAGTGGGAGGCAGTCCCTTGAGAGCCAAACGGCTTGAAAGTTGACAAATTGAGATGAACCAGCTCGTCGGTGAGTGTAGGCAGAAGAGGCATTAGACACAAGAGTATTTGTTTTTATATCAGACCCAAACCAAAACCTATTTTCACCTGAAATGGAGTGGATCTCAGAATATACTGAGAAGGTTGCCCTTTTGCTTAGGCACCTTGTGTGTTATTCAGCTAGAGTTTATCTTCAATAGTGTGCCCCCGGATGCCAGGGCAAAATGTTAAAGAATGGCCCCGTCACAGGCACCCCTGTGCAGCAGGCACTGTTGTCCCTGGCGCAAATGCAGGGAGATAAAGCAGGCAGCTTAGATATGACACAGCCTCAACACCCAACCCAGAATAAGCACTCACATATTTGCTGATTTAATGAATTAATTAATTATACAGTCTGGTTTGAGAGAGGCAAATGGCAGATGTGAAATAATTAAAATCTGAATGCCAAATTAGATGGTACTAGCTATAAATAGAGGTGGAATCAGAGGATGGAGAGACTGGTGTGGACAAACGGGGCTGGAGAGGTCTGTATGCAACAACGGGTGTCACCAAGGGCGGACTCAGCACAGGGAAGAGATGACTCCCAGATGGATGGAGAAGATAAACAGAGGTGGGGGGTTGGCCTGGCAGGGGTGATGGCAGGTGGGCAAGGAGGCAGGCAGCCTACAGCAGAGGATGGGTGGGACACAGCAGGACATGCAACCAGCCTGCCAAGACTAAGACATATCCTCCACAGTCTGCAGAGGTGCATGCCATACCTAGACCTGCCAGGGTTAGCAGGAGGACTTGAACTCGAGATTCAAGCAATAAGGGAGAGGATGACTCTTTTTTCCAGATAATTAGCTCCTGATTATCTCAACGTGGTACATTTAAACCTCACACTGGCTTGTCCTGACACTCAGGCTGCTGTTTACACTCTTCACCACATTTTAACATCACCTTAACTGAGAATGTAAATCCGGCACAAATGTCCAAATGCTCATGTATTTCAGGCATTGTAAACCCCAGGGGAAAGCTCTGTGTCATCGGCATCCCTCCACCCCTTCACTAGCCCAGAGCCCTGGGGGGTATTCTGCTTATAGGTGGAGCTGTCCTGTTACTTGCTGGGGCCTTGCAGGGCCCAGCTTCTAGCCATGCCCTCCAAATGAGCTTCAGCCACTCCTGGGTTTTAACCAAGTCCTGCACCTATATGCAGACCTATTCCTGAATCCTGACCAACAAGCCAATAGCCTGGAAACCTTTATGCTGAGCACTAGCCAAGAATTCCAATGTTTCCCCAGGATAGCACCCTCTTGTGGACAAAGGGATTTCACCATGTTCAACCAATCCAGTATCTTCCCTCTACCCTCCAAGGAAAATGGGCTCCTTCTCCTGAAATCGCCTTTGCAAAAATTGTTAACAGTGAGAAAATTATGACAGTTAAAGAAATCTGATCTAACCAACCCCTATCTTGCCATTAACCCCCAAACTATGGTATTCCTGGGCTTAGGTCAAGCTAACTTTAGGAGATATTTAGTTTATAGTTTAAATGATAATAGCACTTCCCCAAAACTCAACTGCCTCTGTCAAGCTAATGAAAGACCACTAGGTTAGGAGGATGAGAGGAGCCTGAATTCTGCTAAGGCATAAGTGATTACCAGCCATTGTTCCAAAGGTCACAAGATTTGCAACTTCCCCAATTACTCCTGCAGATAACATCACTACTGTAGAACCTAAGATTGGCCTTTTGAGGTATCTCTTCAGGTTTTCGCATTTCTGACAACCAACAGCCCCACCAGATCCACCACAGGGCCATGCCTTGTGGCCCCACCCAGAAGCGGGCTCAGCACATGAAGACCATTTTCCACACCCCTATGATTGCATCCCCAACAAATCAGCAGCACCCATTCCCTTGCCTGCCAAACTATCCCTGAAAAACTCTAGCCTCCGAATTTTCAGAGATTGATTTGATTAATAACTCCATCACCCATGTGGCACAGCCAGCCTCATGTCAATTAAACTCTTGATTGGACTGCCGTGGGTCTCAGTGAGTTGGTTTTGTCTGTGCAGTGGGCAGGAAGAATGCAATGGGCGATTACACTCCTGCAGTCTTCACTTGGTTTGACAACATCATTACCTGCCCAGCGAGCTAAGCTAAAAATTTCACTGTCATCTGGATTCCTCCCTTAACCACCTTCTCATACCAACTCCCAACACACACAGCCTATCTCTCTGGCCTACTGCTTCTCTTTCAAATGACTCTGGATTCTGACTTGCCTGCCCCTGCCTTGCTTCTGCCCTTTGTACTTGGAATCCGGGCTTTTGCAATACCTCTGATATCTGTCAGGACCCAGTTAGGATAATGAAAACACTATAGTTCTTTCAAATAAAGGGAATTGAATGTATGGAATTGTCTGCATAGGAGATGAAAGAGATAAGAGGCCAAACAGGATGGTTTTGTACCCCCGAATTCTGAAATCGCAGGAAGCACTAACATCCCTAGGACTGGAAAGAACATGGGGAGGAGGTAGAGTCTTAAGAGCCCAGAAGCTGGGGCCGTAGAGAGCCAAAACCCAGAGGAAGCTCCCTAACGGGCACTAAAACTACAGAGAAAGGTTTCATCCAACAGGAGCTAGGACAACTGAAGAAACACCATTGCTGGCAAAGGTGCTGCCTGAGGCAGAGAGAAATACCCTGGCTTATCTCTCTCTTCCAATTTCCTACCAATGCCTCTGCTTGACCAAACCCAGGCAGAAACCACTGACTTGGGCACCTGGGAAACAGCCTGCAGAATTCAGCCCACTGAAATACAGAACAGCGAAAGGGCCCAAAGCCAACTAACCCCCTTAACCAGTCTCCTTCGCTAGAATCTTTAATTCCTTCTCATCTATTCTCCACTCTGTGCCAGAAAGATCTTTCTTGCTTAAAAGCTTAATTAAGTCATTCCTCCTGCTTAAAACTTGGCAGGGGCTGGCAGTTTCCTGGCAGAAAAAATAGGACTTATCCATCAGGCTGATTTTGTCAATCAATTGCAAATATAGGAAGTGCTGCTTCCCTTCACTATGACATGTATCGGGTTTGCTCTATAACATGAGATGGGCTCCTATTCAAAGTATTGCTGTAGAACAGAATGGAGACTACTCCTCAAAGCCATCACCCCTGAAACTGGGAAATAACTAAAGATAACTACTTTTGGATCAGTGTTGTTTGCCATGATCAAGAGGCTAAGGGCTCCAATGAAAACATACCATACAAAAGAACAGGGAGAGCAAGTAAAGGCTATTAAAATCTATTAAAACAACAGAGTAACTAGAGATTGAATTGGCAATCAAACAACTTCTACAAAGAAAAGCCCAGGCTCAGATGGCTTCCTTGGTGAACTGTACCAAATACTTAAAGAACTACCACCAATTCTTCACAAACTCCTCCAAAAAGCAGAAAAGGAGGGAACACTTCACAACTCATCCTATGACACCAGTGTAACATTGACACCAAAACCAAAGGCATCACAAGAATACCACCAATATCTATTATGAATATAGGTATTAAAATCCCCCTACAAAATATTAGCACATGTAACCTAGCAATGTATTAAAAAATCATAGACCATGACCAAATGGGATTTAATTCAGGAATGCAAGATTGGTTTAATATATGAAAATCATTCAGTGTAAAACACCATATTTAAAAAATAAAGCATAAAAATTACATGAACAATGCAATAAAAAAAATTAGACAGTGTCTAACACCCTATAATGATAAAAACACTCAACAAACTAAAAACAGACAAGAGCTTCTTCAAGTTGATAAAGGCTATCTATGAAAATGCCACTGCTAACATCTTAATGGTGAAAAACTGAAAGCTTTCCCCCTAAAATAAGGATGTCCACTCTGGTCATTTCTAATCAACATTCTACTGGAGATACTAGCCAGCACAATTAGGCAATACAAAGCAACAAAGTCATCCAGATTGGAAAGGAAAATGTAAAATTATCTTTATTTGCAAATGCCATGATCTTATATATTTTAAAGCCCTAAAGAATCCACAAAAACAACATAACAGCTAATAAATGAGTTCAGCAGGGTTAAAGGATACAAGATTAATAAACAAAAATGAGCTGTATTTCTATACCTTAGTAATGAGCAATCTGAAAGTGAAATTTAAAAAATAGTTTCACTTATAATAACATAAAAAAGAACACTTAGAATAAATTTAACAAAAGGAATGTAAGACTTGAATGCCAAAAAAATCTACAAAACATTTTTTAAAGAAATTAAAGAAGACATCCCATGTTCATGGATTGGAAGACCTGATATTGTTAAGACAGCAATACTTCCCAAATCGATCTACAGATTCAACACAATCCCTATCAAGTATTATTTCTTATGCTAATTTACAACCTGACCCCAAAATTTATATGAAATGTAAGCCAAAAAAATCTTGAAAAAGAAGAGCAAAGTTAGAAAACACACTTCCCAAACTCAAAACTTACTACAAAGCTACAGTAATAAAGACAGTGTGGTACTGGCATAAGGACAGACATACAGACCAGTGGAAAAGAACAGAGAGTCCAGAAATAAACACTTACATATATGCTCAACTAATTTTCAACAAGGATGCCAAGACAATTCATGGAGAAAGAACAGTATTTTCAACAAATTGTGCTGCAACAACTGAAGATCCACATACAAAAAGAATGAAGTTGGATGCTGACCTCACAAAAATATACAAAAATTAACTCAAAATGGATCAGACACCTAAATTTAAGAGTAAAAACTATAAAACTCATAGAAGAAATCACAAGAGTAAATCTTCATAAACTTGATTAGGCAATGGTTTCTTAGATACAAAACCAAAACGACAAAAATAATAAAAGAAAAAAATGAACTGGACTTAATCAAAATGAAAAATGTTTGCATTTCAAAGGACATCACTTAGAAAGTGAAAGACAGTCCACAAAATTGTAGAAAATATTTACGAACCATATATCTGTAAAAGAAATTATATTTAGGATGTATAAAGAACTACTACAACTCAATAATGGAAAGACAAATAACCGAATTAAAAATGGGCAAAGAATCTGAATAGATATTTCTCCAAAGAAGATATACAAATGGCCAATAAGCACATGAAAAATTGCTTAATACCACTTATCATTAGGGAAATGCAAATAAAAACCACAATGAGATACCATTTCATACACTCTAGGATGGCTATAATCAAAAAGACAGATAACAACAAGTGTTGATGAGGATGTGAAGAAATTAGAACCTTCACGCAGGTGAGCTGCTTTGGAAAACAGCTTGCAGTTCCTCAAAAACTTACACTCAGAGTTACCATGTAATCCAATAATCCCACCCCTAAGTATATATCCAAGATAAATGAAAACCCAAAATGTTTTGGATGGGATTATGTTCACCAAAAAACCTGTACACAAATGTTCATAGCAGCATTATTAATAATAGTCAAATAATAGAAACAACCTGCTGTCCACCAACTGCTGAATGGATTAACAAAATACGCAAAATGGTATATCCATACAATGTAATATTCAGCCACAAAAAGAAATGACACATGCAGCAACATATAAGGACCTTTAAAACATTATGCTAAATGAAAGAAGCCAGATACAAAAAGTGCATGATTTCATTTATACAAAATGTCTAGACTAGGCAAATCTATAGAGACGGGGTATAGATTAGTGGTTGACTAGGGCTATAGAGTTGGGGTGGGGGTTCAGGAAATGGGAAGTGACGGCTAATGGGTAAAGGTTTCTTTTTTGGAGTAATAAACATTTTCTGAAATTGATTGTGGTGATGGTTGCACAACTCTGAATATACTAAAAACCACCGAATTGTACACTTTAAAGGGTTGAATTGTATGGTATATGAGTTATATATCAATAAGTCTGTTATTTAAAAAGCTATAAACAGAATTCCGGGAAGATGGTGGACTATGAAGCACCAGGAATCTATCTTCCCACACAGACAACTATTGTACTGGCACAATCTGTTCAATATCACTATTTTGGAACTCCAGGGTCTCTTAAAGGCTTACAATTTCCAGGAGAAAGCTTGATGGTAAATTGCAGTTAATTTCAGCTCTTAGCATAGTAGAAGCTGTGAACACATTCCTAGAGAAGCAAATATGAAGCTTGCAGGAGCTAGGGTGGGCAAAGAGCACCCTGTCCTCCAAATATTGGGTATCTGTGTTCTGATCACTGACTGCTGCTTCTGATCACAGGGGTGCAGACAAGAGGCAGTAGCCATTGTTGCTGCACCTCCCTTCATTATTGCAAGCCACCCCACATACACCAACAGAGGTGACATCCAGAGGATTTAAAGGGCCAGTGCCCTTCCTCCCCCCAGCCTCATTTTTCTCTTTCTCCCTTTTGAGAGCCAGACATTTGAGACTACAGCATTCAAAGGCAACTACATACATGGGGAAAATTAGATGGTTGACCATGCATGCCCATGGAAAGGCACAGAGTCAGAGAAGACCTAAGAAGACCTCAAATATATACCCCAGGCTGATCCTTGGCACAAAGACAGCCTACAACATTTTTTTTTTAAATAAACAAAAACAGCAAACCCTGAGAATGGGGAGAATCCTATTTCCAGAGTTACCACATTATTAGATTCAAATGTCTATTTTTCAACAACATCAAAAAAAAAAAAAAATCAGAAGGCGCACACACACAAAAATGGAAAAAAGCAGCCCATTCAGAGGAAAAGTATATATCAACTGAAACTGTCCTTGAAAAAGACCTGATGGCAGATCTACCAGACAAAGAAACAACCATTTTAAAGATGCTCCAGGGACTAAAGGAAGATGTGGTGAAAGTCAAGAAAATATATATGAACAAAATTGAAATGTCAAAAAGGACATAGAAAACCTAAAAAGAAACCAATAAGAAATTCTGGACAGGAGGCCTACGCACCGCCTCTTGTGCTGCCGCCATGTCTCTAGTGATCCCTGAAAAGCTCCAGCATATTTTGCGAGTACTCAACACCAACATCGATGGGTGGTAGAAAACAGCCTTTCCCATCACTGCCATTAAGGGTGTGGGCCAAAGATATGTTCATGTGGTGTTGAGGAAAGCAGACATTGACTGCACCAAGAGGGAGGGAGAACTCACTGAGGATGAGGTGGAACGTGTGATCACCATTATGCAGAATCCACGCCAGTACAAGATCCCAGACTGGCTCTTGAACACACAGAAGGACGTAAAGGATGGAAAATATAGCCAGGTCCTAGCCAATGGTCTGGACAACAAGCTCCATGAAGACCTGCAGCGACTGAAGAAGATTCGGGCCCATAGACGGCTGCACCACTCCTGGGGCCTTCATGTCCAAATTCAGCACACCAAGACCACTGGCCACTGTGGCCACACTGTGGGTGTGTCCAAAAAGAAATAAGTCTGTAGGCCTTGTCTGTTAATAAATAGTTTATATACCAAAAAAAAAAGAAAGAAAAGAAATTCTGGGCTGGGTGCAGTTAGCTCACACCTGTAATTGCAGCACTTTAGGAGGCTGAGGCAGGAGCATTGCTTGAGCCCAGGAGCTCAAGGTTACAGTGAGCTATGATAGTGCCACAGCGTTCAAGCCTGGGCGACAGAGCAAGACCGTGTCTCGATGAAAAACAGAAGTGAAATTCTAGAGCTGAAAAAGTACAATAAGTGAAATGAAAAATTCACTAGAGGGCTTCAAAGGCAAACTTGAGCAGGCAGTAAACTTTAAGACAGGACAATAGAAATTATTGAGAGTAAGTGCTATGGTTTGAATGTGTCCCATTAAAAGGATGTATTCAAGACTTAATCCCCATTGCAACAGTGTTGGGAGGTAGGGCCTAATGAGAGGTGACCATACCATGAAGACAGAGTGAGTGATTAATGCCATTATCTTGGGAGCGGATTCATTATAAGAGAGGAAGTCCAGCCCCCTTTTCCTTCTTTCTCTCACCCTCTCACCTTCCACCATGGGAAGCTAAGGCAAGAAGACCCTTGCCAGATGCTAGAACCTTCATATTGGACTTCCTAGCCTCCAGGAATGTGAGAAATAAATTATTTTCTTTATAAGCTACCCAGTTTCTTGTGTTATGTGACAGCAGCACAAAAATAACTAAGACACTGAAGAACAAACAGAAAAAAAGATTGAAGAAAAGTGAACAGAGCCTAAGAAACATGTGGAACACCATCAAGAGAACTAATATATGCACTGTGGGAATTATAGAAGGAAAAGGGGGAGAGAAAGGAGCAGAGAGGATAGTCAAAGAAATAATGACTGAAAACTTTTGAAATTTGGTGAAAGATATTAAGTGAAAAGTACAATTATCATTTATTGTACTTTTTCAGCTCCAGAATATAAACATTGAAGAAGCTCAACAAACTCCAAATAAAATGAACTGAGAAAGACCCATACAAAGGCACATTATAATAAAACTTTTGAAGGACAAAGGGAGAATCTTAAAAGCAACAAGAAGCAACTTGTCACATACAAGGGATCCTCAATAAAACTGTCAGCAGATTTCTCATCAGAAACATAGGAGGCCAGATTGCAACAGGCTGATATATTCAAAGTGCTGAAAGAAACAGACTCTTAACCAATGTATAAGTCCATTTTCACACTGCTATAAAGAACTTCCTTGAGCCTGTGTAATTTATAAAGGAAAGAGGATTAACTGACTCACAGTTCCACATAGCTGGGGAGGCCTCAGGAGACTTACAATCATGGTGGAAGGGGATGCAGCCACCTTCTTTACAAGGCAGTGGGAGAGAAAGAGTGAAGGAGAAACTTCCAAACACTTACAAAACCATCAGATCACATGATAACTCACTCACTTTCAGGAGAACAGCATGGGGAAAATGCACCCATGAACAAATCACCTTCCTCCCTTGATATGTGGGGAATACAGATCCCTCCCTCAACACATGGGTATTACAATAATGAGATCTGGATGGGGACACAGAGCAAACCATATCAACCAAGAATCCCATATCTGCCAAAGCTATCCTTCAAAAGTGAGAAATAAATTAAGAAATTCCCAAGTAAACACAAAAGCTGAGGAGTTTTTTTTTACCACTAGAACTGCCCTGCAAGAAATGCTCACAGAAGCTGTGCAAGGTGAAATGAAAGGACACTAAGCAATAACTCTAAGGTATATAAAGAACTAAGGATCTCAATAAAAGTGAATACATTAGCAATTATAAAACTAGTATTATTGTAACAATAGTTTGTAACTCCACTTTTTATTATCTGCATGACTTAAGAGACTAATATGTTTTTTAAATTATTACTCAAAAACTAGTATTATTATAACTTTGGCTTGTAATTCCATGTTTTGTTTCCTATATAATTTAAGAGACAATGCACGTAAAAGAATTATTAGCTTATGTTTTGGGGCACACAATGTATAAAGATATAATTTTGTGACATTGGTAACAGAAAGGGGTGGGGATAGAGCTTTACAGGAATGGAATCTTTGTATGTTAGTCAAGCTGGTATACATTTAAGTTAGAGTGTTAAACTTTAGGATATCAAATGGAATCTTCATGGTAACCACAAAGAAAATAGCTAGCAAATATACACAAAAGGAAATGAGAAAGAAATTTAAATAGTTCACTACAAAAAAACTAACAAAAAAAGACAACAATGCAGAAAGCAAGGGACAAAAAAGCTATAAGCCATGTAGAAAATATAGCAAATTACACAAGTAAGTCCCTCATCGGTACCTACTTTAAATGGAAATGGATTAAACTCTCCAACCAAAAGATGGAGATTGACAGAATGGATTAAAAAAACATGATCCAACTATATGCTTGTCTACCAGAGACTCTAGATCCACAGACACAAATACACTGAAAGTGAAAGAATGGAAAAAGATATTCCAACGGGACAAAGTGGCTCACATTTCTGATCCTAGCACTCAGGGAGGCTGAGGTGGGAGGATTGCTTAAGCCCAGGAATTCAAGACCAGCCTGAGCAACACAGTAAGACTTCATCTCTACAAAATAAAATTTAAAAATTAGCCAGACATGGTGGCATGAGCTTTTAGTCCCAGCTACTCGGGAGGCTGAGGCAAGAGGATCACTTGAACTCAGGAGGTTGAGGCTGCAGTGAGCTGTAATGACACCACTGTGCTGCAGCCTCAATGACAGAGCGAGACTCTGTCTACAAACAAACAAACAAAAAGATGTTCATGCAAATAGTAACCAAGAGAGCAGGGACAGCTATACTAATATCCAACAAAATAGACTTTAAATAAAAAAAGGTGTTGAGTGTGGTGGCATGCTCCTGTAATCTCAGCTATCCAGGAGGCTGAGACAGAAGAGTCATTTGATACGAGGAGTTTGAGACCATCCTGGGCAACACAGTGAGACCCTGTCTCTACAAAAAATAAAAAAATTAGCAGGGGTATGATGGTACACATCTGTAGTTCCAGCTACTCGGGAGGCTGAAGCAGGAGATCTCTTGAGCCCAGGAGTTCAAAGTTACAGTGAGCTATGATAGCACCACTGCACTCCAGCCTGGGCGACAGAATGAGACTCCATCTCTAAAAATAAATAAACAAATAAGAGACAAAGAAGGATGTTATATATTAATAAAGAATCAATACAGTAAGCAGATACAACAATTATAAACATTTGCACATGTAATTACAGACCGTCAAAATATATGAAGCAAAAACTTCACACATTGAATTGAAGGGAGAAAAGAGAATTCTATAATAGTAGTTGGAAACTTCAATAACCCTCTCTTAAGAATGAATAGAACAACCAGGCCAGGCACGGTGGCTCATGCCTGTAATCCCAGCACTTTAGGAAGCTGAGGCGGGCAGATCACCTGAGGTCGGGAGTTCAAGACCAGCCTGATCAACATGGAAAAACCCTGTCTCTACCAAAAATACAAAATTAGCTGGGTGTGGTGGCGCATGCCTGTAATCCCAGCTACTCGGGAGGCTGAGGCAGGGAATCGCTTGAACCCAGGAAGCAGAGGTTGCGGTAAGCCGAGATCATGCCATTGCACTCCAGCCTGGGCAACAAGAGTGAAACTCCGTCTCAAAAAAAAAAAAACAAAAAGAACAACCAGACAGAAGTAAGGACATAGAGGACTTAAAACACAATAAACTGACTAGACCTAAGAGACATAAACAGTCACTCTACCCAATTTTCTTCTCAAGGATGCATGGGACATTTTCCAGGACAGACCATGTATTAGGTCACAAATTGAGTCAAAACGTGGTACGTGCACACAATAGAGTATTGTTTTGCATGCAGACGAAAGAAAATTCTGTCACATGTTACAACATGGATGAACATTGAGGACATTATGTTAAGTGAAATATAAGCCAATCACAAAAAGGCAAATACCACATGACTCCACTTATATGAGCTACCTAGAGTAGGCAAAATCAGACAGAAAGTAGAATGGTGTCTGCCAGTGGCTGGGGGTGGGAGGGGAATGAGGGGTTATTGTTTCATGAGTTTTTAAAAGGGAAAGAGTTCTGGAGACGGATGGTGGTGACAGTTGCACAGCAATGTGAAGAATACATTTAATCCCACTGAACTGTGCACTTAAAAATGATGAAGATGGGAAATTTTGTTATACGTGTTTTACCAAAATAAAATAAACTGGGGAAAAAAGCTGTAGAGTATATTTATAATATGAAAACTGAAATGACCTAGATGTGTTTCATGGGCAGCTATTTCAAAAATATTCATAGGCCCGGCACCGTGGCTCACGTCTGTAATCTCAGCACTTTGAGAGGTCAAGGCGGGAGGCTTGCTTAAGCCCAGGAGTTCGAGACCAGCCTGGGCAACGTGTCGAAATCCCATCTCTACAAAAAATACAAAAATTAGCCAGGTGTGGTGGCACATGCCTGTAGTCTCAGCTACTTGTGGGGGCTGAGGCAGGAGGATCTCTTGAGCCTGGTGCAGGGAATGGAGGTTGCAGTGAGCTGAGATTGCGCCACTGCCCTCCAACCTGGGCGACAAAGCAAGACCCCGTCTCAAAAAAAGAAAAAATCCATAAGGCACACCATCATGCAGCCTTTACAAACTATGTTTTCAAAAATATTTAATGACGTGGAAAAATAATTGTACACACATACACACACAGAGTGAAAAAATAATATAAAATAGTATATAAAGCATAATGTCAATTGTATATAAAAATAGTAAATATATACAATGTGTGTGTGCGTGCGCGTGTGTAACAGTGGTTAACCAACTCAAGTAACAGCATGGTACCTGATTTTATTTATAAATATTTAAAAATAAATATTAAGTGTATATATATATATTTTTTTCTTTATTTTCCAAAC
This sequence comes from Pongo abelii, assembly GCF_028885655.2. Classification (NCBI taxonomy): domain Eukaryota; kingdom Metazoa; phylum Chordata; class Mammalia; order Primates; family Hominidae; genus Pongo; species Pongo abelii. Next base: position 95,140,354 of record NC_072000.2, read on the forward strand.
AGTCTACACTCAATACACAGCTAAAGAATAAATGCTCATTTTTAAATCAAAGGGAATGCATTCAGTGTTGGCCGGAATGGGAGGAGGCTGGTTCCTCACACTGCAGGAAGGAAAAGCATACAGGGACCGCCGTTCTGCAAGGCAATCTGGAAATACCTCTCTTCAACCCAGAAACTCCACTTCTGGAAACCTCTCCTAGGGAAATCATTAAGAACAGGCACAAAGACCACTCATCACAGCTTCGTGTATAACAGTGAAAAGCTGAAAACAACTTACATGTCCAAAAATAGAGGCTTTAGTTAAATAGATTATACTTCATCCATACTATGAAATGTTATACAGCTGCTTAAATGTTGCGGAAAGTTATCTACTGTCATGGAAAGTGTTTACGATCTATAGTGAAGTAGAAGAAGCAGGTCACAAAGCAGTATATGTGGTATAATCCCACTTTCATATAAAAAAATTCACACATATAGGAGGTGTAGAGAAGATCTGGAAGGAAATGAACTATAGTGTTAACAGCAACTGCCTTGAATAGATGGGTAATGGATATCTTTATGTTCTTTTGATTAGTCATCATTTCTGAATTTTATATAAAACACATGTATTTTGTCTATATTAAGAACAATAAGGCCAGGTGCAGTGGCTCATGCCTGTAATCCCAGCACTTTGGGAGGACAAGGCAGGAGGATCGCTTGAGTTCAGGAGTTCGTGACCAGCCTGGGCAACATGGCAAAACCTCATCTCTAGAAAAAATACCAAAAATTAGCTAGACAGGATGGTGCATGCCTGTAGTCCCAGCTGAGGTGGGAGGATCGCTTGAGCCTGGGAGGCAGAGGTTGCAGTGAGCCGAGATCACACCAGCCTGGCAACGGAGCGAGACCCTGTTTCAAAAAAGTAAATAAATAATAAATTTTTAAAAAGAACAATAAAATAAAATTGTGGGGGATGAAACAAGAGATCAATACCAGGGACAGCTAGAAGTATTGCTGGCCAGCTCAGCTAAGGAGCGTGGCAGGCAGGGCCTTCACGGACAGGAGGGGCAAGGCCATCACAGCCACCTGCTGCTCCCAGCCTCAGCTGTCCATGAGATCTGACTATTCAAATCCCCCTCCACTGACCTTGGATTTATAAATTCAAAGCATCTTCCCATTTTGTCTTATTTAGTCTTCTCAGTACTCTTGTGAGAGTATTATTAGCTCTGTTTTGCAGATAAGAAAAGTCAGACTTAAATCACTCACAAATCACAGAACACAATCAAGGCTAAGCAGGTTATCTCACACCAGAATCACATCAACCATATCCTCACTCACAATGAGTGATTACGCTCCCACTGACAGGCAGCTCAGTAAAGTGGAAAGAGTATGGATGCTGGAGTCCACAGGCCTTGCTTTGAATCCCATCTCAACTCTGAAAAGCAGCCTCTTAACCCCTCTGCAGGGAATGATAATACTAGGGTCCAGGATTGTTCTCAGGATAAGCACAATCACGCAGGTAAATCACCACGCACCATGCCAGACTCTCCATCAGCGCTCAATAAATGCTCAGGCACAGGGAACCCCTGCCTCTCAGTGCAGCTGAGCTCTCCGGCAGCTGTGAGGTTAGAAATCGGCTTCTGTAAATGGGACTAACACTGAACTTCACGCAGTTTCCAGTGCCCGGCTCTGGCCCTGTCCCTGAGGCCAAAACAGACCGAGTGTTTCTTCCTCCAAGAGCCCTCCACACAGGTAAGGCCTGCTCCTCCACCCATGGAGGCTGCTCTTCCCCCAAAAGCTCCATTCCTTCAGTGTTGATCGGCCTCATGCGGTCTGGTCCCAAGGTCATCTCTAGTCCACAGTGACCCTCTCACAGAGCAGTCACCTGGCTGCTCCCCGATTTTCCCTTCTCTTCTTCCCTGCAGGGGCCACCTCAAAGAAAAAAATAAAGAGCCCTGGGCCTATTTGATGAAAGGCTTCTATTCAGAGGAGCCACTGCTGTGGACATCTGTCATGGACATTGGACACTGCCCTTCCTCTGATCCCCCTAATGGGACCAGCCCCTCTTCACCATGGTAACTGGATCAAGGATGAGAATGTGATCCATTTGGGGCCAATAAGACACAACAAGAACCCGGCTGAGATGTCTGAGGATCACACCCAGGAAAATGAGAGTCTGGAGCCGCTCTGCTCACCCTGGGGCCTGAGATGGAAAGCAACAAGAGGGGAGGGGAAACAGAGAGGAAGAATCCATGTCTTTGAGCCCTGAAGCCAGCTGCCACTGAAGTCAGTTTAAACTGGGTTTTCTTTCACCTACAGCTGAAAAGGCCCTAATGCACAGATTTTGGCAGAAACTAGAAAATGGATCTGCAGCATGGCTTGGGTGGTCAGCGCTACATACACCGTTTACCCCTCTGCATATGCCTAAGGCAGGAGCTTAGGCCCTGCCCTCAGAAAGCCCTGTGGGATGGAGTTGTCGAGGCTGACTTGGATTTGCACTGCCCCCTCCACGCCCTCTGAACAGAGCACACCTGCTCACTCCATCTGCCTGCCAAGCATCTGGCTGGGGCTGGGCAGAAGGGATGATGTGGGTAGCTTCTCCAGCTGTCCCTGACTTCTAGGTACTCCCCATCCTCCAACATCAGCAACAACTTTCCCTTCCCTAAGCTGCACTCCAGGCCTCTGATCTTCATATGAGCTTCCCCTAAAGATTCCCCCATTAGGCTGGGCGTGGTGGCTCACGCCTGTAATCCCAGCACTTTGGGAGGCTGAGGCAGGTGGATTATCTGAGGTCAGAAGTTTGAGACCAGCCTAGCCAAAATGGTGAAACCCTGTTTCTACTAAGAATATAAAAAAACTAGCCAGGCGTGGTTGCATGCACCTGTAATCCCAGCTGCTCGGGAGGCTGAGGCAGGAGAATCACTTGAACGCGGGAGGCAGAAGTTACAGTGAGTCGAGATTGCGCCACTGCACTCCAGCCTGGGCAACAAGAGTGAAACTCTGTCTCAAAAAAAAAAAAAAATTCTCCCCGTAAATGTAGGGATCCCAGGTCCCACTTCCTGATGGCCAAACCCTCTGCCTGACAAAGCAGATCCTCTAAGGCACCGATGTATTCATGGAAGAAAGCCGGCCTCTCCCCTCTCCCCATAACCAGATGTTGTTACCTGGGGCATCTGAAGAGGCCAATCATTTGTGGTCAAACCCAAGGGATTTGGGTTATCTCACACCAGAATCGCATCAACCATATCCTCACTCACAATGAGTGATTACGCTCACTCACAACCTGCTTAGCCTTGATTGTGTTCTGTGATTTGTGAGTGATTTAAGTCTGACTTTTCTTATCTGCAAAACAGAGCTAATAATACTCTCACAAGAGTACTGAGAAGACTAAATAAGACAAAATAAGAATAAAAATATCACATTTGTTGATCTGCCGGGCATTGTGCTAACTGCTTTACATGTATTCACCCATTCCCTGCACAACCCTGTAAGGCAGATATTATTATTATCTCCATTTACAGATGAGAAAACAGACCCAGTGGGGTGAAAATAATTTGCCCAAGACCCTTTAGCTAGTAAGTGACGAAGCCAGAGGTCAAATCTGGACAGCCTGACCCCAAAGCTTCATGCCCTTAACCACTGCATGGAAGAGCAATTTCCACCCCAGGAGCAGGGAGGAATGGAGAAGGTAAAGGAGCTCTGTAAAGCGCCCGACGTGGTGCGACCTCCTCCACCTGGGCACAGAGGTCACTCAGCTTGACAGAAAAATTTCCTACCAAGAAACATCCCCACATCTTGGTCCTGCCCTGGATTGTGTGACATAGGGCAAGTCCCTTCTCTCGGGCACAGTCTCCCCTACTGGGAAATAAAATGTCTGCATGGGAGATGACTGTGCTGGCCCCATCTACTCTTCGGAGCCAGTCCTCTGTTTCGGTGCCATGCAATCTGGAAAGGAAATTAATTCCCCTGCTGTTTCCAGGCCCCATTTTTAAAATGTTTAATTTAAAAATTTTAAATTTTAAAATTTCCAGTTTTAAAATTTTATTTTACTAAAAAGGGAACTGTTCTTTTTGTCTCTTTTATTAATTATGTTTCTGTTTATAAAGCAGAGAGAGGCACTTACTTTCCTCTGTGTATGCAGAAAACAAGGCCACAGAAAATGCTGAGGAAGCCAAGTAGCCCTGTTGTAGTAGGCAGCTAGTCAGGCATGAGCAGGGCAGGAGAGGGTCCCCCGCGACATGCACACACACGCCAGGAATGTCAGGTGACCATCAGGTGATTGTCAGGCAGCTGTTAACTGTTTCTCTAAAATAATAATTGGTAGCTGCCTGCATCAGGAAAAAGCAGCCTCCCAGTAGATAGAAGAAACTCGAAATTGGTGATCAGCAGCTTCCCAACAAGTTCTCAGGAGTTGGGCGAGGGGCTCAAGCATGTGCACTAAGGGGCAAAATGGCGGAGTGTAACTGGTAGATGATCTTCTAGGAATGCTAGGTTGGCAAGGGAAGAACACCTTAAGTGAGCATGCGTACAACTCCAGTCGTTTCTTACATAATTCTAATATACTGTGCTACGACAGCATCAAATATGATTGACTCTTCCCAGGGGGCTTCACAGAAGACAGCAATATGAGCTCGAAGGACAGAACTTACAGGAGGAAACCTGGCAAGGGTGAGGCATTAAGGGAGAGGAACCAAGGGCAGGAGTACAAATCTAGGGTATTCTCAAGTGACCTGAATGTTTTCTCCCTGAAGAAACCTTACCCGGCCCAAGTGAGTTCCAGTCCATGTGCCAATAGAGGAGAGCAATTAGGAACATGGGTGTCAGACTGAGACCCCATTCTGCCACTCAGAGGAGAACAAGGGCCCTAGAGCCAGTCTCTGAGGTCAAGTCCTGGCTCAACCACTTCCTAGCTGTAGGACCCTGGGCAGGTTTACCTAACCTCCCTGTGCCCAAGGTTTTTCTGTAAAATGGAAAGAATAATGGTGTTTACGTCATAGGTGGTGGCAAAGACTGAATGAAGGCTGGGCGTGGTGGCTCACGCCTTTAATCCCAACACTTTGGGAAGCCGAGGTGGGTGGATCACCTGAGATCAGGAGTTCAAGACCAGCCTGGCCAACATGGTGAAACATTGTCTCTACTAAAAAAAATACAAAAATTAGCCAGGTGTGACAGTGCACGCCTATAATCCCAACTACTTGTGAGGCTGAGGCAGGAGAATACTTGAACCCGGGAAGCGGAGGTTGCAGTGGGCCGAGATTGTGCCATTGCACTCCAGCCTGGGCGACAGAGTGAGACTCCATTTTTTTTTTAAAAAAAAAAAAGAGTGAATGAGATACTGGGATAAACGGCATCACACCTGGCGTGCAGGAATCTCTCAGTACACCATGGCCACTGCTACGCTTCTGCATAACCTCACCTCCTCTCATTTCTCTCTTCTGTAAATTTGCGGTTTGGAGAGTTAAAGAGACAGGAAATTCCCTAACATAGTGCTGGCCCATAGGAGGTTCTGGAGCTGAACGTGCAGGCTTCCGATTCCCAATCAGCAAAGGCTAACGTTGGCTGACCAGGGGAAGGGACTCTATCTGAAAACCCTGGCCAACTCAGACCTCAGGTCACCAGGGAAAAGTTGAGGTGACAAAGAAAATGTGCAGGTCAATCGCGCTTCCTAGAGCAGCGTGCACATAGCATAGGGGAGGGACCAACATTCAGAGAACCCCCTGACAGCAGCCTCCCCTTAAAAGTCCTCAGGGACCTTGGTGAAGAAAGAAGAGCCAAGAATATTCCTACACAGAGCTAGGACCGAGGGCCTCTTGAACTCCTCAGGAAGCAGGCCTGTCTCTGGGCATCTCCATGAATTGGGCCCGCAATTGCCCTGTTAGTACAAGTCACTTCTAGTCCCTCAGGGCCCACCCAGCAGTCAGCTTCAGCTGACATTTACATTGCGCTCACTATGTGCCGGCACTGTAGAAGCATTTTATGTGTGCTATCTCATGCAGTCCCCGTGACAAGCCAATGAGAGCTTGATGGGCGGGGAAACGGGCAGAGAGAGGCTAAGGAACTTGCACAAGGCCCCAGAGCCAGCATGTGACACACAGAGTAGGACCCAGGCAGATGGTCAGGGCCGGTGCTCATAACCGTCCCTCTACACTGCCTCTCACCTGGCCCACCAGGCTCTCCAGGGCCTGGAGCCCCCAGGCTGCCGGCCACTTCCTCTAGGCAGAAGTGACCCTTCCCTCTCCCGGTACACATGTGATTCTACCTGCACTCACAGAAGTCAGAAACTAGCCAGAGCCAGGTCTCCCATGTGCCAGCAGTGTCCCAAGAGCCAATGCCACAACCTCATGGGTAGGGTGACCACATATCACTCAGGGACAGGCTCAGGGCCCAAGTCACCTGTCCTCCTTGCCCACCTTTCATGGCAGCCAAAAGACTGAGCGGGCAGTGCCACCTGTAGACAGCCTGCCTCCATTAAACTATCTCAGAACCAATCCTAGGACGTGGGCTCTGGGTACTGGGCAGGCCCCAAAGCCACCTTCCTCCCCCAAATAGGAAGCCAACTCCTGGTACAACCCACCAGCCCCAGGGCAGTTGGGCAGGTGGAAATTGCCAGATGATGCTTTGCTGTCCTTCCAGAATGCTATTGCTGGCCACACACACACACAGCTGCTGAGGCACGTGAGGTAGCTGGGTGAACACCAGGGAGAGAAGAGCGTGGCTGTGTGGCACAGACCCCAGCACTCCCCATAGCTCAGACAGATGCAAACAAAGCCAAATGCTGTCAGGACCCCAGAGGCAGCCTCAAAGGGGCGTGCCCATTAAACTGCCGGAGTGCCCTGTCGAGAGCAAGGGCATTTTTTCCTAGCCCATGGGGATGTTTAGAAGATTAATTAGAGGAGCCTGGCAGTACTCAAGGGTCCCCAGGGAACTGGGTGAATACATCATCCCCATCACAAAGCTCTTAACAAGTGTGCCCCGGGCTGGGTCTTTGTTCAACACTGCATAAGACAACTAAGTCAGACAGGCTGGACCACCTGTAGCCCCATCTCAGTCAGAAAGTGCTGGCAGCACTCAATGGCCAGCTCATGACTGTGCTGGAGGGACAAGCCACCCAGGGCCCTGGCCTCTCCAGCCACAGTCAGTCACAGTACATGGTTTGAACAGCAGATGGCCAGAAGGACAGGAGCCACTCCAGATAGTCCACTTCTTGCCACAGCCTTAAGAAGTCCCATTCAAAGTGTCCCTCTTCCTCTAGGAAGCCTTCGTGGCCCCGCTGGCCGGAAGTGACCTCTCCATATTACCCATCCCTAGCTTTTACTATTTGCTGCCATGTTTGGGGTTGAGGTTTTATTTTTTATTTTTTATTTTTTTTATTTTTTCGAGATGGAGTCTCGCTCTTGCTGCCCAGGCTGGAGTGCAATGGCGTGATCTCAGCTCACCGCAACCTCTGCCTCCCGGGTTCAAGCAATTCTCCTGCCTCAGCCTCCTGAGTAGCTGGGATTACAGGCGCCTGCCACCACACCTGACTAATTTTTGTACTTTTAGTAGAGACAGGGTTTCGCCATGTTGGCCAGGCTGGTCTCGAACTCCTGACCTCAGGTGATTCACCCGCCTTGGCCTCCCAAAATGCTGGGATTACGGGAGTGAGCTACCATGCCTGGTCGAGATTTTAAAATATCATTTATGCAGCATTTAGAATGTGCCAGGTACTACATTAACTGCTTTACATACATCATTTGACTTAATCCTCCTAATAGCCCCATGAAGTGGGTGTGATTATGCCCATTACAGATTGAGGAAGAGGCAGCTTGGAATGGTCCAATCGTCTGTGTGTCCTGTGCTTCCATACTTTTTCTTCCCATGAGATTGCATTATCGCACACTAGAGTGCAAACTGCTTCATGGCAGTGAGATATTTACATGTTCTTCTTGTCCCTGAATAGGTACACAGTTAACTAAGAGAGGACTGATTGCTAGTGATTGCTGTGTGTCAACTGATTAGCCTTAATTAACCCAGAGGTGGCATTAATGAATAAAAACATCATCAGCCATGTGGCCAACTGACTATATGATATGAATCCCTACATGCTGTGCAGGATTTTAATTACCAAGAAAGGCCCCCGCTGAAGTTGCATATTACTTATCAAGAAACCTTGCTGAAGCTGGGCGCGGTGACTCACGCCTATAATCCCAGCACTTTGGGAGGCTGAGGTGGGCGGATCACCTGACGTCAGGAGTTCGAGACCAGCCTGACCAATATGGAGAAACCCCCTCTCTACTAAAAATACAAAATTAGCCAGGTGTGGTGGTGCATGCCTGTAATCCCAGCTACTCGGGAGGTTGAGGCAGGAGAATCGCTTAAACCTGGGAGGCGGAGGTTGCGGTAAGCCAAGATCACACCATTGCACTCCAGCCTGGGCAACAAGAGCAAAACTCCATCTCAAAAAAAAAAAAAAAGAAAGAAAGAAACTTCGCTGAAATGTTTTTCATTCATCCCCTTCAGTGACAGCTGATGGCCACTGGCTTGGAGGAACAAACCCCTGCTGGGCTTAGCATGACCCAGCACATGCTGCAGGGCAGCCCCAGCAGCCTTGCTGGGAACTGCCAGGTTCATCACCAGCCAAGGGCCAGGGGTCAAATAGGTGGCTCCCAAGAGGCGCTGCTGGCTCCAGGCCACGGGACCCTGTGTTAGAAGGCACGGGCCTCACCTTTGGTAGCGTAGGCTTCTGCGATCACCCGCAGCCTGTAGGGCGGGGCAGCTGTCAGCGGCAGGTCGTCCAGGCCCACCCGGGCATAAATGTTCAGAGCTTCTTTATAATCACCTTCCACATAATTCAACTTGGCCATGATCAGATTGGATTCTTGTAGGAATTCTGACTAGAAGGAAAAGGAGAGAAAGAAAAGCATTTTCCTACAATATCAGGCATGATGCTCCCTCGGAGCCTGGCCAGCTGCTGCCATAAAACCCCACAGCTCCCTGCATAAGAGCTTGGACGTGAATGTTCTGAGCAGTGTTATCCACAATAGCCAAATAGCGGAAATAACCCAAGTGTCCATCAAAATGTGGGCTAGCCATAAAATGGAATATTGCTCAGCTGTAGTAAAGAATGAAGTACTGTTATGCTACAACATAGACGAACCCTAAAAACATGATGCCAAGTGAAAAATCCAGTCACAAAAGGCCACATATTGTATGCTTCCATGTGTATGAAATGTCCAGGGTAGTCAAGTCTAGAGTTAGAAAACAGATTAGTCTTGGCTAGGAATGGGAGGTGGCTGCTGATGATGATGGGGTTTCTTTGGGAGGTGATGAAAATGTTCTAGAATTGATTGTGGTCATGGTTGCACAACTTCATGAATATACTAAAAATCACTGAAGTGGACACTCTGAATGGGTAAGTTGTATGATATGTGAATTACACTTCAATAAAGCTGTTGCAAAAACCAAACCAAAACAAAACCCTGCGGCTCCCCCTCATCAGGCCCGTGGCTGGGCTGGGCCGGCTGGGCCAAGGAAGGAGGGAATGCTTCATAAGTTAAACATACAAGCACCTGTCTCAGAAAAGGAAGCGGCCCAGACATCCTGGTGGGTCTGGCCATGGCACTGGAGATGTACCACAACCCTGTAACCCAAATAACCAAGGAGAGCCTTCCCAAATGGATGCGAAGATCAGGACTTGTTTGCTTTCCAGGGCGAAGTTTCTCACTGAGCCACTGAAGTTTCTAAACTGAGGTGACCTGGTACCCTCCCCAGAGGCTGAGGGCCAGAAGTTCTCTGTGGGCCCCCCTTCCTCCCAGTCAGCAAGGCTGGCCTGGCCAGTCCCCTTCTCCCCAAAGCCTCGTCATTGCCTTCCTCCCTGACCCGTCCCCCGGCACCTAGGGAGAGAACAGGCCACCCTGCCACCTATATAAGGAAACAGATTTATCTTCTGTGGCCAGACCTTCTCCTCAGAGCCCAAGCGGTTCAAAGCTGAGGTTTTTGCTTACAGAAGCACACCATGAAACCGCACTATTTATACTGTAACCTAGCGCTTTGATGAGTGGACAACACGGCCAGGTAGCCAGGTACAGCGTGTTACAGCAGCTATCTCAGCCAGCGTGGTCGGCTTCCAGGCATTTCTTGGAAGAGGGAGGGACATCAGGCAGCATTGGAAAGGATGGTGCAGTGGGCAAGGGGGACTGATGGGAGTAAAAATGTTTATGGGTGGCCCAAGGGAGAGGCACCAGAGGAATTAGAATTACATCTGGAGACAGAGAAATCAAAGCAGACTTAGAAAAGAGAAAAAAAGCACCCAGGCCGAGTGCTGTGGCTCACACCTATAATCCCAGCACTTTGGGAGGCCGAAGCAGGCAGATCACTTGACGCCAGAAGTTCGTGACCAGCCTGGCCAACATGGTGAAACCCCATCTCTACCAAAAATACAAAAATTAGTGGGGCATGGTGGTGCACACCTGTAATCCCAGCTACTCAGGAAGCTGAGGCACAAGAATCGCTTGAACCTGGGAGGCAGAGGTTGCAGTGAGCCGAGATCACGCTATTGCACTCCAGCCTGGATGACAGAGCGAGACTCTGTCTCAAAAAAAAGCATCCACCACAGGGGTTCTCCACCCAGGTGGGGGACAGGCCAGGCTTGGGTATTTTGAAAACATTTCCTAGGACATTCTGGGAAGTCTACCCTCCTTCCCCAAGCTTCTAGCCTCTGAGAACCGTTGGATTAAAGGCAAATTGGAAGAGGAGGGGAAATGAGGAGTTAGCATTAATGGACACATCACAAGAGGTTCGGTCTGGGAAGATGCAAAGAGTCCTGGAGATGGAGGGTGGTGATGGCTGAGTGACAATGGTAATATACTTAATGCCACTACACTGTATACTTACAAAGAGCTATAACGTTAGGTTGTATGTTATGTATATTTTATCAAAAGGGAAAAAAAAAAGGTTAACGAAAGCAAACTGGAGAGCCAGGTGGAGAAAAAGCTTGAAGAAAATTGCAAGCCTAGAGGCACAGCTTGGACACACTGGGAGAGCCTCCCTGGGCGAGTCCAGTCTCCGCCCAAGTACAGGAAACAGCTTGGCCAGGGCGCCTCGGCTGCCTGGGCAGTGGGAGAACAACCCCAACACGGTGTCAGGGGCCCCCTTCTCACAATAAGGACCATTTTCTTGCCTTGAATCAGAAGTCAGATGTCCTGACTCCTAGTCCAGGACTCTTTCCATCCCACTACATGCCTGGCTGGCTCTGGTCTTCCCAGCCTCAGTTCACTTAAGACAAGCTGGACTTAAGCTCTGGTCTTCCCAGCCTCAGTTCACTTAAGACAAGCTGGACTTAAGCTCTGGTCTTCCCAGCCTCAGTTCACTTAAGACAAGCTAGACTTAAGCTCTGGTCTTCCCAGCCTCAGTTCACTTAAGACAAGCTGGACTTAAGCTCTGGTCTTCCCAGCCTCAGTTCACTTAAGACAAGCTGGACTTAAGCTCTGGTCTTCCCAGCCTCAGTTCACTTAAGACAAGCTGGACTTAAGCTCTGGTCTTCCCAGCCTCAGTTCACTTAAGACAAGCTGGACTTAAGCTCTGGTCTTCCCAGCCTCAGTTCACTTAAGACAAGCTGGACTTAAGCTCTGGTCTTCCCAGCCTCAGTTCACTTAAGACAAGCTGGACTTAAGCTCTGGTCTTCCCAGCCTCAGTTCACTTAAGACAAGCTGGACTTAAGCTCTGGTCTTCCCAGCCTCAGTTCACTTAAGACAAGCTGGACTTAAGCTCTGGTCTTCCCAGCCTCAGTTCACTTAAGACAAGCTGGACTTAAGCTCTGGTCTTCCCAGCCTCAGTTCACTTAAGACAAGCTGGACTTAAGCTCTGGTCTTCCCAGCCTCAGTTCACTTAAGACAAGCTGGACTTAAGCTCTGGTCTTCCCAGCCTCAGTTCACTTAAGACAAGCTGGACTTAAGCTCTGGTCTTCCCAGCCTCAGTTCACTTAAGACAAGCTGGACTTAAGCTCTGGTCTTCCCAGCCTCAGTTCACTTAAGACAAGCTGGACTTAAGCTCTGGTCTTCCCAGCCTCAGTTCACTTAAGACAAGCTGGACTTAAGCTCTGGTCTTCCCAGCCTCAGTTCACTTAAGACAAGCTGGACTTAAGCTCAAGGAAAGAGAAAGTTTCACATTAGTCAGTGTGAGTAAGACAGCACATCCATGCAAAAGATGTACAGCTTTGGAACATTCTTTATAAGATGGAGGAAGGCGAAAAACAGCAATGGGAGAAAAAAACTCCCTAGGTAGAACTAATAACATAGCAAGAAATGATGTCTATCTAGTGCTATACAGCTTTGAAAGAATTTCTCCATTTGAGCCTCAAAACAATTCTGGGTTAAGTAGGCCTGCAGCTGAGAAACATGAAGCTCAGAGAGGTTAAGTAACTCCCAAGATCACACGGCTTATAAATCCAGAACTAGACTCAGACTCAAGCATTTTAACTTGAATTAAATTCAACAGCTGGGTGCAGTGGCTCAGACCTGTAATCCCAGCACTTTCGGAGGCTGACGCAGGCAGATCACCTGAGGTCAGCTGTTTGAGACCAGCCTGGCCAACATGGTAAAACCACATCTCTATTAAAAATACAAAAATTAGCCAGGTGTGGTGGCACATGGCTGTAGTCACAGCTACTCAGGAGACTGAGGCAGGAGAATTGCTTGAACCTGGGAGGTGGAGGTTGCAGTGAGCTGAGATGGTGTCTGGCCAACAGAACAACACTCTGTCTCAAAAAAAAAAATAAAATAAATAATAAAATAAATTCAGTGTGCTTACTACCACACTGCGTTGTAGAGGATGGAAAGCAAAACCTATCAGCACCTGGTGAAATGAAAAGTGAATTTTTCAAGATGAAGTTGGGGGTCCGGTAGACGGGGGAAAGAAACGAGCCAGATCTCTCCCCTCACACCTCCCAGCAGGACACTTGAGTCTGGCTGGCCATCACTGTGAACTGTGGCCCATGTGCCTGCTGTCCCTTCACCCCCTCCTGCTGATCAAGACCTACCACCTGTGTCCCCAGATCAAGACCTACCCCTGTGTCCACCTGTGTCATCATGTCATCGGTTAAGAACATATGAGATGAGGCGGGGCGCGATGGCTCACGCCTGTAATCCCAGCACTTTGGGAGGCTGAGGAGGGCAGATCACGAGGTCAGGAGATCAAGACCATCCTGGCTAACACGGTGAAACCCTGTCTCTACTAAAAACACAAAAAATTAGCCGGGCGTGACAGCAGGCGCCTGTAGTCCCAACTACTCGGGAGGCTGAGGCAGGAGAACGGCATGAGCCCGGGAGGCAGAGCTTGCAGTGAGCCGAGATCACGCCACTGCACTCCAGCCTGGGCGACAGAGCGAGACTCCATCTCAAAAAAAAAAAAAGAACATATGAGATGGATGAGATGGAGATGGGGTTTCGCCATGTTGGCCAGGCTGGTATTGAACTCCTGGCCCAAGTGATCTGCCACATACCAAACTGTGGCATGGCCCTTACAGAGAAACTGAACGGGGAAAGAGAAGACCTGGTTTTTGAAGCCCAAATGCAGCAGGGAGTCCTTAAGTACCTGGGATCCCTATGCTGAAGTGACCTCTCTGGCCACCCTCTAGGGGCCTGGGGCAGGATCCCTATGTTGAGATGACGCTCTCCAGCCACCTCCTAGCGGCCTGGAGCTGTGTCCCATGCAGACAAACATACACAAAGACAATTTTGAAAGCAGCTCTCTATCAGGGTTTCCAGAAGCCTGTTGCTGCACAACTGACCAACACCAATACTAACTTACTCAAAGGTTGCCCAGGCCCTCCATTGCAGCAGGGCCAAGGAGGTGGCCAGATGACCAAGAGGAGGAACAGCTCGAATTGAAAGCTCACAGGCTTAGAACATGCAGGAGCCGGGAAGGTCCAAGCTCACCCCTTTAAGAGCCCACCCCATTCAAACCTAAAGAAACTGAGCTGCAGAGAGGCAAGTAACCTCCCCGGGGTCACGCAGCAAGTCGAGAGCAGGCTGGAGTTTGCAGTACAGATATGAAAGGTAAAGCCAAAGAAAGCATGGCTTCCCGGGGGGAAGTGTGCACATGCAAACAAGAATAAAGACCAAACATGGAGCCTCAGAGGATTCCAAGACAGGAAGAGAAGAAGAATGAGAAAGAAGTCATCAAAGTTAAAAGGAAATGGAAGTCAGAGCTCCAGAAGTTCACCAAAGACTGTGCTCAGTGGGAAATACATCCTGGGGAAGACAGGCAGGATGGAGCGGGCCACAGACAGCCATCTGAACTAGGGGAAGTATCTAGAGCCAGGGGAGTGTGAGCCACCCGTGGGGGCAGAAGGGCAGGGCGGGAAGAGGAGATGACCCCCATGAAAAGCAAAAGGAACTGAATGAGGAGTCCAAGAAGAAAGGAAGGAAAGCCACGTGAGAGGGAATGGAAACCTGGGTGTAATGAGACCAGAAAACAGAACAGACAGATGGGGGCAGCACCTAAGATTCCCTGTGCGCGAGGGTGAGGGTCCTTGCTGAGACACGGGGAAGTTCCTGGCCCCCTCCCAACCGTGACGCCAGGCCTGCTGGCACCAGTATGGAACCTCCCACAGCTCTGGGCCACAGTGGCTTGTTACATTGATGAGCAGGAAGCTGTGCATTGAGCACCCTTCTGATTAACTTCTCTCTTTTCTGGAACTGCTTAACACGTCAGGTTAAGCTCTGGGTTATATCGGATAGCTTTAGTTCAAGCATCTGAGAGATAAGTGGCATTGTGCAGATGACGTGTCATTGAAGACTCTCATCAGAGACCCTATTGGCCCAGAAGCCCCCACAGTGGTCAGCCAGCCTACAGATTGGCACATCCACCCAACTGGGAGCTGGCCCGCTTCTAAGAAGACAAGCCATGGCGGTATGCAGGTGAGCTTCAAATGTCACCCAGCTCAACCCTGGGCAGCCTTCTCAACCCCACACTGTCCAAAGGAAGTGTCGCCTCAGCCCAGAGGCCCATGGTACCTTAAGGTTCCCTCGGTCCAGGGCGGCGGTCAGATGCTTGCGGACCTCAGTCAGCTGGGGCTTGGGGCCTCGGGGACTGGCCCCCTGCCTCAGGGGGTGTTCCTTCAGGTACTGCTCCAGCTTCGACTCCCCGAGGAGAAGTTCTGCCATGTCATCTACAAAAACAAAGTGAGAAGCCAAACAAAGTGAGAACAAAGTGGGAGCAAGGAATGGCCTGCATGTAGGACCCCCCTCACTCAAGGGACCCCAGAACCACCACACTGCGAGGCTCCAGGCCCCCAGCAAGGCCCTTCTGGAACTTCATAGCCTTCATAGGGTCTAAGCGGGCACCACCTCATAGTGAATTCAGTTCATTTAAAGAATGTTCCAGTAGCATGTACTGAAATAGGTGTTGGCTCAAATACTCAGTCATTTCTTTGCCAGTAGATACTTTTTTTTTTTTGAGATGGAGTTTCGCTCTTGTTGCTCAGGAGTGCAATGGCATGATCTCGGCTCACCGCAACCTCCACCTCCCGGGTTCAAGTGATTCTCCTGCCTCAGCTTCCCAAGTAGCTGGGATTACAGGCACATGCAATCACGCCCGACTAATTTTTTGTGTTTTTAGTAGAAACAGGGTTTCACCATGTTAGCCAGGCTGGTCTCAAACTCCTGACCTCAGGTGATCCACCCATCTCGACCTCCAAAAGTGCTGGGATTACAGGCATGAGCCACTGCGCCTGGCTGCCGGTAGATACACATTAACATGGAGACAGTTTAAGTTCAGTAGGAAAAAAACAAAGGTGGCTTATGATGTATTCATTATGATCTTTATAAAACACACACAAACCCCAGTGTTATGTATTTTCAAGAGTGGCGCGATGAAATCCCCAGCTCTGGTGCAGTATTCTATGGAGCTGGTGGAATGTCTGTACAGCCAGATCTTAAAATGAGTCTGTGTCAAAATGACCTGAATGCAAGTCTGTATTCTTGCAGAGTAACAGAGTATTCATCTGTTTCTGTCTAAAAGTCATAACTACACAGATATCTGGGAATGCTTGCATGAAGCTTTTACTCCTGAGAGCATACTACTTACGGTTATAACTTGTTGATGTCTATATTGGCTTAATTCGAATGAAAAGTTCACTCCAGGAGCAGCTCTTTGGAATCCACACCGCCCCCCAGACTGTTCTGAATAAACCCAGAACAACTCATATACCAGCCTAAGCATGGTCTATTTTTCTGGGATGGGACAGAACATAATTGTATTAAAATATAAAATCAGTTTTAAAAGGTCTGGAAGGACATATCTTAAGGTCATGATAGTAGTTACAGCTGGGGTGCTGGGGAGGGGACCTCAACTGGGGTTGGTGGCAAAAATGGACTTTAGCTTTGTCTTTAACATCCTGGTCCTAAAAAGAAGACTAGATTAACCTATTATATATGCAATCTAAAATTAATTCAAAAAGTCATCAGCGAGGACCCCCTAAGATTCTGGGTGGTAAGTCCACCAAAGGTCAAGAGCTAAAACAAAAGCCTTTTCCACATGTTCTGAGAAGTTGGCCCAAAACTGCTGAATCTATAGGTCTTAGCATGCTCTATCTATGTACTGGGAAGCCTAAAATAACCTTTTAGAGATGAGACCTAGAGTCCTGGGAGGAGCCAATTAACACAAAAACAGGGCTGAGTTCAGTTACTGAACTCAAGAACTCATTAGACATCCAAGAAGAAAAAGCAAATCTGGCCAGGCACGGTGGCTTATGCCTGTAATCCCAGCACTTTGGGAGGCTGAGGCAGGGGAATCACCTGAGGTCAGGAGTTTGAGACCAGCCTGGCCAATGTGGTGAAACCCTGTATCTACTAAAAATACAGAAAAACTAGCCAGGCATGGTGGTGTGCACCTGTAATCCCAGCTACTAGGGAGGCTGAGGCAAGAGAATCACTTGAACCCGGGAGTGGAAGTTGCAGTGAGCCAATATTGTGTCACTGCACCCCAGCCTGGGCGACAGAGTGGGACTCTGACTCAAAAAAAAAAAGGAAATCAGGCAAGGCCACAGCAGCTTCCAATGCCAGAAGACAATGAAGTGGCGCATACAGAGTACACTGGGGTACCAAGTGTGACCCCAGTGCATGGGGCCGGTCCAGACACCAGCCAGGCACAAAGGCAACAAGCAGCCTCCTCCCAGACACACAAGCCCTTCTCAAGAAATGAAACCCAGCTCATAAAGAAACCCAGGACTCAGGAACAAAGGACATGTAGGCAAAGTCCTGAGTGTTTCTTACAGAATACTAAATGCCCACAAGAATTAGAGCCACAGAACAAATATGAATGTCAGAAAGCAATGCGTTGCAAAAACAATCATATATCTGAAATTGGGAGGAGCTTCAGAGTGTAATGCCTTTATCTTTCAAAACACTGTACCATGTGCTCTTAAAAAAAAAGTCAATCTAATCTTTCACTATTTTTCAAAAATTTGTTTAAATTTTAGTGAACTCTCAGGAAATAATGAAGAACCATTTATTTAGAGCTCAAAAATTCCTTTAAGCAGGGCGCAGTGGCTCACACCTGTAATCCCAGCACTTTGGGAGGCCAAGGTGGGCGGATCACGAGGTCAAGAGATTCAGATCATCCTGGCAAACATGGTGAAACTCTGTCTCTACTAAAAATACAAAAATTAGCTGTGCATGGTGGTGCGCACCTGTAATCCCAGCTACTTGGGAAGCTGAGGCAGGAGAATCGCTTGAACCCGGGAGGCAGAGGTTGCAATGAGCCAAGATCATGCCACTGCACTCCAGCTTGGTGACAGAGCGAGACTCCATCTCAAAAAAAAAAAAAAAAAAAAAAAATCCTCTAAATTCATTTTCATTTTTTCCTTTTAATATTTATGAATAAACTTATTAATACTATAATAATAGACCAGTGCTGTTCAATAGAAATATATGCAAGCCACATATATAATTTAAAAATTTTGTTTTGTTTTGTTTGTTTTTCTTGAGACAGAGTTTCGCTCTTGTTGCCCAGGCTAGAGTGCAATGGCACGATCTCGGCTCACTGCAACCTTCGCCTGGGTTCAAGCAATTCTCCTGCCTCAGCCTCCAGAGTAGCTGGGATTACAGGCACCCACCACCATGCCCAGCTTATTTTGTATTTTTAGTAGAGACGGAGTTTCGCCATGTTGGCCAGGCTGGTCTTGAACTCCTGACCTCAGGTGATCCGCCCGCCTTGGCCTCCCCAAGTGCTGGGATTACAGGCATGAGCCACTATACCCAGCCTTAATTTATAAATTTTAATAGCCATATTAAAAAAGGAAAAGAAGGCAGGGCTCGGTGGCTCATGCCTATAATCTCAACACTTTAGGAGGCCTAGACAGGTGGATCACTTGAGCCCAAGAGTTTGAGACCAGCCTGGACAACATCGCAAGAAAAAAAAAAGTGGAATTAATTTAAATAACACATTTTATTTAACTAAATATAACCAAAATACTATCAGGTCAGCCGGGCGCAGTGGCTCACGGCTGTAATCCCAGCACTTTGGGAGGCCGGGGCAGGTGGATCATGAGGTCAGGAGATCAAGACCATCCTGGCTAACACGGTGAAACCCCATCTCTACTAAAAATACACAAAATTAGCCGGGCGTGGTGGCGGGTATGTATAGTCCCAGCTACTCGGGAGGCTGAGGCAGGAGAATGGCGTGAACCTGGGGGGTGGAGCTTGCAGTGAGCGGAGATCACGCCACTGCACTCCAGGCTGGGCGACAGAGCGAGACTCTGTCTCAAAAAAAAAAAAAAAAAAAAAATACTATCAGGTCAATATGCAATCAATATTTTTAAAATATTAATGATATCTTACATTCTTTTTTCATATTAAGTTTTCCAAATCTTGTGTGTATTTTACACTCACAGCACATGTCAGCTCTAACCTGTACATTTCAAGTGGTCAATAGCTACATGTAGCTAGTGGCTATCATATTGGACAGCAATATGATCACTGTTTATAGATGTATGTCTAAATATCTACCTTTATATCTGTCTATGTCCCTACAAAGATGTCTAAAATGATGATCACTTAGTGTAAACAATAGGAATTTCTGAATGATAGGATTTGGGATAATTTTTAAATTCTCATCTTTGTGGTTTAAATTATTTACATTGAGCAAAATCCTTTTATAACACTTTTAGAAAAAAAAAAAAGCAACTCTTCTTTAAAAACTGGAAGTATACATGCCAGGATATTAGTAGTGGTTATTTCTGAGTGGTAAGACTATCCATCTATGTAGACCTTCTTTTCTGTATATTTTAAAATTCCAAAAAATAAAATAAAATAGAACTTGGGATTCAGAGTCCTAGATTTAAACCCAAATTTGTCACTTGGTGACTTTGGCCCAATGATTTAACTTCATTGATTCTGGGAAGCAATTCCAAGAAAGCACCTCTTTCGGCCTCAGCGGAGGATCCCTCTCTCCCCGCCCCTCCTCACGACCCCACCCCTCCTCGCCTCCCTGCCACAGGGACCCTGCATCTGAAAATGGCTCCTCTGGGCAGAATCTCCAAGCCAGGGAGCAGAAACAACGAGAGATCAGGACCCCTGCTACCTATTCTAGCCGTGGGGGCACAGGACTTACCCTCTCAGAGCCGCAATTCCTTTACAGACTGTGGGCTAGAGCTACTGAGTTCTCAGACGGAAAACTCTATGGCCCAGAGTGAACACACCTCTGAGGCCACAGCTGGGCCTCAGAGGATGAGTAGGACCTGGGCTAGCAAAGAGCAGAGGGAAGGGCAAACCAGGCCGAAGGAACAGCACAACCAAAGCCACAGCACAGAGCCCAGGAAAGCAGAGAGAACCAAGTGGCAGGGGAATAGGATGTGGGTAGAAAGCTGGAGAATCAAGCTGGGATCAGAGCACCCAGACGTCAATGCTTCCCCCTCCTGACCTCCCGACTCAGCACCCCCACCACAGGAAGACATCCAAAGCCCTCAGCAATGGAAAACAGGTCCTGGCTGAGTGTCACATATGCCACTCCTTTGGAATGCTCTGGCATCCTGAGGACACCATTCACCGCTACTTAGTGAACACCTACTAATATTCCAAGCGCTGCGGACCTCTCCTCCAGGTGCCCCATCCCAAACCACCTCTAGCAGCCCCAGGAACCCTGAGCACCCTGGGTGTTTATCAACCTGTCTGCCCCTTCTAGACTGTAAGGAGGAGGCCTAAAGGAAGAACCTGTGTGTTGTGCACAATATCTGGCACAGAGTCCATGCTCAATAAATAGTGAATTAATTAGATGATGGGGAAGGCATCTGCATCCTCCCCAGGGTTAGGGTGGTCATTGCCTGTGGCACAGTCTGCTTGTTGTCCCAGAATATTCACTCTCCCTTTCTTCCTTTAGTATTAAAATTCTCATGTTTTATCAGAGCACACGGCTGCCCAGTTAAAGACTACACTTCCCAGGCTCCCTGATGGCGACATGCTGCCCCATGACTACGTTATGACGATGGGATGGGAGCAGAGGTGTTGCACGCAGCTTCTGGGCTTGGCCTTTAGAGGGAATGGGCTTGCCCGCCAGTCCCTATTCACCCTCCCCCACAGGCTGGACCTTAACAGTGCTGATGGAAAATGGCACGCCCATCTAAGACCACAAGCTGGAAGCCACCTATTGAGGATGAGCAGAGCAGAGCAGCACCACACAAGGAGGCTTGTTAGATCCCCAACACCAGGAGCTGCCACCGAGCCCCCGACTGCTTACGTGAGGGTGAAACATGAACTTCTATCCTGTTCTACTTTCTCAGTCACTGTGATTCTGACCTTTGTTACAGGGGACAAACCGGAATCTTAACCAGATCTCCCAAACAAGAAACCAGCTTCAGGCTGAGAACTCCTATCTGGAAACACCCCACCAACCTCAAGTCCTCAAGTTTACTGGTCTCCAAACAGAATTCCTAGAACCCAACTGAGGGCCTTTGCAGAATCCGCAGACCCTGCACTTCTCCTGCTGCTTTGGTTTTACATCCCAGGCTTGCCAAATTTTTATTTAAACAATGGGTTTCATAGTTGCAGAGAGGTGTAAAAACTGCTACCCAAGTGCAATGCAGGATTCAGGGCCTTTGTGTTTCTCTGATCTCCTGATGCTGGGGGAATGTGTCAGAGTTGTGATGCCAAGATGTGGAGAGCGCTCAGTTCCATCAGCAGCAACTGGGGGCAGGGTGTGGTGGCTCATGCCTGTAATCTCAGCACTTTGGGAGGCCGAGGCAGGCGGATCGCTTGAGGTCAGGAATTCAAGACCAGCCTGGCCAATATGGAGAAACCCTGTCCCTACTAAAAATACAAAAATTAGCTGGGCATGGTGGTGCACGCCTGTAATCCCAGCTACTCGGGAGGCTGAGGCAGGAGAATCACTTGAAACTGGGACGCAGAGGTTGCAGTGAGCCGAGATTGTGCCACTGCACTCCAGCCTGGGCGGCAGAGCAAGACTGTCTCAACAACAACAACAAAAGCAGCAACTGGGAGAGCACGGTGCAGGAAAATGATTGACGGAGAAAAGAAGTTTTTCCTCAGAATTAGGAGACACAGTCCCTTCCCTCACGACGCCCCAGTCTCTCAAGACCGTTCAACACAATACAGGCTCTAATGAAGATGTGTACAGTATTGGATGGGGGTGGGAGAGGAGACAAAGCTTGCACCAAGAATGTAATGCTACACATTTGCAAGATGGAAAATGTGGGGAAAAGCATTGCAGACAGAAGGAATAGAATATGCAAAGGTATGGCATGCCCTACTCGTTTGGGGAATTACAAGTCGTTTGTTAGAACCAACCCATGAAGTGCTGGGAGAGTGATATGGTTTGGCTCTGTGTCCCCACCTAAATCTCATCTCAAATTGTAATCCCCACCTATCAAGGGATGGACCTGGTAGGAGGTGATTGGATCATGAGGCAGTTCCCCCATGCTGTTCTCATGAGACTGTGTTCTCATGAGACCTGATGGTTTTATAAGTGGCGATTTCCCCTGTGCTTTTTCTCTCTCTCTTGCTTGCCGCCTTCTGAAGAAAGTCCTTGCTTCCCATTTACCTTCCACCATGATTGTGAGTTTCCTGAGACCTCCCCAGCCATGTGGAACTGTGAGTCAATTAAACCTCTTTCCTGGCCAGGCACAGTGCCTCATGCCTGTAATCCCAGCATTTCGGGAGGCCAAGGTGGGCGGATCACCTGAGGTCAGGAGTTCAAGACCAGCTTGGCCAACTTGGCAAAACCCCGTCTTTACTAAAAATACAAAAATTAGCTGGGCGTGGTGGCGGGTCTCAAAAAAAAAAAAAAAAAACTCCTTCCTGTATAAATTACCCAGTCTCAGGTATTTCTTTTGTTTGTTTGTTTGTTTGTTTGTCTGGAAACAGTCTCATTCTATCACCCAGGCTGGAGTGCGGTGGCACCACCTCAGCTCACTACAACCTCCGCCTCCAAGGTTCAAGCAAGTCTCATGTCTCAGCCTCCTGAGTAGCTGGGATTACAGGCACGCGCCACCATACCTGGCTAGTTTTTGTATTTTTAGTAGAAACAGGGTTTCACCATGTTGGCCAGGCTGGTCTCAAACTCCTGGCCTCAAGTGATCCATCCACTTTGGCCTCCCAAAGTGCTGGGATTACAAGTGTGAGCCACTGCACCTGGCTGGGTATTTCTTTTTTTTCTTTTTTTTTTTTTTTTTTTTGAGACGGAGTCTCACTCTGTCACCAGGCTAGAGTGCTGGAGTGCAGTGGCGCAATCTCGGCTCACTGCAACCTCCACCTCCCGGGTTCAAGTGATTCTCCTGCCTCAGCCTCCCGAGTAGCTGGGACTACAGGTACCTGCCACCAGGCCCGGCTAATTTTTTGTATTTTTAGTAGAGATGGGGTTTCACCATGTTGGCCAGAATGGTCTCGATCTCTTCACCTCGTGATCCACCCATCTCAGCCTCCCAAAGTGCTGGGATTATAGGCATGAGCCACTGCACCCAGCCCTGGCTAGGTATTTCTTTATAGCAGTGTGAGAATGGACTAATACAGAGAGAAAGGGGGAACCGTCAGGGGAGTTTCCTGCTAGGCAGGTAGGTATCGGCTCCTCAGTTTCAAAAGGAGCTGCCTGCTCCAAGCAGAGAGGTTACAATCTCATTTGAAATTGAGCATGGTGGCTGCAAAACAATTTCTGAAATTTTTCAAATGTCCAGGCCCTAAGTTAATCTCCCAAACAAATTATGTATTCTTTGCTCCCCTCAAAAAAGGTGAATTCCCTGCCACTCACTCTCCCAATCAGGAGGGCAGAGATATTAAAAACATCAAGAGTCAGGCCAAAGAAATCATCCAGAGGCTGCATAGTTCAGTCCTAAATGATAGAGGGGCACTGGGTGGTGTGACCAACACTCCATGAGCACTGCCTGCCCTTGTCAGGGACCTCGCGGGCTCCCAATTCAGAACCCACTAGCAAGAAAAGACGTCACCTAACCAGCATTTATTACCTAATAATGTGTCCAGCTGCAAGGTAGGACAGTGTGACAAGAGGGAAAAAAGGCACTCCAGGGCATACGAGAAAATTAATTCCAGATAGATTAAAGAATTAAATATAAAACAAGATCGCTCTCCCTCTCCCTCTCCCTCTCCCTCTCCCTCCTTTCTTCGGTCTCCCTCTCCTTCTTTTTTCGGTCTCCCGCTGTTGTCGAAGCTGGACTGTACTGCCGTGATCTCGGCTCGCTGCAACCTCCCTGCCTCGGGCTCCTGTGACTCTCCTGCCTCGGCCTGCCGAGTGCCTGGGATTGCAGGCGTGCGCCGCCACGCCTGAATGGTTTTTGTATTTTTGGTGGAGACGGGGTTTCGCCGTGTTGACGGGGCTGGTCTCCAGCTCCTGGCCTCCAGTGATCTGCCTGCCTCGGCCTCCCGAGGTGCTGGGATTGCAGATGGAGTCTCGCTAACTCAATGCTCAATGGTGCTCCGGCTGGAGTGCAGTGGTGTGATCTCGGCTCGCTGCAACCTCCACCTACCAGCCTCCTGCCTTGGCCTCTTAAAGTGCTAAGATTACAGCCTCTGCCCCGCTGCCACCCCGTCTAGGAAGTGAGGAGCATCTCTGCCTGGCCGCCCATCGTCTGGGATGTGAGGAGCCCCTCTGCCCGGCCGCCCTATCTGGGAAGTGAGGAGCGCCTCTGCCCGGCCGCCCATCGTCTGGGAAGTGAGGAGCGCCTCTGCCCGGCCGCCCATCGTCTGGGAGGAAGTGAGGAGTGCCTCTGCCCGGCTGCCACCCCGTCTGGGAGGAAGTGAGGAGCACCTCTGCCCGGCTGCCCCGTCTGGGAGATGAGGAGCACCTCTGCCCGGCCGCCCCGTCTGGGAGGTGAGGAGCGCCTCTGCCTGGCCGCCACCCCGTCTGGGAGGAAGTGAGGAGTGCCTCTGCCCGGCTGCCCCATCTGGGAAGTGAGGAGCGCCTCTGCCTGGCCGCCACCCCGTCTGGGAAGTGAGGAGCGCCTCTGCCCGGCCGCCACCCCATACGGGAAGTGAGGAGCGCCTCTGCCCAGCCACCCCTTCTGGGAGGTGAGCAGCGCCTCTGCCCAGCCACCCCGTCTGGGAGGTGAGGAGTGCCTCTGCCCGGCCGCCCCGTCTGGGAGGTGAGGAGCGCCTCTGCCTGGCCACCACCCCGTCTGGGAGGAAGTGAGGAGCACCTCTGCCCAGCTGCCCCATCTGGGAAGTGAGGAGCGCCTCTGCCCGGCTGCCACCCCCTATGGGAAGTGAGGAGCGCCTCTGCCTGGCCACTCCGTCTGGGAGGTGAGGAGCGCCTCTGCCCGGCCGCCCCGTCTGGGAGGTGAGGAGCGCCTCTGCCCGGCCGCCACCCCGTCTGGGAGGAAGTGAGGAACACCTCTGCCCGGCCGCCCCGTCTGGGAAGTGAGGAGCGCCTCTGCCCGGCCGCCACCCCGTCTGGGAGGAAGTGAGGAGCGCCTCTGCCTGGCTGCCCCATCTGGGAAGTGAGGAGCGCCTCTGCCCAACCGCCACACCGTCTGGGAAGTGAGGAGCGCCTCTGCCTGGCCACCCCGTCTAGGAGGTGAGGAGCGACTCTGCCTGGTCGCCCCGTCTAGGAGGTGAGGAGCGCCTCTGCCCGGCCGCCCAGTCTGGGAAGTGAGGAGCGCCTCTGCCCGGCCGCCCTGTCTGGGAGGTGAGGAGCGCCTCTGCCTGGCCGCCACCCTGTCTGGGAGGAAGTGAGGAGCGTCTCTGCCCGGCCGCCCCGTCTGGGAAGTGAGGAGCGCCTCTGCCCGGCCGCCCCCTCTGGGAAGTGAGGAGCGCCTCTGCCCGGCCGCCCCGTCTGGGAGGTGAGGAGCGCCTCTGCCTGGCTGCCACCCGGTCTGGGAGGAAGTGAGGAGCGCCTCTGCCCGGGCGGCCCCGTCTGGGAAGCGAGGAGCGCCTCTGCCCCGGCGGCCCCGTCTGGGAAGCGAGGAGCGCCTCTGCCCGGCCACTCCGTCTGGGAGGCGAGGAGCGCCTCTGCCCGGGCGGCCCCGTCTGGGAGGCGAGGAGCGCCTCTGCCCGGGCGGCCCCGTCTGGGAGGCGAGGAGCGCCTCTGCCCGGGCGGCCCCGTCTGGGAGGCGAGGAGCGCCTCTGCCCGGGCGGCCCCGTCTGGGAGGCGAGGAGCGCCTCTGCCCGGGCGGCCCCGTCTGGGAGGTGAGGAGCGCCTCTGCCCGGCCGCCCTGTCTGGGAGGTGTACCCAACAGCTCCGAAGAGACAGCGACCATCGGGAGTGGGCCATGAGGACGATGGCGGTTTTGTTGAAGAGAAGGGGGGGAAGTGTGGGGAAAGGAAGGAGAGATCAGATTGTTGCTGTGTCTGTGTAGAAAGAGGTGGGCATAGGAGACTCCAGTTTGTTCTGACTAGGAGAAATTCTTCTGCCTTGGGATGCTGTTGATCTATGGCCTTTCCCCCAGCCCCGTGCTCTCTGAAACATATGCTGTGTCAACTCAGGGTTAAATGGATTAAGGGCGGTGCAAGATGTGCTTTGTTAAACAGATGCTTGAAGGCAGCATGCTCTTTAAGAGTCATCACCACTCCCTAATCTCAAGTACCCAGGGACACAAACACTGCAGAAGGCCGCAGGGACCTCTGCCTAGGAAAACCGGAGACCTTTGTTCATGTGTTTATCTCCTGACCTTCTCTCCACTATTATCCTATGACCCTGCCACATCCCCCTCTCCGAGAAACACCCAAGAATGAGCAATAAATACTTCATAAATTAAAAAAAAACAAAACAAGATCAAAACATTAAAGACAGACTTTTACTTCCAGCCAAGAAAGAGTAATAGGGACCAAGTTTACTCTCCCATCTGAGACAACCACAAAAACAAGACAAAAAAAATGTTTTCAAGACATCGGGCATCAGGCAACAAAGAACAGTGACCCCTGAGAGCTGGGTAACAAATAAGGTGAGCCTACTACAGCCTTCAGAGCTTCCAGGTGCAACACAGAAGTGGGGACCTTACATCAGAATTGTGCGCAGGAAAGGCTTAAATCTCCCATGTGCCTACGCACTCACCAGGCAGAGCGTGGCACACAGCTGGTCGTGGAGCAGCCAGACTGCAAAGTGGGGCCAGAAGTGCAGTTTACAGAAAGGAGAGGCCACAGGTAGTGCAATGCAGGGGAAAGAGCTTTGACCTCCAGCAGCCCTGGGCTTCAATCCCACCTCCCTTTCTCGCTAGCTGTGCGGCACTGGGCAAGACAATTAACCTCTCTGAGCCTTAGTTTTCTCACTTGGGTGTCGTGAGGATTAGAGATAATATGTAATGCATATAGTCTGAAGTAAGTGGTGAATAAACATTAGCTACTGTTATTACCATCCACTTAGGATTGACTATTTCCCAGAATAGTTATGTTGGATCTTGTGGGGCCAGAAAGCTCTAGGAGACACAAGCTCTGTGTTCAACAGGCCTGCAACGTAGCAGGAGGATATGAATGCTGTGTGAGTCATTAATAGCCCAGCCACACTGAGCTCATACTAAGTGCCATGCAGTGTGATGAGCAGTTTACCCGATCCTGATAGTCCTGGAAACAATACTAGGATGCTATTATCATCTCCATCTCACAAACAGGGAACCAGGCAGGAGAGGGGAACAGCATCCCTAAGGCCACAGAGCTGGTTCATCCTGGAGCTGCGTTTGAACCCAGGCAGTCTCCCTACACTCTCTCCAGCACGCCATGCACAAACTACACCATCAGCCTCCGGAAGGGGCCCAGCTTCCCTCCCAACCAGCTGGGTGACCCCGGCCCACTTAACCCCTCTGAGGCAGACGCTGGATGGACGGTTTTGAAGTCCCTCTCCTTCACTTGCTAGGATTCTCAGGGGACAGGGGTAAAGAGGGACTCAAGGGTACCCAGGGCTGGCTTCGCTTTTCTCTTGGGCATTATTTGGGGGTTAAGTGAGAGTGCAGTAACTAGCTCCCCAGTGGCTTATATAGGGATAAAGCCTGAAGCCGAAGACAGACCACTAGTGAGACCCTCATCAAGGAGATATGGGGAATGAGCCGCCCTGCAGGGCGTCCGCGCCCTGGCTCAGCACAACAGAGCCAGTCCCCTGAGCCCTGTGGCTGGCACAGTTCAATGCCCAGGGGCACTTGGCATCCTTGATCCCCCCCACCGCCCCGGGGAAGGTGGGGCTGTGGCCTTTGCCTCTGGAAGGGACTGCCCTTCCTCCTAGTTCCTCCTTTGCAGGATAAGCAGCTGACATGCAGAGATTTGATCAGATGAGGAAGAAAAAAAGACTCTTCTCTATTCCTGGGAGTACTGACACCAACACAAAAAATTCTCAACAACTCGGTTTCTATGTCGATAGAGAAGCATTTAGATCTATTCAAACCATTCCTGCTGCAGCTGGGATCCAGGAGGAAGAAATACACCACTATTCAGGGAGGAGCTGGCTCCTCAGTGTCCCCTTTGTTGCCCCAAAACACAGCCAGGTTCTCCATTTCTTTTTCTTTTTTTTTTTTTTGAGACAGAGTCTCGCTCTGTCACCCAGGCTGGAATGCAGTGGCATAATCTCAGCCCATTGCAAACTCTGACTCCCAGGCTCAAGCAATTCTCCTGCCTCAGCCCCCCAAGTAGCTGGGATTACAGGCACGCACCACCACACCAGGCCAACTTTTGTATTTTAGTAGAGACAATGTTTTCCCATGTTGTCCAAGCTGGTCTGGAACTCCTGGTGTCAAGTGATCTGCCCGCCTTGGTCTCCCAAAGTGCTGGGATTACAGGAACAAGACAACTTGCCTGGCCCAGGTTCTCCATTTCTTAAGCCTCAGAAGGCCAGGTGCAGTCGTTCACGCCTGTAATCCCAGCACTTTGGGGGGCCAAGGTGGGTGGATCATGAGGTCAGGAGTTTGAGACCAGCCTGGCCAATATGGTGAAACCCCATCTCTACTAAAAAAAAAAAAATACAAAAATTATCTGGGCATGGTGGCACATGCCTGTTAATCCCAGCTACTCAGGAGGCTAAGGCAGGAGAATCACTTGAACCTGGGAGGTGGAGGTTGCAGTGAGCCATGATCGCTCCATTGTACTCCAGCCTGGGCGACAGAGTGAGACTTAGTCTAAAGAAAAAAAAAGCCTCAGAATGACCAGAGTGAACTCCAGCCCCTCATTTACTGGGCTTCCTGTAATCCCGGGTAACTCAGCATTTGCAGTACTTGTGATCCCCCTGCCTCCAGAGTGCTAACAGGAAAACAGACTCTGCTGTGTCATGCTGGTGGGGGTATAAATTAGCATGAGCGTCTCCGGGGGGCAATGTAGCAATTTCCACAAAGCAACTAACACACTCCCATACCAGCTGACCCAGAAATTCCAGTTTTAGGTAGTTATCCCATAGATATATGCACTCTTCAGCACAAAGATGTATAGATAGGGATGTTTACTACATACAGCCCTACTGGTAATAGCAAAAGATACGAAACAACCTATAACGTCCTTGACAGGAGACCTGTTAACTGAGTTATGGTGCACCCCATGCAGCAGGACAGTGCCCCCATAAACACATTGAGCAGATCTCCATACGACTCCGTGGTGGCCTGGCTGTACAAAAGGCCGTGTCTTCATGCTTCCTGAATCCCATGCTCTGTGGCCTCTTGCACTGACCCTGGGCTTGACCCCAGGGCATGCTCTGACTGATGGAACAGTGGAAATGTTAATGCACGTAGAGGCTTAGAAAAGGGCTTACTCAATTTTTCCCTCTTGCTTCTCTGTGACTACCACGAGAACATGCCTAGGCCAGCCCGTACCTAGCCCAGGCCAACCTGCTGAACGATAAAAGGCCACGTGGCGTAGAGCTGAGCTGTCTAGGCAAGGCTCCGTAAAGCATAAGAGACCAGCCAACAGCAAAGTCACCGGGCTGACCCATAGCTGACCATTGATGCATGAGCGAGCCCTGGCAAGCCCAGAATCATGAGAAATAATAAAAGGTGATTGCTTTAAGGCACTAAGCTTTGGGATGGTTTGTTATGCAGCAATAGCTAACGATCACAAAGATAGAGAGTCGAAAAAAGCAAGATACAAAAGAGGGTATATAGTCACTATTGTGTGTAAAAAACAACAATAGGCCGGACGAGCTGGCTCACGCCTGTAATCCCAACACTCACCTGAGGTCAGGAGTTCGAGACCAGCCTGGCCAACATGGCAAAACCCCATTTCTACTAAAAATACAAAAGTTAGCTGGTATGGTCGCAGGCGCCTGTAATCCCAGCTACTGAGGAGGCTGAGGCAGGAGAATTGCTTGAACCTGGGAGGCAGAGGTTGCAGTGAGCCGAGATCGCGCCACTACACTCCAGTCTGGGCGACAGAGTGAGACTCCACCTCAAAAAAAAAAAAAAAAAAAACCCAATAACATGTTTTCTTATAAATGTGCAGATATTCAGAATACTTCCTAAAGGA
Organism: Pongo abelii; assembly: GCF_028885655.2. Lineage (NCBI taxonomy): Eukaryota > Metazoa > Chordata > Mammalia > Primates > Hominidae > Pongo > Pongo abelii. Next base: position 95,170,196 of record NC_072000.2, read on the forward strand.
CCCCCTGGGAAGTCTAAAGAGTGGCTGTTCCTATGGAAGGGAGCAAGAGGACATGGACACGATGTAGGAAGCTGTTTTTCACCATATACCCTATAATTAGATTTTTACTACCATGTACATTCATTACCTACAAAAAACATGAACCAGATAATTTAAAAAAAAGAAAGATGACCCATGTCACTGCGTGCTCTTGGTCTACAGTGGCTATTCTGGCTGCCCCAGAGGGGTTCTCCTGGCTCAGTCCATCATCTCAGAGCCAAGGAAGGAGTTCTACATCTGCGATCACTACCGAGAGCCCATCTCCCACTCTTCCTGGGCCTCCAGCCTCACGTACCTGTGCTCCAGGTCCTCAGCATCTTTCCAAGGCCATGGCCATCTGACTCACCCAAGGGTGCTTGGACATGTCATGCCTCCGTCCCTTCTCCTGCCAAAACCCCAGGCATCCTTTAAGACACATTTCAGGTCAGCTTGGAGCAGCTTCCCTTGCTCCCTCGGCCTGGGCTATCAGGGTCCTGGTGGCACTTTGCACATCACCCCCATTCATTCAGCACCTGCCAGCACCAAGGACTTACAGCTATGAACAGGACCTAGTGGGTCTCTACCATCAAGGACCTTACACTCTAGACAGGGAAGACAAAGAGATAAACCAGAAAAGGGCCAGACAGTGGTAAGAGCTGTGCAGAGAATTAAAAGAGGATGACTGGGGCTACTGTGGACTGGGTGGTCAGATCACGGAAAGACTCAAGGGCAGGGCATCCAAGACTTCAATGAGGAGATGGAGTCAGTCATGCCCAGATCTGAGGGAAGAGCATTCCAGGAGAGGGAGCAGCTCCTGGAAAGGCCCTGAGGTGGGAACAGAGCTGGTGTGTTCCAGGAACAGCAGGAAGGCCCCTGTGGCTGGGTGGAGGGAAGGGCGTTGGGATGGAGATAGGCAGAGGGGCAGGTAAGCGCAGACTGTGGCGAGGGGTCTGGCATTCATGTGAAGTGCAACTGGGAGTCTGAAGGGTTTTTTTGTTTTTTGTTTCTTTTTTTGAGACGGAGTCTTGCTCTGTCGCCCAGGCTGGAGTGCAGTGGCGCGATCTCGGCTCACTGCAAGCTCCGCCTCCCGGGTTCACGCCATTCTCCTGCCTCAGCCTCCCCAGTAGCTGGGACTACAGGCACCCACCACCGCTCCCAGCTAATTTTTTGTATTTTTAGTAGAGACGGGGTTTCGCCGTGGTCTCGATCTCCTGACCTCGTGATCCATCCGCCTTGGCCTCCCAAAGTGCTGGGATTACAGGCATGAGCCATCACGCCCAGCCAGGAGTCTGAAGGTTTTTAAGCAGGGAGATGAAATGCTCTGACTTAAGTTTTTAAAAGATGCCTCTGTCAGCCCTATGGAGAATGGACCCAGGGTGTAGGCAAGGCTATAAATGATTAGGAGGTTACTGTAGAAGTCAGGTGAGAAGTGATGGTGACTTGGGCAGGACGCGGTGAGAAATATGCAGAAAGAGAGAAATAGACTGAGTGGGGACATCATTTGAAGGTGAAAGAAAACAAGACTTACTAATGGATTAAACTGGAGGTGTGGCAGACAGAATAATGGCCCCCAGACATGTCCACATCCTCATCTCTGAAACCTGTGGATATGTTGTTTTACATGGCAGATGTAATTAAGGATCTTGAGATAGGAAAATTATCCTGGATTATTTGGGTGGGCTCACTGGGTCCTTAGAAGAGGGAAGTCAGAAGGTCAGAGTCCAAGGAGATGTTAGGACAGAAGTAGGGAGAACAACTAGAGGACACTAAACCTCTGGCTTTAAAGAAGGAGGAAGGTGGCTGGGCACGATGGCTCATACCTATAATCCCAGAACTTTGGGAGGCTGAGGCAGGAGGATTGCTTGTGCCCAGGAGTTTGAGACCAGGCTATACGGTCCTTGACAGGAGACCTGTTAAATGAGTTATGATGCACATATAGTGAGACCTTGTCTCTATAAAAATTTTTAAAATTAGCTAGGCTTCGTGGTGCACGCCTGTAGTCCAAGCTACAGGGGAGGCTGAGGCAGGAGGATTGCTTGAGCCTGGGAGGTCGAGGCTGCAGTAAGCCATGATCACACCACTGCACTCCAGCTTGGGAGACAGAGCAAGACTCTTATCAAAAAAAAAAAAAAAAAAAAAAAAAAAGATGGCACTATGCAGTGCCAGCAGCCTCTAGAAGCTAGAAAAGGCACAAACACAGGTCCTCCCCAAGAGTCCCTGGAAGGAACACGAAACCACTGACACTTGAACTTAGCCCAGTGAGACCCATTTCTGACTCTGACCTTCAGAATGCTAAGAGAAGACATCTGCATTGTCTGAAGCCAGGAAATGAGCGATAATTTGTTACAGCAGCCACAGGAAATGAGCACACAGGATGAGGAAAGGAGAGGGGTTGAAGATAAATCCTCGATTTGAGATAGCACAATGGAGCGGAGAGTGGAGCCATTTTACCATTTACTGAGATGAGGAGGAATAAAACCAAGAGCTCTGTTTGGGCCAAGTGAAGTGTGAGACAGCATTCAATATCCAAGTAGAGAAATTAAGTCCAGATCAAAGCTGGAGGACTGAGCGGGAAGGACCCAGGAAGAGAAACCACGACCATGTCTGCTACCGAAACCAAGATTAGGAAGGGTTTCTGGAAAGAGGGGTTTTCGAGTGCATTGAAAGCTGCTGGAGCGCCAGGTGTGGTGGCTCACGCCTGTAATCCCAGCACTTAGGGAGGCCGAGGCGGGTGGATCACCTGAGGTCAGGAGTTCGAGACCAGCCTGGCCAACATGGTGAAACCCCATCTCTACTAAAAATACAAAAATTAGCCAGGCATGGTGGCGGGCGCCTGTAATCCCAGCTACTCAGGAGGCTGAGGCAGGAGAATCGCTTGAACCCTGGAGGTGGAGGTTACAGTGAGCCGAGATCACGCCATTGCACTCTAGCCTGGACAACAAGAGCGAAAACTCCATCTCAGGAAGGAAAAAAAAAAAAAAAAGAAAGCAGCTGGAACAAAAAAAAAAAGAAAGCTGGAACATCAGGTGTAAGATCACAGACTAGCCATTAGACCTGGCAGTACACGGGCCACATCAGAGGGCAGCCTCGACGTGAGGCATCTCAGGGGACTGCGGGGTACGAGCCTAACTCACTGGACTGAGGGTCTGCTAGGGAAGGGTTGGCGGGGGGCTGGGCCAGTCCTTAGATAGCGATGGGGGTTCAGGGAGCCTTTAGCAGGGAAGTCCAGGGTGCCTGTGCCTGCCAAAGGCAAGGGTCAGGAGAGAAGTGAAGGCTGTGGCAGCCCGGTCCTGAGATGGTGAGAACGGAAGGGATTCTGAGCACAGGTGAAGGAGCCGCTGGCCTCTGAAGGGAGTGAGGACTCCAAGCAGTGACAGAGGGGAAAGCTGGTCGAGTTAGTGGCATGAAACAAGGGAGTTTCCTAATTGCTTTTATTTCCTCAGTAAAGTATGAGGCAAGATCATGAGCTAGGCGTGAGAGGGTGGCTTTCAAAGGAAGGGAGGGAGGAGCGCATGGAAAAGACACTTTGGAGCATGGGAATCCGACGTACTGAAGAGCAGCGGTGCTCCTCCCGGTCTTTGGTCACCATTTGCAAGTGGTCAATAGGGTTGACGGGTACTCCCCAGGGACGCTGCTGTGCAGGTGCAGGCGTGGAGAGGCAGAGAGCTGGGTGTAACAGGGCAGGGACGCTGTCAAGCAGTGGGGTTAGAAGAGAAGGGCACACACCTCTCCTAGAAAACATGGATGAGGCCGGGTGTGGTGGCTCACACCTGTAATCCCAGGACTTTGGGAGGCCGAGGCGGGTGGATCACCTAAGGTCAGGAGTTCAAGACCAGCCTGGCCAACATGGTAAAACCCCGTCTCTGCTAAAAAAAAAAAATACAAAAAATTAGCTGGATGTGGTGGCACACACCTGTAATCCCAGCTACTGGGGAGGCTGAGGCAGGAGAATTGCTTGAAACCGGGAGGCAGAGGTTGCAGTGAGCTGAGATCATACCACTGTACTCCAGCCTGGGTGACAGAGTGAGACTGACTCAAAAAAAAGAAAATATGAATGAGTTGACCCCATGTAAGCCATACCAGGTCCCCCCTCCCCTCTAAACCCTCCAGTGGTTCCATTCTCCCCCAAAGTGAAGGCCAAAATCCTTGTAACTTACCACCTAGCCCCGACCTCCATCTATCCCCTCATACTTATGTTCTAGCAGCAGTGCTTGGGCCACAGCAGGGGCTCCGTAAATATTTCTGGAATCAACCAATCAATATATCTCCCCTTCACAGATGGAGCCCAACCAAGCGGGCTGGCCTCAGGCCCCTGGGGTGCCTGGGACACAGTCTGACCATGACTGTGGGCCGGAATCCAGACCTTCCCATTCCCACTGTAGGACTCCCGCTGGTTCCTCCCGACTCCCATAACTCTCCTGGTTTAAACTGTGGCCCGGTTCAGAGGGCCTGGCTATTTGGAACTCTTGACTGAAAAGCAAAGATGGCAAAAGGCAAAGATGAAGGGGCCCAGAAGAAGTTGGCAGAAACAATATTCTGGGAAAATCTTGGTAGTCAGAGACCAGGCTTCATGCCAAGCCTCCCCCAACATCTACACACACAGCACAGAGGCTAGAAGAACAGGATGGGAGAGTAAAGTGTGGGAAGAGAAGACAATCCTTCCGCTACAGTGGCAGAAGAGATGAGTACGCTGGTCACACACACACACAGACACACACACACACAATTCCTAGAGAAGCCTGGTACAAGAAAAGGTAACCTGAAAGTCATTAGCGTAGAGCTGGTTTGGCTTGTCCCTGGAGCCCAGCAGGGCAGGAAGTGACTCTACCAGGCAGGGGGATGTTATCAGGCCGGCCCAGAGGACTTGGAAATGGCTTCTCAGGAAGCCAGCTCCACACAGGCGAGTTCAACACACTCGCAGAGAGCCAAAAGAAAGAGCTGTGGCCGGGCGTTGTGGCTCACGCCTGTAATCCCAGCACTTTGGAAGGCCGAAGCGGGCAGATCATGAGGTCAGGAGATTGAGACCATCCTGGCTAACACGGTGAAACCCCATCTCTACTAAAAGTACAAAAAATTAGCCGGGCGTGGTGGCAGGTATGTATAGTCCCAGCTACTCGGGAGGCTGAGGCAGGAGAATGGTGTGAACCCAGGAGGCGGAGCTAGCAGCGAGCCAAGATCACCACCACATTCCAGCCTGGGTGACAGAGGGAGACTCTGTCTCAAAAAAAAAAAAAAAAAAGAAAAGAAAAGAAAGAGCTGAAGCCTCAAGGCTGCAGGTCTGTGGGCGGACAAGTGGCACCGAGTCCTGGCCTGGTGGTGTGGAGAGGCCCCCGGCACGCTGAGAGGAGTGTCCAGGGCAAGTGAGATCTGGGCCGGGCCTGAGGGACTTCTCCAAGCGTGGCAGGAGTTTCCAAGTGTGACTCCAGGCGGAAAGGAGGTTCAGCACGGTTGTGAGTGCGGTGGAGCAGAGGCTAGGAAGGGATGCCCCAGGCTGCAAGCCAGCTGCAAAGGGTCTCGGAGACCACCTCCCCAGGCCTCAGGGCCTGAGACTCAGTGGCGAGTCACCCCCCTTGGCCTGGTAGGCAGCATTTACTGCGGGTCCCAGGGCTTGGCACCTGGTCGACCGGACACTCGCTGGGGCTAGCTCACTTCAGAGAAAACACTGCTTCCTGTTAGGCTTCGGGCCTGCAAGGGCCAGGGGGGTAGCTCCTCAAGGGAACCAGGCCTCACAGCAAAAGGGCTGAGCCCATCTGCATTTGCAGAGAGATGAGGACCACAGAGGGGCGGTGGAGGGGACCTGAACCCCTCCCTGGGGAAGGCTGCTCAGCAAGTGTCCACCATGCAGGTCCACAAAAGCCACAGGAAGGGAAGGTCATGGGCATTCCCTCAGCCCCGCCAGCAAGCCAGGACTCATCCAGAGCCCCAGGCAGGCAGGGCCACACAGCCACCTGGAGATGATGACACCAACAGTCTTCGGTGTGGGACCAGGTCTCAGGTGGATGCCCACAGCCACTCCCAGTCCTGAGCACGTGCCCGGATCTGCTAAGAGTTACAGGTGCATCTTAGACTTGAGTTCAGGGCCTCAGGCCAGTGGCTGGCACACAGTAGGCGTTCAGTAAGAGTTCGATGAGTAATGAATCTAAACTCCTCAAGGGCAGAGGCCAAGGGGTTCATTTAATAATAATTTTCTTTGTGTTTTTTTTTTTTTTTTTGGAGACAAAATCTTGTTCTGTCACCCAGGGTAGTGTGCAGTGGCGCGATCTCGGCTCACTGCAACCTCCACCTCCCGGGTTCAGGCAATTCTCCTGTTCTCCTGCCTCAGCCTCCCACGTAGCTGCGATTACAGGCGTGTACCACAACGCCCGGTTAATTTCTTTGTTTTTAGTAGAGACAGGGTTTCACCATGTTGGCCGGGCTGGTCTCGAAATCCTCACCTCAGGGGATCCACCCACCTTGGCCTCCCAAACTGCTGGCATGAGCCACCACACCCGGCCTAAGCCTCACCTCTATCTGCAAAGTTGGAACAGGGGTAAGGAGGGACTCAAGGGTGCCCAGAGCTGGCTTCGCTTTTCCCTCGGGCATTATTTGGGGTTTAAGTGAGGCTGCAGTAACCAGCTCCCAACGACTTGTATAGAGATAAAGCCTGAAGCCGAATAGAGACCACCAGTGAGACTCTCATCAAAGAGATATGGGGAATTAGCCGCCCTGCAGGGCATCCAGGAGTGCGAGAATTCTACACACCCACCCAGAACACAACTCCAGTGAGTAGGCTGGAGCAAGTGCTGATGGGGAAGGCCTTGGGCCCCGACAGGGCTGCAGGAGGCAGCAGCCACGGCCGTAGCACCCAGCTGGATGTCCAGTGACAGGAGACCTCAGCACTGTCTAACCTGAGGCCCATACACGGGCATGTTATCTCATCAGGCTCACCCTCAGAAGCATCAGTTTCCTTCTCCTGCCCCGCAGTCACAGAACAGCGCTTTTGTTGCCCATGATCCACAACCCTCATCAGAGCCACTCCTGTGAGCCCTGCGGGGCCGCACAGCTCAATGCTCCAGGGCACTTGGCCTCCTTGATCCCCCCCCCCCAACACCTGGAAGGTAGGGCTGTGGCCTTTGCCTCTGGAAGGGACTGCCCTTCCTCCTAGTTCCTCCTGCCCGCCCCCCGCCGCCCCCCGGGGAAGGTGGGGCTGTGGCCTTTGCCTCTGGAAGGGACTGCCCTTCCTCCTAGCTCCTCCCTTGCAGGATAAGCAGCTGACATGCAAAGATTTGATCAGATGAGAAAGAAAAAACTTAAGAGTTTCTTCTCTGTTCCTGGAAGTACTTGACAAGAACACAAAAAAAAGTCAACAATTCCATTTCATTGAATAATTAATTGAGCACCAACTGTATGCCAGACACTGTTACTGGTGGTTGGGATACAGCAATGAACAAAACCAGCAAAAAGCCCCACCCTCCCGGGGCTGAGAGTCTAGTGGTCACATTCCTGTCTGCATCCCCACTACACACACAGCACCCCCACATTCTGTGCTGGGCTCGCCAAAGCACTGAATGAACGGCTGGAGGAGGAGGACTGTGGAGTCTGGCAGCCGTGGGCTGAAGCCCGTGTTCTGCACTGCCTCGTTCTGTGACCCAGCCAATACCGCGCTGCTTCAGCTTTGGGCCTGAGTCACAATCAGTACAACCAGAACCCCACCTCCCCGCTGCAGGGCTTGCTACATCCACTATCACTGCTGCTGTTAGCCCACCTGCCCCCTGCACCCTTTGCAAAGAAACCGAGCATCTGAACCTTTCCATCCTACTTGCACACACAAGACTCCTGACTCAGTTAGGCTGCTTTCAAATAATGCTGGTGCCGGAAACTGCACTGTCTCATTTACTCCACAAAACAACCTTGCAGATAAAGGTGAGGCTTAGGCCGGGCACAGTGACTCACACCTGTAATCCCAGCACTTTGGGAGGTCAAAGCGGGCAGATCACTTGAGCCCAGGAGTTCGAGACCAGCCTGGGTAACATGGTGAAACCTCATCTCTACAAAAAATACAAAAATCAGCTGGGCATAGTGGTGCATGCCTGTAATCCCAGCTACTCGGGAGGCTGGGGTGGGAGGATTGCTTGAGCCTGGGAGGTTGAGGCTGCACTGAGCCGTGATCACACCACTGCACTCCAGCCTGAGCGACAGTGACACCCTATCTCAAAAACAAAAAGAGTGAGGCTCGGAGAAGTTAAAAAGTTAAGTCACTCACTCACTCGAGGCCAGACAAACAGGAAGTGACAGAACCGAGATCTGAACCCAGGTCTAGCAGGGCAAAGCCCACTGCTTTCTCCTGCCCGGGGTTCCTTTCCCCTTTGCTAAAATACCTCTATCTACCTGAAAGGGTGAACTGCTGTTCCACTTGCCCAGGACTGAGGGAGTTTCTGGGACTCAGGACTTTGGATGCTAAAACCAGAAAAGTCTCAGGCCAACCAGGACGAGTTGGTCACCCTCACGCCACCACCCTGCCCAAGATCCTCCTCCTGGTGCCCTGCCAGGCCCTGCTTACCCACTCACTGCCACTGAGTCTGACCTCTCCAGGCTCCCAGCTGCACCCTCTGTGCCTTGTAAGCAATGCTGTCATTGCTGTCCTCAGGCTACAGGGTCACATTCTGTCTCCCACTCAGACAACCATGTCTAAAGTCTGGTTCTAGAACTCCAGGCACCATAATCACCTGGGGCCCTGGGATCCCGCTTCCTGAGTCCCCAAACCACTAAGACCTCCTGAAGGAGAAGCTCGGGCCCGGCCCGCCCATCCGAGTTGCTAACTAGCCCCCAGGGGACCCTGCTGCCCAGAGGTTGAGTGACAATCCTGAACTGTAAGTTTCCCTGCCTGGTGACCTGCTCACTCTATTTCTTCTGATGCCCCTCGGATAGCTGGTGCTGAGGTGCTCATTAAATGCTAACCATTGTGGTTCAGAGCAAAGGCTCCCACACTTGCCTACTCAAACTACCTGAGGCTGTTTAAAAATGTAGATTTCCAGCTTCTACCTTGGGCCGAGAGAATCACCACCCTTAGCCAAGATGTCTGGTAATCTATAAACTACACTTAGTTTAGTATTACTCAAAGCATGTCGCATACCTGCAGCACTGGGAGATTAAGAATGCAGAACCCCAGCTCCACCCCAGACCTACTATATCAGTATCTCTGGGAGTGGGGCTTTGCAGTCTGGATTCTAACAAGCTGTCTAAGTGATTCTTTGGTCCAACCAGTTTAGAAAAACATTAGTGTAATAGAAGAACAGTGAAACTAGTTGGAAGTGGGCTAGAATCCAGTTCAATTAACAGCTCTAGCCTCAGTCTACTCAATCCCTGAATGAGAATTACCCCTGACCTCATTCGCTTGTTGTGATGATTAACTGAGATCTATGTAAAAGTTCATAGCCAGAATATGGCACACAAGAGAGACCCAAGAGGCTGGGCATAGTGGCTCACGCCTGTAATCCCAGCACTTTGGGAGGCCGAGGGAAGAAGATCACTTGAGCCCAGGAGTTCTACAAAAAAATGGAGAGAGAGAGAGAGAAAGACAGAGAGAGACCCAAGAAATGCAGTTCATTCTTCTTCCCTGCTAGCACTATTTTAACACTCATCAAGTCAGGACAGCTACAGTTTCAGATGATCAAGTGATGTGTACAAGGTGGCTTGGAGGGCAAATGCAGAAGATTCTGACTCCAGGCCTGGTGGCCTCTAAAAGGACCAGACCAGATCTGCTGTACGTGGTTCTGGTGCTGCCACCACTAGCCACACCTGATGAGCAGGGACAGACAAATCCCATGGATGGAAGGGCTGCAGCCACTCCATTAGCTTTCCTGTGGCTGTGGCCGTCTTTCATATTTTACATGGCACCCATTTGACTTATCTCTGGGTCAGACATCTGCTCATCCTTGTCTTGGTGGCTGACGGGAATGCTTTTGAGGTCTCAGAAAACCTCATCCCTCTTCCTGGGCTTCCCGGGTGGGAGACACGGGCTTTCACGCATGTCAAAGGCCTGCAACCCGCCACCATCTACCAAGCATGAGATCACTCAGAGGGGCAGGAATCCACCCACGTGTGGCCGATGTGAATAAGGACCAAAGGCCATTCCTGCGTGCCCAGGGCACAGCTGACGGGGCAGCTGGGGTGCAGGGGTGCTCTGGGTAAGTAAGAGGTGTACCAGTTAGAACGCCTTCAGCAGCCAGTAATGACCAAACGCCTGACTCATGTGGCTTCAACAAGAAGGAATTTATTCTCTCACATAACAGGAAGTCCAGAGAAGGGCTGCTCCAGGCACAACTGCCATCAGCAGCCTGGTGATATAATCGAGTGAGATTCTTCTTGTCTCTCTGCACTGCCACCCTCCTTGGGTCTGCCTTATTCCTGGGTCAGGTGCCCTAATGGCCCTAAGATGGCCACAGCTCCAGGCCTCAAAGATATGAACGATTTCCAAGGGAAAAAGAGAGACTACTTCTTCCCTTTTAAGCATGGATGTCACCCTTAAGCACAAAGAAATCTTTCCCAGAAGCCCCTCCACTGAGCAAATGTTCCCTGATGTCTCATTGGTCAGAACTAATTCATATGCTTGCACTTCAGCCAATCACAGGCAAGGAAGTGTATCTACTGGGGTCAGGGACCCTACAGTGAAGCACACAGCACCACTGCTGAACAAAACTGGGCCCAATCAAGGAGGAAAATGGGTGGGAGTCCAGGCTGGGGGACAGCGGTGGAGAATGCTGGATTAACAACCAGGGAGCCTCTGGCTGGCCCTGACTCACAAGACCCCACCAACCCCAAGGGCGAACACTTGTCCTTGCAGGACGCCATTTCTCAGGGCCAGAGTCATCACGTAATATTCATGTAACTTGGCCCTCGCTTCCATTTTGGAAAACCCTCGGCCTGACTTTCTTACTTACGCCTGTTCCAACTGCTCATGAAAGCCGAGCCAATTCAACACAGCATGTGCTATGAGCCCAACTCCACGTTATGGGGCCGGAAAGGTAGAATTGGCCCTCTAGAAGCTGACCATTTGGTAAGAAGACAAGGCACATGCCAAAATCGGTGGAGTAGAGGGGGGAAACAGCCCTGAGCTGGGAGATGGGAGTGGATAACACCCACCACCACCAGCAACAGACAACAGCTGGTAGCTAGTGAAGGTTCACTCTATGCAGGCACTAAGAAGTACTTTTAGGTATTTTGGTTTCTTCTTCATTTGATCCTTACAACCTCCCTATAAGTTTGGCACTATTATTACAGGTTCATAATACCTTACCTACAGTTTCTGAAATCCAGGACTCTCTAAAAACCAAAAGTTGTTTTTTGTTGTTAATCATTTATGGGATGGCAGAAACCTCAACTGAACCCATGTGAGGCTATTTATAGTCTATTTCTCCCTTTTGCAGTGACTGCTCATATGCTTTGATGCAGAAATACTGACCCGTTTTATTACAAAATGCTGCCCCAGACCCCATTGGGAATGTCACATAATGTCCAGTATACATAACATGTTCCAAAAAATTCTGCATTCTGAAATACATCTGGCCCCAAGGGCTTCCGAAAAAGGGTTTTGGATGTTGTGTCACCAAAGGGGGCTTTGCAAGTTGAAGGTTACTCCCCATAGGAAGCAGGTGAGCCACGCTTTGAAATCAAGCAACCCAACTCCAAGCCAGGGCTCTTACCCACTCTGCTTGCTTCTGCCACTTGCTGGTTGGTGTCTTTAAGGAAGACATTTCCCTCTCTGGCACTGTTTTGTCATCTATAAGAGGTTGGACTACATCAATGGGTTTCAAAGTTCTTCGTTTTAAAAGTGTATTAGCCCTTCCTTCAAAGGAAACCTTAAGGAAAAGTGTAACTGCTCCAGCGAGTGAGGCCTGCTCACCCAACCACCAGAGCCCTAAAGCATGTTCCCAGAGGGGTTCCTTGACAGCACAGTTTGAAAACTGCTACACAGCATAATCTGTAAGGTCTTCTCTGGTTCTAACATTGTATGATTGTCTTCTGTAAGGCAAACAGCCTTTTCTGTGATGAAAGGACAGCTGGGAGGAACTTGAACCAGACCTTGACAGATGGGTAGGCTTTTGATCTGCAGAGAGGATTCCAGAGTCAAGTAGTGTGAGCAAAGGTGCACAGACAATAAGCAAGGTGTGTGGGAGGGTCCAGGAGGCCAAAGTAGCCGAGGGAAGTCAGGGGAATGAAGGCAGTGCAGCAGGTGACATGAGGACATGCTGGAAAGGTTGGCCAGACCAAGCAGATGGATGAGGCTGAGGACGAGCTGCACAGCCCCAGCCCCACTGTGCACAGCCACAAGAAAATCCAAGTCCTTCTGCCCTGACTACCGTGGCCACGAGCCCCAATCCTAGCTCAGTGCCATCAATCGGTCACTGTCAAATAAATGAGTCTTCTGAATCCAAAAATCAGGACATATGGTCTGCCACAAAGGTGTGGTCTTCTGAGGACAAGAGGACAGAGTGTTTGAAAGCAGGAAGACTGGCCCAGAAAGGCCAAAATAGTGGGTCATCGGAGGTCTCACTGGTGTCCTTCCCCACCTTCTGGGAGCAGTTGGGCTCCCAGGAGTCTGTGATGCCCCAGGTATGTCCTGGGTCATACCTGGTCTCACTGGTCCACCTCTAAACAACAGGGGCCGCCTCACCCCACAGCAGACACTCTCAGTTAAACCTCAGTCCTGTTTCCAGAGAAGACCCTCAGGCCAGCCAGGGAGAACCACAGTCCACCCTGACTCCTCTCCTTCACAGGAGGGTGTGCATGACCAGGTGGCGTCTAGGAGCCCAGCACCCTGCACCCTCCACCAAGGGGAAGCCACGTCGCTGTAGATGCCCACGCTTAAAACAACACAGATCTCCACATCCTCTTCATGGTCTGAATACATTTGCTTACCAAACTATGCCCCAGAAATACTCTTTGTTTCAGGCACCATTTCCCTACCTACCCGTCACCACGAGGTAATTAAAATGTCTCAAAATCTTACAGGATCCGACAGGCAATGATCTCCTAAGGGAGAAGCTACCATTTGGGGCCTAATCTTTCTAAGTGAACTCAGTCGCTGAGCTTGCCTAAGAAGATTAACAGGCTGGGGAAGAAGGGAAGCCACACTGCCTCAGAAAAGGGAGCGGCCGTCCGTCAGGACGGTCACAGACCTCCAATGTACCTGTTTGTGTCATTGCAATAGGCGGGAGTCTTGACCGGGCACTAGCTCAACTGTGTCATTTCTTGGTCCCCCGCTCTCTTTTTTCCCTGCCAGGCTGACAGCTGGGACCTGGCCTACCTTGCCCAGGGTCACATGGGGTCAGCTGCAGGGAACCAACCCCATTATGACCATGTGCCCTGGCTGACAGGTACCATCCCACTGAATCCTCACAGGGGCCCTGAGAGTGGGCACTCTCAGCTGGCTGAGCAGGGAGGAAAGGCAGGCTCCGAGAGGCTAAGAACCTGGCTGGAGATCACCTAGCCACTACAGGTAAGGTCCAAATTTTAGCCCCGGTGCCAGGTCACTGCACTTTCACACACAGTGGTGACCTCATCATTGGGAGGCTGGAGGGTGACATTCTGGAGGGAGAGGACAGCTGGGCCTGTCCTCCCAGAGACCAGGACTGACCTGTGAGCCCACATGAAGCCGGTGTGCAGCTCTGTCTTTATCCCTGAGCGCTCAGGCTGCTGCCTCAGCTCCAAGCCCGGGCACCTCAGGCTTCTCTGAGTGCCCCAAACCCCTGGACGCCTTGCTGAGATGTGGATTCTAACCCCACACATCTGAAGCCGGTCCAAGAATCCGCATTTCTCACAGGTTCCCGGTGGTGCCCCTGCCGCTCATCCCCGGACAACACTTCAGCCCACGAGGGCCTAAGCTTCCGGGGACTGTCTCCTACCCCCACCCTTAACTTAGGTGACCATTCTCTCGCTGGGACTCACCCGGGCCTGGCGCACAGGTAGCTACCACCACATTTGGGTTTTTTGAGATGGTGCAATGAAAATGGTGACTACAGTAGGGTACGAGGAAGAAGACAGACTTCTGGGTTCACTTTTCAACTTGGCATTTGTCCTTTTCTTCCTTATCCACCTCTTGGCAAAATGTCTAAACCAATTCATCTCAAAGGAGCCAGGCTGGGGCAGTACAGTCTGAAAGTGTCCACTATTTAGAGTCCTTAACGGGGAGGGGCTGCCGCGCTTCCTTCCCGTAAGGAGCTAATGCTGCTGGGTGGGGAAGCCCACTACAAGTGGGAGCTTTGGGAAGGAGGGATTCCTCTGCTCAGAACTCTCCCATGGCCCTGTCTGACAGGAAAGCCAAAGCCTTACCCTCGGCCTACCAGGCCCCACCACTTTCTATCCATGAAGTTCCCTCCCTAGAACATGCTTCTCCACCTCCTTAGGTCTCATCTCGGATGCTGCCTTCTTGGGGACACCTTTCAGGGCCACCCTATTTAAACTAGTAGTTCCTGCATCCCCCACTCCCAGTCCACTCCAAAGCACCTATTCCCCTTCCCCTTTTTCTCTTTGATAGCACTGACCACCATCTGACACCCTGTAAACTTTACCTAATGATTATATTGATTATCTGTCTCCCTGCCCCTTCCCTACTGGGATGTGAGTTTCATAAGGGCTGAGATTTTTGCCATTTTTGTCTGTTTTGTTTACTGGTGTATTTCCAGTGCCTAAAACAGTAGCTAGCACAGAGCAGGTACTCAATCTTTGTGGAAGGAAGGAAGGAATGAGTGGCTGGCCCTGAGAGACATTAGCTACTTTAACCCTCATAACAACCCCTGCAAGGTAAGTCATTTAAATCCCATTCTAAAATGAGAAAACTGAGGCTCAGGGTGGTTAAGTGATTTGACCAATGTCACCAAGTCAAGAAGTGGCCAAGGTCACAAGAATCAGGCCCCTGTCTGGCTGGCTCCAAACACTGTACTCTTTTTTTCTTTTTTTTTTTTCTTGCCTGTGGTTGTTTTCAAGGTAACTGTCTTAGTGTGACAAACATGACATTCACTTGCTTTCCTTATTCTAAGCAGAAGATGCTTTAACTTCAGGATTTTGCAAAATCTGCCCAGAACTTGTGTTCATGCACCCGAGAATCTATGGGGGAGCCAGTGCCCCAAAAGCCAGGAAGAAGTCCCTCTACCAGCCCGAGAGTGGGAAAGCCTCACCAGTCAAAGGGAGGGAAGGCCCCTCTTGCAAACACCAAAGGAGAGCCACAATCATTCTACTTTGGTTTCATCTTTTTCTTGGCTTCATCGTTTTATTTTCCTGAGCACTCGTTCTGTCTGATCTTTTCAAGTCTGGGTAACTTTTTGCCATCAATGGCTACCACTCACCATGTGAGTCTCTAGGACAAAAATCTGTCTCCCGTGAGTTTCCCCAAACTAAACTTGCACACAGACCCATGGACCACAGTGCCCCCGCAAACCCCACTCCCCAAGCCCCACTCATGACTGCATCTTAGGCCATCAGGAGCAGCCGCTGGGAAGAGAGCTAAGCCTTTCGGGGGCCATGAAGGTGAATATGAAGGGCCCAGGCCACCAAACACTCATCTACCCTCTCATTCCAGGGACCACCATAGCTTGAGTCCCCCTTCACCTGCCTGTCATTCTCAATCGCATTAACTCCTCTGTTTTGTTTCAATCACTTCTCACTATCTGAAGCTGTGCTGTTTATTTATTTCCATATTTGCTTATCACCTGCCTCCTGAGAGCAGGGTGAGGGCATGAGGGCAGGGGCTTGGTCAGTGCTGTTCACCACTGTTCTGTGACTGGCACAGGTGGGCACGCAAATATTGGGTGAATGAATAAGCAAAGACAGCAGGAAACAAGTGGATTCAGAAGAAAAAAGACCAGGAGGCTCACAAATAAACCCATTTAATCCTAACATCAACCTGCACAGAAGTTGTCATTATGCCTACACAGCTGGGAAGCCACAAAGTAGACCCAGGACTGTGCAACTCCGAGAGGAAAAGAGAAAATGCTGCAGGTAAGCGGAGAAGCAGGTGAGCCCGACACGAAGGGCAAGGGCAAGCTGCCTCTGGGGCCCAGGGCACTGAACACCATCTCCTCAAAGGCTAACATAACTGAGAAGAGTCCATATTTTCCACCAAGCAGAGCCCGGGTAGGGTCGGTGCTATCTCCATGCCCCTGACACACCATGGCACCTGCGTTCACCCAGAAGGTACCTGCCCACAGCATGCACCCATCATTGAGAGTGCTCCAAACCAAGTTCTAATTTCCAGGCACTAATACCATAGGACACAAACATAAACTACCCTCCAGGAGTACACGTGACATCCCTCTCCTTTCTGGGTAGTCAGAAGTGAGAAGGTTGAAAATAGTGCAGATGTCCTTTCTTAGAGCAGCGCGGCCATCCATTCATTCACTCTTTCATTCATTTGTTCAGCAAACGTGCTCACTCGGCCTGGGGAAGCCCAGGATGAAATGAGACAAACCCTCTACCCTCTGGCCACCGTGTGCTGGTGCGTGCGCTTTAGGCGGGTACTAAAAGACAAGCAAATATTAAAGATACTCGCTTCCAAAACAAATAAGGCCACGTGGAGCTGTGCACTGGAATGGGATTCTGGATGCAATTTTATTTGATTGGGTACAAGAACCAATCCAGTTAAAGGGGTCATGAACCAACTCCAGGCACCAGGCTCCTACTCAGAGGCTGCCTCAAACCCCCTTCTGGCCCAGGCACCAACCCCTCACCCACCCAACTCCATCTCCCGACATTCTTCAACCACATTCCCATCTCGCTCCACAATATTCTCCCTCCAGGTCCCCCTGACTCTATTTCTCCTCTATTCCCAGCCCTGACCTCTCTAGGTCGGCAGCCTTGATGCTACTTCTCCAAACGCCAGGACGCACATCCCAGCCTGCTTTCTACCACCACCCCACACACACACCTCGAGTCTGCGCTTCCACCCAGAACCCCTTAAACACCATATGTTTACAAACCAGATTCCCCAGGGGTCTATGTACAACATCCCATTCTCAAGACCCCATAAACACATCCTGATTCCCTGAGCACACCATACACACACTGTGGACTTCACCCATGTCCTGAGGGACCCCCCCTCACCCCATCACCTCCAACTTCTTAGAAGCCCCAGGCCGGCCCCTGACCTCCTGTGGTCCCGGTGGAGCAGCGGGCTCGCTGAGACCCCCGGACACCCCAGACTCCGCAGAAGCCCGCCCTGCACGCTTGAACCCCAGACGCCGGGACAGCCCCTGGCGCCCCCCGGGCCCCCACACCGCGTGACTCCGGGGCACCCGGGCTCCCCCAGGCCCCGGCCCCGCGCACATCCCCTGGGCCGCAGCTCCCTCGCGGCCCGGCCGCGCCCCTGCCCGCGCCCCGCGCCCGGCCGCGCCTCGGGGGCCGGTTCCCGCGGAGGCCTCGGCGCCCCCCGCAGCCCAGGCCGGCGCGCCCGGCGCGTACCGTTGGCGATGAGCTTGGCCGACAGCTGCTTGACGAGCTCAGGGATCCGCTCCCACTGGCATTCGGAGCGGCAGCGCTCGATCTCCGTTTCCAGCCGCGAGCCTGCCTTCTTGGTCGCCATCGCGGCCTGGCCGGGCCAGGCCGCCCGCCCCGCAGGCCCCACCGCCGCCGCCGCGGCGCCCCCTCGCCGCCTCCCGCCGCCGCCGCGGGCTCGGGCTCCGGCTCCCGGCTCCGCGGCGTAACGGGAGCGCCGGCTGGGGAAGGGGCGGGGAGGCGGGCGGCGGCGGCGGGCGCGGCGGGGCCCCGGGCGCCGCGATGAGCGGCCCCTGCCGGCCAGGGCCGGAGCCGCAGCACTGGCCGGGGCCGGAGCCGGGACTGGGGCAGGGGCGGGGACTAGGGCGGGGGGCAGGGGCGGGGGCTAGGGCGGGAGACAGGGGCCCCAGGGAGGAAAGGCGGGGTGGGCATGGAGGACAGGGGGAGGGACTGGGGGTGTCTGGGGCGGGGTGGAGACCGAGGGGAAGTGGGGATGGGGGTGGGGGAGCGGGGTAGGAGAGAGATCTGACCAAGGGCGGGTGAGGGGTCTGGTGGGGTAGGGGTCTGGGAATGATGAAGGGGAGGAAGAGGATTGGGAGGGAGCCAGCGACAGCCTGGGAGCGGGTTGGACCCCCAGGAGTAGGGCCAAGAAAGGGCAGTGACCCTGGGGAAGATCACCGCCTGGCGGGACCAGTGAGCCGGGTGTGAGGAGTCGGGGGAGGCCTGCCCGAGTTTGTCCTGCCATCTCACGTGGCCAGCGGTTCCCTGGGGCCCGGTTGGCCTGTGCCCCTTAGCAGGTGCCCCTCTGCCCCGCAGCCTTAGCTCCTACCCAGCCAGAGGTGGACAGACTCCTCCATCCCAGGCAAGGCACAGCACCTGCCAGGGGTGCCCTAGATGGCTGAGCGGAGCCAGGCAGGGGCTGCCACTCTCACACACCAGCTCTTGGACCCCGTGAGGGGAAGGCACAGTCACTGGTGGTGCCTCCTGTCTTGGCCACGTAGACTGAGAGCTAGGGAGGTGTCCCTCTGTGTTCTTTCAGTGAATTAACTGTCTAGTGATCACCTACTATGTGCTGGGTGCTGTTTTAGGTGCCAGAGATAGAATTGTGAACTAAAAAGACAAAATTCCTACCTTGAGAGAGCTTACATTCCAGTTTGGGGGAAAAATAAGCAAAATAAAGTAGTAAACTAGACTGTAAAAATCGCTATTTGAAGAAACAGAGAAGGGTCCAGTGAGGAACATAAAGAGTTGGGACAGGCAGGTGGCTCATGCCTATAATCCCAGCTACTCAGGAGGCTGAGGCAGGATGATTGCTTGAGCCCAGAAGGTGGAGGCTGCAGTGAGCAGTGAACGCACTTCAGCCTGAGCAAGTGTTGCCATTTAAAATGGGGCAGTCAGGGATGGCCTCACGGAGGTGGCACTGGACTTGAAGAAAGTAAGAGGAAGCCATGAGGATATCTCTGGGGGAGGGGTATCCCAGGCAGAGAACACCACAAGTGCGAAGTTTCTGGGGTTAGACCACATTGGGTGGGATGGAGAAATGGCAGAGGCCAGAGGGGCTGGGTGGAGTGAGGGAGAGGGGCCGAGGCAGGAGATGAGCTCTGAGAGGTTGGGGGGAGTTCTGTGTAGTGCCTGGTGGGCCATTATAAGACTTTGGCTTTTGGCCAGGCGCGGTGGCTCACACCTGTAATCCCAGCACTTAGGGAAGCCACGGCGAGTGGATCACGAGGTCAGGATATTGAGACCATCCTGGCTAACATGGTGAAACCCCATCTCTACTAAAAATATTTTTAAAAATTAGCCGGGCGTGGTGGCGGGTGCCTGTAGTCCCAGCTACTCGGGAGGCTGAGGCAGGAGAATGGCGTGAACCCGGGAGGCGGAGCTTACAGTGAGCTGAGATCACGCCACTGCACTACAGCCTGGACAACAGAGCGAGACTCCGTCTCAAAAAAAAAAAGAAAGAAAGAAAAAGAAAAAAAAAGACTTTAGCTTTTACTCTGGTGACATGGAGCAGCCATGCAGGGCTTTTCACAGAAGAGTGGCATGATCAGACCTACACTTTGGACTATCACTGTGACTGCAGTGTTGAGAATACTGCCAGGGAAATAGCTGTGATGGTGGCGGTGTTGGATTCTGGGTCCTGCATTTGAGAGTGAAGCTGTCAGTCTGGAAGGGTCCATAGCCCACCCGCAGTCACAAGGAGGCACTGAGGAGTCATCGTCGTTCCTTCTGGGTGCCCTTACTCCAACTTTCCAAGAGTAGTCACACGCAGGTTCTCATCTCCACCACAGCCCGGAGTTGATGAAGAACACACATTGTGGACCTCAGTTTACCAATGAGGAGGCTGAATCACAGATATTTAAGAGAGGTGAGGAGGGAAGATCAGGAGGTGTTTTCTGATGTGACCAGTATCCCTTTCAAGCGCCTCAGGGACTGCCGAGGTGATGGAAGTTGAGCTGACAGGCCCTGGACACTGTGAACAGCCCAGGGAAAGGGGAACTAGAACGTTAGAGTTTCAACAGGGGACCCTTTAGTGCCCTGGCCCTTAGCTTCCGCCAAGAGGGAGCAGGAAGGGAAGGAGAAGAAATCTCCACAGGAGATGTTTCCTCTCTCCTGACACCCTCCTGTTCTCCCAACTCCAGTCTGTCTCTCCAGATTTGCTGGGAATGTTCTCCATCTGGTCCAGGAGAAAGATTCCTGTGCCTTCTTTCAGACACAGGCCAAAGGTCACTGGGCAGCCTTGATCAACATCGGACAGACCTTGTGTGACAGCACTTGCCACCTCCCTCTGGGAAGGGGCAGGGTCTTAATCATGACTAATGCGTACACTGCCTCAGTTGCCACACTGGAGGGTAAATGACGAGGGCCATCCGTCCGCCTCCCTACCTGATAAGGTGGCTTCATGAGGACGGGTGCTGCCCGAGCCATGGCATTTAACATCCCCAGGCCTCCATTCCTTGGCTGTGATACCTCCCCCTGGAGCTGGTTGAGGAGGAAATGAGGAAATACAGGTAGGGCACAGAGAACAGTGCCAGCGTGCCAGGCTCTGTGGCTCACGCCTGTAATCCCAGCACTTTGGGTGGATCACGAGGTCAGAAGATCGAGACCGTTCTGGCTAACATGGTGAAACCCTGTCTCTACTAAAAATACAAAAAAATTAGCCAGACATGGTGGTGGGCACCTGTAGTCCCAGCTACTCAGGAGGCTGAGGCAGGAGAATCGCTTGAACCCATGAGGTGGAGGTTGCACCTCCATCATGCCACTGCACTCCAGTCTGGGTGACAGAGCAAGACTCCATCTCAAAAAAAAAAAAAAGAACAGTGCCAGTGTGCCAATGGAGTGCCATGTCGGCTGTCATTCTGCGTCTCTCTGCCCCTTGCAACCCACATAGGGCCTGGCACAGTGTGGGAGCTTAAATGAACGAGGCTGGAGTCCCCAAGGTCTAGAGCCGCCTGTGAGTGCATTTCCTTAGGATGAACATCCCAATAATGAATCCATGTCACTACGTTCTAGGCTTCCACCTTCATGGCAGGCCACCTACAGGGGCCCAATGCCAGAATATTCTTCAGAACACGTGCTTGGGTGCAGAGGTTGCTGGGTATAGGGTTTGGGAGCAGAGGCTGACAAACATTGTCAGCCTGAAGCAGGAGAGAGAAGGAACCCTCTGGGCTTCACCAGGCTTCACTGGGAGCCTGAGAGCTGGGCCCTGTGGCCTCTGGGCTCATTTCCGCATCTGCCGTCCATATCCTGGCCCTCATCCATGGCCTGGGCCACTCTGGCAGCTGCCACAGCAACCCTAGAGAGGTACAAGTGATCCTATGAGGACAAAGTCCCTGGATGGTTCTCCAGGTGACTTTACCTGCAGGCAGCACTCAGCTAAATTCAGGAGTAAGAAGGCATTCATGCTCATAATTGTAATTAAGGCAGTATCTTTTCCTCTAGGCATTCAGGTAGTACAGGTTTGACAAGGATGTGGAAAATCACAGCCTATAGGCCCAATCCCACCATGGGGCCTGGGGTGCCTGGCAGGAAAGAAGTGGAGGACGGCTGGGAAGGGAGTCTGACTTCTGGCCAATTCCTTGAGAACAGCTGGGGTGCCAGGAGCAATGGAGGCAGGCTGTAGGCTCATTCCAAAGGCCAGTGCAAATAGGGAGCTTGTGTGGTCTGGAGACTTTCCAGTCCTCATCTCCGAAAGCCTGGATTCCCTGTGCAATCAGAATAAGGGAAGAGGTGAGCAGCAAGGGAGCGGGCGTTGAGAGAGAAAACAGAGAGAGAGAATGAGAGAGGGATTGTGGCCAGGTTAGGATGGAGAGAGCTTAGGGGAAGGAGACACTGGTGGGAGGAGGGGTCAGAACTTTGCCCTTTCTCCTCCCTCGCGTGGCCTGGAAGCCTCTTCCCCAGAAACCCATGTGGTCCCTCCCTACCTTCCTTCTGAAGGCAGTGAGGGAGGTCACATCCTCACAGAGACCTTCCCCGACCACTCTGTCCAGCTTTGCTCCCCCTCATTCCCTTCACCCTTACCCCCTTATCCTGCTGTAGTTTTCTTCTTGTCCCACCTGATCTATGGTTATTAACTGAGTGTGTATTATCTGCCTCCCCTCACTAGAGCAAAAGCCCCAGGAGGGCAGGGATTTGTGTGTGGTTCTGTTCATAACGGCATTCCCGGCACTGAGAATGGTGCCTGATGCACGGTGAGTACTCAGTCAATACAGGTTGAATGAATGAATTAGTCGAAGGAAGGTGGAGGGGCTGGGATTGGGCAGGTGAGCATCCCGGTGAACAGCCCCACAGGGAAGTGGGGATCCACTGTCTGAAGCCAATGGGCAGGCTGAAGGGGGAGACAGAAACCCAGAAACGGGGATCCACAAGGGGCCTCAGTGTGCCAGCAGAAAGAATGATCACCTCTCACCTCTAACCTTTGGCCTCACCCTGCTGGGGCAACAGCCCTGTCATCTCGCTGCCAGAGCCAGGGACAGGCCTTGGAGCCCCGGGAGGTGTGAGCCATCAGCAGCTGGTGCTGTGGGCGGTCGCTGCGGCGATGCTCACGGGGAACCTGGAAACCACACCACAGCTTGCAGGCCCGGGGCGTGAGTAATGAGAGTGCAGTCATGATAGCTGGCTTCGGCTGGCTTTTAATTATGTAATATTTGATACATACAAAAATACCCAGAATCAAGGGGCACCTACGTAATAAAATAATAAGATGAACACCAGGGAAACTATTGGCTATCCCAGAGTTAACTACATTGTGATTTTTGTGTTTGTTATACCCTTGCTTTGTTTTTTAGCTAGTTTTATCACTAAACTTGCTTTCTGCCACTTCTTATAATGTGGGTACAACATGTAACCCTATACACCAGAGGTCTCCAAGCTTTTTGGCACCAAGGACCAGTTTCATGGAAGACAATTTTTCCATGGGTAGGGGGAGATGGGGGGATGGTTTTGGGCTGATTCAAGCATATTACATTTATTGTGCACTTTATTTCTATTCTTATTGCCTTATAATATATAATGAAATAATTATAAAACTCACCATCATGTAGAATCAGTGGGAGCCCTGAGCTTGTTTTCCTGCAACTAGACGGCCCCATCTGGGGGTGATGAGAGACAGGCATTAGATTCTCATAAGGAGTATGCAACCTAGATCCCTCACATGCACAGTTCACAGTAGGGTTTGTGCTCCTATGAGACTGTAATGCTGCCGCTGATCTGACAGGAGGCAGAGCTCAGGCAGTAATGTGAGCCATAGGGAGCAGTTGTAAATACAGGTGAAGTTTCGCTTGCTCACCCACCACTCACCTCCTGCTGTGTGGCCTGGTTCCTAATGGGCCACTAGCCAGTACCAGTCTGTGGTCCAGGGGTTGGGGACCCCTGCTATACACGATATCGTTTGGTTTCACTTGTTTTGAGCTTTCTAAAAATGGCGTTGTGTCCTCTTTTCTCTGGTGTGTAATATTCCATGGCATGACTGTGCTACACTTGAATTATCCAACCTCCAGGTTTATCAGACCTCGAGCCTTCAGGTTTGCTTTAATGGACAAGGTTATTATTTATAAAATCTGCATTAGGCCACGCACAGTGGCTCACACCTGTAATTCCAGCACTTTGGGAGGTGAAGGAATTTGAGACCAGCCTGACCAACATGGAGAAACCCAGTCTACTAAAAATACAAAATTAGCCGGGCAAGGTGGCGCATGCCTGAAATCCCAGCTACTTGGGAAGCTGAGGCAGGAGAATCACTTGAACCCAGGAGGTGGAAGTTATGGTGAGCCAAGATTGCGCCATTGCATCCCAGCCTGGGCAACAAGAGCAAGACTCTGTCTTTAAAAAAAAAAAAAAAAAAAAAAGCTGCATCAGTGCCATTGTCTTGAGCAGGGTTTCTGAGGATGGATTCAGGATGGCTCTGTGCCCTTCCTCCTTGGAGTTCCCTGAGGGCCCCCTAACTTTCTTCCAAAGGGCCACTTCCAACTGCCTGGAACCATGATTCCCATTGTAGGGACAAAGCAGTGGGAAACTTGCTGGGCAACTCCACTATAGGCACCAAAGCTGGTGCTTCTAATTTACCATTTGTTGCCATCTGAGAGGGACAGCCAGATGGAGGAGGCTGGTTGGCTGCTCAGGGAGGGCCCTGGGTAGCATGAGTCAGGTGTAGAAACCATGGTCTGAAGTTTCAGCTTTGCAAGTCTAGAAATATGTCAGTGTTCCAGGGTGCTCTGCCTAGTCCCACTAATGAAGCCCACCAGAGACCACTGTTTCAATCCCAGGCCAACTCTCATTTGCAGTAGAAGCCAACCCCCAGTATCTCATAATCAGGAGACCCCACTCCTAGTGTCAGGAAGCATGCAAAGCCGAAATCATCCTTAACTTACCTGGTGGGCACAAACTCAGAATCAGAGAGGGGAAGGTATCAAGAAGGTGGTCATCAGCCCTGGAAAAGCTCAGAAGGCCATCTCGGTCTGTTGTGGGAAGTTAGGGACCCCTAATGGAGGGACCGGCTGGAGCTGTGGCAGAGGAACATAAATTGTGATGATTTCATGGACATTTATCAGTTCCCAAAATTAATACTTTTATAATTTCTTATGCCTGTCTTTACTGCAATCTCTGACCATAAATTGTGAAGATTTCATGGACATTTATCAGTTCCCAAATAATACTCTTATAATTTCTTATGCCTGTCTTTAATCTCTTAATCCTGTTATCTTCGTAAGCTGAGAATGTACTTCACCTCAGGACCACTATTGTATAAATTGATTGTAAAACATGTGTGTTTGGACAATATGAAATCAGTGCACCTTGAAAAAGAACAGAATAACAGCGATTTTCAGGGAACAAGGGAAGATAACCATAAGGTCTGACTGCCTGCGGGGTCGGGCAGAATACAGCCATATTTTTCTTCTTGCAGAGAGCCTATAAACAGACGTACACATAGGCGAGATATCGCTGAATTCTTTTCCCAGCAAGGAATATTAATAATTAATACCCTTTGGAAGGAATGCATTCCTGGGGGGAGGTCTATAAATGGCCGCTCTGGGAGTGTCTGTTTTATGCAGTTGAGATAAGAACTGAAATACGCCCTGGTCTCCTGCAGTACCCTCAGGCTTATTAGGTTGAGGAAAAGATCCCGCCCTGGTAAATTTGAGGTCAGACCAGTTCTCTGCTCTCGAACACTGTTTTCTGTTGTTTAAGATGTTTATCAAGACAATATGTGCACAGCTGAACATAGACCCTCATCAGTAATTCTAATTTTGCCCTTTGCCTTGTGATCTTTGCTTTGCCCTTTGCCTTGTGATCTTTATTGCCCTTTAAAGCATGTGATCTTTGTGACCTACTCCCTGTTCATACACCCCCTTCCCTTTTAAAGTCCTTAATAAAAACCTGCTGGTTTTGAGGCTCAGGTGGACATCACAGACCTACTGATATGTGATGTCACCCCCGGAGGCCCAGCTGTAAAACTCCTCTCTTTGTACTCTTTATTTCTCAGACCGGCCGACACTTAGGGAAAATAGAAAGAACCTACGTTGAAATATTGGGGGCTGGTTCCCCTGATATCAGTCCCGCTGTTGAACCCACTTCTCCAGGGTTCAGAATCTCCACATGTCCAAAGCCTATCTCCCCCTGCCCAGAATGAGGCTGGACCAGCTTTGTGAATTTTAACTTCTCATCTCCGTACATGCCAACCTTGCACAGGCTTTAGACACCATAACAATTAAGCTGATTTTGGTTTGAGCCTGTAAAATAGGAACCTTTGTGTAATAGGAAGGGGTTTTTTGTTGTTGTTGTTGTTATGTTTTTTACTTTAGAGACAGGGTCTCACTATGTTGGCCAGGGTGGTCTCGAACTCCTGACCTCAAGTGACCTCCCACCTCAGCCTTCCAGAGTGCTGGGATTACAGGCATGAGCCACCATGCCTAGCATTTTTTTTTTTTTTTGACGGAGTCTTGCTCTGTTGCCAGGCTGGAGCGCAGTGACACAATCTCGGCTCACTGCAACAACCTCTGCCTCTGCAGTTCAAGCGATTCTCCTGCCTCAGCCTCCCAAGTAGCTGGGATTACAGGCACATGCCACCGCGCCTGGCTCATTTTTTGTTTTTTTGTTTTTGAGACGGAGTCTTGTTCTGTCACCCAGGCTGGCGTGCAGTGGCCCGATCTCGGCTCACTGCAAGCTCCGCCTCCCAGGTTCACACCATTCTCCCGCCTCAGCCTCCCGGGTAGCTGGGACTACAGGCGCCCGCCACCACGCCCAGCCAATTTTTTCTATTTTTAATACAGACGGGCTTTCACCGTGTTAGCCAGGATGATCTCGATCTCCTGACCTTGTGATCTGCCTGCCTCGGCCTCCCAAAGTGCTGGGATTACAGGCGTGAGCCACCACGTCTGGCCATTTTTTGTATTTTTAGTAGAGACAGGGCTTCACCATGTTGGCCAGGATGATCTTGAACTCCAGACCTCATGATCTGCCCGCCTCAGCCTCCCAAAGTGCTGGGATTATAGGCGTGAGCCACCGTGCCTGCCCGTTTTTTTCTTTCTTTCTTTGTTTTTTTTAGAGACAGGGTCTTGCTTTGTGTCTCTTGGGCTGGCATGCAGTGGCACCATCATAGCTCACTGCAGCCTTGAACTCCTGGGCTCAACCAATGCTCCTGCTTAAACCTCCCAAGTAGCGCCACCATGTCCAGCTAACTTTTTTTAATTTTGTAGAGATGGGGGTCCCGCTTTGTTGCCTAGGCTGGTCTCAAGCTCCTAGGCTTGAGTGATCCACCCACTTTGGCCTCCCAAAGTGCTGGCAGTACAGGCATGAGCTGTCTTGCCCTGCCTTTAATAGGAATCTTCATGAGTGTTTTCCTCAAACTCAGAGTTCTGGGGACACTTCCCTGTTACCCTGTACCCCGCCTCTCCTATATTCTCCAAAAAAGGCATAGAGTGGGTTTGTGATAAAATGCCCACCTATATCTGTAAATGAACATCAAAGTAAAGATGGGAAACTATTCAGATACGGGGGAGAAAGGTGTATCTGCCAACAGGGAGGAGACCGACTGTTCCTCAGCATGAGGTTACACTGATTTCTGAGTTTCCTAGCAGACCAGGCACAGAAGAAAACACGTGGAATGGTTTTATTTATTTAATTTTTTTTTAGATGGAGTCTTGCTCTGTCACCCAGGTTGGAGTGCAGCGGCTTGATCTCAGCTCACTGCAACCTCCGCCTCTTGGGTTCCAGCAATTCTCTCTGCCTGCCTCAGCCTCCCAAGTAGCTGGGATTACAGGAATCTGCTACCATGCCCAGCTAATGTTTGTAGCTAATGCCCTGGCTAATGTTGGCCAGGCTGGTCTTGAACTCCTGACCTCAGGTGATCTGCCCACCTTGGCCTCCCAAAGTGCTGGGATTACAGGTGTGAGCCACCACGCCTGGCAAAATGGTTTGATTTAAATGATGTTGTTGATTCACATATCAGGAGTTAGTTTGTTTTGTTTTTTTGTGCTTTTTTTTTTTTTTTTTTTGAGATAAAGTCTTGCTCTGTCGCCCAGGCTGGAATGCAGTGGCACAATCTTGGCTCATTGCAACTTCTGCCTCCTGGGTTCAAGTGATCCTCCTGCCTCACCTTCCCAAGTAGCTGAGATTACTAGCATATGCCACCATGCCTGCCTAATTTTTGTATTTTTAGTAGAGATAGGATTTCACCATGTTGGCCAGTCTGGTCTCAAACTCCCGACCTCAAGTGATCTGCCCACCTCAGCCTCCCAAAGTGCTGGGATTACAGGTGTGAGCCACCACGCCCAGCTGACATCAGGAGTTTTAAAGAGAAATCACGAACTAGGTGGCCACAAGGAACCTGGTTGTTCCTGGGGAGTTGTATCAGCAAACAGGTTTGAAGTTTGCACTTCAGACACGTTACTATGAAAAAAAGAAACTAATTCTCATTTTGTGTGAAGGAGCCTGATAGACACAGGATCTGCTTCAGTGAGGAATTGTGAGTGATCTTCCCCTGCACAAGGCCGATAGGGTGCAAGGTTTCCATAGTTCAATTCAACAAATGTTTATTGAGTACCTACTATATGCCAGACACAGTGTTAGGCCTTAGTGATACAATATTGTGTAGGGTATGGTCCCATCCCTCAAGGAACTCACAGTCTAGTGGGGGAAAGAAGTGAACAACAGCTCTGCAGCTGGACCCAGAGGAATGCCAGGAATTAACTGTGGTGGGTGCTCCAGTAAGTCTTCCTGGATGATGTTACCCCCAAGCCAAGCCTTGAAAAAAGATCTCAGGTCCAGTCTGCTTGCCAACCCTCACCGTCTAACAAAGTGATCCTGGGTTTTCAAAACTCTTGCACTCAAAATAGGGTCACAGTGTTCAGACATATGCAGTCCCAGATCACCCCCGACCATCAGATGAGAAAAACCCAACAATCTGGTCTGCTTTCCTGCAGCAAAGCACTTGGTGGTCAGAAGGGTTGGAGGTGAAGGCTTATGGGATCTGCTGGAAAGCTGGTGAGGCATACAGACACTTCTGATTGTTTCCTTTCTCCCAAATCCAATGCTAAAGGTACTAAAACCATGCTGACGGCATTAACTGTTCCTTGGGGACTGGTAGGGCATTCCATTCCTCCCCACATTTGGGAGTCCAAACTGGGGTGGAGGGGTAAGAAGTAAAAGGTCTGGGTCAAGTGCTGCCCATCAACTTGTTCATGATCAGGTACCCTTCAGTTTCCTTATTTGTAAGAGGAGAGTGCTAGTCGAGGAGGTCCTGGGCTCTGGTCGGTGATTCTGTCCTGTCAAAGTGAGAGTGGCTGGAATGGGATTGGTATATGGGTGCTCCCATCCAGCTGAGGTTCCTTTCTGAGCTCTCAGGCAGCAAATTAAAAAATAATAATAATAATTACCAGGTGAGATGGCTCACACCTGTAGTCCCAAGCACTTTGGGAGGCCGAGGCGGGCGGATCACCTGAGGTCAGGAGTTCGAGACCAGCCTGGCCAACATGATGAAACCCGTCTCTATTAAAAATACAAAAATTAGCCGGGCATGGTGGTGGGCACTTGTAATCCCAGCTACTCAGGAGGCTGAGGCAGAAGAATCGCTTAAACCCGGGAAGCAGAGATTGCAGTGAACCAAGATCACTCCACTGCACTCCACCCTGGGTGACAGAGTGAGACTCCGTCTCAAAAAAATAAAAAATGAAAAATAAAAATAAAACGAATAATAATAATAAGGCATCTGAAAAAACTCTTGAAGTTAGGAAACCTGGATTTGATTTTCATCTCTGTAACTGACCTGCCGTGTGACCTTGTGAAAGGTGCGTCCCCTCTCTGGGGGTGTCAGTGGACTAATTCCCGGGTTAGCGTGGGGGGAGATGATCACTGGCATTTAACAGTAAGGTGGGGCTTCAGAAGTCCATCTACTGCGAAGCAAGAGAAAACTCCACAGAATACATGACTGAAACGAGTGGGAAGCCAGATGTGTCAGGGACGTAGGGAGGGGAAGATGAAGGTCCCAGCAAAATCCCGGGAACATACCTGTCAAAGGGTCAGCGAGAAAACCAGTCCCTTGGCTTGTTGAAAGGAACACTTGATTCTTTGTCAGAAAGCAGCCTTGCGCTTCTAAGGGGTCTGCTGTCTGAGAGAAGCCTTCGAGGCTCGCAGACCTGGGGAAGAACTCAATCTGCCTTCAGCCCACGGGGACTGGGGCCGGCGCGGCTTTCTGGAGTCGAAAGGAACGAGCCGACCACGCGCGGCGGCAGCAGCCAATGAGGGAGCCTCCTGATGAGGTCATGCAGTTCCTGGGCGCTTCATTGGCGGATCCTTCGCGGGGCCGCGGCGGGGGCCGCAGGGCGGAGCGAGGCGGGGCGAGGCGGGGCGGAGGCGGTGCCTGCCAGAGCCCGGACCTAAGACCGCGGTTCGATTCCCCTTCCTTCCTCCCAGCGCTTATTTCCCCTGAGCGCGATGGGTCAGGCCCTTCTTAAGAGAGCAGTGAAAATACCCAGAAAAAAGAGCTCGTACTCACTCCAGAGACTGGGTTTACTTATTTTGGGGGAGCCCTCATTTTCTTTGGTAAAAGTGGAGGGTTTAGTTTTGTTTCAATCCAGGCCAAATGCACTATTAACTCTAACCATTTAGCAACACTGAGAGAATGTCCATTGGTAGCCTTTTATTTGCCCATTGTGGTCCTCTAAGCCACTGTGTGGGGAGTACCGAACACCAGCTTTGTCCACAGATGCGGAAACAGACCCAGGCGACTTACCCAGGGTTATGTGGCCATTCAGTGGGACAGTGGGGGAACAGAGAACTAAGCTCTTGGTCCCTGGCTGCATGCCCAGGGGACCCACTCTCATGACCCTGGGTCACAGCCCAAGGCTCCCCACAAGGAAAGGCAGTCAAGTCAACCTTGCTGCTTCCTGTTGCAAGCTTTTGATACATCAGTTTCATTTTCAAAATACTGCCCAGAGTAGTCTATGGTCAGCAGAAAGATGCTGACAGCACTGTCTATTCTAGGAAGTTATTTTCGAATGAACTACAGTGTGAGGGACAGTTGGAATGTCCCTGATGCTGAAGGAGCCTGGCAGCTATTACGCTGGTCCTCAGCCCACAGGACTTCCTTTTTAAGAGGTATCTAGGAACTTGTGTAACGCCTCTGTTTTGTTGTAGTCTAAGGGTGCTGATCCTTTGCTCAGAGGGAAACAGAGTTTTAAGTGATGTGTACAGAACACTCTTCTAAGGATGAGACCCTGGCACTTGGCCTGGGCCCTCAAATATGCATTGAATGACTGATACAGCCTGAATGCCTGTTATCAGACTCAGAGATTGTGTGGGCCAGGGAAGGCAGGCAGCAGAGAGAGTGCGGTGAGGCCAGGCGCGGTGGCTCACACCTGTAATCCCAGTACTCCGGGAGGCCGAGGTGGGCAGATCACTTGAGCTCAGGAGTTCAAGACTAGCCTGGGCAACATGGCAAAACCCTGTCTCTATTTTTATTTAGAAAGAAAGAAAGAGCGAGAGAAAGAGAGAAAGAAAGAGAGAGAGAGAGAAAGAAAAAGAAAGAAAGAAAGAAAGAGAGAAAGAAAGAAAGAGAAAGAAAGAAAGAAAAGAGCAGAGTTAGATGGCCTCACTCGTGGGAGGATGCCATCTGTCATCTGGGATCTTTATCTCCTTTCCTGTATTTGAGGAATCCCCCACCAGAGACACTGAAAATGCCAGGCACTCACTGTGCCAGACTCCCTTGTGGCTACAGTGAGGGATGGGGAACCTCAACCCTGCCAGGCAGATGCCACTCAGAAAGCAGGTGCAGGAGCGTGGGCAGCCTCAGCCTGATTCGGAGGCATCCCAGGTGGCAGCTGCTCTGGCAGGCCATGTGAGTGGGGCTGGGGTGCACTTGGGAATCTGTGCCCAGCAGTGGTGGCAACGCTTTTCCTCCCTGCCAGACCAGTCCTGAGGAGGATGTCCAGCCTCCCAGCCTGGGTCCCTTCCTCCCAGAATGTGTGCACCTGATGTGATGAATTCCACTTCTACCTAAATCAGCCAGAGCTGGTTTTTGTGGTTTGTAGCAGAGAACTGGACTGCTGGAGGAGGCTTCCTGTAGGAGGGACAGGCACTGGCTAGGCAAGAAAGGTTGGGTGCCCAGGTAGAGAAAATGGCACCAGGCTAAGGGTGGGGAGGAGATGGAGGACAGAGAGACATCGTGGTACCATTTTCCTTCAGACCAAGTCACAAGTTTCAGAGTTGTGTGGAAGGAAGCAAGTCACATTGCTGGGCCGGGTATCCTCCAGCTTCTCACAGGAGTTATAAAGGGTCCCAGGAGTCGTGATCGGGCTGGAGGGGTTTCCTGCAGGTCTGCTTTTTCCCCTTTGCTTCTTCCTTCCTTCCTTCTTTTTTTTCTTCAGACAGAGTCTTGCTCTTATCACCCAGGCTAGAGTGCAATGCCGGGATCTCAGCTCACTGCAACCTCAGCCTCCTAGGTTCAAGCGATTCTCCTGCCTCAGCTTCCTGAGTAGCTGGGATTACAGGTGCCTGCCGCCACAACTGACTAATTTTTATATTTTTAGAAACAGAGTTTCACCATGTTGGGCAGGCTGGTCTCAAACTTCTGACCTCAGACAATCCACCCGCCTCGGCCTCCCAAAGTGCTGGGATCTGAGCCTTTTACTCAAGAAACTGGGGCTTTTCTTCTGCGGTGGGAAGAGAGGTTAGGTTTAAGAGAGGCGATCAGGCTCCTGGTAGCCTTTTACTAGGCGGGCTTCTCTGATTTTATTAGGAATCCTCAGGGTGCTCCCCAAAAGGTAAGTCCTTCACCTAAAGTACGATTTTAACTAGGGGTGAAGACTTTCTTTTTAGAATGAAAGATGAGGTTTAAAATGCCCCTTTCCCCAGCCCCAACGCAGCCCTTGCATTTCCTCCTTTGATGGGCGAACTCACTCCAGCGGGGCTGGCCCTTTGCCGCTCTGTGTTCGTTGACATGGGTGTTGGGAGGACGCCATTCCCTGAGCCACCCTTTCCCACGTGGGGAAACTCTGGTGGTGCTGGGGGCCTGGGGATGAGCTGCCTTCTTTGGAGCAGAGTTTGAGAGAGCAAGGAGGGCTCAAGAGCCTGGGGATGGAGGTAAGGTAGGGAAAGCCTCCAGAAGGCGGGCAGGGGCTGGCATCCCGGACCGGCGCTTCCCACCCCTCTTCTCAGGCCTCCTCCCCAGCAAAGGCTGTCGCCTTTCCCCCATGGGCAGTAGGAGCTCTCTAAACCTCAGACCTCCACAGACCTGCCTCAGATGGACCCCGAAGAAAGGAGGAAGCCAGCTCTCAGGGACTTAGCTGCGGGTCCACCGTCTCCTCCCTACCCCAGGCTCAAACCATGAATGCCGCACAGCGCTGTGTGCCTGTCCATGAGGACGCGCCCAGCAGGCATCTGCCGGCACAGCGGGCTTTCAGAGCACAGTCAGGACAGAAACTGGGGAGGACATAGCTCTCCGACAGCACTTGCCATTCTGGGTGAACAACCCAGCGCCCCGCCCCTGCTGCCTTTGCGGACCATTCACTCTGGGCGTCAGCTTCTCCCTGATCCCTTCCTGGTGGACTTAGAGTCCCAGGTGCCACGGTTTGTGCCTCGGCGCTCCTTGCATTCCCCCAGGACGCCCATCACCCGTGGGCTGAGCCTCAGCAGGCCCTCAACAGGCACCCGTCAGTTCACTCGTCCATTCAGTGACCCCCCAAAGGAGGGAGAAGGAACATCCCTGCCGAACGCCACCACCCTCTGCCCCAGGCTCACCTCCTCCGCAGGAGGAAGGACTGGTTGGGGTTTCCAGCTTTTCCTTTCATCATTTTGTCTTACACTTTGTGCCATTCCTGTCATGAGCACCCACAGTTCCTCTTCTGGCAGAGGTATTTGGGTATTCATTTGCTTCTCCAAACAGACTACGAGTCTCAGAAAGGCCAGGCCTGGGTCCTGGTCATGTCACCATCTCCCACATCATCCGGCGCGTCGTTGGCAGGTCACATGGTTTTTGAATGAAGGCGCAGTCATAGAGTGGAGCTGTCACGCTGAGAGGCCGCCCACCCTTACGACACTCGGGAAGTGTGTTGGAATGTGTGATTTTAAAAAAAGTTGTCTGAGAGATAGATCCCATAGAATGCGGTTCCCAATTTAAAGCATAGAATTCGGAAGTTAGTAGTATATTTACAGACATGTGCAACCATCACTACAATCCACTTAGGAGCACTTTTTTCTAAATGCTCCCCAAAAAGAGACTCCATGCCCATTAACAATCACTCCCTATTTCCCCTCATGATAATATATATATATATACACACACATTATACATATATATATATTCATCCACAGTTCCTGATTCATAACTCCCAAAGCCCTCCCCTGGTAAAGTAAACGGAATATCTCTTTGACCTTCTCCTACCCTCCTTTTACCTGCCACAGAGGGTCCTGCCTCACACCCTGGAGAAAAGAATGCTACACAGAGAGGGAAAAAAGAATCGGAACAGGTGGCCGGGCGCAGTGGCTCACACCTGCAATCCCAGCCACTTTGGGAGGCTAAGGCAGGCGGATCACGAGGTCAGGAGATCAAAACCAGCCTGGCTAACACGGTGAAACCCCGTCTCTACTAAAACATACAAAAAAAATTAGCCCGGCGTGGTGGTGGGCGCCTGTAGTCCCAGCTACTCGGGAGGCTGAGGCAGGAGAATGGCATGAACCCTGGAGGCAGAGCTTGCAGTGAGCCGAGATCGCACCACTGCACTCCAGCCTGGGCGACAGAGTGAGACTCCGTCTCAGAAGAAAAAAAAAAAAAAAAAAAACCCAAGAGGATTGGGCTGGAGCGCTCTAGACAGCTGACCACAAGGAGGTTTCCGGAGGCAGGTGCACCTGCGGGGGGCATGGAAGCTCCATACCCCTTCCCACGTGCCTCACCCTATGCATCTCTTCATCTGTATCTTTGCAATATCTTTTATAATAAACTGGTAAACCTAAGTTTTCCCTCGAGTTCGGTGAGCAGCTCTGGCAAATTAATTCAACCCAAAGAGGGGGTTGTGAGACCCCCCAGCTTAAAGCTGGTTGGTCAGAATTTCCAGAGGCCTGGACTTGTGACTGGTGTCTGCAGGAAGATGCAGTCTTAGGGACTGAGCCCTCTACCTGTGGGAACTGACCCTAGCTCCACACAGGTAGTATCAGACCCAGCTGGTGCCTATTGCTTGTTGGTAGGGAAACCGCCCCCCTTGGTCAGAGAAGTCTGTGTTGATTGTTGTGGCATGAAAACAAAATAAATACAGGTTTGAGTTTTTCCAAAACATCCCCTACCCGCCAGCCCTAGGATTTTCTGTCTCCATGGATTTACCTGTTCCCGCCATTTCACATACATGGAATCATACAACATGAGGTCTTTTATAACTGACTTCTTTGACTTAACACAATGTTTTCAAGGTTCCTCCATGTGGTAGCCTGTACCAGCACTTCATCCAACTTTATGGCCAATAATATTCCATTGCGTGGGTGCCACATCCACTCATCCACTCATCAGTAGATGGGCATCGGCCTGATTCCACTCTTTGGCTATTGGGAGTGATGCTGCTATGTGCATTTTTGTAGGAGTTTTTGTGTAGACGTACATTTCCATTTCACTTAGGTGTAGAAGTAGGAGCAGAATTACTAGGTCATACGGGTAACTCTATGTTTAACCTTTTGAAGAACTAGTAAACCGTTTTCTAAAACAGCTGCATCATTTTACATCTCACCACCAATGTATGAGGTTTCCATTTCTCCCCATCCTCCACATCTCCCTTTTGTTTCTTTTTCATATCTGTCATTTCGAGGTTAGCCATCCCAGTGTATGCGAAGCGGCATTTCACTGTGGTTTTGATTTGCATTTCTTTGATGACTAATGATGTTGAGCAACTTTTCAGGTGCTTATTGACCATTTGTCCATCTTTGAAGAATTCTGATTCTTTGCTTATTTTTAAATTGGGTTACTTGGTTGTTTTTTTTTTTCTTCTATTATTGAGTTGTAAGAATTATTTATGGCTGGGTGTGGTGGCTCACACCTGTAATCCCAGCACTTTGGGAGGCTGAGGTGGGCGGATCACCTGAGGTCAGGAGTTCAAGACCAGCCTGGCCAACATGGTGAAAACCCGTCTCTACTAAAAATACAAAAAATTAGCCAGGCGTGGAGTGAGCCGAGATTGCACCACTGCACTCCAGCCTGGGTGTGACAGAGCAAGACTCCATCTCAAAAAAAAAAAAAAGTTATTTATATATTCTAGATACATATATATTATCAGATATATAATTTGCAAGTATTTCTTCCATTCTATGCATTATCTTTTCACTGTATTGACAGTGTTCCTTGAGGGACAAATTTTTTTTCTTTTTTTTTTTTTTGAGATGGAATCTCGCCCTGTTGCCCAGGCTAAAGTGCCATGGCACGATTTTGACTCACTGCAGCCACCGCCTTCCTGGTTCAAGCAATTCTCCTGCCTCAGCCTCCTGAGTAGCTGGGATTACAGGCATCTGCCACCATGTCCAGCTAATTTTTGTATTATGAGTAGAGATGGGGTTTCACCATTTTGGCCAGGCTAGTCTTGAACTCCTGACCTCAAATGATCTGCCCGCTTCAGCCTCCCAAAGTGCTGGGATTACAGGCATGAGCTACCGTGCCTGGCTGCAAATGTTTTTGATGAAGTTCAATTTATCTAATTTGTTCTTTTGTCACCTGTGTTTTGGGTGGTGTACTTAAGAAACCATTGCCTAATCTGAGGTCGTGAAGATTTATAGCTATGTATTATTCTAATAATTTTGCAGCTCTAGCTCTTCGGATGAGGTCTGTGATCCATTTTGAATTAATTTTTTGTATATGGTATGAGGTGGGGGTTCAAATTTACTCTTTTTTTTGAGATGGCGTCTTGCTCTGTTGCCCAGGCTGGAGTGCAGTGGCACAGTCTCAGCTGACTGCAAGCTCCGCCTCCCAGGTTCATGCCATTCTCCTGCCTCAGCCTCCCCAGTAGCTGGGACTACAGGCACCCACCACCACACCCGGCTAATTTTTTAAATTTTTTTTAGTAGAGACGGGGATTCACCGTGTTAGCCAGGATGGTCTTGATCTCCTGACCTCGTGATCCACCCACCTCAGCCTCCCAAAGTGCTGGGATTACAGGCGTGAGCCACTGCACCTGGCCCAAATTTACTCTTTTACATGTGGATATCTGGTTGTTCCAGCACCATTTATTGAAAAGACGATTCTTTCCCTTATTGAATAATGTTGGCGCTCTTGTCAAAAACCAATTGACCATAACTGTATGAGTTTATTTCTGAACCTGAATTTTATTCTATTGACTTATATGACTACCCTTATGTCAGTATCACACTGTCTTGATTGTTGTAGTTTTGCAGTAACTTTTGGAATTGGAAAATGTGAGGTCTTAGTTTTGTTCTTCTTTTATAAGATTGTTTTGATTTGGGGGGCTCCCTTTTATTTCCATATTAAAATTCAGATCTGTCAATGTCTGCGAAAAGAGCAGGGATTTTGATTGGGCTTGTGTTTGAATCTGTAGATCCATTTGAGGACTACTGCCATTTTAAGACTATGAAGTCTTGGCCGGGTGCAGCGGCTCACACCTGTAATCCCAGCACTTTGGGAGGCCGAGGCGGGTGGATCATGAGGTCAGGAGATCAAGACCATCCTGGCTAACACGGTGAAACCCCGTCTCTACTAAGAAAAATACAAAAAAATTAGCCAGATGTGGTGGCGGGTGCCTGTAGTCCCAACTACTCAGGAGGCTGAGGCAGGAGAATGGGGTGAACCCAGGAGGCGGAGCTTGCAGTGAGCTGAGATTGCACCACTGCACTCCAGCCTGGGCGACAGAGCGAGAATCCTTCCTGAGGTGGAAAGTGGGGAGGGCCGGGAGAGGCCCTGAGGCTTTATCCTCCCAGCACTGGGGCACCACACAGGGGGTTGCAGTGGGAATGATCAGATTGGAATTTTTATTTATTTTTCAGATTTAAATTTTTAGAGGGTCATTGAGGTGATCCAACCTCTAAAATCCCTGATCACGGTCTAACACAGAAGCCCCGGCCCCCACTCTGGGAATCCAGGCCCAGGAACGCCTTTGGGGTGGCTTGTTGTTCTCCTCTGCGGTCAGATCAGGGGCCCCAGTATAGAAACCACAGCCCAAGCTACTTCCATTTACTTAGCAGCAGGGGAGTTTCCTTGGCTCCCAGAGGCACCCTGGGCTGGCCCTTGGGCCTTCTCTGAGATGGAGACCCTGGATGCCAGGGCACACGGGGGCATTTCTGGGCTGACGGGCTCTGAACTTGTGCCTGGGAAGGGGAAGTTTTCCCACAAGCCTTCTCTCTTCCTCTCCAAAATCTCAGAAAGCTACAGAGCCACCTTCTGACAAGGAAGGAGAGCTTGGTCAGCAGGGCCCAGCTGCTAGGGCGAAGGCGTGCCCAGCTGTGAGGGCGGAGGGGTGCCCTGTGAGGGTGGAGGAGTGCCCAGCTGTGAGTGCAGAGGGGTGCCCAGCTGTGAGGGTGGAGGGGTGCCCAGCTGTGAGGGCGGAGGGGTGCCCACCTGTGAGGGCGGAGGGGTGCCCAGCTGTGAGGGCAGAGGGGTGCCCAGTGCAGGCAAGTTCACCTTCATGATTAGCATTTGCACAGTGTGAGGGGTGCTGCTGAGCAGACAGAATCAGCTGAGACATCCACCCTCCGTCAAGAAGCTGGGTTCTAGATCACCATACTCCTCCTGTGGGGCCTGTTTATTTGGGGTGTCTGTGTGCAAGGCTAGGAATGACGTCTCTGTCTTTCTCTAAGAAAGATTTCTAAATTAAAAAAGAAAGCCAAATACCAATATGTCCAGGGTTGAGCCATCTCTGAGGGTCTTTTCTGCAGAATACAAGTAAGTCACTCTACAGTTCTGAGGCTCAGTTTTCTTGCTTGCAAAATATTTTTCAACCAGAAAGTATCTGTGTAAGAGTGCCTGGACACCCCATGTTCCCTGGCGGCACCCCATCTCCGGCAGCAGCCAACTGTGCAATGTCCCCAGGAAACATCCACCTTCTAAAGGGCAGTCATCAGGGAACAGAGTTTTGTGTGGTTGAAGTTGTTCTTCAAGTACCTTTGGAATGAAAACTATAAAATGGTATCACGATGCATGAGTTGGCCAGTTATTCTTCCCGACTCCTGAAAGTAGTTCAAGTGTGGTCTTTAGTTATTCAACACAGAAGCAGCATGATATGTTTATCTGTTCGAACAGAGGTTTTGATTTCACAGATGAAAGAGAAAGGCTTGTTACTTCACATGCGGACTGCGAGATGTAGACTGGCTTGCCCCGATGGAAGACTTCTCAGAGAACATATATGGCCCCTAATCATAGTGGGCACATCATCGCTTGAAAGTAAAGTGCGCTGGGCCGGTGGTAACCCCAGCACTTTGTGAGGCCGAGGTGGGCGGATCACCTGAGGTCAGGAGCTCGAGACCAGCCTGGCCAACATGGCAAAACCCCATCTCTACTAAAAATACAATAGCCAGGTGTGGTGGCGCATGCCTGTAATCCCAGCTACTCAGGAGGCTGAGGCAGGAGAACTGCTTCAACCCGGGAGGAAGAGGCTGCAGTGAGATGAGATCGCACCACTGCACTCCAGCCTGGGTGCTGGGCGACAGAGCGAGACTCCGTCTCAAATAAATAAATAAATAAATAAATAAATAAATAAATAAATAGAAGGTAAGGTGCGCCATTGATTGGGAGACAATACGCAGGCTTTGACTGAGGCAGGGACTTGTGTTCTTTCCAGCTGTGAAGGGGACAGGCCGTGTGCTCCAGCATCAACAGACTAACGAAGTCAACACAAACTTACTGCAGTTTCCATGCCTTTCTTCCTCCAGGACGGAAATTAATACCCGGCCTCTACTGAGCCCCTTTTCAAACTTTATCTCAGA
The DNA here is from genome assembly GCF_028885655.2 of Pongo abelii. Taxonomy (NCBI): domain Eukaryota; kingdom Metazoa; phylum Chordata; class Mammalia; order Primates; family Hominidae; genus Pongo; species Pongo abelii. Next base: position 95,209,577 of record NC_072000.2, read on the forward strand.
AGAAAACCTTCACTTTTAGATGTCACGCGTTAACAGAATATGGCCAATTATTCCTTTACCGTGCATCACCACAGAGCAACACCCAGCCCAGCGCAGGTGAAGGAGGGGTCAGAAACACAAAGCCAGTCTGAAATATTTAACTCTTTCCACTTTACCCTAGAGCACCAAGATGTTCTGAATGCTTTCAGTATTTTGGAAAGCTCTGCGCTTCCATTTTTCTTCTCTTGGATTTGATCGAACTCAATTCCATAAGCATTTATTATGCAGCTACCAAGTGTCTGGGATGGCGCTGACCTCCCCTGTCCGCCACCAAAGGAAACAAAAGTGGAGGAAAATGTCCCTGTCCTGGAGTTTGGGATCTGCTGGAAGACAAATGTCTTGTTAAAAAGCCAGACAAGGGGCCGGGCGCGGTGGCTCACACCTGTAATCCCAACACTTTGGGAGGCCGAGACGGGTGGATCACCTGAGGTCAGGAGTTTGAGATCAATCTGGCCAACATGGTGAAACCCCGTCTCTACTAAAAATAAAAATAAAATAAAAATAAAAATAAAAATTAGCCGGTCGTGGTGGCGGGTGCCTGTAATCCCAGCTACTTGGGAGCCTGAGGCACGAGAATCTCTTGAACCCGGGAGGCAGAGGTTGCAGTGAACCGAGAATATGCCATTGCACTCCAGCCTGGGTGACAAGAGTGAAACTCATCTCAAAAAAAAAAAAAAAAAAAAATGAGGCAGACAAGGAACAGGCTCTGGGGGAGCAGCCACTGATTTTGCTTCTGCCCAGCGTCCAGTCTCCTAGCCTCGGTTTCTGCTCCCACTTTGCTTTGGAGAAATGACCTCAAACTAGCACATGATAAGTACCCGTCAAGGAGGAGGATGCGCTGCCTTCCTCTAGCCAAGGCTGAGCATGTGACCCAGCCAGGCAGTTAGAACCCTTCCTCCCTGATATTTCAGTCTAGCCTGGAGAGACCTAGGGATGAAGGAAAAAGAAACTCAAACTTACACACACTCACTCACACGCTTCCCTGCCCACTCACGCTGGATTAGATGTATTCAGCACTGAGGACCAGATGAAACATCCATTTACTTTCCTTTCCCAGGCCCCAAGGGCAACCCAGGCCCTGCCCCTTCCGAGCCTGGGCTTTGTGCCTTCGGTCATTTTCCTCTCCCACTTCCTGTTGTCCATTCCCTTTTTGCTTAAGTTACTCAGTTAACTTTTTGCTTAAGTTACTTAAGTTAGTTTTTGTTGCTTTCGAACAAAGAACCTGAGGGAGACATCTGGTAAATGATTTTTATACCAATTGGACTTGGAAAAGATTTGGGAGACTAAGAGAACTGTCCAGAGCCCAGACCCAGGCGGAGAAATGCTGGCCCTGGGGCGGAGAGCACAGAGAACAGAAGCAGTACTGCTCCCAGTGTGTAGAGCACAGAAACCTATCTTTGTTGTCTTGGTTGGTTGAACAGAGATCTTAACATCTCCTTTTTTTTTTCTTTCCAGGGTCTTGCTTTCTTACTTAGGCAGGAGTGTGCAGTGGTGTGATCATGGCTCACTGCAGCCTCAACCTCCTGGGCTCAAGTTATCCTCCCACTTTAGCCTCCCAAGAAGCTGAGCCTGTAAGTGTGTGCCACCACACCTGGCTAATTTTTGTGTTTTTTGTAGAGACGGAGTTTCGCCGTGTCGCTCAGGCTTTAATATCTCTTTGAAATGGTTTGGGTGTTTGTCCCCTCCAAACCTCATGTTGAAATGTAATCCCCAGTGTGGGAGGTGGGGGACTAGAGGGAGATGTGTAGGTCATAGAGAGGATCCCTCATGAATAGCTTGGTGCCACCCCTTGGTGATGAGCGACTCTCACTGTTAGTTCATGTGACAGCTGGTTGTTTAAAAGAGCCTGGCGCCTCCTCTCCCTCTTTCTCCTCTGCCTCCCTCTCCATGTGACACACCTACTCCCCCTTCGTCTTCTGCTGCGAGTTTTTTTTTTTTTGAGACAGAGTCTCACTGTGTCGCCCGGGCTGAAGAGCAATGGTGTGATCTCGGCTCACTGCAACCTCCACCTCCCGGGTTCAAGTGATTCTCGTGCCTCAGCCTCCCGAGTAGCTGGGATTACAGTCACCCACCACCATGCCGGGCTAATTTTTGTAATTTTAGTACAGTTGGAGTTTCACCATATTGCCCAGGCTGGTCTCAAACTCCTGACCTCAGGTTATCCACCCACCTCGGCCTCCCAAAGTGCTGGCATTACAGGCATGAGCCACAGCGCCCAGTGTCTGCTGTGATTATAAGTTTCCTGAGATCCTCATCAGAAGCTGAGCAGACTTCATGTACAGCTTGCACAACTATGAGCCAAATAAACCTCTTTTCTATATAAATTACCCAGCTTCAGTATTCCTTTACAGCAACACAAAATGGACTAACATACCCTTCCTTGCTCTTCACTGATGTTTAATAACTCACTGCTCAGGGTGGGCCTGTGGAAAAATTCAGTTTCACAGATCACTCATTCTGCCAGGCCCACGCGCCCCAAAGGCCTGATGGATGGCAGGAGTGAGCACACACAGCCCTTCAAACTGAACTTTGTACAACCTGCCCTCTCACCCTGCAGATCACCTGGGTTAAATTTTTTTTTTTTTTTTGAGACAGAGTCTTGCTCTGTCACCCAGGCTGGAGTGCAGTGGCTCGATCTCGGCTCACTGCAACCTCCACCTCCTGGGTTCAAGCAATTCTCTGCCTCTCTCTGTAATCCCTGAGTAACTGGGATTACAAGCACCTGCCACCATAGCTGGCTAATTTTTTTTGTATTTTTAGTAGAGACAGGATTTCACCATCTTGGCCAGGCTGGTCTTGAACTCCTGACCTCGTGATCCACTTGCCTCAGCCTCCCAAAGTGCTGGGATTACAGGTGTGAGCCACCGTGCCCGGCCATCTGGGTTAAAATTTTAATCCTTGGGCAGCCTCCTCTCACCCTTCAGTGTGCTTAGAGTGCACTGTCTCCTTTATGAGTTGTTTAGGGAATGTTTCCAGCCTAAGTGGAATCATGGCAGGCGAATCTGCGGCGTGAGGCTCTGACTGTGGCTCTGCTCCTCTCCTCCAGGTTATGCAACCAAGGATGGGCTGCTATTTGCTGGTGGGACTAGGCTTGTACTTAGGTTGTACTTTTTTTGAGAGACAGGGTCTCGCTCTGTCACCCAGGCTGGAGTGCTGTGGCGCGAACTTGGCTCACTGCAACCTCTGCCTCCCAGGTTCAAGCGATTCCCCTGCCTCAGCCTCCCGAGGATCTGGGATTGTAGCTGCGTGCCACCGTGCCAGGCTGATTTTTGTATTTTTAGTAGAGACGGGGTTTCACCATGTTGGCCAAGCTGCTCTCAAACTCCTGAGCTCAAGTGATCCACCCGCCTTGGCCTCCCAAAGTGCTGGGATTACAGGCATGAGCCACCACACCCAGCCTATGCTGTCCTTTAAAAAATCATTATGAAATATTTCATACATGCAAAAGGGCATAAGGATACTATCATGAACACCTGCATGCTACCTCTATGCTGAAGAAATCAAGCATTAGAAATGCAGTCGGCGGGCCGGGCGCGGGGGCTCACGCCTGTAATCTCAGCACTTTGGGAGGCCGAGGCGGGCGGATCACAAGGTCAGGAGTTCGAGACAAGCGTGGCCAACATGGTGAAACCCCATCTCTACTAAAAATAGAAAAATTAGCTGGGCGTGGTGGTGCACATCTGTAATCCCAGCTGCTCGGGAGGCTGAGGCAGGAGAATCGCTTCAACCCAAGAGGCGGAGGTTGCAGTCAGCTGAGATTGCGCCACTGCACTCCAGCCTGAGCGACAAAGTGAGACTGTTTCTCAAAAAAAAAAAAAAAGAAAGAAAAGAAAAGAAATGCAGATGGCGCTCCTGTGTGAATCCCTGTTTAAAGAGCCTCACACTATTAACTGGAGCTTTGCAGAACTTGCTCATATGCTTAGGGTCAACAGCAATTCAAGGTGGGCCAAGATTAAACATGGCTTCCATGTCTGATCAGATAAGACACCGGAGAGTTGCTAGGTTTTTAAAATTGCTAGCAATTACTATCCCTATCACCATGCTTTTTTTTTTAATTAAATTAAATTAATTTATTTATTTTTTGAGACAGAGTCTTGCTCTGTCGCCCAGGCTGGAGAGCAGTGGCTCGATCTCGGCTCACTGCAAGCTCTGCCTCCTGGGTTCACACCATTCTCCTGCCTCAGCCTCCCGAGTAGCTGGGACTACAGGCGCCCGCCACCTATGCCCGGCTAATTTTTTTTGTATTTTTAGTAGAGACGGGGTTTCACCATGTTAGCCAGGATAGTCTCGATCTCCTGACCTCGTGATCCACCCATCTCAGCCCCGCAAAGTGCTGGGATTACAGGCGTGAGCCACCGCGCCCAGCATCACCATGCTTTTCTGCATCCAAAATAGGTCACCTGCAGCAACGTGGGAAGCCTTGTACATTGAGCTGAGGATTTTTTCAGTCTACTGCGCCTCCTTCTCATCCTAATAATAACCACACTGTAGAGGTTGGGGGAGCTCTTGAGGCCCAAATTGTGAAGTACTGCCCAGGCCTTCGCCTTCCCCTCTGCCCACATCTCATGCAGGGCCACCATGCCTGACGTCTGCAACTCATGCTGGTGCTTCCTGTTCTAGGCTGCCTTTCAAAGCTTTGTTGCGTACAACCGGCTTTACACCCTCCCTCAGTCTTGGCAGCCTATTAATAACTACTATGATTTTGGAGCATCCCAACTGTATAGACACTTTCTATAGACTCTACAGTATAAAGAATTACCCCAGAGAATGTTCCAGTCTTCTGCAGCCTTAGGAACTGTTATAGAGAAAAACTGACTGAAGGATAACATTAACCCTGTTTTACAGATAAGGACACTGAGGACCAGAGAGGTTTGATGCTCTAATGATTGGCACTCAGGGAGCACTGAGAGGTGGGAGCAGACCTGCTGAGCAGGTGGGACTTTGAGGCAGAGGCTTCCCCTGGGTCTTCCTTCCACCACAGGCTGCTTCTGGCTTCTGGCCAGGCTGGTCTATCTACTATTTTGGTTGTTTTTTAGCCAGTTGTGCTTGAACCAATGGAGGGACCCAGGGTGACCTTAATCTGTGTTTCCTGTGAGTTTTTAAATTTTATTTATTTATTTATTTTTTTAGATGGAGTCTTGATCTGTTACCCAGGTTGGAGTGCAGTGGCATGATCTCGGCTCACTGCAACCTCTGCCTCCCAGGTTCAAGTGAGTCTCCTGCCTCAGCCTTCCGAATAGCTGGGATTACAGGTGTCCACCACCACGCCCGGCTAATTTTTGTATTTTTAATAGAGACGGGGTTTCACCATGTTGGCCAGGCTGGTCTCGAACTCCTGACCTCAGGCGATCCGCTCGCCTCAGCCTCCTAAAGTGCTGGGATTACAGGTGTGAGCCACGGCGCCCGACCTTAATTTTTTTTTCTGAGACAGGGTCTCACTTTGTCGCCCAGGCTGGAGTGCAGTCACGTGATCTCGGCTCATTGCAATCTCCGCCTCCCGGGTTCAAGCGATTCTCCTGCCTTAGTCTCCTGAGCAGCTGGGATTACGGGTGCCCGCCACAACACCCAGCTAATTTTTGTATTTTTAGTACAGACAAGGTTTCACCATGTTGGTCAGGCTGGTCTCGAGCTCCTGACCTCAAGTGATCTGCCCATCTTGGCCTCCCAAAGTGCTGGGATTACAGGTGTGTGCCACCATACCCAGCCACTTGTGAGCTCTTGATGCACACCTCAGCACCAGTTAGAGCCTCAAACAGCCACAAAGACACAAACTGGGAAGGACTGACTGGTGGTTTGGCTCAGCTGTACCATCTGGGATGATAATACAAGTCTGATAGAATCAACACTGATATTTACTAAAACACCCAGGGGTGCTTTATATATATTATTTTTACAAAAATGAGATTCTTGACTCAATCTGACTATGTGGCTCACCATCCTTTGCCACACCCTGCAGAGAAAGTCCACACGCAGATGGGGCAGCAGCCAGCCAGAGCTATCCCTGTGGTGATCAGTGGTCCAAGGCTAGCCCCTTCCCTCACACCTCTACACGGCAGCTTAGTCCACTGCCTTTGATGGCCTCTGTTTACCCTGGGGATTACTTCTCTGTCTTATAAATAGCCAAACATTTGCCCTGGTTAGCTGGTAATCCGTGGGGCCAACTCTGAGATGTCAGCATTACACCCACCTGAGTTTAAGCTCAGCATAGGACACACACAGCATAGGTGACCAAAGTTAAAGAAACACAAAATGGGCCGGACGAAGTGGCTCACCTGTATTACCAGCAATTTGGGAGGCTGAGGCAGAAGGATCACTTGAGCCCAGGAGTTCGAGATCAGCCTAGAAAACATGATGAGACTTTGTCTCTACAAAAAAATAAAATATGAAAAATTAGCCAGGTGTGTTGGCACACACCTATGGTCCCAGTTACTCAGGAAGCTAAGGCAAGAGATCGCTTGAGCCCAGGAGTTCGAGGCTGCAGTGAGCTATGATTGTGCCACTGTACTCCAGCTTGGGTGACAAAATGAGACCCATGATCTCGGCTCATGGCAACCTCCGACTCTTGGGTTCAAGTGATTCTCCTGTCTCAGCCTCCCGAGTAGCTGGGATTACAGGCGTGCACCACCACGCCCAGCTAATTTTTGTATTTTTAGTAGAGATGGGGTTTCATCGTGTTGGCCAGGCTGGTCTCGAACTCCTGAGCTCAAGTTATCCACCTGCCTCAGCCTTCCAAAGTGCCAGGATTACAGGTGTGAGCCACCACACCCGGCCTACTGTGTCATTTTATGTCAGGGACTTGAGCATCCTCGGATTTTGGTGTCCTCAGATCTTGGTGTGCTGGAGCCCATGGATCCTGAGAGACAACTGTATTTTCATCAGCTCCGGAAGAAACCCTGTGTCCTTTAGCTATCCTCCCATAGTCTCCCAAACTCCCCAGTCCTAGACAACCATGAATCTAGTTTCTGTCTTGGCCTGGGAACAACAGCATGTTTCCCTGAGTGACGCCCCAGCTTTAGGACTGAGTGCTTGGTGCAAGGGTCCACAGTAGCCTCTGGTCTCCCTGCTTTGCCTCTCCCAGCATGGAAACTCTGCCTCCGGAGCCAGGACAGGCCATCAGGGTGCCAGTATTCACATCCCAGATGGGGCCTGGGTAGAGCCTCTATCCCATGAGGGGGCAGGAGGATGAAGGGAGCCTCCAACTCTCACCTGTCCCTGCCCAGAACTTAGCCTCAGCAACAGGAACTGGGGGCAGGAGGAGAAACGCTGGCATGCTGCTTCTCTTGGGAAGGCAACCCTCCCACTGGGTGCTGGGGAAGACAGAGCCCTGTGCCCTTGGCTGCTCCGTTCTGGAGTGGAGTTTCTGTCTTGCTGTGCTGGAGGTCAGAAGTTCAAAAATCAGTCTCATTGGTCAAAGTCAAGGCGTCAGCAGGGCTGGCTCTTCTTGGAAGGGCTTGGGTAGAATCCATTTCCTTGTCCTTTCCAGCTTCCACAGACCAGCTATGTCCTAGATTCATGGCCCCTTCCTGCACCCTCATGGCCAGTGGTGTGCCATCTCCTCTCCTCTCTGAGCTCCTGCTTCCCTCTTAGAAAGACCTTTGTGATGACATTGGGGCCATCCAGATTGGCCAGGGTTGTCTCCCCATCTCCAGATCCTTACCTTAATCCCATCTGCAAGGTTCCTTTTGCCACGTAAGCTAACATAGCCACAGGTTCTGGGGATTAGGACATGGATGTCTTTGAGGGGGACCATTATTCTGGTGGAAAGTAGGAGAGAGACAAAGTGGTAGCCTCCAGCTGAGAGGCAGACGAGTCTAATTCCCATCTTGGCTCATCTGTGGACCCAGCCAGGAGCAGCACAGGATGTTTCCTGTCCTGTGGGACTGCCTCTCCCCAAACCCCCCTCACCATCCTGTTGGAGTTCCATCTTCACCCATGCTGTCAGCAGAGACTCTTGCTTTGGGTCTCCCCGAGCCTGGATAACAATAACTCCTATTTATGAACACCTGCTATGTGCCAGATATGGTTGGGCTAGAAGGTTTCCAACACTGTCTTGAAGCCACGTAAGTACTCTTAAAGAAGACAGTATTGTTCTCATTTTAGAGAAGAATCCAAGGCTTAGAGTGTGACTCGCCTACCTCATGTGGTCAGAAAAAATGGATGAGTAAGGATCTGTGCTGGTTTAAAAATATGTCCACAGATTTTTTGGTACTCCACCCTTCCACAGACCAAGCCTCATTCTCTTCCTCCCAAGGGTGGCTGTAACTGGTCGTTGGCTTCTAGAGAATGTAGAGATGAGTGCAGAATCTAGTAGAGATGACGGCCTGTGACGTCTGAGAGTAAGACATCAAAGAAACTGTAGCTCCCTCCTTGACTTCTCTCTCAGATCATCAGCATGGGGGAGCCAAGTGCCCTATTGCAAGGGCACTCACGCAGCCCAGTGGAGAAGCCCACCTTGCAAGCTTCCTGCCATGTGAGCCAAGTTGGAAGTGGATCTGCCAGCCCCAGTCAAGCCTTCCAATGATGGCAACCCTGGCCAACATCCTCACCTTGACTGCAACCCATGAGAGCCTCTGAGCCAGAACCATCCAGCTAGGCTGCTTCCGAGTTCATGACCTACCAGAACTGTGAAATACTGAATGGTTATTGTTTTAAGCCACTATTTTGGGGGTTATCTGTTGTGCAGCAATCAGTAGGTAATATAGCACCTGAGTCTGTGCTTATTCTGCCAACAGATGCCACCTCCAAAACGATCAAGTTAGGTCATGATGTCTTCGGAAGGCTGGGAGAAGCTGACGTGGAGGGATAGAAGGTGGGAGAGTTTCTGAGGATAAAAAGTGAAGGACAAGTGGCTCAGGGAGTGGGGGCAGGAGGGTGGGCTGAGGAATGACTGGGCCCCAGAAGACTAGGTGGGTGGCAGCCAAGGGGACTGAGGAATCAGCTACCAAGAACCGTGGGAATGGAGACCCAGGCGTGCCCTCCCTCAATCATCTGCTCCGGGGCTCATTTTCTGGAACCCTCGAAGGATGGGGGCTTGATGAAGGGAGGCATGAACGGGTCCTAGGGGAAAAGACCTTTCAGAACACTAAACGGGCGAGTGGCTTCCTTCTCCTTTTAAGCCGTCCTTCAGGGCAGTTCAGAAAACGCTGCATTCAGTTATCCACACACGGTTTTCATTCAAGCATAAGTTAATGTGAGTCTTCTAAGATGTAAATTCACTGATATAGATTGTTGTGCTTCTTTAACACTCTTATTTCCAAGATCCAACATACCTACCCCCACGCCCCAAAAAGCAAACAAACAAACAAACAAACAAACCACAAGTCCAAGTCAGATATCAGGCATTTGTACATTGACAGGTTTATTCTTAAAGCTTGAACAAATACATCTTTACACACACACAAGTTGGTAAAAAGTAAGCCCTTACTGCTTTGTTAAAAATAAAACCCATACATAAAGCTTTCCAGTCAAATTCCCGAAACATGAAAACATCACATTCTACAATACATCTGCTTTTTTGATTCATGTGTGTTTTCAACACAACTCAACAACTCATTCAGATCTACCCAAACAAAGAGAAAACTAACTTCAAGACCATGAAGGGAAAAAAAATACATGCCTCTTATAACTGTTAAAGACAAGTAGCTATAGAATTCTGAAAATTCTCAATAAATAGTTACTAGTATAAAAATGCTTAACTCCATATAGCTCACCTTTAATCAAAGGCAGTACCAGTTATCACTATAATAAAGCACTCAAAGAACATCGAAATAACTGCATATCTATAGCAACGAAGGGAACATGGAACATTTAGCCCTCCTAAACAATTCCAGAAGAGGTAAGTTCATTATAAATTAATACTTGGAAGATTCTAGCCCAGCTAGAATAGATTTTAAAAAACTACAATAAAGTATATAAATATGAAATTCAGAAAAGCAGATAAAGAAAAGCTGTCACTTAATAACAGGTGGCAGCAAGCAAAAATATCATTCCCTCTGGGGGGAATTAATGCTAGATTAACATGAATAAAATAATGGAAAATGACATAAAATGAAGATACAAAATAAAATTGATCCTTGATGTGAGAATAACTATATTCCTTGCATGTTCAGAATGTTCTTATGTTCTTCTAGAGAGACTTAGAAAAAAAAAAGCCATGCAAATAAAATTCTCATTACATGCCAGTTGAGTGACTTGCAAAGGTTTGCCCCAGAAGGGCTTTTTAAAGAGGCTAAAGACATTCTAATTGCCATCCGAATTGATGTTTACACCAGAATAAGAAGAAATCATCTACTCCCAAAGCAAATCCTATCTATGGACTTCATAGAATCCCTTATACTTTGTAACATTTTCTGCTTCCTTCTTAAAAATCTAGGGGGAAGGTGAGCTCCTGGGACATAAGTACGCAGGGAAAGAACCTCATTAAGCCAGGCAGAGGATGGCAAAGATCAACAAAAGAAAAGAGTCCACTGCAGTCCAGCCTGGGCAACAGAGCAAGGCCCCATCTCTAAAAAAGTAATAATAAATAAAAGGAAAAAGATGCAAGCAAATTTCTGCAAATAGAAGCGTTCTCCCCACAGATGAGAAAAGAGGACTCAGTCGTAACCAGGACAGCCTGAGCAGGCACCTTGGTGGTCTGAATCTAATAGATGCCACTCTCAAATTCTGAGGAGGATGAATTAGCTACTGCTTATCAGGCAACTAACAGAGCCAGCAACAGAAAGGTTACAAGGCCACCTTCACAACCAGTCCTTTGAAACTGGAAACAGAGTTTTGGCCAGAGATGAACACGCACCCATATGTCTGAAGACAAAAGTTTTTTAAGAGGACACGGACTCCAGATCTTTTATCTTATGAATAGATCCACTTTGGTTGGTAATTATTCTGCCTAACAGGCTGCCTTGGGCTACTACACAGCTGATGTGACTGGACAGCAAAAAGCTGTGTAAACCTGTCTAAAATAGTGCACTTGGTGGCTACATACAGCTAATCGCTGCTAGTGTTTAGAGTCTATGGCTGACGCATCTCAGTACAGTGACCTGGACTGCAGCAAGATCGGGCACAGCTTCCCTTAGGTGGGAGAAAGAAGGAATACCATGGAGGTGTGTGTGGATGTGTGCGCACACAGGAGAGAGTCGGGGGAGGGGCTGGTAGGGAGGCAGAGTGAGAGAGAAAGGAAAGGCCAAAAGGAAAGTTAAAGGGATTTATTTTATTGATGCTAATTTAGGGGTCAGCTAACAAGAACAAGCTACTACTATTATTTCCCAAAGATGGAACAAAGGGTGATGTTACCCGTTGATGCTAGATGATGTCCCCAAACCTGATGTACTAAAGGAAAATCAACACATTGTGTCACAGCTTTCTTACCTGGCAGCTGGCACCACATTAGAATCTCCATGGCCATGCATGGTGGCTCATGCCCGTAATCCCAGCACTTTGGGAGGCCCAGGTGGCAGGATCGCTTGAGCCCAGCCTGGGCAACACTGTGAGACCCCACCTATATTTAAAAAAAAGGAATCCCCAGTCTCTTTGAAGTATGTGCCCTAGAAGGAAAGTTTCAGGACACTCTGGCACTTTTTTTCTACTCTGGGAAGGGATCTGTGGGCTTTCTACAAGGGAGCGAACAACCTCAATTCTTTCCTCTGGGATCCCATCAGCTTCCCCTTCCCCAGAGGTCCTGACATTGCTTACCAGCCATTGACCTGAAATGAACTGCTTCAACGTGTTCTGAAGGACCTTTAAATAAGAGATGGTAATAAATCCAGTTGCTACAGAATGACAAGAAGAACAGTCATGATTGTAGTCAATTTTGAAAATAGACATCCTTTCCCTTCTTGCTCCCTTCCATAAATACTAAATGGAAGAAGACACAAATAGAAAGAGAAGAAAGTATTTTTAAACTATTAAGAAAACAAAGAAAACAACCTAATCAATGTGGGAAACGATACAAAAAAAAAAAAAAAACCCAGAAAATATTACATAACCAGGCCTTTTAAATAACGATGGAATTCAATAAAAAACTTAAAATGCTTACATCTTCTGAAATAACCCATGATTAGCTCCAAGTTTTAGAAAGTTCTTGAACAAAAGGTACACAAAGTAGTGAGGTAGGAGCCCCCACTTTCCCAAGAAGTTTTCAGGAAAAGGCTGCACAAGCACCTGTTGGTGAGGTCACCAGGAAGGAATCTGCTTCCGGCAGGAAATTGCACTGGGTGAGCTCTAAGGCTCCTAAACTCTAAGATTCTCTCGTATGTGCTGAAAACACTGCTATGACGACAGTTTGATCTGATCATCTATGCATTCCTCTGAAATAAATGAAGTCAATTCAAATAAGACATTCTACAAATTAGCCAAGCACAATGATATATTTTAAATCCACACTCAGACCGACAGTGTACACCATAAATTTTTACTAGAATAGCCATAAATATAAAAAATCTACTTAATTTTATATTTTGTTAGTTCCTACTTCAAAATGCTAGTCAATATTCACTACAGAGAAGTGGGTAAAGATACTTTTATTTTATTTTATTTTTTTTTGAGACAGAGTCTCACTCTGTCCCCCAGGCTGGAGTGCAGTGGCACGATCTCGACTCACTGCAAGCTCCGCCTCCCGGGTTCACGCCATTCTCCTGCCTCAGCCTCCTGAGTAGCTGGGACTACAGGCGCCAGCCACCATGCCCAGCTAATTTTTTTGTATTTTTTAGTAGAGATAGGGTTTCACCGTTTTAGCCAGGATGGTCTTGATTTCCTGACCTCGTGATCCACCCGCCTCGGCCTCCCAAAGTGCTGGGATTACAGGAGTGAGCCACCGCACCTGGCCCGGTAAAGATACTTTTAAAATTAAATTGCTATATAACAGAAAGTCTTCATTATTAAACATCATTCTACCCATCTTTGGAATCAATGCACCTTATGGATTCTTTTATCCTCTTTAATCGATCCCTCAGTATGCTGGTGAGACGGGGGCACAGGTTATCCCCATTTTACAGATGAAGAAATGGAGGCAAAGGGAGGCTGAGTGATTTGCTCAGGGTCACCAAGTCTGCAGCCAAGCTGGAAATAAAGTACCAAACTGCCTTTTCCACAAAATCTTCAGTAATACTCATAGAGAGTGTCATATCTAATACATTTTACTCTTCACTTAAAACCAAGGGTTCAGGGAAAAAGGAAGGAATTAAGTGAGCTCTTTGGGTAACCTTGTTTTCTTTTAGAGCATGAAGGTATTTCTCTTTAGATGCTGGTAGATATCATTAGTAAAAACTGAATGGTGAGAAATACAGCTGGGCACAGCCCAAGGCAGACATGAATGACAGGCTTTATCTTTCATGGCTCGGTTCTCACAAGAAGCTCGCTGTACAAGGTCCAACTTTGCATCTAACTTCAACACACAGCCTTCCCAATCATCTAACAGCGTTTATTTGAACAAAAAAGACAGAATTTAATATATTTGTTGATCTAAAGAAATAAACAGTATTATTCAGTAATAGTCCTAGTATATAAAAACGTGGCATTCATCTACAGCAAAGACAAATTATCAGTATCTTTTCTTTAAGAAATCACTTCTTTTTTTTTTTTTTTTTTAAGACGGAGTCTTGCTCTGTCGCCCAGGCTGGAGTGCAGTGGTGCGGTGCGATCTCGGCTCACTGCAAGTTCTGCCTCCCGGGTTCACACCATTCTCCTGCCTCAGCCTCCCAAGTACCTGGGACTACAGGTGCCCGCCACCATGCCCAGCTAATTTTTTGTATTTTTAGTAGAGACAGGGTTTCACCATGTTAGCCAGGATGGTCTTGACCTCGTGATCTGCCTGCCTCAGCCTCCCAACACTTCTTTTTTAAAAAAATTGAAATTTCTTCTAAAATGGTTTTTCAAAGCTATGGCTCATGAGGAAATAACTAATTTTCAATGTCTAAATACCTTAAAAAGAAGCATATATGTAAGTATTAGTCCAATCATGTGAAACCCAATAAAACAAGATCTGCTTTGAAAACATTTTCAATGAAAGGTGCAAAGGTTAAGGGAAAAACAGCATCTGCTACATGCATCCTATTGTAAATAATTGGTATTTAATGCTGCAATGGAGTACTAACCACTACTTTAGAGTTTGCCACATGAAAGGCATACTTACAACTTTTATTTTATCCACATTAAATATATTTGTCTTTAAACAAAAATAAATTCCAGTTAGCCTTTGCTGGGAGAAACATTTTTAAGTGTGCAAAGCAGTCACAATGAAAAAAAGCCCCGGATGTTAGCAAAAAGAGTGAATGTGTTTGCCATTCGATAAATAAAATGAGTTCACTATGAAAAAAAAATTGTTATGATGCTTTACTTAATTTGCCCATTTCTCAACATAGGCTTTGAAAAATTCCTCTAAATGAAACAACTTTATAAGGGATGAAGATGTCATAATGATATTTTCCACTGTAGAAACTTCTTAGGTTATCACTCAAAAAACAAAACAAAAGCCAAAACCTAGCAGAAACAAATGACTAATCAAACTAAAATTTCAAAGAGTAGATTCACCAAACTAAGATCTCCCATTAAGACATCAACAATGAAGTGGCTAATAAAAAAGTAAGCATCACATTTATGATGTCTAGATAAAAGTCAACCAAATAAATAAGATGCATCCCTTAAGTAACAGCAATAAAAAAAACAAAACCAAAAACAAAACAAAGCATCAATGGATGTTTTAAATATCTAAAATTTAGGTTGGGCGCAGTGGCTCACACCTGTAATCCCAGCACTTTGGGAGGCCAAGGCGGGCGGATCATCAGGTCAGGAGTTCAAGACCAGCCTGACCAACATGGTGAAACCCCGTCTCTACTAAAAATACAAAAAACAAAACAAAAAAACCCTAAAATTTAACACTCTGAAGTCTCTATATTAAATCAAAATCATAACCATCTTGAAAGCTAAATTAAAATAATCCTGGAGCTCTGGAATGTTATTCCCTCTTAAAGCTGTATTAGGTCTTTAGGAAATCAATGTCGTGTTACTAGTTTATGTGTATTCCATTATTCATTTAAAAATAAACTAACACAAATATTTTGCACCCTTTTTCTTGAGTAATCATTTATACCAGAGAGAACTCTGTATATACGAGTACAGGTGGGGGATTACTGGCAGGACAGATAGTCGATTTAAGGGGAGGGGGGTGGTCTTATTAATTTGGTATCGTAAGCCCCCAATACATGTGTGTATACACATGTATAAACACACACCTATGTAATTTTCACAAGACCAAACTATTAAAGTACCTAGAAAATAGAATATTTTTTCCTCTAAACTAAGATATCTGTTTATATAGACTATTGATGCAAACTGATTTTAAGTAATTATAGTGCAAGGAGCCTGATGTATCAAGATTTGACATTATAATTTATAATTCCTAAATAATTATTAAATGAGTAATGTTTAATCATTAATCATTTAATAATAAATGGCTACCAGATTTAGAACAAAACTTACTGTAGCCATTATAATCTGCTAACATTTGAAAAACAACACGAAATCAGCACAGAAACTAAGTTTTTAGAAATAGCCTACATAATGAAGATTATGTATTATATAGTCACAAATTTTTATTTTAGATTTGACAATGTACACTTGTCTCAAGTAAGTCTATTTAATTAGAATTTTTAAAGACTTGAGATTTTGCTAAATGTATCATCATTAGAAAAAGTTTTCTGGATGTGTATATAAGCAGGGTTTGATTATTCTGACATCAGAAAGCCAACACTAGACTCCACAGCAAGGATACTGAAATTTAAAAATCTGGAATACTTTAACAGTAGACTTTACTCAAATATCTAAAAGATATATCAGACTCACTCAGTAAAAAATATACTGTACTTACTACAAATACGTTATCTTCCAAGCCCATTCTTATTTTTAAAAATATGTAAAACTAGACTAATGATGCCACATACTTACACAAGTTCATGCATTTTAGGTGTGCTTTATTCAAAATATATTATGAAAAAAATGTCAACACCTAGTTACTTCAAAAAATACCTTCAAAATGTTTACCATTCAAAACATATAAAAAGCACTGATTTTATTGTACTGCAATATAAATTCTTCACATAAAGATTTTATGTAAAACACTCTGCAGTTAGAAACAATCTTACTTACATTTGCTATAAAAGTATTTTGAAGTTTTAAAAGTCTCATCAATTTTTTTCAAGACATTTCATCTTTGCTTTGCCAGGAAGAAAGTTTCAAGTGATATCTCCATCAGCGAATAAAAAGATGTATAAGTTCACTCATATTGATAAAACTTTTGCATTCAAATGAATACAGATTATCTAGGATAAAGATATTTCAAATGTATATGATGGGGCTAAGGGAGACAATATAGCTTCTGACTACTTAGTAAAATGGCAAAATCATGAATGGCATTAATTTTCTGCTATTTTAAAGGTATTAGGTTTGATGAAAAGACAATTGCTATAAATGACTTTATGAATAAATATTTCAGCTAACTGCACAAATGAGCTTGCTTCTGAGACAAAGTTAACATAGGTAAGATAAGAGAGATTTTAGAAAAGCACTCACCAAAGAAAAACTGAACTCAAACAAAGGCCTGGTGCTTCCATTATTTTTTATTTTTTATTTTTTTGAGACGGAGTCTCACTCTGTCACTTAGGCTGGAGTGCAATGGCTTGATCTCAGCTCACTGCAACCTCCGCCTCCTGGGTTCAAGAGAGTCTCCTGCCTCAGCCTCCCAAGTAGCTGGGCCCACAGGCACCCGCCACCACGCCCAGCTAATTTTTGTATTTTTTTTTTTTTGTATTTTTTTTTTTTTTTGAGACAGAGTCTTGCTCTGTCGCCCAGGTTGGAGTGCAGTGGCGCGATCTCGGCTCACTGCAAGCTCTGCCTCCTAGGTTCACGCCATTCTTCTGCCTCAGCCTCCCGAGCAGCTGGGACTACAGTCATCCGCCACCACGCCTGGCTAATTTTTTGTATTTTTAGTAGAGACGGGGTTTCACTGTGTTAGCCAAGATGGTCTTGATCTCCTGACCTCGTGATACGCCCGCCTCAGCCTCCCAAAGTGCTGGGATTACAGGCGTGAGTAGAGACAGCGTTTCGCCATGTTGGCCAAGCTGCTCTCAAACTCCTGACCTCAGGTGATCCACCCGCCTTGGCCTCCCAAAGGGCTGGTGCTCCCATTATTACAATGAGTCCCAAAGTAAGAAATTAAACTTTAGGGCAAAGATACAAGTAATGATAAGCTGGATATGATCACCATGGAAACATACAGCACTTTGACATCTGTCCGAGCACTACCCAATACTGGGAAAAGTATGATTTCCAAGGAGGTTCCCTTTCTCTGTTAAGCTGGAACTTTGGTGTTTCCTGTAAGAGACAAGTTTACTTTGTCCCCAAGAGCTTAATCTCTGGTTAGAAAAGATTTTCCAACCATAAAATAACTATGCTTCAGAGTTGATGCCAAAGAAAGGGGGGCAGGATGGCATTCTCTGAATAGCCAGGTGTTAGTACTGACTTCCTCAAACTGGCTACATCCTTTCTAGCTATGCGTTTTTTTTTTTGTTTTTTTTTTTGAGACAGAGTTTCACTCTTGTTGCCCAGGCTGGAGTGCAATGGTGCGATCTAGGCTCACTGCAACCTCCACCTCCCGGGTTCAAGTGATTCTCCTGCCTCAGCCTGTCGAGTAGCTGGGATTACAGGCATGAGCTACCACGCCCGGCTAATTTTTGTATTTTATTAGAGATGGAGTTTCTCCATGTTGATCAGGCTGGTCTCCAACTCCTGACCTCAGGTGATCTACCCGTGTCGGCCTCCCAAAGTGCTGGGATCACAGGCGTGAGCCACTGTGCACGGCCTGTGTGTGATTTTTTAAAATATAAGATAAAATTCATTTTAAGTGTACCATTCATTGTTTTTTACTATATTTACAATGTCTTGCAACCATTACCACTACCTAATTCCAGAACATTTTCATCACCCCAAAACCCCGTCACCTGTATACATTGTCACTCACTACTTCCCCCTCCCACCAGCCCCTGAAAAACACTAATCTTTCTGTCTCGATGGATTTGCCTATTCTGGACGTTTCATGTAAGTGGAATCACACACTACGTGGCCTTGTGTGTCTGGTTTCTTTACCTTTAACTGGTAGTTCTTCAGCCATTCCAAAGGGGCTACAATTTCGAGAACACCAAGCCACAGGTGCTCAAGATGGCGAATCTGTCCTCCCAGTGCAGCCTAGTTTCTATGGAGCTACCATATATGACAGTGTCCTATTATTGCTGCCTTTTGATCACATGAACATGGATCATAATCAGAAGTACAAACTGTTATCTCTGAATACGTCTTTGTAATAAAAAAAAATCCACTGGATAAAGTTTCACAAGTGGGAAAGAATAACAAAGACAGGAATAGAATTCTTGATCTGACTATAATATTTTAACAGTGACATGTGCCCAGATTATATTTTCATCTTGGTAACACTGAAATTTATGCTATTCTGGAAGACAAAGACCACCAAGCCATTTTTTGGTATTGCAAAGCATTTAATAAGTGCTTAGTTGCATCTGAAATGTTTTTCAAAAACAGAAGTTAAAATGGGAAACCACAGTAGGATGATTCTTCATCAGATTTCATGTCGATATTCATAAAGAGACATAATTTCAGAGCTAAGTTTGTTCTTCATAAATCAGTTCCTGGAGTTTCAACTCAAATTGTCAAATAATTGTGCTCCAGGTGAGATTTTTATGTAACACAGAAACTCATAGTTAGGGAATTGGGCTTGCAAAAGGTAGGCCAAATATTGATGTAGTGTGGGTGAACTGTGAACTGCATTAAGCTCTACAGAGTTTTTTCAAAAGGCTAAAAATATTTACATAAAGAAGATGTAATCATCCAAAAGATTCCAGTCTCTCTTTTTCTCACTCCCAACCCCCACACAAGAAAAATCTATTTTAATTACCACAAGTCCGACTCAGCAACCATTTAGTAGCCTTTCTATAAAAACAACAGGCTGCAAGTCCCAAAGTGACACAGATCTTATCTTAAATATTGTTATATTGCTTGTGTCTAGAGTAATACCTGTCCTGAAAGAGGTGCTCAAAAACTATTTAATGGACAAAGGAACAAATGAATAAACCGGGTGCCTTCATATATGACCATGTGACAACCAAGTTATCAATGCCAGAAGCCACTGCGGAGAAATCAACAATGGCGATTAAAAATGATTACCACCAGATTTTTGCCTTTGGCCACAATAGAGTAGCTTGTGATTGGACTAGCCCTCCTACTGAAAACAATGATGAAAGCTAAACTAACCCTTTTCCAGTTTAGAAAAAAAAGTACAGCTCGCTGCTAGCACTCATTTAATTTTATGTAAACACATTCTTTGAGGCTAAAGCAAATCTGACTGATTTTCGATATGAAAATAAAATATAAAAACGGTTCTTGATGTTATTTCTAAACAGAACTAGTATCAGAATCATCTGAATCATCAAAATAATCTATTTCAGAAAAATAGAATTCATTAAATAAATCTCTGGCCAAGAACTGTTCGAGAACGATGTTAACATCACGTGTAGGAATGCTACATTTTCTAGGATTCGACATTTTCAGCAATCAAGAATTATTATACTTTGTAAATGGAAATACCACTACTAAGAACAGAATGCTATAAAGAGAACGATGTCTTTTTTTTCTGAAGTCAATATACTAGAGCTATGCAAAAGTAATAATAAAAGCGAGAGCTCGTGGCAAAGTTATCTTGGGGTAAATACTGCAGCAGCAAGTGCTGCTGGCAAGTATTCTTGGGGCATACAGGAAAAGGGTTAAATAGAACATCTTTTATAGGCATCAGGGAGCAAACCAATGCAGGGAGAACTTGACGAGCTACAATAAAATAGCTGAAAGGAGGGAAAGAAGGGAAGCACACTTTGGTGAGCTCTGTGTTCATTTTGATTACTTCTTTAAGGCACTGCAAATTCACAACACAGGGAAATAAATATCTAGCAGCAAGCAGTAATCCCACTTGGTTGAAGAGACAAAAGTTGGAGCTTGGGAAAGTAGCTAGGACTTAAGGGGCAAAATCCCAGAGTGAAGAAACCTCAGGGAAGCGAGCCTGAAGTACTGGTACAGTATCTCTTTGAGGTGTCTGCCAATTCCAGACTCCTGTGCACAAGGTGAGACTTCAAGAAATCCAGCAAAAAGCAGCAGATGGGAGGCTAATGAGCTGGGCAGCTCTTAGTACTGAGGAAGGAAAGGTTGGAATTCAAGGTCACCGAGGTGAAGTGGCCCTGATAAACACCCTAGATTTTCAGATGAGAGCCCAAAGAGGCCATATGCTAGGAATAAGAGCAAAACTGAAATATACAAGCCCAACAAAGTCTAAAACCAACCTTCAATAGGATTACAGTGATCCGCCTGTATTTTATCAGACTGCAAGAAGAAAACATAACCATCTTAGAGGAAGATAACATCATTTAAAGCCCTTACAGTATTTAACACACAATGTATGACATTTCACCAAACTTATAAAGCATGCTAAAAAACAGCACCAAATGACTGACAACAGACAATGGAAACAAACAATCAGCAGTAGTAATTCAGACATTGGATTTCTCAGACAAGAGTTTTAAAATTACTTTGATTAATATGTTCAAGAATATAGAGGAAAAGACAGAACATCTGATCAGAGACCTGGCATCTACAAAAAAGTGTCAATGGATATTTTAGAACCCAAAATATAAGATATACAACTAAATTTAAAATTGATTAGGCTCAGCAGAACAGGATAAGTTAATTAGGTCAGTAAGAACTATACAGATTGAAGTACAGGGAGAAATTAAGATGGAAAACAAAGGACTGTAACAGACATATGGAACATAGTATAACACACAATCCTAGAAAAAGGGAGAGAGAAAACGGATTGGAAAAAACTATTTGAAGAATGACTGGTTAAGAATTCTAATAAGGAAGGACATCAACCAACAGATTCAGGAAGTTTACCAACCTTAGGATGGATGAAGCTGGAAACCATCATTCTCAGCAAACTATCAAAAGATCAGAAAACCAAACACGGCATGTTCTCACTCAGAAGTGGGAGTTGAACAATGAGAACACATGGACACAGGGAGGGGAACATCACACACTGGGGCCTGTCGGGGGTTGGGGGGCTAGGGGAGGGATAACATTAGGAGAAATACCTAATTTGGTGATGGGTTGATGGGTGCAACAAACCACCAGGGCACGTGTATACCTATGTAACAAAACTGCACGTTCTGCACATGTAACCCAGAACTTAAAAGTATAATAAAAAATAAAACCAAGACGAAGAGAAAATCTTAAAAGTGACCACAGAAAAAAGACACATTACCTTCAAAGGAAATATAACTAATGGCTTTTTCCACAAAACTTAAGGATTGGAATGATATCTTGAAAATGGTGAACCTAGGCTGGGCGCAGTAGCTCACATCTGTAATCCCAGCACTTTGGGAGGCCGAGGTGGGCAGATCACTTGAGGTCAGGAGTTTGAGACCAGCCTGCTAATGTGGTGAAACTCTGTCTCTACTAAAAACACAAAAATTAGCCAGGCGTGGTGGCGTGGTGGTGCATGCCTGTAATTACAGCTACCTGGGAGGCTGAGACACAAGAATCACTTGAACCTAGGAGGTGGAGGTTGCAGTGAGCCAGATTGTGCCACTGCACTCCAGCCTGGGCAACAGAGTGAGACTTGGTCTCAAAAAAAAAAAAAAAAAAGAAAAAAAGAAAAGAAAAGAAGATGATGAACCTAGTATTTCATACAAGGCAAAAATATCCTTAAAAAATAAAGGTAACATTGAATTGTATCTTAATGTAATGGTTAGATGGGTATATTACATGATCCATGAATTTTATCTTAAGAAAATAAAAATACAGAAAAATAAAGGCAAAAGAAAGAAGGTTTCAAAAAACAAAAGCTGAGAGAATTCATTGTCAGAAGACTGGCACTAAAATAAATACTAGAGAGAATTCTCCAGATGAAGAAAAATAATCCCAGATGGAAGTAAAAAAGGCAGGATGGAAAGAAAAACACCAGAAAACATAAATATGTGAGCAAACAAACAATATTCTTTTTTTTTTTTTTTTTTTGAGATGGAGTTTCGCTCTTGTTACCCAAGCTGGAGTGCAATGGTGCTATCTTGGCTCACTGCAACCTCCCTCTTCCGGGTTCAAGCGATTCTCCTGCCTCAGCCTCCCAAGTAGCTAGGATTACAGGTACACACCACCACGCCTGGCTCATTTTTTGTATTTTTAGTAGAAAAGGGGTTTCACCATGTTAGCCAGGCTGGTCTCAAACTCCTGACCTCAGGTGATCCACCCGCCTTGGCCTCGCAAAGTGCTAGGATTACAGGCGTGAGCCACCATGCCCAGCGAGAATCTTTAAAATATACAGTAGTAGTACTACTAATAAAAATAATGTCTTATGAAGTCTCAAACACATATAGAATATAGAGATAAAACATACATAGAATGTAGAAGTAAAATACATGACAACAATAACACAAAAGGAAGAAGGGGGAATGCCTGTAATCCCAGCACTTTAGGAGGCTGAGGTGGGCAGATCACAAGGTCAGGAGATCTGACCATCCTGGCCAACATGGGGAAACCCTGTCTCTACTAAAAATACAAAAATTAGCTGGGCGTGGTGGCATGTGTCTGTAATCTTAGCTACTTGGGAGGCTGAGGCAGGAGAATCGCTTGAACTGGGAGGCTGAAGCAGGAGAATCGCTTGAACCAGGGAGTCAGAGGTTGCAGTGAGCCAAGATCGTGCCACTGCACTGCAGCCTGGCGACAAAGACTCCATCTCAAAAAAAAAAAAAAAAAAAAAAAGAAAGGGGAAAACAGATTTAAACTGTCATAAAATTCCTGCATTGTTGGGAAGTGGTAATGTACCAATTTAAGGCAGTAAGTCAAAGATACACACTGTAATCTTTAAGGTACTAAATGAATTTCTAAAAATTACTAACAAACTAACATAGGAGGAAAAATGGACAAAATAAAAGATTTGGTTTATCAAAAGAAGACACAATACAGGAACCAAGAGGATATAGGACAAAAATGTAAAAGAAATTTTAAGATGGTAGACTTAAAACCAATAATAATTACATTAACTGTAAGTAGACAAGATGTATTCCAATTAATGACAATTTTCCCACAAAGAAAACTTCTCATTCAAGTGGCTTCAATGGTGAATTATTTTAAACAGGAGGAATAATATCAGGTGCAAACTCTTCCAGAGTGTAGAAAAAAAGGGAACACATCTCCAACATTTTTTTATGAGGCCAGAATAATCTTGATACCAAAACTTGACAAAAATATTAAAGACAGAAAAATTACAGGTCTGTCCTTCTTCTTCTCTCTCTTTTTTTTTTTTTTCTTTTTTAAAGCTAGGCTCCTGCTCTGTTGCCTAGGTGTGAGTACAGTGGTACAATCTTGGTTCACTGCAACTTCTGCTTCCTGGACTCAACTGATTCTCCCACCTCAGCCTCCCAAGTATTTGGGACTACAGGTGTGCACCACCACCCTTGGCTAATTTTTTAATTTTTTGTAGAGATGAGGTCTCGCTATGTTGCCCAGGCTGGTCTCCAACTCCTGGGCTAAAGCAATCCTTCCTCCTTGGCCTCCCAAAGTGTTGGGATTACAGGTGTGAGATACCACACCCAGTCTAGGTCTATCCTTCTTATGACCCAAAAATCTTAGGCAAAATATTAGCAAACTATATCCATTGATATATGAAAAGAGCAATACATCATGAAAATGGAAATTATTCTATTTTCAGCATTTGAAAATTAGTGTAACTTATCATTGTAAGAGGATAAAGAAGAAAAAATACATGATTATCTCAACAGAGGCAGAAAAAGCGTTTAGTAAAAACTCTCTGAAAATTAGAAATAAAAAGAAACAATCTGCTATATGATATCCATAAAAAAATTAAATAAAACATAATATTGGGCTGGTGAGGTGGCTCATGCCTGTAATCTCAGCACTTTGGGAGGCTGAGGCAGGTGGATCACGAGGTCAGGAATTCGAGGACAGACTGGCCAATATGGTGAAACCCCATCTCTACTAATAATACAAAAACTAGCTGAGGGTGGTGGTGCATGCCTGTGGTCCCAGCTACCTGGGAGACTGAGGCTGAAGAATCACTTGAACCTGGGAGGTGGAGGTTGCAGTGAGCTGAGATTGCACCACTGCACTCCAGCCTGGGTGGCAGAGCGTGACTCCGTCTCAAAAAAAAAAAAAAAAAAAAATAAATAAATAAATAAAATAAAATAAAATATATATATGTAGAATAGAAAATATTGAATTCTTATTTTGAGTTGAAGAAGTTAAAGAAGTCCATTGTCATTACTTCACTTAGCATTTTATTGGAGGTCCTGGTCAGCTCAATAAGGCAAGAAAAATAAAAATTGAAAAGACAGAAATGAAACTGTCATTATTTACAGACGATATATCTGTAGACTTAAAGAAATCTAAAATAATATACAGAATTATTGAATTAAAAATTGAATTTAGCAAGATTTCTAAGTGAAAGGGTAATACACCAAAAAAACTGTATTTCTATAAACTAATTAAAAACAATTTGATATTAAAGTAAAACTGTCAAAAACCTAGATATAAATCTAACCTCTACATGTAAATCTATAAAACATTGGTGAGACAAATTAAATACCTAAGTAAACAGAGGGATATACCATGTCCATGGATTGGAAAACTCAAAATTGGTAAGATATAATTTCTCCTGAAATTGATGTATATATTCAATGCAATACCAATTAAATCCTAACATCCTCTGCCCCCAAAACTAACAAGGTGATTCTAAAATGTATATGGAAATGCAAAGGATTAAGAATAGCCAAAACTATTAGAACTATTAGCTAAAAGTTAGAGGTCTTACACTACCAGATATGAAGACTTCATAAAAATTACAACTCAGCTTTTCAATACATTGTGCTGGGTCAAGGTAATACTCATATGGAAATACATAAACTTTGGCTACTATTCCACATCATATACAAATATCAGCGTAGATGGACTGTAAACCTAATGTGGATGGTAAAACAGTAAAGCTTTTAGTTTTATTTTTTGAGACAGAGTCTCGCTCTGTTGCCTAGGCTGGAGTGTAGTGGCATGACCTTGGCTCACTGCAACCTCTGCCTCCTGGGTTCAAGCGATTCTCCTGCCTCAGCCTCCCATGTAGCTGGGATTACAGGCATGCACCACCATGCCGGGCTAATTGTTGTATTTTTAGTAGAGACAGGGTTTCACCATGTTGGCCAGGCTGGTCTCCCAACTCCTGACCTCCAGTGATCCACCCGGCTCGGCCTCCCAAAGCACTAGGATTACAGGCATGAGCCACCTCACCCGGCCAATAAAGCTTTTGGAAGAATATTAAGAATATCTTCATAACCTTGCTGTGAACATTTATTAAATACGATGCAAAATTATTAGCAATTAAATAAAAGATTGGTATATTGGACTTCATAAAATTTTTGGTCATCAAAGGAAAGCACTTAGAAAGTAGAAAAGCAAACTAAAGAGAAGACATTTATGATAATACACCAGACAAAAGCCCTCATATCCATAAAATATAAAAGACTCCTGCAAGTCAGTAAGAAAAAAGACAACCCAATAAATATGAATAAATGACTTGAACAGGCACTTAACAACTGAGGATAGCCAAATGACTAATAAAAATGTAAAAAGGTGTTCCACACATCACTACTTATCAGGAAAATACACCTTAAAACCTCAGTGAAATACAAAATCACCAGAATGGCTAAAACCACAATCAAATATACACATTTGTCAGAATGGCTAAACTACTAGGGCTGATGGTACCAAGTACTGATGAGGATGTGGAACAACTAGAACACTTATACATTATTGGTGGTATGTAAATTGGTACAACCATTGTTGAAAACTATTTGGTAATATCTTCCACAGCTAAATATATATTCATCTTATGACTCAGTAGTTTCACTCCTTTTTTTTGTCTTTTTTTGAGACAGGGTCTCACTCTGTCACCCAGGATGGAATGCAGCGGTGCGATCACGGCTCACTGCAGCCAGCTGTTTCACTTTTAAGTGGACACACAAGAGAAATGAGTGTACATGTCCATTAAAAGATATGTACAAGAATGCTTATGGCTGCTTTAAACATAAAAGCTAAAAATTACAAACAACCAAAATGTCTATCAGTGGGAGAATGGATAAATCGTGATGTATTTATCTGATGGAATACTACAGAGCAATGAAAAAGAACAAGTTATTGTTATTGCTACATGCAACAACATAGATGCATTTCACAGACATAATGCTGATCAAATTAACCAGACACAAAAACCTATAGACTGTATAATTCCATGTATAGGAATGTGAACAACAGTGACAGAGGTCAGAGTGGTGGTTATGTCTGAGGATTGACTGGGAGCCTCATCTTGATCTGAATGATGGTTATATGGGTGCATACATATGTAAACATTTATTGAGCTGTATTCTTAAGACCTGTGCACTTTACATACCATGTTGCAATAACATTGCTAACAATATGATCACTATCTACATGTAGTCTTAATGCTCCATTTGGACTGGACTCTGGCCACTGGATGTCAGTGTTTGGAGCAGTGGGCAGCAGGAAAAGCTGGGGAAGGAGTGGGAAAACAGAGGACAGAGCTATCACATGGGCTTCCTAGAGAAAAATAAGCACTTTATGAAGCTTATAAGTTCCTTTATGTATACAGTAGACAAAGCCTTTTAAAGAGATTTGTCCATATGGGCACTGAAATAACATTTTTGTAAAGTAGCCTTCTCTATGTTGATCGCAGATGTTTCTATCTCAGAATTGTAAGTCTACTTGCTTTCTCACACAGCATCATTATTTTCTTATTCCTAATAATTTTCACCACAAACATTTCCCAGCTCTGTCCCAATTAAATTCTTATTTCTCTGAATGGAATTACAATTTATAAATGTAGGTCCACATGCAGGCATCTTAATAAGTAGTGAGTGAAATACCAGTGTAGAAATACACAAATGAGTGTGGACACACCATAGAAAAACAAAAAAACAATACGAGAAAAAGTGCATGTACGGAGTATGGGATGAATTGATGCAGTTAAGGAAGACAACTCAAAAAGCAACTCATGGCTGGGCAAAGCTGGGAGGCTGAGGCGGGAGGATTGCTTGAGGCCAGGAGTTTGAGACTAGCCTGGGCACCATACTGAGACCTTGCAGCTATTAAAAAAAATTAGCTGGGCATGGTGGCTCATGCCTGTAGTCTACTTAGCCAGCTACTTAGGAGGCTGAGGTACAAGGATTGCTTGAGCCCAGGAGGTGGAGGTTGCAGTGAGCTGTGATTGTGCCACTGCACTCCAGCCCAGGTGACAGAGTGAGACCCTGTCTCACACAAAGGCAACTCATTTGAGCTGAGGCTTGGCTATACTTTTAATTGTCCACATAGAATAGAGGAAAAACAATGTTTTTCATCTTTTTTAATCTTCCATTTACCTTTTAGTAAGACAAATTATCTTTATGTAAAACTGTGGAAGAACAGTTACATAGATTGTTGCAGCTTAGATGATTTTCAAGAAGTTTAAATTCTACACATAAGGATACATACCATTTTTACCAGCTATACTTTAAAATGCCAGTCTTTAAAAATTCCTCTATGTGTATATGTGGTTTCTTCTTTTCAAAAATTCATGCCTGTGAAGTTTTTAGGAATATTTTTCAAAACTTTAGTACTGAGGCATTAACTTTTTATGTGATACACCACCTTTAAATTTCTGTTTTTATTCACCCAAAGAATGAGAATTATTGTACATTGCTAGTATTTATAATTTCAGCAAACAGGATAGCAGTATAGTAACTAAAATAAACTATTAGGAAGAAATGAATGCCTACCACAGCAACAGAGCTTTAATGAGGTTAATTGTCACATACATATCCATTCCAACATAGCAGTGCACATTTCACATGACCAGCCTCTTATGTAGTTAAAAATAAAATTGCAGTTTTAAAATGTCAAGCTCCTCAACCTTACTGGATTTTAAAACAAAGCAAACAAAAGAGACAAGCATTTTCTAATCTATCTACAAGCAGAAATGCCAGAAAATAATGCTACAGTATTCCATACAACTTAAATTTCCTTTTCTAAGTCAAGACATTTCTCTTTTCTTCTGTTTTATTTTTCTTCTAATATTAAGAAAATTTAAAACGTAAATGAAAAAACTGCTTAATGTGGCAAGGAACAAGAATGAAACTAGATTTTTTTTTAGTAAAGGGGCAAATTGTATACCACCATACAAATTAAAAATGTTATGCAATGAGAAACAATAATGGAAACAGCATAATGCCACATACTATCCCAGTTTCCTGTGCTCTGAAGAACAGCTGCTATACTAAATACTAACTTGACTTATCTGAAGTATTCAATATTTTCTGATAACCCAAGCAGCATTATATTAATAGTTAGAATAATACTACAAAATGTCCTTTTACCTGTCCCACAAGAAATACACCAGGAAACTTAAGCCTGATGAATAACTACTAAGAATCTTGTCTTTTAATACAAGTCTCCTTCTAGACACAAAATCCTAGCTTTTTGTAATGTGGTTAAAAGGAGTAATGGAAAGGAAATGACTGCCAATAAACATTTCTTATTTTGCACTAGGGTGAAGAAGCCAAGACACAAATATTTGGAAGCCACTTTAGTTTCTTACCCCTTTTCAGCCAAATAGTAGGAAAACATTAGGCACCTACTTAATTCAGAAATTCATGAAACAGGGTGGACAACAGCCTTGAGTAGGGGAAGCATTTGGAATGGTAATCAACTACTTAATTACATAATGGGGAGCTGGGCATACAAAGAAAAGGGCTCAGAAGAAATATCTTGAAAAGTAAGCAATATGGAAACTGAGGACAGAAGTGAGGCTAATCAAATGTTCTTAGGAAGATGTTGCCCCCCTGAAAATATGCTCCCCCAATAAAACACGTAAATAACTACTCTTAAGGAAAATATTTTCTCTAAAGAATGTCACAATTTGGAGTGAAGTTACTTAACAAAACAGGGAATAAAACCTTTATGTTGGCTGTAGCAGTTATTTTCTTTGGGTAGATTATACTTAAAATATTTCCTTCATACATACTTCTGTTAAAAATGTTTTTTTCCCATTCTTGAGTTTTACAATGTCTCCTATCCAAACTTCAAATTTCATTAGAGCCGGCTACATTTGTTTTAGTGCCAAATACAGGTATCAAGTGATGACAGACACTTATGTGAGGTACACAATCAATTAAAGACTGGAAATTGGGGTATTATCATGTAAGACATTTGAGAGGCCAAAAGTCATATAATTTTAAGATACTTCATGATGTTACAGTAATAATTCATCTATATAACAATTACTTTGACATAAGTGGCATATCAGAATTTAACTTATTTACTTAGATCTTAAGGAATATTAGATGTATTTTCACATGAACACTCAAATCATGCTATTATTATCAGTCACTGGGAGAACAGCCAAAGTAATCAGGCAGTCTAAGGCACATATAGACCCAATAATTTATAAATTTTCACCATTATGAGGTACCCTGTTTTTAATAAATATGACAATAACAGGCGCTTGAAATGGGGGCAAGGTGAATAAGTACCCAGTAAATTGTATACTTTTATAAAGTAGTGTATTTGAGAACATAAACTGAGATACAAAAGGAATTTCCTTACTTTAAAAAAAGTGACTTCTATGTTAGTAGATTTCTTTAAAATAACTTACCTTATATTTAAAAGTTAGTCATTTACATACTTAAGAAATCAGCAGCAATCTAAAAAAATTAAAAGGCAGTTTTCTTGGGTAATGAACCTGTGACTCCAAGACAGACAACAATGTGGAAATTAACTTAGGAGACTGACTTTCTATTCTAGTAATTCAGTGGTTTTTTACTTTATAAAGGTTTGGAAGAATTAATGAATTTCTTTTTTTCTTAAGACAGGGTCTCACTCTGTTGCCCAGGCTGGAGTGCAGTGGTGTGATCACAGCTCACTGCAGCCTCGAACTCCTGGGGGGAAGCAATCCTCCACATGTTGGCCTCCTGAGTAACTAGGGCTACAGGCATGAGCCACCATGCTCAGCTAATTTTTATTTTTATTTTTGGAGAGACAGTGTCTCACTATGTTGCCCAGGTTGGTCTCTAACTCCTGGTTTCAAGTGATTCTCCAGTCTTGTACTCCCAAAGCACAAGGATTACAGGCCCGAGCCACCACACTCAGCCAATCAATTTCAAAGTGCTAATTAACCTCTTTCAGACACAGGATGTGGCAGAGTAATTAGAAGAAACTGACCTTTCTTAACATCTTTCCTCTATTATCTTCCTTTTCTTATTCTTGCCTCTTAATTTGTCATACACAGTTACAAAATATATGAATCAGGATTTATGTTGGCATGAAAATTATATGCAATACAATCAATAAGTGAAGAAGGGAGGGGGTGGTGTGGCTCTAGTCCCAAAGTTAATGTCATAAAGAGAAATAATGTAAGTATTTGTATTTCTTAGATCTTCTTCTATTTTACTCTTAATACCCAAAAAGAGTCCTATCACTTAACATTTTTATATATTTTGTAGTGTTTATTTTTGATGTGACCAAATGAAAGGTTTCTGAATTTTAAAGTGCAATTCACTGTATGTTAATACACAGCCTGCATATGACCTAACTGCTTCAAACTTGGCATCAAATGCTGTCTTTTTGGCACTTATAAGTAGGGTGTAGATAAAGATATTTGACAAGAGCACAACAGTGTTTGTTAAGGTCTTTTCAAAAGCCCATTTGAGATTATTCAGGCAGGCTCATCAGTTGACGGCTAGCCTATCTTTCCTTCTTCCTGTTAGTCTGACTGCCTTTTTACCCATTTCATTGCCTGTCAAATCCTCCTCAAGAAGAAGAGGCAAGGGAA
The DNA here is from genome assembly GCF_028885655.2 of Pongo abelii. Lineage (NCBI taxonomy): Eukaryota > Metazoa > Chordata > Mammalia > Primates > Hominidae > Pongo > Pongo abelii. The sequence continues at coordinate 95,240,601 of NC_072000.2, forward strand.
ATAAATGAAAATGAAACCCATTAATTTCCAATATTCACAATGAAATCAATCGTGTCATCAATCTGTATACTGTCTGACCATTTTTCTGGATCATTTTCTATTAGCAACATAGTCCCTTTAGTTTGTACTTTACAACTAGTATTTTCTACCAGGATGCACAGTTTAAAAAATGGCTTGAAGAGCCAAGTATGTTCCAAATACGTCCAATATAATTATAAATATGGTCATTTTCTTGATTACTAGAGATCTGTGCCTGATGGAATCACATTTTGTGAATTAGCAATAGTTTGGTAATAATTCACACAAAATTCCCCATAATTACTAGGAATAACTGAAAGCTGGGAGTATAAAACTTTCATTAACTCAATATTATGTAGCCATTTGGGCCAGCAAAAAGTGTAAAATATTATTCCCAATAACCACTGTGGATAAAAATGTGAACAGAATAATATAATATTTTGAAAATATTTTAATATTTGCCATTTTTTGCCTGTGCTATTAATATATACATTGATTTAGTAATAAATATACTACTATTACAGAGTGCAATATTTTTAGTATTCATAACTGGTTGAAATTAATGCTGCTATAACCTCAAGAAAGGAATAAATAAATACCATGTCCAAATTCCAAACTAATGCTCAAAAGGTTAGCATTAACAAAAACTATAAAATAAACATGTTGGGCATTATCTCTTTAAGCATGATTCCTGTAACCAAAGCAAAAAAATCACTTTTCTCAGCCCTGACATTTCACATGATGGCTTTAAAAGAAAATATAACATACAAACCCTATCACTTCTTTTTTTTTTGCATAGGGAACGAATTAATTGTATTTTTAAATGCAGCAATCTTTTAATGAAATGTTTTCATCACATAGTACTTGTTTTCTGTATGAATTCAGAACTTTTGAGCAATAAAAGTGCTCTGCATAAGTTTATAAAATATGCTTTCTGGATTTAAAATTCAACAGAAAAATTTCCAAACCAGTCATAGGTATGATTCTAAAATATTATGTACATAATATATGACTACAGGAGGAAATTCCTCACTGTAGTACAACACAGTGTACAAATATGAAGCACAGTGTTTAGTTTAATTTCCCTTTAGGTTTTCCTCACATTGGTGCATAAGTGGCTGACTACATGACACAACATGCCCCATTCTACTTGTTGCATACAAAGTAGAAGAGGGATGTGAGGACAAATTTAAAGTAGAAAATGAAAATAAATGGCAAAAATACAGTGCAAATGCTTTAAACAGTGCACTTTATAAAATAGTTTGCTTTATTCATACTTTTTTATAAAGTGCAATATTACTTAAAACAGAGAGACATGTACCTTAATATTCTGCAATAACCATTAAAACAAATTGCCAGGAAAGAGCAGTGCAAAATTAAAAACATACACATAGCTTAGCATGCATCTCAGATGGATCCCGAATACAGAGTATGGGACCTTGAGTTCTTATATCTTTTTTTTTTTTCACTTTTTAGAAAAAGTTTAATAATAGCAGGTTATCATCATATGTAACAATAAAATAAAAACAATAAGTTAAAATCTTCTCTCAAGAAGTAAGTATATGCCACACATAAAATTCATTACAGAATCTTTTTTGAAAACAGACCCCTTTCTCTGATAAATCATAGTTTGAAGGGTGCAAATTTCAAAAACCCACATTGTCCACAAGGCAAAGCAAAAGGTATCATCACAGTATGAGTCATTTCTTGTTGGCAGACATCTGGAAAACCTGTGACTTACAAGCAGCTCAAATCTAGCCCTAATTAAATTTACAGGAATCTTTGCTCTTTCAAGAATAGTCTTGTTGGCATCATGCTAGGTTGCTAAAAAGAGTAATATGTGCTCTATTCACAGTAACATTCTCTGTCCAGTGCTTTTGGATGAGGATAACCAAACAGGTTTTCCTGAAAAAAATCATTAGGAGGCAGATTCCAATGAGACCAACGGGAAACATTTTTAAAAGCGTAAAAGATCGCCTCAGGCATATGCTGAGGGAATAAAGGTGCAATGGATCACTGATACACTCCTACCATGCCTAAGCTACTGAGTCCGAGAACTGGAAGAGGGTCTCCGGGTTATTGCTGTCGGCAGGATTGCTGGGCTGCAGTGTCTTGGTGGGTGTAGTTTTACCGTGAGAATGAGAGGAAGAAGAATGGGAACTCTCACTGGAACTGCTGCGCGTCTCGGTACTGGTGCTAGTCTTTTTCATTTTTCTTCTCTTAGCCAAAGGGGCCTTATCGACATTCTGAAGGCAAAACCCCTCTCTCTTGTATTTGTTAAAGGCCTAGGGGGGAAAAAAGGGAACCCCTGTGAAGGTAAAAGTACTGAAGCTTTCCTAGCAGTTATGACTTAACGGCAGAAGACAACTTTCCATTGGCAACTGCAGCCCCAAGTTGTTTTAAGGGAACAAAGCTCTTAAAACCTTTATATCTAAGCCTATTGGCAGGGTGGAGAAGTTCATGGGAAAAAAATTCTGAGGGCTCTGTTTAAATGAAACTAGCTAGGCGGTCTGAGAGTCACAATTCTAATAAATCTTTTGAAGACGTTAGTACTACATCCTAATATGAAACAATTGACTGGAAATTCCTGAAGACCATCAGTAATCTAAACTATCCCCATTGCTTTTACTGGTTCTGTGTCTAAGATTTAAAATTCTGAACACAAAGTCCCAATGCAAGCAGACTCGACACATTCTGAGTCTTTGCTCTTCACTCCCATTCAATGTCATTGGATATATACTGGACATTTACACGCACAGAGAAGCACAGCTCTACAGCCTTGCCCTGGCTTTCTCCTCCTGCAGCCTGTCTTCACTCTCCTTAGCCTAGGCTTGGACAACGCTGCAGTTACACCTTGTAGTTGTCACCTTGCAATCTATGTCACTGAGAAGATTTGGATCATCTGATAGAAATTCTTGCAGTTAATCTCTTTACCATCTCGACATTTCCTAGTTTATTACTTTTTAAATACATTTCTGCTGCTGAAGAAGCACTATCCCTATACCTTCTCCTTTCTCGAAATAATCCCTTTGAAGGTGACTTTCTGTTTCCCTAACTCATCTTATACTATACTTCACATGAATTATCTTAATGTATTTGCATCTGCTTGGCACAAATGTGCATAATCCACAGTTTCTACCGGATAGTCTCAGTCTTTCAAACATACAATCTATACTTAATACCAATGAACTTACTTCATATCCCTCCCAGTTTTAAGAATGTGTGATGTACTAAATGGTTGTAAAATGAATGGACTTTCAAATGTGCCTTAGTTCCTAATGTTTATTATGGTTTTTAAAGAAAATTATTTAGTCTATTTGAGAGGAAAAAGTTCTATTATCTCATCTCATAAGGTCATTCTAAAAATTAAATATGTATTTTGTGGGTTAGCAGTGACTCCGGTCCCCTGTGCACTTTTTGTTATAAAGTGTTTATAACCATGAAGCAATTTATAAAAACATACCTAAAAGTAAAAGGACACATATTATTTTAAATGTGAAACAAAGAAAACGTATCTGAGGCTACAGAGTAAGAACATTTGATTATGATTCCTACTCAAACCGCCCAACATGTACAGAGCACAGGGCCTTACGTGGAAGGTTGCTTTCACACAGGTATGCACGGCAGCTCCGGAAGATCCTAGAATATCCGGAGTCATCAGAGGATTGGAGGACAGCTGACTGCCATCTTGAAGCCATTCATTGTACCTCAAGCCAGACATTTTAAGCCTTTTGTTTGGATCTACTGTGAGAAGTCCTGTGGGAATAGATATTTTTATTTTATGACTTGTCATTTTAAACATGGTTTAAAAACAAACTCAGAAATAAATCTCAGCTATGTTCACATGACATAATGGTTTCTATATAGTTTTAACCTCCTACAAAGATAATTAGATTTTCCTATTCATTTAAATTCTTTTGTGAATGCTGGATTCTAATGATAAAGTCACAGTAGCCTATTTCTAGGAAGCTCCAGGCGAAGTGGCTTTTCAATCAGGAGAAAATAAACATCCAAAACAAAGATTCCTACTGGTGACTTGGTAAGCTCCAAATGAGCAAAAAGCACACAGATCTACTTCATCCATGTACCAAACATTTACTGGCCATCTTCTATAGGTCAGGGAGTGCAGTAAGGCACTAGAGATATGGAGATGGAGATGCAGAGAGGAGCTATTAATATTAGACGAGACACAGGCAAAACCCCAGCTATTACAACAGCAGGGACAAGTGCGATAGCAAGATACACAGGCACAGTGTGTTAGCAGGCCCAAGGGAGAGTGTAGCCTAGGGAGTGAGGGCGTCCTGGAAGGCTTCTAGGAGATGAATCCTGTAGGATAAGGAGAAGTGGCTAGGGAAGAGGATTAAGAAGAGCGTGTAAAGACACGGAGGGATCTGAAAGCTCAGCATACCTGAGGAATTCAAATATCCTGCAACGGCAGAGCTGGGGTGAGGAGGAAGCAAAGGCAGACAGGACCAGGTCATGAGGGGCTTTGAATGTTAAATGCTAGGTTAAGGAGTCTGACCTGAAGCAAACAGAGAGTCTCCAAAGGATTTTTGGCAGAAAAGAGGCATAATCACATTTGGATTCTAGAAAAGTCCCTCTATTGACAGATGATGAACAGCTTAAGTCAGAGGAAGTGAGGCAAGGTGAAAGGATGTTGCAGGATTTCGGGAGAGAAATGGTGATGAGAACAAACGCAATGGCATGTGAATGGGAAGGAAGGGACCGGACTGCTAGAAGCGCTGCTGAATCTGTAGAACTCTGTGACTGGCTGTAGAAGGCAAGGCAGGTGCAGGTATCCAGGAGGACGCCTAGGTTTCTGTTTTGGTGATCTGGCTTCTTAGCAATGCCACTGTTGACAGGAGGAAAGACAGGAGGAGGAGTGTGTCTGAGGGAAAGGACAGTCAAAAAGTATTGGTTTGTTTTAGATGTGTTTGACTGAGATGCCAGTGGAAGTCAAGTGCTAGCTCATGTTAGAAATGTGGATACCATTACTAAAGAGAATGTTCTGATAAGAAGACAAGGCTGAAGAGAGTAGCCTGGAAGCCTTTTAGAATACACATGGATTCCTTGAGTAATTAACATGCAAATGTATGTGTAATGGGCATGATTCTACTTCAATCACTACACATCATATAAAATGTAAAATTTCATTAGATTCTTACCTTGGATCAAATCTTTAGCCTCTTGGGATACATTCTTCCAGGCTTCTCCTTCAAAGGAGAAATCTCCCTTTTTAATTTTCTTCATGATTTCCACTGCGCTGGTACACGTCAAACTTCGGTCATGAGATTGGAAGGGAACCTGTCCTGACAACATTGTGTACTATCAGGGGAAAAGTAACAAAACAGAATGACTACCCAGATCTGTTAAAGCCACTCTAATAATCCTAATAGTAACATAATTGGTGTAATTTACCAATTGCTACAACTAGCATGATTGAGTTTAAAAGATTACATGATTCCTCAGGGATCTAGAACTAGAAATACCATTTGACCCAGCCATCCCATCACTGGGTATATATCCAAAGGATTATAAATCATGCTGCTATAAAGACACATGCACATGTATGTTTATTGCGGCACTATTCACAATAGCAAAGACTTGGAACCAACCCAAATGTCCAACAAAGACAGACTGGATTAAGAAAATGTGGCACATATACACCATGGAATACTATGCAGCCATAAAAAATGATGAGTTCATGTCCTTTGTAGAGACATGGATGAAGCTGGAAACCATCATTCTCAGCAAACTATCGCAAGGACAAAAAACCAAATACCACATGTTCTCACTCATAGGTGGGAATTGAGCAATGAGAACACATGGACACAGGAAGGGGAACATCACACACCGGGGACTGTTGTGGGGTAGGGGGAGTGGGGAGGGATAGCATTAGGAGATATACCTAATGCTAAATGACGAGTTAATGGGTGCAGCACACCAACATGGCACATGTATACACATGTAACAAACCTGCACGTTGTGCACATGTACCCTAAAACTTAAAGTATAAAAAAAAAAAAAGATTACGTGACTTCTATCACTGAGGCAGTGAATACATCTCAAAGACTTGTAAACCAGTGGCATGGCTTGTTATAATATAGATTTAAAATCACATTTATGACTATACTCAGAGCAATAAGAACAGAAAAGGATAATCCAACTGCTTCAGAAAAGATGGTACTGATGTTAACAGAAAATAGAGAGATAGCAGAACTCCTGAATAACTATGTTTTTCTATTCCATTTCCACCATCCTTTCCCCAGGACATGTAACTATGGTTAAGGACTTGAAAAACTTTATATAGGCCTTCCTATTTGATCTGTAATTACCCCTGTTTTTATTTTATTTTTCTCACTGTTGTCTTAAATACAGTGAATTATCTACAGCCACCTGTTTTCATTGTAGCCATATGTTTGAAATCTATGTTTAAGATTTTCCCCTTTATAAAGTTAACAGAATAACAAACAAGCCAAGGCTTATCTTTGTAGCAGAGATTGCATTTTAGAAAAGTGATCCTTTAAAATTCTTGGGAGGGTTTTTCTCTGCTCACTGATTTTCGGTCTTGCAGAGATGGCGGGTTGGTCATCAATGGTGGTGGCTTGGCTGGTGTTAAGTAGCTGTGTCTGGGTATGGACCAGAGAGGACCAAAAGGCGGCCCTACCGGATGGTGTGAGAAGGGAGCAGTGGTGTCGGCAGGAGCCTGGGCTGAGGGAAGCGTGCTCATCCTGGCACTTAGAAAGGGACACAGAGGGGAGGCTCAGTGTCAACCCCAGCCCTAATTAGGAGACATGGAAGCCACAGGATGCTCTGGTGATCTAGAAACAATATGCCATCTTTCTTTTCTGGTCACGTTTCTGACAAGTGGGCTCACCCTCACTATGGCAAGATGGTGAAACAGCTCTTACACACTGGCTCTTCAGAAAAGATGGAAACTCCTAGACAGGCTAATAAAAATAACATAAAAAGGACAACCAGGAGATCCAATAAGGTAAGGTAATAAACAAAACATGAGTAAGAAGGATGGAGAAGACAGGAATAAGACCCAGATGCAGCAGGAAGAGAAACTTGACACCTCCGAGGTTACAAGAGACTATAAGGCTTTGGACAAGTTTGGATTTTCTGTAATAGAAAATTGTGCCTGAGAAGAATAAAAACTATATGCATCAGAATGCGCAGAGTTTGAAAATTGAAGACATGGAGAAGGAACCTCAGTTTCTAATTTGGAGCAACCTAACGAGGAAGATTAATTGCTCTAAGAAGGGCAATGTCAGAACGTCTGTAGAAGGCAGACAAAACTCCCTAAATCCTTGATGTAGCTTGAAGGCAGGCTACGACTAGGTCTGAGTGAGCCAGTCCACAGGCTGGCAGTAACTGTCCAAGATTAACTGGAGTCTCACAACTGATACCGTGCCTCCACCTGCCCCTCACCTGACTTCTTCCCTCCTGTATCCTTCATGCAGACACCAGAGTAACAGTCATGCAACTTAAATCTTACAACATTCCCCTATCCAAATCCCTTCACTGGCTTCCTTCAGTCTCTGACTCTTGCCTCTCTTTTTCAGCCTCAGCTTCTGCAGTTCCCCATATTCCAATCCTGTGCTCCCAACAACAGTTCTCAGGGCTCTGGGACTTTCCACATGCTGTTTGGTCTCCTTAGAATGCCATTTTTTTTCTTCAGCTGGCAAAGTCCCATGCATCCTAGTGTAACCCAGTTACCCAGTTTGGGTAACTGGGAACTCTGCAGTCCTCTACTCCAGAGAGAAGACATGTGGCACAGAAGCAGAGGAAATGAGTATTAGGGTCACACCTGGCTGCAAACAACTGCTTTGTCAATAACTAGCTTCGGGATGGGCAAATACGTTAACTTCTCTTAGACCATTTCTTCATGGGTAAAAGTAACAAGTGATATTATAAGGTTATATGAAATCATACATTTAACATACCTAGTATTGTGCCTGGCACACAGCAGGTGCTCAGCAAATGGTTAATAAGTCTCTTAATGCTTCCCCTCTATGGAAAGAATTCTTTCTTCATGATCTTATCCTCCACTACCGTATCCACAGTGCTATCTACACAGCCACTGAACTGGTGTGCACACCTGTAGATGCCCTATCACTTTGTGGGGTAACTCAATACAACTGTCCACATTGCTAAACTATGAGCTCTCTAGAAGCAGAACTATGTCTTATGTATCACTGTATCCCCTGAACCTTGCATAGTGCCAGAATTTGCTATCCCATGCTTATTTCCTGAATGAGTAAGAACCCTTTAAGAACACTTAAGACAGTGATATGATAGAGACTGTACTGTGGTCTTGATTAAACAGAGGGATGCCACCAAATGACAGCTCTGATGAGTCTGTGGAACTTGTGTCACATGTGTTCCAGATCCCCCCTCCCCTTCCTCGGATGCCAGGAATTCCGCTCCTTTTCCCTAAGTTTCTAGAATCCTATTTCCCTGACTCTTGCTATTGAATAGAATATAGTTTCCCCAGGTCTTGCCTTTCTAGCTGCAAGTTTACCTCCCCAAACATGGAACAAAAGCTCTTCTAATATCTACAGTGAAGGAAAGAAAGGAAAGCAGAGCAAAGTTAGTCCTGTTAATGCGATTAGGCACCATTATAGGGTATTTTCCTCATTCCCCAGAAGTGGAATGATATAATTCTCATTCTGCAGAGCAGAAAACTGGGGCTCCAGTGGTCAGGGGCATAATGAAACCTCCTCCTCTAAAAGACAACCTACTGTACCTTGTACCACTAAGAAACAGGAATAGAACTTAGTGGGCTTCTTTGCATTTTGGAGGTAGCATACATTGCACTTGAGAATACTGCTCTAAGAAATTTATCAAGTGACTCGGAAGGCTACCTGTTTCAAGTGGGGCCTAGCATAGGCTTTTGTTATAGGTCCAATCCTGCCAATTAGCAGGAAGCTACTTGGGCCATAGGATTCAGTTGCTCTGATTGTACTATAGGTATCTATGAAAGATGAGACTCTCTCGCAGCCACAACAGGAGACTCTCAGAGCAGACCTGAAGTATTCTGGTGCAAGGTGGGGCCTTCTGTGGCAGATAACTATTTTCCAAATAACAGCTCCTGAGATGTTACCAGACCCTGGCAGGCTCTGAGTGCCTCAACATGCAATCCCAAGAGCAGTGCATCATCTGCTAAGATCAGCAGATGCCTTGATTCACCAAGTCAGGTAGGTACAGCAACAAACCAATGCACTATAGAAATGGCACACTCAGAATCTGCCCTGGGCAGTCCAGAAGGCATGAGTAAATGACGTGCTTACACGCATGTCACCTGTCTTGGATGCACTAACACTTCTTCCTTAACTCACACTATGGCCTCACTGGAGGAGGTTCCCTATGATCAACTGATGAGCCTGGTTGACAGATGGTTCACTTAAGTGCAGCCGGCCTGTAGAACATGACAGACTCAGCAAAGATACCAACTGGCTCAGGATAATACCTTGTGGGGTCGGGGTGCTGTCTCTGAGAGCTGTGCTGAACCAACGGCTGATGGGTCCAGGTCCTCCGCATCTAGATTCTATGGGTGCATGACCCACTTACAGAACTCATGCTTCCTGGCTCTGCTCAGAGATCTGTTCCATGAGCTCAAGTGATCAGCTGCACTTGGTGATGGCACGCGGCCAGCCCAGTAGCACATGCTCTGCTCTCTTTTCCTCAGTCCTGCACCCTTGGGATTATGCTCTTTAATAACATAATATGACATAAGTATTAGCTTCAGGTTTCGCTTTCCGGGGAACACAGAATAGAATATCTTTCTCTCCACTCCTGATTTTTTTTTTTTTTTTTTTGAGTTGGAGTCTCACTCTGTCGCCCAGGCTAGAGTGCAGTGGCACGATCTTCGGCTCACTGCAACCTCTGCCTCCCGAGTTCAAGCAATTCTCCTGCCTCACCCTCTCAAGTAGCTGGGATTACAGGCGCCTGCCACCATGCGCAGCTAACTTTTGTGTTTTTAGTAGAGATGGGGTTTCACCATATTGGTCAGGCTTGTCTCTTGGCAAGGCTGGTCTCGAACTCCCGACCTTGTGATCTGCCCGCCTCGGCCTCCCAAAGGGCTGGGATTACAAGCATGAGCCACTGCGCCTGGCCACCACTCCTAATTTTTTATTGTGTTAAAATACATTTAACAAAATGTACTATGTTAACCATTTTTAAGTGTATAGTTCGATGGTATTAAATATCTTCACGGTATGCAACCATCATCACCATCCATCTCTAGAACTCTTTTCATCTTGTAAAACTAAAACTCTATACCCATTAAATAATAACTCCCCATTCTCCTTTCCCCCACAACCCCGGCAACCACCATTTTACTTTCTGTCTCTATGATTTTGAATACCCTAAGTATCTTTTTTGAACATACACTATTTGTCTGTTTGTAACTGGCTTCTTTAGCATAATATCCTCAATAATCATCTATGTTGTTGTACATGTGAGAATTTCCTCCATTTTCAAGGCTGAATAATATTCCAGTGTATGTATACAGCACATTTTGCTTGTCTATCATCTATCCATGGAAACTCAGATTGCATCCACATTTTAACTCTGTATGTGTCCATTAGATCTAGTTGGTTAATTCCTCTATTTCCTTCTTATCTTCTGGCCGGTTGTTTTATCCATTATTGAGAGTTGGGTATTGAAGTCTCCAATAATTATTACAGGACTATCTACTTCTCCCTTCAGTTCTGTCAGTTTTTGCTTCATTTACTTCACTGGTCTACATTAGGTGTACAAGTGTTTGTAATTATTATGTCTTCCTGTTGAATTGGATATTTTATTAATATATGAGGACCCTCTGACCTTCTTTGTCTTTTGTAAACTTTTTTTTTTTTTTGAGACAAGGTGTCGCTCTGTTGCCAAGGTCAGAGTGCAGTGGCATAATCACGACTCACTGCAGCCTTGACCTCCCCAGGCTCACGAGATCCTTCCACCTCAGCCTTCTGAGTATCTGAGGCTATAGGCACATGCTACTACATCTGGTTAATTTCTAAATTTTTTGTAGAAATGAGGTCTCACTATGTTGTCCAGGCTAGTCTCAAACTCCTGGGCTCAAGTGATCCTCCTGCCTCAGCCTCCAAAGTGCTGGGATTACAGCTGTGAGCCACCATGCCCAGCCTCTTATAAACTTTTTTGATTTAAAGTCTATTTTGTGGCCAGGAGTGGTGGCTCATGCCTGTAATCCCAGCACTTTGGGAGGCTGAGGCAGTCAGATTGCTTGAGTCCAGGAGTTTGAGACCAGTGTGGCCAATATGGCGAAACCCCATCTCTACTAAAAATACAAAAATTAGCTGGGTGTCATGGTATGTGCCTGTAATCCCAGCTACTTGGGAGGCTGAGGCATGAGAATTGCCTGAACTCAGGAGGCAGAGGTTGCAGTGAGCTGAGATTGTGCCACTGCACTCCAGCCTGGGCAACACAGCAAGACTCTGTCTCAAAAAAAAAAAAAAAAAGTCTATTTTAGTGTAGCCACTCCTGATCTCTTTTTTGTTTGTTTGTTTCTGAGACAGAGTTTTGCTCTTGTCACCTAGGCCAGAGTGCAATGGCACAATGTTGGCTCACTGCAACCTCTGCCTCCTGGGTTCAAGTGAGTCTCCTGCCTTAGCCTCCTGAGTAGCTGGGATTACAGGCACACACCACCACGCCTGGATAACTTTTGTATTTTTAGTAGAGATGGGGTTTCACCATGTTGGCCAGGCTGGTCTTGAACTTCTGACCTCAAGCGACCTGCCCGCTTCGGCTTCCCAAAGTGCTGGGATTACAGGCATGAGCCACTGCACTCAGCCCTGATCTCTTTTGATTACTATTTGCATGGAATATCTTTTCCCATAGTTTCACTTTCAATCTATTTGTCTCTTTGGATTTAAAGCGATTCTTTTGCAGACAGCATATAGTTAATCATGTTTTTAAATCCATTATGCCAATCTCTGTCCTTTGATTAGAGTTTAATCCATTTGCATTTAAAGTAATTACTGATAAAAAGGAACTAACTTCTGTCATTTTGCTATTCGTTTTCTATATGCTTGATAGCTTTTTTGTCTTTCATATTCTGCATTACTGCCTTCTTTTAGGTTTAGTTTATTTTTTTGTAATAAAACATTTAAATTCCTTTCTTCTTTCTTTTTGTATATATTCTATAGCTATTTTCTTTGTGGTTCCCAAGGGATTACATTTACTATCCTAAAGTTATAACACTCTAACTTGAATTTATATCAGTTTAACTTTAATAATGTAGAAAAACCTTTGCTCCTCTAACAGTTCTACCCAACTTCTTTTGGTTGTTTATGTTACAAAACTACATCTTTATACATCGTGTGGCCCAAAACAAACTGATAATTCTTTTAAATGCATTCGTCTCTTATGTCACGCAGAAAACAAAAAGTGAAGTTATAAACTGTTGTCACAATAATGCTAGTTTTTTACAACTGGCCATGTATTTACCTTTACTGACATCTTTATTTCTTCATAAGGCTTTGAATTAACTGTCTAGTGTCCTTTCTTGTCAGCCTGCAGGACTCCCTTGAGCATTTCTTACGGAGCGGCGTTAGTGGTAATGAAGTAATGAACTCCCTCAGCTTCTTACGGATCTAGAAATATGTTAACTTCTCCCTCACCTTTGAAGGGCAGCTTTGCCAGAGATAGGATTCTTGGTTGACAGTTTTTTTTTTTTCCTTTTAGTGCTTTGAATGTATCACTCCACTGCCTTCTGAGCCACTTTCTGATGAGAAATCTGCTGATCTAACTGAAGATCACTTGTATGTGTGGAATCGCTTTTCTCTTGTTGCTTTCAAGATTCTATTTTTTTTTTTTTTTGAGACTGAGTCTCACTCTGTCACCATCTCAGCGCACTGCAACCTCCGCCCCCCAGGTTCAAACAATTCTCCTGCCTCAGCCTCCCGAGTAGCTGGGATTACAGGTGTGCGCCACCACGCCCGGCTAATTTGTGTATTTTTAGTAGAGATGGGGTTTCGCCATGTTGGCCAGGGTGGTCTTGAACTCCTCACCTCAAGTGATCAGCCCGCCTAGGCCTCCCAAAGTGCTGGGATTACAGGTGTTTCATTATAATGTGTTTCAGTGTGGGTCTCTTTCAGTTAGTCTTACTTGAATTTTGTTGAATTTCTTAGTTGTTTATATTGTCTTTCATCAAAATTGGAAAGTTTTCCACCAATCCAATAGAATATTTCTTCCAATATTCTCTCTGTCCCTTTCTCTTTCTTCTCCTTCTGAAACTCCGACAATGCATATGTTGGTCCTCTTGATGGCATCCTATGGTCCCTTAGGCTCTGTTTGCTTTTTTCATTTTTCTGTCTGTTCCTCACTCTCAATAATTTTAATTGTCCTAACTTCAATTTCACTGATTCCTTCTTCTGCCTGCCAAATCTGCCTCTGAAACCCTCTACTGAATTTTTCATTTTAGTTATTGTACTTTTCAGCTCCAGAATTCCTTTTCATTTTCTTTTCAGATTTTCTATCTCTTTACTGTTATTTCCATTTTGTTAATACATTTTGTCTTGATGTTCCCCACATACTCCTTTAGGTCTTTCAATGTCTTTAATATAGTTGTTTTAAGTCTTTGTCTAGGCAAATTTATCATGAGGCCTTTTTCAGAAACAGTTTCTGTTGATTTATTTTTTTCTTTGAGTGGGCCATACTTTGTTTCTTTACATACCTTGTGATTCTTGTTGAAAATGGGAACTTGAACTTAATGATGTGATACCTCTGGGAATCCAAATTCTCCTCCTTCCCTAGGGTTTGCTTTTTTTGTTTTTGTTTATTGCTTTTTGTTTTTTGATTGTTATAGGCTGTCTCTGTGCTGAGGATCAGCATGGAGTACAAACTTCAGGTCTTCTCAGGTCTTTGATGAGCCTGTGGCTTTGCCTGGGCATGCTTGGTAGCTTTCTAATTTTCCCTGTATAAGCAGTTGCTTTGGAATGTATGAGAACTGAATGTCTGGCTCCCAAAGGGAAAAAGGGCGACTGGTCCTTTAAGTACTCCTGGAAATCACTTCATCCAGAGGAGGAGGAGGGGCTTGCAGTAATGGTGGCAGGCACAACAACGACCACTGCCCTCTTTGCACCTCTATAATGAGAAGCAGCAATTACAGCAATTCAGATCACAGATGCTCTATATTTGGAGGACAAGGTCCTTTTTGCCCATCCTGGCTCCCACAAGCTGTGTGTAGGTTGTTTTAGGAATACGTGCATGGCTGTCTGCTACAGGGTTGAGGGTGAGGAATGGGTGGCTGCTGTAAGTTGAGCATCCCTAACTTGTAAATCCAAAATCCAAAATGCCCCCAAAACAAACTTTTTGAGTGCCAACATGCTCAATGGAAATGCTCACGGGAGCACTTTGCATTTTGAATTTTCAGATTAGGGATGCTCAACCAGTATGTATTCTACAAATATGCCGAAATCCAAAGAAATCCGAAATCCAAAATACTTCTGGTCCCAAGCATTTTGAATAAGGGATACTCGACCTATACTGTGCTAAGAGCTAAAATTGACCAAAATTAACTGCACTTTACTGTCCAAGCCTTTCCCTGGAAGTTGAAAACTTTCAGTGGACTTCAGAGTTCCAAAATAGTTACGTCAGAGAGATTCTGCCACTGCAGTTGGTGGTGAGATAGATTCCTGGTGCTTCCTGCTGCACTGTCTTCCCAGCATCCTCTCTTTAAAATATCCTTCTATTGTTGATGAATATTGGGTTGTTTCCAGTGTAGGGAATTTTGAATCATGCTGTTATATATCTTCTTATACATGTCTTTGTTACAGAAATATACATATTTCTGTTGGATATATTCCTGAATTGGAATTGCTGGGTTATTTGGTCTGCATATGTTCAGTAGATACTGCCAAATAGTTTTCTAAAGTCTGCTCTACTTCTTTGTCCTGCCCCACTTCTTAACAGGTATATCTGTGGCTAAATATAAGAAAGCAGGGCAGGGAACGGTGGCTCACACCTGCAATCCCAGAACTTTGGGAGGCTGAGATGGGTGGACTGCTTCAGCCCAGGAGTTTGAGACTAGCCTGGGCAACATACCAAAACCCCGCCTCTACAAAAAATACAAAAATTAGCTGGGCATGGTGGTGTGTGCCGGTAATCCCAGCTACTTGGAAGACTGAAGCAAGAGGATCACCTCAGCCTGGGAGGTCGAGGCTGCAGTGAGCCACGAACATGCAACTGCACTTCAGCCTGGGCAACAGAGCAGGATCTTGTCTCAAAAAAAAAAAAAAAAAAAAAGGGCTGGGCACGGTGGCTCACGCCTGTAATCCCAGCACTTTGGGAGGCCGAGGTGGGCAGATCATGAGGTCAGGAGATCGAGACCATCCTGGCCAACATGGTGAAATCTCGTCTCTACTAGAAATACAAAAAAAAAAATTAGATGGGCGAGGTGGCGGGCGCCTGTAGTCCCAGCTACTCCGGAGACTGAGGCAGGAGAATGGCATGAACCTAGGAGGTGGAGCTTGCAGTGAGCGGAGATCGCGCCACTGCACTCCAGCCTGGGTGACAGAGCAAGACTCCATCTCAAAAAAAAAAAAAAAAAGAAAAAAGAAAAAAAAAGAAACCAATCTTTATAAATAAAGTTTTCTTGTTTTCTGGCATGTAATAATGCAATAGGTTGTTGGGTGAAAAAACTAACTTTCCAACTTTGTAAGTATTGGAGAGGATACTGGTGATAATATAAAAGATCCCTTTTCTGGAAGAGGTAGAATTAAACAAACTTTAGGATCCTCTCAGTTTCAAGCTCTTAAAATTTTAGTTGATTATCTAGAAATATCTGTTAAGGATAACTTTGTGTCTGCAAATTGTTTGCAAATACTGTAGCAAGGTATAGCTCTATCTCTACATAAAGATATATATGTATGTCTGTATATATGTATTATATATACTGACATATATACATATACTCATACATATAGAGAGAGCATGCACACTAGAAATAATTAGAAAGAAAAAGGAAATGCAGCAAAATGTCAGATGTTCATAGTAATATTCTCTCATATTTTCTTTAGCATTAAAATTTTCAAAATAAAATTGTGGGAAAAAAATTTAAAAATAAGGTCTTGAGAATAAAACACTTCAAACAAAATTTTATAACACTTCACAGGTATGTTATATATCTTATCCTACTTTCTCTAAATACTGTGTACTGTGGACTGAATGTCTGTATTCTCCTTGCGCCCCCTGGGGATTCACACATTGAAGCCCCAGCTCTCCATGTGACTGTATTTGGAGACAGTGCCTTTAGGGAGGTAACTAAGGTTAAATGACGTTATATGGGTAGGCCTCTGATCCAAGAGAATCAGTGTCCTTAAAGGGACAGACACTTTGTGAGTGTGCAGACCAAGGAAAGGCTATGTGCGGACACAGCAAGCAGGTGGCCATCTGTAACCCAAAGAGAGGGCCCTCACCAGACACCAATACTGCTGGCATCTGGTTCGTAAGACTACCCAGCATCAAGAACTGTGAGAAAATAAACTTCTGTTGTTTAAGCTGCCTAATTTGTGGTATTCTGTTACAGCAGCCTAAGCAGATTAATATATCGTGTAAGCTCTATTTTTATTAAAGTCCTATACATTTCAGATAGGGATTGTATATCCATCAGGTATAATGGGTTGTAATCAAAACCTCATAATACTACACGATGTATCTTCCTGGAGTATTTATTTTATTCAATGAGGACAATATAACTTGTTTTCATATTAAAATATCCACATACATGTTTATTAGATGTAAAATACAAAACTTCCATTTATTTCTAAAACAAATCAGGAGACTTCAAATAAATTTTGTGCTTGTTATGGGATAATTCAGCCTTTGTATCTAGATATGCACATATAGAAAAGTTAGCAAAGCATTCTTTTTTTCGGATAGTTTAATGCACATATAGAAAAGTTTTTTCGGATAGTTCTATGCACATATAGAAAAGTTAGCAAAGCACTCTTTTTTTCGGATAGTTTAATGAAGGTATTATTTTTGTTCATTTTCATCTGTATTTTATCATGTACCTCTAAAAAGAAAGGACTTTTGTTTTTTGGAGACAGGGTCTTGCTCTGTCACCCACTGTGGAGTGTGGTAGTGTGATCACAGCTCACTGCAGTCTCAACCTCTGGGCTCAAGTGAGCCTCTCACCTCAGCCTCCCAAGTAGCTGGGACTACTGGCATGAGCCACCATGCCCAGCTAATTAAAATTTTTTTTTTTTCTTTTAGAGACTGGGTCCCACTGTGTTGCCCTGGCTGGTCTTGAGCTCCTGGGCTTAAACAATCTTCCTACCTTGGCCTCCCAAAGTGCTGGGATTACAGACTGTGTCTCTCCATAAAAGGCAAGCACCTTTAAAACCACAACCACAATATCAGTATCACATCTAAAAAAAATTAGTAGTAATTCCTTTGTATCATTCAACATCTAATCAATATTCAAATTTCCCTAGCTGTGGTATATACATAGTATATAAATTAGATCTATATGAATTACATTTAATTTGAATTTAATAAATAGAATTTAAATTAAGCTGGGCACTGTGGCTCATGCCTGTAATCCCAGCATTTTGAGAAGCCAAGGCAGGAGGATCACTTGAAGCTAGGAATTTGAGACCAGCCTGGGCAACAAGCAAGACTTCGTTTCTATTTAAAAAAAAAAAAAAATTAGCTGGGGTATGGTGGCATGTGCCTGTGGTCCCAGCTACTCAGGAGGCTGAGGTAGGAGGATCACTTGAGGCTGCAGTGAGCTATGACGGTGCCACTGCACTCAAGCCTGGGCGACACAGGGAGGCTATCGCAGAAAAAAAAAAAAAAGAATCTAAATTAGAAAGTGCTTGAATCAGGATTTCAGTAAGATGCAAATATTGTTTCTTATGTGTCTTTTCATCTGTAAGTTCTCAGTTTTTTTTTTTTACCATTTATTTGTTGAAGAAACTGGGTTGTTTGTTCAGTAGAACTTCCCGCAGACTGGATATTGTGATTATCCTGTGATAACATTTAATCTGTTTTTTTGTCCTATTTCTCTTAAAAATTTGACAATTAGATTTAGAGAGAAGCATGGCTTCCATCCATGTCATTACACAAAGTTATTTCTATAGTTAAGGAATTCAGAGGCTCCAAAATACCCTGCTGCATGTTTAAGACTGCCTTTTAAAACCTTAAAGAGCTTGATGGACATAATTGGCCTTTAGCAAGAGAAAAGAAATTACTAAAAATGAAAGTCTCTTTTTTATTTAGATTAATCTTTAAGACATGCTACTAATAAAAATGCCTTCAATTTAAGTCCTTCAACGAAACTCAGATCTACAAGTCAGTTTATTTTTGTTTAAAATGTTATTCACAAATATGTAAGTTTAGTTTGAAAATTATAAATGATGACTGAAAACCGACGAGATAAAAACTATATAAAACTTAAGAACCATCCTGCAGGGACAACTGACTAGTCATTGGAGGAAAACAACTGACACTAAAATAAATTCCAGACTGAAGTATAAGAATAAAATAATTCTAGAGAAAAATTTAGGACAATATTTTCATAAACTTGAGTCGGGCATAGGAATGGAGTGACAATCTGACATAAAAGTCAGATATCATAAAGAAAAAGACTGACATATCTTACTACATAGACATTTAAGAATCTTCTGTTTAAATCCTTCTAAAAACAAAATCAAAATCCTGTATTACCATAAACAAAGTTTTAAAACAAGTGACACACCAGAAAAAACATTTCCAATATTAATGTCAAAGAATGAAAGTCTTTAATAGAGCTTTAAAATGCAGTAAGAAAAATCTCCCCATAGGAAAATGGGCAAAGCTCATAAAGAGCAATTCATAAAAGAGGCTGGGCACAGTGGCTCTCGCCTGTAATCCCAGGCGGATCACCTGAGGTCAGGAGTTTGAGACCAGTCTGACCAACATGGTAAAACCTCGTCTCTACTAAAAATACAAAAATTAGCCAGGCATGTTGGTGTGCACTTGTAATCCCAGCTACTCAGGAGGCTGAGGCAGGAGAATCGCTTGAATCTGGGAGGTGGAGGTTGCAGTGAGCCAAGATTGTGCCATTGCACTCCAGCCTGGGAGACAGAGCAAGACTTTGTCTCCAAAAAAAAAAAAAGAGAAAGAGAGTAATTCATAAAAGAGAAAATACTAATGTTCAAATGCATGAAAAGATGCTCAAACTAAATATTCATCAAAGAAACACATGCAAATTATCACAACGGGATATCATTTCAGATGAAAATTGATAGCCAATGTACTCCCATACAGTTGATGAGAACATAATCTGATAAATCTTTTAGAAGGAAATCCAGGCACACATGTTACAGGAAAGTTGTGCATACCCTTCTTCTGGGAATCTATCCTAAGGAAATGGTGAGACAAACACAAACACATATATAAAAAAATTCATTTGTGTAGCTTATAATTAGTGAAAAAGTGAAAAAAAGCTAATTGCTTATTAGTAAATAAATGGTTAAATAAGTTTCAGAGACTCAAAATACAGGTATAATATAATCTTATTTGTTAAAAAATTCAAATATGTATACATGTATAGAAAACTTGTGGAAAGATGTAAAGCCTACATATCTACAGGGGAGGAGGGGCTGAAGGGAGAGAGAAAGCTTGAGGTATATCACCTCTCAACGAGAAGATTATGAGTAATTTTCACCTTGTTCCTTCTTTCTGTACTGTCTGAAAATTTCCCAAGATCATGCGTTACAAATTATATGCAGAAAAAGTAATGATATTTGGAGAAAAAAAACACAAGATTTTTCTAGCTTAATGTTCTGTTTCTAATCACAGCAGCCAAGGACATTTTGTGAAAAACATGCTCACGTTACTTTAAGTTACGTAGTAGAAATACTTCTAATTTTATCTATTTATTTGTTAATTTAGCTTAAATGGTATTCTTTAATTACATTTTAGTCTGAAACTTCACAGAATTGCTTTTTAAAAATGTTTTTCTATTGATGAATCACTTTGCTATTTTCACATTACGTCCAATATAATATGTGTCTTTAAAAATATATACTATAGTTCCTTTAACTCTCACTGATATAAAACACAGCTAACTTAAATATTTCAAAATAAACCAAAATAGAAATTCCTACATTTTCTTTAATATGCATTTTAAGACAGGGAAATACTATTCGGTCAGGCCTCTAACTGGCTGTACAGAAAAGAAACCACTTTGCCAATTTTTTCATGAATGTAAGGAAACAGTGAAGAGCGAGATAAGGAGAGAAACCACCAAAGAAATAAGCAGGTTTAATGACTGTATTGAAAAGAACTTACCAAAATGACGCCCAAGCTCCACAGGTCACAGGACTCATCGTAGCCATTCTGATTCAAGAGCTCTGGGGCCGCATAATGAAGGGTGAAGCATGGAGTCTTCAGGGGCTGATTATCCGGTGGCTTTAGCCGTGCAAATCCAAAATCAATTATTTTAATTTCCAAATTGTCATTTTCATCGGTGAACAATAAATTCTGCAAGATATCAACGCTTACATTAGTTTCTCATTAGGCATGTCTCGGGAATTGCTGGTACTATTTATGTAACACTTTGTATATTGATAGTTGATTCATGTGCAGAGAGGTCTCATGGGGAGGCTTGAGGGCAGGACATCAATGCACTGCTGCTCTCTGCTTGATGCTTTTTGGTATTATTTCAATTTTACCATGTCATGTGAAACATTTTTCAACTGCACCATGCCTCTTCTGATGTCAGACCCTTTTTCTGAGCTTTTGCCTCTGCTTGTGTTTGTCTTCTGCTTCCTCCACCAATCTACCTCCCCCCATCTACTCCTCATTTAGAGATACCATCCTAACTGTCCTACCACACTGAAGTTAAAACGTTTAATATTTTTTCCTAACACTATTTACCTTTCCTTTCTGGCACTTACCACCTCTGTATTGCTAGCTTAATGTCTTCATCCCCATTATGTCATAATTCCATAAGGACGGGGACTATGTGTCTACCTTATTTTTGACCCTCCCCCAGGGCCTGGCACAGACATAGAGTAGGTGCTTTGGTAAACATGTGTTCATTGAACAAAGTCATAAATAAAATAGCTATATAATATCTAGTATTGCCTATTGAAGAAGACATGGTGGAGATATCCATTACATTTCAGAAATATTTTCTCCAACAGCTAATACTTAAACATATTTTGATACTTAGGGATATTATCCCTCAAATATTCAGAAAACATTATTATTTTGAATCATTCATCCACCAAGGCTTCTTGATCACTAAGACTCTGTAGTACTACTTTTTGTATTTATCACATGCTTAATACTTACTGATGCACAAATTATTTTAATAAGTACATTAAGCTAGTACTGAAAGTAAGTGAAATCTGATTATATCGTCTTTAGGCATCCTAACAAAATCCATTATGCCTTTATAATCATTAAATTATTCCCCGCTCTGGAATATCATTAGCTTTGTTAATACTATTCTAGCTGAAATAAAACACATTATAGAAGGTATCATTGATGCAAAGAAGAAAAATCTCCTAAGTCTTCCATCTGAAAGTCAATAAAGTGGGTGGAAAGAAAAACAAAAAAATTAACTAAAAATTGTCTTAAATTTTCTAGCATACAGTGTTTAATCTTGAATTTGTGACACTGAAGCCACAGCTGGGGTTGATGGATGTGTGCTTGGGAGAAGTCTTTCAGCAAGTAACACCTGAGCTCCTTTGCAGTGCAAGGCACTGTCCACACAGAACAGCTGAATGAACCACAGCTGGCCTCGTCTTCATTGAGCCTGCTAAGTCTTTGGAAATGACTATGTTTATTCTATACTAAGATTGGAAAAGGGCTTCCTTGATTTTAGTTCTTTTTTTTTTTTTGAGACAGACAGTCTTGCTCTGTGGCCCAGGCTGGCATACAGTGGTGCGATCTCGGCTCACTGCAACCTCCACCTCCTGGATTCAAGTTATTCTGGTGCCTCAGCCTCCCAAGTACCTGGGATTACAGGTGCCCGCCACCATGCCTGGCTAACTTTTTTTGTATTTTTAATAGAGATGGGGTTTTGCCATGTTGGCCAGACTGGTCTCAAACTCCTGTCCTCAAGTGATCAGCTTGCCTCAGCCTCCCAAAGTGCTGGGATTACAGGTGTGAGCCACTGCGCTCGGCCAATTTCAGTTCTTAAAGCAGAAGAAATGAGAGGATGTGGCAATCACTTTAATTTGGTGACTTTAATTCATTCCTCCTATTCCTGAATATGTAAAATTGAGAAACACTGCTCACTTGCCTACCTCTTCTCTCAAAGCTCAAGGTTAGAGACAGTTCTACATGGAGGAGGGTGTGCCTAGTCAGGAATGGTGGGAAGTAACCATTCAATCCCCTTTTATCCTCATCTCAAGTTCTGCCTGAAACAAATTGGATGTATGCAACTTTTCTTAATCTCAGAAGAGTATGGGACAAGTTTGAAAAATACAAGGCAGCTTACTAAGAATGTCAGCCAGCTTCTAAATTTATCTGACTCTTACCTAGACTTAGGATTCTGCCTATGCAGAAAATGAATCCACATAGCTACCTACCAAAAGATAGATAATCAGACCTTAAAGTGCCACATGGGAAAAATATTAAACTTTTAGTTTAGAAATAATATACACTGCCATTTAAAAGTCAAAGTGAAAGACATTTTATTATGAAAATGTTAGTTCAAAGGTCCATTTTCATTTCTCCAAAATCTAGTTTGATTTAGGACTATGATTGCAGTAGAATGTTCTACATAATCTGATAGTTCTGCCCCATTTCAAGTGAGTATTTGAAAGAAAAGCCTTATAACAAATAAGAAGAATTAAGCTACATAAGTATCTTTTTATCAGGAAAGGAGGAATGCAAATCTAAATTCTGCAAGAGAGGACAGTTGCCTCATTTGAGACTCATGAGGTGACAGATGGCCAGTTATCAAAGAATAAAACATGTGAAAATGAATTCTATACAGTCATGGAACAGATCTTTTCAATTAAAAAAAACTACATGCTTGTTCCTTGTCTATCAAGAAAACATTTAAGTGGTGTGCTTTCACATTTAAAAATAGACAGCTAATCTCCCATGTACAGAGCACCATATTTTCAGTGGGCGTTATGTAGGAGAGTGAGAACTCTGATGAAGGAAGCAGGGGGAACTATCATAGTTGCAAGTTGGTAAAACAGATTTTACTTTTGATTAATTACTAGTAGTGAATAATGGTAATAGAAAATACATAGAAGTTTAAATACACGAAACGAACAAACCAAATATATTTTAATGCACAGAATTTCATTTTAAAAATTTTCTTTTCCATGTGAAGTAGAGAAGAAAAGAATTCCATTTTTAAAACATCCTCTTCTAATAATTCAAGATACTTAAGTAAAAGGCAAAAATAGTGCTTTTAGAGAAATAGTCTTTTGTGGCTTAATCACAAAAGGAACATCAAATAAGTTAGTATTTTATACATACTCGAGAACGTATTATAATCACATGATAATTAAACAAAGTTCTATTTTGGAGAGAATATGTATAATCTTGTATATGGTAAAGGATGAGTCATCATTATCTTTTTATATAGTATTGATTTTCGTTTTTCAATTTTCATTATTTTGTTGATTTTCTAAAAGGAGGGAATTTTCATATTTTTGATACTAAAAAGGGATCATTCTAAGAGTTAGAATGTTCTTTATTAAACTTGCATAAGAGGAGATACACAAATAGCTGTTACTTTTGCATTGCTACATATAATTCTATAAATATTATAGCACGATCATAGAAAAGCACATAGAAAGATGGCATAACTAATTAAACCAAGACAATTCTTTAAGTATTCAGAATAGAATTATATACATTTTTATTCATGAGCTAACCAATTTGATTACAAATGTAAAAAATAAGTTTTCAAAATACATCATTTGGAAAAAAACCCCTCTAAAATTATATGTAAGAGCTATTATTTTCTGCTATAAAAATTTCCATTGCTATTTTTAGTCCACAACTGTTGCATAAAGTATTTTTTCCATAAAAGGTTCTCACACTTACAAATATAACCTCAAGATGATCAGCTGGCAAAAAATAAACAAAGACAAATTTATTTTAGACTGAAATATAGAAGAAAAAAAATCAAAGACACCTATTTTCAATTATCTATTTAACAGCCTTGAAAAGTAAAAGAATAAGGAAACCTCCCCAGAAACTTCCCCCATGTTTGCGAGATCTTTAATAATGGTGCTAGACTGAATTACGTAAGAGATCCAGTGATTTTATACCTCAGGTTTCAGATCCCTGTGCACCACTCCAACATCATGCATGTGGCTTACAGCTGAAACAAGCTTCCTCATGATGTAGCTGGCTTCCGTCTCACTGAAGTGCTTCTTTTTCTTAATGCGTTCAAACAGTTCTCCTCCATTCAGAAGTTCCATCACTAGAAATGTGTGAAGCTAGAAAAGAAAAAGAATAATGTGGAGGGCCTTCCTGAAGCACAGAAGTCTATTAACATATAAAACATTTATTGACTATCTACCACCAATACGTTTAAATAATCCCTTGTTAAAATAATCAGTGGCAATCCTCATATCTTAGAGAAAAGGGGAGAAAGATAATGCAGCTGTTTTATAATTCTATTTTGGTAATGGAAAGTTTCAAGTACTGCAGTGAAATCTTTATACTGTATATCCTTTTTCCCTTCTGTGATGAATTCTTTCATTTGCAGTGTTTTGTTGTAAGAGATGAAGTCTCTAAAAAGAAATCTGCCCTTGAACTCTTGGGCTCAAGGGATTCTCTCATCTCAGGCCTCCCGATGAGCTGGGGCTATAGGTGTGCAATTGCATCCAGCTAATTCTTTCATTTGAATTCCACTCCAACCCTCTCCATCAAGTTTACACATCTTTCTTTTTAAACTGCTGACAATAATGTGACAATAATGTGAAGTCACTTGCTTTAAATAATACAGAATCTGAATACTGACAGAGTAGAATGGGCAACTGCCCACGTGAGGCCTGGCACACCCATCCAATGGCAAATTAATCTTTTTAAAAGGGTAATGAGGCTGGGCTCAGTGGCTCACACCTGTAATCCCAGCACTTTGGGAGGCTGAGGTGGGAGGACTGCTTGGAGTTCAAGACCAGCTTGGTCAACACAGTAAGACTCCGTCTCTACAAAAAAAATTAAAACACAAAAGTTTAAAAAGGTATTGTTTGATATTGTCATTTTGAACCTCCTGTTAGGACTCAACAGATTAGTTTCAGGGTTCCCATTGATATTCATTACAAATACCCATAACTCATTATGGGTTTTTGCTTTAATCCCAACAGTATTATCTTAATAGTTACTTTGTAAGTTATATTTTACCATCCTTTCTCTTCTTCTCCACCCCTGGCCCTTTTCTGTCAGAATGCATAATTTCCAAAAAATAATATAGGAATTATCAAAAAGCAAAGGGCTATAAATCCCAGCACTTTTAGAGGCCAGGGTGAGAGGACTGCTTGAGCCCAGGAGCTCAAGACCAGCCTAGGCAACACAGTGAGACCTCATCTCTACAAAAAATAATAACAAAAATTAGCCAGACATGGTGGCACACGCCTATAGTCCCAGCTACTCAGGAGGCTGAGGTGGGAGAATCACTTGAGCTCGGGAGGTCAAGGCTGCAGGGAGCCATCATTGTGTCACTGCACTCTAGCCTGGGTGACAGAGACCCTATCTCAAAAAAGAAAAAAAGCAAAGGACTTAATCAGCTCTCAAATGAACACAAATGGTTTAGAAAAAGATATCATGGCAATATACTGAATTCAGGTGCTATGCATTATATGGCCAACATCACTTCACAAACAAAATGTTTCTTTCTGTATTAGCAAAACTCAGAATAAACTGCTTCATAAAAAAGATAATTATAAGTACATTATCCTGAACACATTAGACAAATTGCAGAGTGAACAACCCTTCTAACAAGATAATTGCTCCCAGCCTACTAGACATCAAGCTAACTTGAGTTTCTACATCAGATAAAGTCGAGCTTGCAGGTCTGCTACAACTGTAGGCTGGTGAGCTTTAAAAAAGATGTAAGGCAATACTTGTAGTGGTGTACTAATAGATTTAGAGTTCAACCTGGATTTGAAGGTCAGTTCTGTTATTTATTCATGATCTTGGGATGCTACTTTATCTTATTAATTCTAGGATCCTTATCAATAATATGCAGATAGCAATGAGAAAATGTATGCACGGTAGAGCTTGAATGATGGCCCTCCAAAGATGTTCATGTCCTAATGCCCAGAACCTGTGGTTGTTACCTTAGAAGGATGGCAAAAGGGCCTTTTGAGATGTGATTACTAAATTAAGGAGCTTGAGATGTGAGATTATCCTGAATTATTCATCAGAGTTAGCAGTATGAGATGAGACCCTGGAGGCAAGATCTTAGAGTGATGCATGGAAGGCTCACAGCCAAGGAAATGTTGGGGGGTGTCTAGAAGCTACAAAAGGTAAGTAAATGGGTTGTCCCTTAGAGCCTCCAGAGCAGTGGTCCCCAACATTTTTTTTCTTTTTTCCTTTCTTATTTTTTTGAGACAGGGTCTTACTCTATCACCCACGCTGGAGGGCAGTGGTGCAGTCTTGG
Source organism: Pongo abelii (assembly GCF_028885655.2). Taxonomy (NCBI): domain Eukaryota; kingdom Metazoa; phylum Chordata; class Mammalia; order Primates; family Hominidae; genus Pongo; species Pongo abelii. Next base: position 95,267,221 of record NC_072000.2, read on the forward strand.
CTCACTGCAACCTCTGCCTCCCAGGTTCAACGGATTATCCCACCTCAGTTTCCAGAGCAGCTAGGACTACAGGCACACAACACCACGCCTGACTAATTTTTTGTATTTTTTCGTAGAGATAGGGTCTCACCATGTTGGCCAGACTGGTCTCAAACTCCTGACCTCAAGTGATCCACCTGCCTCGCCTTCCCAAAGTGCTGGAATTACAGGCATGAGCCAGGTCCGCAACTTTTTTGGCACCAGGAAATGGTTTCATGGAAGGCAATTTTTCCATGGACGAGGGGAGGCAGTAGCGGGGTGGGACAGGCATTAGATTCTCATAAGGAGTGCTGCAACTCTGATCCCTCGCCATGCGCAGTTCACAATAGGGTTCGTACTCCAGTGAGAATCTAAGGCTGTTGCTGATCTGCCAAGAGGTGGAGCTCAGGCGGTAATGCTGGCTCACCTGCCACTCACCTCCTGCTGTGCACCTGGTTCTGCTCAAGAGGGAACCAGCTCTGGTGACAGCTTGACTTTAAGCCAATGGGCCTGATTTTGGACTTCTGACCTCCAGACTGCAGGATAATATATTTGTATTGTTTTAAGTTTGTGGTGATTTGTTGCAGCAGCAATAGCAAACTCATGGAGTATGTGAAACGCATATCATGGCACACAAAATGAACTACGCTATTGCACAAAGGCTGAAGACCCACCATAACCAATTTCACCCATTAGTTGAAGAAACAACTGGATACAGGGATGATCTAGGCAACTGTGCCACCATTATGAGAAAACCCAAGATACAACTGCATATTAGATTGATAATGTATTTATACTAGTTTGTATAGGATTATATCGGGTGACAATTTATATTTAGTAACTCCTGAATATATAAATAGCGAAACATCTACTTAATTTGTGACACAAATAAAAAATTAGAAATGTTGTTCGTGGGACCTGACATTAGTCTGAAGGTCAGAGATCAAATATCTTGTCTGGGATGTAGTTAGGGGCACAGCTGCAAACCCAGAGGAGAGCATCTAAGATCACCCACTGATTCCTTGAATGATGTGAATTTCCTCTATGTCATCTTCAACAGGAGACTGTCTAGTGAGCCTCTTCTTAAGCACCTTCGTGGCCAGGGGACTCATTACCTCCTCTCGTGTCAAGTGGCTTGATGAGGCAAGAGGAGGGAGAGGATCAGGGAGAGCGGTTCCCCCTGAGTCCTTGCTTCAGTGGCATTTCTTTTCTGACTACAAGAACCAAAGAGTGAGTAGAGGATGATGCCATTTTGGGATGCTTACTGCCAGGTGTGATTCTGCCTTCCCTAAGGCAGTAGTTTAAAGTAAATAAAAGCTTGTTGGGCTCTGAAGTTGGACTGTGTAGATTCAGATCCCAGCCTTACCACACTTACCAACTGTAAGACCTGTTACTTAACTTCTATGAGTGTCCATTTTCTCACCTCATGGACCTATGGTAAGGACTGAATAAGATAATACATGCAGAGTGCCTGGTACAGGACCTAGACCACACAAGATATGTGATAATAAATGGCAGCAGCTATTATGGTTATGGTGCTACTGCTGCTGCTGCCTGGTCTCACCATGATATATCATTCCTGGCAATAGCACTCGAGGATATTTCAATGTGGTAGAGAACTGGGCCCCATCGATCCTAGGTCACAGATATTACAACAGCACAACAAAGAGAGCCCAGAACTGGAGTACAGGTTCTCCTTATTAGATTCACATTGACATGCTATGTGACCTTGGACAAGTTTTATGACCATTCAAAATCTGTTTCTTTATTGGTAAAATTAGGGCAAAGCACATTCAGGATTGGTTTGTGCTCTTGTGCCTCCAAGTTGTCTTAAGTAGGACTGTATCACCTCACCTGGTCTCAGGGGCAGAGAAGTGTAATGGAGCAATTTCTGTCATGTGTGAGGTGAGCAGACATGAACTGGACACACTGGCATCCTCCCATAGTTCCTGCTGCAAAGCAGGACTGAGAGCAGAAGAGGGGGCAGCATGATCTGGCCAGGGTTCTGAGCAGAATTTACCACCTGGACCTAGAAGATAAAAGGAGTATCTTTGCTTTCTGCTTCCTATTTGTCCTTTAGCTTGCATTAATTAGGCTCCAGGCTCTCTCAGTTTTACTCTAGAAGTGAAAGGGAAGTTGGAGGCTCAAAATTCCTGAGTCCTGAGAGGTATTCCAGGATTAAATGATGGTGGGTAGAAGCAGCATTGGCAACAAGCACACTGTAGCTAGTGACTGCACCACTGAGCTCCTGCCCCTCCGTCTTCCTGTCATAGGTGGTAACTGCTGAGTGAGAAAAGCATGAGAAGTGAAGGGATAACCTGATTTGGGGTTGGGAAACAGTGTGTGGTTGGGGAGGGGTTTGAGAGGGTTGTTTCTCTGCCCTTTCTGGTGGCTGGGTGATGTTCCACATCCCTGACTCTGACTCAGCAGCACCAACAAAACAGGTGAAAAGTACAACCCTGTAAGTGAATTAGTACACACGGAAAAAAAAAAAAAGTAGGATACCTGATCATGAAAAACTTCATGCAACTTCACAATATTGGGGTGTCCTTCACAGAGTTTTAGAGCTGTTATTTCCTTCTGAGTATTGGCTTCCATCCTGCAAGATGAGACACTTAGCGTCCACATGTCTCTTCAAAAAAGTTTTTATATCAGTACTGCCCCAAGACTAATTTTGTTTTATTTACAGTGCATTCAGAATATACATGTTACAGTATACCGTAATGAGGTTTCCATGAAAGTAATGAATTATACCACACACTAGAAAAAGTAATATTCTGGAGAAAATTATTATTTCCGAGTCAGAAAAGTACAAATCATATGAGGAAATGAATGCTCTACTTTCCTGACAATTTAGTAATAAGAATACGCAATCTTAACAATAATCATCAGTTATCAAAACAACTAGATGGCTCTCAAAGCTATCAGTAGCTTGCTAAATAATTTTAGAGACAAATATTTCAAATACACAACTAGTAGAAATGGCAACGGCAGCCAAAATCACTAAGTGAGCCTGATTAAATATGTCACTGTCACGAAGACGTTTTCTCTAGATAAACTCAAAAGCAAATAAGACTATGATTTATGTCTAAAATGGATTACTTTATCAGAAAATATCAATTAGAGCTAAAAGTATAATGGACCAACTGATGAGCCAAGTGGTTAAACCTTTGGGTAAAAAAGCCTTACAATATAATACTGGTTTCATTTTAAATAAATATCTCTTAATTTACAGAATTCATGATTACCTAAGAAAGAATATTATATTAAAAATGGTCATACCTTTTGCTGATTATTTTGACTGCAAAAGCTTGGTTACTTTTTTTATGCACGCACTTTCGACAAATGGAAAAACTACCTTCTCCCAGGGGTTTGTCCTTCAAATCTAGGTCATAGTGTTGATAGAATGGAGAGTCCTGTCAAGAAATCAACATCATTTAACTTCAGAAAATGTCAGCAATACACAAAGGATCAATAAAATTGTAGAGTAAAATAAAATTATTAATATTAATAAACAGGAATAGAATACAATTATAATCTACAATTCATCTTTATAGGTAATTTCTATTTTCATCTAAATAATTATTTAAGATACATAATTCTCTATAATTGTAAAAAGAAGTTCATTCAACTTGACGTTAATTCTCTAAGGAAAATATTGCTATATCCCACTTTTAAAATTGCACTTTAGTTGAATTACTAGACTTAAGAACATTAATTAGAGTTGGTATTTAAACACTCACAAAACCTACAAATATGTCATGTAAGTTACCACATCTATATACCTTCATCATTGCACTCCTGGCAACATTTGTCACTCCAGGACGTTCAACTTCCATGTGAAACTGAAGAGGGTCTATGACAGCTGCATTACGCTTGAACAGGATGGAAGGAGCAACAAAGGAATAGCCCTAAAAACAAGACAAAGAAAGATAAAGAAAAACAACTTGCAGTTTTCCAGTTTAACACAGATTAGATTGTAATGACTTTTTTTTTCTTAGAAAAACACTCAAATATTTGTTGAGATGAGTCTAATTTTATTTTATTTGCAATCTAAAATGCAAGGTTATTTCAAATCATTTGAAAAATGCTGTTCAGAAGGATATAATGCCATCTTCTGGTAGAACTAAACCAATTCAAAAATAAAGGTAGAAAAAGACTTCTTCTCTATTCCACCCCCAAAATCAGACTCATAGATGAAATACTCCTGGTTTGCTGATAAAAATTTGTTTATAAACATAAGTAACTTCTCAAAAAAGGATATAGTCAAGGTATTAAACAAACTGGTCTTTTTTTTTGAGACTGGGTCTGGCTCTGTTGCCCAGGCTGGAGTGCAGTGGTGCCATCTTGGCTCACTGCAACTTCTGCCCCTTGCGTTCAAGCCATTCTCCTGACTCAGTCTCTCAAGTAGCTGGGATTATAGGCGCATGCCACCATGCCTGACAGGGTTTCACCATGTCTCGAACTGGTCTCGAATCCCTGACCTCAAGTGATCAACCCGCCTCGGCCTCCAAAAGTGCTGGGATTAAAGGCCTGAGCCACCAGACCCAGCCACAAAGTGGTCTTTAAATGCTATTGTTTTTCAAACTGGAAAAATGGCAAGTCTCATTAAAGTTAGTTTGTAATTTAGCAATTATTTGATTCTTATTAATATCTTCAGAATAATTAAATTTAAAATTGAGTTTTGGAAAGGAACAAAGTCTAATGGCAGAATGATGCTCTGAGCTAAGTGGTGCAAAGATGGATGATTAATCTGTTCAAGCTAGAACATTCACTAATCAACAAACATTTAAAAAAATGTTCAATAAGTGCCCAGTCACATACTAGACAGTGATAAGCAAAGAAGAAAACACATTGTCTGGATGGCCAGATTAAGCCATACTAAAGGTATACTTATAGAGGTCAAAGAAGCAAAGCTCTGATGCCATTTAATAGTTAGAATATTTTATCTTGTGTGACAAATGCCCTTTTCTAAATATAAAATCTAAATCGTTTTTAAGAGTTAGCAGTTAAGATTAGTTACTGAAGGTAAAGAATAAGGTAACATTGTAAACTAAAGAATGTTTTTATACGGGGGTTGGGGGGCACGGTGGCTCATGCCTAGAATCCCAGCACTTTGGGAGGCCAAGGCAGGAGGATCGCTTGAGGCCAGGGTTCAAGACCAGCTTAGGCAACAAAGTAAGACGATGTTTCTACAAATTTTGTTTTTAATTAGGTGGGTGTGGTGGCATGCACCTGTGGTCCCAGCTATTCAGGAGGCTGAGGCAAGAGGATCCCCTGAGCCAAGCAGTTAAAGGCTGCAGTGAACTATGATCGTGCCACTGCACTCCAGCCTGGGTGACAGAGTGAGACCTTCTTTCTTAAAAAAAAAATTTTTTTTGGCTGGACGTGGTGGCTCATGCCTGTAATCCCAGCACTTTGGGAGGCCAAGGCAGGAGGATCACTTGAGGCCAGGAGTTCAAGACCAGCTTAGGCAACATAGCAAGACCTATCTCTGCAAAAAATAGAAAAACTAGCTGGGTGTGCTGGTTTGCACCTGTGTTCTCAGCTATCCCAGAGGCTAAGGTGAGAGGATCACTTGAGCCCAGGAGTCTGAGGCTGCAGTGAGCTAGGACAGCACTGCTGCACTCCAGTCTGGGCATCAGAGTGAGACCCTATCTATATAAAGAAAAATTTTTAAATATGAATAGAGGTAAAATAAAAGATTATTGTATTTTCCATAAAAGAATCTGAACAAAAATAAAATTTCAGGTATAAAATTAAAACTTTCCTTATATCAAAAATAAACACATAAACAATATCTGCTATTGAGCAAACTATAAGCTTCGGTTAACAATCTGCAATATTTCTGCATTTAATAATTTAGAAGATATTAGAGAATCCCATTTTTATGATGCCAACAAAACTACTTTAATATGGGAAATTTAATCTTTTCTTTCAAAGGACATATGGCCAACGTACATGTGCACAGGATGGGAAATTACCTGAAACAGCTTCTCAGAGCTCTGGGGCAGGGCTGCGGGAGAATAAGTGGGATCCATTTCTGTGAACTCTTCTGCAAAGTTACTCACATCTAATTCATCTCGAATGACTGGCTTAAATGGTGCAGGCACTTTTTTGGCGGCTAAATCATCCCAATTTATTTTCTAAAACAAAGAAAGTTGGTACAAAGTAGAAATCAATAGTCAAGATGTATTTTCTAAGAATAACAAAGATAAATTAGGAGTCTGACTGGTAGGGAGAGAGGATAAAAATAAGGGAACATATTTCACATCAATAATAAAAAACATATTTTCTCCAAGCAAGATCGCAGCAGTTTATAGCTCCAACCAATGCTGTGCCTCAAAGATGAGACTATCGCTGTTGAATCTCAGAGTGTCCTCTGGGGGGCACCAAGACACCCTAGTTTACCTTTAAAGATAACAGAAAAATACTTTTGTCCTGAGCCTCTTCAGAAAGGTGTTAAGCCACAAAGAAAACAAACAAAAAACTCAAAACAAAATAAAAAACTGAAATAAAGGGTTTCCAAATGCTCTACGGATGTGGATATTAGCTCTGAAGGAATATTCCTATTTTCTAGAGGCAGTGTTACTTAGCTCTCTGCCTGCACTTGTTTTTCCTCCTGGGCATCCAGACATACTGGAAAATAAATCCACTGTAAATCATGCATGTGCTTATGTCTAGAAGTTCAAATGATACCATCATATGGATGTGATCACTCTTCTTATTCAACTGTGTTCAAGCATTTTAAACACTGCCTCTTATGTCCCCCATAGAATAATGCAAGCCCCTTTTCCCTCTAGGTCACTTACTGAGTTATATTACTGAAATTCAACCCTTTGCTCTGTTTCTTTGTGCTCCTTCTATCATTTAAAACAATCTCAGATAACACTTACTGAATTAAATCCTACAGGTCTCCTACTACCATATTTCTTCAAATCTAAGATGCCATTACTGATAGTAAGATACACAATAATTTTATGTATCATTAAGAAGAAAAAAGTATTAATCATAAGAATATAAGATGATGGCCACTGTAACATGCATACTGATTTCAGTGACAGTAAAATATGAAAATGTGAACTTCTTTGTTGATAAAATTTAGTAAGTTTAATCAACTACCATAAAATGTTTTTTTTTTTTTTTGAGACGAAGTCTCGCTCTGTTGCCCAGGCTGGAGTGCAGTGGCACGATCTCGGCTCACTGCAAGCTCCACCTCCCGGGTTCACGCCATTCTCCTGCCTCAGCCTCCCGAGTAGCTGGGACTACAGGTGCCCGCCACCACACCTGGCTAATTTTTTGTATTTTTAGTAGAGACGGGGTTTCACTGTGTTAGCCACGATGGTCTCGATCTCCTGACCTAGTGATCCGCCCACCTCGGCCTCCCGAAGTGCTGGGATTACAGACGTGAGCCACTGCACCCAGCCCATAAAATGTTTTTATTATGCTGTCTTGTAGATGCAATAGAAACAAAATAATTAAATCACAGATCTTCAAATTTCTCAGCTAAAATGGAATTGAGATCATTTAGTTCATCTCTTTTATTTGATCCAGTGAAACTGAGGCCAAGAAATAAGAAATAACCTTTTCACTCAAACACCAGTTGGTGGAAGAGTCAGGATTTGAACACAGTCTCTTGACTTTTTAGTGTTTTTTTCTCTCTGAAGCTGTAATGTTTTCCATTATAAGCACATAACTTGGGCTTGGCCATTGTACATATATTAAAATAAACTTCTAGAGGAAAGGGGTAATTTAAAGAAACATGTTGTTAGCAGGAGAATGTTTAATATGTAGAAAATGGAATGCTATTATGATCCTTTCCACCTCTGTTCCATTTACAGAGAAAAAGGCCATTTAGGCCTTTACAAGTAGAATTCTGGTCTTTCCAAGTGTCCCTATCATTTAAAAAGTCAAGGCAATTAAGTAATCTAAAATTACTATTCCAAGCTACTGAAAAGAGAAATTTCTCTAATATGAAAGACATACTGCAATATTCCCAAATAGAGGGAGCAATGGAGAAAAAGATCCTAGGAAAATATGATTGGGGGTACTTTGCTCGACTTGTTTCTTAAATTTTACTGTTAACTTTTGAGATAAACTTCTGAAGAAGATATTTGAAAGTCTGTTCAAAGAGTAATCCTTCCAAGCCATGTGAATCTATGAAATGCATGTAATGAGAAGTTTCTTTTATTCTAAATGTATTTATCATTATGTTACTGAACTTCTGTAAGATGTGCAGTAGTATTTTAAAAAATAATTATATTGAGAGAGTAAGAGAAATATGCCTTTTTTTGAGCACAGAAGTGCAGAGATAACTCTCACTTCTAATCAATATTTGTTTTTATATATTTAAAAAATAAATAACAACATGAAGCTTAATAGAAGAGTTTTTCTTCATTTTGCTCTATTATTTTCATTTGTTTTGGTGATAATAATGTAAAAGCTTAATTTACAGAATAAAAAATAAAACATAGATGGTCCCTTTAGACCATAAATATTTAGGTCAGGCTTACTGATATGATGAAGTTATGTAAAAGTCATATCTCCAGAGTTTTAGAAATCAAAGCTGTGGCATCCCCAGTTTGACGACTGAGGCTGGAAATAACTAGCCAACTCAGTTAATTTAAATGTTTTTTTTTCAGTTGTTTAATATTTTGGTGTTTTTTTGGTACTAAACTGAGCAGATATGTTGGTCCTCGGTAGAATGGTCTCATTAGGCTTTTTCAGAATAAGAGAAGCACTGTCACAGGACAAAGGAAATAAATGAATAACTCTCTATGTGTCATGAATACGTAACTGAGAAATAGGTAAATTTAAAATTTTTAAAGATTACTTCTGGGAAAAGAGGAAGTGATGAAATTACTATCTAAAAGGTGAAACATAGTGGCAGTAACAGCTCATGAACTGAGACAGAAGTGAAAAGTACAGTAAAAGTCTCAGTCCATATGGCTAGATCTCAAGATCATAAATGGAAACCACCACCTAGAAACTCTAATGAATCAGTATGTAGAAAATTGAATGCTATTATGATCCTCCCCACTTCCACTCCATTGAGGGAGAAAAAGACCATTTATGTTTATACAAGTAGAATTTTGGCCCTACCTAAAGGGTCCCTATCATTAAAAACAAAACAAAAAAAAAGGTGCAATGTATGTGAAAATGCCAGTGGAAAATGATCCCAAAGGGGACTGTGTTCACTAATTTCACCAAGAACGCCAAGGACCCTGAAAACGCCAAGGAGTATGAAACCATTTATCTATTCAATAATTTCACCTGAAAGAAGAGATGTTCTTTGATTTCATCTGCATCACGTGGACCACATCCCAATCTCTTCTTGGGATCTTTCATCAAAAGATGCTGAATTAGGTCTTTAGCTAAAGCACTCATTTCTTGGGGATATGGAGGCTCACTTTTTAATATTCTCCTGTAGGCAGACAAAACTTGCTGTTAAAACAAACAGAGGATGACAAAAAAAAAAAAGCATGGTGAAATACACTTTGAAACTGAATCACATGTGAAAGAGAGAGATAAATACTTAACATGAATCAATAATACCTCAACACTGTTCAAAAAATATTTAGAATGAGATACCATAAAGTCAAATTTCTGAAACTCAAATGAGCAGTAACAAAAAATGTTGGCTCATTTTTCAGTATAAGTCAATCCTGGTGGGAGGCTAACATCCCAAATATTTCACTAGGGGGAAAAAAGGAAAAGCCTGGGGCTAGATTAGACCTCCCATATATAGACTAGACTCTATGATTAAAGACTTCACAACATAAAACACTCTTAACAAATTCAGGTAAGGGAATTGAGCACTCAGATTTAAAAGGACAAAAGAGAACAACCATCTTTACCTCACTCCTCTTCCCCCGAGTGCCAGCAAACCTAAGGGGCCCATAAGAATGCAGAGGGAAGTCCACCGAGACAAGTGGGGTCAGACCCACTTGGAGACGGTTCAACTCTTGATATCTGGAAATGGGCACTACAGCTGGGGATTTCCATGGGGTAAAAGTGCCTGCTTCAATGTTTGCTGCTATAAAACAGCCAGACAAGCCCTATGAGGCAGGTAGAGCTCAGAGATGGAGTAAAATCCACAATTTATAATGGAAAATAAAAACATAAGATGGTAATAAAGTTTCTTGATGAGAAAATTATTCTAAGGTTACAGAAGAAATCAATCCAATCCAAGTGTACCTTTCTCCCTCTTAACATCCAGATCAATAATTTAGTAAGAAATACTGAAAGGACTGACTGAAATTAAGAACCTTAACACAATATATATGAAGACAGTTACTCCATTAATTGGGTTTGCAAAAAGATTCCCTATTGTGCATTAAAATATTAATAACCATTATGGAACAAAAATAGATAATTAATATATAAGAGACAGTATAGTGTGGTGAGTTAGAATATAGACTTTGGAGCCAGAATGAGCCCAACGTTGGCTCTGCCTGGACCTTGTGTGTCCTTGAGATAACTAACCTCTGTACCTCAGTTTTCTCACCTGTAAAATGGGCATAACATCAGTACCTACCTAAAAGAGGTATTATGATGCTTAAATAAGACCTGTAGAGTGCTTAACATAGTACCTAGCGCATAGCAAATGCTCAATCAATGTGAGCTACTGTTATACTCCCTCATTCCAAGGCAACCATATAGAAAATAGGCCTAGACGCTCTATCAAATAGCCACTGAGAATCAGTGAAATGATAATGAAACCGTAATTTTTTACAAAAGATTCCAGCAGCGTTGTTAATCTCAAAGTTAATTCTACCTCTAGCACTTAATTCTGGGAATCCAAGAAAATGTTGGTAAAACAAGGAAAGAAAGGAAACAAGCAACAACCTCTCTGCTTTTTGATTCTTTAATACGCTCCCATTGCTCACTGTTTGTCTGGATTTTCGGCATTAATAGACAATCCTCTTCTCAGATCAGACACAGGCATGTCTGAGAGAGAAACTGGGAATCCTGTTTCTTGGGGGAAAATAAGCATAGCTTTTCCCATTTTCTCCACCTCTACTGTACTTTTTGCAGGAAAAAAACTTTGCATAAAGGATCAGGGTCAAGATAAGCAAATTGTGACATTTACTTTTGTTGAATCAGGGTAGAAATATATGCACTTTGGCTGACAACATCTTAGCATACTGACTCTGCACCATCTTATTACTTCTTAAACCTTAAGAACATTTCAACTTGTATTGGAAATCTACTCAATATCAGGTGCTGGGGAAAGAACAGTCAGTCCTCTGAAGGCAGAAAGGAGAAATGTCCACCATGGTGAGTTCATCCTCAAAAGGAGGAGTACCCAAAAACAGAAATGGCTCTGCTGAGATGCCAAGTCTGGAAAGAAGAACACAAGGAGACCACATGCAGGGAGCTAGAATTTTAAATTCAGATGAGGCAGGGACCACATTGGGAGAAATTGAGTACAAATCTGAAAGCATGTCGGTGGAAAACAGTGCTGATGTGGGAGCTTGGAGAACCACCAGTGATAGCCTAAACCCCTCCCATTCCTGAGTGAAAATCCTATGGCCAGAAGCAGCAGCAGGAGACCCTAGCAGATGACGAGGAATATCTTGCCCCACCCTGTGAAAACAGAAGATATGTGGAAGGAATATCACTTAGGCTCCCTGTTGTCTTGGTAAACAGAGTGCCACGGGCTTTCCTCAGTGATGTGAGGAGGTTCTAAAGCCTATTCCTGCTAGAAAACTGCAGTGACAGGAAGACAACCAGACACTGGGAGTGGCGTGGTGAGGAGAAACGGCCTATAGTAGGTTACATCCTTTCTCCATAAGAAGGTGATCCCAGATGTAACTATTTCTTATACCATACCCTTGAAATGTACTGGGTTAAGATAACTGGCATGGCAGCTGGGTCAGGTGCTGTGAAAGCTCCTCCTGGAAGTGAGCTGCATCTGGACTGAGAGGTGTGAGCAGGCATGCAGGCCCCTGGAAGCCATGCTCACAGGCTGTTACAAGGGACAGTTGCTGCTCTGAGCTTCCCATGCTGGGGTGGTCCACAAGCTCCCCCTTATTCTCATCACCAATGGTTAAGTGTGTCTTCTGTGGGCTGGGAAGCCACGCATAGGTGGTGGGAAGGTCCCCGATGAAGATGTGTTTGATGCTGTAATGTCGATACACTGTTTCCTGTCCTGCATCCTTATATAAAGCTACATAAAACTGGTGCCAGATTCCAGTCTATTGTGACATGTGAGTGTGAACGTCAACCTGAACCCCAGACCACTGCTGGCTATGCAGAATGGGCACTGCAGAAGTGGGGCTGAGGGCAGACGATTCTGTGGGACATTTAGTCATGACAATACTAGAAGATCCTGCAGGGAGACATTTCTTGGGTGTTGCTGTCACTTCTCCTCCTCCAATGTGCTTGATTTCTGAATTGGTAATATCCCAAAGTTATCTTTTTCTTGCTTAAAAATGGATCTGGGAAACTCCAGAAATGAATTACAATTAGGTAGAGCCCAAATAAATCTTAGAGCCTTCTGTAAAGTCAGAAAAAGCTCTGAGTTGATAAGCCATATTAAACACTTCACGTGTATGTTATTTAATCCATATAATAATCCTATCAAAAGACTGCTATTTTTATCCTTCTTTTACAGATACGGAAAGACTCCTTTCAAAAAAGCAAGAAATATGAATATTAATTAAACTTGCAACAAGGCCTCAGAACATGGGTGACTTTAATATTCATTTGCAAAATATACAGCACAAGTAAGAAAATTCTAAGAAAGAAAATTGGGTTGATTGCCTAACCACATATTACAGTGTATCATGAAATGAAATTGTTACAGTGAGGTGCTAGCAAAATAAATTAATAGCCAAATCAAGTGAACGTGGATGACACATTGTGAAAAATAACCAAGCTTATATAAAAACTTGAATTATTATTATTATTATTTTTTTGAGACAGATTCTCGCTCTGTCGCCAGGTTGCAGTGCAGTGGCACAATTCTCCTGCCTCAGGTTCAAGCAATTATCTTGCCTCAGCCTCCCGGGTAGCTGGGATTACAGGCACCCACCACCATGCCTGGCTAATTTTCGTATTTTCAGTAGAGATGGGGTTTTGCCATATTGGCCAGACTGGTCTTGAACTCCTGACCTCAGGTGATCTGCCTGCCTCGGCCTCCCAAAGTGTTGGGATTACAGGCGTAAGCCACCGTGCCCGGCCAAAAACTTGCATTATTTAAAAAAAAAATGACCAGATCACATAGCAAAAGGCACAAATGTTGGGGAAACCAGCTGTACAGGAAATAAACAAACAAAAGCAAGACCCTTGCCTTATATTACAACACAAATGAATTCCAAATGGATTGAGGAACTGCATGTAAAAAACCAAATGAAATAAAATTAAAATACACACCAGTAATATAAAAATGAATATAAAATTTCTTCCTACTCATGAATTAAGTTTCTGGAAACCTCTGTGGTGAAAGGAAATCACAAGTGATTAGCTTCACAATGTACAGAATAAAGGGTAGACACCAAAATTAAAATTAAACCTATGATGGGAGAGGTACAGATACACAGGCAGACAGGAAATAAGCAAGGATGATAAAATATTCATGGTAGAATTTAGGTAGAGAGTGTGTGTGAGTGTCCACTGTAACAAATGTTTGAAAACTTTTATAATAATATGTTTTAGAAAAAGTAAACCTATGAAGCTTTGTACATGTGTTTTTGTGTGTTCACTAAAATATAACAAAGACCTGTCTCAAAAAAAAAAATAACTGACCTTTAAGCACAACAGTCTTAATAACAATGGGCAATGCTCACTTCTTTTATTATTATTATTATTATTATTTTTTTTTTTTTTTTGAGACGGCGTCTCGCCCTGTCGACCAGGCTGGAGTGCAATGGCGCGATCTCAGCTCACTGCAAGCTCCGCCTCCCGGGTTCACACCATTCTCCTGCCTCAGCCTCCCAAGTAGCTGGGACTACAGGCGCCCGCCACCTCACCTGGCTAATTTTTTGTATTTTTAGTAGAGACGGGGTTTCACCGTGTTAGCCAGGATGGTCTCGATCTCCTGACCTCGTGATCCACCCACCTTGGCCTCCCAAAGTGCTGGGATTACAGGCGTGAGCCACCGTGCCTGGGGATGCTCACTTCTTAAACCCACCGAAGTCTTTGTTCAAGTGTCAACTTTTCAGAGAAGCTTGCTCTAACCATCCTATCAAGAATAGCCGTTACCCCCATACTCCTTATCCCTTGAATCTGTTTTATTTTTCTTCATGCATACCATATGTTTATTTGTCTATTATTTATCTCTCTCAACTAAAACACAAGCTCTAATGGAGTAAGAATTCTCTTTGTTTTGTTCACTGCTTTATTCCCAGGGCCTAGAACATTGCTTAGCACATAGCAACTCCTCAACAAATATTTAGTGAATAAATAAATGTCAAATTGTTTTCTACTTACTGTATCTTGCCCACTCAGGACCTTTCTTCCTCACAGTTTCAATGAGATGCCTGCAATAACTCTTTTGCTTTTCTGCAGATGGCATGCATTCTCATGGGTTGTTTGTTTATTTCTATTTGTCCTCCATTTAAAAGTTCACAATCTTTTCCATTTCATGACTTAACGTTCTTGACTTTTACTTCCTGGTTCCCATGTGGTCCCAGAATTATAAAATTATTTATGTGCCTGCCTGAGTTAGAAACAGCTCTCAGTAAACTTCACTTACTCTACATTTTTGTCCAACACTAGGGGAAAAGTTAAACATTATGGTGTATCCACTCAATAGTACATTATGCAACCATTACAAAATTATGTTTACAGAGAGTTTGTAATTAGAGAACAAAATGTTTATGACATAAATTTCAGCAAAAACTGAAAAATATAAAATTTTATTTCTAGTATGAGTACAACATTATACAAATAAAAAAGAATAAAACAAAATATATCAAAACATTAATAGTATATGTCTCTGGGTGTTATTATTGACTCTTTACCCCACATGCATATCTTAAACTATAATGAACATGACATTTAGAGTGGGAACAATAAAATGAGTTTCACTTACAAGATCATGAACCCACTGGCAGGAGTACACAGAGTGGCAAGGAGGCAATGGAGTCCTGAACCTCCCGTGTGCCACTGTGGGTACTTCCCCATCATCTTTTGTCTTCTACCCAACCCAGTCCGCATCTCCATCATGAATGCTTCCCTGACAGCCCAGCCCCAGGGAACCAAACCTCCTTTGTCCTCCCCCAGCATTCTTCTTACCTAAAAGCACTCAGACATTTGTCAAAACTCCCTGATACTATGAATTTTCATGTATTTATTCCATATCCTCCCAAATGCTATATAAATGTTCTTAGGACAAGGACTTTGCCCTCTATTTCTCTTTCTCCTTAGGAGTAAAGAATTATTCAACAAATACTCCACTGATTAATGAAATCAATTCCCCGCAGTCCGTGGGCCAGTACTTCCCAGTCTTTTACCTGAAATAAGGACCTGCCAGACTCGGAAAGAAAACAGCAGCATGGAAACAAGTGTTACCCATGAAGACAGCGTGGAGTAACTTTCCAGCAACTCTGTATTTGATCCCAGTCCAACCTCACAGTAGCATTGAGTCCCAAGCAAGTTACATCCTAGTTTCTTCATCTGTAAAACTGCATATGCTACCACTTATTTTTCAGGGTTCTGAGGATTCCAGAATACAATGTGGGTGACTTCTCAGCACAGAGGCTGGCACACAGCGGTCCCCAGGTGAACGGTGCTGTTGATGTCACTCTATAGTAGTCTGTCTTCCTTTAGCTATGAGACAGGCTGTCACTTCACTTTTGGTGTTACTGAATTCTTCCTTGATCCACTTAACCTGTGTTTCCCTAGGCCACATCAGCCAGGTCATTAATAATAATAAATTGAGATTATTTGGCTGGTATCCTTATCTGCTTCTGTGCAACCTGTGACTGCACTCAAAAGTCTCACCCACCCAGTAACTCTTGGAGTTGTCCCCAGGGCATGTCTTACGTAAGCTATAAATACTCTTCTTCACTGTCACATAAAGCATCTTTTTTTTTTTTTTTTTTTTTTTTTTTTTTTTTTTTTGGTGGAGTCTCCCTCTGTTGCCCAGGCTGTAGTACACTGGTGCAATCTTGGCTCACTGCAACCTCCGCCTCCTGATTTCAAGTGAGTCTCTTGCCTCAGCCTCCCAAGTAGCTGGGATTACAGGCACTCGCCACCACACCCAGCTAATTTTTGTATTTTTAGTAGAGACAAGGTTTCACCATGTTGGCCAGGCTGGTCTCGAACTCCTGACCTCAAGTGATCCACCCTCCTTAGTCTCCCAAAGTGCCAGGATTATAGGCGTGAGCCACTGCGGCTGGCCACATAAAGCATCTTATTTCCCTCTTCTGCCCAGTACACTAACCAGGTCTCCTACCACACTGCCTGGGAAGCCATCTGAGAGGTGCACACTCCGGCCATTGCTTCTGGGACTGAAGGAAAAAACTTGTTTCTTACAAAGTTAGGGGAACCAAAGATGAATGCATGATACTGCAAAGATTTTGCTGAAAAGAGCTTTCTTTTTAATTTATAGCATCTTCTATCTAAAAGTGATAGATATTACACCAAAAATTGCCCTTCCTCTCAATGGTTAAGGCTTCCTTAGTGAACCAAGCTGGTCTGCTGGGGGTCCTCACCACTCTTTTACAGTTAGATTGCTGGTGGGGCTACTAGACTGGCTTGTTAGACGTGCCTGGAAGTGTCTTAAATAAGATTTAGAAGTTACTTAGTATGACTTTTATTGCCAGACCTTTTCCTGTCTCTCTTCCTTTGTACACTTTTTTTTCTGTAGCCCACACAATGCTGTTAAACCTTTACTTCTCCATCATTCCATGATGGCCCTTAGACTACCTTTCCCTAACAGGGGGAGGATGATAGTGATGGAAGAAAGGGGTAAACTCAGACCTTGGGGGTTCCTTGGAGCCAGGTGGCTGCACGTGACAATAAAACTAAGACACTCAGAAGCAGACTTCAATGCAAGGAATTCCAAAGAGAAAGCTAAACTGAAAAGAGCTAGAGGCAGAGAGCAACAGCCAGACTATAGAGCCAAGATTATCACCCAAAATGATGAGACCTTCTTTGGGAGGCCATGGAGAACCATGAGTACATGAGAAACAGCAGGTGATCCAGAGATCAAAATGTGTGACAGTCGTGAATATAGAAAGATACCTTCTTCCTTTCACGGCCCTTTCCAGTATGTATGAGGCTGGCCTTTTAGACTCTGGGTTGACTGTAGCAGTAGAGAACTGGCTGGGGTGGTGCACAGAGGTGGCGGCAAAGAATCTACACTGCAGCATCATCAGGGAAACGACAGAGGGCCAGGTCTCCGAGGGTGAGAGACTAAGAAGGCCTGGGAAACAATAGGCAGACTGATGATGTTTCTGATGGACCCTTTCCACAGTTGGAAGAATGATCCCTAGGGTTTTTTTTTTTTTTTTGAGATTTCACTCTTTCACCCAGGTTGGAGTGCAGTAGTGCAATCTCGGCTCACTGCAACCTCCGCCCCCAGGGTTCCAACGATTCTCCTGCCTCAGCCTCCCAAATAGCTGGAATTACAGGCACCCATCACCATGCCTAGCTAATTTTTTTATCTTTAGTAGAGATGGGGTTTTGCCATGTTGGCCAGGCTGGTCTCAAACTCTTGACTTCAGGTGATCCACCTGCCTCGGCCTCCCCAAGTGCTAGGATTACAAGAGTGAGCCACTGCACCCGTTCTATCCCTAGGTTTTATTCAGGATTCCAAATGCTCCACCCCACTAGAGAGTGCCTCAGAGCAATTAATAACGAAGTATGATTCACCCCAACAGGTTGTAGAGTGAAGCAGTGCAAAACAAATGAAGAAAGGAAAGAAGATGTAAAGCTGAGGAGTATGAGTGCCAAGGGAAGGGCCATTTGACCCTGTCCTCTCCTTGCCATCCCCTCCTGCTGCTGGACTCTAGTCCGGAGCTGCTGCAATTGCCTCGTGTAGATGAATGTGTAGACGAGTAGCTACTGTGAGAAACTTTAAAAAGTTTTTGGTTAACTAGTCAAAATACCCTGGGAAACATAGATGCTCATATTGGGTACAGAAATACCTAAAATGAGGAAGAAAAGAATAAACCCTCAGCAAATTGAGAATCAAGGAGGCTTTATAAAATATGCCAATAAAGGATTTTATCATAAAGACCTAAGAAAGCCAAGAAAAATAATACATTTGATTTCTTCTTAAAACAGGGTAAAAAAAATGATACTTGTAGTTATTCTATACATGACTCCAAAAGCAACATATCTCAAAATTAATTACCTAGACCAAGGGTTGGCAATCTTTTGTGTAAAGGGCTCATGGTAGGCAGACTTTGAAGATGGCCCCAGTGATCACTGTATATTTGCATTCACAGCCTCTTACCTGTGGGTTGGACCTAGTGCCTTCCTTATAACCAATACTGGGTACAGAAAGATGACAGGATGTCAACTGCATGATTAGGTTACAAGGCATCCCATCTTCCTAGTGGACTCTACTGCCTTTCCAGCTCACAGGCTCTGACAAAGAGAGTTGTCAGGTTAGAGTGGCCCACATTGCAAGGAACTGAGAGTGGCCACTGGCCTAAAAGATGTTCTATACAGAAAGGCAATAAGAGCTAATGGAAGCCAGGCACAGTGGCTCATCCTGTAATCCCAGCACTTTGGGAGGCTGAGGCAGGCGGATCACTTGAGGTCAGGAGTTTGAGACCAGCCTGGCCAACATGGTGAAACCCCATCTCTACTAAAAATACAAAAATTAGGTGGGCGTGGTGGCATGTGCCTGTAATCGAGCAACTGGGGAGGATGAGGCAGGAAAATCACTTTAACTTGGGAGGCGGAGGTTGCAGTTGGAGGTTGCACTTTAACTTGGGAGAACTCGGCTCTTGGGAACCGAGATCATGCCACTATATCCAGCTGTGGTGACAGAGTGAGACTCTGTCTCAACATTAAAAAAATAAAAAAATAAAATAAATTTATAAAATAAAAGCTAGTGTAAGAGACGTAAGAAAAGCACATGTACATATATTTAAAAAAATAAGAAACAGACTCACAGAAAAGCTAAAAACCAATCATTCCAATCAATAATACTGATAATTTAATATTTGTCCAAAATAGTATCAGGATATGAGAAATCTAGAAATGATTTCTAATGAATAGCTAAAAGATTTATCCTAGATAAAACTATCCTTAAAGAAATGTCTGGAAAGAAATAATAGAATTATTCCATGTTCTTGGGCAGGCAGGACCAAAATTAACATTCAGAAATGAGAAAATAATAATTTCAGTTTAAGGGGGGGAAAACTCTATACAACTAAAGTTGTCCATTAATGAACATGGCTTCCTTAAAAACACCTTACAGAAGCTCCATCCTTTCCATGACGGCACAACTATCAGGGATTCTTACAGACAAAGGGATTCTTATGTCAGGGGAAAAGCTGGACTCTTAAGTTTCTTCTCATTCTAAGTTCTTAGCATATCTTGAAATTTGATATACTAGAAAAACATTTTTATTCTAGGCTACCTGTAGACAAAAATGGCAAACAGATAACTTAGATAATACATTACTTTGAATAATTTCAAACAAAAAATACGGAAAGTATGCAGAGTTCAGGGAAGATCATAATAATTAATGAATGGAAAAATTCAATGATGATAAAAAGCCTGAGCTAATTAAGATACTGGGGACAGATAATGACACATGATATCTAAATGATACATGCAAGATTTACGCCAGGAAAGATACTCAGAATGATTATTTTGAAAGGAAAATTTAGTGTAGGATAATTTAGTTATCACATTGTTTGTAAATTTCTGTCACACACACACACACACACACACACACACACACACACAAACCATGAAGTTACAGGTTGACACCATGACAAAGTGGATAATTAATTGATTAAAGGGAAGGAATCCTATTTAAATTCTTGAAAAGTCTATTTGCTTTAGTTGTAAGGTTTTAGACAATCTGATTCAGGCTCTCTTTCTCTTTCTAAAACAAGAATGCCAATTGATTGATATAAAGGGAATAAAAGCAATTTAAATGTGAACATTACTTTGTTCAGAGTATTCTTGCCATCATAAGCAATATACCTCTCTCCACACTCAGACCTACAGTGGAAAGGAAAATTATTTTATAAAGATTGCCTGTATATGTGGAATCAGAAAGAGGGGAATTAGAGAAGCCACCACTTAATGTTGTCAGGTTAAGGCCACCCTTAGTACCTGTCACCATGACAGGTATGATCTTGCAACTGGACCCAAATTCTCAGGACGGTGGCCACGGTTTCCTGTAGTCTGAGGTATTTGCAAACTGCCAAAAAATCAATTTAAAATAAATAAAGTCATATTTATAATTTTTCATAAGAGGTGAGATTTTAACTCACCCTGATTTTAAAAAGAAGTACTGCTCACTTAACTTTGGCATTAAATAAATTGAAACAGTGAGAAATCATTTACTTCCTAGCCTGTCCTGGAAAAGGTACGCTTTAAATTGTTAACAGTTTTATTGAAGTACAATTGATGTACAATAAAATTCCCATATACAAAGTGCACAATTTTATGTTTTTTTAATTTCATGGAAGAAAATGTTCTAAGTTTGATAAGTTTTGACACATGTATACACCTGTGAAACCACTGCCACAATCGAGATAACAAACATACTCATCACCTTCCAAAGTTTTCCTACGTAATCTCTCCTGACTTCCCCCAATCCTAGTCCCCAGGCAACTGCTATTCTGCTTTTTGTCACAGTAGATTAGTTTGCATTTTCCAGAAATGGAATCATATGGTATATATTCTATATTTTCTCGCTTCTTTCACTCGGTGTAATTATTTTGAGATTCATCCATTTGCAAGTGTATAAACAAATCATTCCTTTTTTTAAAAGAGACAGGGTCTTGCTACATTGCCCAGGCTGACCTCAAACTCCTGGGCTCAAGGAATGCCCCCACCTCTCCCCCTTCAGCAACTGCGACTACAGATGCACTACCACACGTCTTAGATAAATTCCTTTTCATTGCTAAGAAGTATTCCATTTGTATGAATAAACCACAATTTGTTTAACCACTTACTTGTTGACAGATACCTGGGTTATTTCCAGTTTTCAGTTATTACAAATGAAGTTGTCATTAACATTCATGTACAAGTTTTTATACAGACATATGTTTTCATTTCCCTTGGTAATTACCCAGGAGTGGAATGGACAGATTAGACAGTGAGTAACGTTTAACTTTTTAAGAAATTGCCTATTTTCCAAAGTTTTTGTACCACTTTACATTTCCCCTTGCAGTGTATGAAAGTTCCAGTTCCTCTAAGTCTTTATCAGCACTTGGTATTATCAGTCTCTTTATTTTTAGCCATACTAGTTGAGTATATAGTGGTATTTCATTGATGTTTTAATTCGCATTTCCCTAAAGACTAAAGGTGTTGATAGTCTTTTCATGTGCTAATTTGCCACCTACACATCTTCTCTGATGAACTGTCTGTTCAAATTTTTTGCCCATTTTTAAATGCAGTTGTTTGTTTTCTTGAGTTTTAAGAATTCTTTATACATTCTGGATACCAGTCCTTCAGCAGACATATGATTTAAGATTTTATCCTAGTCTGTGGCTTGGCTTTTCATTCTCTTAACAGTTTTGAAGAGCAGAAATACTTAATTTTGATGAAGTCCAATTTATTAATGTTTTATGGATTGCACTTTTTGTGTCATATCTAAGAAATCTTTACCTAAACCAAGCTCACAACGGTTTTCCTGTATGTTTCCTTCCAGAAGTTTTATAATTTTAGGTTTTACATTTAGGTCTATAATCCATTTTGAGTTAATTTTTCTATATGGTATGAAGTATTTCTTGAAGTTCACTTTTTTCCATCTGGATAGCCAGTGGTTCCAGCACCATTTGTTCAAACTATCTTTACAGAAGTGACTTTGCATCTTTGTCAAAAATCATTTGCCACTGATCATTTGTCTATCTTGACACCAATACCACAATGTCTTACTTACTTAAGTACAATATCTTACTTAAGTAAGACTTACAATGTCTTACTGTAACTTAGAACAAAGTTTATTTCAAGACTTATATTTCTTCAAAGATAATTTGGCTATTCTAGGTCCTCTGCATTTTCATAATGAATTTTAGACCCAGGTTGTCAATTTCAAGAAAAAAAATGCCTGCTGGAAATGTGACTGCATTGAATCTACAGTTCAATTTGGCAAGAAATAACATCTTCACTATATAGAATAGTTCCCTCACTGTGTGCTTACCAATACTCAACTGAATACCTCTGCAAACCTCTGGACTTCCCTCTGGGTGCCACTCTCCTCTCCCACACTCTGGCCTGCAAACTCTACCTGTCTTGATCTTCTTGGGACCCACCTCCTCAACTGCGTCTGGGTTTTGCGGCCTGGAAATGCTCTCAAGGCAGTAAGCTGGGGCAATCATAGGGCTCACCTCATTTATTTTTCCGCCTCTCAAAGATCACTGTCCTTCACTTCCAGATGTCCAATGTCTTCAAATATGTTGTTTCATATATTTTGCCCATTGTTAAAATTGTTTCAGGCAGGAAAGTAAATCTGGTCCCTGTTATTCCATCTTCTTTGGAAGTGGAATCTCAATTTTTAATTTTTAATGTCAAATCTGTTCTCAAAGTTATAAAATTCAAGTAAAAACAGGACAAAAACATAACTAGTAATTAGTATAATGTTGGTCACTATTCACTTATTTGTTCATTAACCCATTTTATCCCTCAAATATTTACGGAGTTCTATATAGCAAGTACTGAGAATCAAAGCCAGACATGTCTCTTACTCTCACAGAGCTTACAATCTAGTGTGACAGATAGACATTAATCAAATAATTATAAACAAAAATGTAACACTGCAACTGTGATAGCTGCTATGAAAGAAAAGAAGAGAATAATGCTCTGAGACCTACAAGAGGATAATTTTACGATATTTGTTTCTATTGAGCCTACATTCATGAGTTCAAAAATATCATTACTGTTTCTCCATGTTAAAGTCACAAAGAAATAAATTACATATACAGTGGAGGGAAAAGTATCCATTAAATAAACTTCTCAATATATGACGTATCTACTAAGCGTAAGACAATATGCTAAGTGCTCTGGGGCACACCAAAATCATGACACTATAGATCATAAGTTAAACTTCAGATTCAACTGGGCACATAAAATCAGTATAAAGAAATATAAAGGTAACATATCTATATGCTATATGATAGAAATGAAAATTTACCACATAGACATCACTTTGTCTATCCTCATTTAAAAAAATTATTGTTTACATCAGCCTAACCGCAGAAATGTGATCAGTTCCTTTGAGAAAACAATGCATTTATTTTATTTTGTCAAATCTTACCTAGATATCTCAGCTTGGGAATTTTTTTCTCCATCAACAGTGAAAGGAGATGCTCCAGTTAGTAATTCATACATTAGAACACCTAAACTCCACCAGTCAACTGCCTATAAAACAACAATAATTTCATTTTATAGAATTAGCAACTAAAATATTTTATAAGAAAGAAAAAAATGAATAAAAGAAAGCTATCTATTAGGAAAATGTTTTTAAAAATGATTTTGTACACCTCCTTCTATGTAAGGAGTATTAAATTAACACATGCAAGAAAGACATTTAGAGAACAAATATCCAAGTATCCTCAGCACAGAAAGCATGTTATTTCTTAAACTAGTAACCATTTACCTTGGTAATTTAAAAAATTTAAACTTTATATAAATTTTTAAAATTTTAAGTAGGTGATATTTCTTTGGGTTTATGATCGGGAACTAAAGTATTCAGCTCCAGTGAGCCTTATGAAATGTCTAAAAATCAAAGAACAAAAAATGAAAAAAAAATACCACATCTAAGAGTATGTTATTTTTTCCTAACTGCCTAAATCAATTTTTCTTATAGAACTTATCACACATAAACCTCAGAGTCTTCACTGATGGGAAGATCTAAAATAATATAAAATAAAATGTGTTCTAATTTGGAAACCAATTTATACATGCAGTTACCTGAACTGAGAACATAGAAAATTATATATAATTTAAAGAATCTTTTATTTTATTTTGTTTGAGATGGGGTCTCACTATGTTGCTCAGGCTGGTCTCGAACTCTTGTGGTCAAGCAATCTGCCCACCTCAGCCTCCCAAAGTGCTGGGCTTATAGGCGTGAGCCACCAAGCCTGGCCTAAAGAATCTTGATGTATTGAAAATTACTTCTTTTGTAATTAGGCAAATCAGAATTTTAATAACTGCTGAACAAATGAGTGTACACCAATGAGAAATATTAACCAGATGTTAAAATTTCAAACTATTTGCTTCCAATTTCCAGGGCCTAAGTTTCAGAGAGGTGACAAAATTTATGAGCCTAGAGCTATTAAGAAAATACAGAGTGCTGACATACAAAACACATCAGGCAGACTAAAATCGTGAGAGCAAAGGTATTTACTGAATATTTTCCTCATGCCAGGCTATGATGAGCATTTTGCATACATTATCTCATTTAATAATTGTCAGGTTGTTCCAGGTGTGGGAAAAAATATTTATTGACTAGGTATATTCGGCACCTTAGGTATGTAGAAATTCTAGGAGTAATATAAGATTTTCTTATGTGAAAATTGGTTCCATTAGGTCTCTGAAGATAATTTTCAAATTAACAGGTATAAATTCCTACCAAATTCCCCAACAGCTTCAAAGAATATCAAGAAGCAAACTAAGCCAGCAATTAAACTCTTCTATTTATACAAGCAGTTTGACTGCCATTTGAGTCAGAACCCTCAGAATGTTTTGCTGTTGGATTTGAAACCACGTTCTTCAACTGATGGAGATCAGTAATCAGATTTTTAGCCCTGGGTTCCAAAACCAGTAACACACAAACTTGAAGAACATGCTTCTAAATATATGATTAGTCATCAGGAAAGAGACCAAAGATTCTCCACAGCCAGATATCTGAACTGCATATGTGGGACTCTGAAAGGGAATGAAGAAGAAGGAAAGATGGGGAACAAAAAATAGAATACCTTATTTGGATAAAGCTATTAATAAAACAGAAGTGTTAAAAATGAATAAATTTTGTACCCTTTAATACAGAAAAAAAACCATGACCTAGATTTTATAACATAATTACTTAGAAAGTTTCTTCTAGAATTTTCATTTTGCACATACAAAGGCAAGAGAGGAGGCCAAAAAAATTGAGCTTTTTAGAGGGCTTAGGAAAACAAACTTAAACTATCTAGAACTCAGGATTTTTTCTTTCTCCAAGGGTTGTTAAAATATTTATTTCTGTTGGGAAGATAATCAACAGTCTCCAGTGTCTCTGGAAAGTTAAAGGCAGAAACTGGGAATAAGAAAATATCAGTGATTCCCTTTTCATTGACTTCTTAGTGACAGCTTCAAAAGCCAATATTAACTAAAGGTGATACACATGACTATATGTTTCCGAATGTTTTTCTAGCAGAAATTAAAAATGCCAAGAAATACTGTCCAAAACCATTCATCACGGCTCAAACAGGAACAATGTGCAGTTTTACACGCCGTGACACTTCTGTATTGCATTGTGGTTCACTTGTATCCTAAAAGGCCAGGGTCTCATGCAAAAATAAGTAAGTAATTTTTTTTCGAGTCGCTGTCTCACTCTTGTTGCCCAGGCTGGAGTGCAATGGTGCGATTTCTGCTCACTGCAACCTCTGCCTCCCGGGTTGAAACATTCTCCTGCCTCAGCCTTCCGAGTAGCTGAAATTACAGGCGCTTGCCACCACGCCCAGCTAATTTTTTGTATTTTTAGTAGAGATGGGGTTTCGCCATGTTGGCCAGGTTGGTCTCGAACTCCTGACCTCAGGTGATCCACCCACCTTGGCCTCTCAAAGTGCTGGGATTACAGGCCCTTAATTTTTTAAAAAAATGGAGTCATAGTTTGTACTCTAAGAAATAGGCTCTCTCAACAGAAATAAAATAAAAATTATTTGACTAGTTTTGAGGTCTCAACTTTAACAAGAGTGTTACTCTATAAAATAAAACACAATTCTCACCAATAAAACCTTTACAAAGGGAAATCTAGAATGTCCTAACCTTTGTATTATCTTTTTCCTCCAAAATACTAGATATCATAATGTGTGCAGGAATACAAAGCAAAAGAGAAAAAAAGGAAGGTAAGACAATCAACACCAGAAAGACGGCTCTGTTGAAGAGATGACCTAAGTTGTTAACTAGGATTCTTATAGTACATTTTATAGAAATACATAAAGAAGCATCAAAACTAGAACATACCTTGTCATGTCCTGAATCTCCCCCTCTGACAATATCTGGTGCCATGTATTCAATAGTTCCACAAAAGGAATATGCTCTTTCAGTCTTGAACAAACAAACAAAAAAGGGATTTGATTTCAAGCTAGTATGACAAGTGACAAAAGAAGAAAGTAATACATGTTAGTGGTTGAGATACACTATAGTGGCAAAGTAGTGGTAGAATCTACTTGACAGACCTACTCTTCACTGGAACAGACCACCGTCTACATAATATGAGTCCTGGGTATATGTCATCCCATCAGAAAGACTTCTCATGCATGAAATGGTACCATACCATCCATCCATCCATCCATCCATCCATCCATCCATCCATCCATCCATCCATCCACCCACCCTTTCCATGAATCCATTTATTTATTCTTGTTCACTTTTTGTATGCATGTATATTTCAGTTGTTGATTTAACCCTTTTTTTTTTTTAAGAATGAAAATAGTCCTAGTAAGGCAACATGAACTGTCTAACACATTAGTATGAATGACTTTATTAGGCAAGATTGAGAAAACACTGGGTAACTTGAAGGGGGAGGAAAGACCAAATTCTAAGCGGGGGACTAATAAACCCAAAGATAAAAAAGAATAAAAATTTTTTTTTTCTGCCTTACCATCTTGTTAGGTTTGACAACGCTAATGTTATGTTTAACAATGGTAAACAAAACTGTCTTTAAAAAAGATTATTTCTTAAAGATAGATGTTTCCTTTTTATAGAATTTTAAAAATTCAAAAGGGCTAATATATCATGCCTGAAAGTTAACCTAAAAAATTATTTTTTAGATGATCAATTATGTAGCTCATTTATTATCTCAACTTAGAGGAAGCTCACAACCACCCCAAGTTAAGTGCTTAAAAGATTTTTCTTCTACCTTTTCCATGTAATTTTTGGCCTCTCTTATAATTCATTTTAGCTTATCTGGTGCTTTGGGGGAGAAGTTGATAGGGTATACATTAATAAATAATTATTTGATAGAAATTCCAGAATATAGAAAAATTAAAGCCTAAGTGTTGAGAAGTTCTAATCACTGAGAAGAGTAGTAAATAAAGACAAACATCTCTTAATTCTCTCAATTATTTTAAACCCTTGCCATCTTACCCAGTTCTAAATCTACATTTGCTTCCTCCTGTGTTATTCCCTCTGGGTTCTAACTTTTAGGTCTCTGCCTAAACTTCCTAAGAGTTTATCTTCTATTTGTAAAAATATCACCAATTGTAACTTTTGAATTTGTATTTATTTGCCTATGAAGATGCATAATGCCTTAAAATAATTCTACCAAGAAGACAAACTGATGAGATTTGACAGGGGAAGGATGCACCATAAAATATATTCCAGAGTCTCTGATAGGTGCAGGAAAGACTTCAAGGTAACAGTTCTACTATGATTATGGTTTATTTGTTCAAAATACAATAATTTTCTCAAGTAACAATTTTCTCAAGGAGACAACCTATTTGACATTTATGCCCATACTATAAGCAACATTAGTTATCACAGTTAAAAAAAAATGTGAATGAAAATTTACTTGATTATGAACAAAAATAGCAGGAGTGGGATGTGTGCAACATACTAGCAGATAATATGGAATACTCATGTGTTTTAAGTGATTAGCCAATCAAGGAGGCTTCATTGCTCCTTAGAGAAAAGGATCAGATAACACTGGATAAAAAGCTGGTTTCCTTCTAGGGAGGAATCCCAATAGCAACTCAAATGCCAGACTTAAGTATTTCTCAATAAAGACTTTGATGAAATAATTCCTAGCTTTTATTTGCCAATGTTTTGTCCTAATCATATCTGCCTGTAACAGATAAATTCTGGTGTAAAATCATCAATGAAAACAGGTTTTTTTCTCATCCCATATTTAGAAAGACTCTTAATGTTAGCAAATCTCCACACAAATATCTAGAAATGTTTGATTCATTTTCAAAAAGGATTACATATTCCATTGGTAATTGCCAAAGACCGGGCTCACAAGAAAGAAAGGGGAATTCCTGGGTGCCAGCCAGGATGTGGGTACAGAAAACCAGAGAGGTAGGCATATGACCTAGTGCTGTGGCTGCACAAAGGAGGAAAGGTGAGTTGTTACAGGTCTCAGCAATCCAGAAACTTGAGTTTTAATACCCTGTGAGGATAAACGATGAGGCTGTCAGCTCAGATGAGATGGGCTAGAGTTACCACTCTTATATAAACCTTAAAACCAAAGAAAGCTAAACCTCAGTGAAAACAAACTACAGAAAAATAAATTCACCTGCTAGCACTCATTTGTTTCTGTCTAGGCCCTAGCTGAACAAAGTTCCTCCTGTGATCTTAAATGCCTAGGCTTATGCTTCTTAGATTTGAGATCTGAATTTACTCTTCTGCATGGTATGGAGAAGTAGGAAAATCTGGCTAAACATGGTGACACCCTGGGACACATGATAGAACCAGAGATATTCTCACAACTTAGCCTGCCCAGAATTCCTATAAAGCCCTGATGTCTTGATATTACTAAATAAGTGAACTAGACTCCACAGACACAACAAACCGAAGGATTACTTGAAACAGTAGAAAAATAATCTGTAAATGACCAGTATGTTGTAAAAGATAAAAGACATAAAATAAGACAGCTTGGGCAAGATGGTGAAACCCTGTCTCTACAAAAAAAAAAAAAAAAAAAAACCTAGCAGGGCATAGTGGCGCATGCCTGTAGTCCCAGCTACTTGGGAGACTGAGGCAAGAGGATCACCTGAGAGCAAGAGATCGAGGCTGCAGTGAGCCATGATCGCACCACTGCACTCCAGCCTGGGCAATAGAGTGAGACCCTGATACAAAAAAAAAAAGGAAAAAGAAGAAAAAGAATCAAATAGAGCTGTGCAAATAAAGAAACGAGGCAATAAAAAAGGCAGACTAAACGTATTAGATACAGCTAAAGAAAGACAGTAAATTAGAGGATACTTTCGCAACATTCTGGATAATTTTCTCAAGACTTAGTAAAATTGCTGAGCATGGTGGCTCACACCTGTAATCCCAGCACTCTGGGAGGCTAAGGTGAGCAGATCACTTGAGGTCAGGAGTTCGAGAACAGCCTGGCCAACATAGCTCAAACCCTGTCTCTACTAAAAATGCATGGTGGCACATGCCTGTAGTCCCAGCTACTCAGGAGGCTGAGGCAGGAGAACTGCTTGAACCTGGGAGGTGGAGGTTGCAGTGAGCAGAGATCACACCATTAAACTCCAACGTGGGCCACAGAGTGAGACTCTGTCTCAAAAAAAAAAAAAAAGAAAAAAAAAGAAAAGCCTTAGTAAATTTGAGAAAATTATCCAGAATGTTGCAAAAGTCCTAAGCAGATTAAATAAAAATATATTCCTGAGTGGCCACATTCTATTTCTTCACTTGAGAGGTGGTTACAAGGGTGCTGTCTTATAATAATTCACTGCGCCATACATTTATTTTGTTTTTGAATCTGTTTTACTTTACAATAAAAAGAGAGACATATATATGTATGTGTATATATATGTAAGTGTGTGTATGTGTGTGTGTATATATATACCTATATATCTATATATGTATATCTCACAGGTCCATTCCTAGATCTATTTATACCCAGCAGCTATCAGTTAATACGCAGGGCAAAATAAAGCATTTTAAGACAAAGACAGAATTTATTAATCATTGATCCTTGCTAAAAAGATATCTAAAGTATGTATTTCAGAAATTAATAAATTGAACTTGAAAGAAAAAACTCAGATGCAAGAAGCAAGAATAAGCAGAGAAAACAAATGTGTAAGTAAATATAAACAAGCATTGAATTTATAAAATAAAAGTAGTAACTGCACAGTAATGATTAATTTCTGGAAATTTAGCAGGTAGGACTAAAATACTAAATAATAATAACTGAAGTTGAAGATTCTAATGCTCTTGTAGTGGTCATGATCGTCTGAGAGATAATGGATAATTTCAGACTCTGTTAAGTCAGAGCACAAGTTTAAAATCAGGGTAATATTACAGAAATGCCTTGTGTATAAAAATAAATAAGTAAATAAAATCAGGGTAATAACTACTAAAAGAACAGAAATAGCATATATATAACTTCTAGACCATTAGGCGGACATGAAATAAAAAGATCTTAATCATTTAAATAGAAGACAGGAAAAAGGGAAAACAGAAGCAAAGAAAAACACAAGGCAAGATAAGAGAAATAAATAAAAGTATATCAGTAATCATAATATACAGGTATCATAACTCACCAGTTAAAAGACAGAAACTCTCGATCAAAAAATAAAATCCAGTTATATGTTATTTATAAAAGGCACACCTAAAACATAATGACAAAGAAAGATTGAAAGTAAAGAGATGAAAAAAGTTGTATCAGACAGCACTAACCAACAGAAAGCTGGAGTATCTTTATTAATAGGAGGAGAAATGAACTTTAAGGCAAAAGAATTATTAAAATTATGTACATTACAAAATAATAAAAGGAACATTTCACTAGGGAAATAACTCTATCCCAAGCTTGAATATCCTCAAAAATTTGTGAAAAGCCTTAAAAATATATAAAATAAAAATTGAGAGATCTTCAAGGAGAAATGGACAAATCCACAATCATCATGGGTATTTTAACATATGTTTCTTATAACTGACAGATCAAGAAGGAAAAATATTAGTAAAGATATTCAAGATTTGAATGATATTCATGAAAATATACAAAATCCTGTATCCATCAATTAGAGAATACACACATAGTCTTTCAGGCATATGTCTTTTTTTTTTCCTTTCTTTTTTTTTGGAGACAAGGTCTCATTCTGTCATCCAGGCTGGAGTGCAGTGGTATGATCACAGCTCACTGCAGTTTTGATCTCCCAGGCTCAAGTGATCCTCTTGCCTCAGCCTCCCAAGTAGCTGGGCTCTTGCTACCACACCTGGCTAATTTTTGTACCTGGCTAATTTTGTACATAGAGAGATGCAGTTTTGCTATGTTGTCCAGGCTGGTCTCAAGCTCCTGAGCTCAAGTGATCCACCCGCCTCAGACTCTTAAAGTGCTTGGATACAGGTATGAGCCACCACTCAAAGAAAAAGTGACAATAAATATTACAGTAATAATAAAAATACTATATATAAGAACTTGTGGGATGCAGCTAGAGCTATTTTTAAAAATTCACAGTTTTATTTTAAAAAGATTAAATATTAGTGAGCTAGATGTCCAAATTAAAAGCTTAGAAAAAGAATATGAAAGAAGCTTATAGAAAGTAAAATGCACAAAATAATAAACCTCATCAAAGACAGAGAAAAAAAAATGGAAGGCTTGACAAAAGCTCTTTCTTACAAAAGACTAATAAAATGGACACTTCTAACAAAGGATCAAGAAAAGTAACAAATGAATAATATCAGTAATTTAAAATAAAACATTATTATAGTTACAGAGATTTTTAAAAGTAAGGAAATTCTGAAGAAACTGATGTCAAAGAATTTAAAAAGATAATACCATTTTCTATAAAAATGTAACATTCAAAAAGAAATAAAAACTCTAAATATACTTGTAAATATTTTAAAAATTAAAACAGTATTTGAAAAGCTACTTGTACTCATTTAAAATGAAAAAAAAAAAAAAGGAAAAAAACACACTCTGGCAGATTTTAAAGTGAATCCACACAAACCTTTAGAGGAAATGTATCTTTATCTTACATAAACCATTCTAAATCCATTTCATGGTGCTAGGACAACCTTGACACTAAAATGTGACAAATGCAATTTTATACAGGAAAATTATAGGTCAACTTAGAAAATAAAATCCTAAGTAAAATATTAGCAAATAAAATCTAGCAATGTATAAAAAATATATATCATGGAAAGTTAAGTTTGTCCCAGGAATTGAAAGATGGTCTAACACTGAAAAAGAAAACAAAAATCTATTCATATAATTCACATCATTATGTGGTTAAAGAGAAAAACCATAAGAATTTCCTTACAACAATAGAGATACTAAAAATATAATTTACCTACCAAAAACCTACAGCAAATACCATACTAAATGACTAAAATACATGTTCTTTAATGTAAAAAATACATATACAGATAAAATTTGGTAGACAAAGCAATAAAACCAAGCCAAACCCAAACAAAATAACCATCCCCAAACACACAGAAACTAAAAGGTATGAGAAATGAAAAGAAACAAAGCCATTATTACTTACAAATAATGGTTCTGACTTTTTTCTTTTTAATGTAGTCATCTATACAAAAATCCAAGTCAATCTATAAATTTGTGCACCTAGTAAGAATTCAATGTTTTATGTATAAGGTCAACAGCATTCCTATGCTCTGGCAAGAAAAACACAAATATTCCAGTTTTTAAAGGTAATTCTTACAATTGAAACAAAAAGTATAAATAGAAATAAGTCTAATAATATATGTATAAAATATTACAGATAATAGTACAAAATATTTTTGAAAGACATAAAAAACTAAATAAAT
This sequence comes from Pongo abelii, assembly GCF_028885655.2. Lineage (NCBI taxonomy): Eukaryota > Metazoa > Chordata > Mammalia > Primates > Hominidae > Pongo > Pongo abelii. The sequence goes on from NC_072000.2 coordinate 95,300,029, forward strand.
GGGAAGATCTGAACATTCACTGATGCAAATTCATTGATTGGAAGGGTCAATATCCAAAAATCGCAGTTCCCTCCAAATTAATTTATATATTCGATTCCACAATTCATGTGGAGGAACACAAAAAGCCAAGAATAGAGAAGACAGTGAAGAGGGAGGACGAAGGTCAGGGGAAAGGAGAGGGAGGTAGGGTGAGGGTGAAGAGGAAAAAGACCTCACCTTTTCAGAATCAAGACTTACTATAAAGTGATAGGCTTTTTTTTTTCTTTTCTTTTTTGAGATAAAGTCTTGCTCTGTTGTCTAGGCTGGAGTGCAGCGGCATGATCGCAGCTCACTGCAACCTCAAATTCCTGGGTTCAAGTGAACCTCCTGCCTCAGCTTCCCAAGTAGCTGGGACTAAAGGGATGCACCAACACACTCAACTAATTTTTTTAATGTTTTGTAGAGATGAATTCTTGCTATACTGCCCAGGCTGGTCTTGAACTCCTGGCCTCAAGCGATCTTCCTGCCTCAGCTTCCCACAGTGCTGAGATTACAGGCGTGAGCCACCACACCTGGCCAGCCAGATGCTTTAAGATATTTTGGTTCTGATACAGAACGAGGCAAACAGACAAATGGAATTCAATGAAGAGCCTAAAAACAGACTCGTAAGTATGCTTGGGAACTTAGTTATATGACAGAAGTTGCATTTCAAATAAGCAGAGAAAAGATTAACTGACTAGTCAACAAATACTTAAAAGGTAATTGGGTTATCTGTATTAAAAATATAAAATATTTCCACCTGATTTTATACCCTAAATGTAAGACCTAAAACTGTAAAACTCCTAGAAGAAAATACATGGGAAAAGCTTCATGACATTGGATCTGGCAATGATTTCTTAGATATGACACCAAAAGCACAGGCAACAAAAGCAAAAATAGACAAATGGGACTATATCAAATTTAAAAACTTCTGAAAATCAAAGGAAACAAACAGAATGAAAGGCAACCTACAGAATGGGAGAAAATATTTGCAAATCATATATCTGATAAGGAGTTAATATCTAGAATATATAAAGACACCTAAAAACAACAAAACCCACAAATAACCTGATTTTAAAATGAGCAAAGGACTCTAACAGACATTTCTCCAAAGATAACATACAAATGGTTAACAGCATATGAAAAGATGCTCAACATCACTAATGATTAGAGATAAACGCGAATCAGAATTACAATGAGATTTCACCTTACACTCATTAGGATAGCCACTATAATAACAAAAACACCAACATAACAAGCGTGGCAAAGACACGGAGAACCTGGAACTTTTTAGCACTGCTGGTGAGAATGTAAAATGGTGCAGCTGCTATGGAAAATGGTATAAATGCTCCTCAAAAAATTAAAAGTAGAATTACCATATGATCCAGCAATCCCCCTTGTGGGTATATATCCAAAAGAATTGAAGGCAGGCCTCTTGAAGAAATATTTGCACAACCACATTCACTGTATTATTCACAATAGCCAAGAGGTGGGAGCAACCCAAATGTCCATCAACAGATAAATGAATAAACAAAATGTGGCATATAAATACCATGGAATATTATTCAGCCTTAATAAAGAAGGAAATCTTGTCACATGCTACAGCATGAATGAACATTGAGAACTATGCTAAGTGAAATAGTCACAAAAATAAAATAAATACTGTACAACTCCACTGACATGGGATATCATAAGTAGTCAAACTCACAGAAATAGAAAGTAGAACGGTGGCTGCCGGGGATTAGGGGACGGGGGAAAAGGTATAGAGTTTCAATTTTACAAGGTGAAAAAGTGCTAGAGATCTGTTACACAACAAAATGAGTATTATTAAAGCTGCTGAACCATATATTTACAAACAGTTAAGATGGAAATTTTTGTTTTGTGTTTTTTAAACCACAATTAAAATATTTTTTAATTAAAAAAAAAAAGCCTTAAAAGAAAAGATTAGTACATTGGATATTAAAATGTTAAATGGCAAAAAAGATCATTAAACAAAATTAAAAACAAGTTAAAATTTTAGAAAAGAAATTTACAAAACATATAGTTATAAAGGGTTGGTATCTATAATACTTAACGAACTCCAACAAATCAATAACATCAGGGGAAAAAATGCAACACTGTGATAGAGAAAACATAGAAACAACCTAAATGTACCTCAGTAGGAGAAAATGTAGACTGGATAACTAACATAAAGGATTATTATATAACAGTTAAAATAAATGAAACATCCCATTTATCAACTTGGATAAATTTCAAGAATAGGTCAAATAAAAAACAATCTGCAATAGAATATATCATATATGTACATTTAAAAAACATGGTAATAGTATATATTGTTTATGGATATACACACATGAAGTAAGGGTACTAAAACACAATTAAATTTAATCCACCACATACTCTTTACCTGCACCAGTGCAGCTACACGTTGTTGGAGAAAACCATATAATCAGGTTGGCCAATTTTATTCATTCAATCATTCATTCATTCATTCATTCATTCGAGACAGGGTCTCATTCTGTCATCCAGGCTGGAGTGCAGTGGCATGATCTTGGCTCACTGCACCCTCCACCTCCCAGATTCAAGCAATCCTCCCAGCTCAGCCTCCCAAGTAGCTAGGAATACAGGCGTGTGCCACCATGCTCGGCTCATTTTTTAATTTTTTTATAGGAATGAGGTCTCACTGTTGCCCAGACTAGTCTCAAACTCCTGGGCTCAAGTGATCCTCCTACCTCGGCCTCCCAAAGTGCTGGGATTACAGGCATGAGCCCAGCCAATTTCACTTTAAATTCATGATCAGGAATCTCACATGGGTCTTAACAGTGCCCAGCAAACACATTCATTTCCCTAATCCATTCATTCTCCCACATTGTTAGTTGGTTATTTTATATCATCTCCTTTCTCCTAAAACCTCGATGTGTCCACTCCCTTCCTCATACTCAGTGAGAAAACAAGACCTTCTATAAGCTGCCAGTACACACCACTTAACCTCCACCCACATGTGTGCCTAGTAACTCAACTTTCAGTTCCTAAGCATGAACTGACCATGCTACTCGTTAAGCACTAGTAGCACGCTCATGCACAAACTCACTTGTGCGTCTGACGTTATCCTTCTCAAGGACAGTGTTCCAGCAATTTCCCACCTTATCTGCTGTATTATTATAGGAGATAGATATCTGGGTTTGGGTAGTAAATATCAGTGTATCTACCCCACTTCCTTTTGAGGACTATTCTAACTAGTGTATGACATCTGTAATTTCTCCCATCTTAGGGAAAAAAACCCTCTTTTCATCCTCACTTCATCCTCTGCTATGCTCTTCACAGAATTTCACTATTCCTTTTAACAGAAAACCCCAAGTTGTCTACATATGTCGATGACAATAAGGCTACTGCTATTCTCTTTCCTAAGGTTAAAACTGAGCCAATCAATGCTCAATCTTCAGTCCCCATCTTATTTAACCTAGCAATAGCATTTGACACAGTTAATCATTTTCATCCTTGAAATATTTTTTCGCTTGTCTTCTGAGACAATCCATCTTGTTTTCCAAATTCCAAATTCATAGATCCAGACCAGACTTCTCTCCCAAATTCCAGACTCATATAGCCCACTGCTTAACATCTCTGCTGTGTGTCTAATAAATGTCTCAAACTTAACCTGTCCAGCTGAACTTCTCCTCTCGTAACCCCAGATAGCTCCCCATCAGCAGCCTACCCCATATTAGTTGATGGAAATTTCATCCCTCCAGCTGTTCTGGCCAAAAACCTTGGGGCCACACTAGATTTCTTCTGAATTCTCATACCCCACATCTAACTTATCAAAAAATTCCATTAGATCTAATGTCAAAATAGTCCTAAAATCTGCTACTCCATAGTCTAGGCCAGTTCCATCTCTTGCTGGGATTACTTCAACAGTTTTCTATCTTGTCCCACTACAGGGACAAGATGCCACACTTGTCCCACTACAGGGACAAGTTTCCACACTTGTCCCACTACAGGATTATCACAGTTATCAACCAGAATTATTCTTCCAAAATAGGAGATCGCTACTCTTCTACTCAAAACTCACCAATGGCTCCCCATTTTGTGCAGGGAAGAAGCCATAGTCCTTACAATGATCTTCAATGCCCTGAGTGATCTGTACAATCCTTCTTCCATATGATCACCTCCACGTCCTTCTTTCCTACTACTGTAACTCTCACTCATTCTGTATGCCCACAATGGCCTCTAACCCTCATTCATTCCATAACCCCACCTTAAAGGGCCTTAATATTGGCTGATCCCTCTACCTAGAAATCTCCTTCCTGAGATATCTACATGGCTCACTCTCTCACTTCCTTCATGTCTCTACTGCACTATCACCTTGGTGAGGCCTTTCCTGACCACCTGATTTCAAAGTGTAGCCACTTCTCACCCTATTCCCTATTCCTGTTCCCTACTATACTTGTCTTCTTGCAACTTATTGCTATCTAACATACTACAGAAATACTTATTTGTTATTGTCTGCCTCCCCGTGTAAAGGAAGAATTTGTGTCCATTTTGCTCATTCATTGCAAGATCTCAACACTGAGATAGAACAGTGCCTGGATCACAGGAGACATTCAATGAATATTCACTGAATTAATAGAAAAAATTATATAATTTTCATAACTGAAAACGTGAAAAGTGGGCACATAAACTCAGTTATATTATTTTCTATTTTTATTGTGTTTTACAGCATAAAAATTTAAAGAGAAATTTGGAAAATATAAACATTTATTATTCACATTTATGCATTCTTATTATTCTAGGATATCTTTTGCCCTTATGGGCTTTAAAGTCCCTGATACTCAGCATAGTTCTGAATCATCTTCCTTTCTTTCTTAGAAAATAGATAAAAATAAACTGTGACTGCTAAATATAGTTATCAAGTAAATTTAAAAATACATATTTAACATTATTTGAACAAATGAAATATATACTTGGAACTTTCTATGAAAATAATCTCATTTCAAAAGTTGTCCTGGCTTGTTCTTTGTTGTTACTCACATTGAATCTACCTTAAAAAAAATCGTATTATGAATAAACTTTACTAGAGCCAAACATTTCTGCCATAAGAATAATTATAAAGGGATCTGTGAAGCAGACAGCTGGCAGGCAATCCCTGTTTACCCCCCATCCTTTGGAGGGGAATCAAAGGTCTGCTCAGATATCTGGGGGAAAAAAATCTCACTAATGAATGGCTCAAGCTAATGTGTTAGCATCTGAATACTGTGTAATAGTGTTTTAGGAAAGGAAGAACTGGGGCAACAGGGTAACACTTTGGTTTCTAGGTCTCCTATTTTCCCAACACCTCCAACTCAATGTTTACCTTAAAATAACTAAGTTATCCTAGAGTCACTGATTTTGGCAAATGACTGATAGAGCTTATTATCAGAGACCTAATAGATTTTCAGGACGCATGCAAATAAAAAAAAATCATGACTACATGTCAGTACAAATCAATTAGGAAGGGAGACAGAGGTAACTAAAAAGCTGCTTTAGGGTTAGGTTATCTGATTCTCAATGCAAACACGCTCTTTATGGAACCCGACCCTTACCTACACATCTTGAGATACGTACATTATAACAGCAGAAACTTGAAAGTGGCACTATTAGCTAGACATTTATTAGAGAAAGATGTAATTTAAAACTACAAATAAGAAAATAAAGAGAATAATTTTAAATTCTCAATGGTGTATTTTAATTTTGCTCACAGTAATCTGAAATGTAAACAGTACTTCTCAGAAATAGAACGGATATAGTGCTTTATACTTTAAAAAGTACTTTCACAAGCATTAATTCATTGCGACTGTATGACAATTCTATAAATTCAGTATGATAAATATTATTCTACAGATGACGAAATTAAGACTCAGAGAGGTTAATGACTAAGTGACTTGCCTCATGTCCCAAAGCTAGGAAATAGAGAACCAGAAAAAGATCCCCCTAACTGAAATGCCTCTTACATTGTTCAAAGAATTAATCAATAAATAACATCATCTGAATTGAGCAAGGTTAGATTTTTCTACTTCTGGAAAGACAAAAACAGTCATAAATCCATAGGCTTTTCTCTTTAAGTACAGAAACTCTGTACTGTTCAGTCAACATATTATTTTTCTTGACTGAACCTTAAAGTTGTATTTATCTACCTGGGGATTCGTGTTAATGATCTGTTTTGAAAATTTTCAAACACTCACTGTTAAATTATAAAAACAGAATGTATATACCATATTTAAGCATAAACATGAATGTGTCCTTTTTGACATTTGCTTATAAATATGAACAGACACAATTTTGAAGCTATCATCACTTTACCAACACTTTTTTTAAAACTGTCTTTAAAGTTGTCAACATTAAAATCAAATATCCAATAACTACCAGATTCTCTGACTTGAAGTAAGAACTCAACAAATTTTGTAAAACTGTACTACCAAAAAAATTCTATGGAAGATATATATTAGCCTGAAAATTAGAAATGTTTTGTTATTTTCAGAATCTCAAGAGCTTGATCGAATTTTCTGGTTGAGTACAGAACAGTAAAAGTAGCAAATATTTATTATCATAAAATATTTTTAAAGTTTCTAAAATAAATTTACTTTAACCTGTATGTAATCTAGGCTGCAAACCATCATCTAGAAATAATTACATGGGCTGGGCATGGTGGCTCATGCCTATAATCCCAGCACTTTGGGAAAGCAAGGCAGGCGGATTATTTGAGATCAGTCCAAGACCAACCTGGGCAACATGGTGAAACCTAGTCTCTGCAAAAAATACAAAAATTAGCTGGGCATAGTGGCATGCGCCTGGAGTCCCAGCTACTTGGGAGTCTGAGGTGGGAGGATGGCTTGACCCCAGGAGGCAGAAGTTGCAGTGAGCCGAGATCTTGCTACCCTGGGCGACAGAACAAGACCCCATCTTAAAAAAGAACAATACAAAAACAAAAAACCCAGAAATAATTATATGAATATTTGACAAATATCTCTAGAATACAGGCTCAGGAGGGTAAGGAATTTGTTATGTTCATCATTATATTTCTACGGTTTAGTGCAATACCTGGCAATGGTAAGTACGCCAAGATTTTTTGAAATACTAAATTAATATATATACAGAGATAAGTATAATATCATGAGCAGAAACATCAAACATACATAAAAAGTAAATTCCTGAAGATTAAATATATTTCCCAGACCAAATGAGGCCAGAATTTATAATATAAAATTGTGATATACTGATAAAGAAGCAGATTTTGGTGGAAGATTACTTACGTTTTGAAAATTTTCAGTTTGAGGAATCTGTGAAAGAGTCAAGTGGAGATACAACATTCACATATTTGGGTCTTGAGCCCAGAAAAGAAGGTTAGCCAAGAGAAGGCTGGGAATGAGCAGCATGTAAGACGAGTACAGCATAAAAAAAGAAGAGTACCTAGGACTGAGCTGAGGGGAACCCTCAGGTAGAAGAGGAAGAGCCTACAAAAGGCAGTGAGAGAGAGAAGGAAAGTCAGGTGGGTGTTGTGTCACAGAGCCAAGCTGAGAGGTGATTTCTAGTTCAATACTATCAGGCAGTCAAATAAGGTAACTAAAAAGTATTAATATGCACATCAATGGTATCACTGGCAAGAACAGCCTCAGTAGATGGTGGCGGGGTAGGGGGGCAAAGAGGTACAAGCAGAACTGGAATTGATAAGGAGTAAGGGACATGTGAGTAAGTAGAGACAAATACTGACAAAGAGAACAATGAGACAATAGCTAGGTAGGAATATGGTATTCTGAGATTTTTTTTGCTTTTTATTTATCAGTCCATTCATCTCCCCATTTTTAAAATTTTAAGACGGAAAGACTATGTCTGCTTAAACAGTGACAGAAATGGTCAAAGAGGAAGAGGTTAAAGAGAAGAGAAGGCAGGCAGAGTGTATCAGTCCATTCTCACACTGCTGATAAATACATATCCGAGACTGGGAAATTCACAAAACAAAGAGGTTTAATGGGCTCACAGTTCCACGTGGCTGGGGAGGTCTTGCAATCATTGTGGAAGGAAAGGAGGAGCAAGTCACATCTTACATGGATGGAAGGAGATAAAGAGAGAGAGAACTTGTGCAGGAAAACTCCCGTTTTTTTAAACTGTCAGATCACGTAAGACTTATTCATTATCATGGGAACAGCATGGGAAAAACTTGCCCCCATGATTCAATTACCTCCCACCAGGTCCCTCCCACAACATGTGGGAATTCAAGATGAGATTTGGGTGGGGACACAGCCAAACCATATCATTCCACCTCTGGCATGTACTCACATTTCAAAGCCAATCATGCCTTCCCATCAGTCCCCCAAAGTCTTAACTCATTTCAGCATTAACTCAAAAGTCCACAGTCCAAAGTCTCATCTGAGACAATGCAAGTCCCTTCCACCTACGAGCCTCTAAAATCAAAAGCAAGTTAGTTACTTCTTAAATACAACAGGAGTACAGGCATTGGTTAAATACAGCCACTCCAAACGGGAGAAATTGGCCAAAACAAAGGGGCTACAGGCCCCATGCAAGTCCAAAATCCAGCAGGGCAGTCAAACCTTAAAGCTCCAAAATGATCTCCTTTGACTCCATGTCTCACACCCAGGTCACGCTGATGCAAGAGGTAGGCTCCCATGGCCTTGGGCAGCTCCACCCCTGTGGCTTTGCAGGGTACAGTCCCCCTCCTGGCTGCTTTCACAGGCTGGCGTTGAGTGTCTGTGGCTTTTCCAGGTGCACAGTGCAAGCTGTTGGTGGATCTACCATTTTGAGGTTTAAAGGACTGTGGCCCTCTTCTCATAGCTCCACCAGGCAGTGCCCCAGTAGGAACTCTGTGTAGGGGATCCGACTTCACATTTCCCTTCTGCACTGCCCTAGCAGAGGTTCTCCATGAGGGCCCCATTCCTGCAGCAAACTTCTGCCTGGGCATCCAGGTGTTTCCACACATCCTTTGAAATCTAGCTGGAGGTTCCCAAACCTTACTTTTTGACTTCTGTGCACCCACAGGCTCACTATCAAATGGAAGCTGCCAAGGCTTGAGGCTTCCATCCTCTGAAGCAACAGCCTGAGCTGTACCTTGGCTCCTTTTAGTCATGGCTGTAGCAGCTGGGAAGCAGGGCACCAAGTCCCTAGACTGCACGCAGCAGAGGGGCCCTGTGCCTGGCCCACAAAACCATTTTTTCCTCCTAAACCTCCAGGCCTATGATGGGAGGGGCTGCCACAAAGGTCTCTGGCATGCCCTGGAGCCATTTTCCCCCCTTGTTATAGTGATTAACATCCAGCTCCTTCTTACTTATGCAAATTTCTGCAGCTGGCTTGAATTTCTCCTCAGAAAACAGGATTTTCTTTTCTATTGCATTGTCAGGCTGCAAATTTTCCAAACTTTTATGCTGTTTCCCTCTTAAAACTGAAAACCTTTAATAGCACCCAAGTCATCTCTTAAATGCTTTGCTGCTTAGTAATTTCTTCTGCCAGATACCCTAAATCACCTCTCTCAAGTTCAAAGTTCCACAAATCTCTAGGGCAGGGGCAAAATGCCACCAGTCTCTTTGCTAAAACATTACAAGAGTTACCTTTGTTCCACTTCCCAACAAGTTCCTCATCTCCATCTGATATCACCTCAGGCTGGATTTCATTGTCCATATCATTATCAGCATTTTAGTCAAAGCCATTCAACAAGTCTCTAGGAAGGTCCAAACCTTCCCACATTTTCCTGTCTTCTTCTGAGCCCTCCAAACTGTTCCAACCTCTGCCTGTTACCCAGTTCCAAAGTTGCTTTCACATTTTCAGCAGCACCCCAATCGTGGTAACAATTTACTGTATTAGTCCGTTTTCATACTGCTGATAAAGATATATCCAAGACTAGGCAATTTACAAAAGAAAGAGGTTTAATGGACTTACAGTTCCATGTGGATGGGGGAGGTCTCACAATCATGGTGGAAGGCAAGAAGGAGCAAGTCATGTCTTACATGGATAGCAGGAGACAAAGAGAGAGAGAACTTGTTGCAGGGAAACTCCTGTTTTTAAAACCATTAGATCTCGTGAGACTTATTCACTATCACAAGAATAGCATGGGAAAAACCTGCCCCCATGATTCAGTTACCTCCCACCAGGTTCTTCCCACAACATGTGGGAATTCAAGATGAGATCTGGGTGGGGACACAGCCAAACCATACCATAAAGATACACATTTGACCTGGAAACCAAGGAGGCAGATTAGCGATGGAGCAGAAAGAAGCTTGTTCCAAAAAATATGGTATTTTGATATGAGTTGGGGATGACATGTGAAACCAAAACTGGGGCTGACATGTGAAACCAAAAAGGAATGCAAGCTAATCAAAATAGAAATGGTTTCATGGGAATATTTTTAAGGTAAGAAAGGGTCTAGATAGAGAAATTTCCTAAATAGGTGCTGGGTGGAATCAGAGGAGCAAAGAACCATTAGATCAAGTTTCAGAGGACTCAGCAAAGGAAAATTCCTACCTGAGCCCTGAGAGTTAAACCTGAAGCCAAGCATAATAGTGTGTCCTCTAGGGCTAAGAGGAAGAATGAGCAGACAATCTAAGGATCAAAGAGATATGCAACCCTTAAAGCTTAATAGTAATGTTAAACTATTAACATAACCTAGAGTGAGGCTGTATTCAGTAAATAAGGGCGCCTACTAATTACTCCTCTACTTCAGCTTCAACTCTCCTATTTCATTTTTGCACCCAGACCACTAAATGCTCAAAGATGATGGTATTTGACTGGATCTCCATCATCCCCTTGAAGGGTGGCTGTTGACACGACTAGCAGAAAACTCTCCTCTTGTGAAGAGTGACCTGGCTGATTCAGTCACACAGCATTTCTGACTAATGCTTATTACTGTATTAAGACCTAGCAACTCTGGTCAACCTTGATTTTTATTTGTTTTAGTTTTGAGTCCTAACATTTTGCTGTTCCCCAGGGCCAAAGTCTGTTTCTATCTATTGCCAAATGATCTGCCACACATACCTATAAACAGAGGAATTATTAAGTGATTCTTTTCATGAGTGTACTACCAGAACCTAGCCTACCATCTAGCACATGGGCCCCTAACCCCCAGGCCATGGACAAGTACTGGTCCGTGGCCTGTTAGGAACCGGGGCACACAGCAGGAGGTGAGCAGGAGACAAGCATTGCCACCTGAGCTCTGCCTTCTGTCAGATCAGTGGTGGCATCAGATTCTTCTAGGAGTGCCAACCCTATTGTGAAGTGTGCATGCAAGGGATCTAGGTTGCACATTCCTTATAAGAATCTATGATAAATGTAATGTGCTTGAATCATCCCAAAACCATACCCCCACCCTGGTCTTTGGGAAAACTGTCTCTCAGGAAACCAGTCCCTGGTGCCAAGAAAGTTGGGGACTGCTGATCTAGCACATAGAAGGCCCTCAACAAATATCAATGGAATGAGCAAATAAAAGTGATCATCAAATCTCTCTATGCAGGGGGAGCTTTACACATTTACAAACCAAGGACCCCTTTGGCAGTCTGTTGAAGCCTGTGGACCCCTTCTCAAAATAATATTTTAAAATAGATAGCATTATAGAGGAAATTAATTATAGTGAAATACAGTTACGAAACTATTTTTTTTAAATGTGACATCATCACAAACATGCTTCTGTGGCACCAGGTGGGCTTGCCAAGCCCCAGGCTTCTCTGTAGAGAGATTTGGCTGGGCCAGTTCAGTGGCAAAATTACTGACAACATCTATAGAGATTTTGTTCTCGGTTTCTCAGAGAAAACTCCTCCAAACTCCTGCCTGGGAAGCCACTGTGCTCAGTGAAATGGTAGAAAGCCGCCGAAGGAGTCTGCACAGTTCTGTGTGTCCATTTTCACCATACCTGCCATTTTCTGTATGGTATCCTCATCCTTAGCTGTGCCCATTGTCCCTGAATGCACAGACTTTTCAGTCTTCCTTTAGGGTGAGGAAGGCACAGCTGCCTATGTGAACAGGGGCAGAGATAGGATCTGGGGGTTACCCGTTTCTTACACAGACTTTCAATCAATCCTCCTGGGTCCTGCATCAACTGCATTCCTACTTCGAGGGATACCTGCTGCCTCCAGTTATTGAAACTTTTTAGGGGATCAGAAGTACAGAGAGCCTGCTTTTAGGCTTCCCATGTTACTGTCATCCATCTTCTAAAATGTAGTTGCTATTTTCTCTTTTCCCTTTTGAGTGCATGTCTATCTTATCCCTTTCCTTTTATCCTTGTGGGATTTATTAAGGAGGCAATGGTAAACAGATTTAATCTGCTACAATTTGCTGAAGTCACCACTAAAATTTTTACAAAGGCATAAAAAGTTTTAAAAATCAAATTTAGAAGTAAACTCAAAATTCATCTATTTTATAACTATATTTGTATCAAAGATGATCAATTTACTGTAATAACTTCAGCTTCATGAAGGCAGAGATCATTTCCACTTTATTATTGTATTGTCCAGTACCCAGCATAGTAGAGGTGATCAATAAATATTTATTTTATAAGTAAACTGAACGAATATAGATGTGATTAAAAATTTAGGATCTTTAATTTTTATAATTTCAGCACTTATCTCACTCACCTAGGATTGCTTTAGCAATATTCCAAAAAGCAATCAGAAATAGATTTACCTAATTTGGAATCCAAGAATGATGTATTTTATAACAACAAAGTCTTTCACTACAAAAATTTTACTATGATTTCATATTCTATACCAACAATTTCCTAGATAGAAATGAAACTGACATTCAAATTTACTTAGTTATCTTGAATAACTAGTAGTGCAGAAATAAATGTAACTTCTATTACAACCATTACATAAACAGTATTTAATTACAACTAATAGATGTACAATTTTAAGTGTCATTAAATGCATTTGTAATATTAAACAAATTCTAATTAATACTGAAAATTAAAGTCCTCCAAATGTAAAATCTGCACATTAGCCACCATATTTTAATTCATGTTGAGCAAAAACAAGCAATATTATTTAAAAATTGGGTCTAGTAGATCTCTGTCATTTTTGTCAAGCGAATTCAAAGGGCCTTCATAGCATGTCCTACTTTGTTATCACAATGTAAACTGTATGTACTTTGCTTTATGATTCTTTATTGGCCACTATCAAAGCCAAAATTCTCCTGAACGGCCAAAAGAGTTATTTAATTTTTCAGTTATATTTTATATATTTTATGGGGAAAGTTAAATGCATAGTGTCTTTTTTCTTTTTTAAATAAATAGGAATTCTGATATACCCATCAAGGTTTACCGCAATTTTAACAGGACAGCTCCATACTAATTTTAAACTAAAAATCTCTACATTTCCCATGGACAAACCTGCACAAAAGTTCAGAATTCATAGGGCAGTTTTCTGCTAAATGTTTATTCTACAGCTAAGTTTTCACCCTTGTTTACATTCTGTTATTACTAACTTCAAATTAAAATATCATACTCACTTCATCAGCCACAAACTCCTTACTCAGACCAAAATCTGTCAGCATCACATGGCCATTAGAATCAAGTAGAATATTCTCAAGCTTAATATCACGATATATAATCCCCAACTGCAAAAACAAAGAAATATAAATTTTAAAATAATTTACAAAAAAATGAATTAGGGCAGTCTTTCTTGTCTACATTTTTTTTTTTTTTTTAAGGCATTCCCCTCCTCAGGATCCTGTAATGGCTCTTGGTGATTGGTCAGGGCACATGGAAATTCTTTTATCTGCTGCGTTCCCTGGACCTCTCCAACCATGTCTTTGTTCTCCTTGTGCACAGGGTCTACCTTGTTGGGTCAGCTTCTTTAAGGCCTCCCTCTTGACTCGTGCTTCTTCATGTCTCTATTCTTCCTAGTTCACTCTCACTCTAGATGACTTTCAGGTGCCTTTGTAGCCAGTTCTTGTCCATCACTTCCTAATGGCTTCAGAAGACTTTCCTGACTAACCAGATCCCCTGTCATTTCCTTGTTTTTCATCCTACAACACCTATGTTTACATTGTACGTATCTATACATGACTGATATTTTCTAGCTATTTCCTATTTGTCTTTATATACCTATACTCTAACTCTGTTTTTCACTTTTTATGTATTTATAGGTATTTGTGCAGCACACCATGTATAAAATAGGAAATTCATAAAGAATTGTTGATTAACAGGCTCTTGAACATAAAGATTGAAGATCACAGGTTAATTTTACTCAAACTTTAGTTGTTTTCTGTTGTTGTTGTTTTTGTTTTTTTGAGATAGGGTCTCACTCTGTCACTCAGGCTGGAGTGCAGTGGCGTCGTCCTAGCTCACTGCAACTTCAAACTTCTGGGCTAAAGCCATCCTCCCACTTCAGCCTCCAGAGTAGCTGGGATTACAGGTGTGAGCCACTGCACTAGGCTCAAACTTTAATTCTAAATAAGCAAAGAAAATCAATTAAGTAACATTTATAGATCCCAATGTTTTACTTTGCATTTATAAAACTTACTTTTTTGTAAGTTCTACAGCAAAACACTTCAGCTATATAACAAATAAATCTATCCAACTCATATAAGAGGTGCTTGATCTGCTGAATTCTGTTTCATGTTTTCAGTTATGTCAGCCTGAATTAAATGTTTCTAAACTTAGAAATATTGTTTTCCTCAATGCTAAGAATATGAGAAAGTTCTTAATAATCTCTTAAAATGGAAATCAAAATTGCATACAGAAAAACACTAGGGGCCAGGCACAGTGGCTCATGCCTGTAACCCTGGTACTTTGGAAGGCTGAGGCAGGAGGGTCACTTGAATCCAGGAGTTTAAGACCAGTCTGGGCAACACAGTGAGACCCATCTCTACAAAAAATTTTAAAAATTAGCTGGGCCAGGAATGGTGGCTTACGCCTGTAATCCCAACATTTTGGGAGGCCGAGGTGGGCAGATCACCTGAGGTCGAGAGTTCAAGACCAGCCTGACCAACATGGAGAAACCCCAACTCTACTAAAAATACAAAGTTAGCCAGGCGTGGTGGCGCATGCCTGTAATCCCAGCTACTTGTGAGGCTGAGGCAGGAGAATCACTTGAACCCGGGAGGTGGAGGTTATGGTGAGGTGAGATCGTGCCACTGCACTTCAGCCTGGGCAAAAAGAGCAAAACTCCATCTCAAAAAAAAAAAAAATTAGCTGGGTGTGGTGGCACACATGTAGTCCTAGAGCTACTTGGGAAGCTGAGGCAGGAGGATCACTTGAGCTCAGGGTGTTTGAGGCCACAGCGACCTATGATAGCATTCCAGCCTGGGCAACAGAGCGAGACCCTATGTCTATTTTTAGACCCTATGTCTCTATTTTTTTTTTTTTAAAGAACAGAACAAAAAAGGGACAAGTGTGGGTGGCCCATGCCTGTAATTCCAGCAGTTTGGGAAGCCAAGATGGGAGGATCACTTGAGCTCAGGAGTTTGAAACTAGCCTGGGCAACATGGCAAAACCCTGTCTCTACAAAAAATACAAAAATTAGCCAGGTGTGGTGGCGCATGCCTGTTGTTCCAGCTACTCAGGAGGCTGAGGTAGGAGGATCACCTCAGCCAAGCAGGTTGAGGCTGCAGTGAGCTGTGATCGTGCCACTGCACTCCAGCCTGGGCAACAGAGTAAGACCCTGTATCAACACAACACAACACAACAAAACACAAAAGTACTAGGCAATTTTCCTTTAAGAGCCCCAGTGTTCTACAAGACAGACAGGAAGGAAAATGTCTAGAGCTTATACTGAACAGACATTGACTTGGAGAATTATATGCATCTAACAACCAGGAGATGCTTTTTCCTAAAAAACAACCTCTTTGGAAAAGATTTTAGAAACAAATAATTTACTATCTGTGTCACCTCATCACTTGCAAGTAAACATCCATTTCTGCCTCTTCCTGTGAAACCCAATGTTAGTAGCTTTATCAAGATTAACATTGCTGGCTTTGCGTTATATTTATCTGTATCTTTTTAGGGTAGTAAGATTAAGAGAAGGTTAACCGAGATTTCATTTGCTATATTATTCTCATTCCATATCAATTACAGTTATATCCAATATTCATTGTTTTATTTACTTCTGTGTTTGACAATGAGCAAGTTTTACATAAATTAAAAACTGGATTTTTGGACAAGCACAGTGGCTCATGCCTGTAATTTGGGAGGCTGAGGCGGGCAGATTGCTTGAGTCTAGTTCAACACCAACCGAGGCAATATGGCAAAACCTCATCTCTATAAAAAATACAAAAATTAGCCGGGTGTGGTGGCACATGCCTGTGGTCCCAGCTACTCGGGAGGTTGACATGAGAGGATCACCTGAGCCTGGGACGGTGGAGGCTGCAGTGAGCCGAGATTGTACCACTACATTGGACTTTCTAGCTTACTCACTAGAGCTATTCATTTTGTTTCTTATTCATATTTATAATGATTTCTACCATCATTTTTATATTATAAACTAATTGCCCTAAATCATAAATTTCAAAGGTCTTTCTTTGCAGCATATTCCTGGGTCCAATAGTTTCTTGTATGAAAATGTCTTAACTATCTTACATCCCACAAAAATCATCTTAAAGCTTGTTACCATATCAGTAATTCTATCAAAAGAAGTCCAAGTGTCTGTTCTGCTACCTCAGTTTGAGTGCCTACTTGACTGCACCTCGTTCTCCTTCCTCTCCATTGTGCTGCAGCCCTGCTCCTCAACCCCCCATTGCCAAAGGTTTCTTTCCCTCCTTGTTCCCACACATTTTTCATTCAGTCTCCCTAAGATTCCTACCCTTGAACCAACTCCCTTCACCTGGCAGGTCTTGTTTCTGCTCTGGGCTGGATCTGCCCTTTTCCTGATCTCTTTTTTTCTTACATCTTACCATAACTTATTCTCACAGCCTCACCCATCTGTTACCTCCACCTTGCTGCCTGCCCCTTTAGAAATGTCATCCTTCGTCCTTCCTTTTCCCTTCAATTGTCTCCTTTCTTTTCTATGTTCCATAATCAGCACTTCAGTCTCTATCTTAAACTAGTATAGGACCTGAATACAACATGACAAGGAAGGGTGGCTTCATGATGTACCTGAATTGTCCTAATTTAAAAATTACTTGAGTACTTTCTGTCTCTGAGGAAAAACACAAGCCCAGTCTACATAATGACTGCTTCTATAATGTTTCCTCATTAAGTAAAACAAAAAACTGAGTCAAAATTTCTTGGCTCAAGATTAATGGTTATCTGCAATAACATTTCTTAAAGTTTAAACTGATTGTTACAGTTTGCATAGGGTCACAGACATGAATTCCATTTAAAGTTTTTTAGTAAGAGTTCATCCTACCTGGGGACAATGGAGGAGAGAGGGGGTGGGAGCAAGAGACGGTGTCAGGGACAAAACAAATGGAAAAGAAAGCCAGAGTGCGAGAGTGGGAAATAACTCTTATTCTCCAACCTCATCGGGACACACCCTGAAGAGGTACAGGCAGAGTCTGCAATGCAGTAAATTACAACGAAGGTAATACATATTATGACTGATGGTTTCATTTTATTGGTTATTTTAATAATTAAAAGCTTTTATTATAATGACAGTTTGTAACAAATAAGCATTAAGATTTTTCATGATAAAACCCAAAACCTGCTTAGGTTCTTTTTAATCTCTATCATAGCAAGTACAATTGGAAAGTATTGAAATTGAGAAAATTGGTAATGTTCTGTAAGTGTGCTTTCATAATCTCCACTAAGACAATAACATGTAAAAACATTAGCTCTTCTAGCTCCATTATTACCTTAGTTAACAGACTTCAGAAAAGAAACTTGAAAAATGAAGTGTCTTACCTTGTGGAGATGTTCAAGGGCAAGCACAATCTCTCCAACATAAATCTGCACCTCGTGCTCTGTGAAACGCTCTCTTTGAGAAAGATGAGTAAAAAGTTCACCACCGTTTATATAATCTAAAAATGAAATACATTTTTCTTTCTTAAACATGTATTCATAAATGAAAAGCAGTGTTTCCTTTTAATCACTTTGGATTCACCATAAGGCACTGATTTTAATATACTGCTATATACAATTTAGCATACAGTATCATGTAGACAGATTTCTAGATTCAGATAGCAATACAGTTTCACAAAATAATGATTACCTTAAATATAATCAAATGAGTTTGCAAAGAGTATAGCCATTAAAACTATTACTAAAATCTGCATATATTTAAATATGTTTTCTCAAATACAGCATATCAGAAACCTCTGCCATCACCATATAATGCATACTTAACCTACTCTGGAGTACCAAAACATCAGCCACCGCAATAACCAAAACCAAAACAAAACACAAAGTCCCATCCTTTCATTTGTAATAATTGCCAGTCACCTGTAAACAGATTCCCTATTTTCCAGAATTGTCTACATGCACTTCCAAAAATCTATATTAGGTAATAGATACCCTTTTATTTAGCCCAATAGTATAAGTATTACAACTTGGTCAAATCAAAGATTCTAAAAGTAGAAGATTCCCATTTCCCTTTCAATTTTCTCTATTTATCCCAAGGGGGATAATGAAATAGGTGACCAAAAGGCTACATTAAGACATAAATAGAGGAGCTGGTTAATTTTTTAAAAAACCAAAATAGTTATGTTGATACATGGCTCTAATAAGATATTTCTTCATAAACGAAGAACTTATTTATCATTCATTATTTTAGGTAACTATACAAATTAATATTAGAAACTGCTCAAAATCCTATAGAATAAACTTTTTACCAAATAAGTGTTGCAAAAAAGCTTTAAATTATACTTTCATCAGAAACCACTGAGCTGGGCGCAGTGGCTCATGCCTGTAATCCCAGCACTTTGGGAGGCCGAGGCGGCCGATCACGAGGTCAGGAGATCAAGACCATCCTGGCTAACATGGTGAAACCCCATCTCTACTAAAAATACAAAAATTAATCGGGCGTGGTGGCGGTTGCCTGTAGTCCCAGCTACTCGGGAGGCTGAGGCAGGAGAATGGCGTGAACCTGGGAGGCGGAAGTTGCAGTGAGCCGAGATCATGCCACTGCACTCCAGCCTGGGCGAAAGAGTGAGACTCCGTCTCAAAAAAAAACAACAAAAAACACAACAACAAAAGAAACCACTGATACATTAACACACAGTATTTGTGCATGAGAAACCACTGACAACTAGAAAAGTCACAAATGCAATTTAAAGCTTTTTCTCCTGAAAAATTTGAAAAGCATATATCCCAAGTATATTCACTTGTTGAGTTTACCACAATTTGATAAAAGAATGAAATTCTTCATAAACTCACAAATTTTTCTTTTACTTTGTCCATTTAACTTTAAATTCCAAAAAGCAGATACAACAGAATTAAAGAACTCTAATAGCTAGTTGTTTTGCAATGCATTTACAAACCACATGACAGCAAAAAGCATTTCCCTTCTCAGGCTTCTGTATTTTGCGAAGGAGTTTTAATTATACCTGAACACAAAGCTAATTATTAAAAAGGTGTAAAGGAACACAGCATTCCTGCAAACTAATAATGAACTTTTTTCCTACCTTAGTTATTTACTTAAAAACTCAATACTCATGTTTATACATAAACACTTTCCATAGTTAGTCATGACACAGAAAGAAGCACGCACCTATCAATTGACAAACTCCTACATAGCCTTGAATGTCCAATTCAATCATCTCATTTTCTATGGCCGCTCCAGCAGAGCTGATTACTTTCTTCTATGTTACCATTGTACTTACTTAAGACTTCCAGCACTGCAGTTATCTTGCTATACTGCAATTGTTTATTTGCATACTTTCTCTGCTAAAGTAAGGATTAATATATTCATCACTATTTAGTCATCATAGTGCCTGCATGCAGTAAGCACAAAATAGATATTTATGGTATTAACATTTGCACACAAATTCTTAATACTGGAATATATTATAAACAGGGTCTCTGAACAAAACCACTCTGAAACTTAAGAGACCAGTCTACTATTTAAAAAATCTAATGTACTCCTGTTTCAAATGCAACATGGCATAGTCAAAAGAAACAGGGCTTTGTAACTGATGGACCTGAACTAGACAATGGCTCCACAGCTGTCTTTCCTTAAGCAAATTAAGCCTCTCTGAGTTTCAGTTCTTTATCTATAAAACAGGAATAATAACTACTTATGAATTATTGTTACTTGGGACAAAGTGCTTTATTTTCCATTTACTGGGAGATTGTGAAAAACTAACTATAAATCTAAGGAGACCTAAAATATCAAATGACCTAATTCCTACTTTTGGGATGGATTGACTTGACAGCCCAAGGTAAAGACTTGGCATCATAAAATAAGTTATTTAATTTTGAGGGGGCAGTTATGGGTTGTATACTTTGTAAGTTGAACAGCAAACTCTATGAACTTGGGAATACATGGGTGATGCAGTGGTGAGCATAGCTGCCTTGAATCCACGAACATGGGGGATATCTTTCCATTTATTTAGGTCTTCTTTCATTCTTTCAACAATGTTTTGTAGTTTTCAGAGTGTATGTTTTTGTACTTCTTTTGTTAAATTTATTCTCAAATATTTTATTCCTGTTGATCCTAAAGTAAATGGTTTTAACTTCATTTTCAGATTGTTTATTCCAAATGTATAGAAATATAATTGATTTTTGTATGTTGATCTTACATACTGCAATTCTGCTGAACTTATATATTAGTTCGAGTAGTTTCTGAGTAGATTCCTTAGGACTTTCTATTTATAAGATGTCATCTTTAGATAAGAATTTTTCTTCTTCCTTTCCAATCTGAAGGCCTTTTGTTCCTTTTCTTGCGTACAATGTTGAATAAAGTGGGAAAGTGGATATTCTGTCCATGTTCCTGATATTCGGGGGAAAGCATTCAGTCTTTAACCATTAAGCATTATGTTGGCTCTTGGTTTTTCCACAGATGCCTTTATCAGGTTAAGAAGTTCACATCCATTCCTATTTTGTTGAGCGTTATCATGAAGGAGTTGAATTTCAGCAAATACTGTTTTTCTACATCTATTGGGAGGATCATATGCTTTGTGTTCTTTATTCTGCTGATATGATATATTAAATTGATTGACTTTTGGTTGGTAAACCAATCTTGCACTACTGGGACAGATTCCACCTGGCCATGGCATATAATTATCTTTGTTACTGGATTTGGTTTGATAGAATGTCATTGAGAATTTTGCATTTATATTCATAAGAGATAATGATCTGGGCCTGCCATGGTGTCTCATGCCTGTAATCCCAGCACTTTGGGAGGCTGAGGCAGGCAGATCACTTGAGGGCAGGAGTTTGAGACTAGCCTGGCCAACATGGTGAAACCCTGTCTCTACTAAAAATACAAAATTAGCCAGGCGTGGTGGTGCACACTTGTAATCCCAGCTACTCAGGAGGCTGAGGCAGGAGAATTGCTTGAACCGGGAGGCAGAGGTTGCAGTTGGCCGAGATCACTCCACTGAACTCCAGGCTGGGCCACAGAGAGAGTCAGTCTCAAAAAAAAAAAAAAAAAAAAAAAGAAGGAGAGAGAATGGTCTGTAGTCGATACCCCATACTTTCAATATAAACTTGTAGGAAGGCTGGGCGCTGTGGCTCACACCTGTAATCCCAGCACTTTGCGAGGCCAAGGCAGGCGGGTCACGAGGTCAGGAGATCAAGACCATCCTGGCTAACATGGTGAAACCCCTTCTCTACTAAAAATACAAAACAAAATTAGCCAGGCATGGTGGCAAGCGCCTGTAGTCTCAGCCACTCGGGAGGCTGAGGCAGGAGAATGGTGTGAACCTGGGAGGCGGAGCTTGCAGTGAGCCAAGACTGTGCCACTGCACTCCAGCCTGGGCGACAGTGAGACTCCATATCTCAACAATAAAAAAAACAAAAAACAAAAAATCTGTAGGAAAACCATGTCCTAAAAATTTTGAGGGCCCATCTAAAACTTTAATTTGGGAAGACTGTGTTAACTCACATGCACTACTATTAAAAAATGACTCATATGGTTTAATGATAGACTGGGCACCAGAGGGCTATTTAAAAAACAACTGCTCCTCTGGCAGAAGGGAATGTCTGGAGGCTACTTATTTTATTTCTTACTGGGAGGAAGAGGATCATCATCCTATTTTGCACAGAAGGTTCCACTCATTCTTTCCCTTAAAATGGGAAGATAAGGGCATTACCCCCAGAGGCCTTCTATGATATTCCCCATTCTGAGCCCAGAACACCCAGACCTTTGGAAATTGGCTATTGCCATGTCTGGACTGTGAGTATGGGAAGAGGAAACTTTTCTGTCTGTTGTCCCCACTACTGCCCCTTGCATCCATGATTCTGACCACCAGGATAAATCCCCTTTGAAACCTTTTCCTCTTTTTGATGCTGATCCCCCATTACGGGACTTCAAATGGCATTATGATAATTCTTCTCAACCCAGGTATGCCCCTCTACCTCTTTGGCATTCCTGGGCACCTTGGATTGCTTCTTTACAGCGGAGAACATCGGGCATTGCCACCGCCGCTCGTCTCCTTCAGTATCAATGTACATTCAAACATTATGCTTTGTTTACCTCCAACCTGACTCTTCCTATACAGAGTTGTGTTAAGCCTCCTTACATGCTATTAGTGGGAAATATCAAAATTTGGACAAACAATCAAACTGTCCAATGCATTACCTGTCATTTATACACTTGTGTTAACTCCCATTTTGACTCCAGGAAAAGTAAAATGTTGGTTCGAGTTCAAGAAGGAATCTGGATGTCGGTAACTTTACCCAGACCTTGGGAATCTTCCCCCTCAGTACATTTAATTAATGAAGTGTTACAATGAATTCTCAAAAGATCTAAGAGATTTGTTTTCACTTTAATCACTGTGATCATGGGCCTAACTACAGTCATTGCACTGGCCACCACTGCTGGAATGGCATTACATCAATCTATTCAAATGGCTCATTTTGTTAATGATTGGCAAGCCAATTCCACCAAAATGTGGAATTCTCAACAAGGCATTGATCAAAAATTAGCTAATCAAATTAATGATTTAAGACAGTCTATTATTTGGCTTGGGGATCGGCTAATGAGTCTCAAACATCGCATGCAAATGCAGTGCGATTGGAATACTTCTGATTTCTGTATCACACCATATTCCTACAACAAGACTGATCATTCATGGGAAATGGTCAAAGGACACCTTGTGGGTAGGGAAGATAATTTATCCTTGGACATAACTAAATTAAAGAAACAAATTTTTGAAGCCTCTCAAGCTCATTTATCCATTGTGCCTGGAGCTGAGGCATTAGATCAGGTGGCACAAAGTCTTTCTGGAATAAACCCCACGACTTGGATTAAGTCTATCGGGAGCTCCACTGTAGTAAATTTTGGAATTATGTTTCTCTGTTTAATCAGCTTGTTTTTAGTGTGCCCGACCAGTCAAAGAATCCTGCGTCAAAACCAAGAAAACGAACAAGCCTTCAGCACCATGGCACATTTATATAAAAAGAAAGGGAGAGACGTCGTGAGAAGTCAGGGACCCCGAATGGAGGGACCAGCTGGAGCCGCGGCAGAGGAACATAAATTGTGAAGATTTCATTTTAATATGGACATATATCAGTTCCCAAATAATACTTTTATAATTTCTTATGCCTGTCTTTACTTCAATCTCTGAACATAAATTGTGAAGATTTCATGGACATTTACCAGTTCCCAAATAATACTCTTATAATTTCTTATGCCTGTCTTACTTTAATCTCTTAATCCTGTTATCTTTGTAAGCTGAGGATGTACATCACCTCAGGACTACTATGGTATTTGTGTTAACTGCACAAATTGATTGTAAAACATGTGTGTTTGAACAATATGAAATCAGTGCACCTTGAAAAAGAACAGAATAACAGCGATTTTCAAGGAACAAGGGAAGACAACTATAAGGTCTGACTGCCTGCAGGGTCGGGCAAAATAGAGCCATATTTTCTTCTTGCAAAGAGCCTATAAACGGACGTGCAAGTAGGGAAGATATCGCTAAATTCTTTTCCTAGCAAGGAATATTAGTAATTAATACCCTGGGGAAGGAATGCATTCCTGGGATGAGGTCTATAAATGGCCACTCTGGGAGTGTCTGTCTTATGCGGTTGAGATAAGGACTGAAATACGCCCTGGTCTCCTGCAGTACCCTCAGGCATACTAGGATTGGGAAACTCCACCCTGGTAAATTTGTGGTCAGACCGGTTCTCTGCTCTCAAACCCTGTTTTCTTTTGTTTAAAATGTTTATCAAGACAATACGTGCACAGCTGAACATAGACCCTTATCAGTAGTTCTGATTTTGCCCTTGTCCTGTTTCCTCAAAAGCATGTGATCTTTGTTCTCCTTTTTGCCCTTTGAAGCATGTGATCTTTGTGACCTACTCTCTTTTCTTACACCCCCTCCCCTTTTGAAATCCTTAATAAAACTTGCTGGCTTTAAGGCTCAGGTGGGCATCACGGTCCTACCGATATGTGATGTCACCCCCGGAGGCCCAGCTGTAAAATTCCTCTCTTTGCACTCTTTCTCTTTATTTCTCAGCCAGTCAACACTTATGGAAAATAGAAAGAACCTACGTTGAAATATTGGGGACAGGTTCCCCTGATATTCTTGTGATGTTTTTATCTGGAGTTGGTATTGGCATAATACTGGCCTCATAAGATAAGTTAGTGTTTCTTTCTCTTCTATGTTTTGGAAGAGTTTGTGAAGAACTGGTAATTCTTCTTTAAATGTTTGGTAACATTTACTAGTGAAGCCATCTGGGGCTGGGCTTTTCTTTATGTGTAGTTTTGTTTGTTTTTTGTTTCATTTTGTTTTGTTTGAGAGAAAGTCTCCCTCTGTCACCCAGATTGGAGTGCAGTGGCATGATCTCGGCTCCCTGAAACCTCTGCCTCCCGGGTTCAAGTGATTCTCCTGCCTCAGCATCCCAAGTAGCTGGGCTTACAGGCACCCATCACCACGCCCAGTTAATTTTTGTATTTTTAGTAGAGAGGAGGTTTCACCATGTTAGCCAGGCTGGTCTTGAACTCCTGACCTCAAGTGATCCAGAGCCTCAGCCTCCCCAAGTGCTGGGATTGCAGGCATGAGCCACCGCACCTGGCCTGTGGGTAGTGGTGGTGGTGGTAACAGTAGCAATAGTTCAATTTCTTTACTTGTCTATTCAGAAGTTGTATTTCTTGAGTAAGTTCTAGTAGTTTGTGTCTTTCTTGGAATGTCTTTATTTCATATAAGTTATCCAACATGAAATAACATAAATAACAAAACTGTATGTTGGTATACAGTTGTTCATGATGATCCTTTCTAATTCTGTAAGGTCAATAGTAATGTCCTTTCTTTCATTCTTGATTTTACCAATTTGAGTCTTCTTTTTTCCTGGTCAGTCTACCCAAGGTTTGTCAATTTGTTGATCGTCTCAAAAGAATAATCTTTTGGTTTCATTGATTTTCTCTTGTTTTCATATTCCATATTTGACTAATTTCTAATCTTTGTATGTCCCTCCTTTCTGGTTGCTTTCGGTTTAGTTTGCTCTTCTTTTTATGTATCTTAAGGTGGAAGACTGGGTTACTGATTTCAAATGTTTCTTGCTGTTTTGATTTCAGCGATTACAGCTATAAATTTCCCACCAAGCACTGCTTTAGCTTCATTCTGTAAGTTTTAGTATGTAGTGTCTTGTCTCTTATCAAAAAAAAATTTTTTTTTAAACCTCAAGACAAGGTCTCACTCTGACACTCAGGCTGCAGTGCAGTGGTGTGATCATAGCTTACTGCAGCTTCTAACTTCTGAGCTCAAGAGATTTTCCTGAGTAGCTAGGATTACAGGTGTGTGCCACCATGCCTGGTTAAAATTATTTTTTTGTGGAGACGGGGGTCTCACTTTGTTGCCCAGGCTGTCAAAAAGTATTTTTTGATTCCTCCTATTTCATCTTTGACACATTGGATATTTAGGAGTACATTGTTTCATATGGTTGTGAATACCCCAAATTTCTTTTTGTTATTGATTTCTTTTCTCATTCCATTGTGGAGAGGAAACATAATTTTTATGATTTTAATGTTTTAAAATTAATCAAGTTCTTTAAAAATGGGCTGGCATGTGATCTACCCTAGAGAATGTTCCATCTGTATATGTATCCTGCAATTACTATTTAGAGTTCCATAGATGTCTATTATGTCTAGGTGGTTTATTGTGTTGTTTGGGTCTTCTATTTTCTTGCTAAATCTTTTTGCATTATTGAGAATGGGATATTATTGCTGAATTGTCTATTTCTTCCTCCATTTCTTTCAGTTTTTGCTTTATGTATTTTGGATCTATGTTGTTAGGTACATCCACGTTAGGCTCTATGTTGTTAGGCCCTTGATCTCTGTGGGTTCTGCATCCACAAATTCAACGAACCATGGGTCAAAAATATTCAGAAATACAACAATACAACAATAGAAAATAATGCAAAGAAGAAAACCGTTTAACAACTATTTATATTACCATTTACATTGTATTAAGTATCAGAAGTAATACAGAGATGACAAAGTATACAGGGGGATGTATATAAGTTATATGCAAATATTATCCCATTTAATATAACAAACTTGAACATCCGAAGTTTTTTTTTATTCGTAGGGTGTCCTGGAACCAATTCCCTGCAGATAATGAGGGATAATGATATATATTTACAATTGTTATATCTTCATGGATTGGCCTTTTTTTTTATCATTATGAAGTGTCCTTTTAAATCTCTACTAGCATTTAAAAATATCTGTTTTGTCTGATATCAGCATAATCACTCCAGCTTTCTTGTGGTTGCTGTTTCCATAGTTTATCTTTTTAATCATTTTTCCCTTTAATCTATTTGTATCTTTGATAGTATATCTTTTGTAAACAGCACATAGTGAGATCTCCCCCAGTCTGACAATCTCTGCCTTTTGATTAAAATGTTTAATCCATTCACATTTATTGTTATTAACATAATATCTGCAATTTTACTTTTTTGTTTTCTATATATCTCATATCTTTTTTGTTCCTCTAGTCTAGTCTTTCTTTACTCCTTTTTTGTTAACTGAATATTTTCTAGTGTAACATTTTAATTCCTTTAATACTTTCTCACCTTACTTTTTTTTTTTTTTTACTTAATTTCTTAGTGGTTGCTCTGCAACTTGCCATACAATATTAACTTATCATAACAGCTTTGGATTTATACCAACTTCTGGTTATATATACAAACATTAATTCTATGTATCTATATTCTCTTCCTGTTTTGTGCTATTATTGTAATATACAGTACAAATACATACGTTGAAAACCTAATAATACATTTCTATAACTTTACATAATTTTGTCTTTCAAAGAAGCTGAGACAAGATAGAAGGGCAAATACATACTTGTAGTTTGTTATATTAGCCTTCCTACTTACCGTTTTTCTGTTTTCTTTTTTCCCATTGAATTCGAGTTATAATCTGATTCCAACCCCCTACTTCTGTCCCCATCCCTGGTGTTTTGTTTCAGTGTTTTTTTGTTTTGTTTTGTTTTTTTGAGACAGAGTCTCACTCTGTCACCCACACTGAAGTACAGTGGTACAAACTCGGCTCACTGCAACTTCCACCTCCTGGGTTCAAGCGATTCTTGTGCCTCAGCCTTCTCAGTAGCTGGAATTACAGGTGCGCACCACCACGCCTGGTTAACTTTTGTATTTTTAGTAGAGACAGGGTTTTGCCATGTTGGCCAGGCTGCTCTCAAACTGCTGGCCTCTAGTGATCTGCCTCCCACGGCCTCCCAAAGTGCTGGGATTACCAACATGAGCCACTGCACCCAGACTGTTTTTCTAGTTATTTTTTCTTTATTTAATAAATTGGCTTGACTATTTTAGTAAAGTATTTTATCTGCAGTGTGAAGCCTCCAATGTTGCTCCTCAGAGAGCAGAGCCTTGGGCATTCGAACAATGGTTCTAGCAGGGCTCTCTTTGTACTTTCTTTCCCCGATCTGTTAGGCTGTCTGCCTCTTGCTGGTATTACACCCAGCTGTTAGGACCCACTAATTGCTGGCTGGTCGCTCTATTGTTTTCAATAATGCTCTGGAGCATAAATTACTCCATGGTCTAGTCCAATAAATTCAGGCCCATTTGCAGGAGTAGCTTTTGAGGACAGTGTTTAAAGTTTGTTCTGACCTCAGGAGGGACCCTTCTTAGTTGTCCGCATAGGACAGAGCTAAGCTTGTTGCTCTAATGGAGCTACTGGCTTCCTCTTCAATTGCTTACCACCATAATTTCCTTTGTTTTTGTTTTCCTTTTTCCAAAAGCACCCTTAGTTTTAGGTCAGGTGTGGTGACTCATGCATGAAATCTCAGCACTTGGAAAGGCCGAGGTAGGAGGATAGCTTGAGGCCAGGAGTTCGAGACAAACCCAGGCAACATAGCTAGACCTCATCTCTAGAAAAAAAATACAAATAAAAAATAAAAATAGCCAGGCATGTAGTTCCAGTTACTCAGGAGGCTGAGCCAGGAGGATCGCTTGAGCCCAGGAGGTCAAGGCTGCAGTGAACCATGACTGTGCTACTGCACTCCAGCCTGGGCAACAGAGCAAAACCCTGTCTCAAGATAATAATAATAATAATGAATAAAGAACTAGATGGGGCTATTTGAGTTCCTTTATATTTGCATAGGAATTTTACAGTCAGTTTGCCAATCTCTACAAAAAAGTCTGCTTGGATTTTTATTTGGACAATTTTGCATCCATAGTTCAACTTAGGAGAACTGACATTTTTTAAATATTGCGTTTTCCAACCCATAAATATGGTGTATCTCCAATAATCACTTTTCTTTCATTTCTCTTAGCAACGCATTATAATCTACAGAATAAGACTCCTACTTCTGGACTACATTTTGATCTCTGATTTTGCATATCCTTAGAAATGAATATTTTTATCTTTAGAAAGGAAGACTGATGCAGTAGTTAAGCACATCTTTGGTGTCAGAAAGTCCAAAAATCTTAGCTATACCTTTTATCAACTATGTGACTTTGAGCAAGATGTTTAATCTCTCTGAATCTAAATCTGTGTTTTAGAAGAATATATCTTCCTAAGGTTTGTTCATTTTATTCAACAGATATCTGAGCTCTTATTATGTATCAGCCACTCTTCTAGGCACTGCACACACAGCATTGAACAAAACAGACAAAAATCTCCAACCTAGTGAAGCTTGCATTCCAGTGAGGATCCTAGTGAAGCTTGCATTCCATTCAGGAAAAAAAATAAGTAAATTAGATATTATTAATAAGTTGGAAGGTCATGATTACTATGGAAAAAGTAGCATAGATACAAAGGTCTAGGGCAGAGATGAGGATTGTGTTTAAATAAGGATGGCTAGTACAGGCCTCAGCGAGGTGACTTTTGAGCAATGACTTTAAAAGGGCAAGAACATGAGCTGAGCACATATTTGAGGAAAGACTGTTCCAAGCAGAAGTAACATCCAGTACAAAGATCCTGAGGCAGAGCAGGCCTGGTGTATTTGAAGGTCATAAAGCAGATCAAGTGGCTAGAACAGAGTGAATGAGGGAAAAGCAGTAGGAGAGTCAAGGTCACAGAAGTAACTGAATTAGGGGGGTGGGACAGACTGTACAGGGCTTATGGACCTTTACTGGAGCTGTTGTGTACATCATCTACTGCACAACATATTGTCATCTATGTGAACAGTTGCCCTTGCAGCTGTGCAGCGCAGAGGCCCTGGCCATCATCTTTTACTGTGAATGAAATGGGAAGACTCTGCAGAGTTCTGAGTAGGATAGTAGTGTGATATGACTTTCATTTTAATAGAAGCAATGACTCTGGCTACTGTATTGAGAATAGAAAGGGTAGAAGTAGGGAGATCACTTGCAATAATAAATAAGGTAATAAGGCAAGAGATGACTGGCTAGGAGGAAGGTGACAACAGTAGTAGTGATAAGGACTCAGCATAACTGAGCAACTAAAGAGATGGAGTGGGTGTTACCTGAGATGAGTAAGGATGGGGGAAGAACAGTTTGGAAGGGGCTATCCAGAGTTCATTTTGGATATGAAGAATGAAGAGTGCCTGACTAATAGTACAAGCTAAATAAATGGTAGTCATCACCACCACCATCTTGTGGCCAGTTGTAGAGCATTAAGAGTAGCTTCCATGAACCATCGTGAAAGTGCTTCATGCTAATTCCTTGAAATTATGTCAACTGTTTGGGTATATGTAGGCCTACACACATTCTTCTGAGAAGAGAGAATCCACAGCTTTTGTGAGATTTGCCAAGGAGTTGTTAGCCAAAAATTTAAGGAACATCACCTTAAAGACAGCATTATAAATCTGAATGGAAAGGTTCCTATCAAGTTTATTTACAAACAAACCAGCAAGTACTGACAGCACATGGGAAACCTCTGAGAACAGGTGCCATAGCTCTGCCCTGAGAGCCCACACCACCAACTTGATCACGCCCAGCATGCCCACCAGTGCCACACTCCCTCTCAGCGTTTGGATTAGTTCTCCCTGAATTTTACCCCTGCTTGGCATAACTATCCTAGAGATTCTTTGTATTCACATTTGGACCAGTGGGGTTCAGAGCTTAAGAAAAGTGAGACGGAGCAAGGGATTTTCATTTCAACAAGAGCTCTGACTACCGAGAATGTGCTAAAACTGCATTTCTGATGTCTTTACGCCTCTTTGTTTATCAAGAGATCTATCAACTCTGTTAGGATAGGGCTCAGGCTTGTCCCTGAAAGTAAAAACAACTTAGCCAGGCAGCGAAACGACAAAATATGTAAGACTATCAGGGATATCATTAAATTTGAGTTGAATTTTCAAATTGTTATTCTCTCAAAAGGAATGTGGCGGATTCTGGGCTAGAGTTAGCAGTGGCATCAAAGTGGTCAGTGATATCATGACCACCCAGATCCTCACTGACATCTGAAAGGAGGAGTCTTCTCAGCTTTATAGCCTAAGGAAAACCTCCAGACCTTTTAGATCCCCAGCCCCTTTTCAACTGGGCATAAATTACATTTCCTCATATAAAATACATATTAAACAGCTCGGGTAGAATAAAGCACTTGAAAACTGTCTACTGCTAGAATTTACGGTCCAATCTACCTGGTGGACTCTTGATCCATGCCAGCTTATCTACCCTGAATAACTTTTCTGCCAAAATTATGATCCATTAGATTTCTGAAAATTCCTTCTCAAGTCTCTGCCATTTCTTCCACAAAAAATTGTAAGCTTGAGCATTCTTGAATTTTTAAAGCCAATATTGTTTTTCTTCCCTTTATTATAAGAAAACTATCAGAAGATAAATTGAGATTGCTCAATTTTTATTGATACTCCTTCAGCTTTTTGCCTCTGTGGACAAACAATGAAAATGGGCTAAGTGGTACTATTCATATACACTCCTGGCTACTGACGTTTGCACGGAAGTAGCGTAATAACCACATAGGCAGGGGAAGTGGGAAAGGGCTCCCGACAGACAAGAATCCAGATGTAAAACAATGACTTGGGTGGCCCTTCTTAAAAATTTGTATCTGAACACAGCCCACTGCTTCTGAGACCAGACAAAGAATAACAATAGCAACTATAGATTTTAGGCCCTTCTTTCATGCCTGTTCTAGTTAGATATGATGAATCTGATCCCAATAAATAATGCCATGAAGTAGGTACTATTAAAATAATCATATAATCCCCAGAGAAAATAGGAATCTCCAGAGAAAAGTAAAACTGAGAGTGGTTAAGTAAATTTTCCAGAGTTGTACATCTTATGAAGGGGGAGAGTAAGGGTGATGAACGTGTCTGACTCTGAAGACAGTGGGTTTAGACGTTGTCTTAGAGCTGCTCTTTTCCCCTCTTCAACTTGGTTTTCCCACTGGTTATGAAGAGCAGCCTCATCAGGCAGTCGGACTTGATAATTTTTCTCAGAAATATTGCCTTAAGATCAACTATTCTTTGGAAGACAGCTTCCAAGTATTTAAATGACTTAGAACCAATAATTCTATATATCTTACCATATAATTTTGCTGTCTTACATGCTTTTTCCGGTTAAATTTTGGAGGGCTTGTCTGAATGTCACAATAATCAAAAGTAGACATTCTATGTCTACTGAGATTTTTTTTTAATGGCTACAGTAAACAATCAGTTTAAATCTTTTTTTAGACTGCCAAGCTAAAATTATCGCTCATAGATTTTATGGCACAGAACTTAAGTACAGCAATTTACATCTTGTAGTAGTGAACCCTGGGCTGTTTTCTCGAAAAAAGTACTGTACCTTGAATGGAGGAATATCTACAACCTTGCAAAAAGTTCCTTAATTTTTCCTAAGAGGTTATCACTTAACCCACCTGGCTGTTAAGGCAGAGGATCTGAATTTGGCAACATAGAAGAGCTACATTCATGGTTCTTGCCAGAGATTAGAACCTCAAAGTATCTGCAGACCAAATATCATTAAATGTTCAGTTGTTAGAAATAATACATACAAAGGACAATGCATATGATCAATACATCTCTCTTGATATGCTATATTATGACTTTGGACCAAGAGCAGCAGAAAGCTATAAACACAAATTACACTGTTTTGGAAAAATTATACTCTCCCCTTGTGTTCCACAGGCTTACATTATGAAGCCTGAAGAGTGGCATGAAACTTCTTATTATCGTTAGTCTAGGAAGAACATAGTGGTTCCTAAATGAAGCCCTATTAAAGAATTTTTTCCTAAGGGTTTTTTTTACAAAAAACTTATTTTGGCACAATTTTTTTTTGGAGACAGGGTCTCACTCTCTTGCCCAGGCTGGAGTGCAGTGGCACTATCACGGCTCACTGCAGCCTTGACTTCCTGGGCTCAAATGATCCTCCTGCCTCAGCCTCCCAAGTAGCTGGGACTATAGGTGCAAAATTTTGTACTTTTAGTAGAGACGGGTTTCACCATGTTAGCCTGGCTGGTCTCGAACTCCTGACCTCAGGTGATCTGCCCTCCTTGGCCTCCCAAAGTGCTGGGATTACAGGAGTGAGCCACCATGCCCGGCCTAGATTTTTTTTTGAGATAGGGTCTCGCTCTGTTGCCCAGGCTGGAGTGCAGTATGAACCCTGGGCGGTTTTCTCGAAAAAAGTACTATACCTTTAATGTAGTATAAAATTTTGGCACGATTCCAAAATTGTAAGAACAATACAAAGAATCCCTATATGCTCACTATGAAAATTCACTAATTGTTTACATTTTGTTTCATTTGCTTTAGCATTCTTTCTGTTTTCATATATGTGCATTTTTCCTGAACCAGTTGAGAATACATTGGAGATATCATGCTCCTCTATTCCTAAACATTTCAGTGTACATTTCCTAAGAACAAGGACATTCCTGCATATAACCACAGTATAATTGTAAATATCAGAGCCACTAACCACGATAAAAATACCATTTCCTAGTCTGAACTCCCTATTCAAATTTTGCCATTTACCCCAATAATGCTCTTTGTGGCTACTTTTTTCCGGTCCAGTTTCTAGTTCAAGTTCACACAATGCATTAGAAATCACATCTCTTTAGTCTGGAATCCATGGTCTGTCTTTCTTGATATCTTTGAAGAGGACAGACCTGATATTTTGTGGACTAACTGTGAATCTGGGTTTTATCTTTTGTTTTCTCATGATGCAGGTTATGCATTCTTGGAAGGAATAGCAATAAAATGATGTTACCCTCACTACGACATCTCAGGAAGCATGGATGTTAGTTTACCCAACATTGGTGTTAACTTTGATCACATCATTAATGTGGAGTCACTAAAGTGCAGTTTGCTACGTTTCTCCACTATGAAGTTACTATGTTTCCCTTTATAATTAACTGGTAAATTGTAGGGAGAGGAATTGAGACTATGTAAAAATCTCCTCCTCTTCATGTCACCCACTCATTTTAGCATCAAGTGATGATTTTCCAACTCCATCATTCCTCTATGTTAGTTGGCATTCTCCCATAAGGAAGAGCTTTCCCTTCGCCCCCAATGTATTGCACTTTCTTACTTTCTAGCATAACAAGATGTTCTAGTTTCATCTTGTACTTTTCAAGGCTTTATTTTAATATCACCACCACTCATGGATCACTATCTGCCAGGGGCGATATGACACACTTTACATAGATCATTCCATTTAAGCCAATCAACTCCAGGTAAATGGGATAGCAGAGTATCAGAGAGATTAGGCGACTTGCCTAGGATCCTGCAGCTAGGATATATTGAAATCCAGAAACCCAGAGTTGAGCCAAGTTAGTACTTAAGTAAAATAGAGAAAAATACATGTTCACCGAGGGGTAGGTTATTTGGCTTGGCTGGTGCA
This sequence comes from Pongo abelii, assembly GCF_028885655.2. Taxonomy (NCBI): domain Eukaryota; kingdom Metazoa; phylum Chordata; class Mammalia; order Primates; family Hominidae; genus Pongo; species Pongo abelii. Next base: position 95,334,332 of record NC_072000.2, read on the forward strand.
CAGGTATCAGAGCACAGTAGTGGGAGACTGGGAGGGAAAGACAAGCTGAGGCTGGGGTCAGATTGTTCTGAGAGCCTTACAAGGGACTTTAGAATATATCCTCTTCAAGTAAATGGAAGTCACTGAGAGATGTCAAGCAGTGGAATGACCCAATCATGGCTATGTTGTAAGAAGACTAATTAAATATTAATGCAAAAAATGGACTGGAAAGGATTGAAAGGGGTCAAAAAATAGACATTAGCACTATTTCTAATTTTCTGATAACAAAAATAATGCTGCTTCTCCTGATAAAACAAAGAAGGCAACACATGTGGCTAAGCTGTGTACAGCAATCAAGTCGCATGGCTCCTCCACATACCGGCTATGAAGCCTTGGGCGCCTTTTTTTATTCCCTGGGCCTCAGATACCTCATCTATAAAACAAAGATGATAATCTATTTCTCCAAGGGTTGCTTTCAAAGACCGAAAAAAATAACATATAAAAAAATGCCAAGAGTAGTGTCTGATAACAAATAAGTACTACAAAACATAAATATTACAATAAAAATATTTGCCACCTTTATCTAAAATGCTTTTTGACTGTGAGCACAGAAGTGTAGGATTTTCTGGCCTACAGACAACCTTAGCTTGTACTGACATTCTCATTCTAATAATAGTGCCACAAGAAACAACCTTGTACATATTTTTTATCTACTTAGGCAGGCGTAAATTGGTAGGATGGATTCCTAAAATCTGATTGCTGAGGCTGCACGTGGTGGCTCACACCTGTAATCACAGCACTTTGGGAGACTGAGATGGGAGGATCACTTGAGCCCAGGAGTTCGCAACCAGCCTGGGCAACATAGTGAGGCTCTGACTCTGCAAAATACAAAAAAAACTAGCCAGGAGTGGTGGTGTGCACCTATAGTCCCAGCTACTTGGGAGGCTGAGGCAGGAAGATCATTTGAGCCCAGGAAGTCAAGGCTGCAGTGGGTCATGATAGTGCCACTGCACTCCAGCCTGGGCAAGAAAGTGAGACCCTGTCTCAAAAAAAAAAGACCCCCAAAAAACCACAACAAACAAACAAACAAACTTGGATTGGCAAGTCACAACAAACACACATATTAAATTTTGATAACTGTTGCCAATTTTTGGTAAGTACCTCCACAAAAAGGCTGAAGCCATTTATATCACCCACCAACAGTGAGTAAATACCTCTTAAAAAGTTCTCGTATCGGCCGGGCACTGTGGCTCACGCCTGTAATCCCAGCACTTTGTAAGGCGGGCAGATCACGAGGTCAGGTCGAGACCAGCCTGGCCAACATGGTGAAACCCAGTCTCTACTACAAACACAAAAATTAGCTGGGTGTGGTGACGGGCACCTGTAATCCCAGGTACTCGGGGGGCTGAGGCTTGAACCCGGGAGGCGGAGATTGCAGTGAGCCGAGATCACACCATGGCACTACAGCCTGAGCGACAGAGCGAGACTCTGTCTCAAAAAAAAAAAAAGAGTTCTCATATCAAATACCTTAAATTTTTGCCAATCTGATATGCATTTCCAAGATACAGAGGATTTTAAGGTGCAGAAGAAAGGAGAAAGGAAGAAAACTTGAGAGCTTGCAGCAACTGGACCTGATCATCTCAGACAGAGAGGAAGACAGTAATGGGACTGTGGGTTTGAGAAGTAATAAGAGGCTGGGAAAGTTCACATGCAGTTCACGAGAGAGGGGTAAAATGCTTGCTAACCTGTGAAGCTCTGCTGAGACTGACAGCATGAGTTTCATGCCAGACCCAGGTGACACATTTTGTTGACACACGAGGAAAGCTTAGCAATCTAGTATTGGGAAGACAAGTTCAGAGAGTAATCAAAGTGACTGCAATGTCAGGCAAGGAGGAAGGTGAAGAGGGCAAGCAATGCCAGTGTGCCAGCCAAGGCAGATTCCAGGTTAGTAAGGGCACAGATGGAACCCAAAGGAAGTAGGAGAATAGGAAAGGCTCAAAAGAAGGCAGGGCACAGAGGGGATTTAAAAAATGCTCAGGGAGTATGAGAAAGGAAAATGATGGAAGATTTGGTTAAAGACTTTGAGGTCTTAGAGGTGCAACTGGTTTGACTGATAAGGCCTAATGTGCAGCTATACTTGTAAATGAAGCAAAAGAAGTGAAAGAGGTTTGGCATGGTATTGAACTGGTTATCAATACTGGTACTAAATTTGTAGAAAGTGATGGGACGAAACTGGAGGAAAGGGAAACTAAGTCTGATGAATGTCACTGGAAACGCAGATATGTGTCCTGGGAGTCAATCAGCTACAGAACTGAGGGAAGTGGCTTAGAAAAGCTCTTTGAAAAACAAGACTCTGTTGAGAAATGATTTTTTAAAATGATGTTTAACTATCATCATGTTGTTGAGTACAGGAAGGTGGTCTTCTGTGACAGGGGCTGCTAGAGAAGCAACATCCTCCAAAAACAGAAGGTTTTACTTTAGGGGAAAGGATAAATAAAGCATTTCAGGAGTTTATGCACACAGTTACTCATAGAATACTAACCCTTTCTGTTAGTAGAGGAAGATGAAGAGATGTTTGAGTAGGGGGAAGAACACAAAATTCCTAAGACATAAAAAATATCTCCAAAGCTTCTAAAATAGTAGGCACATACAAAATTAAGCTTTAGAGAGTACAGTGTACCAACGGAGTCATACCTCTTTATTTACATATTGTACATTTTATTCTAAAAGCTAATTTACATGTATTCTGCCAGAAAGTCAAGTTGGGATCTGGCACCAAAGAGGTAGACTAAAGTCCAAGGACAATTTTCTCTCTGCCAGGCACAGGGTCTAGCCCTATCAAATACAAGGCACTAATACTAGTTGCAAGGAATAAATAAACATGAAATATTGCAGTAACTAACTGCCGTAGCCACATGAATATTAAGGTAGATTCTTCACCTCAAGTTTCAGCATTGATAAAGAGTAGAAAGAAACAGAAAAGGAGAGAAAGCAAAAGGGAACTGGTAATAATAGTAAGAACATCTTTCTTGATGGCCATGTCTCAAGTTCTGAGCTCTTCCAAGAGATAAATTCAGGATAAGTCTTCAGACTTATTCTGTTTACAACTGAAGAACAAAAGAAAACTATCAATAGTCCGTCTTTATGACAATAATTAAAAATAAATAGGTAGAGCTAACTTTAATAGATGTTCTCAGAAGCTGTCAGGCAAATTTCATTAATGTGACTCTTCCAAAAAACATTTATCATCCCATTGAAATTGACTTACAGTCCATACAATGGAATACCTTATATGATCCTTGTGCCAATGATTTGTTTCTTGATTAAAAGAAATTTGTCATGTAAATGATTATATCTTAATTCCTTTGTATTTCTTAAATGGTCTTCTTTATATGTAGGATGACTAATATTCTTTAACTGCAAAATATTATTATAAATAATTCTAACTTCCACATAAGATTGTCATGAGTATTAAATGAGCTACTGAGGATTATGAGCCACGCATACAGTAGGCATTTGTTAAATAATAACTAATAGCTCCTATTATTATTTACAGGCATCAATTACAATTTATAGACTTGAAAAATACTGTCAAGCTTAATTATAATGACTTAAATATAAAAATCAAATTTATTGTGTCCTGACTTACAAACTCAATGTGGTCATAATTTTAAGACTTATGAATGTTTAACATGTATTTCCATAAAGTACTACCAGGGTCTAATCACTTAGTATTAAGCTAAAGAGAGATTTTCTTATATAACTGATATTTCAGTGCAATCCTAAGTTTTAAAATTGCAGAGATATCTGGTTTTTATTCAAGTGCAATTAACTTGCTTTTAAAGATTTTTATGTTCTGGTATTTGGAATGCCAGATGAAGCACTCTGATACTGTGTCTCTAAGAAGCATAAAAATAACACAGAAATCACACAAATAATGTGAAAATTCAAAAACATAAAATTTCTCCCATTTTAAAACACACTACCATCCTCCCTAAATCCCACGTGTCCCATCTTGTCTTTCTTCTTTATTTTACTGCCAAACTTCTTTAAAGCGTGGTCTACATGGCTGATGCTCCTTACCCACTGTTCCCTTCACATTGCTGCTATAGGAAGTTACCACAGACTTAGTGGCATAAACACCATGAATTTATTATTTTATAATTTTGTACATTTGAAGTCTGACATGGACATCACTGGACTAAAATCAAGGTGTCAGCAGGACTGCGTTTCTTCTGGGGCTCCAGGGAAAAATCTGTTTCCTGGCCTTTTCTAGCTTCTAGATACAGGCCACCCACATTCCTTGGCTTCTGGCCCCTTCCCTCATCCTAAAAGGCAGCTATGGCAGCTGAGTCACTTCTCACATCACATCACCTGACCTTCTCTGTAGACACATCTCCCTCTCACCCTCCTCTCTCCTCCCTCCCTCCCTCCCTCTTCCTATTGTGTAAGGACCCTTGTGGTTACATTGGCCCCACCCAGATAATTCAGAATCCACCCAGATAATTCAGAATAATCTCTCGATTTTAGGGTCAGCTGATTAGTGGTCTTAATTTCATCTGTAATCTTAATTCTTCTTTACCATGTAGCTCAACAAACTGACAGGTCCTGGGGGATTAGAATGTGGGCATCTCTGGGAGGCCATTATTCTGTCTACTACAGCCTCTATTCATTCCTTAACATACTACAGTACAACTTCCACCTCCATGATAACACCATAACCTAAAGCTAAAAATAACCTCTTGTTACTAGAGTCAATGAATACTTTTCAGTCCTCATATTACTTAACTTTATGCCCTTTGCAAAGGGCAAAAAGGAAAAGAGTGTTTCAAAGGCAGCAAAGTAGCACAAAAACTGCCTCTATGGATCAGCCCAAATTGAGCCCCTCAAAAATGGTTATGTTAACCCACTGAATTTTGGGTTAGTTATGCAGAAAAAGACAACTGATATATTAGCAACTTGTAGATCATGCTTATAACTTAGTGTCTTGTTCAAGATCACACAGTTAATAACCAAAACAATCTTTTTATTTTAGCAGAATAATAGCCCTTTAATTTAGGTCACACATCTTTCATATTAGGAAAACAATTTATATTTCATTTCAATGACACATAATTTATGCAGATATTTAACAGTAGCAAGTAGATTTCACTTTGTTATTACGAAATAATATTTCCTTCTTGGATTCAGAATAGCAAGCCGTGTGTGTGTTATGTGTGTTTGTATGTATATGGAAAGGCAGGTAGAGAATGGAGGAGAGAAAAATAGCCTTTAAACCAGTAAATTTGTTTCTTAAAACAGTAAATTAATTCTGAGAATTTGAACTGAAGATCTCTACAAAATTTCCAACATTCTTAAGCAACTCATATCATTCTGACAATTAATACCTTATGGGATTAACGTTAGGGTAAAACAGCACGTGCTCTCAATCAAAATTCTGACTTTCTAAGTACATACTGTTGCACAGTTTCAGGCTGCTCGTCTTTGCACATCTGATTTGACTTAATGTTGAACCCAGAAATCTCTCCATTGTTCTGCAGTTCATACACTTTTATTAGCAGATGGAGAAAGTGAAATTCACAGAGACATTGGGTTACATAAGCTTTAAAGTATTACTAAAAACTACAGCCTAAATAGCCCATTTTCCATTTAAGATGCAAAAGGATAACCACAGAAAGGGCTAGCAGGCTTATTTTAAGGCTATGCCTTGCTCGTGCAATTGCATGGAAGTCAGCTTGTAGGAGGGGAAGTCGCAGAGTTAACAGAAATCCTACATCTCCTGCTTTCAAGGAAAGATTCTGTTCTGCTTTCACTCTCCAAACACCCAAACACCTACTTATTTCCAGTAATACTCTGGCTGACCTCTAGACATCTAAGCTTTCTATTTCAAATTCTCCTACTTAGAATTTCTCTCTCTCATATTTCTTCTTAAATGGTGGCACCTTCCATAGAGCTGTTATTAATTCCCACATGCCCCCTATGATTCAGACCACTTCTCTCTTTTTCTCTCTCTCTCTCTGCACTGTTACTTGGTCTTCTTTTTATTTTTTTCCTACAAATTTTCCTCTTCCTTCAGATATGCTTCACTTCCATGAACTCTCATACCTCCTGTTCTCATTTCTACCTACTCTTTCTCCTCTGGACCACCTAAATCTCTCTTGATAGTTCCCTTTTCTTATCTTCTATCTAAAAAATAGTCTTAACGTGACATGCCACACAAACCTGAAAGTCATTTCTTTTTAATGTCATGCCAAAACCATCTCAGTTTATTTTTGTTTGGTTTTAGCTCAACATTCTAATAGTACACTCTATAAATGCATTTCAGCTTATCAAAATCATTACAAAGTTCTGACTAAGAACATCTATCAATCTTGTGAATTAGTCATATTTACTTCAAAGCAAGGAAGTGTTTTCAGTTAGTCTATTTTGTCATACTGTAATATATCTGTAATATATCATGACTGATATATAATCAGTGACTGTAATTACAGTGACTGTAATATATCATGAACCATTTTGTTACCATCTCAGCAAGCATCCTCACCCTTACAATTATTGAGATGAAACCAATACTCAAAAGTGAAACTTTAATTTTTAAATACTTCTTAACTCCATTGAAAGAATGACTAATGATCACAGAACTGTCTACAAGGCTGGGATGGCATTCATTATTGGGAATGATCCTTGGCATTACCTTTACAAACACTTTAGTGATTTGCTTATTTAACATCTTGTGAATTCTACTGATTAATGTAACAATTTATTACAGTCATAGATCAGCTGGTGTTTTAACAAAATCACCACTAACAGAAACCAGAAAACATCAAAAGAAAAATTATTTTTACAGATTATTTTCCACATAGAATTCCCTCCCAGTGTTAGTTGAAATAAATAGGAGTTTTAAGAGAGAGAAAAGATAAAAATATTTTTATATCTCTTGTTGTAACCATGCACAGGTAGAGAAAAAGTTATAAAAGGAGACGTGATCTCCACGTTTCAAGATTTGGAAAAAGTAAAAGAAATATAAAGGGAAAAATCCATCAAATCCAATATCATTAGATATAAATCAGAGGCTTAAAAGATATTAATGTTGTAGAATTAAAAAAAAAAACAGAAATGTGACTTAACAATAGATGACTTTAAAGCAGGGGTCAACAAATTACGACCAGAGGCCAAATCTAGTCCACCACCATTTTTATAAATAAAATTTTATTCGAAGTTGGCCAGACGTGGTGGCTCATGCCTGTAATCTCACCACTTTGGGAGGCCAGGGCGAGCAGATTACTGACGCCAGGAGTTCAAGACCAGCCTGGCCAGCATGGTGAAACCCTGTCCCTACTAAAAATACAGAAATTAGCCAGGTGAGGTGGCACATGCCTGTAAACCCAGCTACTCGGGAGGCTGAGGCAGGAGAATCGCTTGAACCTGGAAGGCAGAGGTTGCAATGAGCTGAGATCACACCACTGCACTCCAGCCTAGGCGACAGTGAACTGCATCTCAAAAAAAAAAAAAAAAAAAAAATTATTGGAACCCTGCCATGCCTATTTATTCACTACTGCCTATGGTCAAAGAGACCTTAAGGCTTGCAAAGCCTAAAATATTTACCATCTAGCCCTTCACTGGTCAAAGTCCTGATGCCTGATTTACAAGATGACAGATACAATATAAATAAACAGAAGGCAATTACCAGCAAATACAGCATATTGTAGGAAACAATCACACATACTCAGTTCAAGTAGAAATGCTAGTCTATTCCGTATCTGGTTACTAAAAGCAAAATGTCACAGGTAAGCAAATGGCAAGATAATACTAACATTGTAATAATCTTATCATTTGAAGAAGCCTGTGCAAACAAGGCAAATTTAATCCCAATGGAACAAGCCCCATCAAGTAGTCTACAGTGAGCCATAAATACTAGTAGGCACATGATGGCAGCCTAGACATGAATCTCCACATCTGCTCCTAAAACATCTTTAAAAACAGCAAGAAAAGCTGTAAACCTCCATGACCTACTCCTTCAGCAAAACTGAGAGAAACAAAACCCATATACACCGAACAACATGCTTCAGGGCAGGCTAAGAAGGAACTGGGCAAGACATGAGCAATGTGGGAAGGTAGGAAAATGTAGTAAGATAGCAGGATATAAAACTAATACATAAAAGTAATAGCTTTCAGCTAGAAGGTATGGTGGAAGAGAAGACCCCATTTACAAAAGCAACAGATGACAGAATATCTAAGATTCAGTTAAGAAACATGGCTAGGAGGAGTAAATGCTAAAACACATCTGAAGGTCTTAGAAGGATTTCAACATGAGCAAACATACCATGTTCTTGAATAGGAATAACCAATATCATAAAAATGTCAAGTCTCCCTAAATTAATTTTTTAATTTACAGCAATTCCAATGAAAATACCTTAAGTTTTTATCCCCCAAAACCAGACAATGTGATTCTAAAGTTCATGCTGAAAAATAAACCAACAGGAAGAGTCCTCCAAAAAGCTCTGAAAAATAAAGGCAATGAAAGATCAGGGGCAGAGGGCAACTAACCTTACCAAGAATTAAAATACATTGTAAAACCTTGATAAATTAAAACAGTATAGTACTGGCACATGACTTAACAAACCAAACAGAAAAAAATCAGATAGACCCAAACATATATGAGAATTTCACAGAGGAAAAAGGAAGCACCTCAAGTCAATGTAAATGTGGACTTTTAACTAAACAGTGTTGGGAAAATTAGCTATTTGAAAAAGATAAGTTGGATCCTTATTTCATGTCATACACCATCCACATGGATCCAAGTTCTCTATGCAAAAAATAAAACCATGCAAGTACTGGAAGAAGACATCAGTTAATTCCTTTATAAACTCAGTAGAGGAGTAGAGGAGGTCTTCTGACTATGACTCAAAATCACAAGCCATAAAAATAATTTTAAAAATAAATTTTACTATACATAAATTTTTGCATGCTAAATGCATCATAACCAAACTCAAAAAAATACGTGGGAAACGGGAAAGTATTTACAATGCATACCAGAAATGATTAATTACTTTATGAGCTCCTATAAATTGAGGGGAAAAAAGAGGCAAAGGGTACAAATAGATAATTCTCGGAAAAAATACATATGGCTTTTTAAGCATGTGAACAGATGTTCGGCCTCATTCAGTAAAAAAAAAAAAAGAAAAGTAACTCTACAATGAGACACTACTACTCACCTATGAGACAGGCAAATGCCCAGAAGTTTGAGAATACGTTCTGTGGAGAAACAGGCACTCTCAAACAATGCTGATGGGAATGTAAAATGGTACAACTTCTATGGAAGTGTATTTGGCAAAATTAGAGATGGCAAAAAAGGATGGGTGCGGTGGCCCACGCCTGTCATCCCAGCACTTTTGGAGGCCGAGGTGGGCAGATCACTTGAGGTCAGGAGTTGGAGACCAGCCTAGCCAACATGGTGAAACCCTGTCTCTACTGAAAAAATACAAAAATTAGCCAGGTGTGGTGGCATGCACCTGTAGTCCCAGCTACTCAGGAGGCTGAGTCAGGAGAATCACTTGAACCCAGGAGGTGGAGGTTGCGGTGAGCCGAGATCAATATCACTGCGCTCCAGCCTGGGCAACAGAGCGAGACGGTGAAAACACAGACCCAGCAATCTCCCTTCATCAAGCCTACAGGTATTTTCCCCCAAACAATTAAAAATGACATATGTGCAAGTTATCCCTGAAGCATCCTCGTAAGAAAAGAAAAGAAATAATAACCCAAGGATCCCTTCACAGGGAACCAGTTAGGTACACAATGGAATGGAACGAAGGATTGTGCAGGAATAAAAAAAAGAACAAGGAAGATCTTTATGAATTATATGATGTTCATATGTTACGTTACATTATAACCACATGTTATATTATGTTAAAACCAGTATCAGGGCGGGCGTGGTGGTTCACGCCTGTAATCCCAGCACTTTGGGAGGCCAAGGCGTGCGGATCACCTGAGGGTCAGGAGTTCAAGACCAGCCTGGCCAACACGGTGAAACCCTGTCTCTACTAAAAATACAAAAATTAGCCAGGCATGGTGGCAGGTGCCTATAATCCCAGCTACTCGGGAGGCTGAGGCATGAGAATCACTTGAACCCAGGAGGTGGAGGCTGCAGTTGGCCAAGATTGCACCACTGCACTACAGTCAAGGTGACAGAGTGAGACTCCATCTCAAAAAAAAAAAAAACCAAACAAACACAGGGTCCAAACACCAAACACCACACAGAATATTTTCACTTCTAGGAGAAAAAATATAACCTTATGATGAAGGGATCAGGCTGTCACTATGTAATCTAATCTTAGAATCACTAATTGGGAAAAATCGGATAATAGGTTTCTCCTAACGTGATATAACATGAAATATATAACAACATTTATCGTATATTCCAGCTCAAAACGTTTAAGTTTAACCTACTGAGCCTTTAGATCTAGCTTCCCAATTACTACTATAATTCAGCAGAGGCAGGAATAAGTTAAAAGATACTACAAGGACACAACCAAGTGAGCGTTCCTGGATTGGACAAACAGCTGTAAAGCATAATTATGTTACAATTAGTAAAATATGAAAATGGACTTGTGTGACAAATGGCCATGAATTCTTTCCAGTTCCCCTCTTCAAGAGGTGAAGTCTATTTCCGCATCCCGTGAATCCAGGCTGGTCTTGTGTTGAGAGTGAGGCTATGTGAGTTCCAGTGTCCAGGCTCAGGAGGCCCTGCAGCCTCCACTTTTGCCCTCTTGGCAGTAGTTGCTAGCTGCCCTGATACTACCATGCTATGAAAAAGCTGATGTACTGTACTGGAGGATGAGAGGCCATATGGAGGAGAAAAGAGGTGGCCCAGCCAACAGCTAGCACCAATTACCAGACATGAGAATGAAACCATCTTGGACCTCACAGCCCAGCCAACTCTCCATCTGAACACCAGGTGAGTGAGCCCAGGCTAACCATTAGAGAACTGCTCAGCCAACCCATCGGATCATGAGAAAATAAATCATTGTTTAAGCTATAAAATTTTAGGTGGTTTGTTATACAGCAATAAATAACTTGTACAACTGGGTTTTAAATGAAAATTTATTAGCTGGGAAAGGTAGATATCATTAATGGAAAGATCTGCTTACAAATCATATACGGGACAAACTCATTTTGATAAAACACACACATAGACATACAGACAAAAATACCCAGAAGAATATATACTGATAACAGAGGGGTATATAATAAGGTTCACGCTGGGTAGTGAAAATAAGTTTTTATTTTCTTATTTTTGCTGTCCTGTATCTTCTGTATGCATATATACTGCTTTTGCAGTAATAAAACTTTAAGAAAACATATATTTTTTTTAAAAAAAGGTTTATAGTATTTACTTAGTCATCACACAAACTGTTAGCAAGGTCCCTGAAGAGCTAGACATGTAAGTTCTTGCTAATACCTCACAAAAAGCTGGATAAAGTCAGTCAATCAATAAACCTTTTGGGACTGTTATAGGCTGAACTGTATCTTCCCAAAACTCATTATGTTGAAGTCCTAGCCTCCAATACCTTAGAATGTGACTGTAAATGGAGTTAAAATGAGGCCCCTAGGGTGGACCCCAAAGCAATCTGACTGGTGTCCTTACAGGAGGAAGAAATTTGAGCACAAAAAGAGATACCAGGGGCACACATGCATAGGGGGACAACATGTGAAAAGGTGATAAGACAGTGGCCACCTGCCAGCCAAGGAAAGAGGCCGTGGGAGAAACCAATCCTAGTGGCACACTGATCTTGGACTTCCAGCCTCCAGTACTATGAGAAAATAAATGTCTATTGTTTAAGCCACCCAGCCCTAGCAAACTAATACAGGGACCAAGTGTATAGCACGATATTTGGGAAACTGACCTAGTGTGCATTAGGGCACTGCAAACAAATAACTGAACCATAAAAACAGTTTATGCTCCTCTTCTAAATTCCTGAAAAGTTTTCATCTTTAAAAGTCAACTGCTGAAACAGGCACAAAGAATAACTGTGTTAAATAAATTAATGTGAACAGAAGATAGAAGGGCATGATTTCTAAATGCAATGCCTCACTCACTGTGGAATGAATATGTTGTCTAGTTCACGTTCCATTCTTGACTTAGCATAAAAAAAAAGGGTTTTCTTGTTTTGTTTTGGATTTGTTTATTTAGGGCCAATGACAAAGACCAAAAGTAATGGAGAGCCAACAACGAAAAAGCAACATGATTAAGGACTACTGTTTTCTAGTCAAATACAAAATATTTCACTCATATCTATCTACTTCTAAATTTAAAATGTTTTATAAAAATTACAATTTTAAATAATTTTAAAAAGCATATTGAGCATAGTTAAGAGAACAGAAAAAAAAAAAAGAAGAAGAGAGGAGACAGAAAGGGCGGGGGCAGGCTAGAGCATAATGATGCAGAGTCCAGAAACCTGTTTTCTTACCAGCTTCTGACTCGGACAACCTTAGACACATGATTTAACTTTTATGAGTTTATTGTCAGGGAGAAACTTGAAAAGACAATCATTTATCAAACAGTCCTCATGGACTTCCTAAAGCTTTCCTGGAAATTCTTCTAGGGTAAAGAATAGAAATAAACTGGTAGGGCTTGGTACCCTTAGGCCCAGATACAAGCAGAGCTACTCCTTTCCATTTGTTTTCCATTTGAATTTCTGTGTGTTCATTTGAGGGAAGGGTCCTGCACTAAAAATGTTTGAAACCGCTGTATTAGAATGCTCTGTCACCTACAACAGTCTTATGTTCATGTGGGTAGACACTGAAGACATATATATCAAAAAAATCAATAACATAGCAGATACACACAGGAGGCAGAACGAAGGGCCAGATGATATTGACTCACTGGAACAATAGGCAAATGATAACATTAATGGGGACTGTAAGAGGAAAGAAGAAAGTGTGGCCTACATGAATAAAGATTTAGAATTGTTAATTGATGGTAAGCATTGCAAAATGAGCATGAAGTGTAACATCATGGCTCAAAAGGTGAATGCAATCTTAGGTATCATTAATAAAAATATAATTCCTAATATAAAAGCATTCAATAAAATGGCCAAATATATATTAAAAAACCACTTTGTATTACCAATAATCAAAGAATACAGGCAGCAATTTAGGGAAACAGAAGACAGACATTGGAACGAGTCAGACTTGAGCTCCAATCTTCAAGTATACACAAGATATGTAACTTCAGGACATACAGCTTCCAGAATGCTGACATCACTAATGAGGAGATCCTGCAGTGCCTTTGTGTGGGTCAGTGATATTATGGAATACACCTAGTATAATGGCTGGCATACTGTAGGCACTCAAGAAATAGCTAATGCTTGCAAAGCACTATGTGAAATTCTAGCTCATTTAATCCTTACCATAATTCTAGGAGAGAGTTATATCACATACATGCAAATTAAAACAAGCATGGGACCAAAATGGTAACAGATAAAATCTTCAACGACGGTAGAATACTAGAAGCACTGCCATTTCTCTAGTGGGAACAGAAGATGGTGGAACTTTTCTGCAAAGCAGTCTGGGAATGTGTGCTGAGGACTTTCCCAAAGATCATATATAAAGGTCCAGCTCTATTTGATAAAGGAATGGATTCAGAAAGTGCCTAGGGTGGAAATGGGAGTGTAAAGCGCTGACTGATTAGTAGCTAATCAAGTTTTTCACTAGGAATGCAAAGCATCTCTAAGAACAGAAGTCTTTTCTTTCTTTTTTGTTTTTCTCCATTACTGGTTTCCATGAACGTCCATCCCCTTGTCAGCCTAAACCTGTTCATTCTGAGAACTCCTAAAGCAGAAACTGGCCCACTTCACCAATCAGTTCCTCACATTTGAATGGAAGCATACTGCCCAGGGAGGTAGATACTGCTAACAATTCAAATGTTTCTTAACATTAATAAAGGAAGGGCTGGAAGTGACAGTTCACAGCTGTAATCCCAGCACTTTGGGAGGCCAAGGCGGGCAGATCACTTGAGGTCCGGAGTTCGAGAGCAGGCTGGCCAATATGGCAAAACCCCATCTCTACTTAAAATACAAAAATTAGCTGGGCATGGTGGTGCATGCTTGTAGTCCCAGCTACTCAGGAGGCTGAGGCAGGAGAATCACCTGAACCTGGGAGACGGCGGTTGCAATGAGCTGAGATTGCGCCACTGCACTCCAGCCTGGGTGACAGAGCCAGACTCTGTCTCAAAAAAAAAAGAAAAAGAAAAAAAGACTAAGAAAAGAGTGTGGAATAGAAGCAGGTAAATTCTTCCATAATGGGATGCCTCAAATCCAGAGCAATGCATGATATTCCAGGAGATGCCACCAGAAAGAATGAGAATCAAAATATTTCACTTCTTCTAAGTCCATAGTATCTTGCCCTTTAAGTACATTATAACTTAAGACCCAAAGAAAAGTGTTTCCATAAAAAGTCTGATAACAACTGACACTTACCTAAAATGAGATGAAGTTTGGTTTCTGTCTGGAAAGCATAATGTAATGTCACCAAAAATGGCGACTGCCTAATGTGCTCCAGGACTTGTCGTTCTGTCCTTGTATGCTCTGTGGTTTTGGCCTTTTGAACTATTGTTGCCTTTTTCAAAACTTTCATGGCATACAGCTTTCCAGTATCATGGCCACTTATTTTACGAACTAGAAATACTTTTCCATAAGCTGAAAATGAAAAGAAAAAATAAAAAGAATTAAAATGCTACACAGGCAAAATCGTAATTTAGTGGAACTAAATTTATTTAATGCACAAAAAATACACTCTTTAAAGGAAAAAGTACCCTTGGTACCAGTTCAAATAGTTCTTTGATAGATTTCTTCAATTTTATACCAAATATATTTCTAGGTCTAACCCTCAATGTTTACATATCTAGCCACTGCTGACAAAATTATGCTTTTACTCTTTTACTGTTATTCTCTCCTCAATATTTTTAGCTGTAGGAAACTAGCTGTTATTATGGTCAACTAACCACAATCTAATTCTGGAACAACCAGGACATTTTAGACATCAGATAAAACTTCTAGGTATATATATATTTGTTACTGATGTAGACAAATGAAGGCAGTTCTTAATAAGAATTTCATATATATATAAATCAAATGCCTCAATTATTCCTCTATACTTATTAAAAAAAAAAGCCTAAAGCAACATAAGCTGACATTATATTAACAAAAGAGATCTTCAGACTTAAAACATGAAAAGATCCTAAATTGCATACAATACGACAGAAGCCCTTTTGTATCTCTGGGCAATAATTTACAGCTTACTAGGTCAACCTTGCCACACTTTTCATAATAAGGACTCTGTTGGGCATGATCCTATGTGTGGTGCCCCTCCTCCAGGTGGAGGAATTGGGGCCATGTGGGCACTGTGCCTGTGGGCAGAGCAGGTTCTCTGCATTTATTTTCTTAGAGAAGTGGGCTAGGGCAGGAAGAGTGGAAGGAAGAGGGAGGAAGAAGGGAAGACAAAAAAACAAAAACACTTTGGGAATGAAAAGGTGAGTCCCCTACTTCATCCCTACAAGGTATCAATTCTCTACAGTTAATCTGTTTAAAAAGGCAAATGCTTTCTGGGATGTTTAAGTCCAGTCTCTCTGTTAAATGCTTTAATCAGACCATTATTGAGTTAGTTTGAATTCTGGCTGAGATCAATATCACACTCTATGGCATTTACCACCTAATTCTATTGTAATCCACCCACTAGAAGAAGGGAGCTTTAAGGGAAGGGCTCTTGTACTCCGTATGTTATTCAGTTCAGTACTCTGGGAACTGGATTAATACCAACACACAATGTGCAAGAGATCAGTGAAAGACTAATAATCCTGAGAAAGAGCACCAACATTTATTAAGGACTTGCCGATGCCCGGTGCTGCACTAAACATATCGATTCACTTAATCCTCAAAAACAGCCAGTGAGGCTGGTGCTTTTAGCAATTCTATTTCACCCATGAGGAAATGTGTTCAGAATAGTTACAGAACTGGCCCAAAGACTGAGGCAAGAGGCAGTAGAACTGATTCAAATGCAAGGAGTGTGACTCCAGGGACCACACTCTGAACCATAAATGAACAAAAAAGTGATTCCTCACAAGTGCTAGTAATCAGACATTCTGGATCTTAATATAACCAGTACTGTAAACATACTGAACACATTCCAGGGCACAGAAAAAGTTCACAAAGGTTTGCGTATTAGCTCATCGGAAATCCAATAATTATAGGTTGAGAGCTTAGTAAGGCAGAAGTGAATCAACAAGATGAAATGACAACTTTTGGAACCTAACAAATTAGTGTATACAAATAAAAAAAGTTTATCTATTCAGAATCAACAAAATGAAGCTAGAAAATACTATGCACTACACCTTCCAACAGGGTAAGCCACTATATAAACTCAGGAGAAGGTAAAGTCTTCCACAAGCAGCCCTGAAACTTCTGTGTTCCTTACATACACATGGCACTTACCCTAAATTCTTGTTATCCTAGGTTCCTAACTCCAGAGCATCATGGTTTTTAGAAATTAGGGAATCCATCTATGCTCTCAAAACCAGGAATTCTTTCCACAAGATCACCGAAACATGGCTGTTCAGCTTCTTCCTAGCACATCTGTCCGCAACGTAGGGGTTGACCATGTGACACACAGGCTGCTGGGTGTTCGAACCTAACATCTGAGTACTTGTCAGGCACTTATGATATATATAAACTCATTCGATTCTTACAACATTCCTATAAGTAGGTGAGAGCTATTATCTCCATTTTATAAATGAAGAAACTGAAGTATAGAAGAGTTGAGTCACTTGTCCAAGGTCACACTTGCCATTTAGTCTGACTCCTGGGCCCACAGTCTTACCTGTGGTCTACCTGCTTCACTTAAGTGAATGACCTCATAGGCAAATAAATAGGGAATCAGAGATTAAATAGAAGTCACAATGCAAGTTAGGTGTTTTAACAGTGAATGGACCCAGTGCTCCTTCTTCCAAGAGGAGGAAGTTTTGCAAAACGGCCCATTTTATTGATGGGAGGCTCTGTTTGAAAATCTTCCTTATGTTGCCAGGCGTGGTGGCTCACGCCTGTAATCTCAGCACTTTGGGAGGCTGAGGCGAGTGGATCACCTGAGGTTGGGAGTTTGAGAACAGCTTGATCAACATGGAGAAACCCTGTCTCTACTAAAAACACAAAATTAGCCGGGCATGGTGGCCCATGCCTGTAATCCCAGCTACTTGAGAGGCTGAGGCAGGAGAATCGCTTGAACCTGGGAGGTGGAGGTTGCAGTGAGCCGAGAGCGTGCCATTGCACTGCAGCCTGGGCAACAAGAGTGAAACTTAGTCTGAAAGAAAATCTTCTTTATATTGACTGGAAGCAGGCCATTTTATAATTTTCATTTGTCCTTCTATATCCTCTGGACTTAAAAAAGAGTATCACTCTTCTTCTATAAGATAATCTTTTAAATATTTAAAAGCACTATCATGTAATCTCCATACTCTTTCCTTCTTAAATCAATTTCAAAGTAAGATGACTCCGAGACCTCTCACCACTAGGAGGTTCCACTGATATGTTCTGTGGGGTTGTAAATATTTTTTTCTTTGATTTCTTTCCGTTACTTTAAAAACTATTGTATTTCACTCAAAATATGCATGAAGTAGCATAGGATGTCAATATATATGATCAAATAATATAAAATCATCCTGATTGCTATGTTACAATCTATATGGTCAAATAATACGAAATCATCCTTGCCATGTGATAACATCAAGAAGTTTCTCAATAATATGAATTAAAGACCACGTACTCTGCCAACGCAATTGTGTTCGTCTATCAGACAATGTCAGGGAAAAACTATAATGAAGCTCACAAATATTTTGTTTTTACTTTTATAATTGCCATGATTAACATTTAAGCTACAATGCTTCATCACATGGTAAGTGCCAGTGGGTGCTTATTATCAACAACATTCAAGGAGTGCCTTACAACATTCCAAACAATAAGTATTTCAGATAACGATCTTACTTCTAAGAAGGCTGTGTAACTAAAACATAGTTGCCTCCAAACAGTTTTGTTTTTGAAGCACCCATAAAGCTGTTTATCACATTGCCAAATGGGAAGAAAACACATTCCATACTGGAGAGATCTTGAAGCCACCTGACCTGGTTAAGCTGGTTTATAGCTCAGAGCAGAGAAAGAAAGTAAAGTAGTCCTTCTGTTGAATAATGCTATCTATTCCAGAACCACCTTTTTGTTCTCCAATATTTCAAGAGTGGCCATTGAAACTGGAATTGGTGGCAATATTCTTTTCTTTTAGTTTGGAACTGGATGAATGACTGCCTGCAAGTGCAGCCAACTCCGGCCTTTCATTCACTATGTGTGCCCTGACATTATTAGAGTAATCTTATTTTTAAAGTAATTTTAAGAAACTGCAAAGACTACCATAATGAAAATTCCTTTGGCAAAAAAAAAAAAAAAAAGATAAACAAAATAGGGACTGGGTTCAGTGGCTCATGCCTGTAATGCCAATACTTTGGGGATCTGAGATAGAAGGATCACTTGAGGCTAGAAGTTTGAGACAGCAGTGAGCCATGATTGCACCACTGCACTACAGCCTGTGTGACAGAGCATGATCCTGTCTCCAAAGGAAGAAAAAAAAGATAAAACAATAGTACTTCCTGCTTGGATGGAGCTGCTTAAAGAAACTACATTCATGCCTTAATAGGTATGACTCTCTTAATTTCTGCATCAACATGCTATGGCATCAAATGCTCAATTAGCAATCCTCACAGAAGTCGTGTCTACCGCTGTTAATCTTATCAACTACATCAGAGCTAAGGTCTTTTCGAGATATTCTGTTAAGAAATATAAGCAAGGGGACCAGGCACAGTGGCTCACGCCTGTAATCCCGGCACTTTAGGAGACTGGGGCGGGTGGATCACATGAGGTCAGGAGTTGGAGATCAGCCTCACCAACATGGTGAAACCCCGTCTCTATTAAAAATACAAAAGTTGGCCAGGCGCAGTGGCTTATGCCTGTAATCCCAGCACTTTGGGAGGCCGAGGCGGGCAGATCATGAGGTCAGGAGATGGAGACCATCCTGGCTAACACAGTGAAACCCCATCTCTACTAAAAATGCAAAAAATTAGCCAGGGGTCATGGTGGGCACCTGTGGTCCCAGCTGCTCGGGAGGCTGACACAGGAGGATGGTGTGAACCCAGGAGGTGGAGCTTGCAGTGAGCCGAGATCGTGCCACTGCACTCCAGCCTGGGCAACAGAGTGAGACTCCATCTCAAAAAAAAAAAAAAAAGAAAAAAAAAATTAGCCAGGCCTGGTGGCGGGTGCCTGTAATCCCAGCTACACGGGAGGCTAAGGCAGGAGAATCGCTTTAACCCAGGAGGCAAAGGTTGCAGTGAGCCAAGGTTGCGCCATTGCACTCCAGCCTGGGGGACAGAGCAAGACTCCGACTCAAAAAAAAAAAAAAAGAAAGAAATATGAGCAAAGTACTGGCACAGTGGCTCATGTGATAATCTCAGAACTTTGAGAAGCAGAGGCAGGCAAATCACTTGAGCCCAGGAGTTTAAGACGAACCTGGGCAACACAGGGAGAACCCGACTCTACAGAGAACACAAAAATTATGTGGGTGTGGTGGGGCATGCCTGTGGTCCCAGCTACTTAGAAGGCTTAAGTGGGAGAATTGCTGGAACCCACGAGGCAGAAGTTGCAGAGAGCTGAGATCGTGCCACTGCACTCCAGCCTGGGCAACAGGGCAAAACTCTGTCTCAGGAAAAAAAAAAAAAAAAAAAAGAAAAGAAGAAGAAAGAAGAGAGAGAGAAAGAAAGGGAGAAAGAAAAAGAAAAAGGAAGAAGGAAAGAAAAGGGAAGGGGAGGGGAGGGAAAAGGGGCATCGGGAAAGAGGAATGGGGAAATGAAGAGCAAAAGAGAACATGAAATTCTAAACACAATTTATTTATTTATTTATGACCAAGTCTTGCTCTGTTGCCCAGGTCGGAGTGCAGCGGCGTGATCTTGGCTCACTGCAACCTCTTCCTTCTGGGTTCAAGCGATTCTCCCGTCCCAGCCTCCCGATTAGCTGGGACTACAGGTGCCCACGACCACGCCCAGCTAATTTTTGTATTTTTAGTAGAGATGGGGTTTCACCATGTTGGCCAGGCTGGTCTCAAACTCCTGACCTCCGGTGATCCACCCGCCTTGGCTTCCCAAAGTGCTGGGATTACAGGCGTGAGCCACTGCACTCAGCCTGAGATCATGAAGTTCACTGGTATTCCAAAGGACTAGTCCTGCAGCGTTTGACTGAACTTGAGGTAGAGGTTCTACTTTTTGAGATTGAGGGAAAGTACATTCTAAGAACAAATGACAGGAAGGATTACTTACTGATTTAGCTTGGCTGATATTTGAGACCACATGAATGAGGTAAATCTTTCAATTCATGGCCCTACAGACACCATTTTGAATGCTGCTGAAAACCTACGTGCTCTTTTAGCTAAACAGCCATTTCAGAAGAGAGAACTGGATCAACTATGTAAATTTTTCCAAAGCTGGACATAGATTTCTATAGGTTGGAAGAACACTGCAGATATCTTATGAAGGTCACTTCTGTTCAAACTGAAATGTGGATTTATAATTCTATTCTACCTGATGTAGACAGCAAAACGTTGACAATCTTTGTTGATAATGATTTCAGTGGCTTGATGAGAAGAAATAATATATACTGAACCAATGGAGGTGTCATAGAAAAATTTCTGGTTCCTTGGAGTAGGTTTCTTTTCAGCTTGCTTTTCTAAATGTGTGGCTCTTATTCCATTTGCCACAATTATTGTGAACCAGGTTTTAAGCACTTATTGCTATAATAAAGAAAAGTTAAAAATGACTGACAGTTTTAAAACAAGAAGACATCCATGCTGCCATGTCAGAAACCACTGCACAGTTCCAACTTATTTTTTAAGCCAAGCCAAAGTAGTCTTCTTGAGCATAAACTTATCTTTTCACTTTATTTGCAAAATTTGAATTTATTAAATATGTTCATAAGTAGCCTTTAATCTTTTTCTTTTTTGAGACGGAGTTTTGCTCCTGTTGCCCAGGCTGGAGTGCAATGGCACGATCTTGGCTCACCACAACCTCCACCTTCTGGGTTCAAGCAATTCTCCTGCCTCAGCCTCCCAAGTAGCTGGGATTACAACGCATGCGCCACCACACCCAGCTAATTTTGTATTTTTAGTAGAAATGAGGTTTTTCCATGTTGGTCAGGCTGGTCTCGAACTACCTACCTCAGGTGATCTGCCCACCTCCGCCTCCCAAAGTGCTGGGATTACAGGTGTGAGCCACTGTGTCCGGCCACCTTTAATTTTTACATTAAAATGGTATGAGGTTAATTGGTTAAAAAATATTTTTTATTTGTAAAAACAATCAATTTAAAATGTAACAAATGCATGCAAAATTTTGTGTGTGTACACGTTTACATGCATTATTCTGAAGGAAGCAACCACGAGCCAGGAAGAAGAGCCATTGTTCAGGGGCCCCTGCTTTATGTCCTTTCTTATGGTGCTGAACTTGGACATGCTGTTCTCACTAGGACCTGAAAGGCTCAACCAAGGTGAGAGCAATGTTTTCTTTCACTCAAACTTTTGTTAATGCAGCTTAAAATTATACCTTGAATAGAATGTTTACTAGCCATGCTGTACTTTGGGTTCATAACAAACTTATTAACTATTGAACTTGAACTACCACTTAAAAAATACAGTAGAAATGCTCTTAAGTGACTCACACTTAGCCAGCTCCTAAGACCAACTTAGTCTTATACTCCCCTTTCCCTCTGAAAACACCCACTGCACACTGACAATCTACGACTAGTTTACATGTGCATTTCTGCACCCATGCAGTTCCATGCCAGTCACTGATACTTGTTGCTTTGCCTATTTCTACTTGTTGTATCTCTTATTCTTATTATGTAAATTCATTAAATATTACATGAACCACTGAAATGTG
Source organism: Pongo abelii (assembly GCF_028885655.2). Taxonomy (NCBI): domain Eukaryota; kingdom Metazoa; phylum Chordata; class Mammalia; order Primates; family Hominidae; genus Pongo; species Pongo abelii. The sequence continues at coordinate 95,356,320 of NC_072000.2, forward strand.
CATGCAAAAGAGAACAATGAGGATGAATGCTTTGAAAGGACTAGATAAAAGCAAAACACTTTAAAGAAAGGAACTGCTGAAAAATTAGGTGTGAGTGAAACAACTATAAAAGGCTAGGGGGAAACTGTGAAAATCTAAAAGGATTTTGTACTCAGACTACTTAAAATCTGTCTAGTTCTCACTCTAAAGAATCTGAAACTGTTATTTTTAGATGATGGATTCAACCGTGGTTTATGCAAAATAAACTGTTTATTAACCTATACTCAGAGTCCTGTGCTTACATCCAAAGATTCACAAGTGAAGTACTCTTATACATTTTAAGTAAAAAATGTTCAAAAAATATATAATGATTTTTAAATGATTCCCACTTGAACCAACTTTTTAAAATTACCTACACATACCAACTGTGTCATACGAGAGAATTTCTACTAACTGAAGAATCATATTAATCACTCCTAAAATTAATCTTTCCAGATTATTGCAATCTTGTGAAATGGTGACTTGGTCATCCACCACACTAGCTATGCCTCCTGGCATGCTTATTTCAATCTGGTAAACATGATTACCAGTGCATCTTACTAAAAAAAAAAATACGTTAAAATAAGTATCAAAAGAAGACTAAGAAGCATATTCATAAATGATTCTCTATTTATATCTCAAAAGACAAGTTGTTTGCCTAACTAAATAGTGATGTCTTAACTGCTGGAGTTAATGACCATCTGTAGTGGGTGCTGATGGTGTTCTGCCAGGTCCCCTTTACAGGCCGGTGCATCTGTTCTCCAGCTACTGTGAGTGTTGGCTGCTGGAGAAAGGCCTCAGGTAGACAGGGGCCGCCACACCCGGAAGGTTACATGCCATCATTCTCTACTCCACTGACTAACACAGGTATAAAAGGCCTGCCTCTTTGCTCTTGCTCCAAAACTTCCCATAAGTCCAGGCTGAATCCAGACCACTGCTTAGACCACATGCCTGTTTAGGCTCCTCCCCTGACCACCCTCGTTCGCTCGCTCTTGTTCTCCTGAGAGTGCTCCTGCAGTAAATCACATAAATCCAAGTCCATGTCCCGGGATCTGCTTCTAGCTAACATGACCTAACATAGTACCAATAATAAATAAAATTGTATTTACACTAGAGAGACAATGTCATGTGACACCTTCATATGGAGTCATCTTTTTATTATGGCATAAAACATCACAAACATTTAACCTCCAAAACTTACATAAACATTGTAGGCTTACACTGAAGCATAAGGTATAGTGGGTATACACATACACAAATGCAAAATTATAAATTTTTTGAATGACAATTTTGACAATTTAATGAATACATGCTTTTAAAGGTATTATTTTAATACGGATACTTTCCAAACACTTAAAAGAATAAAATGACAAATGATGACTAAGTCATCGTACTTTTTAAAACTGTCTTTTAAATGACTCAACCGAAGTATTTTTCCCTCTATCATGTCATCAAAAAGTAGCAATGTCTTTAAGTTGCCTAGTGCAATTTACAGCATCCTCTAGTAACAAATTACCCATGAGAAACAAGCATGTCTCATTTAATAAATGAAATGTGTTACTGTAAATCTGAAGTAAAAAAAGATTGGAGGGAAAAAAAGCTATCTTATCAGGAATATTCATAGAGTCTGGGACCAATGAGTAAAGAAATATCACAAATTACATTTCAAGATGGCACTGAAGGCTGGGGAAAGCAGCCCAAAGACCGCCTCAACTGGAAAAACAGTATTTCCACAGAGCAAACTTACAAGATCTACTGTTGATTAGATGACAGCAGCAGCAGCAACAACAACAACAAAGGATATCCACATAAGGAAAAAGTGAACTTCTTAAGAGGACACCAGGGACCAAGGTAGGCACAAATGGTTATTGCTCATTAGACGCTATCATAAGCAAGGCCCTCTGAACTCCATACTTTGCCAGCACTCACTCCAAGGTTTCATAAACTCACAAATAACTCTGCATTACATGAAGATCAGCTCCATACTATTCTATTTACAAGGTTTTATGTTGTATGGTGTGTGTGTGTGTGTATAATATATACATATTTAATACTCACTACTCTTATCTCCAGCACCCAGAACAGTGTCTGCCTCTTGGTAAATACAAATGAGTGAATGAATCCCAAGACCAACGGGAATGAACTGAGTTTTAAATTGAAAAGTGACATAATCAAATTTGCCCATCAGAAAAATCATTCTGGCTCTAGAATGGAAATAAATGCATCAGCAAGGCCTGAAACCAGGAAGACCTTTGGTGGTTGTTATTTCTCTATTTACTGCAGGACACATTTTAGGCTTTACAAAAACACTCATTAAGAAATGACATTCACTTATGTATAAAGCTAAGCTGAAAGCTTGGTAATGTATTACATTAGCTCTTTTAGAAGCTGAACTACATTCCCGTTCAGCTTCCCCAATAATAGCTAAAACTGAAAAACAAAACAGCTAAAACTTACATAGCATTTATTATGTGTCAGGCAATCAAAACATTTTATTACTCATATCATGTATATCTTAGGAGAGGAATGTTAACCTATACTACGCTAAGATGGTTCAGAATCTAAGATGTTTGAATACGTTTGTTTGATACAAATAAGAGGCTGGGCATGGTGGCTCACACCTGTAATCCCAGCACTTTGGGAGGCCGAGGCGGGTGCATCACCTGAGGTCAGATGTTTGAGACCAGCCTGGCCAACTTGGTGAAACGCCGTCTCTAATAAAAATACAAAAATTAGCCAGGCATGGTGGCAGGTGCCTGTAATCCTAGCTACTTAGGAGGCTGAGGCAGGAGAATTGCTTCAATCCAGAAGGCGGAGGTTGCAGTGAGCTGAGATCGTGCCACTGCACTCCAGTCTGGGCAACAGAGCAATACTCTGTCTCAAAAAAAAAAAAGAAAATAAATAACAAAGAAATATAATCTTTCCATTTGACATGTTATGCTTAAGGTAACATACAAATCAACTTCTTATAAATGCTAACAAAATTGCAATTAACAACATCTCATTTATGAGGTATTTTCTCACTTGTTAAATTTTTATTATTAAAAATATCACTTTAGTTGAAATTACTCCCAGAGATGCTAATAAAGTGACTATATAAAATAATAAATAAATAATCTCTTCTTATGAGTAAGTCCTAAATAATTTTGCTTTTTCAATTTAGGTTACAGCTTTACAATGGAGTTCCCTGTTCAATAAATAACCACAACCCATGGTTATCTAGTAATTGGCAATTCATATCCATCATTTCATTAATCTTATAACAACATTGTGAGATAGGTATTATTATAATAACTTATGCCAAAGGGACTTGGGCTCACAGAGTTCATATGATTAACTCAAGAAACTCAAGTAAGCAACAACAGTGTCAAGATGCAAACCTGAGTCTTCTACGTCATCCTTGATACTCAAGTACTCTACAACCGTGTGAAAGCACCAAAACCAGAAGAGTGAATCAACTCAGCTGCATCCTTTACTCTTACATGGCAAAATTTTTCTTTTTTCCTTTTTGTCATGGTAAGACAAGACTTCAGCTCTTCAGGCCAGGCGCAGTGGCTCACGCCTGTAATCCCGGCACTTTGGGAGGCCGAGGCGGGTGGATCACGAGGTCAGGAGATCAAGACCATCCTGGCTAACACGGTGAAACCCCGTCTCTACTAAAAATACAAAAAATTAGCCGGGCGTGGTGGCGGGTGCCTGTAGTCCCAGCTACTCGGGAGGCTGAGGCAGGAGAATGGCGTGAACCCGGGAGGCGGAGCTTGCAGTGAGCCCAGATCGCGCCACTGCACTCCAGCCTGGGTGACAGAGCAAGACTCCATCTCAAAAAAAAAAAAAAAAAAAAAAAAAAGACTTCAGCTCTTCAAAGTACATGACCATATATGATAAAAAAAAAAAATTCAGAGAATACTAAAGTCTTTAGCTGAGACCTTCATGCTGCACTTCATTATTAGAATTACTGATAATGCACACCCACAGGTACATTTAAACACTTGCTTCTCCCACACTTGGACAGATATCTCAAAAAAGGCAAAATGGTCAAAAGGAAGGCAGCAGAAGAGATTAAAAAAGAAATAAAAATATAATCATTATTCCCCAAAATAACCCAAAATTTCATCATCAAACAAATTCTAAAAGATGAGCCAAAGATATTTCCTAGGCTTTTGGGTATCAATCTGAAGAATAATGCTAGAGACAACAGCATAAATGACATACTTGATAGACTATTATTATACTTCACACAATGCTGGATTATGGGCAGGTAGGGGGACAGGGCAACAGGGTTGGAAAAATATACAGGGATGATCTTAAGAGCTTACAATCTAGAGGAAAGATTGCAGATGTGAAGGAAAATTCAGAGAACAAGTCAGCGCTATGCTCTCTATGGAGGGCTCTCAGTGCAACAATTCAGAGAATAAAGCAATTTGGGCAGGATTTGGACAGGTGGAAAAAAAGATGAGCACTACCAATGGGGGAACAAGATAAGGCAGGGCATCAGAGGGTGGAAAAGTACACATAATTGTAGGCAAGTGAAGGAAAATAAACTGGACTAGAAAGTAGGTGGACAAATCAACAAGCAAAAAACAAACGATGCCATTAAAAAATGGGCAAAGGATATGAATAGATCCTTCTCAAAAGAAAACATACACACGGCCAACAAGCATATGAAAAAATGTTCAACATCACTAATCATCAGAGAAACGCAAATAAAAACCACAATGAGATACCATCTCACACCAGTCAGAAGGGCTATTATTCAAAAGTCAAAAAATAACAGATACTGGTGAGGTTGTGGAGAAAACAGAACGTTTATACATTGCAAGTGGGAATGTAAATTACATCAGCCACTGTGGAAAGCAGTTGAAATTTCTCAAAGAACTTAAAAAAGAAATACCACTCAACCCAGAAATCCCATTACTGGGTATATACACAAAGGAATATAAATCATTCTACCAAAAAGACACATGTACTCATATGTTCATTGCATGTTCACTGTGGCACTATTCAAAATAGCAAAGACATGGAATCAACCTAGATGCCCATCAATGGTGGACTGGATAAAGAAAATATGGTACATATACACCACAGAATACTATGCAGCCATTTTAAAAAATGAAATCATGTCCTTTGCAGCAACATGGATACAGCTGGAGGCCATTTTCCTAAGCAAACTGATGTAGGAAAAGAAAATGATCTCACTTATAAGTGGGAGCTAAATATTGAGTACACATGGAAATAAAAATGGAAAGAACAGGGCCTACTTGAGGGGAGAGGGTAGGAGGAGGGTGATGGTTGAAAAACTACATATAGGGTACTATGCTCACTACTTAGGTGACAAAATCATTTTTACACCAAACACCAGCAACAGGCAATTTACTCAGGTAACAAACCTGAACATGTACCCCCAAACCTAAAATAAATGTTGGGGAAAAAATAGAAAGTAGGCAGAATATCAGGGTAAGCTGGGCAAAAAAAGACAGGGGAAACTGAAAGCAAGGCAAGAATTTGGGCTTGAATAGTTAACTGGGAAAAAATGCAGTATATGTTCTTAAACAGGAAAACTGCACGAAAATGTTGTATTTTAGTAAGACTGTATATTACGTATAACAGCATATGATATTAAACTGCATAAATGGAAGAGAGAGCCTACAGAAAGGCAGACAGGTTAAGATACCCCTTGAAAGAATTCATACATAAGGTAAAATGAGTGATGGCACTTTCCCTTCTTAGGCCCAGAAAAGGTAAATCCAAGGATCACTTTAAAGGGAAAATTATAGCACTTTGTGAGAAAATAGAAGAGGCCGGGCTGGGCACAGCGGCTGATACCTGTAATCCTAGCACTTTGGAAGGCCAAGGCAGATGGGTCACTTGAGGTCAGGAGTTTGAGACCAGCCTGGCTAACATGGTGAAACCCCGTCTCTACTAAAAATACAAAAATTATCCGGGCACAGTGGTGCACATTTGTAATCCCAGCTACTCAGGAGGCTGAGGCAGGAGAACAGCTTGAACCTGGGAGGCAGAGGTTGCAGTAAGCTGAGATCACACCACTGTACTCCAGCCTGGGTGACAGAGTGAGACTCCATCTCAAAAAAAAAAAAAAAAAAAAAAAAAAGAGAGAGAAAGAGGTCGAAATAGAGAAGAATCCAAAAAGAATCCAAAATTATTTAAAACTTTCTAGCTCAGAAAACTGATCAAGAAGATTAGTGATAGGCCAAAGGAAACTAGACAGTTCAAGAGAAGCAAGTCAATCTGAGTAAAAAAGAGTTTTATGCATATTACATGTATTTAAGTGTCAAAAAGTAAATCTTTGATATTCAAATATTCCACAAAGTCTTCAAGACATTTGATGAATAGCATTTTTTCTAGTTTAAATATATAGAAATTAATTCATCAGAAGAGTTTTCAGTTTCATTTCCAAAGAAAACCTTACATGACACATGAAGACATCTGATGAGGCTTTCCTATTATTCTAAGTAGTGCTGAAAAAAAATTATCTTAAAAAGGTAATGAAACTGAAAGATTAGTGGTAAAATTTTTGAATAAAAATTGAGATTTTATTATATTCACAATAAAAGCTTCCACCTACTCCATTTAGTCATCAAAACTGTGATTTTTTAAAGACAGATATACTTATAATGATATTTCTTAGTTATCCCATCTTCTCATAAGAGACTACACTGTCAGCTGGCAAAAAGGAAAAGTGTCTCCATGGCTGACAACTAATCCATTGTAAAACAGTGCAGATGCACGAAATGGAAATACAAAGGCAAAACATTACAGGTAAACTGTTTCCTTACCTTTGTAGAATTGTCTTCAAGGCCTGTAACCAAACTACTCAGTGCAGAGGTATAATAGATAATGAGTCAAAGTATTCAATGTGTTGAAAGAAAATACACACAAGGTTTGACTATACAAATTTGATATTAAAAATTTCACATATACAAAATGGGCTGATAATCTGCCTTCTTTATACTGTCCTAGTGTATTTTTTGGAATCAAGGTTATACTGGACTCATACAATGAGTTGGAGGAAATAATCCCCCTTTTCCTGTTCTCTGAAAGAGTTTGTGGAAGATCAGAATTATCTATGCCTTGAATATGTGGCAGAACTCATTCTTAAAACTGTACTGAGTGTCTTCCCAGTAGGAGGATTTTTGCTTACTGACCAATCTCTTTAACAGTTATAGGACTATGCAGGTTTCTCACACCTTTTTCAATCAGTTTGGTAATTTACACATTTCAAGATTACTGTGCATGTTAAACTTTGAGGAACATTACTTCAGGAAACTAACTCCTGTCACCTCCCAAATTAAATGCTATTTTGTCCAATTTTTCAGTTTTCTTTTTTCAACTCCACAAATGAGACATCGTGACCAGAGCTTTACACAGTCAGTATGCTTTAGACTGTTTGTTCAGTAATTCTTTTTGCGTCTCGGAAAATTCTCCAGGGATTATTTTCCTTCTTCCTAAAACTACTTCTTTTAAAATTCTCATAGGGGACCTATTGGTAGAAAACTCACTCAGCTTTTGTATGTTTGAAAATGTTGGCTGGGCGTGGTGGCTCATACCTGTAATCCCAGCACTTTGGGAGGCCGAGGCGGGCAGATCATGAGGTCAGGAGTTCGAGATCAGCCTGGCTAATATGGTGAAACCCCATCTTTACTAAAAATACAAAAATTAGCCAGCCGTGGTGGCATGAGCCTGTAGTCCCAGCTACTCAGGGAGCTGAGGCAGGAGAATCACTTGAACCCAGGAGGCGGAGGTTACAGTGAGCTAAGATTGTGCCACTGCACTCCAGCCTGGGTGACAGAGCAAGACTCCGTCTGAAAAAAAACAAGACAGAGCAAGACTCCATCTCAAAAACAACGACAACAACAACAACAAAAAAACAAGTGTCTTTTTGCCCACACTTAGGGAAAACAGTTTTGCTGAGTATACAAGTGTAGATTAACAGTTATTTTCTCTGGGCATTTTGAAGATATTATTCCACTTTACACGGCTTCCAGGGTTGCTGTTGTAAAGTCCACTGTTAAACTAATTGTTGTTCCTTTATAAATAAGTCTTTTCTCTTTCACTGCTTTTCAGGTATTTCTCTGTCTCTTACGTTCATCAGTTTCTCTCTGACGTATCTACATAAGAATTTCTTAATACTTGTATGCAAGTACTTGTATTTGCTCTCTGCAAATTCACATTTAATCCTGTAAACTTCCAGCTATTACTTCTTTGAACAGTGCCTCTACTCATTCTATAAGCTCCTTCTGAAAGTCTGATTAGAAAAATGTATCTTCTCTATCTATTCTCTAATTTTTTTTCTTTTTGAGACAACCCAGGCTGGAGTGTAGTGATGTGATCATAACTCCCTGTGGCCTTGACCTCCCAGGCTCAGACAACCCTCTCACCTCAGCCTCCTGAATGGCTAGGACTACCGTCATGCATGCACCACCATGCCCAGCTAAGTTAGTTTGTTTTTCTAGAGGTAAGGTCTCACTATGTTGCCCAGACAGAAGGGGATCCTCCCACCTCAGCTTCCCAAAGTGCTGGGATTATAGTTGTGAGCCACCACACCTGGCCTATCCTCTATATCTTAATAGTCCTCTCATATGCTATCTCTTTTTTCTCCATTCTATATTCTGCATATTTTCTTCAAATCTATGTTCCAATCCACAATAATTTTCTCTTTAGCTATATCTCATCTACTAGTAAAGCATCCATTAAGTTTATACTTTGAATTGTTTTTTTCACTCCTAGAAGGACTACTGGTTCTTTCTCCGATCTGTCTGGTGATTTTTTAGCATGTATTATTCCGTAATATTATAATCAAATCTCTTTTTAATTAAAAAAATACACATTTATATTTTATATCTAATAATTCCAACAATCTCTTTAGGTCTAATTCTATTTGTTGTTTCCACTTCTTTCACTCATAGTGCTTTGCTTCTTGAATGTTTGTGATTTTTTTATTTTTATTTTTTTTGAGACTGAGTCTCGCTCTGTCACCCAGGCTGGAGTGCAGTGGTGTGATCTCGGCTCACTGCAAGCTCCACCTGCTGGGTTCATGCCATTCTCCTGTCTCAGCCTCCCAACTAGCTGGGACTACAGGTGCCTGCCACCACGCCCGGCTAATTTTTTTTAATTTTTAGTAGAGATGCGGTTTAACCGTGTTAGCCAAGATGGTCTCGATCTCCTGACCTCATGATCCGCCTGCCTCGGCCTCCCAAAGTGCTGGGATTACAGGCGTGAGCCACCGCGCCCAGCTGGTGTTTGTAATTTTTGACAGTAAAATCAAGTCTGTAAAACTTTCTTTGGTATTTCCTTAAGATCTAAGTAAATCCTCCAGAGAAGATTTACATTTGCTTTGCTAGTGCTGTTGGGAACACTACCAACTCATAAGTAGAATAAACTAAATTCATGCTTGTGTGTGGTTTTTTGTTTTGTTTTGTTTTTAATATAAGACGGAGTCTTGCTCTGTGCAGTGGCTCACTGCAACCTCCACCTCCCGGATTCAAGCAATTCTCCCTGCCTCGGCCTCCACAGTAGCTGGGATTACAGGCGCCCGCCACCATGCCTGGCTAATTTTTGTATTTTTAGTAGAGATGGGGTGTTCCCATGCTGGCCTCAGCCTCCCAAAGTGCTGTGATTACAGGCATGAGCCACCATGCCTGGCCAGGATTTTTTTTTTAAATCACATAAGTGGATAACAAACTGAAGTTGCAAACCTGTATGATGTTTGGTTTAAGGTTGTGACTCAGGGAAGGCTTTTACTGCTTATTTGTTTCCTTCACCCGAAGCCAATGCTAAGCCAGAAAAGTTTCCCCTCTATCTCCCTTTGCAGGCTAAATTTTTATTTTCTCATTTACTGTATTACTGAGCAGTAGCCTTCTCTACCTCTTGAGTGCCTTAGAGGCTGTCTCCTATATATGAAGCATGAAAATGGTAAACCCAAAGAACTAGCTCAGAATTCACTGGTGGATTTCTCCAGCGTAACTTCTGCCCTCAGGCAGCTTATTTGCTTCTCTAAATTCCTGCTCCCATTTTATTTTTTCAAGCTTAAGAATTTTCCTTACTCTTGCCAGGTAATCTAAGCAGTTGATAGAAAGACTACTCAACTGCTTAGATTACCTGGCAAGAGTAAGGAAAATTCCTTATCTAGCACTTTAGAGGTTTAATAATGATTGTGGCCACATGCAGTGACTCATGCCTGTAATCCCAGCACTTTGGGAAGCCAAGGCAGGAGGATTACTTGGGCCCAGGAGTTTGAAGCCAGCCTGGGCAACATAACAAGACCCTGTCTCTACTAAATAAATAAGCAAGCAAGCTGGGTGTGGTGGCACATTCTTGCAGTCCCAGCTACTCATGAGGTGGAAGTGAAAGGATTGCTTGAGCCCAGAAGTTCAAAACATAGTGAGACAGGGTGTCGCTCTATCTCCCAGGCTGGAGAGCAATGGCACAATCATGGCTCACTGTAGCCTCAACCTTCCAGACTCAAGAGATACTCCTGCCTCAGCATCCCTAGTAGCTGGGACTATAAGTGAATGTCACAACACCCCAGGCTAATTTTTTTTTTATTTTATTTTCAGTAGAGATGAAGTCTCACTATGTTGCCCAGGCTGGTCTTGAACTCCTGGGCTCAAGTGATCCTCCCACCTCAGCCTCTCAAAGTGCTGAGATTACAGGCATGAGCCACTGCACCAGGCCCTAAGATTGCCTTTTTCTTTCTGCTTCTGTATTTGAAATATACTGCATGCATTAAATTAACAGACCAATGAATAGGATTAGTCTCATGGTTCTTGTTATGTACTATAAAATTCAATGGTGAAATTAATCATTAATATTACATTTTAATAGTGTCCTTGAGAAGGTTCTGTAGATGCTATGTCTATTTTGCTATAGAGAAGTTATCTGTTATTACAGATTAAAGTTGTTTAGCTTTGACCATATCTAGAATAAAACATCATCTCAGTCTGAGATAACGTTTTCTTTTAAAAACTGCTATAAATCTATTTTTAAAATAAAATAAATAATTGGGTTAATCAAAAGTATATAAACAGTAGTTTCATTTGATCAATTATATTAATATTTTTACTAAGTTTTGCTTTTGATAAAAAACATAAAAACTGACATTTCTAAAACTTTAATATGAAAAAAGAATCTCTAAAACATGGAAAGTCAGGTAAACATTGCAAATAAGAATAGCAATTTGTTTTCAAATTTTCAAGGATCTTTACAGAGATCCCTTATTATATGGAATAAGTATACTCATCCATTCATTCAAAAATATTTGAGAAACTTCTATGCATAAGTTACCCACTAAGAAAATTTGTTTACCCAAATCCTATTTTTCTGGCAATTTTACATTACTGAATTATAGAGGAGTTAGATGGAATTCTGCCATCTAAATAAATGGCAGATGGCAGGAAACATGCCAAGACACTATGAACTCTTCAGGCAATATAGATTATGATTAAAGTATAAGCATATAATATTTTTCTATCACAGACTTCTGCCTGTTTTAAAATTGTTTAACCTAACCTGTAGTAAAAAAGGAAGAAGACCATTCACAGATTTCTTCCTGTTTTAAAATTATTTAACCTAACCTGTAGTAAAAAAGGAAGAAGATCATTCTCACATCAAGGATTACTTTAAACAGAACTTGAGAGAATTTACAGAACCTTGTATTCGAAATATTTAAAAGTGTGCATGACTTTTTATAAAGTACCTGAAAATGAAAAACAAAAACATATGTTCATACAAAAACTTATACATGAATGTTCATAGCAGCATTATATTCATGTATTTGTTTATTTTTCAGAGAGAGGGTCTTGCTCTGTTGCCTAGGGTGGAGTACAGTGGCACAATCATGGCCCACTGCAGCCTCAAACTCCTGTTCAAGCAATCCTCCCACCTCAGCCTCCCAAGTAGCTAGGAATACAGGCACATATCACACCATGTCCAACCAATTTTTTAATTTTGTCAAGATGGGGGGGTCTCACTATTTTGCTCAGGCTAGTCTCCAAAGCAGCATTATTTATAACAGCCAAAAGATGGAAACAACCCAAATGTCCATCCCCTGATGAACAGAGAAACAAAATGTGGTATATCTGTACAATGAAATAGTAAGTCATAAAAAGTATGAAGTACTGGCCGGGCAGGGTGGCTCACACCTGTTAATTCCAGCCCTTTGGGAGGCCAAGGCGGGCAGACTGCCTGAGGTTAGGAGTTTGAGACCAATCTGGCCAACATAGTGAAACTCCGTCTCTATTAAAAATACAAAAAAATTAGCCGAGCGTGGTGGTGTGTGCCTGTAATCTCAGCTACTCCGGAGGCTGAGGCAGGAGAATTACTTGAACCAGGGAGGTGGAGGCTGCAGTGAGATTGCGCCACTGCACTCCAACCTGGGCGGCACAGCGAGACTCCATCTCAAAGAAAAAAAAAAAAGTATGAAGTACTGATGTGTACTTCAACATGAATGAACGTAGAAAACATTATGTTAAGTGAAAGAAGCTGGTCACCAGGGACTATACACTTGTATGTTTACCTTTATATGAAATGCCCAGAAGAGGCAAATATATAGATACAAAAAGTCAGTTAGTGGTTGTTTAGGACTGGGGAGGATGGTGAGCTTGCTTGGGCATTAATAGCTAAATGGTTCAGGGTTTCTTTCCGAGGTAAGGAAAATGTTATAAAATTGACTGTTATAAAATTGCTGCACAACTTTGTAAATATACTAAAACCACTGAATTGCACACTTTAAATGATGGAACAATATGGTACGTGAGTTATATCTCAATAAAGTCGTTACCAAGAAAAAAAGCCACATACAAATAAAACAGATAAAAACATGAAGATAAAACAGATATTATAAAAACAATCTATAATATATATCAACCTTAAGAACTTTTGACCAGATGTCACAAAGCACTATTTTTAAGGGAACTGAGTCACCACAGAACTGTGACCCTCTTTCCCCTTTGAGTAGATATTGCCTTTGAAACAGGAAACAAAGGTAGGAATAAAGGGTATTATTTTGATATTTTGAAAGCATGATTTCTTAGGAATACGGTGGGGTAGAGCTTGGATTTTTAAAAAATACATCTGAACAAATTATCTGAAGGTGGAATGTACAATAACATCTCCAAGTTGACAGTTACACTAAATTTCCGACAACATGCTTAGTTGATGGGAATAAACTATTCATTTTGCTTATTCACTGGTAGCTGTGAAGATTGGGCCTATATGGCATGCTAAACTACTCAGGGAGGTTATAAAGACCTCATACAGCAGGGCCGTAGACATGAAGGCTCATTACTAAATGACCTAAAGACAGCTTACATGAGTGAACTTAAACAGACATGAGGCAGGCCGGGCGTGGTGGCTCACGTCTGTAATCCCAGCACTTCTGGGAGGCTGAGGCTGGCAGATCACGAGGTCAGGAGTTCGAGACCAGCCTAGTCAAAATGGTGAAACCCGAATTAGCTGGGCATGGTGGTGCATGCCTGTAATTCCAGCTACTCAGGAGGCTGAGGCAGAAGAATCGCTTGAACCCAGGAGGCAGAAGTTGCAGTGAGCCAAGATCGAGTCACTGCACTCCAGCCTGGGCGACACAGCTAGACTTCGTCTCAAAAAAAACCAAAAAAAAACAAAACAAAACAAAACAAAAAACAGACATGAGGCTAGAGAAGTGGCTGGTATTGATTACAGAGGCCCCAAGAGAAAGGCTTTTTTTCTTGCTATAATGTTTGACATTTTGGAAGGGATGGGCAGATACCCTTATATGGACAGGTGTAATCCATCCTGTCAGGGGCTAGAACACTGAGGTCCCTGAGAGTGTGAAGCTAAACTGCAGCGGGGAAGAAAAATGGTCTGTCCTCTGATGCTCTCCCTGGTCTTCCAGGAAAAGAGATCTAGGCCTGCTGAGAATGGGGAGAGGGAGGGGAAGAGTTAAAGGCCTCCTTTGTATCTTGACCTGATGGGAGAAAAATGACAGAAGCCAGTTCTCACAGCAGCGGTGGCTGCAGAGCAACACAATCCAGGACAGGGAGAGAACTAAATAGGAAACATACACATGACGAGAAGCTGCATAACTGGCAAGGCCTAGTGTAAAATGAAAATGCGGGTGCCTTGTTCATGAATTACTAATAATTTCAGAACAGTGACAGCAGAGCATTACACCAAACATGGGGCTCTTCTACATGCAGGGATCTCTACAACTGCACAGGTCACATCCCCCTTAAGTCAGCCCTGATTTCTAAGCAGCAAAAGCAGTGGTAGCAAAAATTCAGAAAGCAAAGGAAAGTTACAAAGCAGAAAACCAAGATCATGTAAAATCCCGCTACCACTAAGATTTTAGTCTATATAACCATGTACTTCCCAGAGAATTTTCTTTATTTTTTGTTGAGATGAGGTCTCATTATGTTTCCCAAGCTGGTCTTGAACTCCTGGCCTCAAGGGATTCTCCCATCTTGAGAATCCAAAGTACCTCCCAAAGTGCTGTGGTGGCATAAGCCACCACGCCCGGGCACCTAGAGATTTTTCTGCATACATATATACATGCAGATATTTTCCATATCCATATATACATGTAGATATTTATTCATAAAATGTTTTGTATATTGTACTTTCTCTTCTGTAGCTTTTTTAAAACTTATTTTGGAAAGCTTTCCAAAATATTAAATAAAAGTAGATCATTTTAATCTGTTATATACATTATAGAACATAGAGATCCATGTTCCATTTAACCAAAGCCCTATTGTTGGGTTTCTAAACAGTCTTAGGTTTTTCATTATTACAAATTACGTTCATTGAGTATCAACTGAGTTGAACGAAGATTGAATAAGTCAATCAATACAAAGCCCTCCACAGAGTACTTGGCATCTAACAAGCACTCTATCAATGTTAGTGATTTTTTAAAATATTGTGTCCTGGCCGGGCGCGGTGGCTCACGCCTATAATCCCAGCACTCTGGGAGGCCGAAGAGGGCAGATTTCTTGAGGTCAGGAGTTCGAGACCAGCCTGGCCAACATGGTGAAACCCCGTCTCTACTAAAAATGCAAAATTAGCCAGGCATGGTAGAAGGCGCCTGTAATCCCAGCTACTCAGGAGGCTGAGGCAGGAGAATCACTTGAACCCAGGAAGCAGAGGTTGCAGTGAGCCGAGATCACGCCACCACACCCCAGCCTGGGTGACAGAGCTAGACTCCGTCTCAAAAAAATAAAAATAAAATAAAATATTGTGTCCTGTGTAAAGGATGAACTAATTTACATTCCCAAGAGCAGGGTAAAAGGGATTGGTTTCCCTAAATCCTTGCCAATTCTTTTTATTTTTGCCTTTTGTGCTTCTATGAATGGTCCGTTCATGTTCTTTGACAGTTCTCCTAATGGATTCCTCATGCTTTTTAAATTTTAATTTCTGTATTGGGGATATCAATCCTTCATCATAGGAATAATAAGTACTTTTTTTTTCCTTAAATATAATTAAGACTTACCTCCAGTTCCTAGGACCTTCAGGAGCTCAAAATTTTCTATTCCCACCTTCTCAGCATGTCCTGTCAAATTAGCTAAAAGAAAAAAAGAGGGAAAAAAAAAAAAACAATTAAGAGGGTCAGCAATAGAAGGAGGCTCCTGGGGGCTTCTGGTGTGTACCAGCGGTGCTCTATTTCTTGACTTGAGTGATTAACCAGGGTTTGCTTTATAATTATTTGTTAAACGGTATAGCATATTTTGCATAAATTTCTGTATGTTATGCATTACAATAAAACTTTTTTTGGAATTTAGGAACTATATATATCATTTGTACCAAAGATTAACATAAATTAAAGTGTATATTAGACTCTCTACTGACCAATATACTCCAAAAATAAACAAAAATTCTAATATGTAGATAGATACATAGTGGGAAAAAACTGGATGGACTGAGAAGATGTATTAATGATTCAACAAACATTGATTGAGTATCTATTAAATGCCATCCCCAGGTTCTAGGGAAAGTTCTACTTCCATTTCTGCCGCTAAATACCTAGACACAATATAGTATGCATTCGTCACTTCAATACTCTATGTCTCCATTACTACATCTCTGAAATGAAAGTGTTGGTCTCAATGAACTCTAGGATCCCTGTCAGCTCTAAAATTCTAGGAATATGTTTAAAAATATAAACTCTTCAAAAATGTATTCTGTCTTGAATAAATAAAATTAGGATATCTTATAAATTAGCATTTTCCATAACATATTCCATTGAATTCTAGTCCTATCCTATAATAGGTGTTCTGTTTGGGGGAGATGTGGGGAGCAGAGTGCTTTGGTAGAATAAATGTGGAAACGGTTGGCTTAAACAAAGTTAAACGATTTCTTTACTGCTGAACCTTACAGATCCTGTATTATGAAAATATGCAGGTAGATCAAGACTAAGATACTACATTTGTGGATTTAACCACAAAATTACTTTTTAAGGTAGTATCTATTAATATTATGTGAACTAGTACTCTGTAGAAGTGGTTAAGAAAGGCTTGATCCAAATCCTAATTATGCCACTTAAAAGCTGTGTGACCTTGACAAATCACCTGTCTGTGTCTCAGTTCCCAATAATGTAAAATGGGCATAAAAACACCCATCCTCAAAGCACACTGATATCTGTGATTTACTTTGAAATGCATTTTTTAAAATAAGATAAATTTATAAATAAATATAGCTATGAACACATACGTCAAAAGCAAATACAGCAAAATATTAATTGTAGAATTTAGGTAGTGAGTATAAGGGTATTCAACATACAATTCTTTCAAATTCTCTGTAATTACAAAATGGCCATTATAAAATGACAGACAACAAAGTAATACCCACCACATAGAATTTAATGAGGATTAAATGAATTAAATTTATACGGTGCTTGCTGTGTGCCAATAAGCAGTATAAGTGTTTGTAAATAAATTAATACTTTGGGACTACAACTTTAAGAAAATAAAACTCAACTAAGAACTTTTAGAATTAAAAGCTTCGGGGCATAAATAATTTCAATGTCTTTCCAAAGTTTAACTAAACTCATAATTTAAAATTTTTAAAAATTGTGGTCAAAAATACATAACATAAAATTTACCATCTTAACCATTTTTAAATACACAGTATTGTTAACCATATGTACGTTGTTATGCAACGGATCTTTAGAATCTTTTCATCCTGCAAAATAAACTATATCCATTCAACAACAATTGCCCTCTTCCCTCTTCTCTGGTAGCCCTGGGAACTACCATTCTATTTTCTATTTTTAAGAGTTTTACTATCAATGTATAATTTTATCGTTAAGAACAAGTCAATGTACATGGCCCAGCCTAGAGTTCACATTGACATCAGTATAGATCTAAAATGAATATCAAAAACATAGGTAGTATTCTAAAATAAACAATGGCTTATCTTTAATATGTCAAGTAGATTTTATAAAAAGCCAAACTCATAAGAGACAACCACTTTTGAAATAATGATTTGGCTCTCTTCTAATGTTAAATTCTATTATTTTATTATGTAAAAAAGCTTAAGACATTATTAAAGAGTCATGTGTCAAAAATAATTACTCCTGGTTCTTACTATTAGGAATCCTTTTTTATTTACTGAGATATGTACAAGCCCAGCTTTCCAAAAGCATTGTTCATATACTAGATTATATCTATATTTATATTTGCTTTATATTTATATATTACTTATCTATATTTGCTGCTACACTAAGAAGATAAGGAATTATTTCTTGATACACAGAATTAACTTTCATAGGAAATTAAAAGAGGTTATAAATTAATTACACTTTCTTTTACAAAGTATAGTACCCAGGAAACCCTAGTCATTCACAAAGGTTGTTCAGATGATCTGTGAAGGGCTGTTTTTGTTCATAATCTATTACCTCTATTATTTTGTTTCTGACATAAATTAACACTTTGGCTGCTACAGGAGCTCAAGTCTTCTCCAACCTCCTACCCCCAAGGGCTCCAGATGAAGGGCGTCAGTGCCTTCTGTACTCAGGGTTGAAAGTTTCCAGGTGATGAGAAGCAGCTCAAGGTATGTTCTCTCTGGCTCCTCCTCTCATTAATTTAGCAGCTGAGAATTTCATTTACTCTTTGTACTGCTTTTCCACCAATACTGTTCCCAGGTGGCTGGCAGGTAAGGCAGAGCTCTTCTTTCTCCCATACCTGAAGTCCTAGGTCTTAGGAAAACTCAAGAATGCTGGTCCTGAAAAGAGCTTAGCCCTGGGCTTATGAAGAAAAACCACTCTCTTCCACCTCAAGTTGCTGCTAGAGTTTAGATTTCTTGGAATTTTCTTAAGAATGGCAAGATTCCAGTAAACAATCTTAAAGGGTATCTGCATAGGGCAAAGGGACAAGTCAGTCCTTAAGCAGGTCCATGTGATCCAGCCCAGCCCATCAAGGTCAAGGTTTCAGTTTGGGGTACAGAACCAAAGATCAAGCTTGCTATCATGTACTCCTTTATTTTGTCTTCATTTTCTTGTTCTTTGTTTTGTTTTTTGATTTTTTTGAGACGGAGTCTCGCTCTGTCGCCCAGGCTGGAGTGCAGTGGCGCGATCTCGGCTCACTGCAAGCTCCGCCTCCCGGGTTCACGCCATTCTCCTGCCTCAGCCTCCTGAGTAGCTGAGACTACAGGCGACCCGCCACCACGCCCGGCTAATTTTTTGTATTTTTAGTAGAGACAGGGTTTCACCGTGTTAGCCAGGATGGTCTCGATCTCCTGACCTCGTGATCCACCCGCCTCAGCCTCCCAAAGTGCTGGGATTACAGGCGTGAGCCACCGCGCCTTCACTTTCTTAATCTCACCTGGGAACCACGCAGTTGAAACTATGATAGGGTAAGATACAGAAATCTTAATCCTTACAATAGTCCTCAAAGCTATTGTCTGAGACTGTCAGATAACATTCCTTTGGTTCTTGTCTTTGCTCAAAGGAAAAATTAAAGACATTTGAGCACCAAAAATCTATAGTTAACATATTTTTAAGTTTTACTAAGGTACAACTTACATACAATAAAATTCACTTACTTAAATGAACAGTTTGATGAATTTTGGTAATTGTACATAGTCATGGAGCCACCACCACAAGCATGATATAAAACAGTTCCAGGCCGGGCGCGGTGGCTCACGCCTGTAATCCCAGCACTTTGGGAGGCCGAGGCAGGCGGATCACGAGGTCAGGAGATCCAGACCACCCTGGATAACACAGTGAAACCCCGTCTCTACTAAAAATACAAAAAAAATTAGCTGGGCGTGGTGGCGGTTGCCTGTAGTCCCAGCTCCTCGGGAGGCTGAGGCAAGAGAATGGCGTGAACCCGGGAGGCGGAGCTTGCAGTAAGCCGAGATCGTGCGCCACTGCACTCCAGCCTGGGCGACAGAGCAAGAATCCGTCTCAAAAAACAAAACAAAACAAAACAAAAAACAGTTCCATCACCCTGAAAAGTTTCTGGATGTCCTTTTGAAGGCAATCACTTCCCGGGTAACTAATAATCTAATTCCAGTCATTACAGTTTTAGCTTTCCTAGAATTTCATATAAATGAAATCATGCAACACATACTTTCTTGGCTTTCAACTTCATTTACTTAGCCTACAGTCTTTGAGTTTCATCCAGGTTTTTGACAGTCTACTATTTTTCCACCAGAATCTTCACAGTGTGGGCTGTACTTAGCCTTTACTTTACTTCAACTACTGCCATCATAAATTAAAAGAGTAAAATAAAAATTTAAAAGGTGATATGATATAGGCCCATCTCAGAGCTCTTGAACTTAGTAACCACATGTTTTTTGTTGTTGTTGTTGTTTTTTGCTCGTCTTCCTGACTCTGAGTCTTTTCCACTACATCTACTGGCAAAGTAAGTAAACACACGTATGAGAGCAAACAGTAGTAAGTAGCATCATATTTAGGCATGGGGGAGTATTTGTCCATTATAAAGACTTTTTTCACTGTGTTAATGACAAAACACATAAGAAGAAATGGTAAATATCATATTATATAGAATCCTAAGCAATAAAAAACACATATTTGAGCATGTGAGTCTAGGTGTCTAAATAGTTTTCATTCCTATGCTATTATTTTGTCATTGTGATTAAAGCTTTTGTGCATGAAAGTCTAAAAATAAATCACATTTCTCTTAATTGTTAACCTAAGAACAAGAGCTCAAACTTCTCTACAATAATATTAACAGTATTAGAACAAGACATAATATTTACACATTTATTTCACCCTACAGGTGAAATAAAACATCAACCAATTGCTGAAATCTGTATGTGTGAGTCATTCACATGCTTTAGTAAAGTCCAAAATATGCTGCTCAGATGATGTGGAGCTACCTGCATGTCTAGGACCAGACTGTACCAGAAACAGACCTGTTAGAATTGTACACTGTCTTTCTTCACACTCAGAAGGAGATGGTACTTTAGTCTAGTTGTAAGAAAAAAGGACTTTTGCTCCTTCTCCCATGCCAGGCATGCCTTTGCCCAACCCCCTTTCTAGTTCTCCCCAAAGGTAAGAAACGTGACTAATTCATTTATTCAAGAGTCCAAAACTCCAGATGGGCACAATTAATAGGTAGACTCACTGTGTTAAAAGATCAGCCTCCCCACAAGGTCTCTTTGGTTTTTTGCCTCAAATTTCTTCCATGGCCTGACAGATTGGCCATTCTCTTGCACTTCTCCCTTCAACATACACAGCAGTTAGCTAAGCAGATTCAGGGGTTCTCCTGGGACCTGGTTTTATGACCTGAATGTTTGTATTCTCCAAAATTCATATGTTAAAATCCTAATCTCCAATGTGATGATATTTAGAGATGGGGCCTTTGGGAGGTAATCAGGTCATTAGGGTGAAACTCTCATGATGGATTTAGTGCCCTACAAGAAGAGACAGGAGAGACTATGCTTCCTCTCTCTCTGCTTTCCCCATGCAAAGACACAAGAAGACTGCCATCTGCAAAACAGGAAATGGGCCCTCACCAGACACTGGAGCTGCCAGCACCTTAATCTTGGAATTCCCAGCCTCCAGAACTGTGAAAAATAAATGTTTGTTGTTTAAACCAGCTAGTATATGGTATCTTTGTTAAAGAAACCTGAAACTAAGACACCTGGTGTTTCTTCTCCATTCTAACCTTTTTTTTTTTTTTTTTTTTTAAGTAGAAACAGGGTTTCACCATGTTGGCCAGGCTGGTCTCGAACTCCTGACCTCAGGCAGTCCGCTTGCCTCAGCCTCCCAAAGTGCTGGGATTATGGGCATGAGCCATCGCATCCGGCCCATTCTAACCTTCTAAGTCACACACCTGAACATGCTGGTCTCAGATTATAATTAGATATAGTTGTAAGGGAAGTAGGACGCCTCACTTAGGCCTTAAACCTAAACTATTGCACCAATGCAGCTTCTACAGAAGAGTTTTACATTGGTGTGTTGGATGTTTGCACAACTCTTATTAAATTTGTTACTCTGATTCCCACCAGCTACTTGTGCCTTGCAGATGGATCACTCATGACTCCTGAGAGAAAAGACGGGCCTGGGAGAGCAGAGTTTGGGCATTTGTGGATGTCTGACTATAACAGCATAGTGGCACCAAAACCTTACCTTCAGCCTCTAAATCCTAACTTAGAAAAATAGTAACTCCTTCCCATAGAAAGAATGCCTTATGAAAACTTTTGACAAATATACAAAACAACAAAGAGTATCAACAAACTAAAAACTTAGAATAGAGCTAATCAACTGGTACACAGGAGTACAACCATATCAGTTATTTGTTTCTGGTGTCAATTCTGATGACCACATGAGTTGTTAAATATTAGTAAATTTGGACTAAATCAATAAATATTTTAAATCTTTTCAAGGTCTACTTCAGGCTTATCTCTGTTGTGAATCAGCTTAAATCATGCTCCTCTCAAAAGCTCTTATAATTTTTTTATATTAATGGTTAAGTTTAATCATTTAGGGAAAAAGAGGTGTAAACAGTTTTAATGCTCTCACAAAACAATTTTAACCAATTTTTCCATGAATTTTGTGAAATCCCCTCACATGTACCTTTTCACATTCCCATCAACAGTGCAAGAGGGTTCTAATTTCTCCACATTCTGTCCAATACTTACTATTTTCTGTTTTTTTTTTTTTTTGATAGTAGCCATCCTAGTAGATATGAGGTGGTGATTGATGTAATTTTAAAAACAGTAAACTTAAGGATAAAAGGAAAATTGTCTTTTCCTTCAGATTTAAATAACTTTGTTGTTGTTTTCTTCATAAAATTATCCAGGTTCACTGTTTTTTGAAAAAATAGGCCTAAAGCAGACCTTAAAAATCTCCCATAATCCCAGCACTCAAAGGTAACTATTGTTAACCCTTGGCATAGTCTTCCAGGATTTCAGCCACAAACCTATGATTGATAAATGGCTTCTTAACTTTCTAAGCAATTCTATTGTAAGTATAATTTGTATAATAATTTTTTAAAGTTGTGAGATGTTTAACTTGGAACTTCCCACTCCTATGGAGGAAAATGATCAGTAAAAACGCATTTTTCACTCTGTTGCCATAGTTTCAGCTAAGCTGCACAAATGTAATTGCACAGAGCATGTGCTGAAATCATTTGATTAGATCCAATGATTCACTTATGTTAAAGGCTTAATTTAAAAGCACTTTTACAATTAAGGTAGAAATAAAGAGAACAATAATGCTTTTGAAACCATTTCAAATACATTTCACAGTATATGACTAAGGCACTCATATGCCAGATTTTATTCAATGAATTTATCATTTATTAAACTTGAAGTAAGATATGAGAAATGTAAGTTAATAAACAGGCCTGTGGAGTATGTGGACATGAAGGAGAATATCATGTGAAGCTGGTTAGAAAAGCTCATTGAGAATACAGGTCCCCATTTACTCAACAGTCAAGAGTGCCTACTAAAGGCCAATGTTCTGGGCTACCTGTTAGGTCTTTAGCTAAGAAGTACAGGATTTGTACTGGCAAAAAAATGAGAGGATGGCTGGGAAATTCTGGACTGGAAGAACAGCTGGGGCAAAGGTATAAGTAGAAATAACTATGTTCCTACGAGAGAATAATAAAAAGACTGTTCTAACTAGCTATAATGAATTTATGTGAGAAAAACATAACATAAAATAGGTACATGGAACTAGCTGGCTCAAAACCTGGAATGCCAGACTAACTAGTTTTAATTGAATCCATAAGCAATAATGGCTCTTCACTAGATAAAAGTAATGTTTTAGAAAAATTCTCCTAGCAGTAATGTACAATGTGCATAGAAGCAAGGAAAAATGATTGCTAAAAAACGATGAGGTATTGCAGTACAAAAGATGTGTACTAATGAGGGTCTGGTCTGAGTAAAAACTAGAGGAAAGAGTGAACCCAAGAATCACTGTAATGCTCAGTTTAAGAAACATCCATTGAATACCTGTTCTTGGGTGCTTAAACTACAAAAGGCACAGGACAGGGTCCTCACTTTCAAAGATAACTTAACTCAATTTCTGTTCCATTTTTTTCCCTATTGGCCCCTGCCATGGTCTGAATGTTTCTCTTCAAAATTGTATGTTGAAATCTAATCCCCAGTGTGTTGACATTAAGAGGTGGGGCCACTGGAAAGTGATTAGGTCACTAGGGCAGAGCCCTCATGGATGGGATTAGTGCTCTTATAAAAGAGGCTAGAGCGAGCCTGCTGGCCCCTTCCACCATGTGAGGACACAGCTAGAAAGCATCATCTATGAAGCAGAGAGCCCTCACCAGACACTGAACCTCCTGGTGCCTAGAACTGTGAAAAACAAATTTCTGTTGTTTATAAATTACCTAAGCCAGGGTTGCTGGGCTTTTTCTTTTAATAGAGACAGAGTCTCACTATGTTGCCCAAGCTGGTCTCAAACTCCTGGCTCATGCAACCCTCCCTCCTTGGCTTCCCAAAGTGCTGGAATTACAGGCATGATGCCTGGCCTTGTCTAAGGTATTTTAATTATTGTAGCCTGAACAGACTAAGACAGCCCTATATCTAAAGCATAAGAAATGCAAGTCTGGTGAATGGTAGTGTTGCCAACAGAATAAGGAAGTCAAAAGGGGAAGTTTTTTGGTTTCAACACTGATTTTGAAGTAATGGCAGAAAAATCCCAAAAGAGCTTTCATGTAGGCAGCTCTAGACAAGGAACTAAAGTTCTGCAGAGACATCATGCACAGAGTTACTAGGAGAAAGGCAACGGCTAAAGCTTTAAGACGAATGCCCTTCAAGAGACCACACGAAAGGAAAGGCAAGTCTTGATGATTACCTAGAGTTATGAAGCAAGAAGAAAAAGAGCCAGAGAAGTGGTTCAACTAACCATGCATGAAATTCAAAGAAAGAACATCAAAAAAGAAGGATCAATGCAGCAAGAAGGTGGAAGTGCATGAAGACTGAAACACTCTAATCTGGTTAGGTCAACAGCGATTTTTTTTTTAAGAACCATTAATAGGGGAAGAATGAGAAAAAAAGCCAGATTTCAAAAAGCATAATGAAGGAAGTGAATTTTTACTACATTTTTTACTAAATCTTTGAAAGTTTACTAAACTTTACTAAATTTTTTAAAGTTTAAAAGGAGGTATTATTTTTAAAAATAAAACAGTCAAAGCAGAATGCAGATTATGACCTACCTTGACATACCATGACAGGACTGTTAAATAGGATAGTGACCACAGAAATGACCCCCTTTGAACTATAAAGTCAAACAGCACTGGCTGGACTCTAACCATTCAGGCCATAAGCTGAGGAGCTAGAAAATTCTTCCCAGAATAAAAACAAGCTAGCTCCAAGAACCATGGGTTTTACAAGGAGATTTCATAGAGCCATAATATCCTGGATCATCAAATTGTTCAATAACATTGCAAGTCACATCTAACCTTTTAAGGATGGTTTGAAACCCCTAATGTCAATGTCAAAATGGGCATCTAACAGCCCACAATAAAAATCCAAGCCTCAGCATAAAAGTATGTGAATAGAAAAGCTTGAGCCTAAAATTTACACAGGAAGTTTGTATTATAGGGGTGTGGATGGAAAAACAAAACAATAACAATTCTGTTCAAGGAATGAGGGTATAATGAAAAGGAATACAGAGGAAATGGGAAAGAATCATATGAAACTTTTTTCCAACTTAAGACAGATGACAGAGAAAACCCATGGAAAAACGGAATGTAGGAAAGGCTAGAAAAAGTAGAGATGGGAGGAGTGGTTCCTAAGGGAGCAGGTTCTTCAGGCAGTGATAAATAATGGGATCCGGGACAGAAGGGACTCAAGAATTCAAGAACAGACAGAAGGATATGTTAAGGTGTGAAGGGCAGGAAAAAAACAAAACATAGGCTTTCTCACCAACACAAACTGTCTCTGAAGGAAGTACCAGAGAAGCAGTATCCTGGAGCAACAATAGAATGCCTCAGCAGTCAGCTTGGCTAAAAACACACCTCAGAAGATGAAATGAGATCTATGCAAAGTCACCTTACAAAACACAAATCACTGTATGCAGATTAGAAGAACTTGAACTTTCCTAATCAAAAGAAAAAAAATGTATAAAAGAATGGACAACAAAAGATAGACTGGACAAAATGGAAACTAAAAAACAGGCCAGGTGGAGTGGCTCACGCCTGTAATCCAAGCACTTTGGGAGGCTGAGGCGGGTGGATCACGAGGTCAAGAGATCGAGACCATCCTGGCCAACATGGTGAAACCCCGTCTCTACTAAAAACACAAAAATTAGTCAGGTGTGGTGGCAGGCGCCTGTAGTCCCAGCTACTTAGGGGGCTGAGGCAGGAGAATCGCTTGAACCTGGGAGGCAGAGGTTGCACTGAGCTGAGATCGCGCCACTGCACTCCAGCTTGACGACAGAGTAAGACTCTGTCCCCCCCCCAAAAAAAAAAGAAAAAAAGAAAAGAAAACTAAAAAACAGAATTCCAAATTGAGCAATGTGTTTCTAGCACTATCCATGGGACAATCTAACCTGTCCATTCAAACATCAGGTTCCCGATCATGGAAATGGCTGCATCATGCTCTCAAGCCTTACTGTCTTATTAGACCACTTGACCAATTCCTTTTTTCTAATTCCATTCTCACCATGGAAAGGTATCATTTGAGTCCTTCCGTCCTTTGCTTATAACTATAGCTGTAAGCATGAAATCAAAATATGAAAAGACGAATAGCATAATGATTCAGTGTTGAATGAATCCTATTTGCCACTATCAAGGCACATTTAATTAGCAGCAATATATACATAATACTGCAGTAAGTAAACCATGACCTACTCAATTATTTTCTAATTTTTTTATTTCAGAAAAAAAGGAGAACAATTATAAAAAGTAACATTGTAAGATTTAGTAGTGAATGCAACAGAAAGGATAGAAACGTATAGTTTGTTGCAGCTAAACTTAAATAAGCCACAATTTATTATAAATGATCTACAGAACATCAATTTCTAAAACTTAAATTTTGTTCAAAACCTTATCCAATTTTCAGTTACTTGACAGATTTTTTTTTTCTTTGAGACATCAGTTCATCAATTAAAACAAAAAAAGAGGGAAACAAAGCCTAATATATTAATAAGAAAGTTCCTACTTTTGGCAAAGAAAGGAGTTTCAGTCCTAGCCCTTATTCCCTATTCTTCAATAAACAGTTTCACTTTTTCCGTTCCAACACTTTCGGTATTAATGAAATCTCAATCCTAACCTCTAATTTTCAAGTTCTGGTATGAATAAGATTATGACACTGTATTCCACATATTTTTGTCTTTTTAAAACTGTTTCTATGTTATGAACTATAACAAAGAAAGTCTCCAGGGGAAAAAAAACAACTATATATGGTAATCCTATCTTCCGAACACTAGCTACTCTCATTTTCATATGTTCAATTCCAGTCTTTTCTTGTTGTATGTGTACTCTAGTTGTTACATTGGGCTTACCAGCCCCTTATAATCTAGACTCAATACTCAAATCTGCAGTGCCAAGGCCTGTGCAAGTCCAAAGCCTCCCCTGTCTGCCAACGTTTCCCTCAATTACTGGGAGAGCTGACCTTCTCAGAACTCTTAGAGCTACTTGGTCACCAACGCTTTTATGCACTGCAATAATCCAGTGAGGACACAGCTCACCAACTTCTACACAAGATAAACGAAAACCAAACATGTTCAAAAAGCATTCCTTAGCATACCAGACTTCAGTGAAGATTTCTGAAGCTAGGCAAAAGAGTGGTACACCAGGCAACAGTTAAAACAACCCCCTCAAAAGGAGCTGGAGGAAGGAACCTTCTCAATCTGTCTTTCCATCATCCAACCGTGGGGAAGGGGATCTTTATCTCCCCTATCCCTGACCTTACATCACTTTTCTGACTTGTTTTCTCTCTCCTCTTCCCTATTAGGAATAAGACCAGCAATCCCATCCCCTTGTTTGCTCTACTTCTGACCTCTCAGACTCTGTGAACATCCATCCTCACAGGATTCCCTATCCTTAAGTGAGTTTGATGTCAAGGCAATGCCCCCAGTGTACCTTCCTTCATATAAGGAATTCTGGTGTCCACTGATGCCATAAGACATTTTTCTTCTCTTTCCCTATTTCATAGGTTTCATGTAGTCACCAGACTCTACATGTAAGCTATAGTATATTAATTGAACAAACATCTTGAATGCTTACTTATATCCAACATTGTGCAAAGCACTGACAAGACTGGAACAGACATACTCCCTGACCCCAAGCAGCTCAGGGTCCAGAGGGGACACTTAGGCAGGTGACCAAGTCCAAGGAACAAGCACTATTAAAGAGAAATGAGGTAAACAGTACCAGAAGAGCATAAGAGAGCATCTCAGCCCATCTGAAGGTTTGGAGAAGTTAGGCAGCTAAGGAACAGCAGGGTAGAAAAAAAAAGCTGCGAGTAGGAAGGAAAAGCATACAGAAAACCACCAAAACAACAGAGAACATGGCATATCTGAGAATCTGCAATTAGTACAGACAGGCAGATGCATGGGAAGGAAAGGGAAAAAAGGCACTGCAAGACACCAGGCAGGAGCCAGCTCACAAAAGAATCTGTGTTTGATAAGAAAAAGTAGTATTTTATTTCTTCCCATCTGAAGAAGACAAAGGAGAGGCAATAAAATATTTTAAGGAGAAGATTATCAGTTCTGCATCTTAGAAAGACCAGCAGCAGCAGCAGTGTGGAAAACAAACTAGAAAGGAATTGAGATGGAAAACAGCGAAGCCAATGCACAGGTTGAAACAACAGTCAAGGCCAAAATTCATAAAGGCTACACTAAGCCACTGAAGGTAGGGAAAGGGAGGAAAAAGTAAATTCCTTAATATGTATTCACTAATTCTACTCAGCACAAAGAGAAAACATTGGAAAGTACTAAAATTAATCTATTCTGAATAGTTGCAGTGCAATCATTAAAGTTCACAATGATAATCCTGGTGACCACGATGTCATAAAGTACTAGGGATAAAAAATAAGATCAACTTTCCAAATGCTGTGCATGAACTGTTAGCATCTGTTAAAACTCACAGAACCATATGCCAAAAAGAGTGAACTTTATTGCATGCAAATTATAACTCAAAAGAAAAAATTAGGGCTTTAAAGTAAAAAACATGAACATATTTTTAAAACATGAGTATTGTAAGGCCAGGGTGCGGTGGCTCATGCCTGTAATCCCAGCACTTTGGGAGGCCAAGGCGGGCGGATCACGAGGTCAAGAGGTCGAGACCACCCTAGCCAACACGGTGAAACCCTGGTCTCTATTTAAAATACAAAAATTAGCTGGGCATGGTGGCATGCGCCTGTAGTCCCAGCTACTCGGGAGGCTGAGGCAGGAGAGTCACTTGAACCTGGAAGGTAGAGGTTGCAGTGAGCCGAGATCATGCCACTGCACTCCAGCCTGGGGAACTGAGATAGACTCCATCTCAAAAAAAAAAAAACAAAAAACAAAAAAAATGAGTATTATAAAGAAATTTTCAGACTCAATCAGGATTTTCTTAATGTTTATTTGGTTATAATTTTGCAAGCATATTATTTACTTATCAAAGTTAATCCTTACTTATTAGAAAAACTGCTTATTTCTAAATAGCGATATAAAGTTCCTAAGGCTTATTTTTCTAAACGCACATATTTTTGATACATCTTATACTACATCCTCTAAAAAAATTCCTCATTTTTATAAAAAACATGTATTAATGCACTATTGTTAAATATTTCAAGTTTTTACGTCTTTGCTTTAATAATGTGATTTAATAGCACATTACTTTTTCATGTGCAGCTTTATAGTTTATATTTGATGACCATAAACTTTATAAAATGTTTTAAAAGTATATGAAATATCTATGGGATTTCCAAATGAAGATGGCCAAGGAACACTAATTTATTGTAGTCAAATTATTTGAAAATTTACTATTATTATAAAACAAATAGTTTTAATTAAAAGAATGGTTAATTCAAATACTTCATTTCCTGACCATGTCATATGTCTGAAATTAATGTACACAAAAATGTGAAGAAAAAGATTTAGGGAGCAATAGAGTAAATCAAAAGGATTGCACAGAGGTTTTTAAGATTTACTTTCAAAAGCTAGTTCCCTCAGTGTTAGTTTATAAATCATTAACTATTTGACAGGTTGGAGACAATCACGCCTGGAACACGAATCTAGACATGTAAAGAACAGATACATTCTATCTACACTCAGCACAGCATTCCTTATCCTCAAATTAAGGTATACCTTCATTTACAATAGAAGTCTTGCTTCAGTATTTTTGCAAGCAAAAATTAGATAACTTGTGAATGATAAAAAAAAAAAATTAAACCATTACAGCAAGGCAAACATTCCAGCTTCCAAAGTGCTACCAAATTTATTTTGTTTATTATGTTTTGAATTACACTTTTCATACAAGATATAGTTTCTTATAGTCCAAAGTACTATTTCCAAGGATAAGATTTCAATTTGATGTAAGAAAATATAGCAGCACTTTGTTCCTCCTAAGTCATAACCTCATTTTTCCACTGCAGTTCTATTGTCACTTCTACACTTAATTCTATTGTGAGAAAGTACTTTATCAACACCTTTTCCTTTTTCTGTTTTCCAGGCTACATGCTGCTAACAGTGCCAATTTGGTTTCTATTAGCACATAAATGTGGCAGCCTTACATCAAATAACAGTTTGTAATAACTTGTTCTTACAGCAGTAAACTTTCATAGTACTACAGCCAACTCATTTTTCAAGAATAATCCTACTTTTTAAAAAAATGTTAACTCAGTGAGCTATATAATCTAATGCTATGAAAACTGGTGACCAAAGAAACTAGATTCACCTTGTCTTGTCCCAGCCTTCAGCTTCCCTTTCTTACCTCATTCTAACTGTTTAATCAACCACAACTGTCCTCCAACCCCAATTCTGAATGTAGAAGAAAAAAGTCCAGGGGTGCTGTGGTGGGACTTAGAGGCACTAGAGAGCTAGAGCAGTGTGCAGCCCTGGTGTCCCCTCCTGCTCTCATTTCAAACATGAAGTGCATAACTCACTCCCCTGAAACCAAGTTAAGCAATTAATGCTTCTAATTTTATGGCAAGGGTATCAGCACAATTATGTTGTCATATAAAAGTCAGATATTTAGTGCCTATAAACACAATTACAGTGCTCACTGGTAAACTAATTTTTTTTTTCTTTTCTTTAGAGACGGGGTCTTACTACATTGCCCACGCTGGCCTTGAACTCCTGGGCTCAAGAGATCCTCCTGCCTCAGCCTCCCAAGCAGTCAATTAATTTTTTAAATTTCATTTTTAAATGATTTAAAATCCAAAGTTGCCAAAATAAGACAACTGTCATATTCATAATCTTTTTGCTTATTCAAAATAACCCTTTGTTCATAATCACCAATTTTTAACATTCTGTCATATTTTTCTATCTTATTAATACACTCACACATACTACATACTACTTATTTTTTTGGTTCTAGGGTACCCAGATATTTAGTTATGTGTGTGTTGTGTGTTTCTGTGAGGCTTTTTGGATGAGATCAATATTGAAATCACTGGGCTTTAAGCAGACTCCCTCGATAAAGTGATGGAGGCACAGCAGCATTCCACCATCAAATGAAAGTAGTATACACTCAGTTCTTCACTTTGCTTGAAGGAAAAATGACCAGACATCGGACTACACATAAACTTATGAACTATCACCAATAGTTTGGTTGGATGGTCAGGGACTTAGAAGGAACATGATTGGAAAATCGATGACAAGAAAGTGTAAGGAAGAGGTATTTGGCTAGAGCTCTCTAAACAGGCAAAAAAACAAAAAAACAAAAAAACAAAAACTGAAGGTATTTGTATTCTCCTATGTCAATGCCCACCAAAGGATGACCTCAGCAGAGAAGGATATTAATAATCAAGTAGATACGATGACCTGTTCTATGGATACCAGCCAGTCTCTTTCCCACCTGTCATCCTATCTACTGTCATCACCCAGTGGGCTCATGAACATAGTGGCCATGGTAGCAGAGATGGTGGTTATGCATAGGCTCAGCAACATGGACTTCTACTCACCAAGGCTGATCTGGCTACAGCTGATGCTCAGTGCCAATCTGCCAGCAGCAGAGACCAATACTAGGTCTCTATATATGGCATCATTGCTGAGAATAGTAAGCCAAGCTACCAGGCCAGGTTGATAACGCTGAACTGCTTTTATCATGGAAGGGGCAGTGTTTTGTTCTTGCTGTAACAGACACTTACTCTGGATACAGATTTGCCTTCCCTGCACACAATATTTCTGCCACAACTACCATCCATGGTATTACAAAAAGCCTTATTCACAGTCATGGTATTCCACACAGCATTGCCTGTGATCAAGGAGCTAACTTCACAGCAAATGAAGTGTGGCAGTAGGCCCACATTCATGGAATTCACTGGTCTTACCATGTTCTCCACCATCCTAAAGCAGGTGGCTTGATGGAATGACCTCTGGAAGACTCAGGTACAGCACCAGGTGGATGCCAATTCCTTGCAGGGCTGGGGCAAGGTTCTCCAAGAAGCTGTACATGCTCTGAATCAGCATCCAATAAATAGTGCCACTTCTCCCATAGCCAGAGTTAATGGATTCAGGAAAAAAGGGGTGGAAATGTGAGTGGCACCACTCACTATTAACCCTAGTAGCCCACTAGCAAAATGTATGCTTCCTGTTCCCACAACTTTATACTCTGCTGGCTTAGGAGTCTTAGTTCCAAGGGCAAGATGTTTCCACCAGGAGACACAACAATGATTCCACTGAACTGGAAGTTAAGACTACCACATGGCCACTTTGGGCTCCTTATGCCTTTGAATCACCAGGCAAAGAAGGGAGTTACAGTGTTGGCTCAGGTGACTGATCCTGGACTGCTACTCCGCAATAAAGGTAAGGAAGAGTATGCTTAAAATACAGGCAATCTCTTTTGGATGTCTCTTGGTATTACCATGCCTTGTGATTAAAGTCAACGGAAAACTACAACAACCCAATTCAGGCAGCACTACTAATGGCCCAGAACCTTCAGAAATAAAGGTTTGGGTCACCTCCCAGGTAAAAAACCACAAACATCTCAGGTGCTGGCTGAAGGCAAAGGCATACAGAATGAGTAATGGAAGGAGATAGTTATAAATACCAGCTAGGACACAGAAATGGGGAATATGGTTGTTAAGAGTATTTCCTTATTTTGTTTAAAAAATGTTTGTGTCTATATATTAATATACGTACTAATCAAGTCTTTGTTCTCTACTGTGACGGCTAATAGCAGGTGTCAACTTGATTGGATTGAAGGCTGCCTAGATAGCCGGTAACGTATTGTTTCTGGGTATGTCTGTGAGGGTGCTTCCTGAGAAGATTGACATTTGAGTCAGTGGACTGGGAGAGGAAGACCTACCCTCAATGTAGGTGGGCACCACCATCCAATTGGCTGCCAGCATGGCTAGAACAAAAGCAGGCTGAATTAGGTGGCATAAGCTGACTTGCTGAATCTTCTGGCTTTCATCTTTCTCCTGTGCTGGATTCTTCCTTCTGTTCCTCCTGCCTTTGGACATCAAGGCTCCAGGTTCTTTGGTCTTTGGACTCTTGGACTTACACCAGTGGTTTGCTGGGGGCTCTCAGGCCTTCAGCCACAGACTGAAGGCTGCACAGTCAGCTTCCCTGCTTTTGAGGCTTTTGGACTTGGACTGAACTACTACTGGCTTCTTTCTTCCCCAGCTTGCAAGATGGCCTATCGTGGGATTTCACCTTGTGATTGTGTGTGCCAGTTCTCCCTAATGAACTCCCTATCATGTATACATATAGCCTATTAGTTCTGTTCCTCTGGAGAACCCTGACTTATAACACATCTACCCTCTCTTTTCCCCTTAACATGTAACATAAGATGTATTAACTGGATATCATAGCATACAAATTACAAGATATCAAGCAGAAGAATAAACATTATCCAAAGGTTCTGCACCCTCTTCTAGGGAAAATGTCAGTGCATTTTTGTACACAGGATAGCTGTATCGTGTTAGGCAGATTTATGTCTGTGTTGTCACTTTATTTGGAAATTAAGCAAGGCCTAAGGAGATGTGTAAGGGTACCGAGTTGAAAAGGGGTAGACTTGTGATAGTTAATTTTATGTGTCAATTTGACTAGGCCATGAGGTACCCAGATATTTGGTCAAACAAACGCTATCCTGGGTGTTTCTGTGGGGACATTGCTGGATGAGATTAACATTTAAATCAGTGGACTTTGAGTAAAGCAGATTGCCCTCTATAATGTGGGTGAGTGTCATCCAATCAGTTGAAGGCCTTAATAGAACAAAAAGACTGTTCTCTCCTGAGCAAGAAAGAGTTCTTCAGCACAGTCTTCAGACTTTATATGCAACACTGGCTCTTCCTGATTCTATGGTAGAAGGTCTCCAGACTCAAATGGGAACACTAACTTTCCTGGGTCTCCACCCTGCCTGGCCACCATGCAGAGTTTGGACCTGCCAGTCTCCATAATCACGGGAGCCAATTCCTTATAATAAATCTTTTTATATTTATACACACACACATAGTCCTTGACTTACAATGATTCTATTTACAGTTTTTTTACTTCATAACACTGCAAAAGTAATACACATACAGTAGAAACGGTACTTCTCTCACAATGCTTGGCAGTAGCGCTAAGCCACAGTTCCCACTCAGCCAGACATTTTCATCTTAGGATATTTTCAAATTATAATGGTGTTATTGGAACACAACCTCATTGTAAGTCAAGTAGCATCTGTACATACAGTCATGCATCACTTAACAATGGAGATATGGTCTAAGAAATGCGTCATTAAGCAACTTCGTCATTGTATGAATATCACAGAGTGTGCTTACACAAACCTAGATGGTACAGCCTACTATACACCTAGGCTAGATGATCTAGCCTATTGCTCCTGGGCTACAACCCTGTACAGCATATGACTGTAAGGAATACTGTAGGCAACTGGAGCACAATGGCAAGTATTTGTCTAATTAAATACATCTAAACATAGAAAAGGTACAATACCACCACCATATTATAATCTAATGGGACCACTGTTGTATAGCAGTCCATCACTGACTGAAATGTCATTGTGGCACATGACCGTTTGTGTTTATGTGGGGGTGTGTGTGTGTGTGTGCATGTACACATGTGTGTGTATGGCCCTCCATGTCCATGGGTTTCAAATCTGTGGATTCAACCAATTGTGGATTTAAAATATTCAAAAAAAGTGATGAAACATAATGATACAACAATAAGAAATAATACAGTATAACAATAATTTACATACAATTTACATTGTATTAGGTATTTAAAGTAATGTAGAGATGATTTAAGGTATGTAGGAGGATGTGTAGATTATATGCAAATACTATGCCAATTTATATAAGGGACTTGAGCATCTGCAGATTTTGGTATCTATAGGGGGTCCTGAAACCAATCTCCTATGGATGCTAAGGAATGACTGTGTGTGTGTGTGTGTGTGTGTGTGTGTGTGTGCGCGTGTGTGTGTGTGTGTGTGTGTGTGTGTGTTTATATCTGTATGTGTATGTATATATCCTATTGGTTCTGGTCTCTGGAGAAGCCTAATACATTATTACAGCACTTTTTCCTTGAGTATAAAATCCAGTATATAATCAAATATTGCCTTTACTTTGTCATGTCTCTTAGGTCTCATTTCATCTGGAAGTGTCTCAATTTCTGTCTTTTAGGACTGACTTTGTTGAAGAATATTGTTTTTTATTTAAATATTTTTTTTGTTTCACTGGCACTTCTTCATCATTCAGGTTATGCATGTTCAATACTTAAGTGATGTGTGCTTTGCAGGTATCCAAACCCGAAGCATACGACATCAGTCTGTCCCTCATTAATATTAGATTTATCATCCAGTTAAGGTGATGTCCAGTTTATCCACTGTATAGGTACTAATTCTCCCTTTGCAATAAGCAATCCATAGGGACACATTTTAGGGCCATGAAAAATACCCTGTTCTGCATCAAAATGTCCTATTTAGGTTGAGCATTCACTGACAATTCTTGTCTGAACTAATCCTTACTATAATGGTTACAATGGAGTAACTTTCTGACTCTTCCACTTCTTCCGAGTTTATAAGTCAGCACTGCACCACAGAGAAGAGACCTCCCTTATTCCTGCTTAGATATCTACCTATTAGGCTACTCATGAATCATCATTTTTTTCAATGCTTTAATACTCATTCTTGGTCAGGCACAATGACTCACACCTGAAATCCCAGCACTTTGGGAGGCTGAAGCAGGAGGATTGCTTGAGCCCAGGAGTTCAAGACCAGGCTGGGCAACATAGTAAGATCCATCTCTATTTCAATTTAAAAAAATAAGCCAGGCATGGTGGCTCACGCAATTCTCCTGCCTCAGCCTCCTGAGTAGCTGGGATTACAGACACATGCCACCATGCCTGGTTAATTTTTGTATTTTTAGTACAGACAGGGTTTCATCATACTGGTCAGGCTGGTCTCGAACTCCCGACCTCAGGTGATCCGCCCACCTCAGCCTCCCAAAGTGCTGGGATTACAGGCATGAGCCACCACACCCGGACTTTCCCTAATCATTTTAATGCACAAGTTGTCCCAGATTTGGTCACTGGAAGCACTTTCAAAAGCCGGCTCTGTGTCCTGACATGCCCCCTTTCTTTTCTTTTTCTTTCTCTCTTTCTGTTTTTGAGAACTTCATTTGTTCTCTTACAAGTAGCCTTGATTCCTTTTAATGAGAAATAATATTAGAAACCAAGATCTGGGCATCAGGTATGCTGCTTGCTACTGAGGTACCTTGCCTTCTAGGCTCTTTCATGAACAGAGCTAGGACATATATATTTAGATCATATATTTATGCATATTTAGGTCACTTTATACACATTTAAATCTGCTGCACACATATTTATGCTGTACATGAACTTGTATACATATGTGGTATGCGTGTTTCATAATATTGTAAGGAATGCCTTATTCAGTTGACTTGTAACCATTTGCTTTTAATTTCCTCATGCAGGAAACTATTTGAATGTGAAACTGACTTTAAACTTGTTTACTGATTGAAGTCATCCCAAATGAACCAATAAGCATATAGCCAACTTACTCAGAACAAGAATATGATGTACAAGAATAATGATCAAATTGAATGGTGAAACCCAAATATTATAATGGGGATCCAATGGAATGTAAAGTATATCAATAATGTCCATGTCTCTACCTAGTATAAAAGCCTGGCCTGCTACCCATCACTAAACCACTTATCAAACAACCTGTCTGCTCACTTCTCTGTGTCTTTCCAATAAATATCAGAGTGGCAGCAACTAGAGGATGGTTGGTGGCAGTTAAAGCAGAAAAAAAAGGTTGAGCATCTAAGAATTCAGGTCCTATATCAGCTTCCTACCACATTTTTAGACTGGAAATAAATGCCTGAATTTGAAAATGTTTACATGGTTTGCACGGTTTCTGATTCTGTTTCTGTGTGTTACATTTCAAGGAACTTGATGTTTGCTATGACTTCAAGTGAAATTGAAATTGAAACTAAAATCGGGAACAAGTATGCACATGTACTTATGCTCTTTGCATACTTATGTAATTACAAATATATATTCAATATAATTTAAGATTTGTGTACTACTGTCCGGGCGTGGTTGCTCACACATGTAATCCCAGCACTTTGGGAGGCTGAGGCAGGCAGATCACCAGTTCAGGAGTTCAAGACCAGCTTAGCCAGCATGGTGAAACCCCGTCTCTACTAAAAATGTAAAAATTAGCTGGGCATGGTGGCGCACGCCTGTAATCCCAGCTACTCAGGAGGCTGGGGCAGGAGAATCACTTGAACCCAGGAGGTGGAGGTTGCAGTGAGCTGAGATCATGCCACTGCACTCCAGCCTGGCAACAGAGTAAAACTCTATCTAAAAAAAAAAAAAAGATTTGTGTACTGCTCTTCTATCTATGGGCCCATCCTTGTTCGTTAGTCTCAGCTCTACAAATAAGTATATTAAGTGCTCACCATCAGATCGTTTCCTCAATCTGTTTGGATGAAATTCATTGTCTAGTAGATCCTCAGGGAGACTACCTGTGCAGGGTATTCTCTGAGCTCTTGAGTGCTCAAATTTTTTCTTTTTTTTTTTTGGAGACAGAGTCTCACTCTGTTGCCCAGGCTGGACTGCAGTGGTGCGATCTCCTCACTGCAACCTCTGCCTCCTGGGTTCAAGCGATTCTCCTGCCTCAGCCTCCCAAGTGGCTAGGACTACAGGCGTGCACCACCACGCCTGGCTAATTTTTGTGTTTTTAGTAGAGACGGGGTTTCACCACGTTGGCCAGGCTGGTCTTGAACTTCTGACCTCATGATCCACCTGCCTCAGCCTCCCAAAGTGCTGGGATTACAGGCGTGAGCCACCGTGCCCAACCTCAAACTTTTTTTATAGCCTTAATCTTGAAGGCAGTTAGTTGGATATAACTCTTGCTTTGTACTTTCTTTCCCTAAGTTTCTTTAAAAAAAAAACACCGCCACAAAGTTGCTCCAGTGCTGCCTTGCTTTGTATGTCACTTTTGAGAAGCTGGATGCCAACCTAACTATCCTTCCATTTATAATTTATTTTATCTTTTTGCCTGAAGCCCTGAGGATTTTTAAAAATATTAAAATCTAATAATATCACTCAATATTGAAGTCTAATAGTATTAATAGGATATATCTCAGAGCTGTTCATTATGAGAACTGATAATTGTATCATTATCAATTTTCCCCAGTACCTAGTAAGCCATTTCAATGTGTATACTCAAGTCTTCTTTTATTCTCAGAATTACATTTGCTGAATAATTTTTCTTCTTTAAGGACTCCAGTTCTACATATGTTACATCTTCTTTGCCTGTTCTCCATTTCTGCCACTTTTTCTCTGAAATTTTTTCTTTCCGTATTTAATTTTTTTAAGTGTTCCCCTGCTTTTCTTCAATGCCCTTATTAAATTTGTATTTAAATCTATTCTTCCTTGGAGAACTTGTAAATATATTCATCATTTCTGATACAATTCTGTCTTTTCCTTCTTTTTTTCCAGAATCAATTGTCATTGTCATTTTTTTTCCAGAATCCATTTCCTCCCTTTTCTTGTCGATTTCTTTCTTCATTTTTAATACCTGATTCCAGGTGTTATGTTTCTCTTTTTATATCATCTAATGCTTGTCTCAGGACATTTATTCAGTTTGCAGTACTATATTCCTGTTTTTTTTCTACATAATGGTTGGATTTGGAGGAATATTTTTATTTGCATTTTCTGTTTTCCTTTTACAGTAGTTTTGTAGTAATTTTTTTCTATTTCTAGGCATTTATTACACAGCATTCTAAGTATAGAAGGTCACTAACAGTTTAGTGAGGTTCACTTTGTTTAATGAATGATAGAGAAAAACTAGTAATTTTTCCTGTTTCTGCAAAAATATATAATTTTCTCTTTCTCTTCACTGGTCACATCTCCAAGGTGCCAACCCCTTTTCTATTTATCTGATTCCCCTCTAAATGCAAGGCTTCTCAGAGGCTGCCCCTTCTGGTTCTGCTCACTTTAACACCTTTTTCCTTAGCCACAGGTGTAAACTAACAAGTCCCAGACCAGGGTTCTGTATTTTGGCACATATTGTTGACATTTTCTCTTTCTGAGAATGATTTCTGCATGTGTTTTGTCTAAGGTTTGGGGGACTCTCTCTTTTTTTTCATAGAGCCAATTTTTAAAAAAAAATTTTTTGAGAACAAGTCTCGCTCTGTCACCCAGGCTGGAGTACAGTGGTGTTATCTCAGCTCACTGCAACCTCTGCCTCCTGGGTTCAAGTGATTCTCCTGCCTCGGCTTCCCAAGTAGCTGGGACTACAGATGCGCATCACCATGCCAGTCTAACTTTTTTTTTTTTTGAGATGGAGTCTCGTTCAGTCGCCCAGGCTGGAGTGCAGTGGTACGATCTCGGCTCACTGCAACCTCAGCCTCCAGGGTTCAAGCAATTCTCCTGTCTCAGCCTCCCGAGTAGCTGGGACTACAGGCGCCTGCCACCACGCTCGGCTAATTTTTGTACTTTTAGTAGAGACAGGGTTTTACCTTGTTGGTCAGGCTGGTCTTGAACTCCTGACCTCAGGTGATCTGCCCGCCTCAGCCTCCCAAAGTGCTGGGATTATAGGCGTGAGCCACCACGCCCAGTCTCCTTTTTTCATTGAGTCTCTTAAGTTTCCCTTTCTCCACTATTCCATACCCAACAAGACTACTGCAGCAAGAGCCCTATGAAATTTGTTTTCCTTTCCTTAATTACATGTAATCTGAAGATTATCATACTCCCTATCTCTGAGCAATGCTGAAAACATGGGTCATGTGTGGTTTTCAGCTTGTTAATATTATTTTGTGGAGGAGGCAGGAAAGATGTACATGAAAATTTGGAATCAGGTGACTGACATTATCCTCCAGACCTACAATATCTGTCCTTGCTCACTGTTAAAGTATCATTTCTGAAGTTCTAAAAAAAAAAAAAAAAAAAAAGGCAAAAAAATCGTCAAGGCAAATGGGAAGTTTCCAGGTTGGTCTGAGAGTCTCTCAGAGGTGTTCTAAAGATTTAAAACCTGCCAACTCCATCTCCATCTGCCCTCAGTGGAAAGCTAAATGCTAATATCCTTTTTCTCTTAAAAAAAAAAAAGATGAATTTATATAATTTGAACTTTTATTTTAGATTCAGGGGGTACCTGTGTGGGTTCGTTATATGAGTTATACAGTGTAATGCTGAGATTTGGCGTACAAATGATTCCATCACCCAGGCAGTGACCATAGTACCCAATAGGTAGTTTTTCAGCCTTTTCCCTCTTCTTTCTCTCCACTATCTAGTAGTCCTCAGTATCTACTGTTCCCACCTTATGTCCCTGTGTACCAATGTTTAGCTCCCACTTACAAGTAAGAACTTCATATAGGTTTAGATGTTAATTCTGTTCCGGAATTAAATTCTCTTCTAGTATAATGGCATCCAGCTGCATCCATGTTGCTGCAAAGGACGTGACTTTGTTATTTTTTATAGTTGCATAATATTCCATGGTGTATACGTACCACATTTTTATTTTGTTCTCTGTTGCCCAGGATTGTTTGTTCTCACTCTGTGCCCATGTTGGAGTGCAGTGGCATGACCACAGCTCACTGCAGCCTCCATCTCCTGGGCTCAAGTGATCCTCTCACCTCAGCTACCCTAGCAGCTGAGACAATGCGTGTATACCACCATACCTAGCTAATTTTTTTTTTTCCAGTAGAGATGAGGTCTCACAACATTGCTTAGGCTAGAATCCAACTCCTGAGCTCAAACAATCTTTCCTCTTTAGCCTCCCAAATGCTGGGATTACAGGCATGAGCCACCATGCCCAACATACGTACCACATTTTCTTTATCTAATCCACCAATGATGGGCACCCACACTAATTCCATGTCTCTGCTATTGTGAATAGTACTGTGATGAACATACAAGTGCATGTGTCTATTGTGATATTCATTTAGGCATATACTCAGTAATGGGATTGCTGGATCAAATGGTAGTTCTAAGTTTTTTCAGCTTTCCACAGTGGCTGAACTAATTTACATTCTCATCAACTGTGTGTAAGTGTTCCCTTTTCTGTGCAGCCTCACCAGCATCTGCTATTTTTTTACTTTCTAATAAAAGCCATTCTGACTGGTGTGAGATGGTATCTGTGGTTTTGATTTGCCTTTCTCTGATGATTAGCGATGTTGAGCATTTTTTCATGTTTGTTGGCCACTTGTATGTCTTCCTTTGAGAAGCGTCTGTTCATGTCTTTTGCCCACTTTTTAATGGGGTTATTTGTTGTTTGCTTGTTGAATTGTTTAAGTTCTTTATAGATTCTGGATATTAGGCCTTTGTCAGATACATAGTTGCAAATATTTTCTCCCATTGAGTATGCTGTTTACTCTGCTGGTAGTTTCTTCTGCTGTGCAGAAATTCTGCAGTTTAATTAGATCCCATTTGTCAATTTTTGTTTTTCTTGCAATTGCTTTTTCAGGACTTAGGAATTCTTTCCAAAGGCCGAGGTATTTCCTGGGTTTTCTTCTAGGATTTTTATAGTTTGAGGTCTTACATTTAAATCTTTAATCCATCTTGAGTTAACTTTTATATATGGTGAAAGGTAGGGGTCCAGTTTCATGCTTCTGCATATGGCTAGCCAGTTATCCCAGCACCATTTCTTGAATAGGAAGACCTTTCCCCACTGCTTGGTTTTTTTTCCACTTTGCCAAAGATCAGATGGCTGTAGGTGAGAGGCTGTATTTCTGGGTTCTCCATGCTGTTCTATTGGTCTATGTGTCTGTTTTTGTAAAAATGGTAGATTATTTGCAGCTCCACAGTCTTAAAAAAAATTCTGAGAGGCTTCATACCAGACTTTGTACACAGGAGGTTTTATCACTCATAATTATCTGCATTATATTACAGTAACATATTACCCCAAAATTTCTGTGGCTTAATACAATAGTTCACTTCTCTCTCATTCTGCATGGCCAGTGTGGCTTGTCTAGGGTTCTGTCACATGTCTTCTTCACTACAGAACCTATGTTTAAAGAGAAGCTGACATCTAGAGTACCGCCAGTTGATGAAGTAGTGGAAATAAAGCTTTGAAAGGAGTTACACTGACAGTTAAATACACCAGCCCTGAAGTCTTACATGTAACCTCTGCTCAATTTCATTGGCAAGAACTGATCACCTAACCACAAATGGGCCTATCCTGTGTCAGATGGAGAGCCAGAATTTCCACCATAGAAGCTATATCTTAAACCTAAAATGTTCCTAAACATTTCTGTTAGCTGCAGTAATGTACTTAGCATATAAAAGCATATAAAAACTACAATGACTCAACATTAAAATCAAACATATCAAGTTCTAATGAAATTCAAATGACACGCAGTAAGACCTGTCAAATAAATGTAATATTTTATTTGGCCAAATGATGAAGACTAAAATGCTTTAATTAGAGTTCCCAGAAAACAAAGTTAGCTATTGCCAAAATGAGCTATTGCCAACTTTAAATTTTGAAAGATGACTGTATCCATAACACCCTTACAAAGAAAATTTGTGTGTTTTTTTTTTTTAGACAAGAGTCTTGCACTGGAGTGTAATGGCATAATCAGGGTTCACTGCCACCTCGACCTCCCAGGCTCAAGCAACCCTTTCACCTCAGCCTCCAGAGTAGCGGGGACTACAGGCTTGCGCCACCACATCTGGATAATTTTTTACTATTTGTAGAGGCAAGGT
This sequence comes from Pongo abelii, assembly GCF_028885655.2. Taxonomy (NCBI): domain Eukaryota; kingdom Metazoa; phylum Chordata; class Mammalia; order Primates; family Hominidae; genus Pongo; species Pongo abelii. The sequence goes on from NC_072000.2 coordinate 95,399,086, forward strand.
CTTCCTACGTTGCCCAGGCTGGTCTCAAATCCTGGGCTCAAGCACTCCTCCCAAAGTGTTGGGATTACAGGCATGAGCCACCATGCCCAGCCTTAAATGATTTTTTCTTTTTTTTTTTTTTTGAGACAGAGTCTCACTCTGTCGCCCAGGCTGGAGTGCAGAGGTGTGATCTCAGCTCACTGCAAGCTCCGACTCCCGGGTTCACGCCATTCTCCTGTCTCAGCCTCCCGAGCAACTGGGACTACAGGTGCCCGCCACCGCGCCCTGCTAATTTTTTGTATTTTTAGTAGAGTCGGGGTTTCACCATGTTAACCAGCATGGTCTCAATCTCCTGACCTCACGATCTGCCCGCCTCTGCCTCCCAAAGTGCTGGGATTACAGACGCGAGCCACCACACCCGGCCTATTTTTAATAAAGAGAATCGCTAATATACACGCACATGGGTTTACTTTATATACACAGAGGTATTTATCTTCATATAGCCCTAGATGTCATTAATTACCTGTTTACTTAGCACAAATACATCTGAAGTAATATATCTGAAGCAGTAGTAAACACAAAGAAAAATATCTATTTAATTTTTTATTTATAGTAGTTATTACTTTGGGTCACACCTCTGGAAGTAAAAAGGCAAGTTTTAAAGTATCTATAATATCTGGATGATAGCATATTGATAAACATAAACATTAAAAAATTCAAGGACATCCATAGAGAAAGACAACGAACCACAAAAAATCACTTATTCTTTCTTTGTTGTGTGCCCATAAAAGGGAATTTTAAACTCACTAAAAATGACATAAAAATTCAATGTTACTTTCCCACTATTTGCTTTATTATTGTCTTCCATTTTCTAAAACTTTTTAAAAATGTGAGTGAAAACATACTACCTTTTAAAAAGCTTACACTTTACTAAACTGTCCCTATTTATGATATTAAAATTGACTGAAAATAATGAAAGAATAAAAAGCAAATAAGCAATAGCTAACCAAAGGACATATCTACAAAGATACCTTAATTAAAAAAATAAAACCCAGAGTATACTTTAAAATTTTCATTCTACAAATATTTAACAAGTTCACATTGCATGTAGGCACTGTGCAGAGAGCTATCTAAAACGGTAGTGGCTTAGAGTCTCATTGCATAGGACCCATTTACTAGCTACAACGTATACATTCTCAAGCAAGTTACTTAACCTCTGTGCCTCTCTGTACCCTCATCTGTAAAATAAGACTACTGATGGTACTGGCCTTATAGGATTTGTTGTGGAGATAAGAAGACTTAAAATACAATTTAAAAATCTTAGGAAAGTAAATGCCTGACACAAACCAGACATTGTAAGGATTAAATAAGATAATAAATGTACACCATTTAGAATGGTGCCAAGTATATAATAATTATACAACATATGTACATTATATTGCTATAATTCACTAAAAGGAAGTCACTTATTGACTTCCAATTTTAAAATGGTAAAAACATTTCCATACCCCCAAACATAAAGGTAAACAAGAAACAGAAACACATTCAATAACCCACAAAGACATTTATAACCCTAAGCTAAAATGCATGAGGATAGAAAACATTTGAAAGAAACGTAAATGACTCAGCAGAATGGGAAAAGGTCAAGTTAAAATGCCTGCAGAGGAAACTGTTCATGTGAGCAAGCTAAATCACCCCCAGAGAACCCCAAAAGGCTCCAAATTATAGAAGCACCGGTAACCACCAAAGGCTGAGGGCTGGGGAGGGCAAGATAAAGAATGCAAACAGGGGAAATGTCTGAAATGGATTTAAGGAGTTTTATTCCCCAAGTCCTCACACTCGTAACACTTAGGATTAATAATTTCCCGGGAGAAGAACCAGATTTGTGGTCACTGGGTATACAGAGAAGCAAGGATGAGGTAAGAACGGAAAATGCAGAATAATATATAAGTCTACAAATGTGCCGTTGGTTTCAGAAAGCAGAAAGCCAGGCTAATGTTCCCCAAGAAGTCCAGAGGATCCTTTTATGGAAAAATGAACAAACTTGGGTAGAAGTTGTTGATATTGACATATGGAGCTCCCAGTGAAAAACTATATCATGTAAGCCTCCAACCAGCAAGACAGAGTTTCTAGCCAGCATTTTGGTGTCTTATTCACATTAACAGTCAAAGATCACCAGACAATTGAGAGAAATCCCTAACATGCAAGACACCAAAATAAACAGGAAAAAAGAAAAGGAAGTTCAGAAGAAAGAGAGGCAACCCAGGGTACTAGGAAAATAACTTCATAAAAAGTATAATTATCCTTAAGGAGGTATATAGTTCAACCATAAAATAGAAAAAGAGAGCAATTAAGAAGAAATAAAACAAAAAATCAAGCTCTTAGAAAATTTTTAAATCTGTACAGGGGGAGCCTATTAAAGGTCTAGATAATAAAGTTAAAGAAAGAGACCAAATGTAAAGTAAAGATGCAAGGAGATAAACAACAGGAGATTAAAAAAATTTAAAAACACAGAATAATCTTGGAAATCCAGTATCTAAGAGAATTTTAGAAAAAGGGAACAGAAGAACCCAGAGGAGGACTAATTCAAAAGATATTCCCAGAACTAAAGGAGTTTTAATGGGCACACTCAGTGCTTAGCAAATAAATTTTAAAATATAAATGTAAAATTCCAAAATTCCAAACCAGGGATAAAGAGAGGATCCTAAAATCTTCCAGAGATTTCAAAAAATAGGTCACATATAAACCACTGGAAATGAGAATGGCATCAAACTTCTCATCAGCATCATTAGAAGCTAGAAGACAATGGGATAATGCCTTCAAAATCCCAAGTAACAATTCAATCTGCAACTTTACACCAAGCAAACCTGTCACAAATATAAGAACATAATGAAGACATTTTAATATCTGAAAAAGCTTTTCCAAAAAAAATCTCCTATGCAAGCTTTCTCAGTAATCTACTGGAGGATGCGCCACAGATATAATACTAAAAAAGAGGACAGCCATTGGATCCAGGAAACAGGATTAAGCACATAATTCCCAGGATGATAGTGAAGGAAAATCCCATTATGACAGTTACGCAAAGTTGAGAAAGAAACCAATCCAGAATGGAAGAGACGGAACACAGTTCCAGAAAGGACTGTCTTTAAGAAAAAAAGAACTCATGGGTTATCTAACCTACAGAAAATCATAATGAAAAGTATTTTACAAAGCTGTTAAAACATGTAGAAACACTTAAGAGACTCAAAGAAAGCTAAGTGAATGAAAAGACTGGGGTAATTTAACTCTGGGAAAAACAACCAAAAAAAACTTCTTTAAGGAAGGAAAAAAAAACATAAAACACTTGGCCCTGCAATGAATATTTATATAGCCATTAAAAACTGAATGTAGATTCAACCAAAATTATAATATAACTTCATTAAGTAGACAGGCAGGGAAATAAAAGAGGTCTAAAATTGATGACTCAAGAGTTTTAAAATGCCACTTGAAATTGGTAGAAAATATTAGAAAAAAGTAGAAACTGGGAATAAAATCCCTCTTGTACTATTTGACTAAGTATTTATATGGATTGTTTTAATAAAAATTTTAAAATTAAACAAAGAATATTTATTGAGTACTCTTTGTGGGCGACATTATAGGCAGGTCCACTTAAACACCATTCTCACCTACCTTCTCCCCTTGGGAAGCTCATATCTGATTTCATAGCCTCCCTTGCAGAATGATGGCCATGTGATACCACATGACCAAAAATTCAACATACAGAAAAGTCTAGTGAAGAGGATTTCAAAACCGACATATAAAGAAAATGCTTCACAAATTGAAACTGTTTTCCTCTTCTCCAATATTCTTTTGTGAATGTGAATAATTAGCTTTTGAGGACAAAACCTAAAACACACTTAAGCCTGCCAGAGCAGAAAGAGTCTAGGTTCTTAGGGGCTTGGGCTTCCTGGCTCCAGACTCCCTGTTACGCAAGGTTTTTAAAAATCCTATCTAGTTAAGCCACCGTAGTTGAGTTTTCTCTTACTTGCAGCTAAACACACACAGTTACTATGATAGACACTGGGAAACAAAGATGATGAAACAGTTCCTCCCCACAAAGCACACTATCTGCTAGAGTAAACAGAATCAATTAAAAAAAAAACTATAATACCTAACTATGCACTACAGCCAAAATGTGGTGCTGCATGAATTCCAAAGAGGCAGGGGCAGCACATCTAGTTGAAACATCAGAGATAGCTTCATGCTTGATGGCTATGGGTCCTGAAGAACTGAGTGAGTTTTAACAGGAATACATATTCCACATCAAAGAAACAACATAAGCAAACATGCAGGGAAAAGACAGAACACTTTCAAGAAAAGCAAGGCTTCTGAGTCGACAAAGAACTGCTACACAGAATTCATAGAAAAAAAAAGAAAAATCATACAACAGAAAAATAGGAAAAAGACATAAGCACTTCACAAAAGAAATCTAAACAGCCAATAAACATATGAAAAATGTTCAACCTTGGCCAGGCGCGGTGGCTCACACCTGTAATGCCAGCACTTTGGGAGGCTGAGGTGGGCAGATCGAGGTCAGGAGATCGAGACCAGGAGATCGAGACCATCCTAGCTAACATGGTGAAACTCCGTCTCTACTAAAAATACAAAAACAATTAGCTGGACGTGGTGGTAGGCACCTGTAGACCCAGCTACTCGGGAGGCTGAGGCAGGAGAATGGTGTGAACCTGGGAGGTGGAGCTTGCAGTTAGCCGACATTGGGGCGCCACTGCACTCCAGCCTGGCAGACAGAGCGAGACTCTGTCTCAAAAAAAAAAAAAAAGAAAAAAAAGAAAAATGTTCAACCTCACTAATAATAAGGAAAATGTAAATTTAAAATCACAATAAGATGACAGTAAGATTCATCCCTACCAGATTGGCAAAGATTTTTTTTCAATGTGACAATAAGAACTATCGGGCCGGGCACTGTGGCTCACAGCTGGCTCAGGCCGAGGCGGGCAGATCACTTGAGGTCATGAGTTCAAGACCAGCCTGGCCAACATGGCAAAACCCTGTCTCTACTAAAAATACAAAAAGTTAGCTGGGTGTGGTGGTGCATGGCTTTAATCCCAGCTACTCGGGAGGCTGAGGCAGGAGAATCACTTGAAACCGGGAGGCAGAGTTTGCAATGAGCCGAGATCACGCCACTGCACTCCAGCCTGGGCAACAAAGCAAGACTGTCTCAAAAATAAAATAAAAATAAAAACTGTTGGAGAGAATGAAGAACAACCAGATTACTTACACAGTACTGTTAAGAGTATAAATTAATAAAACTATTTTGAGATAAAATCAGAATTATCTAGTACAGGTGAAGATGTGTATACCTCCATGACCACTAGAGTATTTGACTTGTAGGCATGTATCTGAAAGAAACTCTTATACATTTGTACCAGGAGAGATGAAACAAAAAATGTTTACAGCAATATTGTTTTTAATAGGGAAAAAGAAAAACAACTCAAATGTTCATTGACAGTAAAGTAGATCAATTATAGTCTTCATACACATAAGTTTAAATCTATGATAGTGAATACAATACACCTAACACACAACAATGTAGATAAATCCAAGAACATAAGGCTATGCTGTATGCAGCATAAAGAATTCTTTTTAGGCCACGCGTAGTGGTTCATGCCTGTATTCTCAACACTTTGAGAGGCTGAGGCAGGCAGATCACCTGAGCCGAGGCGTTCGAGACCAGCCTGGGCAACATAGCAAAACCCTTACATAAAAATACAAAAAAACTTGCTGGGCACAGTGATATACATCTGTAGTCCCAGCTACTTGGGAGGCTGAGGCAAGAGAATAGCTTGAACCTGGGAGGCAGAGGTTGCAGTGAGCCAAGATCACACCATTGCACTCCAGCCTGGGAGACAGGAGTAAAAACCCTGTCTCAAAAAAAAAAAAAAAAAAAAAAAAAGATAAATTTGATCCCAAAATATTCATATTATTCATAGCTGTCTGAGGTGATGAGAGGTGAAGCCAGCTGGACTTCCTGGGTCGAGTGGGGTCTAGCTAGAGGATTGTAAACGCACCAATCAGCGCTCTGTGTCTAGCTAAAGGATTGTAAACGCACCAATCAGCACTCTGTAAAATGGACCAATCAGTACTCTGTAAAATGGACCAATCAGTATGACATGGGCAGCGACAAATAAGGGAACAAAAGCCAGCCACCCCAGCCAGCAGTGGCAACCTGCTCGGGTCCCCTTTCATGCTGTGGAAGCTTTGTTCTTTCACTCTTCACAATAAATCTTGCTGCTGCGCACTCTTTGGGTACGCACCACCTTTAAGAGGTGTAACACTCACCACGAGGTCCGTGGCTTCATTTTTGAAGTCAGCGAGACCAAGAACCCACCAGCAGGAATAAATTTCGGACACAGTGACATTCATTAACTGTTCCTCTATTCTGCTTTAAGTCAATCCATTTAATGGGCACATAGTATGTACCACAAAAATGAAAAAAAAAACAGTTTGCTGGTTTAGAGGTGTTCACAATTTGATGGGGGGAGGGGAGACAAATATATAATTACAATGCAATATAACAAATGTAATTAGGGAGAGGTAAGGTAGTTAGAACACAAGGAAACAACATCTGAGCGTGGAAACTGGAAAGCTATATGGAAAGACCTCAAAGGAAAGATGATAATTTGAGCTAAGCCTTTAAAAGTACACAGAAACTTCTGGATGTGGGCATCAATGAAGTCTGCCTTATTTCAAATCTCCCCACTCACCCTTAAAAAAAAAAAAAGACCATAAAACCAACAAATAAGACCGCATATGAACCACGCTATACTAGTACCAGGAGACAGAATATTACAATCTTCAAATTACCTGTCATAGAAAAATAGACCAAATTCCAACAGAGCTGCTGCTACGGCAAGTCTAAAGGTTTGGAGACAGGAAGGGAGGCTTATGGGACACTAAAAATGAGTAGAGGGGGCATGGACTTAGACAAAGCAAGACAAAATCATCCCCCAGAAAGAGTCCAGCCGCAAAAGCCAAAATATTATACATAGGTCAGGACGTGGGTGCTTTAAAGCACCAGCCAGGAAACAGGTGTGATAGTTAGCCTTGGAGAAGCACAGCTTGTGAGGGCAAACCAGATAGAGAAGGATAGGTACATTTGGAAACACTGCAGTAAAGGGAAAGAAAGAAACAGAGGAAAAACAGAAAGGATCCAACAGAAACGAAGGAGAAACAAGATATACCAAACCCATCTCCTCCCCCAACATCATCTATAAAAGCTACTGCACAGGAGGGGGCTATGGAATGTTTTAAGTAGAGAATGAAGAGATACACCCAAAAAAGCCAAACAGAGACATAGAAAACTGTTTAAAAAGAAAATCAGAAAATGCTAATCAAAGCATTTCAGCTGATGAAACCCTCACCCTCCAAAAAACAAAACAAAACAAAACCCCAAAGCTGAAGAATATGGTAATACAACACTCCAAATTGAATTAGGTATCTTCAAGCAAGCACTTAGGGTATGAAAAAAAAAAAAAAATCCTGAAGCAGAAATACAAAAACTAAGAACAGAAATGAGCAAACAAACAAAAAAGAAAGAAACGAAATAAGTTGACAGGACTCAAAAAAGAAACAGAAAAAAGTACACAGACATTTTCAAAATAGACTGTGCGGGGTGCAACTCCCCACAGTGAAGCACAGGAAAAGGAAAAGAATTTATTGACAAATGGATGGGCATGTGCATGGCCCAGTTTGTATACTGGTGAACTATAACCAACCTGTATGGACAGTTAAGAAGCTCCAGACCACTGAGGACTTGGAAAGACAAGCTAACTAAGGCCTGCTGATTTCATCTTCAAAGGTCGGAAGACAGTATAATGAAGGAAGAAGAGAGTATGTTTTGGTTCAGTTGAACTCAGTTTAGAACTAAACTCTACCATTTACTAAAGCTGTGCTGATCAAGTATTTTTTACCACTCTAAGTCCTTTATTTGTACTCTGTAATGGGATGGATGGGTGGGTGGGTGGGTGGATGAATAGGAAGGCAGGTAGACAAACAGATCCATGCACACAAATAACAAATGTACTTGTATGAGCCTGGGTTCTTCCCCAAAGCAGCACATCAGAAAACGACATTTACATGCAGATAATTTAGCTGGAAGGTGAAGTAAAGGACCAAGGAACGTGAAACTGGAAAGGAGCACATGCCAATAAAAAGCTACCTTTATCGAGGTCACTGCTGTGGGTAACGGGAGCTCAATTTTGCCAGGATTCCCTAAGGAACCATTAGAGTGCTCTCAGAATTGTCAATTGTCTGTGCAAGGACAAGGAAAAGCATTTCCCTACTGGCTCCTGCCCCCTCTAGTTCAGGGTTGCTCAAGGGGAGCATTAACTTCCTAGCACTTCCAGGCTGCACATGCCTGTATGCTCTCTCACCTGTACCTTCTGCTGGGTGGACAATGGAGACGCCTTGGAGTAGAAAGGAAAAGATGCACAGTGAGCATGCTCAAGACAAAACACTGTTGGGATAACATGAGTCAAAGCTTGCATGAGGGAGTTTGAAGATGATGTCAAATGGTGCTTAAGAGAGAGCTAACAGAATACAGCTTGAATCCCCTCCTGCCTTTGGTCACTGAGTCTTCAAGGAGAAGCTACTACCTAATGGGGACAGGAAAGAACTTATCTTGAACTCAAGGGATATAGTGGAATGTTTTTTATTGCTTCCATGCCTGGTAAATAATTCTAAACAGGCACTGGAAACAACCACAGCCCAACAACAGCAAGGCAAGAGAAGATCCCCCAGAGATGAAGGTCTGAATCATACAAGTCAACTAACATCCTAGTTGGCTGTCATCTTTCTTGCACCATGACCTATCCTAGTCACTGCCCCAAATCTCTGTGGATAAAGACACCCTGAATGCCACTGTGGCCCATTATGGTAATTACATCCACCCTAGCCCTAATGGTATCACCATCTGGCCTCTGCCATTCCAAAATCCTATCATTGCTATGGATACTAGGGAACACAGCTCCATGGAAGCATCTCCTATCAACTCCAGCCTGTGTCCCCTCACCAGTGCATTCTTAATTACCTTGGTGAATGAAGTGTTTTCTTTGGACCTTCCTAAGAAGCATGGTCAGATAGTGTGTTCTCCAGTCTCATATAGTAAATCCATTCTAAAACTCTTCTCTGTGAGTTCTGATCTCAATATACTCTGCCAAAGCAGTTCTTGCATATTTATCTAATGTACTGTAGGTCATATTCATGTCCAAGCTTCAAGAAACCATCCCACCAGTGTATCCTAGGACCAAATTATTAGGATGTCAAATCCTGAGTTACGAATAGCGTTCCCATGTTAATAAATTCTCCCTTATTCATCCTTATTATTCCGCCAGCCCACTCCAGGCAAGACCTGCAAGATCCACCTCCCTAAATGTTCCTTCTGTTCCTACTGGTACATATTAGCCAGGTCCTGGGATTAGTTGCTTGAGTATTTTCTCCCAGAATAAGAACAACATCCCTGATTAGGCTATGCTGAGATTGTGTCTAGCTATTGTTCTGGAGGAAATAGGGGTGAGAGATGGGACAGAGCTTAAGGAGAACAAGTATCACCTTGTAAGAAATCCATCTCTATGCGATCTCTGCCTAGTTTCCAAACAAGGAAAAGTTATTCTCTCTAACAAGATGTTGATCCTGCCTATCCAGAGGACTCAGGAAAATTCAGGAGTTCAAGATTCTCAGGTCATCCACTTAGAAGTCTCCTTGTGAGATTTCATCAGGGTCCTACTCTTCCCATGTTAGGGTTGGACTTTGGCCCTGAACACCTGTCAAGGGTGTATGAGAGGTAGGACCACTATGAATTATATACAGTAAGAGACTTATATAGGAGTTTGGCCTCACACAGGTGTGGGAGTTGGTTAAAGAGTCTGTATAAGACTGCTTCCACATCTGGAATTGGAAAGGAAAGACTAATACAAAATAGGAAAGAGCAAGAATAGACTGGAATCCCAAAGAAAATCTGGAACCCATGAGGACAAACAAGAATCCATGTCTGTCTCTCTCCACCTTCAGGCTTCCAACCTCAACGATTCAGATAATCTGCAGAAAAGCTGTACACACTGGCCCAGAATTGCCAGAAGCTGATGGCAGTGATGCAACAAGAGCTGAAGGAGCCGCAGACCTGGCTACTGCTCCAAACCAACAATATGACACAGCAGATTAGCAATCATGTGTGGGAGCTACAACAGTGCCTAGTACCAGCACCAATCTTTAGCCATAAAATATATCCAGCTGCTGCTGCTTCACTTCTGTCTTCCAAATCTCACTCAAAATGTCTCATGGCCAGTGCTAATCCAGAGCCTAGAAGGGAGTTCTGGGAAACATAATTCCAGTTTAGCCCAGTTGACACAGTACAAACCCACCACAGAAGGTATACAGCTCTTTCACCCTTATGATTAAATCTTCAGCCTGATTTTTAGCATAATCTGTCCTATAGTCACAAGCAATGGGGATCTTTCCAAATGCTGCCATAGGCCCTCTTTTCACAGTGTACCCTGCATTGATAACTGGCTGATCTCTTGTCCTCAAGGTTTCAAAAGCTAAAAGAGGTCCATTAACTCAAAGTCCTTATTAATTTCCACCATCCCCATACCATTCAAGTCCTAGAGCTATCAATTAACCCAACTCTTCGCCTTCCATTCAATTCTAGTCCCAATCCCCTGAAGGTAAGAGTCTTATTAACTGTGCTGCGATGCATGCAGGGGGCTATTAGTATCCACTACCACCAGCAATGGGGTCCTTGTTGCAGTCTCACCAGTGAGTCATCCACTCTGAGATCCCAGTGGATATTGTCAATTTCTGGAACCACGGTAGATACTAAATGTCTTAGCCTGGATTCATGAAAGCGATTTGGAAGGTAATCCCAATTAGAAGTGAGGAGGAATTGAGAGTGAAATCGAGAATAAAGAAAAACCAATACAAAAATGCATTACCAACTCAATCTGATCCAGATCCTTTGAGGAACATATAGAATGCCCCTCAGAATTTTCTACTCTCGGATCAATACAAATAAGCATTTATTTTCAGCTCTCATACTCCATTAGTTGAAGGTTGCCCCAGTGGGACATTAAGGTCCTTACGTTTCTGAGATGCACATTTATGCTTCCTGAGCCAGTTCCCACCAGAGAACTAAGCCTTGGAGGAGTCAAAAGCCTGGGATGGAAAGTAAACAATGTGCAGCAATATGTGCTTGAAACCAGGTGCCATCACCTTGCAGTGAGCTGAAGCCCAAACAGAACTGTTTGTCACAGCCCATAGCCACAGCTTGACTCCAGAGTAAGGCAGATAGAAGGATGAGGTTGTGCACCACAGGTGTCAAATACAATACCCATCACATAGGTGTGCTGTGAAAATTAAGTAAGATAGGCAAAATCTTGGAAGAGGCCTGACACATAAAGCTAAATAAATGATAGCTATTATCATTAGATTAGACACTGAACTTAGCCTATGGTAATGGCAATGATGAGCAAGAAACAAATAAAGGAGGTATTAATATTTCAGAGTTATAACTGACACAATTAGGAGAGTAAGTTGGTGGGTGGGGAGAATGTGAGAGAGAGGAAGAAGTCTGGATGTTTCTAACTAGAGTCTTGGCAGAATAGTGAATGGCATGCCACTAAATAAAACATGGGGCCGGGTGCGGTGGTGCACGCCTGTAATCCCAACACTTTGGGAGGCTGAGGCGGGCAGATCACTTGAGGTCAAGAGTTTGAGACCAGCCTGGAACCAATATGGAGAAACCCCATTTCTACTAAAAATGCAAAAATTAGTGGGTGTGGTGACGCATGCCTGTAATCCCAGCTACTTGGGAGGCTGAGGCCGGAGAATCGCTTGAACCCGAGAGGTGGAGGTTCCAGTGAGCCGACATCATGCCACTGCACTCCAGCCTGGGCAAGAAGAGCGAAAGTCCACCTCTAAAATTAAATTAAATTAAATTAAATTAAAAAATAAAACATGGAAAGCTGGAAGAAAAAGTATTATTAACCTCAGAGTCTAAGATGCCTGTGGACTATCCAAATGTTTTGTGTTTAGTGGGCTGCTAGAAGTGATAAGAAACTCAAGAAAGGGTCTTGAAAACCTGAAAGAGATGTAGGCTGAAAATAGGGCCTGGATACTAGTTCAAGCAATGATAACATTTGCTCTCCCAGGAAGAATGCATACAGTTACAAAAAAAACAGGGCTGACAATGGAGTACCAATATTTAAGGCGCAAGCAGAGATAGCAGCCAATGAAAGGAGATGAGGCAGTCACTGATTGAGAAGAACCAGGTAGAAGAGCGCAGTTTGTCACTGGGCAAGGGGAGGAAAGTACCAATATCCAAGCACTGAGTGCTCTACAGAAATTAGGTTAGATTCAAAATGAGACATTTCCACCAGATTAGGAACAGGGAGACATTAGTAACTTTAGTGAAAGCAGTGTCAGTGGAGTGCTTGAGATGGAAGCCTGATCTTCCAGCACATCCAGTGAATGGGGCATAAAGAAGTAGAAACAGCTGGTATCAACTGCTCTTGCAAAAACTAGTGGAAGGAGGGATAATAGAAATAACTAGAGGCGACAGAGAATTTTTTTTTCTTTTTTCTTTTTACAAAAAGACTCAAATGTGTTTGTGGGAAGGAGAACTTGAGGATCAGGAAAAGGGGAGAACAACATGGAGTAAAGTCTCTGAGGAAGCAGAAGATTTCAAAAACAGGTGCAAAGCACAATCTGACTCAATCATCCTTATTTAATAGGCTTGGATTTGCTTTTAATATGCCAACTAGGAAATACGTATTTAGTCTCTCGTTTACTGGGACAACCTCATAAAGTTGTGAAATAACTTTTTTTCATTTCCCTTGTCTTTTTTACTCAACATCACAAAACATAAGCTTCTTAGACTAATTTAGCTTCAGTCAAAAGGTGACAATTGTATGCAGAGAGAAAAAAATCTTTTTCTGCTATTTGAGATTTTTTTTTCTTTTTGTCAGGCGGAAACAAATTATTTATAAAGCAATTTACCAGATAAGCTCTAATTTAGGGGTTGCCCAGTATAGTATTGACAGCACATACATAACTCTGAAATCTAAAATCTTTAACTCCTGTCTACAGGGTCCAATTAGCCCAAGTCTAGGGCATACATAAGAACTTAAAAATAAGCTAAATAGCTAGCACATTCAAGTCCTTTTAACTGCCAGGTGCTAAACTATTCTGAAGCTGTTTAGATTTGTGGTTGGGCCTCAAACCATGTCTCTGGACAGCATTCTGCTGGAGGCAGAACAAAGTTATATTTAATATCTGTGTACTTTAAAACAATGCTGCCCACTTTTCTCTTATTGTCGGGTCACTTACCTTGAAGACTCACTGTACTTCTGGTGTATAAAACGGCAGTGTTTACATATCCAACTGATTTTGGAATTACATGATTGAGCCAGTATGAAAGCTGAGTCAATAAGAAAACAAATGCTTATAAAGCAGTAACAAACAGGCTTTTTTTTTCCCAATATGTGTACCAAATAAATTTAACTTAGAAGAACTAAACTAAATATAAAACACTTCAAAAAGGAGAAAGAGAACATTAAGCTTACTAAGAATTCTGGCATGATCCAGAGAACACATTCAGGGAAATGACCTCTGTGGAAAGCACAGAAGCATTTCAATGGTTATGCCTGAAAACCTCTTTCAGTAAGTTGTTCTATAACATTCTATAAACTTTCATCTTATAGCATATACATTTTGTGTCAACTTTCTGTGTTTTTCCATATCTAAGAATTTTTTTGGCTGGGCACAGTGGCTCACGCCTGTAATCCCAGCACTTTGGGAGGCCGAGGTGGGTGGATCACGAGGTCAGGAGTTCAAGACCAGCCTGGCCAAGATGCTGAAACCTGTTTTCTACTAAAAATACAAAAAAAAAATTAGCTGGGCGTGGTGGCACGCGCCTGTAATCCCAGCTATTCCGGAGGCTGAGGCAGAGAATTTCTTAAACCTGGGAGGCAGAGGTTGCAGTGAGCTGAGATTGCACCACCGCGCTCCAGCCTGGGCACACAGTGAGACTCCATCTAAAAAAAAAAAAAACAAAAGAATTGTTTTGAAGACCAGAATCACAATTTTTAAAAAACAATGATGCTATTTTTCTCTTTTTGGATAAAGAATTGCCTTTTCTTCATAATTTGAGAAGAAAAAGAATCATGCTCGAAACTCAAAACTCCCATATCTTCCTGCCACCAAATCTACAAATGCACCTGTATCCTCTCCCTCTTCCTTCCCATTAAATAATAAAAGCAAGTCTTTCATCGGACCTCCTAACCCCCCAGGTGCACAACATCCCATCCCCCTTCTCAGGGACCATGACACCATTGTCTATCCCATCTTGTATAGTTTTAATAGCTATGAAACTGTAGTACTAGGCTAGGTCCGACCTAGTAATACTTAAGCATGCTCTACCATCACTCATCTTAAAACAAGGACACAACAAACACTTCCTGAACCCCATATAGCTCTCTGGCTAAGTCCCTCTCTTTAATATCCTCCAGAACCAAGTCTCTCAAAAGTTATCTTTACTTGCATTCACTCCTCAATCCATTCCAATCTGGCTTCTCCCACCAAATCTCCACCAAAATTTTCTTGATGAGGTCATTAGGTGGTCAGTCAAACTGATCCCCTGCCACCCCCTAAAGCATCTTTTCTCCTTAGCTTCCAAACACCACAACTTTCCTAGGTTTTCTCCTGGTTTTTCTTCTGGCTGTTCCTCCTTTGTATCATTTCTTAGCAACTCTTTTTCTATCAATTCCTTAAATTTTGGGAGTTTTTCAGGACTCAATTCTGAGTCTTCTTCCTCTCCACTCTAAAACCTCTCCTAAGATGACCTAACCTACTACCTTGGCTTTAAATGTCATCTAATGGTCAATGATGCTAGGATTTTTATCTGCAACCCAGACCTCTTTACAAGCTCCTGACCCATATCCTAGTGATCCCACTAAGCACAAAGCTTTAGATGGGCCTTGTGGCCAAACTGCTTCAGTTTCACAACTGATTCTTCTACTTCCTTCTTGAGTAACCCTGAACAAGCTGGTGAGCACACTAAGACTCAGTTTTCCTATATGTAGATTGGAAGAATAATAATAATACTTCTCACTTCATTGGGTTGCTGTTTAGGTTAAATGAGTTGATGAAAGCACCTACTATCTAGCACATTATCTATGATTACTATTACCATAGATGTCCATCAGAATATGTCAAAGGCATCTCAAACTTACTTTCATAGGTACAAAACTGGATCCTATCTTTTCTGCCCACCCCGATATGCATTTCCCCTGGTTCACTATCTTCTGTGAATTCTAAGGAGGAATTCTTAGATGGCCCCAATGACCCTAGCCTTTGTATAATCTCCTCCCCTTGAGTAAGTGAATATTACGAAATCTCACACTTATGATAAAGGGATTTTGCAGATGTAATTATGGTCCTAAATCAACTGACCTTACGATAAGAAAATTACCCAAGTAGGCTGGGCGCAGTGGCTCACGCCTGTAATACCAGCACTTTCGGCGGCCAAAGAGGGTGGATCACCTGAGGTCAGAAGTTCAAGATCAGCCTGGCCAATATGGTGAAACCCTATCTCTACTAAAAATACAAAAATTAGCTGGGCATGGTGGTGGGCACTTGTAATCCCAGCTACTTGGGAAGCTCAGGCAGGAGAATCGCTTGAACCCGGGAGGTGGAGTCTGCAGTGACTCGAGATCGCGCCATTGCACTCTGGCCTGGGCGACAAGAGTAAAACGAAAGAGAGAAAGAGATGGTGGGAGAGAGGGGGAGAGACGGGGAGAGGGTGGAGAGAGGGGGAGAGAGGGGGAGAGAGGGGGAGAGAGGGGGAGAGAGGGGGAGAGAGAGGGAGAGGGAGGGAAGGAGGGGGAGGAAGAGGGAGGGAGGGAGGGGGAGGAAGAGGGACGGAGGGGGGGGAGGGAGAGGGAGGGAGGGAGGGGGAGAGAGGGAGAGGGAGGGAGGGAGGGGGAGAGAGGGAGAGGGAGGGAGGGAGGGGGAGAGAGGGAGAGAGAGAGGGAGAGAGAGAGAGGGAGAGAGAGGGGGAGAGAGGGAGAGAGAGAGGGAGAGAGAGAGAGAGGGAGAGAGAGGGAGAGAGAGAGAAAGAGAGACAGAGAGAAAGAAAAAAGAAAGAAAGAAAGAAAGAAAAGAAAGAAAGAATAAATTACCCAAGTAGGCCTAACCTAATTACATGAGTCCCTTTAAATCTGGACCCAGAGGTCAGACAGAAGGCAGTTTAGAAGTCAGAGAGTTAAAGTATGGAAGGATTTGACACACTTTTACTGGATTAAAGATGGAAGAGCCAGGCTGGGTGCAGTGGCTCACGCCTGTAATTCCAGCACTTCTGGAGGCCAAGGCGGGCGAATCATGAGGTCAGCAGTTCGAGACCAGCCTGGCCAAAATGGTGAAACCCCGTCTGTAGTAAAACTATATAAAAATTAGCCAGGTGTGGTGGCAGGCGCCTGTAATCCCAGCTACTCGGGAAGCTGAGGCAGGAGAATCGCTTGAACTCAGGAGGCAGAGGTTGCAGTGAGCCGAGACCGCACCATTGCACTCCAGCCTGGGCAACAGAGCGAGACTTCGTCTCAAAAAAAAAAAAAAAAATAGAAGAGCCAAATGAGAAGAATGAAGATAACCCCCGGCTAACAGCCAGCAAGGAAACTGGAACCTTGGGGAACAAATACAGGAACTGAATTCCACCAACAAAAATGAGTTTCGAAGTAGATTTTTACCCACAGCCTCCAGACAAGAACTCAGTCTGGCTAACACAATAATTTAGGCCTCATAAGGATTTATAATCCACTAAACTGATAGCTAATAAATGGATACTATTACAAGCCACTACATTTGTGGTAATTTGTTATGCAGCAATAGAAAATAATTACACCATCTCAATAAACAGCATCTTCAAACACACATTTGTTCCAGCCACAAAACCCCATGTCAATACAATACCAAGTTCTGCTGATTCTTTTTTTTTTTTTTTTTGAGATGGGGTCTTGCTCAGTCACCCAGGCTGCAGTGCAATCAATGGCGTGATCTTGGCTCACTGCAACCTCTGCGTCCCAGGTTCAAGCGATTCTCCCACTCAGCTTCCTGAGTAACTGGGATTACAGGCACCTGCCATCATGCCCGGCTAATTTTTGTATTTTTAGTAGAGATGGGGTTTCGCCATGTTGGCCAGGCTGGTCTCAAATCTCTGACCTCAGGTGATCTGCCTGCCTTGGCCTCCCAAAGTGCTGGGATTGCAGGCGTGAGCCACCGCACCTGGCCTTTGCTGATTCTTATTTCCTAAGTGAATCTCAAACACATTCACAATTGTTAATCTCAATTGTTACCTATTCTAAACCTTTATATTCCATTTGAACTTCCACAGTCGTTTCCTACCTGGTTTCCCTTCATATAATCTCTATACCCACTCTCCTCACAGAAATAGGAGTCATCTTGTTACAAAGCAAAACTAATCTCATCATTCTTCAACTGGAAATCTTTCAATGGCTTCACATCGCACTCAATGTCTAAACTCTAGAAACCCCTGCATGAAATGGCCCTGGCTCCCTTCTCAGCCCCATTTCCTGTGACTCTCCTGCTTGAATGTCACACTCAAGCCAGACACCTTCCTTCCAGTAACTCCAGTGTGCCAAGCCATTTCTCACTATGTTGGAAGACCATCTGTGTTGCTTCCTTTGACAGAAAGGCTTTGTCCCCCCGCTCTTCACCCCACAATAGCCAGGGCCTCAGCTTTAACACGACTGCTTCCCAGAAGCTTGTCATCATCCCTTTTGGGTTCTCTCACAGAACTCTGTACTTCTTAACTGAGTTCATCATAATCGCAATCATAGGGTTAGTTATTTAGTGATTATGTATTTAAGGTCTCTCTCTTAGGTATTATACAATAAGCGTGGCAGCCAGGTCTAATATGCTCCCTACTAAAACCCAGCATCTAGTGCAGTGCCAGACACACAGTAGGAATTCAATAAACCCTTATGGGTGAATAAAACTGACTGTTTTGCCCAACTTATACGAGACAAAATTGGGTCAAAGTTATGAGTTTGATATGCATATGGCCCCATTATGTTTGTTCTATTTTAGCCTTAATTATGATGCTTCAATACACACAAGTAACATTAGTATAAAGGTAAAAAACACAGGTAAAATCATGGGAGTGGGCTAGTGCAAACCTACCGCTAAGACTCTGTTCATGCTGTGTTCATGCAGCATCATATTTAGATAGAAAGTGTGACACTATCCTTATTACACATCTTAAATATTTCCTTTAGAAAAAACACATAATCTCACTTCAGATTATTATGATGTGATTAGAAGAGAGAGTGCTTCAGTTGACTGATTTTCCAGGTAATGATGGAGAATTCTACTTATATAGAAAACCGCATGGTACAAAGACAGACCTGTGTATGATTCTCCACCCTTTTACCGCTAGCATTCTTTTAAGTATGCCCCATTTTATTGTTTATCATTACGTATTTTTTAAAATTAGAAGTGCTTCTAATTAATCAGAGACCTTACTACTACTCTTTTTCAAAGAAATATAAAAATAGCATGAACACCATATGACAAAGATTTTATTTAAGAAGCAAAACAGGCCCGGCATGGTGGTTTATGCCTGTAATCACAGTACTTCTCTGGGAGGCCGAGGCAGGTGGATCACTTGAGCTCAGGAGGTTGAGGCTGTAGTGAGCTGTGATCACGTCACTGCACTACACTACAGCCTGGGCAACAGAACAAGACCCTGTCTCCAAAAAAAAAAAAAGAAGAAGCAAAACACTGGACATATGGACATAAAGTCAAATATCTTCCCATATTTTCCCTACTACTTATGTTTATATATAAATGTACTTATTTAATTATATATTTACCTAATCCTTGCCTTGGTCCAGAAAAGACGTAAGGCAAATTACCAGCATTAATTAAACCATAAGAAAATAAGAAGAAAGAACAAGGGCACAAAACACTGCCAGGATAAGATTCAATATGCATGCCAAACCATACTTCTAAGTGGTGTAGGCCTGAGATTTGACGCTTTCTAACCACCAACTTGGGAAGAGGTCTGCTCAGCCACCCACTTCAGAGCATGCCTATGAAAAACAGAACAGCTGGTCAAAAGCAGCACAGCTAGCTAGCCTTGGTGCTGAGATCAGAAAGGAATGTCTTCGTGGAGATTCATTAGAGAAGACACCATTCTACTTCTACAAAGAATGACACTTGTTACCATTTTCCGGCAAAATAGTTGTTTAAATAACTGGCTGCTTCACATTCTGTTATCATCCTTAGTCACCCATATCTTGGGGCAAAATTATCTCCTGGTTAATCCAATCTTAGTAAGTTGTATTCGTTTCCTGTAACTGCAGTAGAAAATTAACGTAAACCTGACGGCTAACTAACACCACAAATTCGTTTTCTTATAGTTCTGGAGATCAAAAGTCTGAAACTGGATCTCATGGAGCTAAAATCAAGGTGACAGCAGAGATGTGTTCCTTTTGGATATTCTAGGTGAAAATCTGTTCCCCTGCTTCTAGAGGCTGTCTGCATTCCTTAGCTCATGGCCTCCCTTCCAGCAATGGCATCACTCTGATCTGTTTCCTCATCATATCTCCTCCTCTTTTTCTCTGCTTCATCTTCACATCACCTTCTCTGACTCTGGTCCTCCTGTCTCCCTCTTATAAGGACTCTTGTGATTTCATTGAGCCCACATGGATTACCCAAAATAATCTCCCCATCTCAGGATACTTAATCACATCTGCAAGGTCTCTTTTGCCATGTAAGACAACATATTTGTGGGTTCCAGGGATTAGGATGTGGGTATCTTGGGGGAGTGGTCATTATTCAGCCTACCACACAAGACTTCATCACTTATTTGCTTGAAGCTACCTAAATTGTAAGAATAGTACTAGGAAAATCTGCATAACAGTAAGAGCCACAAGTGGAAAATTTAAAAAGTTTTTAAAATACAAGAATTAATGATATAATTATTTTAAGCACCAAATTCACTTTCTATATTCCAGAAAATAGGATATACAAAAATATTATTTACGCAGTTTTTGCCAAAAACACACTGACTATATAAAAAGAAGCACACTTACACAAAAACTTGAGTGTGAAATAAAATAACTGCAATACCCCAAGCACTATACTAAAAATCAGGAACTTTACTTCCTCATTCTCCCTGCAGTCACAGGGGAGGATGCCTACTGAATCCTTTTTTAAAAAAGAAAGAAAAAAGTGAGACAGCCAGCTCACTCACAACTTTAGGAGTATATAAAATAGAACTTGTGTGATTTTTGGAGGAATAGCTAGCTACACTTGAACTGAGAGGGACACTGCTAGAAACAAACATAATGAGGCCAAGGTTCTATTTTAGACCCTATTCATCTTCCCTGAAAAACAAGATGAATGTAGGAGTGATCATACCTTTGAGGTGCACAGAGAGATCTGTAAATCATGATGGGAGCTCAAAGGAGATAACTGTGACAACCCCTCCCTCCCACAGCACTTTAGGATTGACATCTCTCAACAGTGTATTTAATTGTGAAGCTTCAACTAACACATGATGTTATTATGTTAGATTTTCCCTAGAGCAGTTTTCACCAAGAATCAGCTTCTTTTTCACAGGGAAGAATTCAATCCTGTCCATCAAACCACTTGTGTCTCCCGGAAGCTGAGGCTTCAGAATATTTCCTTGCTTTGGAGCAGAGGTTAATGTTGGGTCTGATACAGTATTAGACTTAACATCTGAGGCTTTTCCCCGCTACAGACTACAAATACAAACTATACCTGAATCCCCTTTGACAGAAGGGATAAGATGTCACCTTCTTTGCCCCATTAGATCATTTTCTTAATCTCTAAAATTCATGGTAGAAAGTTAAGAAGGGATTTTCTTCTAAGGTCTAGGCACTAGGGAACCAAATTAGAGTACTGTTAATAATCTATTCATATTTTAACCATCCCAATGTATCCTATAAACAAAAGATAGAGCACAAGTTCTTCCTACTCTTCTCAAAGTGAGGAAAATGTGAAAAAAGAGACAAGTACTACAAAAAAAGTACAAACACACACACATATTCAGTTATGTGTTGCTTAACAATGAGAACATGTTCTGAGAAACATCATTAGGAGATTTCATGGTTGCACAAACACCATAGAGTTTACTTACACAAACCTAGACGGTATAGGTTACTACACACCTGCTATATGGTATATAGCCTATTGTTCCAAGGCTATAAGCCTGTACAGCATGTTACTGTACTGAATACCATAGGCAACTGTAAAACAATTTTAAGTATTTGTGTATCCAACCAGAGAAAAAGTAGTAAAAATACAGTAACGCAATTTCATTGACCACAATCTATATGCAGTCTGCCAGTGACCAAAATGTCATTATGCAGCTCATGAATATATATATTTACACATGTATATTATAAAAAGGAGAGCTGCACTGTACTCATACATAACTACAACTGTCACTGAAATCTTTCAAAGTTTCTTACTGGGCTGCCTATAATCTCAGCACTTTGGGAGGCTGAGGCAGGAGGATCGCTTGAGGCCAGAAGTTCAAGGCCAGCCTGGGCAACATAGCAAGACCCTATCTCTACAAAAAAGAAAAAGAAAATTAGCCAGGCGTGGTGGTATGTGCCTACAGTCCTAGCTACTTGGGAGGCTGAGGCAGAAGGTTCACTTGAGCCCAAGAGTTTGAAGCTGTGGTGAACTATTATCACCACTGTATTCTAGCCTGGGCAACAGAGGAAGACCTTATCTTCAAAAATAACAAAAACAAAACAAAAAAACAAAAACAAAGCATCTTATTGGCTTGTTTGTTTTTTGTTTGTTTGTTTTTGGCGCAGTCTGACTCTGTCCCTCAGGCTGGAGTGTAGTGGCGCAATCTCGGCTCACTGCAACTTCCGCCTCCCAGGTTCAAGCAATTCTCTTGCCTGAGCCTCCCAAGTAGCTGGGATTATAGGCATCTGCCACCATGGCTGGCTAATTTTTGTATTTTTAGTAGAGACGGGGTTTCACCATGTTGGCCAGGCTGGTCTCGAACTCCTGACCCCAGGTGATACACCCGCCTCAGCCTCCCAAAGTGCTGGGATTACAGGCGTGAACCACTGCACCCAGCCGGCTTGCTTTTGTAAGCTATGTTTGTTTAAAAAAATAAAAATTAAAAAAAAAGCAAGTATCTTATTGGAACTAATAGTTATGTTTCTTAAAAGCTAATTACAAATCAAATCATTATTAATGGAACCACATTCAAAAAGCAGCAGGGAACTGTTGTTTTTCAACGGATCCAACATGAATCCTTTGGTAAAACAGGATGATCTTTTAAAGTAAATCATAGGGTCAGGTGGCTCATGTCTGTAATTCCAGCCATTTGGGAGGTCGAGGCAGGTGGAGCACGTGAGGTCAGGAGTTTGAGACCAGCCTGGCCAACATGGCGAAACCCCACCTCTACCAAAAAATACAAAAATAAGCTAAGCGTGGTGGTGTGTGGTGGCACGCACTTGCAGTCCCAGCTACTTGGGAGGCTGAGGTGGGAGGATCACTTGAACCCAGGAGGCAGCGGTTGCAGTGAGCTGAGATCACGCCATTGCACTCCAGCCTGAGCGACAGAGTGGGACCCTGTCTAAATAAATAAAAATAAATAAATAAATAAATAAAGTAAATCACTAGCCGGGCATGGTGGCTCATACCTGTAATCTCCACATGTTGGGAGGCAGAGATGGGAAGACTGCTTGAGCCCAAGACTTCAAGACCAGCCTGGGCAACATAGTGAGATCCTGTCTCAATAAAATGAAATTTTAAAATACAACAACAATAAAGTAAATCACCACTCTGGACTTTTTATCATGAAACATCCTTTTATTTTATTTTTTATTTTTTTGAGACAGAGTTTTGCTGTTGTTGCCCAGGCTGGAATGCAATGGTGCGATCGCAGCTCACTGCAACCTCCGCCTCCCGAGTTCAAGCAATTCTCCTGCCTCAGCTTCCAAGTAGCTGGGATTACAGGTGCCCGCCACTGTGCCCAGCCTAAGTTTTTGTATTTTTACTAAAGATGGGGTTTCACCATGTTGGCTAGGCTGGTCTCGAACTCCTGACCTCTGGTCTCGAACTCCTGACCTCAGGTGATCCACCTGCCTCGGCCTCCCAAAGTGCTGGGATTACAGGCGTGAGCCACCGTGTCTGGCCGAAACATCCTTTTATGATTTTTTTTAAAAAAAGCTCACCCAAACCAACTAGGAATAGAAGAGAACTTTGTCAACCTGAGAAAGAACATCTATGAAAAACTCACAGCTAACTTCATACTCAGTCGTAGAAGACTAAAGCCTTCCCCCTAGGATCAGGAAAAGACAAGGAACTAACTTTGTCTATACCAGAATTTCCAAGGAAATGCCACAGAAGAGCCTTAATGCTGGTAAATACTTTGATTATAACTCAGTCCACCACCTTTACTTTCACCTTTACTTTATGAATCAAAAAACTTGGGCTCAGAAAGGCAAAATGACTTATCCCAGGTCATATAGCAAATCAGGGGCTGACTTAGAACTACAGTCCACTCCCTACCTCTGTTAAATCTTTACTTAAGGCCAGATGCAGTGGCTCATGCCTATAATCCCAGCACTTTGGGAGGCCCAGGCAGGTGGATCATCTGAGGTAAGGAGTTCAAGACCAGCCTGGCCAACATGGCAAAACCCCATCTCTACAAAAAAAAAAAAAAAAAAAAAAAAAATTAGCTGGGTGTGGTAGTGGGTGCCTGTAATCCCAGCTACTTGGGAGACTGAGGCAGGAGAATCACTTGAACCCGGGAGGCGGAGGTTACAGTGAGCCGAGATCAGTACCACACTCCAGCCTGGGCAACAGAGGAGACTGTCTCTTAAAAAAAAAAAAAAAAAAAAAGATTTACTTAAAAGACTGTAAATATGGATACCAGTAACCAAATAGATAAGATCTTTAGGCCGGGTGCGGTGGCTCAAGCCTGTAATCCCAGCACTTTGGGAGGCCGAGGTGGATGGATCACGAGGTCAGGAGATTGAGACCATCCTCGCTAACATGATGAAACCCCGTCTCTACTAAAAGTACAAAAAAAAAATTAGCTGGGCGTGGTGGCAGGTGCCTGTAGTCCCAGCTACTCAGGAGGCTGAGGCAGGAGAATGGTGTGAACCCGGGAGGCGTAGCTGGCAGTGAGCGGAGTTCACGGCAGTGAGCTGAGTTCACGTCACTGTACTCCAGCCTGGGCGACAGAGCGAGACTCTGTCTCAAAAAAAAAAAAAAAAAAGATCTTTAGTTCTTTAGTTGGTGGCAGAACTCAATCAAGAATATTTTGGGGAGACTAGACAGAGGTATCACCAAAAAAGAAAACTATAGACAAAGATTTCTTATGAATATAGACACAAATCCTTAATAAAATACAAGCAAACTGAATCCAGCAACAAAGAAAAAGGATTATATACCATGACAAACAAGATTTATCCCAGGAATACAAGGTTGGCTTAACATCCAAAAATTAATGTAATACACCATGTGAACAGAACAAAAAAAATGGTCACCTTAATAGATGCAGAAAAAAGCATCTGACAAAATCCAGCACTCTTTCATGATTTAAAAAAACACCCAAACTAGGAGCAGAAGTGAAATTCTTCAATTTGATAAAATACATCTATGAAAAACCCATAGCTAACCCCATACTCAGTGGTAGAAGACTAAAGCTTTCACCCTAGGATCAGGAATAAGACAAGGATGTCTGCTCTTGCCAATTCTATTGAACCATAGTGAAGGTTCTGGCTAAGGCAATTAAGCAGGAAATTGAAACAAAAGACATCTGGATTGGAAAGAAAGAAGTAAAACTATCTCTATCCATGGCTAACACAATCTTATAAATAGAAAATCCTAAGGTGTCCACTAAACTATTAGAACCAGTAAACTAGTTCACCAAGGTTGCAGGACACAAGATAAAAACTGTACCTCTATACTCTTGGAATGAACAATCCAAAAATAAAAGTAAGAAATTAGTTCCTTTTACTATAGCATCAAAAAAAAAATTATAAAATACTTAGAAATAAATTTAACAAAAGTGCAAATTTATACTCTGAAAACGGAAAAACATTGTTGAAAGAAATTGAAGACAACCTAAATAAATGGAAAGACATCTCATGTTCACAGATCAGAGGACTTAACATTGCTAAGATGGCAACAGTCCCAAAGTTTAACTAAAAATTCAATGAGATCCCTATCAGAATGCCACTGAGTTGGCTTCTTTGCAGACACTAACAAGCTGATCCTAGAATCCATATGGAAATACAAGGAATCCAGAATAACCAAAACAATAAGAATAAGACTCACACTTCTCAATTTCAAAACTTACTAAAAAACTGTAGTAGTCAAGACAGCACGGTACTGCTATAAGGAGAGACATATAGATCAGTGGAAGAGAACTGAGAGCATAAAATAAATAAACCCATACATCTAACTGATTTTCAATAAGGGTGCCAAGACATTAAAATGGAGAAAGAATAGTCTTTTCAGCTAATGGTGCTGGAACAATTGGATATTTACATGCAGAAGAATGAGTCTGAATCACTACCTCACATGATATCCAGCAATTACCTTAAAATGGATCAATGATCTAAATGTAACAGCTAAAGCCATAAACTCTTAGAAGAAAACAGAGACATCAATCTTCATAGTCTTGAATTAGTCAATGATTTCTTAGACACAAGAATAAAATGAAAAAAAAAAAAAAAGGTTTCATCAACATTAACGACTTTTAGGGCCAGGAGCGGTGGCTCACGCCTGTAATCCCAACACTTTGGGAGGCCGAGGCAGGTGGATCTCTTGAGGACAGGAGTTCAAGATCAGCCTGGCCAACATGGTGAAACCCCGTCTCTATTGAAAATACAAAAATTAGCCAGGCATGGTGGCACTAGCCTGTAATCCTAGCTACTCAGGTGGCTGAAGCATGAGAATTGCTTGAACCCAGGAGGCAGAGGTTGCAGTGAGGCAAGATCATGCCACTGCATTCCGCCTGGGCAACAGAGCAAGATTCTGTCTCAAAAAAAAAAAAAAAAATTAAAGACTTTTAGGCCAGGCACAGTGGCTCACACCTATAATCCCAACACTTTGGGAGGCCGAGGAGGGAGAATCACTTAAGCCCAGGAGTTCGAGACCAGCCTGGGCAACATAGCAGGAACCCATCTCTATTATTTAAAAAAAAAAAAAAAATTTTTAATTAAAGACTTTTGTGCTCCTAAGGAAACCATCAAAAAAGTAAAAGACAACTCATTTATGGAAGAAAATACATGCAAATCCATATTCCTGATAAGAGACATGTACCTAAAATACATAAAGAACTCTCATATCTCAATAATAAAAAAAGACAAACTAGCCCATTTTAAACTGGGCAAAAGATCTGAATCAAATTTCTCCAAAGGTATACAAATGGCCAATAAGCACATGAAAAGATGCTTGTCATTAGGCATTAGGGAAATGGAAAATCACTTCACACTCCCTATGATAAGCAAAAAGACAGACAATGTTGGCTAGGCTGTGAAGGAATTGGAGGCCTCATACATTGCTGATGGGAATATAAAATGGTACAGCCACTCTGGACAACAGTTTGGCAGTTTCTTACAAAGGTAAACCCAGACTTTGTTTAGCTTTGTTTTGACAAGTGATCCAGCAGTTTTACTGCTGTTATATACCCAAGAGAAATAAACATAGGTCCACACAAAAACTTGTCCACAAATGTGCAAAGCAGCATTATTTACAATAGCCAAAAGGTGGAAACAACCCAAATTTCAAACAACTGGTGAATGGATAAACAAAACTTGGTATATCTACACAACGGAACACACTTTATCAACAACAACAACAAAATGAAGTACTGATGCATGCTACAAATGGATTAATTTTGCCAGGCAGGTTGGCTCACGCCTGTAATCTCAGTACTTTGGGAGGCCCAGGTGGGATGATCTCTTGAGTCCAGGAGTTGGAGACCAGTGTGAGCATAATGAGATGCTGTCTCTACAAAAAAATAATAAATTAGCCAGGTGTGGTGGTGCATGCCTGTAGTCCCAGAGTTACTCAGGAGGCTGAGGCGGGAGGATCTCTTGAGCCTAGGAGTTTGAGATTATAGTGAGCCATGATCGCACCACTGCACTCCAGCCTGGATAGATTCCATCTCTAAAAAACAAAACAACAACAAAAGACATGGCATGGTAGGTTCCACCTTGCTCTCTCTCAGATCACTTGTTCTTGGGGAAACCAGCTGCCTGCCATGCGAACGCTCAAGCCACGCTATGGAGAGGTCCACATGGCAAGGAACCTGCCAACATGTGAGTGGGCCATCTCGGAAGGGGAATCACTAGACTCAGACAAGTCTTCAGGTGACTGCAGTCCTGGCCAACACCTTGACTTCAACTTCATGAGAGTCCCTGAGTTAGAATCAAGAAGCTTCCTGTGTTAATTCACTTAGGATTAAAAAAAAGAACCAACAAGCTAAGCCACTCCTAAATTCCTGACCCACACAAATCATGTTGTTTAAGCCACTAAGGTTTGGAGTAATTTGTTACACCACAATACATAAACTTCCTCGACCTTCTCCTCAATGTTAGGCTCTCTCTCCTAATAACAGGCATCTAAGTAAATGTCTTCCCAGCAACTCCTTCTCTTCTTAGATTTTAGTTTTATCCCTATCCATGTTACAGAAATTGCTGCCATGTTACAAAAACATGATCCCATCCCCTGGCCTTAGGTGAATGATCCAAAAGTGGATACCTCACCAAAGGCAGGCCAAAAAAGTCCTTCCCTGAGATCTTTATAACTGAAGCTGAGAAGAAGGCGGTGTCTTTTCAGTAGTGGAAGCGGTAGGATGTAAAACTTGCAGTCTATCAACAGCATGATCTTTCCCATGTGGGAAAAGTGGCACAGTAGTGGGGAAGAATGAAGCCATCACATACGGACAAGCAGAGATTCAAGGTGGACAAAATACAGACAATGCTAAGTTTCTGGTTCCAATGGTTCCTGATGCAACCCTGTTCTTCCAGTGGACAGACCATACATGTCCTGTCATCCAAGCATCTAAAATCGCACCCAGTATGTAAGAGCAAATGAAATACTTACTAAATAAGTGGGTAAGATAACCCAATCTCCTTCCAATAATATCCTTTTTGTTACTGTTGTTGAAGATTTGATTATTTGAAAGCTAAAAGTCCTAACCCATTCTTTGCTAACTTTATACTTGTATATCCCTTTACTATTATACTTAAGGCAGTATTATCTTTTTTTTTTTTTTTTTGGAGAAGGAGTCTCGCTCTGTTGCCAGGCTGGAGTGCAATGGCGTGATCTCAGCTCACTGCAACCTCCGCCTCCTGGGTTCAAGAGAACCTTCTGCCTCAGCCTCCCGAGTAGCTGGGACTATAGGTACGTGCCACCAAGCCCAGCTAATTTTTTGTATTTTTAGTAGAGATGGGGTTTCACCACGTTGTCCAGGATGGTCTCCATCTCTTGACCTCGTGATCCACTCGCCTCAGCCTCCCAAGGCAGTATTATCTTAATTACTGGTTTATATGGCCTCCTCCCCTACTACTAGAGGGCAGGACATTTTCTTAGACATACATTCAAGAAATGTATGTTTAAGTGATCTGTTGAATCCTATACGCCGCATTCTTCAGCTTTTACAGTCACTGTCATCCACTTATCAACCACCTAACATCTGCAAGGCACTGGTAATACAATAAACTTACTAGACTTGCTCCTGGATTCTCATGCGTTCAATGAATCCATTCAACAAATATTAAGTACCTACTATATGCCAGGGGCTGCAAATAAACAAAGGACATGGTGCCTGCCTGCCTGCCCTCAGGGACCTTACAGTCTAATACAGACAAGTAAATGGACTATTATAGTACCACGTGTTAAATGTTACTGAAGAGATACACACAGGCTGCTAAGCAGCCGCAAAGATTATGGCGAATTTACACTCTACATGAGAAGACTGGACATATACAGAAAAAGATAACAGCCAGGCAATGTGACATAGGCTAAGCACTAAATGAGTGATTTGTTTCCCAAATTACACTGGATTAACTCACACACTTCCAGATAAGATACTATTATGGAATGATTTTTACATATACATTCAACTAACATTTCCTAAGGGCCTACTATATGCCAAGCAACCCGCTTAGCACTTTTCCAACAGTGTTTCATTCAATTCTCACATTTTGTAGATTAAAGATGTGAATCTGAAAGGGTGAAGTGACTTGCCCATGTCTGCATATTAAGCTGCAGAGATGGGATTTAGAATCATGTCTTCCAACTCCATGTCCTTTCATGGGACATTTTTTGCTTTTTCATTCATCCTACGGAATACAATAAAGTGTTCTGCACAAATGAGCAACCACCAACTGCCAGCCTGATATAACTAGATGCTTGTCCACATTCTGAGACGGGACCATATCAGATCAAATTACTCTGGTGCCTATTATAGCATCGTGCTGAAAGAAGTGCAGTTGGCTGAAGACGAGCAACTCTTTCAAGTTATATTTTAACAGTGTTTTTGACCACTATATCCGGTCAGTTGTTCCACTGTTCAGTAATAAATCAAAATGATTGTTCATTTCCTTTGACAGTTAACAGTACTAATGAATTCAGTATAATCCCACCATCAATCAGAAAAATTTCTAAAATGCGAACTTGAAGCTGATGATTCACACAGAAGAGAGGGGGAAATAAAGCAGTACTCATGGTTTTCTACAAAACTAGCACTGTTTGCAAAATTCAGAAACCGAGCAGTTGGTTAACTACTAATAACAAGCAGGTTGCTCCTTGGTCATTTTGCAAAAAGCTGCTTGTTGCACCACAGTCGATGGCTGAGAAGCATATGACTTCAAGTAGCTTTTGCTATACAGTAGGATTCCATACATATAAATCAGTGGATCGTTATGTAAGACAAGAAAAAAATTCAAAATCTTCACACCAGAAAGCACCTGACACTGAGCGTGGCACAAATCCGAATAAATGTATACTGAGTAAACCATATCAGAGTCTTTTGAAAATATCAGTTGTCTATGAAATTGAGAGAAGAAAAACCAAATCACCTGAATCCATACAGGTTATGTTAGGAACTCAAAAATATGGAACAGCTGGCTCAAGTGGTATAACAGATTTACAATGACCAAAAAAACAATGTTTACAAATGTTGAATTAAGAAGCATGAATTTGACATCTCTCTTGAATTAAGTCACCACACTGGCACCCAATGGAATGCTTATAGGCAATCTCAGTAGAAATAACAAAAACTGAAAGAACTGACAGACAGAGCTAACTTTCCAATCTGTTCAAAACAGAAACAACATGTACTAGTGAACACCTGAATCCTGCCGTTTAAGCTTTGTGCCTTCACAATTAAATAATATCCCGGCTGGGCGCGGTGGCTCACGCCTGTAATCCCAGCACTTTGGGAGGCCGAGGCGGGCGGATCACTTGAGGTCGGGAGTTCGCGACCAGCCTGACCAACATGGAGAGGACCGCCCTCCCCGCCCCCACAAAAAATACAAAATTAGCCGGGCGTGGTGGCGCATGCCTGTAATCTCAGCTACTCGGGAGGCCTCAGCAGGAGAATCGCTTGAACCCGGGAGGCGGAGGCTGCGGTGAGCCGAGATCATGCCACTGCACTCCAGCCTGAGCAACAAGAGCGAAATTCCGTCTGAAGAAAAAAAATCCCAATATGCCAAAGCAGCTCTGTCAAAAACCTTCAATGCTCACAAACATATCTAGTAATAACGAACTACTCATTAAAATGTACTATCTTTTCAGAGAAAAAAAGTATTAATATTTCTACAATATGAGACTGGGCTCCAAGAATATAAATCCAAATTGTACTGATTGGTCTGAATAAGCATTTTCCAAAATGAACAACCTGAACCTACACAACGAATACATTTAATTAGTTATAAAGCTTAGGACAACGCTAGTGATCTCAAACATTAAAACGTAAGCGCTGAAGCCTGCTCGTTAGTTCCTTTTACCTGGAGCTTTAAATTTCTAGAGCCATCATCTCCAGAGACCTCTGAAGGAAATTCAAGGCCAAGTATAGTATTTCATGATAAGTGAGAATAAAGGCACTCAATCCCTGGAGCCGGCGATTCCTGTTCCTGTCTCTAGACTGGACTCAGTAAAAGCTCGAGGCGAAACCTCCCGTTTATATCCTACGGGACCCCAGCACCTTAGGGGATGGCTCCACAGAGCCCCACTGGGACCCCCATCGCGGGGAGCAGAGGGGCGGAGCAGGGAGTTACTCTCCAAAACAAAGCGCCGCTCGCCCCACGCTGAGGCAGGCGCACCTTTCGCCCCGACAGGACGCAGAGACACATGTGTCACCTGTGCGGGAAGGGGGAGCAGCGACATCCTCGGAGGTGCGTGCCACGGGCAGCGGTCGGCGGCTGCGCTGGCCCCGATGCCTGGTGCCCGCCGCTCATTCCCGGGCTGGGGAAAACTTTCGGCCGCCTCCCCCCAGGCGCGCCCCCACCTCCCGGGACCCCCGGGGCACGCGCCCCGACCGCGACGCCCCGCCCCAGGCCCGCCCCTCCGCGCCCACGGCTGCGGCCCCGCGCCCCCAGCCCCGCGCGGGCACCCGCGTGCCCTCAGGCGCGCCCCCGCGCCGGGCCCGGCCGGCAGAGGGCGGGGTCGCTCACCAGTCCGCAGCTCGTGCTTGACAGTGAGGAGCTGCTCTCCTCCGTCGCCGCCGTCCGCGCTGGTCCCCGCGGCGCCACCGCTGCTGCCACCCTCCTCCTCCATCTTCTCCTTTTTTCCGATCCCGCGGGTCGCTACGAGGGGAACCCAGGAGACAGCGGACGCCCGTCCCCTCGCAGCCGCTGCCGCGGCCCCAGGAGCCGGGGTGCGGCGGCTCCAGAACTCGGACGCAAAGACGAGTCTCTTTCCCGCTCTGGCCGCACGGCTCGCTCCTCGCCTCCTCCCCCTTCGGCGGGCACCGCTAGTACCGCGCAACCAAACCGCCCCCTGCTCCACCGCCGCCTCCTCAGGCCGCTCCGCCCACAGCCAGCAAGGTAAGGGAGCCATTCGAGCCGCCTTCGCTGATTGGACACAGGGCGCGCGCGTCTGCCAGCGCCGGTTCCCGTTGGGCAGTACGCTGTGACGTTTCACGAGCCTCCCCGCCCCGCTCCTCGAATTGTTGTTGCTTGGCGGGGAGGCAGGAGAGGGAGGAGCGCCGCCACTCCGATTGGTGAGACCCAAAGCTCTGCCCCGCCCATTTCCTCTGGTGCGCACTCGCAGTCAAGACCTTCCCTTCCCTGACCTCCCCAGAACGGTCACACCCCTTATTCCCCAGCTTCGATCTGTTAGTAAACAGTGTCTAGTAGTCAGGAGGCGCTCGGGGTCTCTGATTGGCTACTGCGGAAAGAGGCGGGGAGGGATGATTGGAACGTTTGGTCCGCCAATCACCGTGGACAGAGGAGGGGCCTGGAGGGTACTGCTTATCACCCACGTGTTTGCAGACAAACCTGAGGGTCCCGGCAGCGATCGATAGGTGTGTGACAACCTGCGAGACGGCGTGCCCTAAAAAGGTCTTACTCGCTCTAGTGAACCCTAAACAAGTTAAGCAGAGTGTTTGTTCTTAAATAACAGATAGTTCTTAAACGTTACAAAAATTCACAGTCCCAGCTCCCGATGAGGAATTTTGCGAAGGAGAGACATTTCTGTTTCGTACAAGACTCTTACTAGGCGCCGAAAGGATGCAGAGATTAACAAAATAGAGTACAATTCCTCCCCTAAGCAGCTTTCAATAGAACGTGAGAAACAATCTGTGTGTATACACAAAAGAATTATAAAGCAGAATTTGAAATAAAGCAGTCGTACAAAGCGTTAGAGAATCTCGCACGGATGGCAGTAATTATTCTCAGACGAGGAACTGGGATAAGCTTTTGGGCAAGGAGGCATTTGAGATAACCAACGTAAAGGATGGATAAGAGAGAAATACCAGCAATAGATATTTCACACAGAGACAGTAACTGTGAGCATTGGCCTACAGCAGAGAAGGCAAGGGTGGGTTAAGTGATTGATAAGGTTAGATGAAAGTATGATGTAAGAGATACAGCTGACAAGGTGAGGTATGGTAAGATAATGGGGAACTAGGGATGCTGTGCTGAAGCGTGCAGATTTTTTTTAGTACACAGTGATGAACTGAAAAGAGGAGAGAGATAGCAGGGCAGGAATCCTGCTGCAAGGATAGAACTAAAGGGAAGCTGATTTCTAGTAGCAGACACGAGAATGGGAAAAAACAGAAACTTAAAGATGTACAGTTGGACGTAATTCAGATAGATGTGATCTTTTAAACTAAGCATGGATTGGATCAGTAGTCAGCACACTTTTTTCTATTAAGGGCCAGATAGTAAATATTTTAGGATTTGCAAGCTGTATGACCTTTTTCACAACTACTCAGCTCTGCCATTGTAGCGCAAAAGCAGTCATAGACAATAAATAAAAGACGTAGCTATGTTCCAATAGAATATTTTTTATGGACATTGAAATTTGAATTTCACATAGTTTTCATGTATCATAATATATTGTTCTTTTAATTATTTTTGAATCACTTAAAAATATAAAAACAGGCCGGGCGTGGTGGTTCGCACCTGTAAGTCCAGCACTGTGGGAGGCTGAGACAGATGGATCACCTGAGGTCAGGAGTTCAAGACCAGCCTGGCCAACATGGCAAAACCCTGAATCTACTAAAAATACAAAAAATTAGCCAGGCATGGTGGTGGGCGCCTGTAATCCCAGCTACTCAGGAAGCTGAGGCAGGAGAATTGCTTGAATCTGGCAGGCGGAGGTTGCAGTGAGCCGAGATCACACCATTGCACTTCAGCCTGGGCAACAGAGCGAGACTCTGTCTAAAAAATACATATATATATAAAACAATTCTTAGCTCGAGGGCCGTTAAAAAACAGGCAATGAGCCAGATTTGGCCTACAGGCCATAGTTTGCAGACTACTGGATTTGATTGCTGTGAAAGACAAAACACAGAAGCCTTGCAAGTTCCTTCAGGTTGCTTTCACAGCTCCCTGGGCTTACCTGCCTGGAACATTTATCATCACACTAAACCATGACTGCCTACTTACTTGTCTTTCTCCTGCAAAAGTCATGTGCTATTTGGAGCCAGGCAATGACTGTGTGCAAGTCTTCATTTGTTCACTCGAAAACTTTTATACCAGTTATATACCAAGTACTGTAATAGGTGCTAGAGACACAGTGGGAGCAAAACAGATGCAGTCCTTGCTCCTATAGAGCCTACAGTCTAGCAACAGATATAAATATTAATCACATAAAGAAATATAAACTTTCCATTGTGATCATGCTATAAAGGAAAATTACAGGGTGCTACAATAGAATGTATCAGGGATACCTAATTTAAGTTGGAGGAGCTGGAAGACCTTTGTAAGTAAGTATTATTTAAGCTGAGACTTTAAAAATGAGTAGGTTTTAACCAGGATGTGGCAAAAAGTAGCCTGATGTTCACCAATCTCATTTCCTCTTCCTGGACACACAAGAAGCCTTTTTTTTTTTTTCTTACCTCCTTTGCAGTTCGGTTAGGGTCATATGACTATGATCTGGCCAGTGGAGTATGGGCAGATCTTATTGGTATGATATATAACATTTTCAGGCCTGACCAGAAAACTCCTTGCATAATCACTCACACTCTCTTCTCTTTCAACTGCTGTAACAAAGGCCACATTTTTAATATGGGTTTGCCACAGACTGGGAGGACTCTGAACCCCTGAGTTTCCACTTAATTCTTTAAGGAGCCACCTGACCTATATCAGACTGTGATGTGAGCAATACATACACCGTTTTAGACATAAGCTAGTTAGATGGGATTATTTGCTACCAAAGCATAATCTAGCCTTATACTATTTCATATGTGGAATATGGAGGGATCAAAATTTTTGGAAGATGTCCTGAGGCAGGCAAAGATCCTATTCTGTTGAGAGACTGAGAAAGTCAATGGAGCCTTAATGCAGTAAGCAAGGGATGAGGTTAGAGAGGTAGACAGAGGCCCAGTCATGAAGTATGTGGTTGCTGTTATTAATATTTTTGGACTTTATCCTGTGTGAAGTGGGAAGCAATAGAAGGAATTTAAACACAGGAATGATATAATCGTGGTAGTATTTTCAGAAGGTCACTGAAGTTAGTGTTTGGAGACTGCACTAGAGAAGGCAAAATGGGATACAAGGAGACCAGTTAGGAGACTATCACTGTAATCTGGGCAAAAGATGAGAGTGGGTGCAGTAGAGATGGAGAGAAATGGAACATTTCTATGTTTATATTTTGAACTTGAAGGATTAGATTTGGTTAGTGAGAAAAATGGAAATATCTGAAATGACACCAGCGTTTCTAGCATGAGCAGCTAGTGGATGGAAGAGGATGGCAGTACCATTTAATAATGAAAGGGGCAAATTAAAGGAAGAGCACATATGAGAGAGAACATCAAGAATTTAATTTTGAGACATCCAGGGCCAAAATTAAGTAGCTATGTGGATATATGAGTCTAGAGCTCTGAAGAGAGGTCTAGCATAGGGATGTAAGCTTAGGAATCACTGGCACATAGATGACATTTCAGGCCAGAGATATGAATAAGATTACCTAGGGAGAAGCCTGGGTATGGTGGTTCACGCCTGTAATCTCAGCACTTTGGGACGCCGAGATGGGCAGATCGCTTGAATTCAAGACCAGCCTGGTCAACAAGGTGAAACCCTATGTCTACTAAAAATACAAAAATTAGCCGGGCATGGTGGTGCATTCCTATAATCCAAGCTACTCGGGAGGCTGAGGCAGGAAAATCACTGGAACCCAGGAGGCAGAGGTTTCAGTGAGCTGAGATCCCATCACTGCACTCCAGCCTGGGTGACACAGTCAGACTCTGTCTCAAAAAAAAAAAAAAAAAAAGAAAAGTTGGAATAAGAAGGTGGAGCTAGAGGTAGAAGAGGAAAACCT
The DNA here is from genome assembly GCF_028885655.2 of Pongo abelii. Lineage (NCBI taxonomy): Eukaryota > Metazoa > Chordata > Mammalia > Primates > Hominidae > Pongo > Pongo abelii. The sequence goes on from NC_072000.2 coordinate 95,435,143, forward strand.
GGAGAGTTTTGTATCTTGGAAGCCAAAGTATTTCCAGAAGAAGAGAATGGTCAGCTGTATCAGATACCCTAAGATGTCATATAACATGAGGTCGAGAAAGATCCAATGAATTTGTCAACTTGGGTGCCACTGATGACAATATCCAGAGCAGTTTTGGCAAGGCAAATGGAAAGTGAGGAAGTAGTAACCATGTGTGGGGACATATTTTTCTCCAAAGGAAAATAGAGAACAAAGGTCCTAGCTGGAGGGATCCAGGGAGTTTTTTGGTTTTTTGTTTTTTAATCTTATTCTCAAATAATTTTAAAATTGCAGAAGAGTTGCAAAACTTAGTAAACTTAGTAAAGCAGAAGCACGCCATATGATCACTTAGATGTGCACACATGTAGGAAGAGTTTCTTCCAGAGACTTAAGCACTGTGCTCAGTGATAGGAGGGAGGGGAGGGCATGGGTTAGGGATCTGAGGAGAGTGGAAACAGGTTGGAACAGCCACTATGAGAAATAGATCTATCCAGGCAGCTTGTATAAACGCTGACTAGCACAGGGCTCCAGTGGAGTTAGAAAGCCTGAATCAGGATAGTGAAGTGTCTTTCTTTAGCAACTTACATATCCCCTCTGGGTGGGAGATGAGCGGTTGGGCAACAACCTCGTTAAAATGAATGACCCTGGGGCCCAAGCTGGGTGAGAAGGCAATGAAGCCAGGATAAACTGCTAGCCTGGAAGAATAGGATGGAGTCCAAGGAGTTGGCGCTAGTATGGATGAGTTCTCAACCTTGGCTGAACATCGGGATCACCTGGGATACTTAAAAATAACAACAAAACAGAAAAAAAATCTCCACCACTCCTACCCCAAAAGAATGTGACTTAAATTGGTCTGGGGTTGGGCCTGGACTTTGGGATTTTTTTTAAAGCTCCCAACATCGTTAACCTAATGTTGTACAACCAAGTTTGTAATGCACAACTCTTGCACAACTATTAGAGCAGAGAGTGGTAAATAAGAGCAAATTGGAGTTTTGAAAAGAACAGCAACTTTTCAGAGGTAGTGATGACACTAGAGAGAATAGGAGGGAAAATTATAAATGAGTAGCTGAAAACACCAAATTAAATGGGTGGGGGGTTTGAGTGATTAGTGATGTGACCGGACAGCTTGGGGTCAATTGAGGAAAAGCTGTTGAACTGGGGTGAGATAATGGACTATGGCCTGGAGGATGCAGCAGCTGGAAGTGAGGAAAACGTCATTGCTCCCTCCTGCCCTGAGAGATGGAGAATTAGAGAGGGTGGGGTCCGTGAAAAGGCTGAGACAGAGAGATTGTCCAGCAAAAGGTCAGATTTCTGCTATGACCAGAAGAGCATTCAAGAAAAGACCTTGAAAATATGTTTCTTCCTCTCAGAAACTGACTTTATCCATTGGGCACAGTGGCTCACGCCTGTAATCCCAGCACTTTGGGAGGCCAAGGCAGGAGGATCACCTGAGGTCAGGAGTTCGAGACCAGCCTGGCTAACATGGTGAAACCCTGTCTCTACTAAAAATAGAAAAATTAGCCGGGCGTGGTGGCACGTGTCTGTAATCCCAGCCACCAGGGAGGCTGAAGCAGGAGAATCGCTTGAACCCTGGAGGCGGAGGTCGCAGTCAGCCGAGATTGCGCCATTGCACTCCAGGCTAGGTACCAGAGTGAAACCCCGTCTCAAAAAAAAAAAAAAAAAAAAAGGAAAGAAAAGAAACTGATCTTATCCAGGCTGGCTTGGTACCTGCTGCCAGAACGGGGTCCACGCTCACCCGCTTTTGTTGTAAGCCTGTGTCTGTGGCACCATTCTATGTGGTCTCACCTATCCTTAGCTTTATGTCTCTTCACTGAGAAGCGGAGAGGATCACCTGAGCCCAGGAGTTCTTGAATCCAGCCCGGGCACATAGCATGACCCCATCTCTAAACCAAAGGAAAAAAAAAAACCACTATCACTTGCCATAAATAGGAAGCAGGAAGTAAATATTAAAATAAATACAATGAAAACAAAATGATAGTAAGTTCTAGCTAGATACAGTTGTCTGCTGGTAGCTGAGTCTGAAGTCTATACTTTCCTTGTTAGAGTTATTTCGGCCCAGCATGGTGGCTCACGCCTGTAATCCCAGCACTTTGGGAGGCCGAGGCGGGTGAATCACGAGGTCAGGAGATCGAGACTATCCTGGCTAACACGGTGAAACCCCATCTCTACTAAAAAAATACAAAAAATCAGCCGGGCATGGTGGCGGGTGCCAGTAGTCCCAGCTACTTGGGAGGCTGAGACAGCAGAATGGTGTGAACCTGGGAGGTGGAGCTTGCAGTGAGCCGAGATTGCACCACTGCACTTCAGCCTCAGTGACAGAGCGAGACTCCATCTCAAAAAAAAAAAAAAAAAGAAAGAAAGACTTATTTCATGTTGAGTAGATTGAGGAAGAACGAAAAAAAGAAGAGTGATTGGTAAAAATTAGAGAAAAGCTAAAGACTACTGGCACCAAACTTGCTTCTTGGTATAATCACAAATGAAAGGGAACCAAAAAAAAAAAAAAACACTTTTTCATTAGGAGAGATGAGAAGTTTAGGTGGTACATGGACAGTCATTTAGTTATATAAGTAAGCAAGGGGGGAGAGGGCCTCACTTGGTGTAAGCCACTAGGACTTGATTAATCTTATCATTTAGGCAATGTGAGCAGGAAGTTCCTCACCTTTGCATTTATAGGAAGTGGGAAACACCCAAGGCCCACCACATCATACTTTCCTTTAACTGGCTCTATCAAAACACTTCAATGTATACATAGATAAGAAAGAAAATCTTTCAAAAAGTCAAAAACTACATTACCAATATCTTTTTTGTGTGTGTGTTTTTTTTGAGACAAGTGTAATGGCACGATCTCGGCTCACTGCAACTTCTGCCTCCTGGGCTCAAACAATCCTCCTACCTCAGTCTCCCAAGTAGTTGGGACTACAGGCACATGCCACCAGGCCCGACTAATTTTTGTATTTTTTTGTAGAGATGGGGTTTCACCTTGTTGCCCAGGCTGGTCTCGAACTCCTGGGCCCAAGCAATCCACCCACCTCGGCCTCCCAAAGTGCTGGGATTACAGGCCTGAGCCACTGCACCTGGCCCATTATCAATATCTTAATACTATTTTTGACCCTGTCAGTACCTTTGCCATGTGATATAGAGCCAGTAAGTTGAAGAGACTCACTGCAAGATACAGAGACCAACAGAGTTAGGGGGTGGTGTGAAGTTCACACTTACTGAAGACACCCACCACTGCTGAAGTTGACATGTCACCACAGTTACAAAGTGAGAAGGTTGCGAATGTACTGGCACACACACACGCACGCACACACAAACACCTCTTGCATTCACAAACAGAGAGACAGTCTTGCGAAGGGGGCAGCAGCAAGTAAGCAATGTCCTTGCCTTACCTTTTGATGCACCAGATACTACCTTTCTAGCTTAGCAACTTTCCTAGCATTGCAGATGAGGAGCACTAGGACGAAAGGGAAGATTCAAGTTTAAGATGTGGCTCCATCCACCTCCGTTTGAACCTGTGCCAACCAGCACACAGCTGTGAGAGACTTCAGAGGGATGCACATCACATATATATCCAATTAAAAGATATAAAGATATTTGGGGCCGGGCACGGTGGCTCATACCTATAATCCCAACACTTTGGGAGGCCGAGGAGGGTGGATCACCTGAGGTTGGGAGTTCGAGATCAGCCTGACCAACATGGAGAAACCCCGTCTGTACTAAAAGTACAAAATTAGCCAGGCGTGGTGGTGCATGCCTTGTGATCCCAGCTACTCAGGAGGCTGAGGCAGGAGAATCGCTTGAACCTGGGAGGTGGAGGTTACAGTGAGCCGAGATCATGCCATTGCACTCCAGCCTGGGCAACAACAGCGAAACTCCGTCTCAAAAAAAAAAAATAAAACAAAATAAAGATATTTTGACTCCCTCTCTCCTCCCTTGGAATCTTCTGGAAGGAATACAAAAAGAAAGCAAAGCAAAAACAGAAAAGGACCCATTTTTAATGAAACAAGGAAACTCTCAGAACTTCAAACCACAAACCATGAGGTATGCCTGCCAAATACTCCAAAGTCTGTACTAAAACTGATGAAATGCTAAGAGTTGATGTACACTGCCTACATCCTTGAGCAGGAAATAAAGTTCCTTAGAGGCACCAAATCATTGATCCTTGGATTGGTGGGGTGTTTCCCAAAGGGGAAAGGAGACTTGTGCTATTAGGGAAGAATGAAATTAAGTTTAGGTGGTACATGAAGAGTCATCGAGTTATATTAAATAACCTAATGAAAAAGTGTTTCTTTTTTTTAGTTCCCTTTCATTTGTGATTATATCAAGAAGAAAGCTTTGGTTTGGTGCCAGTAGTCTTTAACTTTTCTCTAATTTGTCCTAATCACTCTTTCTAACAAGGAAAATGCAGACCTCAGACTCAGCTCCCAGCAGACAACTGTATCTAGCTAGAACTTACTAAAGTTTTGTTTTCGTTGCACTTATTTATTGTTTATTTTCCATTTTTGAGACAGAGTCTTGCTCTGTCACCCAGGCTGGAGTGCAGTGGCGTGATCTCAGCTCACTGCAACCTCCACCTTCCGGGTTCAAGTGATTCCCCTGCCTCAGCCTCCCAAGTAGCTGGGATTACAGGCGCCCACCACCATGCCCAGCTAATTTTTTTTTTGTATTTTTAGTAGAGACAGGTTTCACCATGTCGGCCAGGCTGGTCTTGAACTCCTGACCTCAGGTGATCCGCCCACCTCAGCCTCCCAAAGTGCTGGGATTACAGGCGTGAGCAACTGCACCCAGCCTCATTGCATTTATTTTAATATTTATTTTCTATTTATGGCAAGTGATACTTTCTTTACTTTTCCTTCTTTTTTTTTAAGAAATGTGCCCAGGCCGGATTACAGAACACATGGGCTGAAGCCATCCTCCCACCTCAGCCTTCCAAGTAGCTGGAACTACAGCTATTATGTAGTTCCATTGTGCCCAGCTTGATATCTTTCACTTATGATAATGATATGCCTCTTTTTTTTTTGTTTTGTTTTTGTTTTTGTCTTTGTCACCCAGGCTGGAGTGCAGTGGTGCAATCTTGGCTCACTGCAACCTCCCCCTCCTGGGTTCAAGTGATTCTCCTGCCTCAGCCTCCCAAGTAGCTGGGATTACAGGCACCTGCCACCATGCCCAGCTAATTTTTGAATATACCTCCTTTTTAAATAAGAAGGCATTTAGTTGAAAAAACTGGGAATTAATTTAAAGAAAAAAATTGATTTTAGTATAGGTGATCTTTAATGCAAAAATTGTGGAAGTGGTACTCAAATGACTGAAATTTATATTTGAGTTACAAGACCCAGGAAAAACTGGTAGTGTTCCTTTGAAGAACCAGTGTAATAGTAGGGAGGGTCGAAATTAGGGAGAAGCTGGAGGATGGTTATTTATTTCTATTTTTTGTGACCTGGCCTCCAAGCCAAAAGAGTCTCTTGGAGATGAGAGGGTGAAGGGGGTAGAGAAATAATTTCTAGATTAGAACCCAGAGAGCCTAGAGTGACAGGGCTTTGCTGGGGGCCTTGGCACCTCCTGAGAGCCAAAACCTGAGAATCTCAGAAACATTCTCTCATGGAGAGGAAATACTGTCAACGGATTTGGAAACACACTAAAGGGAAGCAGCTGATTGCCTCAAAGTCCTTCTTCTTCCTCTACCCATGCTATTTAACAAATAATTCTCCATCACATCAGAGAAATTACAGAGTTCTCTCTTTTTAAAATAAAAAAAAAATACTCAAAGGTGAGGTTCAGAAGTAAAAGTAAGGAATTATAGAACAACAGAAGAGGAAAAAACTGAGTGGCAGATCTCAAGAAAAGAAAGACAGGAAAGCCACTTTGGAATCAACCAAAAGAGAATGAACAAAAGGGAAAACAACGGAACAATATGGAAAAGAACAAAGAAATAAACATAATCACAAACATTTGATAGTTATGGAAAATAAGTAATAGAGATCCAATAGATGCATAATTGGCGTTCCTGAAGACCAAGTCAGAACAAATGAAACAATAGAATAATGGAGGAAACTTAACCGAAATGAAGACTTGAGTCAGCAGGTAGAAAGCACACACTGTGTCAAGGTAAAATGGGTACAGAGTGATCAATAACAAAATACATCAGATTTTTAAAAATCAAGAGCAACACAATGTTAAAGGACAATGAAGCAAGGTTTATAAAACTTAAGGGCATGAAGATGTGACTCATCAATTTTATATTTTGCCAAATTGTCCCTTAAGAAGTCTAAAGGCTGACCGGGTGTGGTGGCTCATGCCTGTAATCCCAGTACTTTGGGAGGCTGAGGCTGGCAGATCACGAGGTCAGGAGATAAAGACCATCCTGGTGAACACGGTGAAACCCCGTCTCTACTAAAAATACAAAAAAAAAAAATCAGCGAGGTGTGGTGGCACGCGCCTGTATTCCCGGCTACTCAAGAGGCTGAGGCAGGAGAATGGTGTGAACTGAGGAGGCAGAGGTTGCAGTAAGCCAAGATTGCACCACTGCACTCCATCCTGGGCAACAGAGCGAGATTCCACCAAAAAAATAAAATAAAATAAAGAAATCTAAAGGCTGTTGGCAGTCATTCTTGAGCATGAATTAACTCAAGAGTTTCCACATTCTTGAAAAAAAAGTTTTTTACGTTGAAATTATTCAACCAAGAGATGAATCAAAATAAAGGAATCAAGGAAAGAATTGAGGATTTAAAAAAATACTGAAGATGAGTTTTGAATTGTTTTAAATACAGAACCAAGAATAAATAGCTGTGGAATTTATGGTTAAAGAACAAAATGTAGGCTGGGCGTGGTGGCTCACGCCTGTAATCCCAGCACTTTGGGAGGCCAAGGCGGGTGGATCACGAGGTCAGGAGTTCGTAACCAGCCTGGCCAATATGGTGAAACCCTGTCTCTACTGAAAACACAAAAATTAGTTGGGCGTGGTGGTGGGTGCCTGTAGTCCCAGCTACTCAGGAGGCTGAGGCAGAACCCAGGAGGCAGAGGTTGCAGTCAGCCAAGATCGTGCCACTGCACTCCAGCCTGGTAACAGAGGGAGACTCCATCTCAAAAAAAAAAAAAAAAAAAGAACAAAATGTAAACATTCCAAACTCTTATACTGTAAACATAATTATATACCTAACAAAAACGGGGAAGTGAGGGGAAAGGGCAGTTGGAAGATTTCTAAGCATGTAAATTTACTCATCTTTAATGGCTGGAAAATAATCCAGTCTAAAAAATGAACTCCAGCCAGGCGTGCAGGCTCATGCCTACAATCCCAGCACTTTAGGAGGCCCAGGCAGGAGGATCGCGTGAGCCCACGAGTTCAAAATCAGCCTGGGCAACCTGGGGAAACCCCTTATCTACTAAAAATACAAAAAACTAACCAGGCATAGTGGCATGCACCTGTAATCCCAGCTACTCGGGAGGCTGAGGCACGAGAATCTCTTGAATGTGGGAGTTGGAGGTTGCAGTGAGCTGAGATCACACCACTGCACTCCAGCGTGAGTGACAGAATGAGATTCTGTCTCAAAAAAAAAAAAAAAGAAGAAGAAGAACTCCATGAACTGCAGCTTTTTTAAACAAACACGATTCTAATTTCTTGATTTTTGTGTTCGTTTTTCTTATCTTTAAGGGGATTATTTTAGGAATTTTTGTGGTTTACAAACATTTAGCTGAAGTTCAGCAATTATTTCTATTTTACTTTATTTGTTTTCTGTAAAATTAAACTTAATTTTACTTAAAAATAATTTGCAGAATAAAATTCCATTGTTATCTATTGATCTTTTATTGATCTTTTTGCTCTGCATGCCCAAATTCAGATGACATATACCAAATATTGATGGCTGTTTCCAGAAAGTGAGATTTGAGACACCAAAAAAAAACAACATCAACAAAAAACTTCCTCATGGTGCTTTTTAATGCTTTTTAGAAAAGCTCATTCTATATAAAACTAACAGTCATTGCTGGGTGCGGTGGCTCATGCCTGTAATCCCAGCACTTTGGGAGGCCGAGGCGGGCAGATCACAAGGTCAGGAGATCGAGACCATGGTGAAACCCTGTCTCTACTAAAAATACAAAAAATTAGCTGGGCACGGTGGCGGGCACCTGTAATCCCAGCTACTCGGGAGGCTGAGGCATGAGAATGGCATGAACCCGGCAGGCGGAGCTTGCAGTGAGCCAAGATCACGCCACTGCACTCCAGCCTGGGTGACAGAGCAAAAAAAATAAAATAAATAAAATAAAAATAACAGTCATTTTTCTTGAGTAGTGTGGAATAGAAGGATAAGATGGCTCCCATGCCTTTTGTCACCAGGTGTTATACCCATGATTATGTGATTTATGTGGTGAAAAGGATTTTGCAGATGTCATAAAAGTCAATTACAGGCCAGGTGCAGTGGTTCATGCCTAGCACTTTGAGAGGCTGAGGCGGATGGATTGCCTGAGTTCAGGAGTTCGAGACCAGCCTGGGCAACATGGAGAAACCCCATCTCTACTAAAAGTTCAAAAATTAGCCAGGTGTGGTGGCACATGCCTGTAGTCCCAGCTACTCAGGAGGATGAGGCACGAGAACTGCTTAAACCTGGGAGGCACAGGTTGGAGTGAGCGAAGATCGTGCCACTGCACTCCAGCCTGGGCGACAGAGTGAGATTCCATCTCAAAAAAATTTTTAAAAAATTAACTCTGTCATCCAGGCTAATGTTTGTGTTTTTAGTAGAGATTTTTGTATTTTTAGTAGAGACAGGGTTTTGCCATATTGGCCAGGCTGGCCTCAAACTCCTGACCTCAAGTGATCCATCCCCGCCGGGATTACAGGTGTGAGCCACCGCTCCTGGCCGCATGAAAAATCTTTAATGCAAAAGGGTTATCTGGTTGCTGGCTTTGAAGATGGAGGGGACCAAGTGGAAAGGCCCTGAGGAGCAGCCTCTAGGAGTTAAGAGCCACTCCCTTGCCAACAACCAACAAGGAAACAAGGACCTCAGCCCTATACCGTCAAGAACCTGCAAGGCAGAAGGATCACTTGAACCCAGGAGTTCGAGGCTGCAGTGAGCTATGACCGTCTTACTGCACAAGATAAATTGAAGATAAATGAAGTTAGCAAGGCCAAGGTGGGAGAATCGTGTGAGGCCAGGAGTTTAAGACCAGCCCGGGCAATATAGCAAACCCCCATCTCTACAAAAAAATTTAAAAATTGCCTGGCACGGTGGCTCACACCTGTAATCCCAGCACCTTGGGAGGTTGAGGTGGGCAGATTGCTTGATCCCAGGAGTTTGAGACCAGGCTGGGCAACGTAGTGAGACCTCATCTCTACCAAAAAAAAAAAAAAATATATATATATATATAGTCAGCTACTTGGGAGGCTGAGGTGGGAAGATCACATGAGCCTAGGAGGCCAAGTCTGCAGTGAGCTGTGATTGTGCCATCCACTCCAGCCTGGGCAACAGAGTGACACCCTGTCTCAAAAAAATATATATATATATATATATTATATATATATAAACCGAGTGTGATGGCATGCACCTGTAGTCCTAGCTACTTAGAAGGCTGAGGTGGGAGGATCACTTGAACCCAGGAGTTCGAGGCTGCAGTGAGCTATGATGGTCTCATTGGACTCTAGCCTGGGTGACAGATTGAGAACCTGACTCAAAAAAAAAAAAAAAGAATGAAGGTAACAGCATCTTTGTTCTTCAGACAGATTCTCTCTGACATCTACCTCCCAATTTCTGCCCCATATAATTTTATGGATAAAAAACATTTACCTTCTATTCTTAACCATAATTAAGTATTCCGCAGACTGACCCTAAAACATGAAAATCACTTAAACAGCATTTATTAGGTTGGTGCAAAAGTATTGTCGTTTTTGCCATTGAAAGTAATGGCAAAAACCATATTACAGTATTCTCTAATATTTTTCTCTGAAGACGCAAAATGTTTATAAGAATTGCTCTTCTTGGCTGGGCATGGTGGCTCGTGCCTGTAATCCCAGCACTTTGGGAGGCTGAGGCTGGCGGATCACCTGAGTTCAGGAGTTCAAGACCAGCCCTGACCAACATGGAGAAACCCCATCTCTACTAAAAATACAAAATTAGCCGGTTGTGTTGGCGCATGCCTGTAATCCCAGCTATTCGGGAGGCTGAGGCAGGAGAATTACTTGAACCCAGGAGGCGGAAGTTGCAGTGAGCCAAGATCGCGCCATTGCACTCCAGTGCGGGCAATAAGAGAGAAACTCTGTCTCAAAAAAAAAAAAGAATTACTTTTCTTTTTATTGTACAAACTTCTTTCCCCTTGGATCTTCTATTTGCCTTTCTTGCATTTTTTCTTTATCATGGTTCATTTTACCCTAGTTTGTTTATCCAGTTAGGTATTTTGCTGAGTTTTTAAGGCCTCCTCTCTGAGGCTCATCATCCTCCTCCTACAGGGTTGTCACAGTAGCATTTACTTTCATGGCTTTCCAGGGCCAATTGTCTTTTGTATTTAGAGTAGAGACAAGGTTTCACCATGTTGGCCAGGCTGGTTTCGAACTCCTGACCTCAAGTGATCTGCCCACCTCAGCCTCCCAAAGTGCTGGGATGGCAGGCATGAGCCACCGCACCCTACCTAGGGTCATGTTTTTAATTAATAAGAGCCCTTGTTTGTCCTTTGTTGGGCATCCTATCTTTCTGAATATATTATATTGAAGGTTTTTAGTTTAGTTTGCTTTGATTTGGGTTCTTTTCCTCAAAATAAGTGCGCCCTCCAGGGTTGTTGTTTTATTTTCCTGCTTGCTTTAGTCTTTCTAACTGGCTGACTGTGAGAAAGGACAAGAGGAAATGGAGTAAGGGCTGCTCCTTCCTCTTGACCAAATGCGTCTTACAATACCTGAAGTCAATGTTTGCTGCCACCAAAGAAGCAATCAGCATTAGCCCAGGTGGTTCATTTCCTTATTTATTCAGCATCTTTACTGGACCCTTTCTGTGTGCCAGTGCTACAGAGGTTATAAAGATGGATAACAGGCCGGGCGCGATGGCTCACGCCTGTAATCCCAACACTTTGGAAGGCCCAGGTGGGCAGATCACCTGAGGTTGGGAGTTCAAGACCAGCCAGGCCAACATGGTGAAACCCCATCTCTACTACAAATACAAAAATTAGCTGGGCGTGGTGGTGGGTGCCTGTAATCCTAGCTACTTGGGAGACTGAGGCAAGAGAATTGCTTGAACCTGGGAGGTGGAGGCTGCAGTGAGCCAAGATTGTGCCACTGCACTCCAGCCTGGGTGACAGAGTGAGACTCTGTCTCAAAAAAAAAAAAATGGAAAACAGTGCCTGCCCTTAAGAAGCTCATAGCTGGGTAAGAGAAGACAGACATAGAAACAAATACAGTCTCCCTCTGTATCTGTGGGGGATTAATTCCAGGATCCCCAAGGATACTAATATCCATGGATACTCAAGTTTGTAGCATCTGTAGATGCTCATTTTACACTATGTATAAAATGTAGTATTTGCATGTAACCTGTGCACATCCTCTCATGTACTTTATAATCTCTAGGCTACTTATAATACCTAATACAGTGTAAATGCTAGGTAAGCAGTTGTTATACTGTATGGGTTTTTTATTTGTATTTTTTGTTGTTTTTTTCTTCCTGAATCTTTTCCATCCGAGGTTGGTTGAGTCTGCAGATGTAGAAGCCATAGACAGGAAGGGCCACTGTGTGTGCAGTAGTGTCTTGAGTGTTCCAATAGGAACCTGTTTAGGATCCGGTGGAGGTGGAAAAGCACAAGTGCTCAAAGCTACTGGGAAGGATCTGGGAAACTCCACAGGGATGGTGATACTTGGGTCAGGATTGAAAGAAGAGTGGACATGGGTGAGGGATGGAGTAGGAATCCAGGATTCCAGGCAGAGGGGGCAGTGAGAGCAAAAACAAAAAAGCAAGACACCATCCCAGGAGTGCTGGGGACTGCAAATTCCCAGAACCCCAGAGCAATGAGGCTGCATGAGGGAGGGAGTCACGGGCCAGACCATGGTGTCCTATGTTCCGGGTCACGGTGCCAGCATGACTCCTCAGGAATGGGAAGTACTAATAGCCTGGACACAGGGCAGTGCCATGATCAGGTTTTTGTTTCAGAAAGTTCCAATAGGCTAGCACAGTTGCTCATGCTTGTAATCCCAGGCCTCTGGGAGGCCAAGGTGGAAGGATCACCTGAGCCCAGGAGTAAGATCAACCTGAGCAACATCGTGAGAGCCTGTCTCTAAAAAAAGGAATAAAATTAGCCGGGAGTGGTGGTGTGTGTGCCTCTGGTCCCAGCTATTCAGGAGGCTGAGGTGTGAGGATCACTTGAGCCAAGGAGGTGGAGGTTGCAGTGAGCCATGATCGTGCCACTGCAGCCTGGGTGTCAGAGCAAGACAAGCAAGCAAGCAAGCAAAGAGTGGGGGAGAGAGAGAGAGAGAGAGAGAAACAGAGGAAGGAAGAAAGCGAGGGAGGAAGGAAGGAAGGAGAGAGACAGGCAGAGGAAAAAAAAAGGAGAAGGAAGGGAGGGAGGAAGGAAGGAAGAAAGGAAGGAAGGAAGGAAAGAAAGAAGGAGAGAAAGAAAAGAAAGAAAGAGAAAGAGGGAGGGAGGAAGGAAGGAAGGAAGAGAGAGAAAAAAAAGAAAAAGCAAAAAGAGGCTGGGCACGGTGGCTCACACCTGTAATCCCAGCACTTTGGGAGGTTGAGGTGGGAGGATCACAAAGTCAATAGATCGGGACCATCCTGGCCAACATGGTAAAACCCCGTCTCTATTAAAAATACAAAAATTAGCTGAGTGTAGTGGCACGCGCCTGTAGTCCCAGCTACTCAGTAGGCTGAGGCAGGCAAATCGCTTGAACCTGGGAGGTGGAGGTTGCAGCGAGCCAAGATCTTGCCACTGTACTCCAGCCTGGTGACAGAGCGAGACTCGGTCTCAAAAAAAAAAAGAGAGAGAGAGAGAAAGAGAGAAAGAAAGAAAAAGAGAGAAAGAAAGAGAGGAAGGGAAGGAGGAAGGAAAGAAGAAAGGAGAGAGAGAAAAAAAGAAAGAGGAAGGAAGGAAGAAAGAGAGGAATGAAGGAAGAAAGGAAGGAAGGGAAGGGAAGGAAGGAAGGAAAGGAAGGAAGTTCCAATCATATTAACTAACTAAAATAACTTTCTTTTCATAGCAAACTGTCCCCACAAACAGACTCTGCTTGTAGTGTCTTTCTGGTGCAGTAAACATCAACAGGCCTTAAAATACTAAGCTATTTTGTTTTTATTATTATTATTATTTTTGAGACAGCTGCTCTGTCGCCCAGGCTGGAGTGCAGGGACTCAGTCTCAGCTCACTGCAACCTCCACCTCCAGGGTTCAAGTGATTCTCCTGCCTCAGCCTCCCGAGTAACTGGAATTACAGATGCCCACCACCACGCCTGGCTAATTTTTGTATGTTTAGTAGAGACGGGGTTTCGCCATGTTGGCCAGGCTGATCTTGAACTGTTTCCATTATTTTTAAAAGGCAGTATGAATCAGTGTTAATAAAAGCTACTTTGAATGGTACGCTAATGAGCAATTAGATTGAGTTTCCCTCAAAAACTGGATTTAATAACCTTGGCCTACATTTACTTTCAAGGAACTTGGTTGTCTGCCTTTATCCTGAAAATGAAAACTTGTGGTTTTAGAAGCTACTATTTGATGGGGAGGTTGCAGTGAGGAAGAATTTTCCCCCGCAGCGGGTCTCCTTTGAGTTCTTTCCTCCCTCCATCCCCCCACGCCTTCATTCACTGTCTTTCTGTGAACCAGCATGTGCCTCATTTTGAAAACACTAGCGTGACCTCAACAACTAAGATTAAAGTAGCAGTTGTTAGAAAACAGCGTAGTCTTGTACCCTAGAGGATGTGGTAGCCCTAAATAAGCAAGAACTGTGCCACATTGAAGTTTTGGGGTTTTGGTTTTTGGTCTTCAAAGTAATTCATTTTCTCTGAAGAAAGCTGGAGAGTCAGGAAACTAAGAAAGAAATGGAGCAAAATGATCTTTAACTGTCCAGGGACAACCTCTGGTAATACTTTGGAATATTTTCTTCCAATATTTCTATTTTGTGTCTATTTATTTATTTTTAATATTTATTTATTTATTTATTTATTTTTGAGACAGAATCTCACTCGGTCACCCAGGCAGGAGTGCAGTGGCACGATCTCAGCTCACTGCAACCTCCGCCTCCAGGATTCAAGCGATTCTCCTGCCTCAGCCTCCCAAGTAGCTGGAACTACAGGCACCCGCCACCGCGCCTGGCTAATTTTTGTATTTTTAGTGGAGACGGTGTTTCACCATATTGGCCAGGCTGGTCTCAAACTCCTGACCTCAAGTGATCTGCCTGCCTTGGCCTCCCAAAGCGCAGGGATTACAGGTGTGAGCCACCACGCCCAGCCTTATTTTGTGTTTTTTCAAAAATTTTTAACACTTGGGAATCATTCCAAGCACAATATTATACCCTGCCCTTTTTGGCTTCACATGATATTATCAGCATTTCCCTACATCAGTAAAATATCTTCATAAACATGATTTCTTTCTTTTCTTTTTCTTTTCTTTTTTTTTTTTTAAGGCAGAGTCTCGCTCTGTTGCCAGGCTGGAGTGCAGTGGTGCAGTCTCTCTCACTGCAACCTCCACCTCCCAGGTTCAAGCAATTCTCCTGCCTCAGCCTCCCAAGTAGCTGGGACTACAGGCGCCTGCCACCACGCCCGGCTAGTTTTTGTATTTTTAGTAGAGACGGGGTTTCACCATATGGGCCGGGCTGGTCACGAACATAAACATGATTTCTAATGACTGCCTGATAGTCCATAATTTGGATTACACTAATTTCCTAACAAATCACCTACTAACAAACTTTTAAGTTCTTTAGAATATTTTATGATTATAAGCAACACTGTGAGGAAGAGCTTTATGCAGAAAAAATATAGCTCTCCTGTCAGATTGTTGTACTAGAAAAGATTCAGAAAAAAAAGGTTTGAATGCTTTTATGGCTGTTAAAAAATTATGGTAAATATATATAACATGATATATATCATTTTAGCCATTTGCAAATGTACTATTCAGTAGCATTAAATACATTTACAATGTTGTGTCACCATCACCCTATCTACACCCAAAACGTTCCGTCATCCTCCGGACCCATTAAACAATAACATCCCCATTTTTCCTTTCCCCGAGGTAACCTGTATTCCACTTTCTGTCCCTATGAATTTGCCTATTATAGGGACTTCGTAGAAGTGGAATCATACGATATTCTTTCTTCTGTGTCTGGCTTATTTCCCTTGTCATCATGTTTTCAAGGTTCATCTGTGTTGTAGCATATATCAAATTTTCATTCTTTTTTATGGCTTGTGTATATATACCATACATTCTGCTTGTCTATTCATCTGTGGATGGACATTGTGATTGTTTCTACCTTTTGACTGTTGTAAATAATGTTGTGATGAACACTGGTGTACAAGTATCTGTTTGAGTCTCTGCTTTCAATTCTCGTGGATATACACCTAGAAGTAGGATTGCCGAATCATACAGTAAGTCTATGTTTAACTTTTTGCGGAAACTCACACCTTTTTTCTTTTTTTGTTTGAGACGGAGTCTCACTCTGTTGCCAGGCTAGAGTGCAATGGCGCAATCTCAGCGCACTGCAACCTCCACCTCCCAGGTTCAAGCGATTCTCCTACCTCAGCCTCTTGAGTAGCTGGGATTATAGGCACCTGCCACCACTCCCAGCCAATTTTTGTATTTTTAGAAGAGATGGGGTTTCACCATGTTGGTCAGGCTGTTCTCGAACTCCTGATCTTGCGATCCGCCCACCTTGGCTTCCCAAAGTGCTGGAATTACAGGCATGAGCCACCACACCCAGCCCCAGAACATATAATTTTTAATGGTTTCCCATTTTAACCAACCATCCCAAACTCATCATGTAAGAGAGCTTCAACTGTCCATGTGAAACCAGGGCAAAAGTGGAGTCCTAGTAAGAGTGCTTTAGACTTTAGGAAAATCTTCAACAAATATGAGTGCCTTCTGTGTGCATTGTGCAACATCCAGTCCTTTGAGAAAAAGCAAGGAAGTCTAGAAAAAGAGCTCCTTTTCATTCATTTATTCAAAAGCATGTATTGGCCAGGCACGGTGGCTCACACCTGTAATCCCAGCACTTTGGGAGGCCGAGGCCGGTGGTCACCTGAGGTCAGGAGTTCGAGACCACCTGGCCAACGTGACAAAACCCTGTCTCTACTAAAAATACAAAAAATTAGCCGGGCATGGCGGCATGCGCCTGTAGTCCCAGCTGCTGGGGAGGCTGAGGCAGGAGAATGGTGTGAACCCGGGAGGCGGAGCTTGCAGCGAGCCGAGATCGTGCCACTGCACTCCAGCCTGGGCGACAGAGCGAGACTCCGTCTCAAAAAAAAAAGCATGTATTAAGAGAATAATAATGAGTAAGCCCTATTCTGTGTTCTACAAGTACAAGTGCCATGTTAACTAAGCTGAGAGAAATGTTCAAGAAAAAACAGGAGGCACATCCCACAGCAATACGGTACTAAATTTCAAATGACTTCATCATAAGTAATAGGGATTCATAGACGGGAACAAACCTTGAGGGCCATAGGCCAGGGCCAGCATGACCTTTCCAAAGGGTGATATTTTAGCAGCTATATTAGTTTCCTACTGCTGTTGCAAATAAATTACTACAAGTGGCTTAAGACATCTTATAGTTCTGGAAGTCAGAAGTCCAAAATGGGTCTTATGGGCTAAGATCGAGGCATCAGTAGGGCTGTGTTCCTATTTGGAGGCTCTAGGGGAGACTGCTTCCTTGCCCTTTTCATATTCCAAAGGCTGTCTGCACTCCTTGCCTTGTGGCTCCTTCCTCTATCTTCAAAGGCCATCTCTCCAGCCTCTGTTTCTTTATTTTTATTTTATTTTATTTATTTATTATTATTTTTTTGAGACAGAGTCTCACTACATCACCCAGGCTGGAGAGCAGTGGCACCATCTCAGCCCATGCAACCTCCACCTCCCATGTTCAGGCGATTCTCCTGCCTTGGCCTCCCGAGTAGCTGGGATCACAGGTGCGTGCCACCACGCCTGGCCTCTCCAGCCTCTGTTTCTGTCGTCACATCTCCTCTCTCCTCTTTGACCCTCCTGTCATCCCACTCATAAGGACCTTCATGATTACATTGGGCCCACCCAGAAAATCGAAGATAATAAAGCCACCTCAAGGTCCTCAATTTCATCACGTAAAGTAACATATTCACAGGCTCTGGGGATTAGGATGTGGACATCTTTTGGAGTTGGAGGTGGGGGCATATTATTCAGCCCACTGTAGCTGGGTAACATTTGGAAAAGCAAAGAAGGAGGAAATTGTGATAGAGCATGTAGAGGGTATTTGTCAGTTTGACTGCATGCAACACCCTTTCTTATTTGGGAGGAATTCCAAGATAAAAAGTGAGCCACACCCCCCCCTTCCCATGAAAGAGGTACCTGACCCAAGTGTAGCCAGTATGATGTTCTGATCACCATTTTGACCAAATGTCTTCGCTTTTACTCTGTTGCTCTTGGGCTTGTGTTTGGAGGCCTTATCAGAAACAGCCACGTGAAGCTTATTATTGTGATTACTTCAGGAACATTGTTGAGAACAAAGTCCACCTCATCTCAATACCAGGAATACCAGCAATTCTTGAGTACATGGCTTGCTCTCGGCTTACAGAGGTGGTGATTCTTATAATTGGACATTTCCCAATCCTTACCATGTTCTGTAAGGTTGAAGCCAGCTGTTAGAAGTTTGAAGATGACAATTAATTGCAAGCCTCTTCCTTTCAGTGTTGGAAAATGATTAAAGGCAGGCTGAAGGATCTTCATGAAGTTCCTGTTGGTATCAGCTTCATTATCACAGGCCTTTGGTGAATGTGTTAGATATGTAGGTTGCACATCTTTTTTTTGTTTTGTTTTGTTTTTTGAGACAAGGTCTTGCTCTGTCACCCAGGTTGGAGTACAGTGGTGTGATCACAACTCACTGCAGCCTCGACCTCCTGGGCTCAAGAAATCCCCCTGCCTCAGCCTCCTGAGTAGCTGGGATTACAGTCATGCGCGACTATGCTTGGTTGATTTATAAATTTTTTTGGTAGAGATGGGGGTCTCACTATGTTGCCCAGGCAGGTCTCAAACTCCTGAGCTCAAGTGATCTTCCTGCCTTGGCCTCCAAAAAGGCTGAGGTTACCGGTATAAGCCATCATGCCCATCAGAGTTTACATCTCAGAAAGATCTACAGGCATTGCATGCCCTGCCCCAACTTGCAACAGTATGCCTACATGTTGGGAACAGTGCAGGGAAAAGAGCCACATTTGTGGCCTGCCCTAAGCACACTTATATCTCTATCACATCGGAGGTAGTGGTCTGCCTCCCACTTAAAGAACAAAGAGAGAAGGCCGGGCGCAGTGGCTCACGTCTGTAATCCCAGCACTTTGGGAGGCCAAGGCAAGTGGATCACCTGAGGTCAGGAGTTCGAGACCAGCCTGGCCAACATGGTGAAACACTATTTATACTAAAAATGCAAAAATTAGCTGAGCATGATGGTGCATGCCTGTAATCCCAGCTACTTGGGAGGCTGAGGTGGGAGAATTGCTGGAACCTGGGAGGCAGGGTTTGCAGTGAGCTGAGATCGTGCCACTCCACTCCAAGCCTGGGCGACAGAGAGAGATTCCTTCTCAAAAAAAAAAAAAAAAAAAAAAGAGAACGATCCGTAAAAGAGCGAGTCTCCACGCCTGACCCAGATGTCCTACTGTCAGCAAGCAAGAGAAGAAGCAGCAAGAAAATACATTCCTTGAGGTTCCTTCCTAGGGGATGCAGGCATTTGTTGCTTTTGTGTCAACTTGAGAGCAGAGATGCCAGCAATGTTTTTCTGTTTTTTTTAAATAATGTGTCAGAAATATGTGTTTCCACCTTGGGGCCTCTAGATCGTCCATGGCTCGTTGCTAAAGCACCATTCAGGGTTCAGCTTGGCTGTCACTTCTTGGAGTCACTTTCATGGCCACCAATCTAATGTAGCTTCCCTCTGTCCACCCCACCCCTATTACTCTTCGTCTCATCTCCATTCTCTGCTTTAATGGCTTCGTAGCATAGACCACTATCCAAAATGATCTTGTTCATCTATGTATTCTCTTCTTTGCTGCTGGTGGTCTTCCTCCTTTGGGAAATAGGGAGTTTTTCTGTCCTGTTCTTGCTGTGTCCTCAGTGCTTAGCATAGTCTCTGGCACACAGTAGGGCTGGCAGTACATGTTGTTGAATGAATGAGGGGTGCTGCCTGGCCAAGGCCTGAGCTCCTGGATGCCCCCCATCTATTCGATTCCAAGCATTAGTAGTTCTCTCCACCATCATCTGTCTCTTTTTTTTTTTTTTTTTTTTTTTTTTTTGAGATGGAGTCTTGCTCTGTCACCCGGGCTGGAGTACAGTGGCCCGATCTCGGCTCTCTGCAACCTCCACCTCCTGGGTTCAAGAGATTTTCGTGCCTCAGCCTCTCGAGTAGCTGGAACTACAGGCACCCACCACCATGCTCGGCTAATTTTTTATATTTTTGGTAGAGATGGGGTTTCACCATGTTGGTCAAGCTGGTCTTGAACTCCTGACCTCAAGTGACCCACCCGTCTTGGCCTCCCAAAGTGCTGGGATTACAGGGATGAGCCATCATGCCCAGCCCATCTGTCTCTTATGCATCTCTTCTTCTCCATCCCTCCCACCCCCTAGCACTAACGTTCAAGCCCTGAAGCAATTACAGTGGTGGTAACTGCTCAGTCTGTACCAATCTCTAGCCCATTCTGTCACCAAATGTTCCTCCTGAATCTCACCAGGGTGCTTTCCTCTCTGTAATTCTTAGCTTTGGTCTGCTCCACTCTAACCAGTGGACTGACTTCCAGCATGGAGAAGGAGAGAGGCACCCCTGGGGAGATACATTGGACTTGAAGTGGGTGTAAGGATGTGCAGATTGGAAGCAAAGCAATGCCTTCTCCTGCCTGCACTTTTGTTTTGTACTCACAATGTTTATTTTTGTGTGTCAAAATTGTTAAAGGAGAGCCTGAGATTTTGTGTTTATCAAGGGAGGGTGGTGGTGGTGTGATTTTTCAAAGTTAAGAGAGGCTTGGCATGGTGGCTCATGCCTGTAATCCCAGCACTTTGGAAGAGCAAAACAGTAGTATAGCCTGAGTCCAGGAGTTCAAGACCAGCCTGGGCAACAAGCAAGACCCCATCTCTACAAAAATGTTTAAAATTAGCTTAGCATGGTGGTGTGCACCTGTGGTTCCTGCTACTCCAGAGGCTGAGGTGGGAGGATTGCTTGAACCCAGGAGGTTGAGGCTTCAGTGAGCCATGTTTGCACCACTGCATTCTGGCCTGGGTGACAGAGCAAAACCCTGTCTCAAAAAAAAAAAAAAAAAGTTAAGAGAGCTGTTAATTGCTCTCTCCACTAAACAAGTAAACCTCACCCCTTAGTGCCTTTGCCCATGTGGGTCCTCCCTCCTGATCTCTGCCTGGGAAACTCCTGCTCTCTTCAAGGGCCAACTCAAAGGCCGCTCCTGGGCTCTGCCACATTCTCCAGACCCCCCACATCTTTTTCCCCTCCCCTAGGTCCCATAGCACTGTGTCAATAGCTCTCATGAGTCAGTACAGTTGTCCCTCAGTATCCATGGAAGATTGGTGCCAGGACCCCTTGCAGATACCAAAATCCATGAATGCTCAAGTTCCTTTGGTTTTTTTTTTTTAGTATGTGTGTGACGGTGTCTCACTCTATTCCCCAGGCTGGAGTGCAGTGGCACGATCTCGGCTCACTGCAACCTTCACCTCCCGGGTTGGGTTCAAGCGATTCTCCTGCCTCAGCCTCCCGAGTAGCTGGGATCACAGGCGTGCACCACCATACCTGGTTAATTTTGTATTTTTAGTAGAGATGGGGTTTCACCATGTTGCCCAGGCTGGTCTCGAACTCCTGACCTCAGGTGATCCACCTGCCTTGGCCTCCCAAAGTGCTGGGATTACAGGCATGAGCCACCGTGCCTGGCCCTGCTCAAGTCCCTTATAACAGGGGTTCCCAACCCCCAGGCCGTGTACCGGTACTGGTACCAGTTTGTGGCCTGTTAGGAACGGGGCTGCACAACAGGAGGTGAGCAGCAAGCAATCTGTGTTTACAGTCACTCCCCATCGCCTGAGCTCTGCCTCCTGTCAGCCCCAGTAGTGGCATTAGATTCTCAGGGGAGCATGAACCCTATTATGAGCTGTGCATGTGAGGGATCTAGGTTTTGTGCTCCTTATGAGAATCTAATGCCTGATGATCTGTCACTTTCTTCCATCACCCCCAGATGGAACTGTCTAGTTGCAGGAAAACAAGGTCAGGGCTCCCACTGATTCTACATTATGGTGAGTATAATTATTTCATTATATATTACAATGTAATAATAATAGAAATAAAGTGCACAATAAATATAATGCACTTCAATTATCCCTAAACCATCCCCAACCCCCTGCCTGGTCCATGGAAAAATTGTCTTCCATGAAACTAGTCCCTGGTGCCAAAAAAATTGGGGACTGCTGCCTTACAAGATATGGTGTAGTATTTGTATGTGACCTATGCATATCCCCCTGTATACTTTAAGTCATTTCTAGATTACTTATAATATCGAATACAATGTAAATGCTATATAGACCGTTGTTACACTGTATTGTTTAGGGAATAATGACAAGAAAAAAAAAGCCTGTACATGTTCAGTACAGATACAACCTTTCATTTTTTTTTCCGAATAATTTTGCTCCATAGTTGGTTGAATCCACAGAGGTGGAACCCACAGATATAGAGGGCTGACTGTATTTTTTACCTGTTCAGATCCTCTATCAGATCAGGTGAGCTTTGAGGGCTAGACACTCAATAAACACTTTTTATGTTTCATTTTTTAACTTAATTAATTAATTAATTTTGAGACAGGGTTTCACTCTGTCATCCAGGCTAGAGTGCAGTGGCTCGATCTCAGCTCACTGCAGCCTCCACCTCCAAGGCTCAAGCCATTCTCCTGCCTCAACCTCCCAAGTTTGAAACCACAGGTGTGCACCACCACACCTGGCTAATTTTTTGTATTTTTGATAGAGATGGGGTTTCACCATGTTGCCCAGGCTGTAGACTTCCCTAAATTCCCCCAGGACAAGGACAGGACTGACCCCAGGGTCCAAATCAGGGCTGCATCTGCAGATGGCTGCAGTTCATGGGACCCACCTTTGAAAGCCAAAGGTGAGCGGAGTCTAAAAGTTTGCCACAAGATCGATGTCAGCTGGTCTTGTTCCCTGGTCTCCACAGACTAACAAATTCGAGCCCCCCAGAAGTTCAAAGGACTCAACCAATGTCTTATTCATCTTCTCTGTGCCTAGAATCAAATCAGACACTGCTTACAAAATCATCTTTGTCCATTCAAAAAATATTTATTGATCACCTATTGCATGCCAGGAATTGTGTTGCCCTACAGAAGCCCCCTGTCTGATGGGTATATAAAGTAGAGGTTCCTCTTCAAAGACTTTCCTCCCCATCTAATTAGAAATAAATAGTAACTTCTCTTAGAAGCAAAATTTATTCAAAGACCTGTGCTAACATTCTTAAGTATCTGCTAGCCGTAATAAAGAAATCAATGTACTTTATGTTCTTAGCTCCCACAATTTAGCTTAAATATTTGCCCTGGCATGCTTATACTGGTCCAAGCAAGCATTAGGTCATAGCCTGTTCGTCTTCCTTATTTGAAGGTGTTTTTACCTTTCTCAACATTCCACAGGTTACTTCCTCCTTCCTTTGTTCTCCTCTGCCTTTGCCTCTTTTTTTTTTTGAGACGGAGTCTCGCTCTGTCGCCCAGGCTGGAGTGCAGTGGCGCGATCTCGGCTCACTGCAAGCTCCACCTCCCGGGTTCACACCATTCTCCTGCCTCAGCCTTCTGAGTAACTGGGACTACAGGCACTCACCACCACGCCTGGCTAATTTTTTGTATTTTTAGTAGAGACGGGGTTTCACCGTGTTAGCCAGGATGGTCTCGATCTCCTGACCTCGTGGTCCACCCGCCTCGGCCTCCCAAAGTGCTGGGATTACAGGCGTGAGCCACCACGCCCGGCCCTTTGCCTCTTTTAAAAAGTTCTAAGTTGCCAGCCAATCGGGACAGATACAGAATGTGAGGTCTCATTCCAGCCAATGGAAACTGGGCACAGCAGTAGGGTGGACGAGTCAGGTTATAAATGACCCTGTCTCCTTTGTTCAGTGTACTCTCGTGACAAAACTACTGGCAAGTGTACCCTTTCTGCAGAAAGTAAAAATGGCCTTGCTAAGGAAATTAAATTTATGTTCAAGTGCTATTTCTTTACAGCACCGGGGAACAAGAAATGCTTTTCTAACATGGGGAAGACAGACCTATAGCCAGCTACAATGAGACAGCCCAGGGATGGAGCCTCTAACCCAGCAGTAGGTCAGAGGAGGCATCTTGGGGAGGTGAAAGCTGAGGGGAGTCTCCAAGGAGGAGGAGGAGCTGGGCAGACAAAGGGTCAGAGGAAGATGTTCCAGGCAGAGAAGGTGAGCTGGGAGCCAGGGAGAAGAGGACCCCATTGGAAATTGCAAGTAAATGTAGAGAAGTCAGTATAAGTGCAAAGTGCTTTGTCCAGTTTTGGAGCTCCAAGGAATTAGAAAACAGTGACCCTGACGTCAAGGAATTTACAGTAAAAGATATGTGAAAAGGGAAATAAATAATGATATAAAGCATCATGTTTTGCTTCACCTCCCTGGGGGTTACAGTTTGAATGTGATTTGGAGCTTCCACCCCACTATTATAAGAATACTTTTCTTTCCTTCTTGGAAAGAAGTCTTCCATGATAAGTTCCACAACCACAGGGTTGTACTCAGTCGCTAGGACAGTCCTAGAGCTTCTACCTGTTAGTGAGAAAAAAATCAGAGAAGCCGATGAGTCCCCGTTAGTGTCTTGTTCTCTGCTGTTATTATTGCTGTTGCTGTCAGCAGTGCCTCTGGTGAGACCTCAGAGCCTGGGGCAGAGCTTGTCCAAGGAAGAAAGTGCTTTCAGGACAGAGATAGGGCTTGTGGTCAGGGAGAGAGGGGAGAAGAGGATCCTTTTCCATAGGGTCCCCCTAAGCAGGGGTTGCTGCAGGCCACGGTCACCTCAACTCCCAGTGCCTTGGCCTACTGGCCCCGAGCCATTTCAGATCCTGTGAACACAGACATGTGTACACACCCAGAGTCGCCCCCAGGGATGGGAGGCTGCCAACCTGAAGCCACTTGTATTCTGGGAAGCAGCATCTATCTTTCCTTGGGGACCCCACCCTCCCAAGCAAGGAAGTTCCTTTCTTCTGTTCCAAGGCCAGCTCTGTCCCCAGGATGAATGGCATCTCTCTGTGGAGACTAAAGGGGAATATGACTTCGCTCTGGTACACATTTAACAAGCAAATGGTTAGATCAATGCCACAGGGCCCGCTCAGTAAATACTTGATGCTGATTGTACCAGACACTGAAGGAATTGTCCATTCCGCAGCGGTTGCCCCTTCTAAAAACTGCCTCTTCCTCCATTCTCGTCATGCTTCCCTAGACAGCTGCAAGGTTCTAGAACCATCTTGCCCTCCTGCCCACCATGGGACAGTAAGTTTCTTCCTGGGTATTTTTGGGGGATTGCAACTGAGAAAGTCAGGGCTCTTTTGATGATGGAAACTGCCAAATGCCCAACTCAGGAGCCGGTGGCAGCTCTGTCAGGAAGAAAAGGGTGACTGTGCAGAGAGAAAAGGCAACTAAAGTCACAGGGCAGAAAGAAGCAGGAGAGATGGTGAGGGACCCCTCGGGGGAGTCTCTGGTTCTCATCGTGTCCGACTTTCTTGTAGTTCTGGCAATAAAACCCTCTCTTGGCTTAAGCAGCTTTGCATGCTTTATGTAAGTCTGTCGCTTTATAAACTAGGGTGACCAAGCAATTCATTGTCGAAACTAAGACATTTTAAGAATGAAAGGGGTGGCGGGACACAGTAGCTCGCACCTGTAATCCCAGCACTTTGGGAGGCCGAGGCGAGCGGATCACCTGAGATCAGGAGTTCAAGACCAGCCTGGCCAACATGTGAAATCCCGTCTCTACTAAAAATACAAAAATTAACCAGGCATGGCGGCACACGCCTATAATCCCAGCTACTTGGGAGGCTGATGCAGGAGAATCACTTGAACCCTGGAGGCAGAGCTTGCAGTGAGCCGAGATCACGCCACTATACTCCAGCCTGGGCGACAGAGTGAGACTCTGTCTCAAAAATGAAAAAAAAAAAAAAAAAGCATGAAAAGGGTCATCTACTATGTACCCACAAAAATTAAAAATAAAATTTTTAAAAAGAAAAGAATGAAAAGGGACATTATTAGTAATTACTCTGTGACAACAGGTGTAACCTGGAATGATCTCATACAAGCCAAAACCTCTATGCACCCTACATACAACCCACTGATCCAATCATGGGACAGTCTGTCCACCTCTACTGAGGTGCACAAGTGGGGCCCTGACGAAGGAGGAAACATCTGACTGTGCGGGTATCTGGCTGGCGGCTGCAGAAACATGTGCCCTAAAACCCATTCCTCTCTCCTTGCTGGCTGAGCACGCTTTCATTGCACTGCCATAGGGAGGAAAACACCTTGTTCCAGACAGGTTCCAAAATTACATCAGGTTCTTATGGGGGAAAGCCCACAGATGAGGAAGTAAACTGGCTTCCATCCCAGTCATGGATCTCGGTGAGGACCACTTACTCTCCCTGGACCTCAGCCAAAAAAAGGAGTGGTGAGGGTACCTGTTGAATGACAGTGAATTTGCCTCCATATGCTCTGTTTTTTTTGTTTTAGATGCCACTGCCCCACAAGCTACATCCTCTGTGAGTTTTTAAAACCTTCTCCCAGCCTCCTGCATGACTTTGGCCATAAGCATCCTTCCTCACCTGGGCTGAAAACAACAGGGAGTTCCTGAGGGTCGGGCAGCGTTTGGTCATGAAGGGCAGGGATGCTGTACCTCCTGCCATGGCTCTAGGGGAGCTCTGTCCTGGTTAGCAAACTAAGAGCCACTGGCAGGAGCTTGCTGATGTCAGGAAAGTCCACTGGTAGCCTTGGGGTACATGATCCAGCTCCCCTCTGACCCTATTTGGTCACAGGTAGGTTCTCCAAGACTGATGGGAAGGAGGAGACACTGAGGAAGATGCCTAAGACGTCTGGTGGAGCCTTGGCTGTTCCGTCTCCCCTGTCTCTGTCAGACTCCCAGCAAATGTGCACAGGGAGGGTGGGGATGGCTCCATCTTCCAGGGTGACTGGGGGTGAGCAGTCCTACAGCTCAGAGGCTGCATTCTGCAGGGCGAATCCACCCATTTTCCTGGCTTCTCCAAACACCTCAGCCTCTTGGTCTTCTACCCTTTGCTCTCTGCAAGAGAGGGAGGAAGGTGTGGTCAGCGTGGACTTTACCCCTGAAGGGCTATTGCTTTAAGGAGTGTTGAGGGTGGGAAGACATCTATTAAGCCAGCTTGGCAAATTCCCCGTCCAGTGTTACAACTCTTTTAGAATTTGTCTAGCAGGTTTTCTGGTCTTTACTGAAAAGCCCCAAATAAAAATACAATACAATACAATACCATACCACATATAATAAAATACATTCCTCTCCATAAATTCCTCTTCCAGAAAGCCCCCCCAAAAAAAAAAATTCCGGCCGGACGCAGTGGCTCACACCTGTAATCTCAGCACTTTGGGAGGCCGAGGTGGGCGGGTCAGTTGAGCTCCGGAGTTCAAGACAAGCCTGGGCAACATGGTAAAACCTCGTCTTTACTAAAAACTACAAAACTTAGCCAGGCGCGGGTGGCAGGTGCCTGTAATCCCAGCTACTTGGGAGGCTGAAGAAGGAGAATCACTTGAACCTGGGCAGCAGAGGTTGCAATGAGCCTAGACCACGCCACTGCACTCCAGCCTGGGCGACAAAAATAAATAAATAAAATAAATAAAAATAAAATAAAAAATAAAAACTTCTGTCCGTTTGTCTATTCTCAGAGGACATATGCCTTTTCCTGAACCTGGAAATAATGCAAAAAGTTCTGACAACTGGACAAAGGTCCATAGCCTGTCTGGACGATTCCCATGTGCATGTCTGGGGCGGAAGATAGTTGGTATAGAGGGCAAAGACACCCAGGTGCTGTCGTAAGAGATCAGTCTGAGCACAGAGACCCCTGTTCCATCCCTTATGGAGTCCCTTTAATGACTGTATCCGGGAATGAACGTACCCAAGTCCCCTGAACACAGACTCTCCTGCCACAGCCAGGCTGAGCATTTTGGGACACGGCCTTCCTTCAACCCTCCTCTGCTCTAAAATGTCAGTGGCTTTTGACTGCCCCTCAATCATCCTTGCATCTCTAGGGCTCTGTCCTCTGATGTCCTACTCATGGAAATTGACCATGTCTTCCAAATCAAACCCTTGACTCCAGGCAGGCCAATATCTATACTCTAAGATTCCTTGCTCATTCCTGTCTCCACCTACCTGGAGCTCCCTGCCCCTTTAAAAACATGCCTATGCTTCAAGCCAGACTCTTCCTTGGAGCCTTTCCTGATGACTTCAGCCCATGTTAATTTCATGTATTAACCATAGTACTAATTTAACGCTTGATCTTATGCTGACACATTCTTGACTACTGTACTGGCCTACGGCTGCTCTTCCCAATTACAGAGTGTGCAGGACAGAAACTATCTTCTGCATATTCATATCCACACTCACCCACCATGGTGCTTAGAATAGTACCAAACTTGTAGTAGGTGTTCAATAAACTCTTGTTAATCATTTGATTTCCATACTGAGTTGAATTGTTTCGGTTTCTTTTAGTGTTGCTGTATGCTAGTGGGTTCTAATCTTCTCAAATATGAAGATCTCCCTATGAGAAAAGTGGTATCTTGAGTATTGGTTAGATTGAGAAGACACTTGATGATAAAAGGCTTTTATATGACTTATCTTTTATTCATTCTCAACAGAGACTGCACACATTTGAGAAACAGTAGTGCCTGTATGTGTGGGAGAGAAAGGGTAGCCACTGAGTGCTAGAAAATGGTTGCTGGAGATGTGGTTCATGAACTCCTTGCTGTAACGGTATCATAGAGATCTCGTGGCTTCATGGCCCCAGATAGGGAACCAAAGGAGTATGCAATTCAACATAATCCTTGCAAGTACCTAATCCAGACATCTCTCTGTGGCTATCCAACCATGATTGCATTTAAGATATTTTCTGGGCCAAGTGCAGTGCTTCACGCCTGTAATCTCACCATTTTGGGAGGCTGAGGCAGGTGGATCACCTGAGGTCAGGAGTTCAAGACCAGCCTGGCCAACATGGTGAAACCCTGTCTCTACTAAAAATACAAAAATTAGCCGAGCACAGTGGCGGGCGCCTATGGTCCCAGCTACTCGGGAGGCTGAGGCAGGAGACTCGCTTGAATCCGGGAGACAAAGGTTGCAGTGAGCCAAGATCGCGCCACTGCACTCCAGCCTGGGCCACACAGTGAAACTCAGTCTCAAAAAAAAAAAAAAAAAGATAATTTGTGAAACAAATGAATAGATACAACAGAAAATAAGAGGTTGGAAGAATTTATATGATCATAATGATTGCATAATGACTATAATAATGATATAATTAATAATATATTATTGAGCACTAGTTGCTAGGTGCTTTTGGTTGCTTTACTTCTTGTGTATTATTTAACCCTTACAGGATGCGATAAAGTATGATTATCCCCATTAGGAAACTGTGAGCAGGGGTCGTTGTGGAAATGGAAATGCAAGTTTTGTATTTGGGTAGATGAGGTACAAAACAGCACCAGCAGAGAAACGAAATGTGGTAGATCCATGAAATGGAATATTATCTAGCTATAAAAAGGAATTGAAGACTGATGTATGCAACAATATGAATGAACCTCAAAACATTATGCTAGCTGGGCATGGTGATTCATGCCTGTAATCCCAGCGCTTTAGGAAGCCAAAGTGGGTAGATTGCTTGAGGCCAAGGTGGGTGGATTGCTTGAGACCAGGAGTTTGAGACCAGCCTGGCCAACATGGCAAAACCCTATCTCTACTAAAAATACAAAAATGAGCCAGTTGTGTTGGTGCATGCCTGTAATCCCAGCTTCTTGGGAGGCTGAGGCATGAGAATTGCTTGAACCCAGGAGATGGAGGTTACAGTGAGCTGAGACTGAGCCACTGCACTCCAGCCTGGGTGACAGAGCAACAAAACAAACAAACAAACAGAAAACCATTATGCTAAGTGAAAGAAGCCAGTCACAAAAAGTCACATCTTGTATCGTTCCATTTACATGAAATGTTCCAAGGAGGAGGCAGATCAGTGGTTGCAGGGACTGGATCTGGGGAATGAGATGTGACTGCTTAACAGGTATACGGTTTCCATGTGGGGTGATGAAAAGTTCTGGAACTAGATAGTGCTGATAGTTGCCCAACACTATGCAGATACTTAATACCACTAAATTGTACCCTTGAAAATGAGTGCATCTTATGTTATGTGCATTTTACCACAATTTACAATGAAAGTCAAAAAGAGCAACTACAGGCTGGGCATGGTGGCTCATGCCTGTAATCCCAGCACTTTGGGAGGCTGAGGTGGGTGAATCATGAGGTCAGGAGTTTGAGACCAGCCTGGCCAATATAGTGAAACCCTGTTTCTACTAAAAATACAAAAAATTAGTGGGCACGGTGGCAGGTGCCTGTAATCCCAGCTACTCAGGAGGCTGGGGCAGGAGAATCACTTGAACCTGGGAGGTGGAGGTTGCAGTGAGCCAAGATCACACCACTGCATTCTAGCCTGGGCGACCGAGTGAGACTCTCTCCCAAAAAAAGAAAAAAAAAAGCAACTACAGCCCATGTGGAAACAGGATCCCAGAGGCAGAGGTGACCATGCAGACAGAAGCTGGGAGCCTGTAGACACAGGTGGGAGTGCTTCAGAATGCCTTCAGGCCTGGGCCGGGTGCGATAGCTCACTCCTGTAATCCCAGCACTTTGGGAGGCTGAGGTCAGGAGTTCGAGACCACTCTGGCCAACATGGTGAAACCCCATCTCTACTAAAAATACAGAAATTAGCTGGGTATGGTGATGGGCGCCTGTAATCCCAGCTACTCGGGAGGCTGAGGCAGGAGAATCACTTGAACCCAGGAAGCAGAGGTTGCAGTGAGCCAAGATCTCGCCATTGCACCCTAGCCTGGGCGACAAGAGCAAAACTCTGTCTCAAAAAAAAAAAAAAAAGTCTTCAGGCCTGGAGTGAGAAATCAAGCCATGATCTCATGAGACAGGGCTGTCATCAGCCTGTGGACATCTATATTAAGGATATACCACTTTGTAAAAGGATCCAACACAAGCTGTGATGAATGGAACCTGCTCACTCTGGGTCCAGGCATGGGTGATCTAAAGCAGCAGCTGCCCTCCAGCAGCCGGTCACCTCTCCTAGCCACACAAAACTCTAGCCATCTCCTCTGGTCATGAGACAGCACCCATGAGAAAATCCCCCCCCCTACCCGGCAGTTCATTTGCCCCTGAAAGCAGACCATGTGCCCACTTGCTTTTCTTCTCAGCGGCAGCAAAGCAGGTGTCCTTTCTCGGCGGTCCTGCCTTCTAGAACCGCTTTCCTTCATATCACAAAAACAATGACTATTGCTGAGAAATTAGTCCACTGCTGAAGAACTTCCAGGAGTCATGGTTGGGATATGCTGATTCCTAGGGGCACCAGGAGGGAGGAGGAGGCTGGTTCTCAGGGTCGGCAGAGGCTGCCTATGCCCTGTCCTTGCCTGGCTCGCTTCCTGCCACAAGGCCAGTGGCTAAGAATAAGGGTGCTTGTCACCGCATCTTTACACGTGAAGGCAAGTGGCTATGACATGCACTCCATGTTCTTTCTTTGGTAAGGGAGCTTTTTTTCCTGGTAGAGTCAAGCCTCTTAAAAAGAATACACCATAGTTCAATCTGTTTCTTTTGTGGATTTCAAAAGAGATGCTTTATTCGGTTCAGAAATGTGGCAACAGCTGGAGAAGCTATTCCCAAGGCAAAGAACAAAGACTTGCAATTATTTATAGTGTGGGATGGGAAGAGAGAAAGATGGAGTGGAAGAAGACTCTGCAAATAGGGGGGAGAAAAATGGCAGCTCTCCTTTATACACCTCTTCAGTGGTACTCTCCGTTGGCCCACCCCTCCCTCCCCAGCTTTCCGTCTGGGCCCACCTTTCCCCAAAACACATCTTCTATATCTTTGTCATCTAGAACCATCACTGCCTCAATCCAAAGCTCACATCTTCAGTGTCCCACCGCACACAGAGTCCAGCCCCTGCTTTCCAAGGTAAAGTCTTGCTGACCTGAGCCAGGTGCTAGTGCCCTTCCACCCCCTTCCAATCCCCTATAACAAGAATTTCACTCATGGCCTCTGGGGATAATGGTATAACTCAAAGGAATGACAAGGATTTCAGATGCTAGCATTTGGTAGTGGGAATGTTTTGAGGTAGGTGGGGGTCTTTGTCATCTCCTCACTTTGTATTGCACAAGTGGCCAATTGAACCAGTAGGGAAGCTGGGCGTGGTGGCACTTTGGGAGGCTGAGGCGGGCAGATCACCTGAGGTCAGGAGTTCGAGACCAACCTGGCCAACATGGCAAAACCCCATTTCTACTAAAAATACAAAAATTAGCCAGGTGTGGTGATGCGCACCTGTAATCCCAGCTACTTGGGAGGCTGAGGCAGGAGAATCGCTTGGTTGCTTGAAGCTGGGAGGTGGAGGTTGCAGTGAGCCAAGATTGTGCCACTGCACTCCAGCCTGGGTGACAGAGCGAGACTCCATCTCAGGGCCAGGGGTGGGAAGGAAAAACCCGTAGGGAGATGCATTATTGAAAATTGGGGAGTGAGACCCTCTCACTGGTGACTCCTCCTGGGGCCAAGTCAGTGACGGATGGAGGAGTTTGTACAGCCATACAGGTTGTGACTTTTCTTGAAATTGCCTGGGGACTGACCACAGCACAGTTATCCAGAGAGGCTTGTCTGCCCTTAGAGTGTCGGGGTCCACACTTGCACTTAGGCCCATGTTCCGCTGAGCGCCTTCCCCAGCCCACCCCCCGGCTTGTTCCTCCGACTTCTGCACCTCCCAAGGTTTCAGTGTGTACATTCAGCCTGAGGCTGACCACTCAGCTCACCTGTAGGAACTTTTCTCCCTTGATCCTTCCCAGGGGAGGGAACAAGTTGTCCCACTGAGAGGGAGTGGGTCAGCTGTGGTCAAGAGGCAATTTTACTGAGCTGGCACTGGGAAAATTGGAGAAATTGCTGGGTTGGCACAGGGCATGCTGCCCATGAAACACTCTCCAAGATTAACTCATACAATTTCAGATTTCTGTGTCAGCTTAAAAAGCCTTAAATCTATAGAAGCAGAAAATAGATTGGTGGCGGTTGCCTTGGGCTGGAGAAAAGAGATTGGCGTAAATGGGGAGTGACTGCTAACAGGTCTGGGAGTTTCTTTTGGGGTGATGAAAAGTTTTAGGCTGGGGGCAGTGGCTCACGCCTGTAATCCCAGCACTTTAGGGGTTCAAAGCAGGAGGACTGCTTGAGTCCAAGAGTTCAAGACCAGCCTGGGCAATATGGTGAAACCCTGTCTCTACCGAAAAAATACAAAAATTAGCTGGGTGTGGCACGTGCCTGTGGTCCCAGCTACTTGGGAGGCTGAGGTGAGAGGGTTGCTTGAGGCCAGGAGGTGGAGGTTGCAGTGAACTGTGATTGCCTCACTGGACTCCAGCTTGGGTGACAGAGCGAGACACTGTCTCAAAAAAAAACAAAAAAAAAGCAAAGAAAATGTTTTAAAATTGTGGTGAGGTTGCAAAGTTCCATGAATATGCGAAAAATTATTGAGTTATACACTTTAAGTAGGTGAATATGTATGTTTGAGAATTAAATCTCAATAAAGCTATTTGTTAAGCCTCATGTTTCCCTCCAAAAACAATTCAACATAGACAGTCCCCACAAGGCAGGCTTGTAGACAGCTTGCCCACCCTCACCTTGACCCTGTCTCTCTCTACTTGGCGTTCAACGACCCCCTCCCCTCCCTTTTTTTTTTTTTTTTTTTTTTTTTGAGACGGAGTTTCGCTCTTGTTGCCCAGGCTGGAGTGCAATGGCGTGATCTTGGCTCACTGCAACCTCCACCTCCTGGGTTCAAGCAATTCTCCTGCGTCAACCTCCCTGGTAGCTGGGATTACAGGCGTGTGCCACCACGCCCAGCTAATTTTGCCTCCTCCTCCGAATGTTAATTACTCATTTGACTCTTCCTACCTTGTATGATGTCACTTGTATCCAGTGGTGTTTTAGTAAATGTTTAACAACCAGCTTTCTGGAAGAAAAAGAAAAAAAAAATCCTAGTTTGTAGCATTTGCCGATGTTCGTAATATAAATATTCCCCACTACAGCCAATGTCAAGCTGTTAACCTGATGGCACTGAATGCAGAGCTAGGAAATGCCCCACAGGCCACCATTATGTAGCATTTCTACCATATAGGTGTGAAGGACCCCAAGAGCAGAGATGATAGTAAAACATCAGAAAATAATTAGGAAATGGCTGGGCACCATAGTTCATGGCTCATACCTATAATCCCAGCACTTCAGCAGGCTGAGGCAGGAGGATCACTTGAGCCCAGGAGTTCGAGACCAGCCTGGGCAACATGGTGGGACCTCATCTCTAAAACAAAACCAAAAATTAGCCAGGCCTGGTGGTGCGCATCTGTAAGTCCCAGCTATTCAGGAGGCTGAGGCAGGATGATTGCTTGAGCTTGAGATCAAGGCTGTAGTGAGCTGTGATGGCACCACTGCACTCCAGCCTAGGTGACAGAGTGAGACTCTGTCTCAAAAATAAAAAATAAAATAATTAGGAGGTGATGAGCTTTGAGTGTGTATTACCTTTGTTTTTTAATATAACTTATTAAATTATGTTTATATGATTTAACTTCTAATCATGGCTGTATTTAACAACTGGCTCACAAACTTCCCAAAAATTTAACACTCTGCTCCTACAAGCTTGTGTGAGCCACCTCCAGCCTCAGGATGAGTACCTGCCTCAACCTGACCACTGCTGCAGGTCTGTCCTCTTGCCAAAAAGATGTCATTTCTTAGAAGGCAGACTGCATACTCTATGAGGACAGGGATTGTGTTACCTTGTTGATCACTGAATAACCCATGTGGCCTATGGCACATCCTGGGTACACTCAGTACATATTTATGGAATGAGAGTAAGGGACTTTCTTTGTAAGCACAGCAACAGTTAATGAATGCTTAGCAAGTAACAAGCTCCTATAAATATTGTCTGATTGAATAGTGGAAAATAATGGAATAAAAGAAAATTTAATGCATGTAGGTCTTTAGCTTATTTATCTTTATGAGTTAAGTCAAGGTAAAAGATGTCTGTTCTGCTCTGGGCACAGAGCAAGCTCTCTCTGCATTTGGGGTACAGTGTAAGGAGAATGAGAGAAGATGAAGAGCAGAAGAAAGGAGGCTGCTTGATGCAGGAGGTAGCTTTAGAAGAATTAAAGCCAACAAATGGGACTACCTCCTAACCTACTGAAGAGAACAGCAGTTTAAGAAAGGAGGTCACAGGGTTTAGGGTCAGAGTTTCCGAACACTTTTAAACAAGTACCCTTCACTGGCCAGGCACAGTGACTCAGGCCTGTAATCCCAGTACTTTGGGAGGCCGAGGCAGGCAGATCACTTGAGGTCAGGAGCTCGAGACCAGCCTGGCCAACATGGTGAAACCCCATCTCTAATAAAAATACAAAAATTAGCCGGGCATGGGAGCATGCATGTGTAGTCCCAGCTACTGGAGAGGCCGAAGTGGGAGGACTGTTTGAGCCCAGGAGGTTGAGGCTGCAGTGA
Source organism: Pongo abelii (assembly GCF_028885655.2). NCBI lineage: Eukaryota > Metazoa > Chordata > Mammalia > Primates > Hominidae > Pongo > Pongo abelii. The sequence goes on from NC_072000.2 coordinate 95,470,103, forward strand.
GCTGCGATCGCACCACTGTACTCCAGCCTAGGCAACAGAGACCCAATCTCAAAAAAAAAAAAAAAAAAAAAAATGCCCTTTGCTGATAAGCATAAAAATCTCCCTTCTTTTCTTAGAGATTCTGATCTGTTCCCTTAGGCGAATATCACCATAGAATGAGAATTATTCCTACTCAGTTCTGGGTATCCCCACCAACCCAGGGGATCTGCAGTTTTATTTAGGAAAGCGTAGCATTTTGGGTCAGTTGGGCTGAGAATCAGGCTGTGAAAGTCTGAGCCAGGGCCAGCAGGCAGCACACATGGTTTCCAGGTCTGCCCTTGCCCTTGCACTTGCTGTGCCACCTTGGGCAAGTTGCTACCCCTCCCTAGGTCTCAGTTTCCTCACCTTCGACATCCTCACCTTTAACTAGAAAATTAGATGGTTTCTACAAAATTAGCTGAGCATGGTGGCACATGCCTGTAATCCCAGCTACTCAGGAAGCTGAGGCGGGAGAATCGCTTGAACCCGAGAGGCAGTAGGTTGCAGTGAGCCAAGATCGCGCCATTATACTCCAGCCTGGGCAACAAGAGCAAAACTCCATCTCAAAAAAAAAAAAAAAAAAAAAAAAAAAAAGAAGAAGAAAAGAAAAGAAAATTAGATGGTTTCGAAGTTTCCTCTCAGCTCTAACATTTGATGAGCCCGAGTTCAATATTCATCCTGACCCAGATTTCAAAGATAATGTACTTAAAATATTACAAAATTTGAAAGTGATCAGTTATCTCCTCCGCTTAGAAATGTCATTGCTGGCAGTGCATTGGTGGGTGTTAGGGGCTATTTTGGTCCCTGGGTGTTCAGAAGAGGAGGAAGAGAGGGTGGAGAGATTACCAATTCAGTAACCTCCTCACGACTTTTGAGGCTAAGTCAATGCTTGTCTTGAATGCCTAATCCAAACAGCTGTGAGTTGTGGAGGTGTGTTAAAATGGTGACAAAAATAGCAACTGCTTTCTTTTACTGGGTGCGTACTTAGGACATTGGACTTAACGTGACTTCTCTCTGATTTCCAAAACAACTTCTCAAGGTGAACCATACTCTGATTCCCATTTTACAGGTGAGCATTGACATCACTTGCTCAAGCTTGCAAAGCTGGATGAGGCTGGAATTCAAACTCCAACCTGACAGCATCCCATCTTCTTCCACTGTGGTAATAAGGTGTGGTCCCCAGACCAGCAGCACCAGCCTCCTGGGGAGCTGAGAAATGCTAATTTTGGGGCCTTACCCCCAGTATCTAGGAATCTGTGTTTTAACAAGCTCTCCAGTGAATGCTTTTTTTTACAAATTTTATTTTGGTCAGGCACAGTGGCTCACGCCTGTAATCCCAGCACTTTGGGAAGCCGAGGCAGGTGGATCACTTGAGCCCAGGAGTTCAAGACCAGCCTGGCCAACATGGTGAAACCCTGTCTCTACTAAAAATACAAAAATTAGCTGGGCATGGTGGTGCACACCTATAGTCCCAGCTGCTCAGGAGGCTGAAGCAGGATACTGTCTTGAACTCGTGAGGCAGAGGTTGCAGTGAGCCGAGATCATGCTGCTCCACCCCAGCCTGGGCAACAGAGCGAGACTCCATCTCCAAAAAAAAAAAAAAAAATTATTTTATTGTGGTAAGAACATTTAACATGAGATCTGTCCTCTTAACAAAGTTTTATGGGTGTCAATAAAGATATTTGATAGATCAGTGGGGTAACTATGTTAACATCATTGTTGGCTATAGGTACAACGCTGGGCAGAAGATTCTATAGCTTATTCATCTTGCTTAACTGAAACTTCATGCTCCTTGGTTAGGAGCCCACTCTTCACCCTTAGCCCCCTCCCCGACCCCTAGCAACCATCAATCTACTACTGAATTATCTAAATTTGACTCTTTTAGAAACCTTATGTAAGTGGAATCATGTGGTATTTGTCTTTTTCACTTCATTTGAGAGCCCCTGTGTGAGGTTAGGCCGCCTCTTGGCAATAGCCTGGCCAGCCGCCACACTGTGGAGATGCTCAGAAAGCAGGCATCCCTGATGCCCTTACAATGATATGACATTTCCACCAGGACATTGGAAGTCGTGCACTCCTTTGCTGCTGGGTCACACCCTAACACTTCAGGGATGTTCCAAATGCCACACAAATCATAAAATTGGCTTATGGATGCATTCTTGAGTCGAGTCAAAGTAAATCATCAGATATTTGATAGATCAATGGGGTAACTATATTAACATCAATCTATTGTACATTTCTTTCTGGGGAGGACAGGATCTTGCTCTGTTACCCAGGCTGGAATGCAGTGGCACGATCACGGTTCACTGCAGCTTCAAGCGATCCTCCCATTTCAGCCTCTCAAGTGTCTGGAACCACAGATGTGTGCCACCATGTCCAGCTAATTTTTTATTTTTTTAGAGATGGGGTCTTACTATGTTGCTCAGGCTGGTCTCAAACTCCTGGGCTCAAGCAGTCCTCCCACCTTGGCCTCCCAAAGTGTTGGAATTAGAGGTGTGAACCACTATGCCTGGCCTTATTGTATATCTCAAAAGAGCCAGAAGAGAATAATTCAAATGTTCCTAGCATAAAGAAGAGATAAATATTTAAGGTGATAGATATCCCAGTTACCTTGATCTGGTTATATGAATGTATCAAATTATCACATGTGCCTCGAAAATATGTATATCTATTATGTATCAATAAAGTAAAAACTATAAAAATATTAAATAAGTGAATATAGTTTTAAAAAATAAATCACCAGACGTTTTCTAATTTGACTTTCAGGCTCCAATGAAGTGATCAGTGTTCAAGGCTTCTGGAATGTCTTACTCTTAAGTTCTCTGTGAGGCGATGGATGAAGTCCAGTATTAGGGTGAATTTAAATCCTTCTCGAGAAAGTGTCCTTTTGTCTCATGTCCAATAGTGAACTTCCCTCGTTTTAAGACAAGCAGATCATAATGTCTAGAATTTTCCACGTTGATTTCCACCTGGTCTCATTGCTCATACCTGCTGTGCCCCCACCCTGCCCCGTCCCAGGACTGTCGATGGGAGCCGAAAGGAAAGTGTCATTGGGGGTAGAGGCAGGTGTGAATGGCAGAGGAGCAGTGGTGTCCACGGAGAGACTGTGGAATGTCAGCAGACTTTGGTTTTCTTGTTGGTAGGGTAAAATAGGGGCTGCCAGGCTCTACAGGGCATGGATATGGGGAATTGCATGTGGCCTAGCAGATTTGTGCATCTGCTTCTGGGGATGGGAGGATGCTGCTGGGACCCCTTCCAGCGTGTGTGTGTGTGTGTGTGTGTGTGTGTGTGTGTGTGTGTTTTGAGACTGAGTCTCACTCTATCACCCAGCGGTGGCATGATCTCAGCTCACTGCAACCTCGGCCTCCCAGGTTCAAGCAATTCTCCTGCCTCAGCCTCCCAAGTAGCTGAGATTGCAGGTACCCCTCATCATGACTGGCTAATTTTTGTATTTTTAGTAGAGATGGGATTTCACCGTGTTGGCAAGGCTGGTCTCGAACTCCTGACCTCAAATGATCCACCTGTCTCAGCCTCCCAACGTGCTGGGATTACAGGTGTGAGCCACCGTGCCTGGCACCCCCTCTGTTCTTGATCTTGAAAGTGCAAAGGTACCCCCATGTTTCTCTCAGGCCCAAAGGAGAGCAACTTAATGATTGGTCCTTAATGAGGACCCTGCTCCCGTAGGCTGCCTGGGGAGCTGCTGCCAGTCACCGAGGCTTCATCCACGCACTCCATGCTGCTCCCAGAGCAGATGAAGTTGCCAGAGAAAATTCTCACACCACATGGGCTGGCCTCATTTCAAATTCCTGGCCTCAGACTGCAAATGGGCTATCAACACGGCCTAGCAATCCTTCCCCCTTCTCCTTTTAGCCTGCTTTGCTGCACTCCAAGATAAGAATTCTGTGCCTTTTCCTCCCTCCTCCTCCGTCTCCATCCCAGCTCTGCCGATGACCCTGTCGCAGGCTTGGCTGGGAAAATAGAAGCCAACAGATGGGAGCTCCCTCCTCTCCCCATCACCAAATACACACGCCTTCCTACATCTACTTCTGCATAGGGCCTCTCTTCCTTCTCTTATACCAGAGCAAATGTCTCTACTCCTGCAAAGGCAAATCCCGCAACTTGTAGTCTGGATCCCATTTCTTGTTGCCTACCCCAGAAATTCACACCTGCTGTTTCTGTCTTTCTCTCTTTATATATCTCTCTCCTTCATCAGCAAATCAGCAAACGTTCACTCTCTCCTGTGTCATTGCCATCAACCTACAGTCCTTTTCTGCTATCTCTTATCATGTATATAAACACGCACACAAACACATATATGAAACACACACACACACATATATATACACACACATACATGAAAGTTTTAGAACAACATTCCCTTGTCCCCGCCCCCACCTCCAGCTCCCACTTCTGCGCATGTCTGTGGAAGCTTTCTCCTCTCCCTTGCCTCCCTTGCCTCCTCTGCCTACTCCAATTTGGCTTCCGCCCACCACTCTACAGAGCAGTAGTGCTCAACCTAGGATGATTTTGTACCTGGGGACATCTGGCAGTGTTTGAGAACCTGGGGACATTTGGCAGTGTTTGAGAACCTGGGGACATTTGGCAGTGTTTGAGAACATAATTTTTTTTTTTTTTTTTTTCTTGGGACGGAGTCTCTCTCTGTCACCCAGGCTGGAGTGCAGTGGCGGGATCTCGGCTCACGGCAACCTCTGCCTCCCGGGTTCACGGCATTCTCCTGCCTCAGCCTCCCGAGTAGCTGGGACTACAGGCGCCCACCACCACGCCCGGCTAATTTTTTTGTATTTTTAGTACAGACAGTGTTTCACCGTGTTAGCCAGGATGGTCTTGATCTCCTGACCTCGTGATCCGCACGTCTCCGCCTCCCGAAGTGCTGGGATTACAGGCGTGAGCCACCGCGCCCGGCCGAGAACATTCTTTATTGTTGCGACTGGGGAAGGGTGTTGCTACCAGCATCAAGTGAGCAGAGGCCAGGGATACTGCTGAACATCTACAATGCATAGGACAGCCCCCCACAACATGGAATTATCTGGCCCCAAATGTCACTAGTGTTGCACTTGAGAAACCTGGATGTAGGGGCTGCTCTTGTCAAGGTTACCAAGAGCGTCCTTGACGCCAAGTCCGAGAAACGACTTTCCACACTCATCACACCTAGCTCATCTCTCTTGGTTTCCATGACACACTTCTCTCTTCTGGTTTTCCTCCTGTCCAGTGGCCATTCCTTTGCAGGTTCCTCCTCTGCCTGACTCTGTCCTGGGCTCTCAGATTTCTCTTTCCTTTGTCTTCCAAATTGGCCTGTCCAGTGGCTTCAGATCATTTCTAAGCTGGCTCTGGAGTCCGACTGCCTGGTTGGAGTCCCAGCTCTCAGCTTCCCCGCTGTTGTCTATAGCCACAATTTCTCTTCTGTGATCTGGCAGCCTCAGTTTTTCCTTTGGTGAAATGGAGGTATAACAGCACTTACTGCATAGAGTTGTGATAATTCAATGAGGAAATCCAAGTGCATCTTATGACACAGAGTTTAATTCATATTAGCTGTTATTTTTATTTATAACTTCTATTACATAAAAATTGCATTACTGGCTGGGCATGGTAGCTCACGCCTATAATCCCAGCACTTTGGGAAGCTGAGGTGGGAGGATCACTCGAGGTCAAGAGTTTGAGACCAGCCTGGCCAACATGTTGAAACCCTGTCTCTCCTAAAAATACGAAAATTAGCTGGACATGGTGGTGCATGCCTGTAATCCCCACTACTTAGGAGGCTGAGACAGGAGAATTGCTTGAACCTGGGAGGCGAAGGTTGCAGTGAGCCAAAATCGCACCACTGCACTCCAGCCTGAGCGACAGAGTGAGACTCCATCTCACACAAAAAAAGAAAAAAAACCGCATTATCGTTTTACTTTTCACCAGACAACTCAAGAACAGGTGCTGAGGACTCACCAGATCACATCGAGACAGGTGTTTAATTCTATTTCATTGAAATGACAGCAAGAACAAACCACTGGCTGACCATGAGCCCTGTGCCAGGCCTGGTACTAAGTTTTTTTCCCAACATGCAAAGCAGGATTTCTGCTCCAGAGAGCTTGCCTATGGTGAATAAACAGGAGAGCAACATAGAGGAATACGTGGAAAAGTCAGGCAGCTATAATAGGTGCCCAATTATTAAGAGACCAGTAGTTGCCAAATAGCATTCTATGAAACTCATTCTTCAGAGACACTTCAAGGGGCGTTCTCAAACTCTTGAATTCCAATTTCTGTTTTAAAGTATGTTTTAAACTACAGTCAGACTCCTGACTTAACAATAGGGATAAGTTCTGAGAAAGGCATCATTAGGAAATTTCGTCATTGTGCAAACGTCATAGACTGTGCTTACACAAACCTGGGTGGCATAGGCTACTACACATCTAGGCTATATGATATGGTCTATTACTCCTGGGCCACAAACCTGTACAGCATGTGACTGTGTTACAGTTGCTACTGTAAGCAACTGTAACACAGTGATAAGCATTTGTGTACCTAAACATATCTAAACCTAGAAAAGTAAAAATACGGCATTATAACCTTATGGGGCCGGGTGCAATGGCTCATGCCTGTAATCCCAGCACTTTAGGAGGCTGAGGTGGATGGATCACCTGAGGTCAGGAGTTTGAGACCAGCCTGGCCAACATGGTGAAAGCCCGTTTCTACTAAAAATATAAAAATTAGCCCGGCGTGGTGACGTGCGCCTGTAATCCCAGCCGCTGGGGAGGCTGAGGCAGGAGAATCGCTTGAACCCGGGAGGTGGAGGTTGCAGTGAGCCGAGATCTGCCATTGCACTGCAGCCTGGGCAACAAGAGAGAAACTCCATTCCCTACCCCCAAAAAAACTTATGGACCACTGTTGTATATACAGTCTGTCATTAACTGAATTGTCATTATATGGCACATGACTGTATTTTAAAACTGTAGTTTAAAAAACTAACTTTGGCCAGGCACAGTAGCTCATGCCTATAATCTCAGCCTTTTGGGAGGCCGAGGTGGGCAGATCATCTGAGGTCAGAAGTTTGAGATCAGCCTGGCCAACATAATGAAACCCCATCTCTACTGAAAATACAAAAATTAGCCAGGCATGGTGATGTGCACCTGTAATCCCAGCTACGCGGGAGGCTGAGGCATGAGAATCCCTTGAACCCAGAAAGTGGAGGTTGCAGTGAGCCCAGATTGTGCCACTGCACTCCAGCCTGGGCAATAAAGCGAGACTCTGTCTCAAAAAAAAAACCTCACTTATGAATGTATTGAAGGCGAAATTTCAAAACAATGGAGATCATCAACACATTAAGTTCTGTTTCAGGTTAATAGATTTTTGTCCAGGCTGTAATGAAGCATCTGCTTCCCTCTCTGTTTAATAAAGGAAAATCTTGATTTACCCAGATAAAAGTTGCAAGAGAAACTATTTTTTACAGCTTTATTGAGATATAATCCACATGCCATACAATTTACCCATTTAAAGTTTTGGTTTTTAAACACTTACAATTTGCAATTGCTTATCTGAGTGAATCAAGATTCTCTTGAGTTTGTGCAAAGAAAAATGCAAATTTAGAGTGAAATGAGGATGCTAGGAGATGGTACCTGATGTCCACAAGTGTCCATAACATCAATTTTCAAATTTTTATGTACAAGCGAGCTAAAACATTTCATTTGGCTGCCTTTCTAAGTAATCATATACATTTGAACATATAATGTTTTTATATGTTCTCATGTCTTATTTCATACTAACTAAAAACCCTTCATTTGGCTAGGTGTGGTGGCTCACACCTGTAATCCCGGCACTCTGGCAAGCTGAGGTGGGTGGATCATCTGAGGGCAGGAGTTCAAGACTAGCCTGGCCAACATGGTGAAACCCCGTCTCTACTAAAAATACAAAAATTAGCCGGGGTGGTGGCTCACACCTGTAATCCCAGCTACTTGGGAGGCTGAGGCAGGAGAATCGCTTGAACCCAGGAGGCAGAGGTTGCAGTGAGCTGAGATCGCGCCACTGCACTCCAGCCAGGGCAACAGAGCGAGGCTCCATCTCAAAAACAATAAAATAAAATAAAAACCCTTCATTTATCTGCTTGATATATTGAGATTGCAGCTAAGAGTGAGCGTGAAGAGATTCTGTTTGACACGTGTTTACTGACTCTATGCCATGTGTCAGGCTCTGTTGGAAGCTCTGGAACTCAGCCATGAACAGGCAGACATGAAGACCTGCTCTTGTGAAGCTTAGATTCCAGCGCAGGGAGACGGAGAATAGCTAGAGAGAAAACAATGGAATGGTATATCAGATGGCGATAAGTGCTGCGAAAACTAAAGCGGGTCCAGAGAGATGAGGAGCTGGCGGGGGTGGGAGACACGAGACAGGGAGCTACTTTATGGAGGGTGCCAGGCCAGGCCTCACTGAGGATGTGGACTTGGAGCAAAGATGTGAAGGAGATCAGGGAGTGAGCTTTGTGCTTGCCGGGTGCTGCTGCCAAGGAAGCCTGAAGCCCTTGAAAGGCAATAAGAATGAGAGGAGCTCAGAGAAGCGAGAGCAAAGGGAAGGGTTTGTGACGCAGATATGAGCAGGAAGAGAAAAAGGCTCTGGTGAGCAGAGGAGCGGGGTTGGTCTTCTGTGGGGTGCCGGGGGAGAAGGCAGTAGGAGCAAATGTGTGCAGGTCTTCTGTGGGGTGCCAGGGGAGAAGGCAGTAGGAGCAAATGTGTGCAGGTCTTCTGTGGGGTGCCAGGGGAGAAGGCAGTAGGAGCAAATGTGTGCAGGTGGAGTGTCTTCGTGGTTCTGGAACAAGGAGTCGATTGGCTGATTAGCTCAGTGAGGAAGCAATAGGGCCAGGTGGGAGTCGAGTGTACAAGTGTAGGGTCAGTCCCTGTCCTCGTTTAAAATTTTGGTATTGGGTTCATCGTGGAATTTTTGTGTTAACTTTGATTAAAAAAAAAATAGCACTCATATTGGTTACTGAGTTGTTTGGTGCTCCCTTAAACTTTGCACTAATTTCACCCTAGTTTCAGCCCTTGGAGCAGAGTCTGTGTCGATAAGTTCACAGTCCCTAGAGGAGGGCCGTCTAAGTCTTTAGACTTGACTCTGTGGTCACTGGAAAGGCCCTTGAAGAATTTTGTGTGTGTGTGTGTGTATGTGTGTGTGTGTGTGTGTGTGTGTGTGTGTGTGTGTATGTGACAGAGTTTTGCTCTGTCACCCAGGCTGGAGTACAATGGCATTATCTTGGCTCACTGCAACTTCACCTCTCAGGTTCAATGGATCCTCCTGCCTCAGCCTCCCTAGTAGTTGGGAATACAGGCGTGTGCCACCATGCCTGGCTAACTTTTGTATTTTCAGTAGAGATGAGGTTTCACCATGTTGGCCAGGCTGGTCTTGAACTCCTGACCTCAGGGGATCTACCCATCTGGGCTTCCCAAAGTGCTGGGATTACAGGCATGAGCCACCGTTCCCAGCCCCTTGAAGAATCTTGAGCAAATAAATGATGTAACCAAAATATTGGGGACAATTGGTCTAGAAGCAGTGTGGAGGATGAGGAAAGGGACCAGAGAGCAAGGACCTGTCAGGAAATGGATTGTGATGCCCCAGGCCCATGGTATAGGAACAGAGGTGTGGGAAGGAAAGCTGGCTGCTCCTTGACTTTCATGGGTCTTCGCCTGCCTCTAAACCACCCCCAGAATTCATCATTTCCCAAACAACTGAAAAGACACAATGAATGCGGGCCTCGTGCCTCTTTCTGTTTTTATTATGACTGATTTGTGCAAAACAGGAAGTGCTGCCGTGACAATGGTATTATTTGTGGCTGAGAAATATACTTTTGAAAACGCTGCAAACCCTGGAACCCCTGCATTGAAGCCTAGTTGGGCTTCTGGAGTCTCCCTGTTGGGTGGGCTTCATTCCAACAGGGGCCATGACTTTCCTCTGCTCCAACAGCAGCATGGACTCAAGAACCGCTGTGTTCCTAGGACTGGGGACAAGTTGCTTCACCTTTCACGGAAGGTAGTGAGGGCCTGGCACTGTCGAGGAGAGTGGCTGGCTGGGTGCCACCAGGCACCGTGAAGGCAGCATGATTTATGAGGAGGTCACAGGAAACCCTCCTGCCCCAGGCTTTGAGATCAACATTTTCATCAGCGGTAGTTAGTGGCTACAGGCTGCAGGGAACACAGCTGTAATTCCCTGAGGCAGAAGTGGGTCAGAACATATATGGTGGTTGGGTTCTGATGAGGTTCCTCTTCCTGGCTCCCAGATGGCCACCTTATCACTGTGTGCTCACAGGGCAGAGAAAGAGAGAAAGGAAGCTCTCCGGGGTCTCTAAAGGTACTGATCCCATCAGACCAGGGCCTCACATTCATGAGCTCATGTAACCCTACCTCCCTCCCCAAAACCCATCTCTAGAACCCATCACATTGTGGGTTAGAGCTTCAACACAGGAATTTGGAGGGGATATAAACATTCAGTCCATAATATTCCCCATTGTCAGAGCCGACCATGTCTGGAGGCTTCATATCTAATTCAGGTTGAGGAACCTCTTTGGGAAAAACATCTTGAGTTCCTGTTTCTATCGGCTCACTGAATCCCTTCAATTGCCTTCTCTTTTTGAACTTTTAAATAGCTACGATTACTTGGCATACAATAGTTACCTAGGTTTAATTTCTTTTCCTTTTTTCCCCTGGAGGGGGCCTCATTTCAGCTAAGCAATTGCAAACAATAGCTTGATTATACTTCTACATTCTTTTGACACAAGCAATTGCTTCTCTTCCCAAGCACGCTGTGATACCAGCTGAATATTGTAATATTTCTCTTCCTGAGCAATTTTGCCTGGATCTCACCCACTGAAGAAACCAACTGTAAATATTAATATTTGGCATTCCTTGCACCTCTGGCCATACACACAGTTTAACCTTCTGAGGCTCTGCATCTCATCTTTAAGCCTTAAGAAAAAATGGGAAAGGAAAAGCTAGGGCATGTTGCAAGCCCTGCTTGGTTTCAAGGAATCCTCCAAGCTCTGCTTGGTTTCTTTTTCTTTCTTTCTTTTTCTTTTTTTTTTTTTTTTTTTTTTTTGGAGACAGTCTCGCTCTGTCACCCAGGCTTGAGTGCAGTGGTGCAATCTCAGTTCACTGCAACCTCCACCTCCAGGGTTCAAGAGATTCTCATGCCTCAGCCTCCCTGGTAGCTGGGACTACAGGCGCCCGACACCATGCCCGGATAATTTTTGTATTTTTAGTAGAGACGAGGGTACTCCATGTTGGCCAGGCTGGTCTCGAACTCCTGATCTTACCTCAAGCGATCCGCCTGCCTCAACCTCCCAAAGTTTTGAGATTACAGGTGTGAGCCATTGTGCCCAGCCAATAGTTTGGGTTTCTAATCAAGTTTTTTCATTGCAGTAAAATATGCATAACATAAAATTGAATCATTTTTAAGTGTAAAATTTGGTGGCATTAAGTACATTCACAATGGTATGCCACCATCATCACTAACCATCTCTAGAATTTCTTCATTTCAGTAACTCCTCGTTCTCCTTCTGCCAGCCCTTGGTAACTTTTGTCTACTTTTTTTTGTTCTACTTTTGTCTCTATGAATTTGCCTAACTCCAGGTACTTCATATAAGTGAGATCGTACAATATTTTTTTGTGTGTCTGGCTGATTTCACTTGGCTTAACGTTTTTGTCTCAGTCTGTTAAGGCTGCTAGAACAAAATACCATTAATAGGGTGGCTTATAAACAACAGAAATTTATTTCTTACTGTTCTGGAGATTGAGAAGTCCAGGATCAAGGCGCCAGTAGATAATATGTTTGGCGAGGGCCCCTTTTCTTTTTATTTATATATATATATATGTGTGTGTGTGTGTGTATAAATATATATATATATATATATATTTTTTTTTTTTTTTTGAGATGGAGTCTCACTCCGTGGCCAGGCTGGAGTGCAGTGGTACCATCTCGGCTCACTGCAACCTCTGCCTTACAGATTCAAGCGATTTTCCTGCCTCATCCTCTCAAGTAGCTGGGATTACAAGGGCACACTACCACACCCAGGTAATTTTTGTATTTTTAGTAGAGACGGGGTTTCACCATGTTGGCCAGGATGGTCTCAATCTCCTGACCTTGTGATCCACCCACCTTGGCCTCCCAAAGTGCTGGGATTACAGGCATGAGTCACTGTGCCCAGCCTTTATTTATATTTTTAAAAAGTTACTAGGCTATCACTCTCAGATCTTAGCGAGGGCCTACTTTCTGATTCATAGATGGTGCCTTCTGGCTGTGTCCTCACAAGATGGAAGAAACAAGGCAGTTCTTTGGGGCCTCAATGCCATCATTAGGGCTCAACATATAAATGTCAATGTATGAATTTTGGAGGAATACAAACATTCAGACCATACAGCCTTCAAGTTTCATCCATGTTGTAGCATGTATAGGAATTTCATTCCTTTTTGTGGCTGAATTGTATTCCACTGTATGTATGTATCACTTGTTGTTTACCTACTCATCTGTTGATAGACACAAGTTGTTTCCACCTTTTGGCTCTTGTCTAATAAAGCTTAACATGGCCTGGCACGGTGGCTCACGCCTGTAATCCCAGCACTTTGGGAGGCTGAGGCAGGCGGATCACCTGAGGTCGGGAGTTCGAGACCAGCCTGACCAACATGGAGAAACCCCATCTCTACTAAAAAAAAAAAAAAAAAAAAAAAAAAAATACAAAATTAGCTGAGTGTGGTGGCACATGCCTGTAATCTCAGCTACTCGGGAAGCTGAGGCAGGAGTATCAGTTGAACCCAGGAGGCAAAGGTTGCGGTGAGCCGACATCGCACCATTGCACTCCAGCCTGGGCAACAAGAGAGAAACTCTGTCTCAAAAAAAAAAAAAAAAAAAAAAATAGTTTAACATAACAGATGGGATCTCTCTCCTTTGCGAGCCTGGCCTCAATTTAACAACTACCTTTTGATTAATTCTATTTCATTCTCTGGAAACATGACACCAAACAGAGCAACTTAGACAGCAGGGCTCTGCAGGAAAGCTGGGGCTGGAGAACACACATGATGGGTAGCTGTGGTCATTATGGACCTTCGCAGAGCGATGCCTGAGGGTCCAGCAGGTCAGAGATGGCACCCTGGGTGGGTGAGGCTGCATGACATGGGGTTTTTGATTCTATAATAAAAGAGATCTTTCACTTTTCACTTTAACCCGTTCATTTATTCATTCATTCACTCATTCATTCCAACATTATTGAACACTTCCAAAAAAAAAAAAAAAAAGAATAAGATGCATGATAAAAGAGAAAAAGAAGCAAAAACAAAAAACCAAAACCAAAATGAACAAATTTTAAAAAAATAGGCCGGGTGCGGTGACTCATGCCTATAATCCCAGCACTTTGGGAGGCCAAGGCGGGCAGATCACGAGGTCAGGAAATCGAGACCATCCTGGCTAACACGGTGAAACCCATTTCTACTAAAAATACAAAAAATTAGTCGGGCATGGTGGCACTCAGGAGGCTGAGGCAGGAGAATGGCGTGAACCCAGGAGGCGGAGATTGCAGTGAGCCAAGATCGCACCACTGCTCCCAGCCTGGGCAACAGAGTGAGACTCCATCTAAAAAAAAAAAAAATAGGCCGGGTGCGATGGCTCATGCCTGTAATCCCAGCACTTTGGGAGGCTGAGGCAGGCGGATCACAAGGGCAGGGGTTCGAGATCAGCCCAGCCAGCATGGTGAAACCCCGTGTCTACTAAAAATACAAAAATTAGCTGGGCGTGGTGGCGCACACCTGTAGTCTCAGCTACTGGGGAGGCTGAGGCAGAAGAATCGCTTGAACCCAGGAGGCGGAGGTTGCAGTGAGCGGAGATCACGCCACTGCACTCCAGCCTGGGTGACAGAGCAAGACTCTGTCTCAAAATAACAACAGCAGAAGTTATACATGAATTTTCGGCTGCACGAGGTTCAGTGCTCCACCTTGTCCAAGGGTAAGTCCTGATGGCTTTGAAGCAGGAGAAAAACAGATCAGGAGAAAATCATGGTCATAGTCACTATCTTTTGAGCACTTTCTGAGTGCTGCTACTGTTCTAGTGCATAATGCTTATTATCTCAGTCAGTCGTCAGAGCAGCCAAGCAAGATAAGTGAGGAGGAAACAGGCCTAGAAACTTACCAAGACCTCTAAATGTGGGTGGCAGAATGCAGATCCAAGCTCAAAACATCACCCTTGCTATTCACAGTGTGGCCCACGGACCAGCAGCTGCATCTTGTGGGAGCTTTTTAGAAATGCAGAATCTCTGCCTGACCCCAGATTTTCTGGATCAAGCCTGCACTTTCACAGGATCCCCTAGTGATCCCAGTGCACACTGAAGTTTGAACAGCACAGGTGGCGATTCGCCAGATCGGCTGCACATTGGAATCACTTGAGGATTTCAAAAATCCTTAGTGCCCAGGCCATACACCGCTAGATCAATTACATCTGCATTTATGGGTCTGTCACCTAGGCATCAGGATTTTTCAAAATTACCCCTCTGTTGAGCCGGGGAGAGCAGGTTAACTCTTGCAGGGAGAACTAGGCTTGTAGGGTCCAGCCAGCTGCCAGCAGCTCTGCAGCTTTAAGAACTGGGGCGGGCTGGCTGCAGAGGAGACCACGCTGCTGCATGGGCCACGTGAGCTCAGGCTGTGGGAGCGGATGGAGCTGCCACAGTCAGCGCTTGGGGCTGGCCCCAGCTTGTAGACCCGAGCCCTGCAGAACAACCCCCCATGGCGCGGGCGAGCAGAAGAAAGGGGGCCTTTATGCCCTTTTGAGGGAAGCACACATTCTGCAAGGCCGTGGAAACAAAGGGAGGAACTGTTTGTAGCCCTCGTCCAGACGCCCCAAACAAACAGTAAGTCAGAAGGGAACAGAGCACAGCATAGTCCCTCCCTCTGCCCCAGGCAACATCCACCTTGCCCCGCCCCACCTAAGGAGCCCAAGGGTATTCTGGGAGCCCACCCCAGGACAATGGCAGGGCAAAACCAGTGAGCAAGGCAGAAAATTCCCTGAAATTCTCCACTGAGGCCCAACTGTTCCTCTCCTTGAAAAGTCAAGGCTTGGCTCAAGCCAGATAGCACCTGAGGACGGACATAACACATCAGGTATTGGTAGTGTTTCTCCTCTGTTCTCTCTCCTGCAAGTCCCTTTCAGTCCTTGTCACTGCCCTTGAGAACTCCCAGGTCACGTGAAAGCAAAGAAAGTAAAACTGAAACTGCCTTTGAGCCACAGGCTTGCTGGGGATGAGGTGACAAAGCTAATCGAGGTGGCAGTTGGGGGAAGGGGTTCTGGGCTGCCGCAAGCACACAGGCCAGAGCTTGGTGGATACCTGCAGGGCCCAAAGGTCCCTCCCTGTTTTGAGGAGTGAATGATGGCTGTGAGGTAGCGGCCAGGCTGATCACCCCCACGTTGGCTGGAGGCAGAATTCCGTAAATCCTCACAAAGTCTTTCTGCAGGCCACTGGTTAGCTCATCTCAGCCTCCTCTGGGAGCATCAACACCAACATGGCACAGGGGACTGCAGTGGTGTGCTTTGGACCTGTATACCCACCCAAGGCTAAACGCAGAGCCAGGTGACTTTGTGGGGGTCTCTTTTCTAGGATTATCTGTACTTCCCCTCTGTCCTCTTTTACTACGGGAGATCGAGCTAGCTATAACCCACCTTCCTTCATGAGAACCACTCTAAATTGCAAAAATTATCCCAGTGCTGGAGGAGGGCAGCAGGTTGAGATTATGTTGGCAGGAAGAATGTTGGCATTGATTGGCACGCAGGGGAGGAGAGCTGCTTTGTGCTTTAAAGGTAACTGAGTATGAGCTAAAAAGAAGGAAAGGAGAGGCCGAGAGTAGGAAGAAGAAGGAAAGCTGGCTTCGCTGGAGGGGTGGAGTGAAGCTGAGGAAGCAGGAAGGGGAAGGAGGGGATGGGTGGGAAGGGCAGGGCAGGGTGGAGTTAACTGAAAGAAGGCTAAACTGTGGCTTGTACATAATTATGAGGAAGCACCTTTTTTTTTCCCCCTTCATATTGAGACAGCGTCTTGCTGTGTCGCCCAGGCTGGAGTGCAGTGGTGTGATCTCAGCTCACTGCAACCTCCATCTCCTGGGTTCAAGCTATTCTCCTGCCTCAGCCTCCCAAGTAGCAGGGACTACAGGCACGTGCCACCAGGTCTGGCTAATTTTTGTAGTTTTAGCAGAGACAGGGTTTTGCCATGGTAGCCAGGCTGAGCTCAAGCCATCCATCCAGCGTGGCCTACCAAAGTGCTGGGATTATAGGCGTGAGCCACCACACCTGGCCAGGAAGCATCTTAAAAGAGTCAGATGTCACTTCCAGCTGAGAGCTAGATCCCAGGAGGCCAATTGGTGGCCCCTGACATGTTTTATTTGTAGGAGTGAGGACTCTTGGAAATTTGGGAAATTTCACGCGTTGTGAAAGAAAGGGCTCACGTTTCTGCAGAGCGGCTGGCGCTGGAGCTGCTGGTTTGCCAAAGTCCCCACCTCTCCTGCACTATGAGCTTTGCATTCCTTGACCCACCCCAAAACTTCTGTACCTGCCTGGTTCCTGTGGGCAGTGCAGATTGCTGCTCCTCCTGGTTTGATAATAATGATTCTCGTCCAAGTGCACAGGTATATGCTCTTTCAATTAATTTCAATTAATATCTCCCTTTTTCAGTGGAGCATGATAGATACACAAAACCAACCCTCTCCTTGACAGATTTCTCAGCCTTTCCAGGCGATCTGCCAAGTTGCTAGAGGGTATTTGCATTAAAAAAAAAAAAAAAAGTTTATTTTCTTATTTTTTGGGTTTAAGGATTTTCCAACCTGCCTTAAGGCAATATTTCATTTACGCCACATGTTACAGCTTTCAAAGCATTTCTTAAACAGACTTGAATTTGTTTTATACTTCCAGAAGCTCCATGAAGTCTGTAATTTGGATCTCCTCATGCTGTCTTGGAGGAAACAGAATTGTAGAGAAACTAAATGACTGCCCTTGGTCCTTCAGTAATGTTGAGGTTCACATTCAGGCACAGCTCTCCGGAAGACCAAGCTGTGTCTTTTTGACTGTGTGAAATTGTAAAAAGTTATGCTTTGAAAAGCATAGTGACTGAAAGTATGATCTCAATCCAGAATACTTGTGTTATCAGAAAGGGGCCCCAAACCAGACCCAGAGAGGGTTCTTGGACCTTGTGCAAGAAGAAACTGGGGGCAAGTTCATAGTAAAGTGGAAGTGAAAGCAAGTTTATTAAGAAAGTAAAGGAATAGGCCGGGCGTGGTGGCTCATGCCTGTAATCCCAGCACTTTGAGAGGCCAAGGCAGACAGATCACAAGGTTAGGAGATCAAGACCATCCTGGCCAACATAGTGAAACCCCGTCTCTACTAAAAATACAAAAATTAGCTGGGTGTGGTGGTATGCGCCTGTAATCCCAGCTACTTGGGAGGCTGAGGCAGGAGAATTGCTTGAACCTGGGAGGCGGAGGTCGCAGTGCGCCGAAATCGCCCCACTGCACTCCAGCCTGGCGACAGAGCGAGACTCTGTCTCAAAAAAAAAAGAACGGCTACTCCATAGGTAGAGCAGTGGCATGGGCTGCTCGACTGAGTATACTTACGGTTATTTATTGATTATATGCTAAACAAGGGATGGATTAATCATGAGTGTTCCAGGAAACGGTGGGCAATTCCTGGAACTGAGGGTTTCTCCCCTCTTTACTATAGGGTAATTTCCAGACATTGCCATGGCATTTGTAAACTGTCATGGTGCTGGTGGGAGTGTCTTTTGCCTGCTAATGCATTATGGTTAGTGTATAATAAGCAGTGAGGACAACCAGAGGTCACTTTCATTGCTATCTTGGTTTTGGCTGGTTTCTTTACCCTAAAGTGTTTTATCAGCAAGGTCTTTGTGACCCGTATCTTGTGCCTACCTCCTATCTCATCCTGTGACTAGGAATGCCTAAGTTCCTGGGAATGCAGCCCAGTAAGTCTCAGCCTTATTTTACCCAACCCCCATTCAAGATGGAGTGGCTCTGGTTCAAAACCCTCTGACACTTGGGCTTGACTGCTGGTTTGGCCACTCAATACCTATGAGTCTTTAGGCAAAGTACTGAATCTTCCTGTGCTTCCTTTTCTGTAAAATAGGGATAACAGCCCTCATCTAGGGAGTGTTGTATGGATTAAATGACATAGTCCATGAAAAGTGTTTAGAACATTGCCTGGCACAGAGTAAGCTTTTGTTGACACACACACACACACACACACACACACACACACACGCCAAACTCTGTAAAATATTTGAAGAGACTTATTCTGAGGCAAACATGAGGACCCGGAGGTCCTGAGAACATATGCCTAAGATGGTTGGGATACAGCTTGGTTTTATGCAGTTTAGGAAGACATAGACATCAATCAGTACATGTGAGGTACCTATTGGTTTGATTGATTCAGTCCAGAATTGAGGTGTTCAGGTCATATGTAGATTCAAAGATTTCCCAATTGGTAATTAGTTAAATGAGTTAAGCTTTGCCTAAAGTTGAAGTTAGCAGGAAGAAATGCTGGGATTCAAGATAAAAGGGGTTGTGGAAGCCAAGAGCCAAAGTTCTTGTTATGTTGATGAAGCTTCCAGGTAGCAGGCTTCAGAGAGAATGGATGGTAAATTCTCCGCACCACCTCCCCCGCCCCGCCTTTTTTTTTTTTTTTTAGATGGAGTCTCACTCCGTTGCCCAGGCTAGAGTACAGTGGGATGATATCGGCTCACTGCACCCTCCACCTCCTGGGTTCAAGCGATTCACCTCCTTCAGCCTCCTGAGTAGCTGGGATTACAGGCACTACCCTCCCTACCATGCTTGGCTAATTTTTGTATTTTTAGATTTTTAGTAGAAACAAGGTTTCACCATGTTGGCCACGCTGGTCTTGAACTCCTGACCTCAAGTGATCCATCTGCCTCGGCCTCCTGAAGTGCTGGGATTACAAGTAAATCTCTCTTATCAGGCCTTAAAAGGTGCCAGACTCTTCATTACTCTCTTCAGGGTGGGAAGACTTGGAAGGGGAAAGAGCTAGTTAATAGATTCTTTACAGATGCAAAAAGCAGTTTCAAAATATGGTGAAGAAACATATTTGGGGGTAAGATATTTTGATTTCCTTCTTTATCTGTGATTTGATAGAGTCAGGTTGGAATTTGGTATCTTGTGGCTACAAAGAGTCTCTTTTGTCTGTCCTAAGATCTCTGTTTCAATGTTAATGCTGGTCAGTTGTATCTAAACTCCCAAGTGGAGGGGGTATAATGAGGCATGTTCAGCCATTCCCCTCCCATCATGGCTTGGACTAGTTTTTCAGGTTTCTTTGGAATGCCCTTGGCTGAAAGGGGGTCCACTCAATTGGTTGAAGGGCTTAGAATTTTACCTTTGGTTTATACTTTCAAGAAATATTCCTATCAGTGGGGCCAGGCATGGTGGCTCATGCCTGTAATCCCAGCACTTTGTGAGGCCAAGGCAGGAGGATTGCTTGAGCTCAGGAGTTCGAAACCAGCCTGGGCAACATAGTGAGACCCTAAAAAGTCTACCTAAAAAGTTAAATTTTTTTAAAATTATACTACTACTACTAAAATTATTATTATCTGTACCTTTGGGAGATACTCTGTATTAGTTAGGGTACAGGCTAAATTGTAAAAAAGATCCCAAAATACATTTGCTCAAAAAAGGGTAGAAGATTTTTCCTCTTTCACATAATAGCTAAGAGGTAAATGGTCAGTCCAGGACAGGCAAACAACTCTGCTCCACAGGGTCATTCAGGAACCCAGCTTCCTCCATCTTGTTGCTCCCTTTTCTGCATAGTCAAAACTGACTCAACATCACCTTCACCTTCTGTTCCTGCCTGTAGTGGGAAGAGGGGAGGAATTAGAGGGCAAACAGCTCCCTTCTGAATGATATACCTCAGAGTTGTACATATCCTTTCACTCATATTCCCTGACCCACTCTGTTTCCCTGACCAAACTTCCCAGGCTTTTCTACCTTGATCTGACCTTGTCTTTCTGGACCTTTGGTACCGCTGTGCTCCCATACCTGAAGACTCTTTCTCACTGCAGTGCTACTCTTTCTAAGTTCCCACCCTACTTTGTTGGACATTTTTTTCCATTTCCTTCAAAGAGACCTCCTGTTCCACTCACTCCCTAAATATCCCCTGGGTCTCTGTGTTCCACCCATGGCCCTTCTTGCCTTCTGCCCTCTCTCTCGGTGTGATGGCTTAATGTTGAGTGTCAACTGGATTGGATTGAAGGATGTAAAGTCTTGTTCCTGTAAGGGTGTTGCCAAAAGGAGATTAACATTTGGGTCAGTGAACTGGGAGAGGCAGACCCGCCCTCAATCTGGGTGGGCACCACCTAATCAGCTGCCAGCTCATCTAGGATAAAAGCAGGCAGAGGAACATGGAAGGACTAGACTGGCCGAGTCTTTCAGTCTTCATCTTTCTCCCATGCTGGATGCTTCCTGCCCTCAAACATCCGACTCCAAGTTCTTCAGCTTTGGACTCTTGGACTTACACCAGTGGTTTGCTAGGGGCTCTTGGGGCTTTGGCCTGAGACTGAAGGCTGCATTGTTGGCTTCCCTGCTTTTGACATTTTGGGACTTGGACTGGCTTCCCTGCTCCTCGGCTTGCAGACGGCCTATTGTGGGACTTTACCTTGTGATGGTGTGAGTCAACACTCCTTAATAAACTCCCCTTCATATGTTGGTCCTGTCCCATCTAGAGAACCCTGACTAATACACTTAGTGTCCTCAGCCACACAGAAGCTGATGACTCGCAGCTCTCCCTCCTCCAGGCAGGTGTCCCTCCTGACTTCTGGTGTTGAATGTCCACCCTGTCATGGACCTCTGCCTGGGGCTGTCTCACAGGCTCCTCCTACTTAGCATTCTAAAACCAAATTCCTCGTCAGTCTCTTCTTGTATTTATTTTCATGAATGTCACAGTTAGCTAGTTGCCCATCCCAGGAAAAAGAAATCTGATAATTATTATTATTTTTTGAGATGGAGTTTCACTCTTGTCACCCAGGCTGGAGTGCAATGACGCCATCTCAGCTCACTGCAACCTGCAGCCTCCACCTCCTGGGTCCAAGCCATTCTCCTGCCTCGGACTCCTGAGTAGCAGGGATTACAGGCACCCACCACCGCGCCTGGCTAATTTTTGTATTTTTAGTAGAGACAGCGTTTCACCATGTTGGCCATGCTGTCTTGAACTCTGTCCTCAGGTGAGCCACCTGCCTCGGCCTCCCAAAGTGCTAGGATTACAAGCATGAGCCACCCCACCCAGCCCTGATAATTATTTGTGATTCATTTCTTTCGTTGCACCTTTTGCATACATTCAATCAGGTATCAGGTTCTGGCGAGTCTACCTCTTCCAGTTCCTCAAATCAGCCCTTCCTCTCATTCTCTTACTTTGGGGAAAGCCTTGATTGCTTCTCAAGTAGCTACGACAAAGGGTCTCTGAGGGATGTTCTTCTTCACATTCATCCTCCACCAAGTGCTGCCTGCTCAGGGGATCCTCACACCCTTAGTGCTCCTGGGGCTCTTGGATGAAGCTCATACTCCTTCATGTTATTCACATGCTCCTTCCCAAGCATCTCTTTGTCTGTCTTCCCAGCCCCTCTCCCTCTTTACCCCAGGTGTGCCAACCACTCACACTTTCACCTACAGAGACTTCTTCAACCTTTCTCCTAGTGCTGATTTCCAGCTATCTGTCAAAGCTCATGCAGTGCCTCCCAGACCATACCTGCCTGACGCTGTCAACACAGTTTTCCTTGCCTCTTCCTCATTAGCAGCTCCAGCGCTTAAGCACATTGCCCGATACACAGAAAGTGCTCTCTAAATGGCAAAAGAGTGAACTGTATGGCTCTTTCCATGTCCTACTCCACCTCCAATTGTGCCACCTGCTCTGTACCCAAGCTTCTGAGAAGACCCTTCTCTCCTGTGGGGATGTCTGTAACTCTTTCTTCAAGAAATAATATTTTTGGCTGGGCGCAGTGGCTCATGCCTGTAATCTCAGCACGTTGGGAGGCTGAGGTGGGTGGATCACCTGAGGTCAGGAGTTTGAGACCAGCCTGGCCAACATGGCGAAACCCCATCTCTACTGAAAATACAAAAATTAGCCAGACGTGGTGGCGATCACGCCACTGCACTCCAGCCTGGGTGACAGAGTGAGACTCCATCTCAAAAATAATAGTAATAATAATAATAATTTCAAGAACAAACTCAACTAATGTCTTCAGTGAAGCTTTCTCCTACTTCCCCAGCCAGATTTTCATTATTTGTCTATTCATCAAGTATTTTTTAAATGCCTGTAGTGTGCCAGGCACTGTTCAGTACACTGGGGATAGAGCAGGGGAAAAAAAAAATGACAAAAACCCCTACCCTTAAGAGGTTCGCAGGATAGCATGGGGAATTAGAAATAAGCATCTGTCTCTTCTCTGGTCTTTAAGCACCTCATAGGCACTGGCCATGTCTGCTCATCTGTTTATTCCCATCATCTAACAGAGTGCTCAACACATTTGCTTGATGAATACGTTTTGAGCACTGGGAGATGATCACAGAAGAGCTAAGAAGTGATAGCAGTTGTATTTAGTGGAGAACAGTATTCACACCTTGTTGTCTAGATTGCCTTGAAATCAGGCTCTGTATTATATCTTTTGGTTTTTTTTTTTTAATTTCTTAGAAAAAACTGTTAACCTATTTAGAGTAATTTTATTAAGGAGCTTTTTTTTTTTTTTTTTTTTTTTTTTGAGACAGGGTCTCGCCCTGTTCCTCAGGCTGGAGTGCAGTGGTTCAACAACCACAGCTCACTTCAGCCTTGACCTCCTGGGCTCCCACCTCAGCCTCCTGAGTAGCTGGGAACGCAGGTGTGTGCCACCCTGCCCAGCTAATTTTTTATTTTTTGTGGAGATGGGGTTCCACTGTGTTGCACAGGCTGGTCTCAAACTTCTGGGCTCAGTCAATCCTCCCGCCTTGGCCTCCAAAAGTATTGGGATTACAGGCGTGAGCCATTGCACCTTTAAAAGAAAAAAAAGAAAGATTTTTTTTCTTTTAAATTAAAAAGTATGACATTGCATAACACTGTGAGTGTATTTAATGTTACTGAATTGTACACTTTAAAATGATTAAGATGGTCAATGTTACGTGTATTTTAACTATAATAAAACAAAAAAAGTTCTTTCTTTTTTTTTTTTCTTTTTTTTTTTTTGTTTTTCTGAGATGGAGTCTCACTCTGTCGCCCAGGCTGGAGTGCAGTGGCTCAATCTCGGCTTACTGCAACCTCTGCCTCCTGGGTTCAAGTGATTCTCCTGCCTCAGCCTCCCGAGTAGGAGTAGCTGGGACTATAGGCGCCTGCCACCACGTCCGGCTAATTTTTGTATTTTTAGTAGAGACGAAGTTTCACTATATTGGCCAGGCTGGTCTCGAACTCCTGACCTTGTGATCCGCCTGCCTCGGCCTCCCAAAGCGCTGGGATTACAGGCGTGAGCCACGGCGCTTGGCTAGTTCTTTCTTTTCTTAAGGCTGCATTTCATTCAACAAAGAGGCACTCACTGTGTAGCTGGCACTACTCTGGGTTTGTGGGCTATAAAGACAGATAAGACACAGTCCCTGTCCTTGGAGGACTTAGGCTTCGCAGGAGACAGGCACCTGAACCGCAGAGACCATCAAGAATTGCTCCCTGTGCTCGGGGAGAACTCTGTTTGGCCCACACCACCTTAGTTACTAGTGACAGCCACCAGACTTGAAGCATCACGAGTACCTGGATCATCACAGAGGAATCAATCCATTTTTATAGGTCTAACTTGGGTGTTTCCAAAAATGTCAAGTAACGAACACACAACAGAACATTTATAAGAGCGGGATTCCAAGGTATCAGTTTGACAGTAAACGGAGGGGCCCAGCCAAACATATTCCCATGCTGCAAAGCCACTTGATATTAGCGCACATCTTGAAGCAATAAACACTGCCCTGGCAGGCCCTGGCAAATGGCACTTGTGAATATTTAGAAACGGAGCAGCCCTGTTTGGGAAAACTGTCATACTGACACGCTAGGTTGGGAGAGATGAGGTAGAGACAGTTAAAAAAAAAAAAAAAGAATGAACTGTATGCCTCCAGAAACAAACTCTCACTCATGGAGCCTAGTGCATCAAGTTTAGGTCCATTGTAACAGCACTTCAGGTTGTTTCTGATTATTTTTTTCAAGACAGGGTCTCACTTTGTCCCTCAGGCTGGAGTGCATGGCACAGTCATGGCTCACTGCAACCTCAACCCCCTGAGTTTAGATGATCCTCTGACCTCAGCTTCCCAGGTAGCTGGGACTACAGGTGTGCACCACCACAGCCAGCTGATTTTTTGTAGAGACAGGGTTTCGCCATGTTGCTAGGCTAGTCTTGAACTTCTGGTCTCAAACAGTTCGCCTGCCTTGGCCTGCCAAAGTGCTGGGATTACACGCATGAGCCACTGCATCCAGCCTGTTTTTTCAATTTTTTAACAACGCATCATTTGGCTTTAATAATCAGGCTTTTTTTTTTTTTTTTTTTGAGTTGGAGTCTCGCTCTGTCACCCACGCTGGAGTGCAGTGGAGCAATCTCGGCTTACTGCAAGCTCTGCCTCCCGGGTTCAAGCGATTTTCCTACCTCAACTTCCTGAGTAGCTGGGGCTACAGTCGCACGCCATCGTGCCTGGCTAATTTTTGTATTTTTAGTAGAGACGGGGTTTCACCACGTTGGCCAGGATGGTCTCGATCTCCTGACCTCGTGATCCACCCACCTTGGCCTCCCAAAGTGCTGGGATTACAGGCGTGAGCCACCACGCCCGGCCAATAGTCAGACTTGTAAAAGCAGCAGACCCAGCCAACTGGGAGTGAAGCAGCTGCTCCTTACTAATTTGCTGTCAAGGAGCTGAGCAAATGGAAGCACCATCCTCCCTCCTCCTGATGCCTCCTCTTCTCTCTGGGGTTTCCACATTTATCGTATTACTGCATTTGGTCTATGGGGCTGACAGTTCAGCAGGACTTCAGGCTGGAGGTAGGAAACAGGTCCACTGTGGGCATAGCTGCTTGTTAATTCATGGCAGATTAGGCTTTCTGTGAATGGCATGACTTTTTTCCACCACGAGTTCTCTGAGGCCTGAAGAAAGTGCTGGTGGAAGGCCATGTTGCCCGGGCCAAGGAAAATGTCCTGTTACACAGGGGTTGGTTGTAACTCACTCTGATTCTGTGGTTAATCAAGCAAATCGGCCTGTTTCACAGAAGCCTTTGTTGTTTATTCTGATGAGATTTTTACCTGCTATACTTGAGACATCAGTAAAAAGTGAAGTAGAGGTTCCTCTTCAAAGACTTTCCTTCACATCTAATTAGGAATAAATAGTGACTTCTCTTAGAAGCAAAATTTATTCAAAGACCTGTGCTAACATTCTTAAATATCTGCTATCCGTAATAAAGAAATCAATGTACTTTAATGTTCTTAGCTCCCACAATTTAACCTGAATATTTGCTCTGGCATGCTTATACTGGTTCAAGCAAGTATTAGGTCATAGCCTGTTCCTCTTCCTTATTTGAAGGTGTTTTTACCTTTCTCAACATTCCACAAGTTACTTCCTCCTTCCTTTGTTCTCCTCTGCCTTTGCCTCTTTTAAAAGATTCTAAGTTGCCAGCCAATCGGGACAAATACAGAATCTGAGGTCCATTCCAGCCAATGGAAACTGTATACAGCAGTAGGGTGGACACGTCAGGTTATAAATGACCCTGTCTCTTTTGTTCGATATACTCATGGGGCAAAACTACTGGCGAGTGTACCCTTTCTGCAGAAAGTATAAAGATGGCCTTGCTGAGGAAATTAAATTTACGTTCAAGTACTATTTCTTTACGGCACCGGGGAAGAAGCATTTCAAACACATACTTGCTGCAGAATCTGCCCTCTGGAATGGCTGCGATTCTGTCTCAAATTGATTTGAGCAGAAAAGGGGAAGTGACTGGCAGAAAAGCCCAGAGATAGATCTGTGTTTAGATAAGGTTGTTTGTCCAGAGATAGAACTGTGTTTAGATAGGGTTGCTTGTAGGGCCAGGGATGACAGCATCAAGCCCTGCCTCTTTTTACTCTTGGCTCTCTGCTTTCTTCTCTGTTGGCTTCCTTCTCGAGCCAGCTCTCTCTGTGGGGTGACAAATGACCACTGGCAGACTATGCTCACCTTGTCCCTGTGTCTAGCAATTTCAGAGGTAAGAAATACTTCTTTCCCAACAGCTATATAAATACAAAAGGTAAGGCTGGGCGCTATGGCTCACTCCTGTAATCCCAGCACTTTGGGAGACCAAGGCAAGCGGATCACCTGAGGTCAGGAGTTCAAGATCAGCTTGGCCAACATGGTGAAATCCTGTCTCTACTAAAAATACAAAAATTAGCCGAGCCTGGGCTACTCAGGAGGCTGAGTCAGGAGAATTGCTTGAACCGAGAAGGTGGAGGCTGTAGTGAGCCGAGATCTTGCCACTGCACTGTAGCCTGGGTGACAGAGCAGGACACAGTCTCAAAAAAACAAAACAAAACAAAACAAATTCAAAGGATAACTCTGGTTGGCTAGCTGGGGTCATGTGACCATCCTCAACCCAAACATTGTGCTAAGGAGAATGGGCTATTTTGATTGTCACCTAGGTCTGAGATAGTGACTGACAGCCCCACTGGGTACTGGGGGACACTTTTCCAATTTGCTGGGCACGTAATGGTTTCTTAGGGCTGCCACAACGAATCCCAACTTACTTGGTGGCTAAAAACAACAGAAATCTCTTATCTCACAGCTCTGAGGGGTAGGAGTTCTACATCAATGTATTAGGGGAATTATATTCCCTCTGATGCCTCTAGGGAATGATCCTTCCTTGCCTCTTGCAGTTTCTGTGGCCCCAGGAAATCCTTGGAGTTCCTTGGACTGTAGCTGCGTCACTCCAGTCTCTGCCTCCATCTTCACAGGATGGCCCCTTCTGTGTTTCTCCTGTCATGTCTGTGCCTTCTTTTCTTATAATTACATGTGTTGGGGTGTGCTCAGAGCAGGGGGCCCGAAGAATGCCTCCTCTGTTTACAACACACCCAATAGGAATCTGGGGTCATTGTGACAAGGGACACAGAGCTTGTGAACTCCCTACAAACAAATGCCCTACACATTAAAAAAAAAAAAAAAACTGTGTCAGACCAGGTGCGGTGGCTCAGGCCTGTAATCCCAGCACTTTGGGAGGCCAAGGTGGGAGAACTGCTTGAGCCCAGGAGTTTGAGACAAGCCTGGGCAATATAGCAAGACCCCATCTCCACCACACACAAAAAAATGTGTTACTGGTTTTAGAGTCCACTCAATTAATCCATAATAATCTCATCTCAAGATCTTTCACTTAATTGCATCTGCAAAGACCCGTTTTCCAAATAAAGTCATATTTGCAGGTATGGGGTGAGGGTTAGGATTTGGATTTATCTCTTTGGGGGCCACAATTCCACCCCCTGTAGGGCAGAAATAAATAGATAGCCACTGCACTCCACCCCTTGACTGCCTGGCGTCCACCCATGGCCTTTTCCACATAAACAGTTCCAGAAATGCACCACCCCAGTGTGGTACAGGCTGCCCACATCCAAGCAAAGCTGGCCGACCTACATTCTTCTCAGTCAGGCCTTGATGCTACTCTTTTTTTTTTTTTTTTTTTTTGAGATAGAATTTCCCTCTGTCACCCAGGCTGAAGTGCAGTGGCACAAGTATGGCTCACTACAGCCTCTACCTCCCAATCTCAAGCCATCCTCCCACCTCAGCCTCCCAAGTAGCTAGAACCACAGGCATGTGCCACCATGCCTGGCTAATTTTTAAATATTTTGTAGAGACGGGATCTTGCTGTGTTGCCCAGGCTGGTCTCGAACTCCTGGCCTCAAGCAATCCTGCCTCAGCCTTCCAAAGTGCTGGGATTACAGGCGTAAGCCACCATGCCAGGACCTTAGTCCATTTTCTGATAACTCTGTGAGCTGCCAACTGGAGCTAGAAACTCAAGTCAAGTCATGCTGTAGAATCTGGACCTTGTCCTCGCTACACCTGCCCCCTCTACACCCTGTTCTCCCTGAGTCTTCCTTCAGGCTGCAGCCTTCTGGCCTCTGCCCCAACACACTGGGCCGGGGCCAGAAGGATGAGGCCGGGCTGTCTGGCCCTTGCCTTCAGGCTGTTTGCGGTTTGGCCAGGCAGGGAATGCAGGGCAGGAGCGGCTGGCAGGGAGCCAGGGGAAACTGCTTCTTCCGGTTTCTGTCCCCTCTCACACTATGTCGTCCTTCTCCCAGCCTTTACCTGTGCTCCTAGCCTGGGGCAAGGAATCTGACTTTTGCAATCCTGAAATATGATTTTCTGGTTCTCAGCTCAGTTGAATTACTTGCCCCAGCCAGAAAGAGAAACTCATGGCTTTCTTTTCTCCTTCCCTGCTTTCAGAAAGGTCAACTGGGACTAAAGTACATCTTTTTCTCACAGAGCTTACTGAAGGCTGAAGAAGGGGCAGCACACCCCAGGCATCTGGCTTTTTTTTTTTTTTTTTTAACAAGTCCTACCAATTTCCAGCCTCACTGAGCATGTGGTCTGACTCACTGGGCTCAACAGGAGAGGCTTTGGCTAGCTTGCACCACTTGATAGGTGTTGCTCACCCCCGAGTCAGGAAGGGGAACCCCACCTTATACCCACCTCAACAGAGCAAATTCCAGATATTAGGGTCTATCATTTGCAAAACCCTGCTCCTGGTACAGATTTCTGAGTTACTTAGGACACTTGATTACAATTGATGTTAAGAAAGATCCAGGCCGGGTGCGGTGGCTCACACCTATAATCCCAGCACTTTGGGAGGCTGAGGCAGGTGGAGTGCTTGAGCCGAGGAGTTCAAGACCAGCTGGGGCAACATGGAGAAACACCGTCTCTACAAAAAAAAAAAAAAAAAACAAAAAACAACCCGCAAAAATATTAGCCAGGCATGGGGGTGGTGGCATGTGCCTGTAGTCTTAGCTACTGGAGAGGCTGAAGTGGGAGGATCACTTGAGCTCAGGCATGGAGGTCATAATGAGCCATGATCACACCACTGGACTCCCACCTGTGTGACAGAGCGAGACTCTGTCTCAAACCAAAAAAATAAAATAAAACAAAAAAGAAAGATCCAGAAAGGGGATTGTATTAGCCTATATAACTGGGAAGCAGGAAAGGCTGGATCCAGATACCTAAATGACAGGATAAGCATTTTGTCTGTTTCTCAACCCGCTTTGCCCCCTGTGACTCTCCAGCCCTTCTTTCTGCTTTCTGCTTGCCTTTCTACTGGTTTTAATGGGATTTCAGGCCGATTTTCATAGAGCTCTAGGCTCACAATGCATTTAGGTCTAGCAATCCTCTTAGATTCTGAGTTGTTCCAACAGAAGACACAGGAAGGGCTCTGAATGGACTTGCTTGGGACCTCTGCTCACCCCCTGTATTAAGTAACCACCGAGGCCAGATGAGTGGAAATACCCTGGTTAGTTGGCCTGAGTCACATGGCACTATTGATGGGTAAGGCCACATGATTGGCAGCCCTTCTGGGTTGGGGGAAAGACAGTTTCTGAAAGAAAAAAAAAATGCTAGGGAGACAAAATCAAATGTTAAGGGGCTGGGCTCTCAGCATGTTCTTGGTTTGCATTCTCCAGTGGGTCAGAAGCCTGACAGTCCACCTAGCCTCTGCCTTGAGCCTCAGGGGACCCAGTTCTATTCCTGCATCCTTAGCCATCATCTACATGCTTTTTATCTTTTCTTTTAAGTTTTTAAAAATTGTGAAATCTATATACATATAAGCCATATGTTCAACTTCAAAGAATAGTAAACAACTGTGTCCCTACGATCCAAGTTAAGAAATAGATCAGAGTCAGTTTCTTAGAAGCTTCTATATGTGCTTCTCCCCAGTCGTGTGCTCTCCTGTCTCTACCCTAGGGAAATTACAGATTTCATGCTTTTCTTTATAGTTTTCCTTTACACACATACCCTTAAGCCTGTAAGTACTGTATGGTTTGGTTTTGCAAAGCCCAGAAGCCTATTTTAATGCTGTATATAAGAATATGCTAGCCGGGTATGGTGACTCACACCTGTAATCCCAGGACTTTGAGAGGCTGTGGCAGGAGGGTTGCTGAAGCCTAAGAATTCAAGACCAGCCTGGGCAATATAGGGAGACCCCTTCACTACAAAATAAAAAATTTTAAAAAAAAGAATATGCTATATTTCTGTGACTTTTATTCAACATGATTTTTTTTTTTTTTTTTTTTTTCTGAGACGAAGTTTCACTCTTGTTGCCCAGGCTGGAGTGCAATGGTGCGATCTCGGCTCACCGCAACCTCTGCCTCCCAGGTTCAAGCGATTCTCCTGCCTCAGCCTCCCTAGTAGCTGAGATTATAGGCATGTGCCACTACACCCAGCTAATTTTGTATTTTTAGTAGAGACGGGGGTTTCTCCATATTGGTCAGGCTGGTCTTGAACTCCCGACCTCAGGTGATCCGTCTGCCTTGGCCTCCCAAAGTGCTGGGATTAAAGGCATGAGCCACCGCGCCCGGCCTCAGCATGATGTTTTTGAGCTTCGTTTGTGTTGATGCAGGTAGCTATAGTTTATTTTTCACCACTGTATAGTATTACATTGTATGATCTTCCCACATTACATGTACTCTTTAGAGTGTATAACTAAGAATGGAATTGCTAGCTGGGTTTAAAGGTGCTTCCACTGTATGGGATAATGCGAATTTTTTTCCTCAAAGTGGTTTATAACAATCAACCCTTGCACTACAAGTCAGTAATAGTGTTTTGGTTGACCTCATTCTTGTCAATTTTAATTTTTGTCAGCCCCATGAGTGTGGCCTGTGTCTCATTATAGTTATAATTTGCATGTATTTAATTACTCTTGAAGTGAAGAATCTTTTCTTTCTTTTTTTTTTTTTTTCAGACAGAGTCTTGCTCTGTCGGGAGGCTGGAGTGCAGTGGCGTGATCTCAGCAAGCTGCAACCTCCGCCTCCTGGGTTCAAGCCATTCTCCTGCCTCAGCCTCCCGAGTAGCTGGGACTACAGGCACAAGCCACCATGCCCAGCTACTTTTTGTATTTTTAGTAGAGACGGGGTTTCACCATGTGGGCCAGGATGGTCTCGATCTCTTGACCTTGTGATTCGCCCTCCTTGGCCTCGCAAAGTGCTGGGATTATAGGTGTGAGCCACCGCGCCTGGCCAAGAATCTTTTCTTATTTATTTATTTTTATTTGAGACAGGGTCTCATTCTGTCACCCAGGCTAGAGTGCAGTCGTGCGGTCACAGCTCACGCAGCCTCGACCTCCTGGGCTCAAGCCATCTCACCACCTCAGCCTCTCAAGTAGCTGGGACCACAGATGTGCACCACCACGCCCAGCTAACAGTGCATAATCTTTTCATAGTTATAAACCAACTTTTTTTTCTGTACTGTAAATGCCTGTTTATATCTTTCCCCCCTTTTTTTAATGAATGGGTAGTCTTTTTCTTATTGACTAATAAGAGTTCTTTATATGTTCTGTATGGTAATTATTCCATATCAGTTTTATGTTTTTTTGTTTTTGTGACAGGTCTCGCTTTGTTGCTCAGGCTGGAGTGCAGGGGCAAGAACATGACTTACTGCAGCCTCAACCTCCCTGGCTCAAGTGAGCCTCCTGCCTCACCCTCCCAAGTAGGTGGGATTACAGTCACGTACCACCACGCCCGGACAAGTTTGGTATTTTTAGTAGAGACGAGGTTTTACCATGTTGGCCAGGCTGGTCTGGAACTCCTGGCCTCAAGTGATCTTCCTGTCTTGGCCTTCCAAAATGCTAGGATTATAGACACAGAATATCATGCCTGTCCCAGTGTTATATGTTCATATATCTACTTGCAGTTTGGGAATGCTTTTGCATTTTATTTATGGTGACTTTTGAACAGAAGTTCTTAATTTGATGTCAAATTTATCTTCTCTAGGAAACCTTTCCCAACTTGAGATATTGTTGTTTTTTTTTTGTCTTTTTATGGGCAATTTTATTCCATTTACATTCATTGTCATTACTCATATAGTTGGTTATAAGCCTAACATCTTTTTTTTTTTTCTCTTATACTTCAAGTTGTAGGGTACATGTGCACAATGTGCAGGTTTGTTACATATGTATACATGTGCCATGTTGGTGTGCTGCACCCATTAACTCATCATTTACATTAGGTGTATCTCCTAATGCTATCCCTCCCCGCTTCCCTCACCCCACCACAGGCCCCGGTGTGTGATATTCCCCTTCCTGTGTCCACCAACTTGAGATATTCTTTTCTATTATCTTATAAAAGCTTCTAATTTCATCCTTCATATTTTGTACTTCGTATTTAAGTATTTGATCTACCTGGATTTGATTTTTGTTACTGATAATTAGCTTCCGATTTTACTTTTATTTATTTATTTTTTTGAGACAGAGTTTCGCTCTTGTTGCCCAGGCTGGAGTGCAATGGCGCGATCTCAGCTTACTGCAACCTCTGCCTGGGTTCAAGTAATTCTCTTTCATCAGCCTCCCAAGTAGCTGGGATTACAAGGCTGTGCCACCACACCCAGCTAATTTTGTATTTTTAGTAGAGGCAGGGTTTCTCCATGTTGGTCAGGCTAATCTTGAACTCCTGACCTCAGGTGATCTGCCCACCTTGGCCTCCCAAAGTGCTGGGATTACAGACATGCACCACCACACCCGGCCCCAATTTCACTTTTGTACCCACTTGTCTGCAATTCCTTCTCTGTCAGAAATCACGTTTCCCGACATGACTATGGGTTTTATTTTGTCTTGTTTTCCCTGAGCTCTCAAATTTCCTGTGTTGAACTTCATTTTTTTCCAAAATTCATTGTAGACCAGTATTTCTCTAAGTACAATAAATATTAATTACTATGGGCAGGGTGTGGTACCTCACTCCTATAATTCCAGCACATTGGAAGGTAAAGGCGGGAGGATCACTTGAGCCTAGGAGTTCAAGACCAGGCAGGGCAACATAGTGAGATCCCATCTCTACAAAAAAATAAAACAATTAGCTTAGCATGGTGGTGCATGCCTGTAGTCCAAGATACTTGGGAGACCCATAACTTTTTCTTTTTTTTTTTTTTCTTGAGACAGAGTCTTGCTCTGTCACCCAGG
Source organism: Pongo abelii (assembly GCF_028885655.2). Lineage (NCBI taxonomy): Eukaryota > Metazoa > Chordata > Mammalia > Primates > Hominidae > Pongo > Pongo abelii. Next base: position 95,503,292 of record NC_072000.2, read on the forward strand.
CTGGAGTGCAGTGGCGCGATCTTGGCTCACCACAACCTCCGCCTCCTGAGTTCAAACGATTCTCTTGCCTCAGCCTCTCGAGTAGCTGGGATTACAGGCGCCCACCACTACGCCCGGCTAATTTTTGTATTTTAGTAGAGATGGGGTTTTGCCATGTTGGCCAGGGTAGTCTCAAACTCCTGACCTTAGGTGATCCGCCAGCCTCAGCCTCCCAAGGTGCTGGGATTACAGGCGTGAGCCACTGCGCCTAGCCAGAACTTTTTCATCTTCCCAAACTGCAACTCCTCAGTCATCCCTCCCTTCCCCCAGCCCCTGGCAACTACCATTTTACTGTCCATCTTTATGAATTTGACCATTCCAGGTCCCTCATATCAGTGGAATCATGTAATATTAGTCCTTTTGTGTCTAGTTTCTTTTACTTATAATGTCTTTCATGTCTCCAAGGTACACCCATGTTATGGCATATATCAGAATTTCATTCTTTTTTGGCTGGGTGCGGTAGCTCACGCGTGTAATCCCAGCACTTTGGAAGGCTGAGGTGGGTGGATCACCTGAGGTCAGGAGTTTGAGACCAGCCTGGCCAACATGGTGAAACCCCCGTCTCTACTAAAAATACAAAAATTAGCCGGGCGTGCTGGTGGGCATCTGTAATCCCAGCTACTTGGGGGGCTGAGGCAGGAGAATTGCTTGAACCCAGGTGGAGGTTGCAGTGAGCCAAGATCTTGCCACTGCACTCCAGCCTGGGCGACAATAGCAAGACTCCGTCTCAACAACAACAACAACAACAACAAAGAATTTCATTCTTTTTAAAGGCTGAATAACATTCCATTGTCTGTATATACCAAATTTGTTTATCTGTTTATCCATCAGTGGACATTTGCTTCCACCTTTCGGCTATTGTGGATAATACTGCTGTGAACATTGGTATACAAATATCTGTTCGAATCTCTGCTTCCCGTTCTTTTGGGTATATACCAGAAGTGGAATTACTGGATTACATGGTAGTTCAGTGTTTAATTTTTAAAAATTGTATATATTTTTTCTAGAGATGGGGTCTTACTATGTTTCCTAGGATAGTCTTATACTCCTGGCCTCAAGCAATTCTCCCGTCTCAGCCTCCCAAAGTGCTGGGTTTACAGGCATGAGCCACTGCCTATAGCCTGATGTTAATTTTTTGAGGAACGGCCATACTGTTTTCACAGAGGGCTACATCATTTTACCATCACACCAGCAATGTACAAGGGTTCCAATTAATCCATGTCCTCACCGATACTTCTTTTCTAATTTTGCTTTTGTCTTTGATAATAGCCATCCTAATGTGTGTCAAGTGGTATCTCACTGTGGTTTTGATTTGCAGTTCTGTAATGAGGTTGAGCGTCTTTTCATGTGCTCAGTGGCCATTTGTATAGCTTCTTTGGAGAAAGGGCCATTCAAGTCCTTTGCCCATTTAATTGGAATATTCATTTGTTTTTTGGGTTGAATTGTGGGAGCTCTTTCACTCCGTCTTAATTACCATAGTTTTCTATGTCTTAATATCTGGTAGAGGACAAGCCCCCAACACCGACACACACCTGTCTGTTGCTCTTGTTTAAAAGCGATTTGTTATTTTTTTGGCCCTTGACCCTTCCCTATAAGTTTTGGAATCAGCGTGTTCAGTTCCTTTTTAAAAACCTGTTAGGATTTTGATTGGAATTGCCTAGAATATACAATTTAGGGAGAACAGATATATTTACAACATTGCGTCTTTCTGTCGTGAACATGCTGTCTCTCCATTTATTAGTTCTTCTTTAATGTCTTTAAGTAAAGTTTTACCGTATTTTCCATAAACGATTTCACATATTTTGTTAGATTTATTCCTGGGTAATTGATATTTATTCATGCTATTATAGATGGTATCATTCAAAATTACATTTCTTTTTTTTTTTCTGGGATAGAGTCTCCATCTGTCACCCAGGCTGGAGTGCAGTGGCGCCCTCTCAGCTCACTGCAACATTGGCTTCCCGGGTTCAAGCGATTCTCCTGCCTCAGCCTCCTGAGTAGCTGGGACTACAGGCATGTGCCATCACGTTTGGCTAATTTTTGTATTTTTAGTAGAGACAGGGTTTTGCCATGTTGCCCAGGCTGCTCTCAAGCTCCTGACCTCAAATGATCCACCCGCCTTGGCCACCCAAAGTGCTGGGATTACAGGCATGAGCCACGGTGCCCGGCCTCACAATTACATTTCTGTTACTGGTGTATAGAAGTGCGGTTGACTTTTACATATTGATTTTATATACAGAAACCTTCCTGAACTCACTTACTAATTTTAATAATTTATTTGTAGATAATGTTGGGTTTTCCACGCAATCATAATATCTGCAAGTTTTTCTTCCTTTCCAAGCCTTTACACGTTTTTTTCTTTTTCTTTTTGTGACAAGATCTCACTCTGTAGCCCAGGCTGGAGTGCATTGGTGTGATCTCTGCTCATTGCAACCTCCCCCTCCCAGGCTCAAGCAATCCTCCCACTAGCCTCCCGAAGTAGCTGGGACTACAGCCGCACACCACCATGCCCAGCTAATTTTTTAATTTTTTGTAGAGACAGGGTTTCTCTATATTTCCTAGGCTGGTCTTGAGAACTCCTGAGATCAAGCAATCCTCCTGCCTCAGCCTCCCAAAGTGCTGGGATTACAGGCATGAGTCACCGTGCCCTGCCACCTTACACATTTTTATTTGCTTTCTTATTCTTGTTCTACTACACAGGCTGGTATAATATGATGGTTTTGGGAGTTCTTAGGCCTTGCTCCTGATCTTCACGGGGATGCTTTCAACATTCACCATTAAGTATGGTATAGGCAGTCCAGGCACAGTGGCTCACGCCTGTAATCCCAGAACTTTGGGAGGCCAAAGCGGGTGGATCACCTGAGGTCAGGAGTTTGAGGCCAGCCTGGCCAATATGGTGAAACCCCGTCTCTACTAAAAATACAAAAATTAGCCAGGCCTGATGGCGCATGCCTATAATCCCAGCTACTCGGGAGGCTGAGGCAAGAGAATCACTTGAACCCTGGAGGCAGAGGTTGCGGCGAGCCGAGATCGCGCCACTGCACTCCAGCCTGGGCAACAAGAATGAAACTCCGCCTCGTTAAAAAAAAAAAAAAACAAGTATGGTATAGGCTTTTGTTGTTTTTGTTTTTAACCCTACTAGATGTTCTTTATCAACTTCTAGTTCAAATTAGTTGAGTTTTTATTATTGACAGATATTAAATGCTACTAGTATTTTTTTCTGCATTTATTGAGATAGTATCTTTTTGCCTTTAATATGGTAATATGATGAATTACGTGAATCACTTTTCTAATAGTAAACCAATCTTGGATTCTTGGGGTAATTCCAACTTGGCTAGGATACATTAGCTTTTTTTTTTTTTTTTTTTTTTTTTGAGATGGAGTCTGGCTCTGTCGCCCAGGCTGGAGTGCAGTGCTGCAATCTCGGCTCACTGCAAGGTCTGCCTCCCGGGTTCACGCCATTCTTCTGCCTCAGCCTCTCGAGTAGCTGGGACTACAGTCGCCCGCCACTACACCCGGCTAATTTTTGTATTTTTAGTAGAGACAGGGTTTCACCATGTTAGCCAGGATGGTCTCGATCTCCTGACCTCGTGATCCACCCACCTCGGAATCCCGAAGTGCTGGGATTACAGGGTTGAGCCACTGCGCCCGGCCACATTAGCATTTTTTTATACTACAGGGGCAAAAGAAAAGGTGTGATACCTTTCCTTCCCATTAAAGCCAGTACTCCTAAAACAAAAGACAAGTTAACAAGAGAAAACCATAACAGATTTTCTTAATGAAAGTTTTATGTGACACGAGAGCCTTTAGAAATTCAGACCCAGGCCAGGTGCTATGGCTTACACCTGTAACCCCAGCACTTTGGGAGGCCAAGGCAGGCGGATCACTTGAGGTCAGGAGTTCAAGACCAGCCTGGCCAACATGGTGAAAACCCCTTGTCTACTAAAAATACAAAAATTAACCAGGCATGGTGGTAGGAGCCTGTAATCCCAGCTACTCGGGAGGCTGAGGCAGGAGAATTGCTTGAATCTGGGACGAAGCGGTTGCAGTGAGCCGAGACGCGCCACTGCCCTACAGCCTGGGCAACAGAGCAAGACTCTGTCTCAAAAAAAAAAAAAAAAAAAAAAAGGGCACGGTGGCTCGTGCCTGTAATCCCAGCACTTTGGGAGGCTGAGGCAGGTGGATTACCTGAAGTCAGGAGTTTGAGACCAGCCTGGCCAACATGGAGAAACTCCGTCTCTACTAAAAATACAAAATTAGCCAGGCGTGGTGGTGCATACCTGTAATCCCAGCTACTGGGGAGGCTGAGGCAGGAGAATTGCTTGAACCCGGGAGGTGGAGGTTGCAGTGAGCCAATATTGTGCCATTACACTCTAGCCTGGGCAACAAAAGCGAAACTTTGTCTCAAAAAAAAAAAAAAATGCAGACCCCCAAGCCTCAGGGAAAACTCTATTTTTATGCTTAGGTTCGCTGAAAAATGGCCAGCTGTGTAGAAATATGGTTGGAAAAAGAGAGTGATCTAATGCTCATAGACTGATGGGAGGAGAAGGCCCAGCAGAATGTGTCTGTTCAGGTTTTTTTTTTTTCTGTAGAGACATGGTCTCACTATGTTGTCCAGGCTGGTCTGCAACTCCTGGCCTCAAGGGGTCCTCCCACCCCCAGGTTCCCAAATTGCTAGGATTACAGGCATGAGCTACCATGCCCAGCCCTGTTCAGATTCTTCTTGGTCTCTCTGTGTCTCATTCTTTTACCTGGATGTGACCTCTTTTGGAAAAAGGGTCTTATGGCCTACTGTCAGAAAAGGTAGAGAATTTCTTTTTTTTTTTTTTTTGAGACGAAGTCTTTCTCTCTTGCCAGGCTGGAATGCAAGGGCGCAATCTCCGCTCACTGCAACCTCCACCTCCCAGGTTCAAGCGATTCCCCTGCCTCAGCCTCCTGAGTGGCTGGGACTACAGGCCACCACACCCGGCTAATTTTTTTTTTTTTTTTTTTTGTATTTTAGTAGAGACAGGGTTTCACCATGTTGGCCAGGATGGTCTTGATCTCCTGACCTCATGATCCGCCTGCCTTAGCCTCCCAAAGTGCTGGGATCATAGGCGTGAGACACCGTACTTGGTCTGAGAATTTCTTTATGGCCAGCTCTTACACAGAAAGGCAAGGGAAGGTTAGAGTAATATTTCTAGGTTTTATGGCTGGCTTTGAGAGAGAGGAGTTCTAGTTTCTATCACCTGCCTTAGGGAAGAGGAATTCTAGTTTCTATGGCCTGCCTTGGGAGAGAGAGGAGCAGGAGAGATGGGGACAGGAAAAGGTCAGTAACATCTTGCTTCTGAGCCCCCCAATGTCCTTCAGTTCAAACTACTCAGCATGACAAAGCACCAAACTTTAGGATATCATATTCTGAGCCCCAAAAAGACACTGCCTGATTCAGTTTGCTAATACTCTGTTTAGAGTTTTTACATCTATACTCATGAGTTACATTGACCTGACACTTTCCTCTTTGGTCCTGCCTTTGTCATCTTCTGGTCCTGAGGGTTTTTGTTGATCCAGATAAATGTTCTGGGCACTAAGGTAGTGTCCCCTGCCTATCTAGACCATGGGGTATCAGACCATTCTCACACTGCTATAAAGAAATACGCAGCTGGGCGCGGTGGCTCACACCTGTAATCCCAGCACTTTGGGAGGCGAAGGTGGGTGGATCACCTGAGGTCGGGAGTTCGAGACCAGCCTGATCAACATGGAGAAACCCCATCTCTACTAAAAATACAAAATTGGCCGGGTGCAGTGGCTCATGCCTGTAATCCCAGCTACTCAGGAAGCTGAGGCAGGAGAATCGCTTGAACCCAGGAGGCAAAGGTTGCGGTGGGCCGAGATTGCGCCGTTGCACTCCAGCCTGGGCAACAAGAGTGAAATTTTGTCTGAAAAAAAAAAAAAGAAAAAAGAAAAAGAAAAAAAGAAATATTTGAGACTGGGTAATTTATAAAGGAAAGAGGTTTAATCCCCCGTTCCACATGGCTGGGGAGGCCTCAGGAAACTTAAATTCATTGCAGAAGGCAAAGGAGACTTAAGCACCTCCACAAGGTGGCAGGAGAGAGTGAGCAAGAGGGAGGGGGGAAATGTCACACTTTTAAGCCATCAGATCTCGTGAGAACTCACTCACTATCATGAGAACCTGGAAACTACCCCCATGGCCCAATCATCTCACACATGGTCCCTTCCTCATCATGAGGATGATGATGATTACAATTCGAGATGAGATTTGGATGGGGACACAGAGCCAGACCATATCAGATGGGGCATGAATCTAAGTTATATTGGCCTTCAAGACCATGAGCTCAATCAAAAGTCAGCTCCTGAGCAGGAGCTCAACAAACTTTTAGGTAAAGAACCAGATATTTTAAATATTTTAGGCTTCTGCGACACATGCATCTCTGTTTCTATTAGTCATTGTTCTCCAGAGAAACAGAACCAATAGGAGATACAGATACAGACAAAGAGATTTAGTATAAAGAATTGGCTCACAGGATTATGGAGGCTGAGAAGTTCCACGATCTGCCATCTGCAAGCTGGAGATAAGGACTAAATTCCAGCCTGAGTCCAAAGGCCTGAGGACCAGGAGCGCTGATGGGGCAAATCCCAGTACAGGGACAGGAAAAGGCCCAGCTCAGTCAGCCAGGCAGAGAGCAAATGCTCCCTTCCTCCTCCTTCTTGTTCTCTTCAAGTCCTACGTAGACTGCATGATGACCACTGCCATTGGTAAGGATGGGATCCTCCTTACTCAGTCTACTGATTCAAATGCTAATTTCACCCCAAAACACCCTCACAGACATACCCAGAAATAACCAGACTGGACGTGGTGGCCCATGCCTGTAATCTCAGCACTTTGGGAAGCCAAGGCAGGTGGATCACTTGAGGTCAGGAGTTCGAGACCTGCCTGGCCAACATGGTGAAACCCCGTCTCTACTAAAAATACAAAAATTAGCTGGATGTGGTGGCTCGTGCCTATAATCCCAGCTACTTAGGAGGCTGAGGCAGGAGAATAGCTTGAACTCTGGAAGCAGAGGTTGCAGTGCGCCGAGATCGTGCCACTGCACTCCAGCCTGGGCAACAGAGCGAGGCTTTGTCTAAAAAAAAAACGAAGTTTAACCAAATGTCTGTGCAACCTGTGATACAATCAAGGTGACACATAAAATTAACCATCACACTGTAAACCAAAAAGTACCTGAGACAGGTCTCAATCAATTTAGAAGTTTATTTTGCCAAGGTTAAGGGCAAGCCCAGGAGATGGGTCTGTGCCTTTCTCCAAAGATGATTTTGAGGACTTCAGGATTTAAAAGGGGGGAAAGCAGGATGGAGGGGGAACAGGGAGGCTGTGGTCACATGACTGAATCCACACGTTGCAAGAGAAAGGGAGCAGGTAGGGGAATAGTAAGTCAGCATTCTCCGTAAGATAAGATGAACATAGAGTGGCTACCTGCAGAGATCTTTTAACCTTTTATCTGTAGCTACCTGCTTAGGAACAAAAGGAAAGACAGATTCTTGCATGACTCAGCTTTCAGCTTCATTTTCTTCCTTCTGGCAGAGTGAACCAGGGTTCAAGTTTTTGTTTTTCCTTCACAATACTGTTGTTTCTCCTCTTCCTTTTCCTCCTCCTCCTCCTCCTCCTTCTTCACAACTCCTAAAAATGTAAAACCTATTCTTAGCTCACAAACCTTACAAAAAAGTTTGCCAGTTTGATTTAAACTGTCTCCCAGAATCTATGTCAATGGCATTTTGTTGTTTCCTACAATATAGTGATGCTTGAGTGATTATCTAAAGAAAATAATTTATGGGTTGGGTGCAGCGGCTCAATCCTGTAATCCTAGCACTTTGGGAGGCTGAGGCTGGCAGATCATCTGAAGTCAGGAGTTCAAGAGCAGCCTGGCCAACGTGGTGAAACCCCGTCTCTACTAAAATACAAAAATTAGCCGGGCATGATGGCACATGCCTGTAATCCCAGCTACTGGAGAGGCTGAGGTGGGAGAATCTCTTGAATCTGGGAGGCGGAGGTTGGAGTGAGCTTAGATCGCGCCATTGCACTCCAGCATGGGCGACGGAGTGAGACCCCGTTTCCAAAACAAACAAACAAGAAAATAATTTATGAAAGTCAAGAGCCTGATAAACAATCACCACCCATTCGTAATCTGTGCTGCCACACCTCTAGCCAGCAGATCTGCCATCTTTTGAAATGAGTATTAACCTGGACATTCCCAAGTAAAGTGCCCACAACACCTAGGGGTTGTGATTCGAACAGCAACAGTTAGACTCAGGCTCTCTCTTGCTGCCCTCTCCTGGCTGGTCTATTGTTGAGAATCAGATGTGAATCCTGTAGGATTTCATGAGACTCAGGAAACCTTCAGGTCTGATTGCTGACCTGTAGACTTGTCAAAATTTCTACCAGTGGATAGTTCTTAAGGCTGGTCATGATGGCCAAGTTTGTCTGTTATTTCTTGTAGGGTGCTCCGACTTTCTTGAGTGTAAGTGTTATAGAAAAAGAATAGTTATCAGGCTGGGCACAGTGGCTCACACCTGTAATCCCAGCACTTCGGGAGGCTGAGGCACGTGGATCACTTGAGGCCAGGAGTTCAAGACCAGCCTGGCCAACATGGTGAATCCCTGTCTCTACTAAAAATACAAAAATTAGCCGGGTGTAGTAGTTCCAGCTACTCAGGAGGCTAAGGCAGGAGAATCAGTTGAACCTGGGAGGCAGAGGTTGCGGTGAGCTGAGATTGCACCACTTCACTCCAGCCTGGGTGACAAAGCGAGATGCCATCTAAAAAAAAAAAAAAGAAAAAAAGGAGTTATCATATATTGAACATTTACTATGTGCCAAACACTGCTAAACAAATATTATTTCATTTCATCCTTAGAACAATCACATGAGCTCCATATCCCTTGACTGTTCAGCATTACCTTCACACAGGTGATACAATGGAGACTCAGAGAGGTTAATTTTTTTTTTTTTTTTTTGAGATGGAGTCTCACTCTGTCGCCAGGCTGGAGTGCAATGGCGCAATTTTGGCTCACTGCAACCTCCGCCTCCTGGGTTCAAGCGATTATCCTGCCTCAGCCTCACCAGTAGCTGGGATTACAGGCATGCACGACTGCACCCAGCTAACTTTGTATTTTTAGTAGAGACGGGCTTTCACCACGTTGGTCGGGCTGGTCTTGAACTCCTGACCTCAGGTGATCCACCCGCCTCAGCCTCCCAAAGTGCTGGGATTACAGGCATGAGCCACTACTCCCGGCCTTTTTTTTTTGGACAGAGTCTTGCTCTGTCACCTAGGCTGGAGTGCAGTGGTGTGATCTCGGCCCACTGCAACCTCTGCCTCCCAGGTTCAAGCGATTCTCCTGCCTCAGCCTCTTCAGTAGCTGGGACTAGAGGTATGCAGCATCACGCCTGGCTAATTTTTGTATTTTTAGTAGAGACAGGGTTTCACCATGTTGACCAGGCTGGTCTTGAACTCCTGACCTCAGGTGATCCATCTGCCTCTGCCTCCCAAAGTGCTGGGATTACAGGGGTGAGCCATCATGCCCGGCCAGAGAGGTTAATTAACCGCTCAAGGATCACAGGTGGTAGAGCTGGAGCTTGGCATTCAGTCCATATTTATCTGACTCCAGAACTTGTGGTCTGAATTGCTACCCAAGGTTCACAATCATTTGTTCAGAGTCTAATTCATAGGAATAGTATGGTGCCAGAAATTTGCATTTTTGACAAGCACTCCAGGGTCCTGGAGAGCTACACTTTGAGAACACTGCCTGTCACAAGTAGAAACTGCATGGCTTCCAGTAGAAAGATGAAACTCTTGAGCAACAGAAGACTTATTCTGGGGTGGACCAAATGCTGGGCTTTCCCTCCTTCTTTGAGTAGAAGAGGAAGTTAGAAGAGGGTAATAAGATGCAAATATTTCTTATCTCTTACTGTCCCTCAGGCCTCTCTGCCCCCACCTAATCCCCAGAAAAGTGCACCTCAAATGAATTTGCCTAAAGAGGTATAACACTGCCCTTTGCTGACAAACCCCTGAGCAAACATGTACTGGTTATTTGGTAACACTCAAAAGTCTAATTGTAGCTGGGCACGGTGGCTTATGCCTGTAATCCCAGCACTTTGGGAGGCTGAGGCAGGCAGATCACCTGAAGTCAGGAGTTTGAGACCAGCCTGGGCAACATGGTGAAACCCCATCTCTACTAAAAACACACAGACACACACACACACATACACACACACACACACACACACAAAAATTAGCTGGTATGGTGGTGCACGCCTGTAGTCCCAACTACTCAGGAGGCTGAGGCAGGAGAATCACTTGAAATGGAGAGGCGGAAGTTGCAGTGAGCTGAGATCGCGCTACTGCACTCCAGCCTGGGTGACACAGCGAGACTCCCTCTCAAAAAAAAAAAGGATCTAATGGCGGTTTTGGCAGTTCTGAGGAACAGTTTGCTCAGGCTGTCAGATCTGGAAGTGTTCATGGCTTGCTGAGCAGAGACAAGAAGACAAAGACTTAGGTGTAATCTAAATACAATGGATTTGCAATGAAACAAGTGGCCTGGTCTACAATCGTTTCTCCACGTGCTCTGCCTTTCTGACAGCAAATCTATGTTTGGCAAGGTATGGGATGGAGATGTCTTCCCACCTGGTGGCCAATGTTTTCTGGAGCCTCTATATCACCCTTCAGCTCCTGGGTAGGGTTGATGGTCATCCACAGAGAGTGGGGCGACATACACCTGTGAGGGCCCAGCCACTGGTCAGTGTTCAGCAGAGGAGAAATATAGTAGAGAAAGAGCAAGACTATGCCAGACGTCGTGCTGGGTATTTGACTAACATGATTTAATCTTCCAATAACCCACAGAGGTGTTGGGATTCCATCTTCCTTTGCCACATGAAAAAACGGAGACACAAATATGCAAAGTAACTTGCCCAAGATCATCCACGTAATAAGTAGAGTCAAGAATTAAACCTAAAGGCCTTGCCCTTTCCATCCAGCTCTGTGCCAACATGTAGGGCCACCGCTCTCTGTGTTAGTTCCTCTGTATAAGATCTCCTCTTCCAATCCAAACAGGCTCCACTCACAAGCCTTGGAAAAACGCCACCAGCCCTTGGGTCCAAGAATAACATAAATGCAATGAGCCATTTTCTGAAAATGAGATGACATATGTCAAGCATTCAGCCCAGAGCCTGGTACTTTTCAGACTGTTCAGCCAGGGTGGGAGGGTCCCTGGGACAGAGTGTTTCTGGTTTCAGGAGATTCTATTGGCCATTTGGTAACAAACATTTATCAAGTAACTATATAAATGGTCAAAACAGGAAGAGCAGGGCGGGGCGCAGTGGCTACCAGGACTTTGGGAGGCTGAGGCAGGTGGATCACCTTAAGTCAGGAGTTTGAGACCGGCCTGACCAGTATGGTGAAACTTTGTCTCTACTAAACATACAAAAATTAGCCGGGCATGGTGGCGGGTGCCTGTAGTCCCAGCTACTCAGGAGGCTGAGACAAAAGAATTGCTTGAACCCAGGAGGCAGAGGTTGCAGTGAGCCGAGATGGCACTACTGCACTCCAGCCTTAGCAACAGAGCGAGACTGTGTATCAGAAAAAAGGAGTCATGGGAGTCATCCTGATTGGACCAGCTTAGATCTCAGGAATCCCTGCCTACCGGAGGGATGGAATGAGCTGACTGGCTTAGCTTAAGTGGCATGCTTTGTCCTTGGAGGCACATGGACCCTCAAATGAAAATTGGGAGCTCTCGTGGGAAGTGGGGTTTGTCAGGGAGACAGCCACAAAGATCACAACAGGAAAGTTGCTTTTGTGAAATAAAAAGGCAGGAAGGCACAAGCAGTATATGATTGTAGCCCACAGATTTGTTTGGCTAGAGCAGAGCATTCTTTGTTCTTGAAAGTGAGTTGTGAGAAATGGAGCATTTGGGAGGGAGTTGGGGATGCTGGAAGGGGCCTTGTGGGGAGCCTGCGGGGCCTCAGGCTTTGTGTGAGTCTGGGAGTTTTAGTGCAGCATTTACTGGATTACTAGCAAATTCAGGAAATGAGCCTGTTTCCTCCTATTATAGAGCCTAATCCTTTATTCATTAAATGGAGTATTTACTCAGCCTTAAAATGTTCAGCGTGGGGGGTTAGAAAAGAAGGGAACCCACAGCTGCTGAGAGCCCACTATGTGCTGACTCTAGGCTGGAGGCTTTTCTACATTTTCTCTTTTAATGCTCCCAACCTCCCTCTTTGCCCCATTTCACAGATGGAGAAGGAAAGGCAAGTGACTTGTCCAGAGCCACTCTGTCAAAAGGGGACTTGAGTCCTCAGGGCTGTTGACTCCAAAGCTGACAAGCAGGTAACCACATTGGGGTTTTCTCCAGGACATGAGAATTCCTTTGTCCTATGTATTGCATCGAGCACCTGGGCTGATGACCCTTCTGCATGGTGTACCCACCTCGCAGCCTGAGCTTATCCTCAGCTACATCCACTATGCCCAGAGACACGGATGAATGCATCTGGGAGTCTGGAGGGAGGGGTCCACTCGTGAGTTGAGGCCCTGTTTGTACCCGCCCCACCAGGACTGAGGACAGGAAGTCACGCCTAGGAGAACCAAGACGGGGTTGACACAAACGGTACCCACAGAGCATCCTTGTCCTGACTGTCACCACCATCCCCCTCCTCCTCCTCCTCACACCTGCATCTCCAGCAGTTATTGAGCACTTGCAACGTACCCAGTGCTCTCTCAGCACTTTACATACATCATCTCCTGGAACCATCCCAAAGCTTCTTTGAAGCAGGCGCCATTATCCTCCCCATTTTGTAGATGGGAAAGCCAAGGAATGACCGTGGAGGCCGAGGTCACAGCAAGGGGCTTGTCCCTGTAAGGTCTATACACTCATCCCCATTTCCTTTTCCCTCTTTAATTTTCTTTTTTATTTTTGGAGACAGGCTCTCACCCTGTTGCCCAGGCTAGAGTGTGGTGACGTGATCATGGCTCACAGCAGCCTTGACCTCTGAGGCTCAAGCAATCCTCCCACATCAATCTCCCGAGTAGCTGGGACCACAGCTCTGCACCACCATGCCTGGCTAATTTTTGTATTTTTTTGTAGAGACAGGGTCTCACCATGTTGCTCAGGCTTGTCTCGAACTCCTGAGCTCAAGCCATCCACCCTCCTCAGCCTCCCAAAGTGCTGGAATTAAGGCGTGTACCACCATGCCTGGCCCATGCCCCATTTTAAAAATGAGTAAATTTAACCTTCGAGAGGTTGCCCACTAATCTCACATGGCTGACAAGTGGCTGAGTTGGGATTTGAACTCAAGTTCTGTCTGATTACCATGGCTGGGCTGAGCACTGCTGTGAAGGATAATTGTTGAGTTAAAGAAAACCTTTGGAGAAGTGATTTGGCCTTGTGGATCTTTCCCTGAGCACAATTTCCAGCATGTTCCTGAGAAAGCTTAGGATCCTCTTTGTTGGAATAAGCGCAGGTCCTTCCTCGGGGCACCTATGTCCACTAACGTCACAGTCATCCTCCACTCCCACTTTTTCCCCTTTCCCGAAAACATCTGATATGGGGCTCCGAGCAAGCCCTGGGAGGAGCTGCTTCCTGGGTGAATGTGTCCCCCGGAGGAATGTACACCTGCAGCAAGACGAGTGGGACATTTTTGAAGCCTCAGGCCACACACATTGTCCCCAAGACAAGGCTGATGCGGATAGTAAGCCTCTTGTTTTTGAAGGTCACATACAACAAAAACATGGAAACTCAGAATGGAAGAGGCCCATGAGAGCAATCTTGAGGCATAACAACAGCTGCAGAAGGTGACTGCAGGGAAGCGGACTGTGCTCCTATTCTTTATGTTCTGTTTTTAGCTGTGTTTTTCAGAGCAAGTAGGTACCATGGTGATAGGTACCATAGAAATGGATGGAGCGCACCACCCAGCACGGGGCTGCCAACCCGTTCCCCTGGAAATGCACCGAGAGCTGCCAGGGAGAGCCCAGGGATTCTGCTTCCTGGGGCCTGTCAGCTGCACGGCCAGGGAAGAAGTCCCCTGTAGAATGGTCCCCAGAGGCTTCTCACTGTCATTGTCCAAGGTCCCTGATGGTGCATCCTCCCTCCTGGAGCACTTGTGGCCTTCCTCTCTGAGTCCTCCCAGGAAACTCACTTAAGGAGGTTTGCCTTTGCCTAGTGAAGCAATTATCTTGGCCAACAGTGACCTCAAAAGTAACACTGCCAGCATTCCTGTCTCCATAGTTAGGAGTGTATGGTCCTCATCCTGCCTGGATGTGGCACTGTCACTGGTTTTATGCAATGTCATAAAGAATTTGTAGGGCAGGAGCTGAGTTCTGAGCATTTGGTAATCAGGAATACTCATAAAATGAAATTTCAGAGGATCTAACCCAGAAAGCCGAGCAAGGTAGGGCATAACCACGTCTGATACGGAGGTTTTCAGTTTGTGAAGCTGCAGGCAGTACAGAATAGGGCCCAGCCTCAAATATTTTTGGATGCAGCTTGAATGGACTGAAAGACCCTTTGAAACAAGTGCTGGAACCATCCCGTAGCACTTACATAACCATCTCTGCAAGGCTGTTGATAGATGAATGTAAATGAACCTAGGCAGAGCTTAGCTCATTTTTATTTAGATTTAGACCAATTTCATGTATTCCGAAACGTAACCCATATATACACACAATAAATCTAACACTTTTATTTTAGGCCTAGCGTGAGAGGATCAAGTTTAAAGGGCATCTGTTATTACATCTGTCCCACCATATCTGCTTCTGTGATGACTTTATTATGTACGTTTCTTTCTATACATTTGTGCTCTCAGGTGGCATTCTTCTTCAGAGCAGGGCAAGTGTAATTCTGGATGAATGTGTGACTCTGAGACCGGTCATTCTAAGCACCAACCAACTGAAGATAATTTTATTCTCAATTAAAGAAACACAGATGGGGCGCAGTGGCTCACGTGAGCCTGTAGTCCCAGCACTTTGGGAGGCTGAGGCAGGTGGATCACTTAAGGTCAGGAGTTCGAGACCAGCCTGGCCAATATAGTGAAACCCCATTTCTACTAAAAATACAAAAATTAGCCAGGTGCGGTGGCATGCACCTGTAATCCCAGCTACTTGGGAGGGTGAGGCGGGAGAATCGTTTGAACCAAGGCGGTGGAGGTTACAGTGAGCCAAGATCGCACCGCTGCACTCCAGCCTGGATGGCAGAGTAAATCTCTGTCTCAAAAAAGAAAGAAACATACATCTCTAACAAAGGATTTACTTTTTTTTCTTGAGACAGGGTCTGTCTCCGTCACCCAGGCTGGAGTGCAGTGGCTCACTGCATCTCAGCTCACTGCAACCTCCACCCCGAAGGCTCAAGCGATACTCCTACCTCAGCCTCCCAAGTTGCTGGGACCACAGGTGTGTATCACCATGCCTGGCTATTTTTTTGTATTTTTAGTAAAGACAGGGTCTCACCATTTTGCTCAGGCTGGTCTCGAACTCCTGAGTTCAAGCGATCCACCCACCTTGGCCTCTCAAAGTGCTGGGATTACAGGCATGAGCCACTGTGCCTGGCTAGGAATTTATTTTAAAAACCAAAAACTTAAAAATCAATAACATCATTAACTCATAAATTATTGTTTAGTTACAGATTACAAAAATGATAGAACCAGAAGGTGCTAACAAAATATCTGTCCTGCATGTGTGGCATTTGACATGAAGAAACAGGCCCTTGCTGGGCGCAGTGGCTCATGCCTGTAACCCCAGCACTTTGGGAGGCCAAGGCAGAAGGATCACTTGAGCTCAAGAGTTCAAGACCAGCCTTGGGCAAGATGGTGAAACCTTGTCTCTACCAAAAAATACAAAAGTTAGCCAGGCATGGTGCAGTGTACCTGTAGTAGCAGCTACTGAGGAAGCTGAGATAGGAAGGATCGCTTGATCCCAGGAGGTCAAGGCTGTAGTAAGCCGTGATTGTGCCACTGCACCCCAGCCTGGGTGACAGAGTGAGACCCTGTCTCAAGAAAAGTAAAGGCCAGGCGCGGTGGCTCATACCTGTAATTTCAGCACTTTGGGAGGCTGAGGCGGGTGGATCACCTGAGGTGGGGAGTTTGAGATCAGCCTGACCAACATGGAGAAACCCCGTCTCTACTAAAAATACAAAATTAGCCAGGTGTGGTGGGGCATGCCTATAATCCCAGCTACTCGGGAGGCTGAGGCAGGAGAATCGCTTGAACCCGTGAGGCGGAGGTTGCTGTGAGCCGAGATTGTGCCATTGCACCCCAGCCTGGGCAACAAGAGCGAAACTCCATCTCAAAAAAAAAAAAAAAAAAAAAGAAAAGGAAAGAAACTGAGGCCCAAAGAGTTGACATACTTTGCTATTAGTTCAGCATGTCTTCTGTGTATGCAGGTGGTGTCCCTAGGTCGTTATCACTCTGGCAAGTTCTTTCCCAGTGATGGAGATGTGTGGAGCCCCCAGTCTCTCCAACCAGGGAGTGGTGCTCATGGTGACCTTGAAGTAGGCTTGTGGGTCAGGCCGTTGGTTGAGCCGTGCAGTGCCAGAAGTAGCTAAACATCATTAAAGGAACTGCCTGGTTTATCGTTAAGACTAACCATGGAACCGATGACTCAGCGTTTACTGTTGGCAGTATCATACACTCAACCTGCATGTAGATTTCGTGCATCATATTTTGTGATTACAGGAATTTGGCCTGACGGACCCGTTGCAGAAACTCTGTACTAAATAAGCAAACACGTGTGCTCTAGTTTTACAGGCCAAGCAAACTGTGAAACAGAAGGGTTGGCCTTTCTTGCCCATAGCAGTCATACCTTGGACTTTTGCCACTTGGTTGGGTTGTTTTATTTGGCTAAGTAACTACAAGCAGATTTACTTTGAAGAATGAGGCTCTCAAATATTCTAGAATTCTCTAAGAATGGACATTCACAGTGATGCTGGGCAGACAGAGTTATTCCCAAATTTTCAGAGTCATAAAGCTTATGTTTGGGCTGGGTGCGGTGGCTCACACCCGTAATCCCAACACTTTGGATGGCCAAGGCGGGCATATCACAAGGTCAGGAGTTTGAGACCAGCCTGGCCAATATGGTGAAACCCTGCCTCTACTAAAAATACAAAAATTAGCCAGGCGTGGTGGTGGGCACCTATAGTCCCAGCTACTCAGGAGGCTGCAGCAGGAGAATTGCTTGAACCCCGCAGGTGGAGGTTGCAATGAGCGGAGATTGCGCCGCTGCACTCCAGCCTGGGCGACAGAGTGAGACTCCATCTCAAAAAAAAAAAAAAAAAAAAAAAAAATCCAGTTTAGCCTGTGTGAAGCACCCACACAAAACCTTCCTTTCCCAAGATAAGCGCCTTCCTGTGGAGCTGGAACAGGGGCCCTGGGGCTAGCATATTTGATATTCAAGACACACATTGAGTCTGGTGTGGTGCTTTTCAGCAACACATTGAAAAATTGTTGCTTTTCACACCAACAATTTGAAACTAAACATTTAATGTGAATGTTTCTTTTTTTTTTGAGAGAATGTCTCACTGTCCCCAGGCTGGAGTACAGTGGTGCAATCGTGGCTCACAGCAGTCTGGACCTCCTGGGCTCAAGCAATCCTCCTGCCTCAGCCTCCTGAGTAGCTGGGATTACAGGCACGCACCACCATGCTGGCTAATTTTTTTTAGTTTTTATTTTTTGTAGAGATGGGGGTCTCGCACTCCTGGACTCAAGGGATCCTACCGCCTCAGCGTCCCAAAGTGCTGAGATTCCAGGCATGAGCCACCACACCTGGCCTTAATCTGAATGTTTTTTAACAATCACAACTTGATTTTTAACATTTTAATTTAAAATTTTTATTATGGTAAAAAATATATAACATACAGTTTACCATCTTAATCATTTTTAAGTGTACAGTTCTGTGGCATTAAGTACATTCACATTGTTGTGCAACCATCACCGCCTTCCATTTCTAGAACTCTCTTCATCTTCCCAAACTGAAACTCTCTGTCCATTACACCATAACTCCCCATTCCCCACCCCATCTCCTGGACCCAGCCTGTGGTCACCACCATTCAGCTTTCCATCTCTGTTCATCTGTCCGTTGTGGGTGCCTCGTAGAAATGGAATCATACAATATTTGTCACTTGTGTCTGACTTATTTCAGTTTGCATAACATGCTCAGGGTTCACCCATGTTGTAGCATGCATCAGAATTTCCTTCCTTTTTAAGGCTGAAGAATATTCTACTGTATGTATATACCACATTTTGTTTATCCATAATTTTTCTATAGTTTCTTATTTTTTTGTTGTTGTTGTTTTGTTTTTTTGAGATGGAGTCTCGCTCTGTCGCCCAGGCTGGGGTGCAGTGGCGTGATCTCGGCTCACTGCAAGCTCCGCCTCCCAGGTTCACACCATTCTTCTGCCTCAGCCTCCCGAGTAGCTGGGACTACAGGCGGCGCCCACCACCACACTTGGCTAATTTTTTTTTATTATTTAGTAGAGACAGGGTTTCACTGTGCTAGACAGGATGGTCTCGATCTCCTGACCTCATGATCCGCCCGCCTCGGCCTCCCAAAGTGCTGGGATTACAGGCGTGAGCCACCATGCCTGGCCTATTTTTTTTATTTTAAAATAATTGCAAAGTGACAAAACATTTCAAGAATGGTACTAAAGAAAATCTTTTTTATATCTCATTATTCATCTTTTTTATTTTGTCTTTTCTTTTTTTTTTTTTTTTTTTTTTTGAGATGCAGTCTTGCTCTGTTGCCCAGACTGGAGTGCAGTGGTGCGATCTTGGCTCACTGCAACCTCTGCCTCCTGAGTTCAAGAGATTCTCCTGTCTCAGCCTCCTGAGTAGCTGGAGTTACAGGCATGCGCCTCCACACCTGGCTCATTTTTGTATTTTTAGTAGAGACGGGGTTTTGCCATGTTGGCCAGACTGGTCTTGAACTCCTGGCCTCGGCCTCCCAAAGTGCTGGGATTACAGGCATGAGCCACCCCACCCAGCCTCTCTTTTTTCTTTATAGACAGGGTCTCATGTCATAAGAGATGCTACCCGCCATTCCCCACCACGGAGTCCTACCTTACCCAGCTCCACCTTGTGGCTTTAGGACTGAATTGTTTAGAAAGGGGAGGAGAAGGGACCACCATCTGCTTTCATTGAAAATATTTGTTTTGGCCAGGTGTTGTGGCTCATGCCTGTAATCCTAACACTTTGGGAGTCCAAGGCAGGAGGATCGCTTGAGCCCAGGAGTTCAGAAAATACAGCCTGGGTAGCATAGTGAGACCCCCATCTTTACAAAAAAAGAAAAGAAATTAGCTGGGCACGGTGGTGCATGCCTGTGGTGGTCCCAAGCTACTCAGGAGGCTTAGGCGGGAGGATGGCTTGAGCCTGAGAGGTTGAGGCTGCAGTGAGCCATCATTGCACTACCTGCACTCCAGTCTGATGACAGAGCAAGACCCTGTCTCAAGAAAAAAAAGAAAGAAAGAAAATACTTGTTTCATTAACAATTCTTTGCATGTGGGGAGCCCTTGTATTTAGCCTATTAAATAAACAAATCTTAATTATGACTACCAGCATTTCCCCAATCTTTTGTCTCTGCTATTATAATACCATTTTTTAAATAAAATATACAGTTAGGATGCCTTCTTCCTTGCAGCAACACTTATTTTGCAAATTTGCAGTTGTATTTAGGCTACCACCAGCAACTCTCTTGGCAAACATTGAGCAACTCCTACCACAAAAATTAATGAGTAGAGAGACAAGGTCTGCACACCTACTCATTTTGTTCTTCCATTATCAAGTTGTGGGACTCTGGGGAAGTGATCCAGGGGACATCTACAGAAACCAAAAATGGAGTTTTGTAACACTGTGAGTTGTTTATTCTTGTAAATAATAGGATCTTCTTGACTGGACTGGAGGCTTCAAGGAAACTGTGTCTTCTGTTTTTCGTGTGCATCCTTCACGGTTCTAAATACGATGCTACATGAATATAAGGTGTTTCCTGTCCTTGTGGGCTGGCGGAGCTGTGAGGGCTTCAGTGGGATAAACTGGGAGAAGGAGCCTGGGTTATAAAGTTCAGTGGATGCTTCTTGAGTTTTATCTTCCTTGACCTCCCTGGACCGTAAATTCCTCCTTGAAATACTTGCTTCTGAATCACAAAGTTTCTCTCCTGCCTCCCTGGCTGCCTTTTCTCAGCTGCCTTTGTGTGAGCCACATGCTCTGCCCATCCCTCCTGACAGTGAGCTTTATGTATTTATTTATTTATTATAGACACAGTCTCGCTCTGTCACCCAGGCTGGAGTGCAGTGGTGAAATCTCGGCTCACTGCAACCTCCACCTCCCTGGTTCAAGCGAGTCTCGTGCCTCAGCCTCCCCAGTAACTGGGATTATAGACATGCGCCACCACACCCAGCTAATTTTTGTATTTTTAGTAGAGACAGGGTTTCACCATGTTGGCCAGGCTGATCTCAAACTCCTGTCCTCAAGTGATCCGCCCATCTCGGCCTCTCAAAGTGCTGGGGATTACAGACGTGAGCCACCGCACCTGGCTGACAGTGAACATTATTGGGCACCTTCCATGTGCCAGGCACTGTTGATGCTGCACATCCAGCAGTGAGTACAACAGATGGAAAGCCTTGTCTTCTCTGAACTGAAAGGAAACGAGGAAAACCCCCTCCCTTGGGTGTGAGCCTGCTTCCTTGTTTCTGCGTCACAGGAACAACCTCAGCTGCTCCCCAGGGTGTGCTGAGCACTGCCTGCTCATGCAGGCCTTGCCGGGCCCATGAAGGATGAAGGCAGCCTCTCCCCTGCAAGGTTCTTTCCTGTGTGAACCCAAAAGTATCTAAGACAGAGCTCAGTCAACTTAGAAAGTTTATTTTGCCAAAGTTAAGGACACAGCGTTAACATACAGCCTTAACACACAGCCTCAGGAGGTCCCGAGGACATGTACCCAAGGTGGTCGGGGTACAGGTTTTTATTATTTTTGTTTGTTTGTTTGTTTGTTTTTTGAGACAGGGTCTCACTCTGTCACCCAGGCTGGAGTGCAGTGGTGCGATCTCGACTCACTGCAGCCTCTGCCTCCCAGGTTCAAGCAGTTCTCCTGCCTCAGCCTCCCAAGTAGCTGGAATTACAGGTGTGCACCACCATGCCCAGCTAATTTTTGTATATTTAGTAAAGACGAGATTTTGCCATGTTGGCCAGGCTGGTCTTGAGCTCCTGACCTCAGGTGATCTGCCCAACTTGGCCTGCCAAAGTGCTGGGATTACAGGCGTGAACCACCATGCCTGGCCACAGCTTGGTTTTATACATTTTAGGGAGACATGAGAAATCAATCTGTGTGTGAGATTGATCAGCCTTTCACTGAATACACAATTTCCATGTGAGAGGAGGGTAGAGGAATGCCACTTATGCCTTAGTCTGGCTCAGTGAATTTACATTTTTACATAAACAACAGGGCAGAGGAAGCAATCAGATATGCATTTGTCTCAGGTGAGCCTCAGAGGGATGACTTTGGGTTCTGTCTATCCTTTATCAGGCACCCATGAAAATAAGCTGTCAATTTACATTGCCAGGGTGAAATTCAATAGAACTGTTTTAGGGTAAGGATGTTGAAGCCCGCAAGGAATTCATCTTTTAGCGATCTTATTTAGGAACAAAATGGGAGGCAGGCATGCGCAGTTCCCAGCTTGACTTTTCCCTTTGGCTTAGTGATTTTGGGGTCTCAAGATTTATTTTCCTTTCACACCTGCGAGAGAGACTTTCTGATGCTCCTGTCTCTGCCCTGCGCTCTCATCTCATCTGCCAACTTTGCACTTTGGCTGCCCTGCCGTCCGTCCCCCACCTGCAGCCCTACTGGCTTCCTAAAAGGCAAGTTTCACAAATCACTCACTGCTCAGTACCTTCTGTGATTTCCTGAGGCTCCGGGATAAATCCAGATTTCTTCACATGACAGGTGGGTCCCCATGAGCCGGCCTCTGCTTTCCCTTCCAGCCACAGCTCCCGCCACCTCCTGCCTTGTGTTAGGCTCTGCAGCACAGACAGCTGGTCCCCCCCAATACCTCCCTGCCTTGCTCCTGCTGGCCCCTGGGCCTAGAGGGCCTTCTCCCTCCCCAGCCTGCTTCTAGTCTGACCCCTACTCTCCTTTTAGACTCAGCCCCTTCTCCTCCACCCAGAGTCCACAGGCCTGGGAGCGCTAAGCACATGGTGTTATAGTTAACTATTTACTTTTCTATCTTTTCCTGGAAGACAGACACGATGGTAGATGGTAATTATGCGTTTAATGTCTGTCTCCTGGGATGGTAAACCCCTGTGAGTGTGGGCTGTGACTGTCTTATTCACCACTGTGTTTTTGGCACGGGGCCCAGAGTAATAAACATGGGTAACACTTCCACAGCGCTGTGAACCGGCCAGAAGTGTCCTGAGAGCCTTACATGTGTTTACAGCTTTAACCCTTACCACCACTCAGTGAGGTACTGTGATATTATGAGATACGTATTTGGTCTTCCTCTGGTTTCCTGGCATACAACTTCTAAAATCCTTGGAATCTCCAAAGAGATAAACGTGTTTTTATAGGCTAGAGAGTTGACTGATGGCCAGGCGTGGTGGCTTTGGCCTTGCACGGCGGCTTACTCCTATAATCCCGGCACTTTGAGAGGCAAAGGCTGACCGATCATTTGAGCCCAAGAGTTTAAGACCGGCCCCGTCTCTACAAAAAGAAAAATTTAAAAATTAGCTGGGCGTGGTGGTGCTCACCTGTAGTCCCAGCTACTCAGGGGACTGAGGTGGGAGGATTGCTTGAGCCCGGGAGGTTTGAGGCTGCAGTGAATTGTGATTGCACCACTGCACTCTAGCCTGGGCAACAGAACAAGACCCTGTTTCCAAAAAAAAAAAAAGTACAGAAAAGATAAAGAGCAGAAAGCCTCTCTTCCATCAGGGCCACCCCAAGGCACAACTCCAGAGGGCGCCATTCACATAAAATATAGTGCGACAGCCACTCCTGCTCAGGCCCTAGTCTCCCACTTTCCCCTCTGAGGGCACCACTGATACCAAGCTCTTCTCCATCCTTCCACAGATGTCTGTGTGAATGTGAACAGAACATGGGCATGTCAGTTGATAGAGAATTCTCCACCTTGCCTTGTTAATTTTGCATCATTGGGAGAGTGTTTCAGATAAGGTGTGTAGAGTAGCCTCATTCTTTTTTTTTTTTTTTTTGAGATGGAGTCTCGCTCTGTCACCCAGACTGGAGTGCAGTGGCGTGATCTCGGCTCACTGCAACCTCCGCCTCCCAGGTTCAAGCGATTCTCCTGCCTCAGCCTCCCGGGTAGCTGGGATTACAGGCATGCACCACCACATCTGGCTAATTTTTGTATTTTTTGTAGAGACAGGGTTTTGCCATGTTGCCTAGGCTGGTCTCAAACTGCTGGGGTCCGGCGATCCTCCCATCTTGGCCTCCCAAAGTGCCGGGATTACAGCCATGAGCCACTGTCCCCGGCCTGTTTCTAAATCATTTCTATTACAAACAGTGCTGCTGTGTACTCAGTCATTTTATCACTGTTTGAGCACATCTGTAGGACACAGTCCTAGGATTGGATTGCTTGGGTAAACAGAGAAATTACTTTCTGAAGGTGGAATTTCAGAAATCTGTGACAAGCATACATGAGATATTTTTACACTGATGTTTGGGGCTTGTCAGATCCTGCTAGGGGTTGACTGTCTGTAGGGCTCCTCTCTGATATATTTGATGTTAGGGAATGATGTTTCTGGGTTTGATAGTTTGTTCTCTAAAGAGAAAAGAGAGAGCTCAGAGCAGAAAGGTAGCTTTTTGGATTCTAGCCAGGGCTCACTGATTGGATCCCATCTCACCTCACTTCTAGAGGAAGACCACTCGGGAAAACAAGATACCTGCACCATGCAGCAGTGGGTTCCCCAGTGCCCTGATAGAAAGTCTGAGAAGTTCAGGATTCAGTCCCTAAAAACATATGGGCTGAAGAGGCTCTGGCCCTGAAATCACCTTGTTGGGGATAGTGGGAAGGTCCCTGTTACTTTTAAAATATACTGAGGATGTGATTCCTAACACCACAAAATGGGTGGATGGGTGAATGGATGAATGGCTGGGTGAATGGATGGATGGATGGGTGAATGGATAGATGGATGAATGAATGGGTGGAGGGATGGATGGATGGATGAATGGGTAGATGGATGGATGGATGGGTGGATGGATAGATGGGTGGATGGATAGATGGATGGATGGGTGGATAGATGGATGGATGAATGAATGGGTGGATGGATGGATGAATGGATGGATGGGTGGATGGATGGATGGATGAATGGATGGATGGATGGATGGATGGATGAATGAATGAATGAATGGGTGGATGGATGGATGGGTGGATGGATGGATGAATGGATGGGTGGATAGATGGATGGATGGATACATACATAGATTCATACATATAGAAAGGTAAATGGTGATCAAACAAACATGAACTTAGACCTGCTTTATTATTAGGTAACTTCTTTGAGCTCCTTGGACCTCAGCCTCTGTCTGTAATAGGATTAACAATGCCTTTTTTTTGTGTGGGACTATAGTGACAAACTAACAGATGATGTACGTAAAGGCCCTAGCATGGTCCTGGCACACTGTGGGTCCCCATATATGGTGGTAGTTGCTATCATTTACTGTGAGTGGGCATTCTCTGATTGGTGTATATTGAAGGCATTTTTTTTTTCTTTTACTTTGCAGGAGCCAAGTTACACCCTGTTTAACCCTGCCTTCAAAGGGACGACTCTGTAAGGTAGAGGCTCTCAGCTTTCTTTCCCTCCCAGCATGCACGGTGGGTGACACTGTGGTGCCTGGCACACTCCCAGCATGCATTTCACAGGGCAGGATTTCTGGCAACACTCATTTCTCTCCAGGCCAGGAAAGCAACCTAGAATCAACTTACATTTACATTAAAACAATGCATAAATAAAGGAAAGAGAAGGCAATAACCCTCAGACTTTGGTCTCCTGGCTAAAATGTATTTGCAAAACAGCACACAGTTTGCACCTGCTGCCCTCTAGCATAATAATGAGGGTGGGTGGAGGTACCTGTGGGGTGGCCCATTCCAGTGGGTTTGGGCAAATGAGGATGGTTATCAGAGGGGTGGATGCTATTCCCCACAAGGTTATGGAAAGCTTCTCTCTTTGGCCTTTGCTGTGTGCCAGGCAGAGGTGCTAGGTCCTCTCTGCAGTGTGCAGTGACCCTGGGGAACCACAGACATTCAGGACCCTGGCTGGTAGCTCAGTTGCTTGGCTAAGGGGGTCAGGCTTGCCAGGCCCAGGCGTTAGGCAAGCCCAGGCCTGACCTGCCAAAACAGCTGCTTTAAGCCTCAGAATCTTCCACTGGGCAATGGAATCCTACCTCACCTGACTCCTCCCAGCACCCCCTCCCCGCAGCCCGCGGGGACTAAGTGTTCTCTCCCCTGTGTCCCCACGGCACTTTGTTCCCACAGCTATTAAAGTACTCACTGTTGGCTCTAAGTACATCTCTCCTTCTTCCAAAGCAATATTCTTTTTGTTTTGTTTGCTGGAGATTTCATGCAATCTCAAATTCTTTGTTAAAATGGCCCTGGGGTTTACATTATTTTCTATCTAGGAGATTAGAGTTGAAAACATAAATTGGTGGTGTGGAATTCCACTGAGTTCTTCTCTTTAGATAGAATTGTGGAAAGTCAGGCTTGTCCAGAACCCTCACTATGGGCACTGTCCTTGAATCCTGCTCTCATTCATTCTGCAGTCAGCTAGTCATACAACAAACACTTACTGAACTCCCACCTTTGTGCCACTATGCTAGGCACTGAGTATATTTGGATGAAAAGGACCTTGGCTATGCTTTACAGACCAACACAATGTGGTTATCTAGCTCTAGATTTTGTTGACATACTAAAACCTATCTTTTTTTTTTTTTTTTTTTTTTGAGACAGGTCTTACTCTGTTGCCCAGGCTGGAGTGCAGTGGTGTGATCTTGACTCACTGCAGCCTTGACCTTCTGGGATCAAGTGGTCCTTCCACCTCAACCTCCCAAGTAGCTAGGACTACAGGTATGCAATACCGTGCCTGGCAATTTTTTTTTTTTTGGTAGACATGGGTTTTTGCCATGTTGCCCGGGCATGTCTTAAACTCCTGGCCTCAAGCAATCCTCCTGCCTCAGCCTCTCAAAGTGCTGGGATTACAGGCATGAGCCACCACACCTGGCTAAAACCTCTTTTTTTATAGCATAAGAAGTCAATTTAGGCCAGGTGTGGTGGCTCACGCTATAATCCCAGCACTTTGAGAGGCCAAGGTGGGCTGATCACTTGAGGCCAAGAGTTTGAGACCAGCCTGGTCAACATGGTGAAACCTCTCTTCTACTAAAAATACAAAAACAAGCCAGGTGTCGTGGCACATACCTGTAATGCCAGATATTCAGGTGGCTGAGGCATGAGAATCTCCTGAAGCCAGGAGGTGGAAGTTGCACTGAGCTGAGATTGCGTCACTGTACTCCAGCCTGGGAGACAGAGTGGTGAGACTCTGCCTCAAGAAAAACAAACAAACAAAAAAGAAGTCAACTTATAGGATTCCCTTCTGAGCACAATTTCCTAGAGATTTGAGACCACCTCTATTTTTTAAAAATCATATTTTTTAACTTTTAATTGTGATTTAAAAAACACATTCTACTTTAAAAAATCTATAATATCTATTTACTCACCAAAGATTGTATAAGGCACTGTGCCTAGAGTGGGGTTAGGGGAAGCACAAAGAAAGCACAAAGTCCCTATACCTTCTAGAAACCTAAATCTAAATAACGGAAGTCACATGTCGGCAGAAACTCGGCGTCTTATTTCATTTGCGATTGCGGTGGTATTCATTCGTCTGTTCATTTGATTGTGTGTATTTTGGGCACGTGCTATGTGCATAGGCTGCGATAGGTGCTCTGGAGCCTGTGGAAGAAGTCTCACATGTGTCCCTGCCTTCTAGGCCCTAGGGAGAGAAGGGAGTTCAGAGTGAAGTAGAATAATAGGCCACGGTGCCTCCTGGCCAAGGAGCCCAGCACCAGCCTTTTGGAGAAGACTCTGCAGCTCCCGAGGAACAGAAAGCTGTTAGGGAAGGGAAGGACGACGTTCCAGGCCAAGGGAGGGGCACAGGGAAGTTTGCGTTAGGAATTTCTCATCAGAAACGGAGATGTGACGGGGGAGAATGGGTTCCAAACAATGCCCACTGCAAGGCAGGCCCAGGAACAGGGCCAGCAAAGGGTAGGGTATGATGTGGTATGTGAAGCTATGTGAGGCTGAATCTGCTGCCTTCAGGGGGTCACCCTTTCTAATTCCCTTTCCTCCCCTCACCCAGATTCCCTGCTACTTATTCAAGGTGACACGATGCCCTTCACACTCCACCTGAGGTCCCGCCTTCCCTCTGCCATAAGGAGTTTGATTCGACAAAAGAAACCAAACATCAGAAATACATCCAGCATGGCTGGAGGTAAGTGGCACCAGATAGTTAAAAAAAAAAAAAGAAGAAAGTTCCTGGGAATTACCAGCTGTGTAGGGCCCGCAAACTCCTGAGACTTCTAGATTCTGCATAGGAAACAGAAAATAAGAGCAGAATGATATTAGCTCCGGTCACTACTTAACTTCCCAGAAGAAACTGGAACCTTGGATTAGACTCAAGGTGTGGAAACCCATCAGATGGGTCTAATGACACCCAGTTCTGCTTGGTCACCTCAGCCCCATATGGAGAACCACCAGTGGGCTCAGGTGATGAAAAGGGTTGTCCCTTCCGGGAAAAGTGCCCCCAGGTTACACTGCAGTTTAACCAGATTTTGATTCAGACCAATTCTTCCTACCCTTGACTGGTCTTATTCTCTGGGTGGCACCCATCTCCCTACTGTCTCCCAGGAGTGACACTGAAGGCTCTAAAAGGTCCTGCAAGAGAAAACAGATACCAAATTTGTCATTGACCTAAGTCCAGGCAAAATTTCACATTAAAAAAGACTCTTCTGGTTATGGTATAAGTGCCCAAGGACTTATACCATACTTATACTTCAGCACTGTCTAAAGTACTAGAGCAAGACCATTTTCCTTTAGTTTATTAACATGCCTGGCCTCTGTTGCTCTATGTGGGCTAACAGAGTTAACTGTTGTATAACAAAGCACTCTTTTTTGTTGTTGTTGTTGAGACAGAGTCTCGCTCTGTCGCCCAGGCTGGAGTGTAGTGACGCGATCTGGGCTCACTGCAAGCTCCGCCTTCCAGATTCGGGTTCATGCCATTCTCCTGCCTCAGCCTCCCAGTAGCTGGGACTACAGGTGCCCGCCACCACACCCAGCTAATTTTTTGTATTTTTAGTAGAGACGGGGTTTCACCATGTTAGCCAGAATGGTCTCCATCTCCTGACTTTGTGATCCGCCCGCCTCAGCCTCCCAAAGTGCTGGAATTACAGGTGTGAGCCACCGCACCCAGCGCAACAAAGCACTCTTAAACTTAGTGGCTTAAAACCATTAATCTCACAATTCTGCAATCAAGGCTGGTCTTAGCAGGGCGCTGCTTCTGCTCCATGCGGTGTCTGTTGGGGATAGACCATCCAAGATGGCTTCTTCCTGACATGTCTGGTATTCAGTGGGATGGCTGGAACATCTGAGACTGGCTGAACATTTCTTCTCCATGAAGCCTCTTCAATAGTGGTCGCCAAACTTCTTTACATGGGACGCCATGAAACAGATTCCAAGAGAATAAGTCCTAATGCCCAAACTCATACCAAGCCTCTGCTTGCATCACACTTACTGATGTCCCATTGGCCAAAGCAAATCACACGGCCAAGGCCAGAGTCAATGGGGAAGGGGCTACAATGGGGTGTGAATACTGGGGAGCATAGTTTATATAAATTGGTGTAAAAGTAATTGCGATTTTTGCCATTTTTAAATAAAAGTAATGGCAAAAACTGCAATTACTTTTGCGCTACCTAATATATACAGAGAGAGCCACCAAGGTATTAGTCTACAGCAACCCATTATATACGAGCAGCGAACACCAGCTTAACCCCAGGTTGACGACTGCTTGCTAGGACCCTGGGGAGGCAACAGAGCGGAGCAGCCAGGGCCTTGGAGCCTGGAGGGAGACAGCCTGAGTGTGAGTCCCAGCTTCACTCCTTACTAGCAAACTGTGACCTTTCTAAGCCTCACCTACACAATGAAAGTAGCAGCAGAACCTTCCCAGTGGGACTGTCGGGAGGGGCACCTGAGCTGTTCCCCGCTGCCGTGAAATGCTCCTCAAGGAGAGAAGCTCATTTTACCAAATAGCTGGGAAACTCCAGCTTGGAGCTGTCTTCTGGGGGCTTTCAATCAGATTAGAAATGTTAAAGGGTGTTTTTTCCTGTCTCTTGTCATTAAGTTAAAAAAAATGATTTTGAGGTAAAAAGACTCAGACAAATCACTCAGTTTATCTACAAAGAAGTGTCACTGTCTTCCATGGAGCTCAAGGCAGCTGGGGGATGCACAAATCACATTAGACCATAAAGTATCCTCCAAAAAGGTGAGGCCTCCAGAGTCCACCATCCTCTCCAGAAAGAGACCATGAAGGCTTCTATTCTGTGTCCTGTTACTAATGGGGACAACTTGGGGACTTTTCTGTTCATCTCCAGCTGTGGAGATGAACAAAACCAAAACCAAACCAAAACAAAACCTGCAAAGTTCATTTAATTAAAAAGGAAACAAAGGGCCGGGTGCGGTGGTGCACGCCTGTAATCCCAGCACTTTGAGATGCCAAGGCAAGTGGATCACCTGAGGTCAGGCATTCAAGACCAGCCCGGCCAACATGGAGAAATCCCATCTCTACTAAAAATACAAAAATTAGCTGAGCGTGGTGGTGTGCACCTGTAGTCCCAGTTACTTGGGATGCTGAGGCAGGAGAAGCACTTGAACCCAGAAGGCGGAGCTTGCAGTGAGCCGAGATCGCACCATTGCACTCCAGCCTGGGCAACAAGAGTGAAACTCTGTCTCAAGAAAAAAAAAAAGGAAACAAAGAAGCTTTGTACACATACCATCCTGATTTATTGTATTAAAAATACAATTTGTGCTGGGCATGGTGGCTCACACCTGTAATCCCAGCACTTTGGGAGGCCGAGGACGGTGGACTGCCTGAGGTCAGGAGTTCAAGATCAGCCTGCCCAACATGGTGAAACCGTATCTCTACTAAAAATACAAAAAAATTAGCCAGGTGTGGTGGCATGCGCCTCTAATCCCAGCTACTCAGGAGGCTGAGGCAGGGGAATTGCTAGAACCCTGGAGGTGGAGCTTGCAGTGAACCGAGATCGTGCCACTGCACTCCAGCCTGAGCGACAGAGTGAGACTCTCTCAAAAAAAAAAAAAAAAAAAATCCAGTTTGTTCTCACAAGGGGCTTTGGCAGTAAGAAGCGGGTGAGTAGGGAGTGGGAGGCCTCTAAGCCAGCCAAATCCCCTCCCACCTCGCTCCAGATCACTTTCGGAGCCATGCTGGGCTTGCTTGAGACCGGCATCAGGTTCCTTGGGCTTTTGGCAGCTGGAGGTGTCTCACGTGTCCTCATTTGGAAAATCTGCTTGTAGCATTGGCAGGCACTGTAGCGACTGTGATAATGAGCTCCGGGCACTGCAATTTGAGCAGGAGCCGGTCCTGGACATTCCCAGCAGATGGTTGCATCTGTTTCACTCCCCACTCCCCATGGAGGACAGCGCTCCCCTCCTAGGGAAACCCAGTACCTACAGCCCAGCGGAGGCCACTCCGTGATGAAGTGAAGCGAGCTCGTGGGCACCCCTCCCAGGTTTAAATGCTAGCTGTGCCGTGCAGCAGCTGTATGACCCTGGGAAAGTCATTTCATCTCTCTGAGCCTCGTTCCCCTCATATATAAAATATAATTACTTGTGCAAATGACTTGGCATGGGGAGCCCGGCACATAAAGCCCGGTAAATATTAGCCAACAAGATTATTGTAGGAGAGAAAGGGACATGGGTTGATAGAGCAAATCTGACAGGGCAATTGTCTTCAAGGGTATTTCTCCAATAGAGCATAATAATTATTCTTTTTTGAGACAGATTCTTGCTCTGTCACCCAGGCTGGAGTGCAGTGGCGCAATCTTGGCTCACTGCAGCCTCCATCTCCCAGGTTCAAGTGATTCTCCTGTCTCAGCCTCCCGAGTAGTTGGGATTACAGGCGCACGCCACCATGCCTGGCTAATTTTTGTATTTTTGGTAGAGATGGGGTTTCACCATGTTGGCCAGGCTGGTCTCGAACTTCTGACCTCAAGTGATCCGCCAACCTCGGCCTCCCAAAGTGCTGAGATTATAGATGTGAGCCACCACACCCGGCCCAATAGAACATAATTATGTTTTTCTTTGGGATGGTCTTAATTTTAGAATATTGAGAAAAGCACAGAGAAGCAAATGACAAGCATGCACAGCTCTGTCACCTGGCGACAACCGTGATTAACTTGTAATGTCCTTCCTTCTAGTTCTAATAGATGTTCTTTGGTGTCTCCGCATTCAAGGGTTAGGTATTTATTGTAGTCTTCGCTATCTGGGCTTATCTGTAGTCCTCTGTTTTGGGAAGGCTTTCCAGTTATTTGAAAGGATTTGGTTGTTGTGATCTAAGCTGTTTCTGCTTTAGGGGGCACCTCAAGCCCAGTAACGCTGTCATTCTTGCAGACTCAGTACAGGTACGGCTTTGATGGTCTTGGACAAGATCTAGGAGAATTCTCTGGTTTACCAGGCAGAGACTCTTGTTCTCTTCCCTTACTTTCTCCCGAAGAGTCTCTATCTCTCTGTTTTGAGCCACCTAAAGCTGGGGGTGGAATGACACAATCACCCCTGTAGCCACCACCACTGTGACTGTGCTGGGCCAGACCTGAAGCCAGCATAGCACTGGGTCTTGCCCAAGTCCTGCTATAACCACTCCCTGGTAACTGCCTATGTTCGCTTAAGGCCGTGGGGCTCTGCAATTAGCTGGTAGCAAAACCAGCCAGGCCTGTGTCCTTCCCTGCAGGGTGGTGAGTTCCCCCAGGCCCTGGGTGAGTCCAGAAGAGCCTGGGAGTCAGGGATTACAGCCAAAAACCTTAGATGCCTATCTAGTGTTCTATTGTATTGCGGCTGAGCTGGCACTCAAATTACAAGACACAGTCGTTTCCACTCTTCCCTCCCCTTTCCTTCTAGTTCTTTCACTCACTGATTTTATAAAAAGGAGAATATGTCCAACACATTGTTTCATTACCTAGTATATTTCCTTTAATGACACATCACAAACATCTTTTAACATAATCATTGCGTATTTCTTCTGTAACCATAATTTTAAACATCTACACAGGATTTCATTGAACAATAACTTCAGTCCCTGCTTCCTGAACACCGAGGTGCTCAATAATTTACATACATTACCTCCCTGAGGTCTCTTGGAGGTAGGTATGGTTGCTGCCATCTTATAGATGGGGAAGCTGAGGCTGAGACATGCAAAGCTACAGCCCGGGGTCACACAGCTGGTCAGAGGCAGGATCAGGATTCAAGCCCAGGTGTGTTTACCACCAAAGCCAAAGGACTTCCATTGCGGAGGAAGGCTGACTGCCCCCAGAGGAGGCTACAGCGTGTAGTAGGAGGTCTTCTCCTGTAGCTCTGTGAACACTGTGAGCCTGCTCAGGCAAGAATCTGCCCCCAAAAAAGATACCCAAATGGCCAATAAGACATATGAAAAGGCAGTCAGCCACACTAGCAGTCTACACAACGCAAATAAACCACAAGGTGATGGATACCACTGCCCACCCACAAGAATGGCTAAAAGGAAAAAGACAGGTAATACGAAGTATTGGAGATGCTCACATACCACTGGTGTGTCAATTGGCACAACCACTTTGGAAAACCGCTTGGCAGTATCTGTTAAAGTTGCACATGTGTATACCTTACCGCCCCAGAAATGCACGTTTATGTACTCCAAAATGCATGTTTGTGGCATTAAAATGTTCGTGGCAGCACCATTTGTAATAACCCCAAATTGGAAACTACTCAGATGTCCATCAGCAATGGGATTGGGTAAATACTCATTGCATGAATATACTAGGCAGCAGTGAGAATGAACTGTTGTTAAATGCAACGATATGAATGAATCTCAAAATATATTGTTGAGTGAGAGAAGCTAGACTTAAAAGACACATAGTGTACGATTCTATTATATGAAGTCTAAGAATAAGCAAAAGTCATATGTGGTGCTAGAAGTCAGGATGGTTGGCTCTTGTTCCTTGATCTGGATGCTGGTTACATGGGTGCATTCATTTCACGGCAATTCATCAAGCTATAGGTTTGTGTGTGTTTGATTGAAGCATTACCTACACTTTTTTGAGTGGGGCTCTGCAATTAGCAGGTAGCAAAACCAGCCAGGCCTGTGTCCTTCCCTGCAGAGTGGTGTACACTTTTTTGAGTGTAGGTAATGCTTCAATCAAAATTTACATTAGGCCAGTCGCGGTGGCTCATGCCTGTAAGCCCAGCACTTTGGGAGGCCAAGACAGGCAGATCACTTGAGCCCAGGTGTTTGAGACCAACCTGGCCACCATAGTGAAACCCCATCTCTACTAAAAATACAAAAATTAGCTGGGCGCAGTGGTGCACACCTATAGTCTCAGCTACTTGGGAGGCTGAGGCATGAGAATCACTTGAACCCAGGAGGCACAGGTTGCAGTGAGCCAAGATCAAGCCAGTGCACTCCAGCCTGGGTGACAAAGCGAGACTCTGTCTCAGAAAAAAAAAAAAAAAAATTACATTAGAAGTTGGGTATGGTAGTGTGCACCTGTAGTTCCAGCTGCTTGGCAGGCTGAAGCTGGAGAGTCACTTGAGTCCAGGAATTCAAGGCCAGCCTTGAATAGCAAGACCTTGCCACTTTAAAAAAATCAGAAAGGGGCCGGGTGCAATGGCTCATGCCTGTAACCCAGCACTTTGGGAGGCTGAGGCAGGTGGATCACCTGAGGTCAGGAGTTCAAGACCCGCCTGTCCAACATGGACCAATTGGCCCAACATGGGCCAACAAATATCCCATGTATATTTTTAGTCTCTACTAAAAATACAAACAATTAGCCAGGCATGGTGGCAGACGCCTGTGATCCCAGCTACTCGGGGGGCTGAGGCAGGAGAATTGCTTGAACCCGGGAGGTGGAGGTTGCAGCAAGCCAAGATTGTGCCATTGCTCTCCAGCCTGGGCAACAAGAGTAAAACTCCACCTCAAAAAAAAAAAAAGAAAATCAGAAAGTGTCTGCCAAGAATAGCTGACTATACATTTTTCCCTTCTCCCCACCGTACCCAGAGCTCCGACCAGCCAGCCTGGTGGTCATGCCCAGGTCCCTTGCTCCAGCTTTTGAAAGATTCTGCCAGGCCAACACTGGTCCTCTGCCCCTGCTGGGCCAGAGTGAGCCAGAAAAGTGGATGCTGCCCGCTCAAGATGCTATCTCAGAGACCAGGTAAAAAGCTTGGGTTACTGTGGGTTAAAGCTTGGGAGTGTCCAGGTGCTGTAGCCAGGTGTCTCTGTCATCTGGGACCTCTCTGTCTAGCCTCAGGGACCTTCACAGTGCCTGGCACAGAACCTCACTCATGACTGTTACTCAGGAACGAGCTGCCCTCCCCACTGTTCTGACCCCTTTCCCTATCACCTGGCGCCTGTCCTGGCTAAGATCTTTGGGATCATGGAGAAAGTCCAGCCCTGGAGAAATCCCACTGGCTCTGCCATCTGTCCACTCCATCGCCCAAGCCAGAAACCCGCCTGCACAGGATTAAGAAGAAAATAAAAAACACTTGCATTACCAGCACCCAGAGACAGAGATATTGTGTCTGTTCTCCCAGGCTTTTAAACTAGAACCTATCTAGTAAATGGCCCCACTGATGCTGGGTCGGTGTACCTCTCCCGCGAGTCTACCTTTCCTATGGCACCAGCACAGACTGGCATCTTCCCTGGCCTAGCCCTAGTCTCATCCTTTCTTCCCCCACCCTGTCATCATCTGCTTTCCCAGCAGAGTGACTTTCTAATGCTAAACCCGATCATGTGGCTCTCCTTTTAAAACTCCTTCAGACTGGGTGCCGTGGTTCATGCCTGTAATCCCAGTACTTTGGGAGGCTGAGGCAGGAGGATGGCTTGAGCCCAGGAGTTTGAGACCAGCCTGGGCAACATAGGGAAGACCTGGTCTCTACAAAATTTTTTTAAAAAATTAACTGGGCATAGCGGTGCACACCTGTGGTCCCAGCTACTCGGGAGGCTGAGGAGGATTGCTTGAGACCAGGAGTTTGAGGCTGCAGTGAGCTGAGATCATGTCACTGCACTCCAGCCTAGGCAACAGGGCAAGACCCTGTCTCAAAAAATATATATAAAAAATAAAATAAAATTCTTCAGCGTCTTCTTATGGCTTGGACCTCAGCCTGATCTCAAGACCAATGGTGACCTGGCCCCAGCTCAGTTTCTCCCCTGACCCCTGACACACCAGTCATCCCCAGCCAGCTCCCGAGACAGAAAACCCCACAGGAACATTCTGTCATGATCATTTTAGGACGGGAAGGTCCTTTGGAGACCCCATCTGGGCCCACGATTGTACCTTTACATTTTTCCCCAGGGCTGCCTGTGTTGCCAACTTGGAGACTCCTAGAGCCCATCCCCCAGTGAGCTTTCCACGTGCCACTTCCTCTGCCTGGGTATGCCTTCTTTCTTGCCCAACTGGCAAACTCCTATTCGTGCCTCAAGACCCAGCACCAAACTCCTTTGTGGAAGAGAATTGATTTCTCCCTTCTCTGTGTCACTCTACCTAGACGGTTGACATTCACTGCTGTGTATTGCCAGTATCTGTTTTCAGTGAAGTCTCACCTATCAATTAGGATTACGAGCTCTTTAAATGCTGGGATGGGATGGGCACAGTGGCTCACGCCTGTAATCCCAGCACTTTGGGAGGCCGAGGAGGGCAGATCACCTGAGATCAGGAGTTCGAGACCAGCCTGGCCAACGCGGTGAAACCCTGTCTCTACTAAAAATACAAAAATTAGCCAGGCATGGTGGCCCGGGCATATAATCTCAGCTATTTGGGAGGCTGAGGTGGGAGAATCACTTGAACCTGGGAGGCAGAGGTTGCAGTGAGCCGAGATCGCACCACTGCGCTCCAGGC
This sequence comes from Pongo abelii, assembly GCF_028885655.2. Classification (NCBI taxonomy): domain Eukaryota; kingdom Metazoa; phylum Chordata; class Mammalia; order Primates; family Hominidae; genus Pongo; species Pongo abelii. The sequence goes on from NC_072000.2 coordinate 95,539,492, forward strand.
TGGGCGACAGAGCGAGACTCTGTCTCAAAAAATAAATAAATAAATAAAAAGTAAATAAATAAACATTAAAAAAAAGAAAAAAAGACTGGGACAGTGTCCTCTCCATTACTCTAGCCCCATCACCCAGCATGTGCCCGGCATGGAGGCATGGCTCAGTAAGAGTTTGGAGGGGGTAAAGAATAAGCTTGTAACCAAAGAAGCCTTTCAGCCCTACAGAAGAGTTTCCTCTAAGGGAAGAGAAAGGCCTCACCCACTACTGGCACTGAGAGGTTCCCCAAGACACATGTTCTCTGTCCCCTTTGGGCTACTGGCCCTACCTCCATAGCAGTTACTTTTCTTCTTCTTCTTTTTTTTTTTTTTTTTTTGAGACAGTCTCACTCTTGCCCAGGCTGGAGTAGTGCAGTGGCGCGATCTCGGCTTGCTACAACCTCCACCTCCCAGGTTCAAGCGATTCTCCTGCTTCAGCCTCCTGAGTAGCTGAGATTACAACTGTGTGCCACCATGCTTGGCTAATTTTTGTATTTTTAGTATAGACGGGGTTTCACCTTGTTGCCCAGGCTTGTCTTGAACTCCGGAGTTCAAGTGACCCACCCGCCTCCGCCTCCCAAAGTGCTGGGATTACAGGCATGAGCCACCATGCCCGGCCACCATTTACTTTTCTCGGTGGTTTGGCTTGTTTTGGATTGCGGGTATAGGAGACACACTGGGTGGGAGGTGGGGGTGCGTTCTATACATGCTGATTTAATTGCTTCCGATCTGGGGACATTTGAAGGATGCCAGCAAGGCCCCCTGCTGAAAACTATGCTCCCTACCCTGGTGCCAGGGCTGGAAATTTCAGCACTAGACATCCTCTTCTCTCTCCGCAGTCCTTTTGTAATGTATTATCAGGGGCCACAGTGAGAGTCTGGGGCCCTGCCAGCTTTCCCCTTATGTCCCCAGGATGGGCCATCCTCAGTTCTGGAAATACGAGTTCGGTGCCTGCACCGGCAGCCTGGCTTCGCTGGAGCAGTACTCGGAGCAGCTGAAGGACATGGTGGCCTTCCTCCTGGGCTGCAGCTTCTCCCTGGAGGAGGCCTTGGAGAAAGCGGGGCTCCCCAGAAGAGACCCAGCAGGTCACAGCCAGGCAGGTGCATACAAGGTAGGGACACAGCCTACAACCCACAAGGGCAGAACGGCCTGAAAATGCAGATCAACTTACATATTCCTGGGGCGGGGAGAACGTGGGCACGGGAGGTGGAAAACCTAAGCTCCAGCCCCAGCTCAGCCACTTTCTAGCTGTGCAACCCAGGAGAAATGATCAATCTCTCTGAGCCAGCCTCAGTCCCACTCACCTCTAGGACCGCTGTGAGCACCCAGTGTGGCCCTTCTTCATGGGTCAGTGCCGTAAACCAAACCCGCTTGGGATTTCTCTGGCTCCTTTAACTTCAGGCACCTCAGCGAGATTTTTAAAAATCCTCCCTGGCTCGGGTGAGCCTCAGCCAGGGGGAATGAGCCTGGCTCTCTCAATACCCAGGGATTTGTGGCAGAGTCTCAGCCAGGCAGTAGCTCCTGGGTTAGGTCTCTGTCCAGAAAGCCGGGTCATGTTCTTGGCCGGAGGTGGCCTCTGGCAATCTCAAACACAGCACAGCCGGCGTCTCTGGGATGTGCCTGCTGTGCCTCTTCAGCCCCTACTTGTCAAGGTGAGTGCACTCGATTCCCTGGTTCCACAGACCCTTCCTGGACATCTGTTGGTAAAGTCTGAGAGTTCACTCTGCTCCATCAGTGGTCAGCCAGCATAAACAGCCAGGCTCCAGATTTCTTTATTTATGGAGGACTTGGATCAGAGATTTTGTCTTGGACTCTGGGACATTTATTAAAATGTCTTGGTTTGGGGTCCTGCCAGAGAGGCCCCAGCTGCCTCTGATCAGAAACAAAGCTGCCCATAGTCTGTGCTGCCCTCATGGGTGAAGTGTGTGCCCGAGCGGTTCTCTTGAAGCTAGGGAAGGGTAGGAATGGGACCTCAGCCGCTGGCGGGCACCCACGGCAGGCTCTGGCTCTGGAACACACCACCTTTTGTAGGAGGTGGGAGCTGAGAGGGCCCCATGGCTCGTCACATGCAGATTCTCATTTTAGGTGAGGAAACCGAGGTCTAAGGAGAGAAAAGGACTTCCCAAGTCCCAAAGCCAGATGGGAACCCAGAACTCCTGGCTCCCATCTATCTGTACAGTGTCAGTAGCAGAGATGTGACAATTAAACGATGCTTTCAGTCACAGGGTCTGCTGATATGGCAACTGTTTGTTGCCTACAAAGGTGCAAGTAAGTGCCCATCATAAGTGCTCAACACGGCTTCACTGACCCTGATGCTTATCAAATAGCTTTCAGTCTAATATCGACACCTCTGCCCCTGGGCTCCAGGGAGAGATGGCCAGACAGACATCTGGGATTCCATTGGCCACCCCAAGACGGGATGTGTCTCAGCCTTGGGGAGTGCTGCCTGGCTCTGCCAGTGGCTGCAGCACGTCCCCTCTCCTGGGTGCTGTTATGCAGACACTGCTGGCAGGCACACGGAGGTTCCATCCTGCTGCCGCCAGGGTGGTGATAGCAAGCTCTTTAGGTGGTGGCCAAGACTGTCACAGTGGATTACAGTCCTGGCCATGTCCTAAATCTTTCATAAGCTCTATTGCAGGCACCAGAAACCATTCAGGAGGTGGGGTGGGGGAGCGGAACACCAGTGAAAGTCACACAGATCAAACCGGGCAACATCTGTTAAGGCAGGAAGCACCAGGCCGTGCTCCATGGGGTCTGGGGACAGGCTTGTTGCTTGTGTGGATTCAGGAGGCAGAGTGAACACCAGCTCCTCCTGTGATATTCTCCCTTGCCTCCCTCTGCCCGTGATTCACCAGAGGCTGTTTACCTGTGGTCCATGGCCCTTGCAGTCCCTAGAGAAATTCAGAGGCTCCATGATATTGGATGGGGAAAAAAAGTACATTTTTCTTTTCCCTTCTTCCCTCCCTCCCTTCTTCATTTTATTTTATTTTATTTTATTTTTATTTTTGACAGTTCTTGCTCAGTTGCCCAGGCCGGACTGGTGCAGTGGCACAGTCACAGCTCACTGCAGCCTCAACCTCCTGGGTTCAAGAGATCCTCCCATCTCAGTCTCCCGAGTAGCTGGGACTATAGGCATGTGCCAGCACACCCAGCTAATTTATGTTTTGTTTTTGTTTTTTTTTTTTTTGGTAGAGACAGAGTTTCGCTGTATTGCCCAGGCTGGTCTTGAACTTCTGGGCTCAAGCGATCCAACCTTCTTGGCCTCCCAAAGTGCTGGTATTACAGGCACGAACCACTGTGCCCAGCCTCAATTTTATTTTCATAACCTCAACTCACATTTAGCATTTCCTTCAATTATGAATGTAGGCAGCAAACGGCTGTCATATCAGCAGACCCTGTGACTTCATGGCTGGCAACGGAAATCACAGATATCTTCATATCATGTTAGAGTTCTTCCTGATGTCTCAAAAATATCCTATATGCTGATCACTACTTCAAAGTTACAATGATAGTAGAACTCGCATCTTGTTTCTTAGGCTGCTACTGAGGAAGCATGCATATTGTCTCACATTTTTCCTTTTTTTTCTTTGAGATGGAGTCTCGCTCTGTCACCCAGGCTGGAGTGCAATGGTGTGATTTCGGCTCACTGCAACCTCCGCCTCCTGAGTTCAAGCAGTTCTCCTGCCTCAGCCTCCCAAGTAGCTGGGGCTACAGGCGCGTGCCACCATGCCTGGCGAACTTTTGTATTTTTAATAGAGATGGGGTTTCACCATGCTGGCCAGGCTGGTCTCAAACTCTCAACCTCATGATCCACCCACCTCAGCCTCCCAAGTGCTGGGATTACAGGTGTGAGCCACTGTACCTGGCCACATTTTTCTATTATTTGATAACTGTGCTTGCAGGATAATTGGTTTCCTTTGGAATCCTGTGCATGTTCTTGTATGCAGTTAAAAGCATTACTTTGACCAGGGGTCCACAGCTGTACTAGTCTACCAAAGGGGTCCGTGGCACACAAAAAGTTAAGATTCCCTATTTTAAACCGGTAATTAGCAGCAAACTCCCTCTCTCTATGTCACATAAAAATAGAAGCTAATTTCTATAACAGCTACTCCTCCTTCATTTAGCTGCCTTGAACTCTTGGTGCTCAGAGCTTGGATCTGTGCTAATTCCATTTTTTAACATTTTCACTTGATTTTTTTTTTTTTTTTGGTCAGACAACAGTGCCTTGTGCTACCCATGCTGGCTTCTGCTGCCCTCTGGTGGTCACGATGAGGCCCATTCCCAAGGACAAGCTGGAAAGGCTGGTGCGGGCCTGCTGCTCCCTTGGGGGTGAGCGGGGGCAACCTGTTCATATCGGCGACCCAGGTCAGTGTCTCTCGCTCCTGCCCATGATCCTGACAGCCTCTCTTGGAGTTGGGCCTGAGAAGCAGACAGGAGCTTGCCACGTTCCTAAGCTCCCACGGCTTGTCTTTGTTTTTACCAGGGGTCTCCAGGGGCAAAAGCCCTGAACAAGGCTCAAAGGCTCCGGCAGCTGTATCAGGGCTGGGCTTACAGATGCCCCTCAGGTTTAAAGGTGACACCCTTGGCAGAATAGCCAGTCTCACTGTGGTGTAAGTTTACATATATCATATCCTCTTGGGTTTTTACTGAGGCTTAATAATATATACATAGGAAAAAAAAAAAATATATATATATATATATAATGAATATATATATTGGGTTTTGTCCACAATTCCTGGCTTATAACTCCTAAAATTCTTGGAACCTCCAAAATGCTGTATTTTGTCTGATAGGTTCAGGGTGGGGCTGGTCACCGGAAAGACTAAGCTAGGATTAGAGGGTTGGGACTTTCAGCTCCACCCCTCCCCCCAACCTCCAGGGAGAAAAGAGGGGCTAAAGGTCAAGGCTGATGGTTTAATCAATCATGCTCATGTAATGAAGCCTCCGTAAAACCCCAAGAGGATAGGCTTCAGTGAGCTTCTGCATAGCTGAACACATGTAGGTTCCTAGAGAGTGGTGCCTAGGGAGGGCATGGAAGCTCCGCACCCCTTCCCCCACACCTTGCTCTGGGCATCTCTTTATCTGTATCCTTTGCAATATCCTTTATTTTATTTTATTTAATTAATTAATTTATTTATTTTTGAGACACAGTTTCCCTCTGTCGCTCAGGCTGGAGTGCAGTGTTGCAATCTCAGCTCACTGCAACCTCCGTCTCCTGGGTTCAAGCGATTCTCCTGCCTCAGCCTCCCAAGTAGCTGGGATTACAGGTGCCCAACACCATGCCCAGCTAATTTTTGTATTTTTAGGAGAGATGGGGTTTTGCCATGTTGGCCAGGCTAGTCTTGAACTCCTGGCCTCAAGTGGTCTGCCCGTCTTGGCCTCCCAAAGTGCTGGGATTACAGGTATGAGCCATCGCACCTGGTTTGCAATATTTTTTGTAATAAACTGGTAAACATAAGTAAATGTTTCCTCAAGGTCTGTGAGCTGCTCCAGGAAATTAATCAAACTCAAAGAGTTTGGGTTTAATCAAACCCAAAGAAGGTTAATCAAACTGGAGGCCAGTTGGTCAGAAGTTCTGGAGGCCCAGACTTGCAACTGGTGTCTGTAGGGGGGTGGCCTTGGGGACTGAGCCCTCAGCCTGTGGGTTCTGATGTGTCTCCAGGTGGAATGGAATTGGAGGGCACCCGGCTGGTGCCTCCTGCTTGATGGTGGGGAGAAACCCCTACAAATTTGGTCACAGGAGTCTTCTGTGTTGATGACTGTTACTGTGGTGTGAGAGCAGAGGAAACACACCATTTAGATAGAGTTTTTTTTCTCTACACGCTCACCCACTGGGGATCTTTGATAAATGTAAAGCTCCTATGAACTTCCAATGAATCTGGGGTTGGGGGAAGCCAAAGGTGGCAGCAGGGCTCTTTGTCTGGAGATTTGAGCTCGAAGCAACATCTAATCTGGGCTGCTATTCTTTGGTATATTTGGTTAGGAGATGGCTTTGTTCCATATGTTAATTTGAGCTGAAATCCATTGATCCCCAGTGTATTAACTCAATCTGAGAGTGAGTGAACAGATCCAAGATGAAGAGCCAATATCAAGAAGCTGTGCAGGCCTCTTAGAGGGCCTGATCAGAGTTTGAGACTGGGCCTTGGATGAGGGTCCAAGTTTGGTATAACCTGAACTTGCTCAGCTGCATAACCAACAACATTAGGCAGAACCTAGCCTTTTGTGAAAATGCAATCAGCACTTGCTAGCTTCATCACATGAGGATGATTCAGGGCCACCCACCAGGATGGTGTCTGCTGAGGAGCTTTATCATTAGCCGGGTTGGATTGGGCCCAGCACATCCATCTTTGCTGTCTTCAGGATTAAGTTGCTGCTGGTAGTCAAGCAGCTGAGGTTAGGTGCATGAGGTGTGACCCAGCCTGGACCAAGGTCAACCCCCAAGGCTGGCTTTGGTAGCAATCTGCACAATGAGAGTACTAGGCTCAGTGCACCCAAGGATCCTTCCAGAAATCACGCCACGCAGTGTTCTGAAACCAGCACTCCACGTGGACTGTAAATTATGGAGTACCCTGAGCTGTCAAAGCCTCAATCCCTATTCTCCTTCACCTCTTCCTCAAATACCATTTACAATAATCCTGCGATTTGAGTTTCTGTTTTAGAGAAAGAACCATAAACCAATCAACCAGTTCTAATTGGATGCTCCCTGCTGAGGGAATTACATTTTCCTTTTCCATCTGCAGAACTGTTGGGAATCAAAGAGCTTTCCAAACCTGCCTACGGGGATGCCATGGTGTGTCCCCCAGGGGAGGTTCCAGTGTTCTGGCCTTCTCTGCTGACCAGTCTCGGAGCTGTCAGCAGCTGTGGTACGTTGGGGGATAATGGGGCAATCGATCTGCCCTAGGATGGAGCCCACTGGGGTCTAGTTCTTGAAAGCATATTCTCGTAGTACAATGATTTAAAAATAAAGCCATAAAACAAAACACAAAACAGAGGCCTACAGCTACAGTGAATCTCTCTCTGGTTTCCTTCTTTTATTTATTTATTTATTTTTCTGAGACAGAGTCTCACTCTGTTGCCAGGCTAGAGTGCTGTGGTGCGATCTCGGTTCACTGCAACCTCCAACTCCCTGGTTCAAGCGATTTTTCAGTCTCAGCCTCCTGAGTAGCTGGGATTACAGGCACGTGCCACCACGCCCAGCTAATTTTTGTATTGTTAGTAGAGACAGGGTTTCACCATGTTGGCCAGGATGGTCTTGATCTCCTGACCTCGTGATCTGCCCACCTTGGCCTCCCACAGTGCTGGGATTACAGGTGTGAGTCATCGCGCCTGGCCTGGTTTCCTTCTTTTAATCCCAGGGCTGGATCTCCTTACCACAGCACTTTGTCTTACAACTCAATTTTTTTGTCGTTGTTAGTTTTTTGGTTTTGTTGAGACACAGTCTCACTCTGTCGCCCAGGCTGGAGTGCAGTGGCATGATCTCAGCTCACTGCAAGCTCCGCCTCCTGGGCTCAAGCGAGGGAGGTGTGCCTCAGCCTCCCAAGTAGCTGGAATTACAGGTGCATGCCACCACACCTGGCTAATTTTTGTATTTTTAGTAGAGACGAGGTTTTGCCATGTTGGCCACGCTGGTCTTGAACTCCTGGCCTCAAGTGATCCTCCCACCTCAGCCTCCCAAAGTGCTTGGATTGCAGGCATGAGCCACCATGTCCAGCCTCAAATATGTTTTGATTAAATATATTTCCTTCCTTCCTTCCTTTCCTTCTTCTTTCTTTCTTCTTTCTCTCTCTCTCCCTTCCTTCCTTTCTTGTCTTATCTTTCTTTCTTTCTTTCTCTCTCTCTCTCTTTCTTTCTCTTTCTTTCTTTCCTTCTTTCTTTCTTTCTTTCTTTTCTTTCTTTCTTTCTTTCTTTCTTTCTTTCTTTCTTTCTTTCTTTCTTTCTTTCTTTCTTTCTTTTTTCTTTCTTTCTTTCTTTCTTTTCTTTCACAGCGTCTCACTCTGTTGGCCAGGCTTGAGTTCAGTGGCATCATCATAGCTCACTGCAGCCTCAAACCTCTGGGGTCAAGTGATCCTCCCATCTCAGCTTCCCAGGTACTGGGACTACAGGCCCTCTGGGGTCAAGTCATCCTCCCATCTCAGCTTCCCAGGTACTGGGACTACAGGCATACGCCACCATACCAAACCAATTTTTAGAAATTTTTTGTAGAGATGGGGTCTTGCTACAATGTCCAGGCTGGTCTCAAAGTTCTGGGCTCAAGTGATTCTCCTGCCCCAGCCTCCTGAGTCATAGGGATAACAGGCATGAGCCACGGCTTCAGCCATTTTAATTAAATATATATTTTTATCTGCTGAAGCATCCCAGCCCATTCTAGCAGGAGGACTAACCTTTAGCTTGGCTTTTTGAGACATTTTGGAGATTGATGGGGCCTTGAAAACAAAGGTGAAGCCAAGAAATATAACTAAACAAGTCATTTCCCGTGGTATTTGCAAGGTGATTATAAACAAGGCCAGCAGCAGTACATTTTTTCCAAGGCCTAGGTGATATTACAATGAAGAGACACACGAGGGCGCCCTCCCTAGCTCTCAGTAAGATAGGAAGGTGACAGAAACATGAAAAATAACAGCTATTGCAGACTATAGTCATGGACACTGGAAAATTCTGGCCAGGCCAGCCACACTTGCGCTGTAAGCACATAATCTAGTGTTACTTTGATTTATTTTGAAAGCATTCATGAGAGTTCAGCTATCAGAATGGCCTCATGCAAGGCAAAGATCATCCCTAATGTGGTGATGAGGCATGGCTGCCAAGATCCACAGGATTCCATTTGTTCATTTATTTAAGTACATGTGTTGAGAACCTGCTATGTGCCAGGCATGCACCCAGGCCTCAGGAGTACAGTGCTCCATGGGACAGGATGGAGTCCTCTGGGCGCTCATGGTCTTGTCTGAGTGTCTGTGTGGGTATGTGTGTAGACACACACATCCACGTGCAGTAAACGTCCCCCAGCCCAGTGGCCTCACCACTTTCCCACCATGGGCCGTGGCAGGTGCCCTGCAGAGGAGATCTCACTGCTGTGGGCACCCCAGCATGGCATGTTCCAGCCCTTTAGTTCTGACAGTGATAGCACAGTTGATGGTAGATGAGAACAAATGACATCAGAGAGGGACAATCTTGAATCATTCTCAAATTCCCCCCCCGCTTTTTTTTTTTTTTTTTTTTGAGACGAGGTCTCGCTCTGTCACCCAGGCTGAGTGCAGTGGCACGATCACAGCTCACTGTAGCCTTGACCTCCTAGGCTCGAGCAATCCTCCCACCTGAGCCTCTGGAGTAGCTGGACTACAGGTATGCACCATCGTGTTCAGCTAATTTTTAAATTTTTGTGGAGGTGGGGTCTCACTATGTTGCCCAAGCTGGTTTTGAACTCCTGGGCTCAAGCAATCCTCCCACCTCAGCTTCCCAAAGTGCTGGGATTATACTCATGAGCCACCATGCCTACCTTGAACTTCAATATTTAAACTTTGATTAGCAATTGATTATTTGCCGCAGACCTCACAACTGATGGAGGCAAAACCCTGTGTCATGCTCTGAGCTGACTGTTCTGACGTCTGCCTGGCTTTGGAGTGACCAGTTTTAGGTGCCATCCAAAACACAGACAAACAATAATTACATTCATCATGAGATTCATGACTTCTTCCCCTTACACATCAAATCTAAAAGTTATGTATCTATTAGATTTTTATTGTGAAATGCTGGCTGACTCTGGCTTTCTATTAAATATGAAACTTTAAGCCAAGTGTGGTGGCTCAGGCCTGTAATCCCAGCACTTTGGAAGGCTGAGGTGGTCGGATCACTTGAGGTCAGGAGTTCAAGACCAGCTTGGCCAACATGGTAAAACCCCGTCTCTACTAAAAATACGAAAATTAGCCAGGCGTGATGGCACACACCAATAATCCCAGCTACCTGGGAGGCTGAGAATTGCTTGAACCCCGGAGGCGAAGGTTGCAGCGAGCTGAGATCACACCACTGCACTCCAGCCTGGGTGATAGAGCGAGACTCTGTTTCAAAAAAAAAAAAAAAAAAGAAACTTTATTGTTTCTGTGAAATCCAAGATTTATTTACTCAATTCACATCTGCATTTGTTGAACACGTATTATGTGCAAGGCACTCTGTGGGATCCTGAGATGAATGAGCAAAGGTCGCTCTTCTCCAGGAGCATACAGCTGAGTAGAGATGAGTACTCAAGGATAATAATGACACTGAGGAAGGCAGAAGAGATAAATAGTATGGTATTAAGCACTTAATGAGCCAGGCATAAGAAACTAAGAGTAAGATACTACGTGGTTCAGGCCAGGCTCCGTGGCTCGTGCCTGTAATCCCAGCACTGTGGTAGGCTGAGGCAGGAGGCTTGCTTGAGCCCAGGAGTTTGAGGCCACAGTGAGCTGCGTTGCACCACTGTACTCCAGCCTGGGCAACAGAGCAAGGCCTTATCTCTTTAAAAATATATATATATGAGGCTGGGCGCGGTGGCTCACGCCTGTAATCCCAGCACTCTGGGAGGCTGAGACAGGAGGATCACCTGAGGTCAGGAGTTCGAGCCAGCCTACCCAACATGGCAAAACCCTGTCTCTACTAAAAATACAAAAATTAGCCAGGTGTAGTGGTGCACGCCTATAATCCCAGCTACTCAGAAGGCTGAGACAGGAGAATTGCTTGAACCCGGGAGGCAGACGTTGCAGTGAGCCGAGATCGCACTACTGCACTCCAACCTGGGCAACAGAGCAAGGTTCTGTCTCCAAAAAAAAATGTGCTTGTTCAATTATGCAAACCATGATTGAGGGCTTACTCTGAAACAAGCACTTTGCTGAACACTTTTAAAAATATTTATTTATTTTTTACATTTTTAAACCACATGAGTATGCTAAACCCTTTTTTTTTTTGGAGATGAGGTCTTGCTCTCTTGCCTAGGCTGGAGTGCAGTGACGTGATCTCGACTCACTGCAGCCTCTGCCTCCCGGGTTCAAGCAATTCTCCCACCTCAGCCTCCCAAGTAGCTGAGATTATAGACGCACCGCCAAGCTGGGCTAATTTTTGTATTTTTAGTAGAGACATTTTGTATTTCACTATGTTGACCAGGCTGGTCTTGAACTCCTGACCTCAGGTGATCTACCCTCCTTGGCCTCCCAAAGAGTTGGGATTACAGCCGTGAGCCACTGCGCCCGGCCTGCTAAACACTTTTATGTACATTTTCCAGTTTCGTTCTGACAATAGCCGTATGAGGCATTATCATTACTTTACAGTCAAAGAAACAGGTTTAAAGAATAAAGTCGGGCCGGGCGCGGTGGCTCACACCTGTAATCCCAGCACTTTGGGGGTCAAGGTGGGCAGATCACCTGAGGTCAGGAGTTGGAGACAAGCCTGGATAACATGGTAAAACCCCATCTCTACTAAAAATACAAAAATTAGCCAGGCATGGTGGCGGGTGCCTGTAATCCCAGCTACTCAGGAGGCTGAGGCGGGAGAGTCGCTTGAACCCAGGAGGCGAAGGTTGCAGTGAGCCGAGATCATACCACTGCACTCCAGCCTGGGTGACACAGCAAGACTCCGTCTCAAAAAAAAAAAGAATAGAGTCAATAAAGTCACATCTCAAATTCCAGTATATTCACAATGCTAAAACCAGTTCTTAATAACTATGCTGGAGTGTTTCACATTGCCTGAAATCTAACAAGGGAGAGTCTTTAAAGAATAAAATTAACATAAATCAAAGCAAAATGTAAGTGCCATAAGGAAAAATAGAAACGATGCCATAAGGAAAAATAGAAATGATGCTCACAGAGGGTTCCAAACCTAACATTTGCTGGAAAGCAAAGCAAGATGGCTTCATGAGTTTTAAGAATCCAGTAAACACTTCCTGATATCCATGGGTTAAATTGATGGAATCGCTTAGAGCTCTAGCTATAGCTGTGGCTGTATCTCACCTCTTTTCAACCCATATTCAACTCATCTTTACTTTCCTAGAGATGAGAGGCAACTGTTTAAATGGAATTTGATGTAGCCATAAACCAGTTTATTCTGACCTTGGTGCCAGCAGGTGGTATAGGGAGTGCTTAGGCTGAGTTGATGGCCAGGTGCTATCTTGCCTATCAACAGTGGGCTAGATGAGGGTAGGCTGGACTTGATGAAGTGGCTGGGCTCAGACCCTCCTGTTGTGTGTTTTAGAGACCCCACTGGCTTTTGCCAGCATCCCAGGCTGCACAGTTATGACTGACCTGAAGGATGCAAAGGCTCCAGCTGGTTGTCTCACCCCAGAGAGAATTCCAGAGGTCCATCACATTTCCCAAGATCCTCTGCACTACAGCATCGCATCAGTCTCTGCTTCTCAGAAGATCAGAGAGCTAGAGTCTATGATCAGCATAGACCCAGGTAAGAAGCAACACATTTGCACCTGGAGAAAATCACCACTGACATAATTTTCCATGAAAAAGGTGGGATGCAAAATGTATCCACAGGTTATTTTTTAAATGTTGATACTGCATATAAATCTCAAAAAGACTAGAACAACACCAAAATACTGACATTGATGGTCTCTAGGTAGTGCTATTATGAGTGATTTTTGCTTACTTTCTTTTTCTTTCTTCTTTCTTTCTTTCTCTTTCTTTCTTTCTGTCTTTCTTTCTCTCTCTCTCTCTTTTCTTTTCTTTTTTATTTATTTTCTTTTTTTTTTTGAGACAGAGTCTTACTCTATTGCCCAGGCTGGAGCAATGGCATGATCTTGGCTCACTGCAACCTCTGCCTCCCGGGTTCAAGTGATTCTCCTGTCTCAGCCTCCTGAGTAGCTGGGATTACAGGCGCGCTCCACCACACCCGGCTAATTTTTGTATTTTTAGCAGAGACAGGATTTCACCATGTTGGCCAGGCTGGTCTTAAACTGCTGACCTCGTGATCTGCCCACCTTGGCCTCCCAAAGTGCTGGGTTTACAGGCGTGAGCCACCGTGCTCAGCCTTGCTTTCTTCTTTATGGCTTTTTCTTTCTTTCTTTCTTTCTTTTTTTTTTTTTTTTTTTTTTGAGATGGGGTCTCGCTCTGTCGCCCAGGCTGAAGTGTGGTGGTGCAGTCTCAATTCACTGCAACCTCCATCTCCCAGGTTCAAGTGATTCTCCTGCCTCAGCCTCCTGAGTACCTAGGACTACAGGCACGTGCCACCCCACCCAGCTAATTTTTGTATTTTTAGTAGAGTCGAGGTTTCACCATGTTGGCCAGGCTGGTCTTGAACTCCTGACCTCAGGTAATCCACCCATCTCGGCCTCCCAAAGGGCTAGGATTGCAGGTGTAAGCCAACACGTCCAGTCGTTTTTGGCTTTTTCTTGTTCTAAACTTTAACACTAAACGTGAGGAAGTTCATTGAGTTTATTTGCTTGGCATGTTGCCAGCCAGAAGCAGATGGGGTTAGGTAGGTAAGAAAAAAAGAGAATGGTTTCTAGGTAGGCAACTGCCACCGTTTAAAAAAAGTTATTTATGTAGTTTATTATTATTATTTAGAGATGGGGGTGTGGTGGTTCACTATGTTGCCCAGGTTGGTCTTGAACTCCTGGGCTTGAGTGATTTTCCCGCCTTGGCCTCCCAAAGTGCTGGGACTACAGGCATGAGCCACCCAGCCTGTCCTCTATGGATTTAATGATGTCCCTAATCTCCCCCTTTTGTGCCATTGCCCTGGGGTTGGGCGTGGAATAGATTATTTGTATACTGGACAGCAGGGATAGTGGTAGGGGCGGGATTGCTTCTCTGGGGATCCCAGTGGGGCAGGACCCTATAGCCACAGCCTCACAACAGTTTGCAGTCAACTTGTATATTGTATAATGCATCTCAGGGGAAGGATAGCCCTTCTGTGGCTTTGGAGCCACTGGCCTTCTGTACATGGGAGGGATCCCCTAGGGGACCTGCTGATTCCAATTAGTTATCGCATTGCATCGCATCGCATCGCATCGCATCGCATCGCATCGCATCGATCTTTTGAGACAAGATCTCACTCTGTTGCCCAGGCTGGAGTGCAGTGATGCAATCTTGGCTCACTGTAACCTCCACCTCCTAGGCTCAAGCAGTCCTCCCACCTCAGCCTCCTGAGTAGCTAAGACTACAGGCTGGCACCACCATACCTGGCTAATTTGTTGTTGTATTTTTAGTAGAGACGGGATTTTGCCATGTTACCCAGTCTGGTCTCAAACTCCTGAGCTCAAGTGGTCTTCCCACCTCAGCCTCCCAAAGTGCTGGGATTACAGGCATGAGCCACCATGCCTGGCCCTGCTGATTCCAGTTAGAAAGAGGTTTGCTGAAAGCTGGTTGAGGGGATTTTAACTTCCTGCTATGTCTTCATTTAAGGGCTGAATTTCTAATCCCAGGTGGCCAGCAGAGACTGCAGTTTCACCCGCCATTGTGTGTGGTAAATCCCTTTGTTGGCAAACACTCATGAGAGAATTACGGTGTAGACCATACCTCAGTTTCCTCATCAGCATAACAGGAGTGATGACAATTATGCCTGCCTCTCTGGGTTGTGATGCATAATAAGGATAATGGTGTCACCTACCAAGTTGTACTGTGCCAGGCAACAGGCTGCAAGCATTTATGCGTTTCATCTTATTAAATTCTCCCAATGACTCTACGTTGATCAACTTCATTTAACAGGTGAGGAAACTGAGGCAGATAAGGTGCAAAGACTTGCCAAAGTCCACATACCTAGTAGGTGGTCAGGGAAGAACTTGAACCCATGTCTGCTGACTTCAAGCCCATGATTTATAAATGTCAGCTAAATTAGAATCTGAGTGTAAACGGTAAGTCACAGTCTTGCCTGGGCAGTTGAAAGAGTGCTCCAGCAACTCCTGGTTCACACCCCAGTCCCTCTTCTGGACCTTCTCATGGGCCGTGCTCCTAAACCTGGGGTACAAACCACCCTTGGCACCTGGAATGACTAGAGAGGAGAAGGCATATGGGGCCTCCCCACCGGCCCACCTGACTCTCATTCCCCAGAGTCAGGTGGGCCGGTGGGAAGATTCAGGTAGCTACCTGGATCAATGGTGGCCGACCTCCGTGGAGAGCTGAGGGGTGAGGCCAGCCTGCAAAGCAGCGGTCAGCTCTCTGGGCTGGACTCCCAGGGCCCAGACAGGACTGATTCCAGCGCCAGTTTAAAGCCTACGGCAGCTGGGCAGAGCCCCAGAACAGACAGGCTGGGACCTTCCCCTGCTGGCCAGCACTGTCACGAATCTGACAGTGCAGACCAGCCCTAGAAATACCTAATTCTTGGGAGACCGAGGTGGGAGGATCACTTGAGGTCAGGAGTTCAAGACCAGCCTGGGCAATGTAGAGAGATCCTATCTCTAGAAAAAACAATAATAATAAAAATTAGCTAGGTGTGGTGGTGTCACACGCCTGTGGTCCCAGCTACTGGGGAGGCTGAGGTGTGCAGATCGCTTGAGTTCAGGAAGTTGAAGCTGCAGTGAGCCATGATTGCAGCACTGCACTCCAGCCTGGGCCATAGAGCAATACCCTGTGAAAGAAAGAAAGAGAGAGAGAGAGAGAGAGAGAGAGGGAGGGAGGAAGGAAGGAAGGGAGGGAGGGAGGGACGGAGGGAGAGAGGGAGGGAGTCTGATTCTGGAAGGAAGGAAGGAAGGAAGGAAAGAAGGAAGGAGTCTGACTCTGGAAGGAAGGAAGGAAGGAAGGAAGGGAGGGAGGGAGGGAGAGAGGGAAGGGAGGGAGGGAGGGAGGGAGGCAGGGAGGGAAATGTCTGATTCTCTTCCCTGGGCATAGGAGCAAAAGTTGTCTTCCAATGACAGGGGCATCTGTAGTAACTACATTTCTTGCTGAACCACTGGACATAGCTCTTTGCCTGTTTGTCTTCTGTTAGGTTGTTCATGCATTAGTTCATTCTGTAGAGAATGTGGTTTCCTTTACATATAATCCTATAGTAAATTAAGGATATAAACCCACCACAGATACACCTCGTAGATTATGCTCATGACTGTGTATACATAAAGTATCTTACATAGGTGATCCCCTGGGTGGGTTTTTTTTTTCTTTTGAGATGTAGTCTCGCTCTGTTGCCCAGGCTGGAGTGCAGTGGTGTGATCTTGGCTCATTGCAACCGCCACCTCCTGGGTTCAAGCAGTTCTCGTGCCTCAGCCTCTCAGCGTAGCTGGGATTACAGGCATGTGCCACCATGTCTGGCTAATTTTGTAATTTTAGTAGAGCTGGGGTTTTGCCATGTTGGCCAGGCTTGTCTCAAACTCCTGGCCTCATGCAATCTGCCCACCTCAGCCTCCCGAAGTGCTGGGATTACAGGTGTGAGCCACTGTGCCCAGCCGGATTTTTTTTTTTTTTGAGACAGGTTCTTGTTCTGTCCTCCAGGCTGGAGTACAGTGGTACAATCACAGATCACTGCAGCCTCACTCTCCAGGGCTCAAGGTACCCTCCCACCTCAGCCTCCCAAGTACCTGGCACTACAGGTACACACCACCATGCTGGGCTAATTTTTAATTTTTTTTTGTAGAGATGGGGTCTCCCTGTGTTGCCCAGGCTGGTCTTGAACCCCTGGGTTCAAACAATCCTCCCTCCTCAGTCTCCCAAAGTGTTGAGATTACAGGCATGAGCCACTGCTCCTGGTGCTCTGGGTGGATATATCTTTAAAATTTCTGCCATACCTTCTCCTTCACAAACATTCTTACCCAAGCTGATGGCTCTCCATTTAGCACAGAGTCATGAGGGAAGATGAATTATTAACTCTACCATTAGCTCAGATTAAAAAAAAAAAAGTAATTGGGAAGTAAATTTATTGCAGATGTGGTGCACCCATTGCTTAATAAAACAAGCTAAGAGGTCAGCCACAAACACCACCAATCAATGCTGTGCAGACTGCAAGACGAAGCTTGAAGGATGAGGCTGGGGGAGGCAGATTTACAACTGTTGGATGTGTTGATGTCATCTGTTAAGGACCATCTTTAATCCTCAAGAATAACAGATGCTTTTGATCCCCACTATATTAAATAAGCAGATAGAAGATTCATAACAGCATCTTGAGCATTACTCACTGGGCATAACAATAGACCCAGTCAGTCATTTTTGAGAGGATGTTGGCTTGCATTTGAGGTGCCTGGGGAATATGAAGGGATATAGGGTTTATAGTAATGATTTTTGCACTGATGATAAAATCATCATAAATGTATTTGCCAATTTACAGTTGACCAAGTTCTCACTCTCCTCTTCTCCCTTTGGCGCTCACCATGCCCTAAGAAGTAGGTTACATCCCAATTTTTTTATTTAAAAATATTGTTCTTCTTCTCCTCGCCCCCCGTTTTTTTGAGACAGAGTCTTGCTCTGTCACCTAGGCTGGAGTGCAGTGGTGCGATCTTGGCTCACTGCAACCTCTGCCTCCCGAGTTGAAGCAATTCTCCTGCCTCAGCTGGGATAACAGGTGCCCGCCACCATGCCTGGCTAATTTTTGTATTTTTAGTAGAGACGGGGTTTCACTATGTTGGCCAGGCTGGTCTTGAACTCCTGACCTCGTGATCCGCCCACCTCGGCCTCCCAAAGTGCTGGGATTACAGGCGTGAGCCACCCTGCCCAGCCAACCCCGTGTCTTTCACATTCTCCAGGCACCTCAACTATAAGCCAGCATCCTCTCACATCCCTTCAGTCCACTGCTGATTTCAGCCACGGCCAGAGTGGAAGTTCTGTGTCCCACACTCTGCCTTTGCATGCACTGTTTTGCTCTGAGGTGACCTGAATGTAGACAAAGGCACAGTGGGACCTCATGAGGGCAGCTGCCTGGCTTGGTGGCCACTGGTGGGCATCTGTAGCACACACCGCAGCTTCCCTACTCGTATCCTCTGGGCCGCCTGGGTTCATCTGCATGGAATTATGGGCGACTCCCAGCACGACAGCCTCTTACCATAGGCTCGGGTCTCTGCTCCATCTGAGGATGCCCTCGGTCCCTCCAGAGTCTTCCTCATCACAGCAGGCACAGCCTGGTAGTGCAGAGGACTCAACGCCCTAATGGGCAGGTGGGTAAATGCCCAGTCTCCCTGTCCTCCGAGGACCCCACAGTTTCTTAGAGAATCTCAAGCTGTGCTGAGCCCCAGTTGCCTTTGAAGTTAACTTCCTCGCTCACAATCCTTTATTGTTTTTTTTCCGCTTTCCCCTCTTCTCACTTGCCTTTCCTGGGATCACCTCCCACTGAAATACTCGTGCCCAGCTCCTTGTGTCACGGTCTTCTTTGAGGGAATCCCCAACTAATGGTACCGTCTGTACCATTTCCCTTCCCTCTTATATATTCCCTGTATTAGTTAGGGTTTGCTAGAGTGCCGTAACCTAGAAGCCCTGGGATGCTTTGCTCAAATGCAACAGAAGTGTGTTCCTCTCTCACATAGCAGGCCAGGGTGGGTCTTCCAGGGTGAGTGTCCTGGGTCAGCAAGAAGGGGATCTGCTCCACTCAGTCACTCAGGGACCCTGCAGGTCTGCCATTACATCCTCTGACCCCCCCCAGGAGGTTCTGGCTGTCAGTACTCCAGGAGATTCTGGCTGTCAATACTCCAGCCGTGGGGAAAAGGGAACGAGCTTGGAGGTGCGTGTGGGAGGTGCATGCCAGGCCCAGAGGTGGCATGCGTCTCTTCCGTCACGATCCGGTAGAGAGAACCCAATCTCGCGGCCACACCTGACTGAAGGGAGGCTCCTGGGCCATTTACCCCTCTCTCCTTCACTGCTGCATTCAGGGGGCGGGGGCGGAATACACTGTGGTGAGCAATTTGCAGTCTCTGCCACAGCCCTCCAAAAAACAAAGCAAACAAACTAAAAACCCAAACTACTCTTACTATAAAGTTTCTACTTTAAAAATAATCACTTTTTGGCTGGGTGCGGTGGCTAATGCCTGTAATCCCAGCACTTTGGGAGGCCAAGGTGGGAAGATTGCTTGAGCCCGGGAGTTTGAGACCAGCCTGGGCAACATAGCAAGGTCCTGTCTTTTTAAAAAATGCCACAAAAACAATTAGCGGGGTGTGGTGGTGCGTGCCTGTAGCCCAGCTATTCAGGAGGGTGAGGCGGGAGGATCACTTGAGCCCAGGAGTTTGAGGCTGCAGTGAGCTGTGATTGCACCACTGCATTCCAGCCTAAATGACAGAGCAGAACCCTATCATAAATACATACATACAGACATACATACATACATACATACATACATACATAAAAACAATTTAAAAAATATAGTTATTTTACATTGTATTTTATTTTTGTCATTTCAGGGAACCGGGGGATTGGGCACCTGCTCTGTAAAGATGAGCTGCTGAAGGCCTCTCTCTCACTGTCCCATGCCCGCTCAGTGCTCATCACCACTGGGTTCCCCACGCATTTCAATCATGAGCCTCCAGAAGAGACAGACGGCCCACCAGGAGCTGTTGCTCTGGCCACCTTCCTGCAGGCCTTGGAGAAGGAGGTCGCCATAATCGTTGACCAGAGAGCCTGGAACTTGCACCAGAAGATTGTCGAAGATGCTGTTGAGCAAGGTGAGCAGTGAGATGGGCTTGGTCCATTTTCCCCAAATGGGCTTTGTGGACGGAGGCTGGAGGGAATCAGCATCTGCAGTACAGAGCATTCTCCTTCCAGCTCAGAACAACTCCGTTGTAAGCTGCATAGCCTGATTTCATAGACGAAGAGACTGAGGCTCTGAGAGGTCCAGGGGATTTTCCCAGGTGGAAATGGTGAGCTGGAATTTGAACTTGGGTCCACCAGGCTCCAAAGCATGGGGTCCTTCCTGCACACCTGCTGCTCTCCCTGTGTGATGCGGGGAATGACCTGCCAAGTATTCTTAGCAACCCAGGGCAGCCCTGGACCACCAGAGCTGGGGAGGGTAGTGGAGTATGAAGTGGCTGAAAGGCTCAGACAGCAGTCCCACCTGGTCGTGATGGGCAGGGCTGCACCTGGAGCACCCAGGTGGGCGTTATTGCTGTAGGTGTTGGAGACGTGAGGCTGTAATTCCACTATCTGTGTAACCAGATCAGCCTCGGGCTCAATGTGAACAACCGCTGCTCACCTCACCTCCACCCTGCAGGAAGTGTTATCAGGCATGAGCTGGAAGCCTGGTGAATCTCACCTGCCTCCCGCTACTGATCGCTCTGTGTCCCTCAAAATGCATTCTTCAGAGGTATGTTTTTTCCTTTTAGCATTCAAAAAGGGCTTTAAACCCAGTAAGGCATACCCTAAAGCACCCATTATGTCAGAAGTTTCCAAAAGCCTGTGTCTGTACGTGCAGAATCCATTTCATGCAACAAATGTGTGTTGAGCTCGAGTATGTGCCAGGCACTCTTAGGTTCTTGAGATCCACCCATGAGCAAAAGTGACAACAGTCCTGCCCCCACGGAGAGTATCTTCCAGCGTAGTGTGACAGACAAGAAACGACATGAAAGATGAATCAGTGTGTTCAAGTGATGATGCCGTGGGGAAAATGGACCAGGATGAGGAGACTGGAGAGTGAGGGGCTGGGCGGTGGCAGCAGTGGGGGGCAGCTGTCACTTTACACAGGATGGCCAGGAAGACCTCCTGGAGGAGGTGGCCTTTGAGTCCAGAATTCAGGTTGATGATGAGGGTGTGAGGCTTGGGCTGGCTGAGGGAAGGGCATCCTGTATTGTGGCAATGGCTGGGGCAGAGGCCATTAGGTGGAGTGGGGGCCCAGTGGGTTTAAGAAAGGATGACATGCTGGCTGACTGGCCTGGAATGAATGAGGAAAAGAGAAGTGGAACGAGGGACAGAGAGGTAACAGGGACCAGATGGGACAGGATCTCGCAGGACCCCGTGGGCAGCTGGGCTTTTGTTCTGGGTAAGATGGGGAGCCTGGGATTTCTCTGAGTCAGGGACAGCCATGTTCTGTGTGGGTTGTAAGCGATCACTGGGGTGCAGAGACAAGGGTGGAAACGGGCGACTGGTGAGTTATGGAAGGTGGGAGAGGAGGACGGTTTGGCATGGGGGTGCCTCATGGCACATCCCTTCAGCCCCACTTCTGATTTCAGCCGCCACTGCGGTGGATGTTCTGAGTCACATTGACCCGATTGGACCCTGCCACAAGCAAGGGCCCTGCAGGGCCTCTCCAAAGCCATGTGGAATCACTGGCTGATGATTCCAGGGCACCCTCAACCCCTGGGGGACAGGACCTGAGGTATAAGTGACACATTCTACAACATGGATGACCCTCGAGGACATCTTGAGAAGTGGATTAAGCCAGTCATATTGTATGACTCCACGCATATGACGTGCCTAGAGTAGGCAAACTCACAGGGCAGATAGAATGGTGGTTGCCAGTGGCTGGGAGGAGAGGGGAATGGGGAGTTGTTTATAGGTACAGGGGTTCAGTTTGGGATGATGAGAAAGTTCTGGAGATGAATGGGGGTGATGGTTGCACAACAATGTGAAATACTTTATGCTACTGAACTATACACCTGAAAATGGCTAAAACAGGCCGAGCACAGTGACTGTCTTTTGGACAGTCCCTTGTCTTTTGGAGACACACAGTTCCTGGTGGAACTGAGGCCCCACTCCCTAGAGCAGCAACCTTGAAGGTACACGTTCCCTCCTTCCCAGCCTCACTCTCCCTGTTCCCTCCCACCTGCTTCTTGGCACCATCTCCCAAGAGACCATCTGCACCCACGTCTCAAGTTCTGGTTTCAAAGAAACCCAAAGAGACAAAAAGTACAGATACAGAGGGCAGGGGGTATTGTGAGAAGTAGCCAGATGCTGTATCTATTTTGCAGGTACAGTCAACATGATTTCCAGATGGATTGGATGTGGGTGTGAGGAGAAGGATCAGGGCTTGCTCTAAGGTTTTCAGCCTGATAACTGGAAGGATGGAGTTTCTGTGAACTGAGATGGGGAAGACTAGCGGGTTTAGGGGTAAATCACGAGTCCAGGTTTGACATTTGCGCCCTGATGGAGGGATTGTAAAATGGTGCAGATGCTATGAAAAACAGATGGCAGTGGCTAAAACAATTAAAAATAGAAAATACCATATGGTCTAGTAATTCCACTTCCAGGCATATACCCCAGAAAAGGGAAAGCAGGGACTCAAGATATTTGTTCCCTAATGCTCATAGCACTTTATTTGCGACAGTCACGAGGCAGAACCAAACCAAGTGCCCATCGATGGATGAATAGATAAACAAAATGTGGTATATAATTATTACTCAGCCTTAAAAAGGCAGGAAATTCCAACACATGCTACAACATGGATGACCCTTGAGGACATCTTGAGAAGTGGATTAAGCCAGTCATATTATATGACTCCATGCATATGACGTGCCTAGAGTAGGCAAACTCACAGGGCAGAAAGTAGAATGGTGGTTGCCAGTGGCTGGGAGGAGAGGGGAATGAGCAGTTGTTTATAGGTACAGGGGTTCAGTTTGGAATGATGAGAAAGTTCTGGAGATGAATGGGGGTGATGGTTGCACAACAATGTGAAATACTTTATGCTACTGAACTATACACTTGAAAATGGCTAAAACAGGCTAGGCACAGTGACTCATGCCTGTAATCCCAGCGCTTTGGGAGACCGAGACAGGTGGATCGCTTGAGGTCAGGAGTTCAAGACCAGCCTGTCCAAAACCATGTTTCCACCAGGACCTGTGTGTCTCATAACAAAACCCCATTTCTTTTTTTTTTTTTTTTTTGAGACAGAGTCTGGCTGTCGCCCAGGCTGGAGTGCAGTGGCGTGATCTCAGTTCACTGCAAGCTCCGCCTCCCGGGTTCACGCTATTCTCCTGCCTCCCGAGTAGCTGGGACTACAGGTGCCCAGCACCACACCCAGATAATTCTTTTGTATTTTTAGTAGAGACAGGGTTTCACTGTGTTAGCCAGGATGGTCTTGATTTCCTGACCTCATGATCCGCCTGCCTCGGCCTCCCAAAGTGCTGGGATTACAGGCGTGAGCCACCGTGCCCGGCCAACAAAACCCCATTTCTACTAAAAATACAAAAATTAGCCAAGCGTGGTGGCTGGTGCACGCCTGTAATCCCATCTACCTGGAAGGCTGAGACACAAGAATCGCTTGAACCCAGGATGTGGAGGTTGCATTTAGCCGAGATCGCACCAATGCACTCCAGCCTGGGTGACAGAGTAAAACTGTCTCAAAATAAATAAATAAAAAGGCTAAAATGGTAAATTTTATGTTGCACGTATTTTACCATGATTTTTAAAAGAATGCAGGTTTGACCCTGTTAGGTATGAGGTGTGTCTATTAGACACACAGTGGAGAAGTCAAGGAGGCAGTTAGTGATATATAAAGAGTTCAGGAGAGCAGTGTGGGCAAGGAGAAATTGGGAGGCTGTTGGCGTGTTGGTGGGCTCTCAAGTCAAACTGCTGGGTGAGATCACTGTGGAAATAAATGGAGGCAGAGCAAAGGACCCAGGATTGCGTCCTGGGTCTCCCTGTGTTAAGAGGATGAGGAGAAGGGCAGAACAGCCAGCGAGGGAGACGCTGAGGCCAGAGGAAAGGCAAGGGGCCATGTTTCCGTAGAGCAGAGAGAGGCCTCGGGAGGAAGGGCTGGCGACAGCGTAGAGCACCACTCACAGGCCAGCCTCATTTCCATCTGACAACGGTGTTGCTGGGTATTTTCAGCTGCCCCCTTCCCAGAAGTCACTCTGCCCTCTGTGCTCACCTGACAGCCTGGCTTGGAGACGCCCACCAGACTCCACTCAGAGCTGGGTCTTGTCTCTTGTCCTCATGGGAGCTCGAGGGTAAAACTTGCTATATTGGATTTTACAGAACTTACATTACATTTGGATGAAGAAAGTAAAAGCAATTTGGCCTTTTAATGAAAATTATTTCAGCTCCGTTTCTAATAACCAAAGCCTAGGAAAAGTTTTAAAGAGGCTAGGTGCAGTGGCTCACCCCTGTAATCCCAGCACTTTGGAAGGCCAAGGCAGGCAGATCACCTGAGCTCAGGAGTTTGAGACCAGCCTGGCCAACATGGTGAAACCCTGTCTCTACCGAAAAAAATACAAAAATTAGCTGCGTGTGGTAGCACGCGCCTGTAGTCCTAGCTACTAGGGAGGCTGAGGCAGGAGAACCGCTTGAACCTGGGAAGTGGAGGTTGCAGTGAGCTGAAATTGTACCACTGCACTCCAGCCTGGGAGACAGAGTGATATTCCATCTTAGAAAAAAAAAAAGAGTTTTAAAGCTGACTAGGCATTGTCATTTCTTTCCTGTCTTGAGCATAGACGGACCATAGCTCTTTCTTCATAGCTCAGAAGTGGGAACCTCATCTTGCCTAGACCTTCCTTTTTGGGGATTCTCCTGTGTCCTTTCTCGTGTGTTCCCCACTTTGGGATACATTATGTTCCCTGCCCTCCTGGACTCCCTGGTACTTCTTACTAGTATCCTATATCCTTGATCCAATTTTGAGGCAATAAGAAAGAAACATCCTTTACTTAGCACTGACCGTGTGCACAACGGCCAGCCAGGTACTTAGCACACAGCACGTCATTGCCCTGTCGCGGTAGTCCTGGGAGGTGGGTGTTACCCCATTTTGTAGAGGAGGTAACCAATGGCTTGCATAGCTTGCCCAAGGTCACATAGCAAGGGAATGGTGTGACGTTCCCACCGAGGGCTGTTTAGCTCTAAGTTCAGCCCCCTTTCCAGATTGGCAGGCTGCCCCTCACAGCACAGGGAAGGGCTGGGTCATTCCCCTTTGTTGTGACTGTCCCCCAACCCCAAATTGCCACCTTATGGCTTCACATGTAGAATGTGTTCCGTGAGCATCATGATGACTAACAGCTACTTGCCTTCCCCACTTAGATGTGGGCTGAGGTTAGGGAGGGGGATGGGGAAGGAGCCACAGTGAGGGATCCTTTTTTTTTTTTGAGACAGAGTTTTGCCTTGTCGCCAGGCTGGAGTGCAGTGGCGCGATCTTGGCTCACTGCAACCTCCGACTCCCGAATTCAAGTGATTCTCCTGCCTCAGCCCCCCGAGTAGCTGGGATTACAGGTGCCCGCCACCATACCCAGCTAATTTTTGTATTTTTAGTAGAGACAGGTTTCACCACATTGGCCAGGATGATCTCAATCTCCTGACCTCGTGATCTGCCCGCCTCAGACTCCCAGGGTGCTGAGATTACAGGTGTGAGCCACCGTGCCTGGCCAGTGAGGGATTATTTAAGGATTCTGACAATGATTCTTGTTCCTCACCCCAACTTGCCCCATTGACCCACTGGGGTGGCAGTGGCAGCTCCCAAAGAGCTCAGGGGCAGCAGCATGGTGGAGTAGGTGGGGGTGGGAGCCACTGTCTGGAAGCTGCATTTGCAGGACAAGCATGCAGTTTTAACATGGGTGCGGTGCCTCCTTGGGCTGGCTCTACGTGAGGGGTGTGAGGGGCTGATGATAGAGATTGAGGAGCTGGCTGAAGCTCCTCCAAGGCTACTTTGGCAGCCATCCTGGGCTACAGAGCAGTATGGGAGCTCCTGCAGGACCAGCTAGACCATAACAGTGGGTCCAAGACACCCTGCTCCTGGCTCCTTGCCATCTTAAGCTCTGTGTGGAGACTTTGTCTTTGGCCAGTGACTATGCTGGGATTCTACCCCAACCTGTTGTGAGATAGATCGGTTAATGAAAACCAAGTTCATTTTATCTTATTTTGGGATTTTTGTGTATTTCCCACATATTCTACAACAATATGTGTTCTTTTGTCATTAGAAAAGGTCCTATTTTTAAGAGTCAAATTCACTTTGATTCACTTTTGGAAATCACTCCAATATAAGTAAGTATCCCAAGGCACAGACTCTGGGAATTTCCTTCAGTTGTTCTTGATCTTCCCTGAAGGTATGCACGGAGGTAGGGAGTGGGTGAGAATTTGGGGTGAGAATTGGAGCCATGAAACTGACATATATACATGGCCTTGCCCAAGTTGTTTGGCATCTCTGACCTTCAGTTTTCCTCATCTTTAAAATGGGGATAATGATGGTTTTTTTGGGTTTGTTTTTTGTTTTTGGTTTTTTTTTGAGATGGAGTCTTACTGTGTTGCCCAGGCTGGAGTGCAGTGGTGTGATCTCGGCTCACTGCAACCTCTGCCTCCCAGGTTCAAGCGGTTCTCCTGCCTCAGCCTCCTGAGTAGCTGGGACTATAGGTGCGTGCCACCACGCCAGGCAAATTTTTTCTGTTTTTAGTGGAGACAGGGTTTCACCATGTTAGCTGGGATGGTCTCAATCTCCTGACCTCGTGATCCACCCACCTTGGCCTCCCAAAGTGCTGGAATTACAGGCATGAGGCACCCGTGCCCAGCCCATGATGGTTTTTATCACATGGAATTGTAAAAATTAAATCAAGAATGTTCACACTGAGTGCTTAGCAGAGGGCTGGCACACTGTCACCGAGGGCACATAAATGTATGCTCAGCCCTCGTGATAGCAGTGGGCCAGAACAGGCCGCTGTTCCCACAGTATTATGGGCATCTTACATGCAGCATATTTGTTAGGCTGTATTAGCCCGATTCTGCCCTCCACTCCCGTCAACCCTAGAGTTTACCCAGGACCAAAAGTAAACTTAAATATTCTCTGTGTCATGGCCTTGGCTTACCTGACATGTTCTATGGATAGATGTTGTTCAATAACAGTAATGATACCCTTCAAAGAAGCTTTTGAAAAGCCAACGTGAATTTCCAGAATCCAACACTAGAGCTGATGTGTGCCCCACTTGCCTTTATTTTCAAGGTGTTCTGAAGATGCAGATCCCAATATTAACTTACCAAGGTGGATCAGTGGAAGCTGCTCAGGCATTCCTGTGCAAAAATGGGGACCCGCAGACACCTAGGTACGTATGTCGCATCCCAGTTTAAGTGGCGGATGGTGGAAACGCCCATATGCTCTTCACTTAGCCAACAAAGTTGTCTGCATACCCAAGCCCTTCAGAGGGAGTGAAGCCATGAGCCAAGGAAGATGGGTTCTCATGAACCAGACTAACAAATGAGGCTGGGGGGTTTCAAGGTGTCCTGGGGCCTCACAGAGCATCTCTGGAAGTAACAGGTCCCTGGGCAGCAGAGAGAGACAGCGTATCTTCCTGATAGAGGGGAAACATAGCACTAAAAAAAAAAAAAGACTAGAAGTTTCTCAGTCTCAAACTATGGGTCATGACATGTTAGAGAATAGTGAAATCATTTCAGTTAGGGTATCCAGCACCTTTGGAAAATGAAATAGAAATACAGCATCATTGTGTATCTTGTATAGTAATGGTGAGTACTCCCTCATAAGACTGTGTATGTGCAAGTGTGTGTATTTCTTACTGTGTGTTATGGTCAAACTTTTTTTTTTAGGGGGCGGGGATGGAGTCTTTATCTGTCGCCCAGGCTGGGGTACAGTGGCATGATCTCTGCTCACTACAACCTCCGCCTCCCAGGTGCCAGTGATTCTCCTGCCTCAGCCTCCCAAGTAGCTGGGATTACAGGCACGCACCATCACACCCAGCTAATTTTTCTATTTTTTAATAGAGACGGGGTTTCACCATGTTGGCCAGGCTGGTCTGGAACTCCTGGCCTCAGGTGATCCACCTGTCTCAGCCTCCCAAAGTGCTGGGATTACAGGTGTGAGCCACTGCACCTGGCCTCTCTGAACTATTTTTTAAGCTTACACTTCAATGGCGTAAAACTACACTCACATTGCTGTGCAGCCGTCATCACCATCCATCTGCAGAACTCTTTTCATCTTGCTAAACTGAAAGTCTGTGCTCCATTCAAAGATAATTCTCCATCTCCTCCTCAACCCAGCCTCTGGCAACCACAATTCTACTTACTGTCTTTGTGAGTCTGACTATTCGAGGCACCCTGTATAAGTGGAATCATCCAATATTTGTCCTTTTGTGACTGCTTATTTCACTTAGCATAATGTCCTCAATGTTCATTCATGTCACAGCATGTGCCAGAATGTCCTGCCTTTTTAAGGCTGAATAACATTCCCTTGTGTGTATAGACCACATTATGTTTTTGCATTCATCCGTCAGTGGGCACTGGGTTTGCTTCCTGCTCTTGGCTATGCTGAATACTGCTGCTATGAGCATGGGTGGACAAATATCTCCTTGA
The DNA here is from genome assembly GCF_028885655.2 of Pongo abelii. Taxonomy (NCBI): domain Eukaryota; kingdom Metazoa; phylum Chordata; class Mammalia; order Primates; family Hominidae; genus Pongo; species Pongo abelii. Next base: position 95,567,595 of record NC_072000.2, read on the forward strand.
GTCTTTCACTTCTCCTGGACATACACATAGAAGTGAAATTGCTGGATCATATGGTATGTTCTATTTTTAATTTTTTGAGGAATGGCCATACTATTTTTTATAGCAGAGTTGAGATTTTTGAAGAACACTGTCTTGGAAGGATTGAGATGTAAAAGTACAATATGCATATTCTTTTTTTGAGACAGAATCTTGCTCTGTCGCCCAGTCTATAGTGCAGTGGCACAGTCTTGGCTCACTGCAGCCTCTGCCTCCCGGGTTCAAGTGATTCTCGTGCCTCAGCCTCCCAAGAAGCTGGGATTATAGGCACCCGCCACCATACCTGGCTAATTTTTTATATTTTTAGTAGAGACTGGGTTTCACCATGTTGACCAGGCTGGTCTCGAACTCCTGGCCTCAGGTGATCCACCTGCCTCGACCTCCTGAAGTGCTGAGATTGCAGGCATGAGCCACTGTGCCCAGCCTTTTTTTTTTTTTCCTTGAGACAGGGTCTCACTCTGTCACCCCAGGCTGGAGTGCAGTGGTGTGATCTTGGCTCACTGCAACCTCTGCCTCCTGGGCTCAGGCGATTCTCCCACCTCGGCCTGCCAAGGATAGCTGGGACTACAGGCACCTGCCACCACACCTGGCTAATTTCTGTATTTTTAGTAGAGACGAGGTTTCACCATGTTGCCCAGGCTGGTCTCAAACTCCTGGGCTCAAGTGATCTGCCTGCCTCGGCCTCCCAAAGAGCTGGGATTACAGGTATGAGCCACTGCGCCCAGGCTGCATGTTCTTAAATTGGATTGTCAAAACAGTAGTCCTGCTAATAATAATAGCAACAATAATCACTGTAACCAACACTGACTGAGCACTGAGTAGGTTCAGGGCTTCATGACAAGCGCCTCCTGTGCATTTTCTCATTTTTCCCTTTGAACACTGTGTGAGGTACACACTGTGGTCATGTCACCTTACAGATGCAGAAAATGAAGGTTAGGGAGGTTAAGCAATTTGCCCAACGCCCGTGACAGGAGGACCTGGAATCAGAACCCAGATGATCTGCTGCCACAGCCCACATTCTGACCGCTATGCCATCTGTGCCCCTTATTTTTGTTTCTATCTAAAGAAGTTTATCTTTGTGTTAGACTCATTCCTTTTGTATTTTGAGCCCTTTTCCTTCTGTTTTGTGTCTGTAAACTGAACAAATCCTAGAAGGGGCCAGCAGCAGGCCGATAGCAGCCAATACTCTCAGCCTCTTGGCCTGGCTGTCCCTGCTGGACAAAGGGGATCTGGGTGGGCACCAGCAATGTTCCCATCCCCATAGCAACCCTGACCATTGGCCTCCTGCTTTTATAGCCTCTGACCCTACTAAAGAAATTGCTGAGGATTCCAATGCTGGATTTTTTTTTTTTTTTCGAGATAGAGTCTTACTCTGTCGCCCAGGCTGGAGTGCAGTGGTGCTATCTCAGCTCACTGCAACCTCCGCCTCCCGGGTTCAAGTGATTTTCCTGCATCAGCCTCCCGAGTAGCTGGGACTACAAGCACCCACCACCATGCCCAGCTAATTTTTTAGTAGAGATGAGGTTTCACCGTGTTGGCCAGGCTGTTCTCAAACTCCTGACCTCAAGTGATCCACCTGCTTCGGCCTCCCAAAGTGCTGGAATTATAGGCATGAACCACCATGCCCAGCCCCAATGCTGTATCTTAAACTGATTTAATAGACTAGCCTCCAGCACAGGTCCTGGCCCAGAGTAGATGTGCCACCAAGTTCTGCAGGAATGAAGGAATCAAAGAAAGAGAGAAGCGTCCTTCTCACAAACACAAGAAGGTATGACCCAGCAAAGCAGCCACCTCTCCATAAGGATCCTCTGACCTTTGCTTCCCGGCAGATTTGACCACCTGGTGGCCATAGAGCGTGCCGGAAGGGCTGCCGATGGCAATTACTACAACGCAAGGAAGATGAACATCAAGCACTTGGTTGACCCCATTGACGATCTTTTTCTTGCTGCGAAGAAGATTCCTGGAATCTCATCAACTGGTAAGTATGGAGTACTGGGGATGCACCAAGAACGTGGCCCCGTGAAGTGTCTTTTGTTGTTGTTGTTATGGAGTCTTGCTCTGTCACCCAGGCTGGAGTGCAGTGGCACGATCTTGGCTCACTGCAACCTCCGCCTCCTGGGTTCGAGCGATTCTCCTGCCTCAGCCTCCCAAGTAGCTGGAATTACAGGCATGCACCACCACGCCTGGCTAATTTTTGTATGTTTGGTAGAGACGAGGTTTCACCACGTTGGCCAGGCTGGTCTGGAACTCCTGACCTCAAGTGATCTACCCGCCTCAGCCTCCCAAAGTGCTGGGATTACAGGCGTGAGCCACCGTGCTCAGCCTAAGTGTCTTTTTATTGACTATTAAACACATGACCAGAAAGAGTTATGTGGGGACCATCATTTTCCACTGCAAAGACGGTCTTTGTTCATTACAGTTGGTATAGACACTAATGACACTGCCATTTAGAAATCCAACATCCGCACAAGCAAGGGAGGGAAAGCATATTCTATTTGCCTGACTCTAAAGTAATAAAACTAATATTAAAGTAATATCAATAGTAAAATTGAGGCATGGCATATTATTTTGGTCATATAGGACAGAATGTACCATATATTATTTTATGAAGCATGTTAATTTAAAAATTATCTAATATATGATTAATATTTCGATTTTTTTTTTTTGAGACAGAGTCTCACTCTGTTGCCCAGGCTGGAGTGCAGTGGTACAATCTCAGCTCACTGCAACTTCCACCTCCTGGGCTCAAGCAATCCTCCCATCTCAGCCTCCCAAGTAGCTGGGACTACAGGGTGTGCTACCATGCTTGGGTAATGTCACGTGCATCTGTGTGAAGAGAGTCCACAAACAGGCTTTGTGTGAGCAACAAGGCTGTTTATTTCACCTGGGTGCAGGCAGGCTGAGTCCGAAAAAGGAGTCAGGGAAGGGTCATGGGATTATCATTAGTTCTTATAGGTTTGGGATAGGTGGTGGAGTTAGGAGCAATTTTTTTGCGGGCAGGGGGTGGATCTCACAAAGTACATTCTCAAGGGCAGGGAGAGTATTACACAGTACCTTCTTCAGGGCTGGGGAGGATATTACAAAGTACCTTCTCAAGGGTGGGGAGGGTGTATCGTACAAAGTACATTCACAAGGGCAGGGGAATATCACAAAGTACATTATCGCAAGGGCAGGGAGGGTGTATTGTCACAAAGTCAATTGATCAGTTAGGGTAGTGCAGGAACAAATCACAATGCTTGGAACATCATCAGTTAAGGCAGGAACTGACATTTTCACTTCTTTTGTGGATCTTCAGTTGCTTCAGGCCATCTGGATGTATACGTGCAGGTCACAGGGGATATGATGGCTTAGCTTGGGCTCAGAGGCCTGACAGGTAACTTGTTTTTTTTTTTTTTTTTTGAGACGGAGTCCCGCTCTGTTGTCAGTCTCGAATGCAGTGGTGCAATCCCGGCTCACTGCAAACCTCCGCCTCCCAGGTTTAAGCGATTCCCCTGCCTCAGCTTCCCGAGTAGCTAGGACTATAGGCGCATGCTACCACGCCCAGCTAATTTTTGTATTTTTAGTAGACATGGGGTTTCACCATGTTGGCCAAGATGGTCTCAATTTCTTGACCTCGTGATCCGCCTGCCTCGGCCTTCCAAAGTGCTGGGATTACAGGTGTGAGCCACCATGCCCGGCCGCTTGGCTAACTTTTAAACATTTTTTTGGTAGAGATGAGGTCTCACTATATTACTCAGCCTGGTCTCAAACTCCTGAGCTCAAGCTATCTTCCCACCTCAGCCTCCCAAAGTGTTTCAATTACAGGCGTGAGCCACTGAGCCTGGCCTTCAGTCGTTAATAATATAATAATATGGTCTGGGCGCGGTGGCTTACGCCTGTAATTCCAGCACTTTGGGAGGCCGAAGCAGGTGGATCACCTGAGCTCAGGAGTTCCAGACCAGCCTGGCCAACGTGGCAAAACCCCGTCTCTACTAAATATATAAAAAAATTAACCAGGCATGGTGGTGGGCACCTGTGATTCCAGCTCCTCGGGAGGCTGAGGCAAGAGAATTGCTTGAACCCAGGAGGTGGAAGTTACAGTGAGCCAAGATCGCACCACTGCACTCCAGCCTGGGCGACAAGAGCAAGACTCTGTCTCAAAAAAAAAAAAATAAATAATAATAATAATAATAATAATAATGTGATAATTTGTGTTTGCACAAAACTTTGTACTTTTCCAAGAGGCTTCACATTCATTGTAGTGTTTAAGCCTCTGTGAAAACCCTGTGAGGCAGGTAAGGTGAGTCCCAGGAGGTTTTCCCAGATCGCCCAGCTAATTAGTGTTGCTGGTAGCATTAGGAGTAGACTGCAGACTCCTGAGGCCCCAGCCCTTTATCAGGGAATCATGCCTTTATGAAATGCGGAAAGGCTTAGTGTAAGCCCCGAGGAGAACCTTTCTTCCCTCTGGGTGGGTCTTAGGCCCTGGGGTAATGAAGGCTTGTTTGTCATTCCATGTTTCCGAGTGTTTCCCAGACTCATTAGTCTCCTTTGGCTTTTGAGGTTTTGATGAGACAGTGAGAGCCTTCTGGGCTGATTAGAATGTTTCTGCAAATCGCCCTGGCCTTTCCCAGAAGAGGCTGTGGGTGTGGTGCACACAGTGCGGGTGGCTTCCAGCTTCCTGTCCCTCCGGCTGGGCAGGCGGAGGACCTCAGCCTGTTGGGGAGGGGTTCTCAGAGTGGAGAAGAAAGAGATCTCTGTGGCTACAGGGGCAAACAGGGTCTGAGGGAGCTGCTAGAGCAATCCCATCCTCCCGCGCCCGCAGTGGGACCCCATCTGTGCTGTGACGACCCTGAGATCCCAGAGGAGGCAGGTGGAGCTGGCCGTTCATGGCTTTGAACCGCCCCCTTTGTAGACCCTTGGGCCCTTCTCACGGCCTCAGGAGCCCAGTCTCCTCCTGTGGCCGCCCCCGGCCAGACCCTCCTGCCCAGCAAGGCTACCTCCTGAATTTTCCTTTTTCTCTTCTTCTCCCTCAAAACCCCTGTTCCTCAGGTTCCATGGGCAACTGCCATGTCATGGGCATAGTGCTCAATTGACAATCAAGTCACCTGGGTTTAAGTCTCCACCTTCCACTGACTGCCCAGGTACTGCCCCCATCAGGGACTGCCAGCTCTATACAGTGAGGATCACGATGCCCATGACAGGATTGATGTGAAGCCCAAACGAGATGGAATTCATAAGATGCTAAAAAGAGACAGCTGTAGACCAGATACCAGTGTTACATGGTGGGTGTTATTCTCCTCATTCAGTGGGCTGTCATAGATTTAGAGAATTGTTCTGAGAAAAACCATCAGGATATAAATCTAAGGTGTTTGGTCCTTCACAATTGTGTCATTCTTTTGGCCAAATTCACTCCCTGATGTTTGAGATGGATCAGCTCTAGATCCCACAAAGAACACTAGCCTCTGACAGAATTCTTCCACATCTTCCAAGCCTTTATAGAAGCAGACACAAAAACAGTGATGTACCCGTTCCATAAGCTTGGAGAGTCCAGCCCTCTGGCCTTGAGAGACTCAGACAGATGCATTGCATGAAAGGTTATTGAGACAGCTGTAACCCTCTTCTAGAGGTGGATTCAGCTGAACATCTAGTTAACAGAATCCTCCATAAATACCTGGACACAGGAGCTGTGTCCCCCAGATCTATAGCACCACCTCAAAGGGTACATGCTTCAGGGCTTAATAGGTTTTTTTTGTTGTTGTTGTTGTTTTTTCGAGATGGAGTCTTGCTCTGTCGCCTAGGCTGGAGTGCAGTGGTGTGATCTCAGCTCCCTACAACCTCTGCCTCCCAGTTTCAAGTGATTCTCCTGGCTCAGCCTCCACAGTAGCTGGGACTACAGGCATGCAGCACCATGTCTGGGTAATTTTTGTATTTTTAGAAGAGGCAAGGTTTTGCCATATTGGCCAGTCTGGTCTCGAACTCCTGATCTCAAGTGATCTCCCTGCCTTGGCCTCCCAAAGTACTGGGATTACAGGCATGAGCCACTGCACCCAGACTAGATTTTTAAATCTTACCCATACAAGGGTAGAGGTACCTGCTGGTTATTTTTAGCCAATCCACCTATCTTGAACACCATTCATTTCACCAATGAATTAAATCATTTTTAATATGTATTTATTCTAGCATTCATTTATTATGCTAATTAACAAATTTTCTGATGCAGACTATCAGATGGGCCTCAAGACTATAGGCTCTTTCAAATGCTCACTAACCACACTTGGAGTGTGTATTCCTGATTAGGATATTTCAGATGTTAACCAGGTATCCCTCTTGTATAGATTAAAATGAACTAAAACACATACATTTCACATTCTTTCAGCAGAAGCCTTTAAAGTAAGTTCTAGAACTGACTTTGCACCAGATCCCCCAGGGGGTTCAGTGAGCGGGAGCCACTGGAAGGGAGGTCCTGAGTGTCACCATACCCACATCTTCCATGGGCCTGGCACCAAGAGCATAGAACGTGCTCCATCTTTGCTGGAGAATGTGACCCAAAAGGGGACATGCCCACACTGTAGTGTGTTCCAAACGTGGACTCATTTTTAACTAAAGAAGTTTCTAGAAGGCCTAAGGGGAAGTACCACAACTCCTGGTTGTCTGAAAATATATCCAGAGCCAGCCTCTTTGCCCTCCCAAAGGCAACAAGCACATGTAGGGCTGCCTTGCTTCAGGCCTCCCCCATTTTGCACTGGTCCCATGCACTGACTCAGCTCCCCTTCCCTTCAGGAGTCGGTGATGGAGGCAACGAGCTTGGGATGGGTAAAGTCAAGGAGGCTGTGAGGAGGCACATACGGCACGGGGATGTCATCGCATGCGACGTGGAGGCTGACTTTGCCGTCATTGCTGGTGAGCACTCAGATGGCCGCCCAGTCCGGCCGGCTACCCAGGGTGAGCGACCTGGCTTGGAGCCTGACCAGGCCAGAAGCTCTTCTTCTCTGCAATTAATCCAGAGGGCACCAGGGCAGGGAGGGGAGGTGGTGCTCAGCCTCTGACCTTTCATTCAGTCATTCAACAAACATTTACGGTGTGCCAGGCAGTGTTCTGAGCACTGGGGTTATAGCTGCAATGACCCTGCTCCACAGAGCTCCCATTCTAGGACTGGGAGATAAGAGAATGAGCCCTGACAAATAAACACATCAGATGATTCTAAAGAGTAATAAGAGCTTTGGGGGCGATAGTACAGGTAGCTGAGAGAGGGTGATGGGAGGGCCACTTCAGATCAGTGGTCAGGAAGGGCTTTTCTGAAGAGAGTGTGTGCTTTTATCTGCATGGACAGTCAGAAAACTATCTGGTAGGTGTTTGGAGGATGCAAGAAGCTTTCCACCTTTCCTTTCACCTACTTCTGCCTTGGGCTGCCCTGCGCCTCCCCACTGTTGCTCCTCTCCCACAGGACCCACCTTTCCTGTGTCCAGGTCTGTCTAGGTGTGGCCTCCTCCTTTGACCTCACCACACATTTCAAGAAAATTGGCAGACCCCTGAAAAAGGCTCTCTCCCACTTCATGATCATAGCCTGGAGAGGAATGGAACCTCGTGGGAACCAGTGCCAGGGTGGGAAAACCTGACTCATAATTGAGAAATGGCTGGAGGCTCAGTATGGGCAAGTATGAGAGTTTAAAACTCCAGGGGACCCAGTGGTCTGGGGGCCCTCATGCTCTTGTGAGTTTTGCCTCCGGGCGCTCAACCAAGTTCTCACAATGAATATTAGAAAAAAATCCCCTCATGCTTGCATCAGGGGGAGGGAAAAATGAGTCATTTTCAAGTAGGCCAGGGCATTCTGTTCTTCTTCTTTTTTTTTTTTTTTTTTTTTTGAGAGTGTTCTGTCGCCCAGGCTGGAGTGCAGTGGTGCCATCTTGGTCACTGCAACCTCCGCCTCCCGGGTTCAAGCGATTCTCCTGCCTCAGCCTCCCGAGTAGCTGGGATTACAGGTACATGCCACCACACCTGGATAATTTTTGTATTTTTAGTAGAAACAGGGTTTCACCATATTGGCCAGGCTGGTCTCGAACTCCTGCCTTCAAGTGATCTGCCCACCTCGGCCTCCCAAAGTGCTGGGATTACAGGCCTTAAATCTTCCTGGGGAAAGGGAAATACCCAACCCCACCCTTCTTCAGCCTTCCACGTGGGAGAGGGACATACCCAATTCCAGCTCCCTCTAGCACTCTGTGCCACATGAGGGGGAGAGGACAAAACTGAGAAGCAATGGTGAAGTTCACAGTCCAGGGCACAGGCTTACTAAAAGGCAGAGACCTAATCATAGGACTGCAGAGCCCTTCCCCTCCCTGACACATCTTACCACCATCACTAAAGGTCCATTTGCTACAGTTCCTTTTTTTTTTCTTTTTTTGAGACAGAGTCTCACTCTATCACCCAGGCTGGAGTACAGTGGCACGATCTCAGCTCACTGCAACTTCTGCCTCCCGGGTTCAAGCAATTCTTACGCCTCAGCCTCCTGAGTAGCTGGAATTACAGGTGTGCACTACCACGCCTGGCTAATTTTAGTGTTTTTGGTAGAGACGGGGTTTTGCCATGTTGACCAGACTGGTCTCGAACTCCTGACCTCAGGTGATCCACCCACCACAGCCTCCCAAAGTGCTGGGATTACAGGCGTGAGTCACCGCGCCTGGCCCAGCTGCAGTTCCTTTTACCAAGTAAATTATGTCCACCTTTCAACAACAAAAAAAATTTAGAAGAAACACCGATAAGCAAAAACACAATTTGAAGAGAAGGAACAAACAGAGTCAGCCATGTCAGAAATGACGGGATTATCAGACTGGGAATTCTTTTAAAAGTATGATTAATATGATAAAGTCTTAACTGCAAAAAATAGGCAACATGCAAGAAGAGATGGATAATGCAAGCAGAGACATGGAAATTTTAAGAAAAAATAAATAAGAAGTGGTAGATCAGCCTGGGCAACATGGCAAGATACCGTCTCTATAAACAATTTAAAAATTAGCCAGGTGTGGTGGTGCATACCTGTAGGCCTGGCTACTTGGGGGGCTGAGGTGGGAGGATAACTTGAGCCCAGGAAGTTGAGGCTGCAGTGAGCTGTGATTGAGCCATTGTACTCCAGCCTGGATGACAGAGCAAGACATTGTCTCAGGAAAAAAAAAAAAAAAAAGAGGAAGTAGGTAGAGATCAATAACTCTGTAACAGAAATGCAGAATGCCTTTGATGGGCTCATTAGTAGACCGGACATGGCTATGGAAAGAATCTCTGAGCTTCAAGATATCTCAACAAAAGCTGCCAAAACTGAAAAAAAAGCAAAGAGAAAAAGTGCTGGGGGAAAAAAAAACCCCATAACAGATCAGAAGATCCAGGAACTGTGGGACAACTACAAAAGGTATAACCTAGACTAATGGGAATACTAGAAGGAGAAGAAAGAGAGCAATAAATAGCAGCATTTGAAGCAATAGCAAATGAGAATTTGCCCCATATTAATGTCAGACACCAAACCATAGATCCGGGAAGCTGAGAGAACACTAAGGAGGATAAATGCCAAAAAGCTACATCTAGACATATCATATTCAAACTTCAGAAAACCAAAGATAGAGGAAGAATTCTGAAAGAAGCCAGAGGCAGATGGGGAAAACCCTTTACCTATACAGGAACAAAGGTAAAAATTACATTCATTTGACTTCTCTACAGAAACCCTATAAGCATGAAGAGACTGAACTATTTTTATTCTTTTTTCTTTTTTTTTTTTTTTTTTTTTTTTTTGAGATGGAGTTTTGCTCTTGTTGCCGAGGCTGGAGTGCAATGGCGCAATCTCGGCTCACCGCAGCCTCCGCCTCCCGAGTTCAAGCGATTCTCCTGCCTCAGCCTCCCGAGTAGCTGGGATTACAGGCATGCGCTACCACGCCCTGCTAATTTTGTATTTTTTTAGTAGAGACGGAGTTTCTCCATGTTGGTCAGGCTGGTCTCAAACTCCCGACCTCAGGTGATTCGTCTGCCTTGGCCTCCCAAAGTGCTGGGATTACAGGAGAGAGCCACCACGCCCGGCCACCTTTAATCTTTACATTACTGAACTATTTAAAGTATTGAGAGGTAGCAACCAACGCAGAATTCTGTGCCCTGCAAAATTAGCTTCAAAAATAAAGGAGAAATAAAGACTATGAAACAAATAAAAATTGAGAGAATTTGTTGCCACAACTGCCTTGCAAGAAATGTTAGAAGAAATTCTTCAGAGAGAAGGAAAATTATATCTGTCAGAGACTTGAATCTACATAAAGAAAGGAAAAGTATCAGTGAATAAAATAAGTGAGGGTAAAATAAAAACTTTCATATTTATTTTTGACCTAACATATCAGTTAGTTCAAAATAATAATAACAGCACAAAATAATGATAACAGTGCATTCCATTATGTATGCTGTATGTATATATATGCTTATGTATGTTTGTGTATAAGTGACCCAAATGACAGGCCAGGCACAGTGGCTCACGCCTGTAATCATAGCACTTTGGGAGGCTGAGGGGGGCAGATCACTTGAGCCTAGGAATTTGATACCAGCCTGGGCAACATGGGGAAACCCCATCTCTACAAAAAATAGAAGAATTAGCTGAGCATGGTGGTGGACGCCTATAGTCCTGGCTACTTGGGAGGCTGAGATAGGCAGATCACCTGAGCCTGGGAGGTTGAGGCTGTGGTGAGCCATGATTGTGCCATTATACTACAGCCTGGGTGACAGAGTCAGACCCTGTCTCAAAAAAAAAAAAAAAAAATAGAATAAGTGACACAAATGACAGCAATGGTACATGGAGTGAGAGGGAAGAATTAGCAATATTTTGTTATAAGTTGCTTGTGCTACTCATGAAGTGGTATACTGTTATTTCAAAGCAGACTTTGTTGTAAATGTATGTTGCAAACTCTAGGGCATCCACTAAAAAACTAATTTTAAAAGTAGAATTTACATGCTAAGAAAGGAGAGAAAATAGAATCATATAAAATACTCAGTTAAAACCACAAAAGGCAGAAAAAGTGTAGAAGACAAAAATGGGGCCAGGCGCAATGGCTCACACCTGTAATCCCAGCACTTTGGGAGGCCGAGGTGGGTGGATCACCTGAGGTCAGGAGTTCGAGACCAGCCTTGCCAACATGGTGAACTCCCATCTCTACTAAAAATACAAAAGTTAGCAGGAGAATCACTTGAACCCGGGAGGCAGAGGTTGCAGTAAGCCGAGATAATGCCACTGCACTCCAACCTGGGGAACAGAGTGAGATTCGGTCTCAAAACAACAACAACAAAACAAAAGAACAAAACAAATGGAATAAAGAACAAAGACAATAAAGAAAACAGCAGCAAATATGGTAGCTATTAATCCAACTATATCAATAATTACCATAAATGTCAATGCCACAGTGAACTTAAAAAAACAAGATTGAGGCTGGGTGTGGTGGCTCACGCCTGTAATCCCAGCACTTTGGGAGGCCGAGGCTGGGTGGATCACGAGGTCAGGAGATCGAGACCATCCTGGCTAACACAGTGAAATCCCGTCTCTACTAAAAATCAAAAAATTAGCTGGGCGTGGTGGTGGGCACCTGTAGTCCCAGCTACTCAGCAGGCTGAGGCAGGATAATCGCTTTAACCTGGGAGGCGGAGCTTGCAGTGAGCCAAGATCGCACCACTGCACTCCAGCCTGGGTGAAAGAGCGAGACTCCATCTCAAAAAACAAAAAACAAAACAAAACAAGAAACAAAAAACAAACCAAGATTGAACTGTATATTGTCTGCAAGAAATTCACTTTAACTGTAAAGACACTATATGTGTCTTTATATTTAAACAGATTAGCAATAAAGAGATAGAGAAAGATATGCCATGTTAACACTAATAAAAAGAAAGCAGAAGTAGCTACATTAATTTCAGACATAGCAGACTTCAGAACAGGGAAAGTTATCAGGATAAAGAGGGGGATTGCATAATGATAAAGGGGCCAATATTCAAATAAGACATAACACACCACGCACAATGGTGCACGCCTGTAATCCCAGCACATGGAGAGGCTGAGGCAGGTGGATTGCTTCAGCCTAGAAGTTCAAGACCAGCCTGGACAACATGGTGAAACCCCATCTCTACAAAAACCCCATCTCTACAGGCACATGCCTGTAGTCCCAGCTGTTCAGGAGGCTGAGGTGGGAGGATCACTTGAAGAGGCAGAGGTTGCAGTGAGCCAAGATGGCCCCCAAAAAAGTTGATGGTGGGGAGCATAACTGATAAAACTGCAAGGAAAAATAGACAAATTCACTATTACAGTTGGAGACTTCAACACCCCTGTATCAGAAATGGGCAGATCAGCCTGGGCAACATAACAAGACCATATCTCTACAAAAAAAGCAAAAAATTAGCTGAGCATGGTGGTGTGCACTTGTAGTCCTAGCCTCTCAGGAGGCTGAGGCAGGAGGATTGCTTGAGTTTAGGAGTTGGAGGCTGCAGTCTGCTGTGGTTGTACCACTGCACTCCAGCCTTGGCAACAGAGTGAGACTCTGTCTCTCAAAAATAAAAATAAAATAATTTTTTAATTAAAAAATAAAAATCAAGTAATGTAATCCATTATGTCAATAGGCTAAGGAAGAAAAATCACATGTTCATGTCAATAGATACAGAAAAAGCATTTGACAAAAGCAACACCCATTCATGATAAAAACTTTCAGCAAACTAGAAATAGTGGGGAACTTCCTGAACTCGATAAAGAACATCTACAAAAAACCTACAGCTAACATCATAATTAATGGTGAGAAACTAGTTTTTCCACTAAGATTAGGAAAAAGGCAATGATGTTCCCTCTTACCACTATTTTCAACATTGTATTGGAAGTGCTGCCTAGTGCAATAAGACAAGAAAAAGAAATATAATGTAAACAGATTGGGAAGGAATAAATAAAATTGTCTTTGTTTGCAGATGGCATGATTGTGTAGAAAATTCAAAAGAATCAACAAAATCTCCCAGAACTAATAAGTGATTATAGCATGGTTGCAAGATACAAAGTTAAATACTTTAATTGTGTATGCCAGCAATGAACAAGTGGAATTTAAAATTAAAAACACATTACCATTTACATTAATCCCCCAAAATGAAATACTTAGGAATAAATCTAAAAATATGAAGAAAAATACAAAACATTGATGAAAAGTATCAAAAAAGAACTATATCAATGGAGGTATATTCCATGTTCATGGATAAGAAGACTCGATATTGTCAAGATGTCAGTTCTCCCAACTTGATCGATAAATTTGATATAGTCCCAGTCAAAATCCCAGTAAGTTATTTTGTGGATATCAACAACCTGATTCTAAAGTTTATATAAAGAGGCAAAAGATACAGAATAACAAACTGAATATTGAAAAAGAAGAACAAGATCAGAGGACTGACACTACCTGACTTTAAGACTTACTATAAAGCTACAGTAATCAAGGCAGTATGGTATTGGTGAAAGAATAGATAAATAGATCAATGGAACAGAATAGACAGCCCATAAAGTAGACCCACACAAATAGGGCCACACAATGTTTGACAAAGGAGCAAAAGCAATGCAATGGAGCAAAGGTAGTCTTTTCAACAAATGGTGCTGGAACTGGAACTACTGCACATCCACATGAGAAAAAATCAATCTAGACATATAGACCTTACATCCTTCACAATAATAAACTCAAAATGGATTATGGACTTAAACATAAAACACAAAACTATAAAACTCCTATAAGGTAACATAGGAGAAAATTTGGATGAGCATGAGTATGATTATGACTTCTTTTTATTTTAATTTGATTGATTGATTGAGACCGTGTCTTGCCTTGTCACCCGGGCTGGAGTGCAGTGGCATGAACTCAGCTCACTGCAACCTTCACCTCCTGGGTTCAAGTGATTCTCCTGCCTCAGCCTCCTGAGTAGCTGGGATTACAGGCACGCGCCAACATGCCTGGCTAATTTTTGTATTTTTTTAGTAGAGACGGGGTTTCACCATGTTGGCCACACTGGTCTCGAACTCCTGACCTCGAGTGATCCACCTGCCTCAGCCTGCGAAAGTGCTGGGATTACAGGCATGAGCCACCATATCTGGCTGATTATGACTTTTTAGATAACAACACCAAAGGCATTATCCATGAAAGAAACAGTTGATAAGCTGGACTTCACTAAAGTTTCAAACTTCTGCCCTGCAAACGACAATGTTAAGAGAAGGAGAAGGCTGGGTGCAGTGGCTCATACCCATAACCCTAACACTTTGGGAGACCAAGGCAGAAGGACCATTTGACGCTAGGAGTTTGAGACCAGCCTGGGCAATGTAGCGAGAACTTGTCTCTACAAAAACATTTTAAAATATTAGCTGGGCTTAGTGGCATCTCTGTGGCTGTTTCCCAGTTTTCAAATGGAGATAATAATAGTACTTCCACCTCACAAGCCTGTTGTAAGGACTCCAGGAGCTAGTCTGTGTAAGGCATTTACAACAGTGCCACATGTTGTAAATATTTAATCGAAGAAGATACTGTATTCCATTGACTATAAGATGTCATTGATGGCCAGGCATAGTGGCTCATGCCTGTAATCCCAGCACTTTGGGAAGCCAAGGCAGGAGGATCACTTGAGTCCACGAGTTCCAGGTTATAGTGAGCTATGATTGTGCCACTGCACTCCAGCCTGGGTGACAGAGTGAGACCCTGTCTTTATTAAAAAACGAAAAAAAGGCCGGGCGCGGTGGCTCACGCCTGTAATCCCAGCACTTTGGGAGGCCGAGGCAGGCGGATCATGAGGTTAGGAGATCAAGACCATCCTGGCTAACATGGTGAAACCCCATCTCTACTAAAAATACAAAAATTAGCTGGGCATGGTGGCAGGTGCCTGTAGTCCCAGCTACTCAGGAGGCTGAGGCACGAGAATGGCGTGAACCCAGGAGGCAGAGCCTGCAGCAAGCCGGGATCGTGCCACTGCACTCCAGCCTGGGTGACAGAGCAAGACTCCATCTCTAAAAAAAAAAAAAAAAAAAAAAAAAAATCCCAGCACTTTGGGAAGCCAAGGCAGGAGGATCACTTGAGTCCAAGAGTTCCAGGTTACAGTGAGCTATGATTGTGCCACTGCACTCCGGCCTAGGTGACAGAGTGAGACCCTGTCTTTATTAAAAAACGAAAAAAGCCAGGCACGGTGGCTCACACCTGTAATCCCAGCACTTTGGGAGGCCAAGACGGGTGGATCATTTGAGGCCAGGAGTTCAGGCCCAGCCTGGCCAATGCAGTAAAACTCCATCTCTACTAAAAATACAAAACTTAGCCAGGCGTGTTGGTGTGCACCTGTAGTCCCAGCTACTCGGGAGGCTGAGGGAGGAGAATCGCTTGAACCCAGGAAGCAGAGGTTGCAGTGAGATGAGATCATGCCACTGCACTCCAGCGTGGGCAACAGAGCAAGACTCAGTCTCAAAAAAAAAAAAAAAAAGAGAATTGATGACAAGAATTAACAATAATTTACATACTGCTAAGAAAGGAAAATACAACCAATTATAACTGTAAGATACTATTGTAAGATACATCTCAATTTCAGAGATGTAAGTGTAACAAAAGTACATCTTAAAATCAGTAGAATACAGTATTATTTTTATCACATGGTCTTTACTTGCCACATTTTGATATATGCTTTGTATTTTCATGCCACATGCCTTTGTATTCACTAAAGATTGTTTGTTTGTTTGTTTGTTACAGAGTCTTGGTCTGTTGCCCAGACTGGAGTGCCATGGCATGATCTTGGCTCACTGCAACCTCCACCTCCCGGGTTCAAGTGGTTTTCCTGCCTCAGCCTCCTGAGTAGCCGGGATTACAGGCGCCCTCCACCACGCCCTGCTGATTTTTGTATTTTTAGTGGAGATGGGGTTTCACCATGTTGGCCAGGCTGGTCTGGAACTCCTAAACTCAGGTGATCTGCCCATTTCGACCTCCCAAAGTGCTGGGATTACAGGCGTGAGCCACCGTGCCCAGCCAAGGGGTTTTTTGTTTGTTATTTTTTTGTTGTTTTTCTTTTTTTTTTTAACTGGAATTGCTCCCATTCCTCCACCCCTCTTCTGGCAAAATTTTACTCAACCCACAAGGCCCATAATAAATGACCCCTTTTCTGTGAATCTTTCCTAAACCAGTCAGAATGAGTGCCCCCTCTTCATGCTCCCATAATCCTGTGTGAACATCTCAGTCACAGTGGCCCGTGGCTGGCCGTGTGCACAGTCCCTCCTCTCCTGGGCGGGACTGACCTCTCTTTCGTGGTGCTCTAGCACTTAGAGCTTAGCAGGCCCTTCATCAATTCTTCTTCAACTGCATGGAGAACTCAAGCAGGTTTCAGGGAAGAGCCAAGGAGATGGTCCCAAAACTGGGGAATAAGCCCTTTGGGCCTGTGGTGGAAAAGGAAAGGAAGTCTGAGGCTGATTTGGGAGTGATCTTTGAGCACATGAAGAGGCCATGTGATCCAGCGCGACAGGGCTGTTTCCTGCCCTCTGAGGGTGGACTTCCACGTGGCACGGGGGATTCAGCTCAGCCAGAGGGGAGAGTTTCTTCATGTTGAGTGTTTTGGAATGGGTTTCTACAGTTATTGCCTAAACCTTTTTTTCTGATGGTCATTAGCAGTGGATTAAGTAGTTTAGAGCAAGGGTTTTCAAACTTTGGCTTGAATCAGACTCACATAAAGGATTTATCAAAACTCAGTTAGCCAGGGTGCACCTATAATCCCACCTACTTGGGAGGCTGAGGCAGGAGGATCACTTGAGCCCGGGAGTTTGAGGCTCCACCCCAATGAGCTATGATCGTGCTAGCCTGGGGGACAGAGGGAGACCCCATCACTAAAAAAAATTAAAAATAAAAATAGGCCAGGTGCGGTGGCTCACGCGTGTAATCCCAGAACTTTGGGAGGCCAAGATGGGTGGATCACAAGATCAGGAGTTCAAGACCAACCTGGCCAATATGGTGAAACCCCATCCCTTCTAAAAATATAAAAATTAGCTGGGCGTGGTGGCACACACCTGTAGTCCCAGTTTCTCAGGAGGCTGAGGCAGGAGAATCTCTTGAACCCAGGAGGTGGAGGTTGCAGTGAGCCGAGATCGCACCACTACACTCCAGCCTGGGCAACAGAGCAAGACTTCATCTCAAAAAATAATAATAATAAATAAATAAATACAAATAAAGAAAATTCAGCTTGTTCCTTTCCTCTCCTCTCCTGCTGAGCTTTTTGTTCAGTAGTTCTGGGCTGGGGCCAAAGAATTTTTGCTTCTAGCAAGTTCCCAGATGATACTGGTGCTACGGGACTGTGGACCAGTCCTGCAGATAGTTCTGCTTCCTACAGGCAGGCTGACAGACACATGACTTTTCCAACTCCATGATGGAATCTTGTTTTGCTGTTCTAGGTGTTTCTAACTGGGGAGGCTATGCCCTGGCCTGTGCGCTCTACATCCTGTACTCATGTGCTGTCCACAGTCAGTACCTGAGGAAAGCAGTCGGACCCTCCAGGGCACCTGGAGATCAGGCCTGGACGCAGGCCCTCCCGTCGGTCATTAAGGTAACAAACCCCAGCCAGCCACTCACCTGGAAGCAGCTTTTACCCTGGATGAGCAGCAGGCCTGAGGTCCCAAGCCGTAAGCTGAGGGCTGGCACCCTGCTGCCCCTCAAAAGCCAGAGGCAGAGCCAGCCTTGAAGCAAAGGTCTCCTAGATCGGGTGGTGCCCTTTAAGCTACTCGCGGTTCTGAATCGTGTGGCAGGCCTGATCCAAGTGACCATTTTCCTTCTAGTTTGACTTTGGGTGAGTTGCTTAGCTTCTCTGAGCCTCATTTTCTTCATCTGTAAAATGGGGGTGGTCAGCATTGTTGTTGGAGGAACCGAATGCCTCACCCATGGTGGGTACTTCATACTATTAGTGGTGGGCAGGTGTCCTGTCAGCCCCCTCCAAGGAATTCACCACCCAGCGAGGCCACTAAAACCTCCAGAGTAAGTCCATCAGCCATACTAAGGAAAGTGCTAAAGGAGACAGAGAAGGTGGGAAGAGAATCCTGTGGGCTGGAAGCTGCAAGGAATAAACCGGGTAGAAGGAGAGGAATCCCAGCGGGAGGAATGCGGGGAGCAGGGGCTTGGGAGATGAGGACAGGCTTAGTGATGGCTTGTGGGAGACAGCTCTTGAGGTGGAGAGCAGGGGGTAGGGGGTGAGACAAAAGTAGAAGAGGGCTTCAGACCCCAGGGCCCACAAGGAGGAGGTCCATGAGCCCCTGAAGCTGTTTGCACAATTGTTCCCGTACATGTATTTTTCTGGGCAAGACTCTGTGGTTTCATCAGATTCTTCAAGTAGTCTGAGGCCATTAAGAATCCATGGTCCAGCTGAGTGTGGTGACTCATGCCTATAATCTCAGCACTTTGGGAGGCCAAGGCAGGAGGATCACCTGAGCCCAGAAGTTTGAGACCAGCCTGGACAACATGGTGAGACCTCATCTCTAGAAAAAAATTTTAAAAATTAGCTGGGCCTGGTGGCATGCACCTGTGGTCCCAGCTACCTGGGAGGCTGAAGTGGGAGAATTGCTTGAGCCCAGGAATCCAAGGCTGCAGTGAGCTATGTTTACTTCACTGCACTCCAGCCTTGAAGGCAGAAGGAGACCCTGTCTCAAAAAAAAAAAGAGTCCCTGGGAAAGGACAGATCATATTAGCTGGACCCAAGAACACTGTGACTTTCTCCTGAGGACTCTCCCTGAGAGGCAGCAGCAGGTGGCTTTTGTCTGAGCTCCTCCGACTGCAGAGCCCATGCTCTGAAGTGTTGTTTGCAGTTCTAGGTATGCTCTGTAGCCCAGTGCAGAGGAAGGGCATCAATGTGTGCCTGTCTAAGTTAATGTGAACTCACACATGCATATGGGGAAAATGCAAAAGAGAGGGGGCCAGCGCCCAGCGCCCAGCGCCCGAGCCTGAGCAGCGAGGTGGCGGCGGGACTGGCCCTTCCTTCCCTGGGCCTCAATTTCCATGGCCCTCTTAGAGCAAGCTCCGCCCCCAACACCAATTCCAGGCTCTTACCCGCCTCCTCTGGGGCTCCTCAAGGAGATGGGACCTGACCCTCCTGGAGGAGAAGCTGGTGGACCAGACTTGTCACCCAGGCTGGAGTACAGTGGCACGATCTTGGCTTGCTGCAACCTCCACCCCCCAAGTTCGAGCAACTCTCCTGCCTTAGCCTCTCGAGTAGCTGGGATTACAGGTGCCTGCCACCATGCCCAGCTAATTTTTTTTGTATTTTTAGCAGAGACAGGATTTCACCAAGTTGGCGAGGCTGGTCTTGAACTCCTGACCTCAGATGATCCACCTGCCTCAGCCTCCCAAAGGGCTGGGATTCCAGGCGTGAGCCACCACGCCCGGCCTCTTTTCCATCTTTCTTTTCTGTTGTCTTGCACCCTGTCTCTTCCCTTTTTCCTTCTGTCTGTTTCTCCCTCTCTGTTTCTCGGTGTCTTTCTCCTTCCTACCCCTGGCCTGTGTTTCTCTCCAGCACCTGCCTGGATTGGTGGTGTCATTCCCGTTTTACAGACGAGGGAGCTGGGGCTCTGAGAAGCCAGTGGCTTGCCTGAGATCACCCAGCTGAGAGGCAGCGCTGGGATCTGAGTCTAGGTCTCTGTGACTCCGTTCTCTGGGCTTTTCCCAATACCACTCACAAGTGTCCCAGTTCCTGGTAGTGCCAGGGAAGGGAGATGGGGGAGGGAGAGCTCAGGCAGCTGTGGTGACCATTTTCAGAGGGAAATGGTCTGCCCTAGAGGGGCCCAGAGGGCCTTTTGTGCTTTCTTTATACTTCCTGGATCTGAACTGGAAAAAAACACGCAAGGGCTGCTTCACACATGATTCCTGATTCACGTAGACACAAAAGAACGAACCCAGCCAAACAAATCCACACAGCCCAACACACAGATGGAAACTTTTCCTTCTGCATTTCTACCCAGTCCTTCATAAATCAATAATGTACCACCCTTATAAAGAACATAAAATGGGGATTTTTTTGTTTTGTTTTGTTTTTTGAGATGGAGTCTCGCTCTGTCGCCCAGGCTGGAGTGCAGAGGCGCAATCTCGGCTCACTGCAACCTCCACCTCCCAGGTTTGAGCGATTCTCCTGCTTCAGCCTCCCAAGTAGCTGGGATTACAGGCGCACACCACCACACCCGGCTAATTTTTGTATTTTTGGTGGTGACAGGGTTTCACCATGTTGGCCAGGCTGGTCTTGAACTCCTGACTTCAAGTGATCCACCTGCCTCAGCCTCCCAAAGTGCTAGGAATATAGGTGTGAGCCACCACACCTGGCCTAAAATGGGGATTTTTTTCAAAGCAAAAGTACAAACCCATGTTTGTTGAGCCCCTCCCCTGGGCCAGGCCCAGGCTTGCTCTAGGGGACAATGAGGAGTCTGCCTGGGTGGGGGACTCAGGGTCCACTGGGGAAGCTACACAATTTCAGGAGCCAAGATGGAATGTTCACAGTAAGCTTTGGTGGGAGGCCAGGCGTGGTGGCTCTCACCTGTATTCCCAGAACTTTGGGAGGCTGAGGCAGGCAGATCACTTGAGGCCAGGAGTTTGAGACCAGCCTGGCCAATATGGTGAAATGCCATCTCTACTGAAAATACAAAAATTAGCCAGGCGTGGTGGCGGGCGCCTGTAGTCCCAGCTATTCGAGAGGCTGAGACATGAGAATCACTTGAACTCGGGAGGTGGAGGTTGCAGTGAGCCGAGATCATGCCACTGCACTCCAGCCTGGGTGACAGAGTGAGACTCTGTCTCAAAAAAAAAAAAAAAATTAAAAAATGCTTCTGTGGGAGCAGAGAAAGCAGTACTTAGCTCAGCGAGTTCAGCAAAGGCTGCCTGGAGGAGGTGGCACTGAGCTGTCTTGAGGAGTGAGTAGGATATAAGTAGCCAAGTAAGGAAGGGTGGAAAAGGCCTTCTAGGCAGCAGAACCCACATAAGCAAAGGTACAGGGACATGAAACCGTGCAGTGTGCAGGGGAAATAGCTAGAATCGACACACTAGAGTTCTGCGGGTCACTATGTGGGGGTCCTTGAGTCATCCAGAGATGCTGGGCAGAGCTGTGGCCTGAGCTAGTGGCAAAGCTTGATTGGTTGGGGCAGAGAAATGTCCCACAGCTCTGCTCAGTGAGTTGCATTTGGGGACAGGGGTTCTTAAGGATCTCACTGTGAGTGTGGTAGAAGTGGGCACTATGCCAAGGAGGCCAGGTAAGGTGGACACCACCACCCGGGCACACCCTGCCCACTCTGGCCCTTGGCCCAGGGGCACCTTCAAGTGAGGGAGAGGCCCTTGGGTTGTACTTGAGGGTAAGCATTCCTCAGACGTCATCAAGGGCCAAGAGCCAATTGATGACACTTTACAGGGGTACCTGCAAGGTCTGATGAGGAGGGCTTGGAGCTAAGGAGCTGGAGAACTTGGTCTTTCTCAGCTTGGGGGCCAAGGTGCTGCAGTTTGGCAGGGTGACAGAGCTCTGGGCAGGGGGTGGGTCCCTGGGAGGGACTGAAGGCCTCCAAGGATGAAGCCTCGGGAAGCCCCCTCATGGGGCCATCTTCCCCTCAGCCCGATGGAGGCCTCAGACAGTAGCCAGCCAGGCCGACTCTGCCTGGATGCTGGTCTGGGTTAGGGCCACTCTCTTCTCTGTACTTCTGTAGTTTGTGGACTTCTCTGTTTCCTAGGACCAAGTCCTTTGTAAAAACGTCCAGCCTGCCTTGGGTGAGTGAAGTGGGTGGTTAGGAAGGTCACAGGCCCTGGCCGGCTGCCTTGTTCAAGTCCTGGCTCCACCCACTTCAGCCTTGAGCAGTCTCCAACCTCAGCATTCCTCAGTTTCCTCGAGTAGGGTCATAACAGATCTACTTTTTGGGTGATTGGAAGATGAAATGAGTCCCTTTGTGTAAAGCACCTGGCATAGTGTCTGGCATGGATTAATAGCAAGTGTCCAATAAATGCCAGCCATCATTATCATCATCATCATCATCCTTCTTATCATGACAAGGTCCTTTCTTTACTTTCAGTCAGGCTAGGGCAGGTGTCAGCGTGTCCCTGAGCCAGGCTTGATGATGGCAGCAGGTGGCCTATGCCAAGGAGAGCTCCCACAGCCAGCGCAGAAGGAGGTGAAGGCCAAGACAGAGCTGGGGCCTCCAGATGCCATGTGGTGTCATGTGGGACTGTCTGTCTTTCCCTGTGTGGCCGGGAGGCAGATGTAGCCATTTCTTCCGCTGCCACACTCCCCATCCCGGTCCAGGCAGCCAGCTCTCCCCTGCCTATTGCAAGATAAGACCATGATTATACCAGCCCCATCTTGCTCCACGGGAAGCCTCAGCACCACGTTCCCGCCTGCCTCGTCATTGCCTGTGCCAGAGCCCAGGGCCAAGGGAGTGCCTTCCCTCACATCCCGGCCCATTTCATGCCAGCCCTTTACAAGAGATCACAAAGAAGAGGCACTCCCTGGGAGGGGCGAGCCAATGCCAGGAAGCTGATGCCTGGGCAGGAAAGAGGCTAAGGAGACGTGGGGCTTGTGGTATAAACAAACACCAGGAAAGGTTTCCTGGACTTCCCCCACCTCAACCCAGTACTTGGGGAAGAGGAACACAGCAGCTGGGCCTGTTTTGCATCACTGCCTTGAAGTGGAGGCTGGAGGGAGCTGCCTGAGGGCTCTGGCCAGCCTCCCAACCCCTCTCTGCTCCATCTCTGCTCCAGGGCAGGTACTGAGCACCCATGGTGAGCATGGATGTGCAATATTCCATCAGCACAGAGCATAGCAACCATGTGCGTTGGGGAAACAGAAGAGGACCCTATTATTTACATGCCCAGTGGTAGGTAGGGAGTGAGGGGCCAAAGAGTGAGAGCTCTTGGAGGAACAAATGATGACTTATTTGTCCCTACTTCAGAGCCTGGCCCAGGGAAGGCACTCAGGAAATGTTGGATGGAGAGATGATGGATGCATGGATGGATGGATGGATGGATGGATGGATGAATGGATAATAGATGGATGGATACATGGATGGATGGATGGTGGATGTATGGGTGGATGGAGGGATGCATGGATAATAGATGGATGGATGCATGGATGGATGGATGATGGATGGATAGATGGTTGGGTAGGTGGGTGGATGGAGGGATGGAGGGATGGAGGGATGGATGGATAATAGATGGATGCATGCATGGATGGATGGATAGATGGGTGAGCAGATGGAAGGATGAATGCTTTGGTGGATGGGTGATGCAGAGAGGCAGGAACAGCCTTGGGCCTCATTCTGGGCTCCCATTCTCTTTCAGCACTTTCATTCACCCTACTATTCTTTATAACTTATTTTTGTTAAAGTATAATTAACATACAATAAAGTATGTACACCTTAAGTGTACAGTTGGATGAATTTTTACATAAGTATACACCCTTGCAACCACCACCAAGATTAAGACACAAAACAGTTCTAACTTCCCAGAAGGCACCCTACTTTGAGCGGCATCATGACCTCCCATAAATATCCGCCTACCATGCTCCCAGTGTGACTTAATAGCAAGCACCCATACACTCAGCCTCTACACACTCAGCATCCACACACTCAGCCATCCTGGGGCCTCTGTCCCCATCCAAGCCCTGTCTACTCTACCTCACTTGGGTCCTCCATTCCTCCTCTCCTGCCCTGTTGTCTCAGCCTGGACTGGTGCAGTGGCCTTCAGGCGCCCTGCCCTCCAGCTGCTCCCTGGTAATTCTCTGCCACTGTTACCACCTCTGCCTCTTAGAAGATGGCATGGTCATTCCGTGATTCTTGGAAATTTGCAGGGAGTAGCTGTTGGTCCAGCTGGTCCCTGTGTCTCTTGGAGGCTGGGTGCCAGTCAGCTCCAAACCTGTTGGCTGATTGCATGCACCCTGAGGACCCCACAGCCCTTCCTGGGGCCCAGAAGGATGAGAATGGTGAGGGAAACAGTGTGCTATGAGGAAATGGCCCCAGGAGTCCCAGAAACATTCCCCCATAAAGAGAGGATATGACCAGTGGAGAAGAGAAGCGAGAGGAAGAAGCCCAAACAAAGGGCGGGAAATGCCATTCTGGGTGCGTAGCTCCTGAGAAGGAGCTGTTGGACAAAGGACACATGTGAAAGTGAAAATGATTTAGGGCCTCCCTCCTGCAGAGGAACATCCTTCTTGGCCCCCAGGGCAGAACAGAAATGCAGGTTCTCAGGCCAGCTGTGAAGAGACAGTTTGCAGTTGACATTTGCCAATGCTTTCTCTATTATTTAGAAAAAGTTATCAGTGAGTGACCCTCCAGGGCTCTCAGCTGGCTCATTTTTATTCTTTCATCACCTCTGATCCTAGTTGCCCCTTGTTGTAGCTCAAGCTGCTATTTAAAAACAAAAACAAACAAAAAAAACACTATAGACTAGGTGGCTTGAACAACAGAAATTTAGTTATCACAGTTCTAGAGGTTGGGAAGTCCAACATCAAGGTGCCAGTAGTTTTGATTCACTGGTGGGGACTCTCTTCCTGGCTTACAGATGGCCGCCTTCTTGCTGAGTCCGCATATGGTAGAGAGAGCGAGAGCTCTGGTTTCTCTTTTTTTTATAAGAGCAGTTATCACATCATGAGGCCTCACTCTCATGACCTCATCTCAATCTTATTACCTCCCAAAGACCCCACTTTCAAATTCCAACAATTGAGGATTAGGTTCAACATACAAAATTTGAGAGTACATATTGAGTCCATAACACCCCTCCTCCAGTAAATGTTCCCTGAGCCATGCCAGTAAGCTGGGTTGGGTGCCCCTGCTCTGTGCTATGACATCCTGTACTATGACTACCTGATTACTCATCTAGACTGTGAACCCCGTGGGGGCAGGAACCATATCACATTCACCACTGTATCCCTGGTTCAGGGCCTGACACATACACAGCAGGTGTTCAGTAAACCTTTGATCAATGGTGGGATGAATAAGCAAATGCCTGAGCAGGGAGAAAGCCTTCTTATAGCTGCCCTAATGTCCTATTCTAGATTCCTTAGGTCCCCTCCTCTCACCTCCTGCCTTTGTGGAGGAGGAAGAAGACAGGGAGAAGGAAGAGGAGGAGGAGGAAGAAGAAGAAGAGGGAAGGATGTGTTTGAGTTGCTTTATGCCTTCACTTAAGACTCACTGTCCTTAGGGGAACCTGAGCTGTTCACTAGGGACAGACACATTAGTGGCTTAGGCAAGTGGTTCTTTGGGATTTTATTTTTGGAAGGAAGGGGGATGGAGGAGGATCAAACCACTTTTTTTTTTTTTTTTTTTTTTAACCAGCAGGAGAGCAAAGGGAGAAAGCTCTAGGCTAAAGGCCAGAAGACCTAGCCCTGCCAATAAAATCAACCTCATTTTGTGAACACCTGTTGTGTGCCAAGGACCCTGCTAAGTGCTTTGCTTGTACTTAATCCTCAGAACAACCCTCTAAAGGAGGCGTGATGAGTACTTTTATCATCACCCTCCCCATTTTACAGATAAGCACACTGAGGCACAGAACAGTTAAAATTCCTGCCAGGAAAGTCTCAAGTCAGATCTGTCTGATCCCCAAACCACTCTGCCTGCTAGGCCCTGGGCTGCAGCTTCAGGATTGGGGCTTGTATTCTCTGTGGCTCTGCTACACCTAGATGCTCCCACTCCCACAGTCACCCTGGTCATTTCTAGAAGGCAACAGCAGCAGGATTTGGCACATGCCCCACATTAGGCTAACAGAGGTCTCAGGAGAAATGGGGCCTTTGGCACAAAGACTATTGGCAGATAATCAATCCACGGCTGGGAGGAACTGATTGGCAGGAAGTAGCCTGCACTGCACCTGCAGGAGGAGTGAATCTTCAGTGTTTGTTAAGGAAATGCAGGCTGGCCGGGCACAGTGATGTGCACCTATAGTCCCAGCTAGTCAGGAGGTTGAGACAGAAGAATCACTTGAGGCCAGGAGTTTGATACCAGTCTGGGCAACATAGCAAGACTCCATCTCTAAAAACGGACAATCAAACTAAGAAACTATGTTTCCATTAAAGCATATTATTTAGTTACATAACAGTAACTACCAAAAGAAGCAGCCCAAACTATTCCCGTGATTGTGTCTGGGGAGTAGATTTGGGGACCAATGAGCTGTGATGGAGGACAGTTATTTTTCATGACTTTTCCAATGGTATTAGTATTTTAAACCAAAATTTTACTTTTTTAAAAAGCAAGTATGTCAAGGCAAAGGATCCTTCTCACTTATAAATGTGTATAAAATAAATTTCTTTTTCCTCCCCCTCCACTCCTTCTATTTCTGCCCCTTTTTTTTTTCCAGGAAGAAAAAATGCTGGGCATCTTGGTGCAGCACAAAGTCCGGAGTGGCGTCTCGGGCATCGTGGGCATGGAGGTAGATGGATTGCCCTTCCACAACACCCATGCCGAGATGATTCAGAAGCTGGTGGACGTCACCATGGCACAGGTGTAACCATCCATGTTCCGTGTGAGCAGAGTCCCTACCAATGGGCAGGTCTGCATCCGGGAAGAATGCAGCTGTTTGTGGAGACAATCCTGCTAGTAAACACTGGTCTTTGGTGAGCAACGAACACTCACCTGGCCTGGGAAACTGTATGCCCACTTTCTGGGAGGGGTTAGTGCAGGTGCCGTGGACAAAGGACAACATTTCTCTGGGGCTTTTTAACTTTTATTCCTAAGACTCTAAAGGCATTGATTTCAACCCTCCTTCACGCTGGCTTCTTCAGGCCACCCACGGTCTCCTGTGAGAATCTTCTCGACAGTTACTTATGGAGACACTTGTTAGCAATTAACTGCCAGGCAGAGCATGAGAACAAACATTCCCAGGCCATGTAGGATACTCCAGACTCCAATCATCCTTCCTCATCCGTGGTTTATGTTACTCATGGTCTCAGTTACTCATGGCCAACTGCAGACCGAAAATACTAAGTGAAAAATTTCGGAAATAAACAACTCCTAAGTTTTAAATTGTGTACTCTTCGGAATATCATGATGAAATCTCACACCATCCTGCTCCATCCTACCTAGGACGTGAATCCTCCCTTTGTCCAGGGTACCTGTGCTGTCTACACCACCCGTCTGCTAGTCACTCAGCAGGTGATCAGATCGACTGTCATGGTATTGCAGTGCTTATATTTAAGTCCCTCTTATTTGACTTAGTAATGTCCTTAAAGTGCAGGAGCAGGGATGCTGGCAATTTGGATATGCCAAAGAGAGGCCATAAAGGGCTTCCTTTAAGTGAAAAGGTGAAAGGTTTTTTTTGTTGTTGTTTGTTTTTGCATTTGCAAGATTTAATAGAGTGAAATAGAGTGAAAACAGAGCTTCCATACAAAGGAGGGGGACCCAAAGAGGGTAGCCATTGCTGGCTCAAATGCCTGGGTTTATATCCCAATCATTGTCCCTCCCGCTGTGCTCTCAGTCGATAGATGATTAGCTGTTTCTTTACCTCCTGTTTTTGCCTAATTAGCATTTTAGTGAGCTCTCTGATTGGTCGGGTGTGAGCTAAGTTGCAAGCCCCGTGTTTAAAGGTGGACATGGTCACCTTCCCAGCTAGGCTTAGGGATTCTTAGTCAGCCTAGGAAATCCAGCTAGTCCTGTCTCTCAGTCCCCCCTCTCAGCAGGAAAACCCAAGTGCTGTTGGGGAGGTTGGCTGACGACCACTCTAACTGCTTCCTGCTGAATTGGGGCACAGTAGGGGTTGTGCAGTTGAGATTTCCTCGGGAGGGGTGCCTTCAATGTCATCAACAAAGGAGCATGGGCTAACAGGCCGGTCCAGGGGTCCATGGTAGATCTTAGTCATGGACTGCATCTGGGGCTCCATTTGAAGAACCATTTGTAGTTTTACAGCTTGGATTCTGGAAGCGACAAACTTAACAAGGAGGTTAAAGATAAAGGGATTGAAATGTGTGGCCTGCAGTGCAGGGGATTATTTCTTTGGCACACTTCACAGGCCTTGACTATCTGCTTGGTAGTTTTGAAAAGGCCTGGTCTAGTAAATAATAATTTGGCCATCTGATGGGTGCTATTAATGCCTAAGAGAAAGATATAGTGAAAGGTTTTAAGTAATTTCCATTGGTTAGCTGCAGGCATAAGTATTTTTCCTTCTTCGGTGGCTAGCCATCCTGATGGGAGGAAACTATGTCCTCGTGAGGTTCCCCATTCCATTTCTTCTTCTGAGTACTGGGGCTTGGTTTCCCTGAGGGGATTACCCTATACTAGGGGTCCTTCTATAAGCATTTCTAATGGAGGGTCTTGCCTTGTGGCTCTTTTGGCTTCAATATCCACTTGGTGGTTCCTTTCTATTTCCCTTTCCTTTCCTTTCTGGTGACCCCGGCAGTGTAAGACTGCCACCTCTTTAGGTTTCTGTACAGCCAATAATAATCTCCTAATGGCTTCCTGATGTTTGATAGGTGTTCCCTCGGAAGTTAGGAATTCCCTTTCTCTCCATATTGCTGCATGGGCATGGAGGACTAGGTAAGCATACTGTATATATATTTACCCAAAAAGGTGAAAGTTCTTGACTTAATAAAGAACAAGTTCATATATTGAGGCTACTAAGATCTATGGTAAGAATGAATTTTCTATCCATGAAATTGAGAAGGAGTCTGGGCATGGTGGCTCATGCCTATAAGTATTCCCAGCACTTTGGGAGGCCGAGGAGGGCAGATCACTTGAGCTCAGGAGTTTTAAGACTGGCCTGGGCAACATGGTAAAACCCCATCTCTACCAAAAATAGAAAAAATTAGCCGGATGTGGTGGTGGGCGTCTATAATCCCAGCTACTCGGGACACTGAGGCGAGAGAATCGCTTGAAACCTGGAAGTGGAGGTTGCACTAAGCCAAGATCGTGCTACTGCACTCCAGCCTGGGTGACAGAGCGAGACTGTCTAAAAAAAAAAAGGGCTGGGAGCGGTGGCTCACGCCTGTAATCCCAGCACTTCGGGAGGCCGAGGTGGGCAGATCACTTGAGCTCAGGAGTTTAAGACTGGCCTGGACAACATGGCAAAACCCCGTCTCTACCAAAAATAGAAAAAATTAGCTGGGCATGGTGGTGGGCGTCTATAATCCAGCTACTCAGGAGACTGAGGTGGGAGAATCGCTTGAAACTGGGAGATGGAGGTTGCAGTAAGCCGAGATTGCACCACTGCACTCCAGCCTGGGTGACAGAGCGAGTCTCTGTCTCAAAACAAAAAAGAAAAAAAAGAATTGAGAAGGAAAAAGAAATATGTGCTAGTTTTGTTGTCAAACCTCAAGCTGCAAAAATTCTGGCCACAATGTGTGGTAAGTGATTAGTTAAGATGGAAAAGACATTATATGTGTGGGTGGAAGACGTGGCCAGAAACATGTTCCAACTGACAGCAGTCGAGTTCAGTACTATCCACTGGGGATCTTGGAACATATTCCGTGAGGATGAGGGGGTACTATTATAATTAGGGCATAGTCAAGCAGCCGTGCATGGTGGCTCACACCTGTGATCTCAACACTTGGGAGGCCAAAGCGGGAGGATCCCTTGAGCCCAGAGGTTTGAGACCAGCTTGGACAACATAGTGAAATCCCATCTCTACAAAAAAAGTTTTTAAAATTTGCCAGGCATGGTGGTATGCGCCAGTAGTCCCAGCTGCTACTCATGGGGCTAAGGTGGGAGGATCACTGGAGCCCGGGAGTTCGAGGCTGCAGTGAGCTGTGATCACACCACTGCACTCCAGCGTGGGTGACAGAGCAAGACCTTGTCTCAAAAAAGGAAAAAAAGAAAATGGTAAAATGTACAAATGTGGAATATATATTTACAAAGTTCTTGGGTTTTACAGAAGATTTACTCCTACCACCACCAAAATATTTATACCTTTGAAATGCTTTTTTTTCCAAACAGCATTTTGTTTACTAAGGCAAAAGAACAGCATTTTGTTTACTAAGGCAAAAGAACAGCATTTTGTTTACTAAGGCAAAAGAACAGCATTTTGTTTACTAAGGCAAAAGGTCCTTTGAAGAGCCTAACATTTATCACCATTGCTGCCCCTCACCTCACCCCTAACACTATTCCACCTCCTCTGTGTCTGCTCCCCTGCACCCCCTGAGCCCGGACCCTTTAACCTCTTGCATAGGAGGGCAGCCTCACCCTGTGGGTGGGTCAGGCCCGTCCAGTGCTCAGGCGGCTCAGAGTCCTCCTGAACAACTCCAATCACTTGCCCTTATCTCTTTCACAAGCTCCCACTGCACAGTGCTGAACATTAGAAACTGAGTCACTGACTGTGTCCCATTACACTCTTACAATATCCTGTGCTGGTTGCACTGCTGAGTGATGGCTGACTCACTGGGATCAGGGGAATCCAGCTTCGCAGCCGTGGCCCCAAATGTTTGTTGAACCTGCTTAATTTTCATTCATTTCCTTAAACAGGTCTAGTTTCATTCTTTAAGGAGCAACAGTTGTGAGAATAGAACACAGAGCGTAGAAATGAACCCCACATTGTACACACAGCAGTTAAGCGTGAGGATGTAGCACAGTGGTTCTGGGACTGACTTCATTTCTCCCTATGCAGGGGCATGATGCAGCCCTGGGCGGAAGTTGCTGGGGCTGGGGCTCTCCAGGTCTCCCTTTGTCATTCTAGGGGAGTTCCCACCGGCAGGGGCTGTGCTCAGTGCTGGTGCGGCAGCAGGGCTGACACCTCCGACATCCTGAGAACTCAGCCAAATGGGGATCTGCAGCATCTCACGGCTCAGTGAAGCCATCTCAGCTCTGCAGCCTCCCTGGCCACATGTCCTCCAATTAGGATTTTTGTCCCTGATTTGGGACTGCAGAGTTCCATGTAGTGAGGGCCTCTGATTGAGAGTGTACCCCAATGTTTCTGCAATCTTGATGGCTAGAAGAGAGAAGCCCTCACTATGGTAAAGCTGCCAGCACGCTTCTGACTCATGTTTTGGGGGAAGACACAAATGGGCCTTTGGTTTTGCAGTAGTAACAGCAGGATTCTCTTCTGGCATGGAGGAGTCCGAGGCATAACCATGTAATGGGTTGTCTTCACTGTGGGCAGAAATTCATGGGGAGAGGATTTCAGTTGTTTGGGAAAGAGGCTGACACCAGGTTGAGCCCAGAGAAAGCTGAGAATAAGGGTCCTAGACTCAGTGACACATCCAAACCCCTGACCCCGCTACAGGGAGAGGCAGGCCTGTGGTCCCACATCAGGGGCTCTGATGTAAGGGAGAAGACCCCTTAGCAGGGCCCAGCCCAAGGACCACAGGAACTCTGCATTCCAGGATCCAGTTTTGATGCTTGTCCATTCCACTGTAGGATTTCTGCTC